>NC_067462.1:19429713-21829713 GCF_025434085.1 Hippocampus zosterae | reverse complement strand
CAGTCTCTTTCTGTCCCGGGCTGAGATGCTGCCTGACCAGCAGACAATGCCATAATGGATGGCCGAGGCCACCACCGAGTTATAGAACGTCTTAAGGAGTGATCCCTGAACCCCAAAAGACCTCAGTTTCCTGAGTAGGAAGAGTCAGCTCTGTCCTTTCCTAATCAGGGTGTCCGTGTTTGTAGACCAGTCCAGTTTGTCGTTGAGAAGAACACCAAGGTACTTGTAGGAGGTCACCCTCTCTATGTCCATACCCTGGATGTTCATCGGTGCTGGTGAGGACTTTTTCCTGCAGAAATCCACAACCAACTCCTTAGTTTTCCTAGGGTTGATCTGGAGGAGATTCTGCTGGCACCAGTCCACAAAGTCCTTTGTCAGTCCCCTGTACTCCCGATCGTCCCCTTCTGTAATGAGGCCAACAATCGCAGAGTCATCGGAGAACTTCTGAAGGTGGCAGTTTGGAGTGTCGTGTCTGAAGTCCGAGGTGTAGAGGATGAACAGGAATGGAGCCAGAACAGTCCCCTGCGGCGCTCCAGTGCTGCAGAGAAGCCGGTCCGACTCACAGCTCTGCAATCTCACGTACTGCGGCTGATTTGTGAGGTAGTCTATGATCCATGCTGTGAGATGGTGGTCCACTCCGGCGTTCTGCAGTTTGCCTCCCAGCAAATTGGGCTGGATGGTGTTGAAGGCACTGGAGAAATCAAAGAACATGATTCTCACAGTGCTCCCAGCCTTCTCCAAGTGTGACAGCACTGAGTGGAGGAGGTAGATAATGGCGTCATCCACGCCGATGCCAGGCTGATAGGCAAACTGCAGCGGGTCCAGTGACGGGCTCACCAGCGGTCGAAGGTGGGCGAGGATGAGTCTCTCCAGCGTCTTCATCAGGTGAGACGTCAGCGCCACCGGTCTGTAGCTGTTCAGCTCCTTAGGGTGTAGGGTCTTGGGCACTGGGACCAGGCATGAAGTTTTCCACAGCTGTGAAGCTCTGCCCAGCTTCAGGCTCAGGTTGAAGATGTGCTGGACAATGTTACACAGCTGGTCAGAGCAGGTCCTGAGGAGCCGGGAACTGATCTTGTCCGGACCTGCTGCCTTCCTCACATTCATCTTCCTCAGTTGGTTCCTTACCTGCTCTGTTGTGATGGACAGGCAGGAACCAGGTGACATACTGGGTTGATGAGAGCTGGTCGAAAGAGGAGGGGGAGGAGAAGAAGTCCTCAGTGAGAGAGGTTGCAGTTTGTGGTCGGGGGAAGGGATAGACGACTGGTCAAAATGGTTGAAAAAATGGTTCAGTCCATCTGCCCAGTCCTTGTCCTTCTCGATCACTGTCTTTGGGCTGTCATGGCCTGAGATGGTTTTCAGGCCCCTCCAGACACCAGTGACATTGCTGGCCTGTAACTGGTCCTCCAATTTCATCCTGTATATCTTCTTCCCCTCCCTGATCTTTCTTCTCAGCCGAATCTGCACGGCCTTCAGCTCCTCTCTGTTTCTCGACCGAAACGCTCTCTTCTTCTCCTTCAGCAGGGTCTTTATGTCAGGATTAATCCATGGTTTGTTGTTGGAAAAACACCGCAGAGTTCTGGTGGGTACGGTGTTCTCCTCACAGAAGTTTATATAATCCGTGATGGTGTCAGTGAGTGCATCAATGTCCTCCCCATGAACCTCGCTGAAGAGTTCCCACCTGGTTGTCGCGAAGCAGTCCCGCAGAGCATCTTCAGCTTCCGATGACCATTTCTTGACCATTCTGGTCACAGTTGGCTGCCTGTGCACCAGGGGTTTGTACACAGGCTCGAGAAACACGAGATGCTTAGATGGTTGTAAGTCATAAACACAATTTTTCGTTTGTGTTGAGTGGTCGTCAGTGGACGTGTGTGGGACGTTGTTAACTTTCTGGGAGGAGCTAGACTGTAAGTATACAGTGAAGGCCTTGATTTGGATGATTTGTAAATGTTAATGTCTGTGGGTTTCAATTATCTTATTTGTTTTATAAATGCTTCTGTTATGCTGCTAATTGCCAGAATGTTCCGACTATGTTCCTATGTTTTTTAGATTACGTTCATAAGATGCACATTTCTCTTGAAACATGAGAAGAGCCATCACGGCTCCTGATGTGGGAGAAATGATGGTCTTGTCTCATAAAATTTTGTAAATTCAGTTACAACTTTGCTGTCCTTGGATTGTGTTGTGCCTTTTGTCATTATGAAATTTAATGACTAGAGTTGAAGCTATCGTCGAACATATAAATTCTTGTTGGTTTGAGTCATAAAAAAACCCGTCAGATTTTAAGACATGTCTCATTTGTGCATACACGGGCTGGTTTTCTAATTTCGTTCGTCACAAGAGCAAAATCTTCCAGCTTTAATCAGCATGTTTCAGGGTCACGTGTGAATAATTTGCAATTGGCTTTGTTAACTTAGAATGACTGCACGTTTTAAGGTCAACAGTGGCATTTTTGAGAACCAAAGACAGTTGCGGCATAGATAAGCCTTTTGGCAGCCTTGAGCAGTGTATGGTGCGAACTCTGCATGATGGAAGAGTGCTAGGAAAAAAAAGGGATGAGCTGTTGCACACTAGCATGACAATTTTTTTGTCACCTGGTTGGCATTTATTTTGCATGTCTATGTTGTTATGTCGATCCTCTTTAACGCTGGAAAAATGCACAGTGCTTAACCGTGCTACTTTGTTATTGCTTCCTGATGGGTGATTGTTTGTTTGTTTGTTTGTTGGAATGTAAACAGGTAATTGTGATTTGAGAGGTTGGAGGGGGAAGTACAACAAACTCATCACGTCTTATCTCCCGTTTTGTGTGTGTGTTGATTTGTTTAATATTAATATTGCGATAACATGCATGACGGGCTGATTGGAAAATCTCAATTGTCCCTTGGTGTGAGCATGGGCTTGGGTGGTTGTGCTTGTGTCTGTGTGCTAGGGATGTGAATCTCAACACTGAGGACGATTCGATACACATCACAATCCACTGCCAGCGATGCGATACTTAAACGATACACGGAATTTTCTGGCGATACGATGCGATACGTTTCACCGTCGTCACGATGTGATACGATTCGATACACATTAAGTTCAAATCAATGCGATCCGATACAATGCAATTTGTTGCGATATTGTGCCATTAAACATGATGCAAATAAGCAAAGAAAAAAAGCTTTTAAAAAGATGGAATTCAGTATGGTATTACAAAAAGGATACCACTTTATTCCTTATAAACAGTAGAACGTGTAAAACAACTTATTTGAGCCCTTTCACAATTGGGTTTTGTGCAAAGAAAATGTAAACAATTTGGCACCTGAGACTCACAGCTGTTGCTATAGTGTAAACACAAACAGACTATTCTCACTGAGTGTCTTATATGAAATATAATATATATATATATATATATATATATATATATGAATCTATAGCGCAAGATGTCCATCCATCCACTGTAAGTGCAACTCTTTGCGCACTGTTCAGCGACACAGTAATCTCACTTCTCACTTTGTTGTACACATCGGGAATATGTTTGTAAGTGAACACAGACCTGTCTGGTATTTTATACCTGGGTTCCAAAACGTGCACAAGCTGTCTGAAACCCTCGTTGTCCACCACGCTAAGGCTGGAGGTCTTTGCATATGAAATAAGCAGTGGCCTTAGTTATAGCCATTGCGCGGTCACAGTGAGTTGCAAGGGGACTCCCAAAATAAGAGGCAATTTTTTTCTGATCCTGACCTGGTTTACCAAGAGTTTCTCCGGTGTCCGACGAGGAACTGGGCGGGGAAGCAGGGGAGCGGGAGGGAAACTTGTCGGTGATCTGGTGCCATCGTTTTAAGTGGTCTGCATATTTGTGGTGCTGCCGTTGTATGGCTTCTTAGTGCGACATTCCTTGCAAATTACGGAGGTTTTATCAAGCTTTCCGTCTTTCTTTTCGAAGCCGTAGTATTTCCAAACATAAGATTTGAATGTTGCGGCTGCATTAAATATAGTAGTTTCATTGCTGCTGCTTGCGCTAACTTCCATAATGTTTCGCTAGTTGTGTACTGAACTGGACTGTATGTGACGCACGGCTACCGTCCGTATTCAACACAAAACGCAAAGCAATTATGGTGCATTCATTGCGCCTAGGAAAGGGCAGATATGTGACGTTGAACATGAATAAAACGGCGCTTGAATCGGATTTTACCGATACCCATCAATGCATCGTGATGAATCGCGATTTCACCCGTCAATCGCGTCGTACCCAGTGAATGAACCGATGCACTCGGATCGCGCATGTGCGCATCGATGTATCGATTATTTTCCACACCCTTACTGTGTGCCCTGTAATTGGTTGGCCACCGGTTCAGGGTGTCCCCCTCCTACTGCCCGGATATGGCTGGAATAAGCTCCACCCACCCCTGCGAACCTCGTGAGGGTACGGCGGATCGGGGAATGGATGATTGAGTGAATTGCTTAATATAGTACTGGGTCGTTTTTTGTGTACCGGTGCATCTCGGTTTAACGGGCGAAGGGAGGAATCTAGATATAAACAAGCACGTTTTGCGGGCTATATTTAGGTAGGTTTGTGCGACTTTCGGTTTGTGCACGTACTGTTTGAGCATATACGGGAGCATATTTATGCGTCGCTTTTCAAAATTGGTGCCCCGTTACATTACGGCATCTCATCAGTTTATTGGCTTAAAACTGATTTGTATAGTTCTTTTGCGGTTTGCTTTTGAACCTCTTTTTGGACAGAGCAGGTGGGTCGCACATTTTCTGGTCGGCGTGGTGGCCAACGGCCATCTTGATGTCCAAGTCGTCAGGGTCCATACTGTCAAGCGACTCGAGATTTGACGTGCGATGCCCGCAGCAGGAGCTCATTTGGCTTTTCTTTCTAATGCTTGAAGGTCTTTTTGACAAAGACATGAAAAATTTCTTTTTACTTTCTTTGTTAAGGTAGCGGTTGTTGTGAATGCGCCTTGTGAATTAGAGTATGTTGTATGACACGTGAAGTATTGTTAATTCAGTGTGACGAATGTTGTTCGTTGTTGTATCAAGTTGTGATATTTACGCGCCTCACACGGCAGCGATTTATTTTTTTGTGAGGGGGGACTTGCTGACTAACAGCATCATGATAACGTTTTGGGTTCAGTTCACTTCTGTTTTATATGCGGAAACAAATTGGGCAGCGAACCCAAACTTCTTTTTTGTGTCATGGATTATCTCACGCATTGGCAGGGGGAATGGTGTCTCTGGTTCGGAAACATGATACAACCTATGGTTTTAACCAATGTTGTAATACGGTACATTTTGAACTACATTTCCATTTCAGATAATGTACATGGTTTTCGTTGAATTAATGAGGGGATGCCATATTGTCGGTTTTGGTTGAGGCTTTTCCAAATGGGTCGGAAATTGATAAAATGGAATGCATGTTTCACATTTTATTTGAGACACTATTGCTCCTGCCATCCACAATCTGCTGGATTGGTAGCTGAAAGTGGTTAAAATTCAATTAAAGAAATTGAATTGACTTATATGTTAATATTACGAGAATTTTGTTTTCTTCTTTGTTTGAAATATTGTTTGGGAGACTATATAAATTACTGATAATTTCTACAAAATTGTGAACTAGGAAATGAAGCTGATTCGGTTGACAATATGTGAGAACGTTTAGAAAAAAAAATGAACTGAGATTGCCGTAGGACGATTGTGCTTTTTCACAGCAGGTTCCAGCAGACATGGCTCTGATTCGAAACATGAAAAAGAAACATTGTGCTTCTTTGAAGTGTTGATGACCACACCGATTGATGGACATTGTATAAAGGTCATCTCGATAGAAACATCCACTGAGGAAGGTGAGCGAAGTCCGGTGACGCGATGGGCACAGTATTTTAGTTACTGGGAACATCAAACGACGAATTATTGTTTGGTTGAGTGTTTTAACAGGTAACGAAATTATCACAAAATCTCGACATTATTCAGATAGAATTTTGGCATTTCGGTACAGATTTTAGCAGGGTTTATGGCAGTTGATGCGCGTCAATTGCTTTCACGGGCCACATAAGTACATGGGGTTTCGACTTTGACACCTGTGATCTAGATGATCTAGGGAAGGGAAATGAAGAAACACATTTCGGCACAAATTGTTGTATACTTTTTTTGTTTTGGCGGCAAAAGTATTTTATTTATAATCGATCTAGTCGATCTCATTATGAAAATAAAAAATACAAATTGAGAAGTGAACACACCATGAGTGATAGAAAAGAGCACAACTTGTTTTATTTGGGTTTGTTTTGGAGGTTGAAGTGATTTGTGTACTGTGCTCCTCTGGTGATGTTGCTCGGCTGAAATTGAATTTATTACCGTTTATTGATTTATTTCTAGTTCAAATGGTGCATTAATTTGGTCGTAATGGTTCAGATATGGATTTTAAATAATATTTCTTAGGTGATTTTAGGATCTTTTCTTTGGTGGTAAAAGGAAAACAACCCGACAGTAATATAGTTATTCTCTGCTGAAAGCTGAGCTATGTTTCATTCTTTTGTTATTTTATTTTTATTTTATGTTACTGCGGATACAGTGTGATGCAGTAGTGTACCGTATTTTCACGACTATTCGACGCACCGTACTAATGGCCGCAGTCTCATTAATGGGTGACATTTCTGTATTTTACACATACACAGGACGCACCGTACGAATGGCCGCAGTTTTACAGTGGTAAAACATACGCCAGCTTAAACATACGGCATGCATGCGCGCACTCTAACACGTAAGCTTGAAGCATACGGTAGCATGCCAAGACACCAAGACATACAGATAAGCTAAAAACACGGTTTTAAAAAGGCAACGAAAGCAGAACTGAGTTCGGGTGTATTTTATTTAGCCATCGTACAATGTTCTCACGTTTTTCGATCAATCATCACCCATAAATCCATCAAAGTCCTCATCCTCTGTATCAGAAGCAGAGGACTGCACATCTCAGTTGTCATTGAATGCATCACATGCTAGTGTGAGTTGCTACGCATTGTCGAGCGGAAAGAAGGAGTAGCAACAGCAAAGTCAACATTTCTCTCGTGTGAAGCTTTCCCACATTTGAAAGTAAAGAACAGAGCGAAACATGGTGGCAGCGCGTGTGTGTGTAGAAAGAATTAAACAATTGTGCAAGTACCGTAATCCATCAAAAACGCTGCGTTCCCTCTCGTTGTTGCGTATTGTGGCGTAACTCGCCAAGCGCTGCGTCTCACTCTTTGTAAAGTTGTGTTTGCAACCGATCATCCATTGTTCCCATTCCGTTTGCAACTTTACTTTGAACGCCCGGTTGATGCCAATGTCCAGCGGTTGGAGTTCTTTAGTCAAGCCTCCGGGAATAACGGCAAGCTCAGAGTTCATTTGCTTGACTTGTTTTTTCACCGCTGCTGTGAGATGGGCACGCATGCCAAAAGCATAACCGGTGGCTTTAAGTTTGAACTGAGCTTCGTAGGCGTGTCTTTTTGTCGAATTTATTTTCAGGGGTTCTTAGAAACCAAAACCGGAGTTGTTTTGCAACAATGCACATTGCCACACTCTATACAAGTGTTGGTACTGGCTTGAAGCGTCCCTTTAGCGTCCACGTACACGCCCACCCTTCACCATTGGCGGACTAGCTTGCCTGTTCTCTCTCTCTCTGTCTCTGTGTCTCTGTCTCTCTGTGTCTCTGTCTCTCTGTGTCTCTGTCTCTCTGTGTCTCTGTCTCTGTCTCTGTCTCTCTCTCTCTCTCTCCCCATATATGTATATATACACGCCCACCCTTCCCTGATTGGCCGACTTCTTTCCCGCAAGCCTGGCCACAGTCACTTTCGCCTTTTCTCTATATAAACAGCGTGTCGGCTGTCAGTCAGATTTTGGAACTCGGCGCATATAAAGGACGCTCCGCACCATAAGGCGTCCTGTCCATTTTGGAGAAAATTGAAGACTTTTAATGCCGCCTTATAGTCGTGAAAATACGGTACTTCTACTGATTTTGAAGGTAATTGATGGTTATCGCGGACGAGAGTTTTTCATTTTCTGGTGTTTGCGCATTGGTATCACTTGCTTTTGCCAGTAACTGTGTTTCCATCAACAGCGGAGGATATACAGGGGGCTGCGTTATCGTCGATGACGGAGAGTAGCCTTCTCCGGTTCCGGCGTGACGCCTCCTGGAGGGATGGCGATCCCACCTTTATAGACGCAATTGGGGTTCCTCGTGGCGTGCCAGATGAGTATAAGTTGGTTAACCAGATCGCTGCCGGCTGGGAATCCATTTTCATTTGGGTTACCCCTAATAAGAATGTTGACAGGATCAACTACCTCCACTACAATGTCCAGAAGCTCGGAAATTTTATTGAGGAAGCCGTTTTGGCTATAAAAGAGCAATTGGCGGTCACCTCCCTGATGGCGTTTCAGAACCGCATCGCGGTTGATATGCTCTTGGCAGAGACCAATGGAGTATGCGCGATGTTTGGTGACCAGTGTTGTACGTTCATACCTAACAACACCGCGCCTGATGGCGCCCTCACCAAGGCCATTGAAGGCCTCCGCACCCTGAATCACAAAATAAGGGCTCATTCCGCCGTGAATACGTCCTTCTGGGCGCAGTGGTGGCATAAGGCCTTCGGAGAGTACAAGGATTTGGTGTTTTATGTACAAATCTGTTTTGTTCTTTTTGCAGCTGTCTTGACGTTGTGTGGATGCTGTTGCATTCCCTGTATCAGAGTGCTGCTTATCCGGCTTATTACTACAGCTGTCGCGCCCACGACGTCTAAAGTGAATGAGATGTATCCTCTGTTGTTGTTTGATGGCAGTGATTCTGGGGTTGATTATGCCTCTTCAGGTGATGACGTGGTTTCACTTCGGCATCAGGGGGTCATGGATGGTTTTTAGTCGTTTTGCTCCCTGCCCCTAGGGGTAACTATGTTTGCGTGTGCGGCATGACTCCACTGAATAAAGTCCGTCGGGAAGGTTCTGTGTGATGATACGAGGAAATGTAGGATGAACAGGCGGGAATGTTGTATTTATTATTTTTTAGTAAGCATACATTCGCGTATTATTCGATCGTCAATTTATGCTCGCAAAGAAGAACGCTTCTGCCTGTCATGATAGTTTGATTTTGCTTGCAAAGAAGAATGCTTATGCTTGCAATCATTAGTTGGTTTTGCCTGCAATGAAGAACGCTTATGCTTTCAATAAAGATATATGCTTTATTATTTACTCACATCTATAATCATTATATATTCTTCATTATATGCTCACTTTTGCTTGCTGTACTGTGTGAAAGGTTAGGGTCGCAACCACCTTTCCGAGGACGTGGTTCGGAAGAGATAACTGTTAAGACTAAACAGTGAGCAAGGGTGAACAGTGAATGAAGACATCAACACCAGCTGCAACGTGAGGTTTATGTGACATTTGCACACATGTACGTAATTTGCACTCACATACACACACATAGTCAAACAAGTTCAGTGTGTGTTCAACAGCCCCCGTCCTTTAGGTTGGACACACCTATGTAGTAGCTTTCCCATAAATGAGGAGGTGAAGGGGGAGATCGTTAGGGTTATGTGCCGAGAACTGAAACCGAACGCTTCTCCTCGTTCCCTCCTGGTACCAGAATCAAGTCTCCTGTCTCCTCCTTTTGGTTATTCCTGAGTGTCCAATGGATTGGACCAACCTGAAAGATGCTAAAAGATGCTATCCTTGGGTATGACGTAGCTGCAGGATCCAGCGAACAGGCCGCAACAGAAACCGAGTGTCACGGTTCTGTGTCAGTCTGGCCAGCAGGCGGCATCAGCGGACTTTTGTGCACACCTGCTGCCAATCTATGATTAGTCTCAGTCTGTATTTAAGGAGCCCTCTGACATGCACATATCGCTGGGGTATTGAATTTTGCCTTGCTACTTCTTTGCTCATTGACTGCTATTGCTACAGACCTCGTCGTGTTTTGCTTTTTGAACTCTCGGTGCTCAGTATTTTGTAAGTATGGTTCTTAATTTGTGATTTGGCTCTCGCTTGCGTGTAGTGGTTACATTGTTTTTTGTTTGCCTTCGCGATTCTTATTTTCCCCCCTTGCCTTTTTGTGCAAGCGCTTTTTGTTATTCGTTTTTGTGCCCTCTGGTCCTTGTTTTGACCAGCACTTTGTTACTACTTTGTCGGTGCGAATTTTTGTATTAAACCCTTTTGCTACGGAGACCTTGTTTGGTGTCTGCATTTCGGGGATCCACTTCCTTATTTTTGTTGTTCTGCGCGAAGCAATTATCCTATCGCTTCGTGCACAACGTGACACCGAGTGGAAAAACGAACTGGCATATGCTGAACTGTGCGGCTGCTTGGATGATAAAAAATTGACATTCATCCTGTATGAAGCACCAGAAGATGGTAAGAAAAGTCTGGAAATATTGAGACGCCATTTTGAGTACGAAGAAAAGCCGCGAATTGTCGGGCTGTACACAGAGCTAACCAATATGCTAATGGCTAACGGCGAGGAGCTAGCGGGCTATCTAGCAAGTGTCGAGAAGCTAGTGGCTGCGCTACAAAGGGCTAAGGAGAGCCTAAGCGATGCACTATTGGTGGCTATGGTGTTGAAAGGACTCACGGATGAATACAACCCATTTTCTGTGCATGTGACTCAAATGAGGGAAGTGTTAACCTTTGCTGAATTCAAGACTAGGCTGAGAAGTGTTGAATGCACCCTCTGCTACCGAAGCAGGCCCAGACCAGATGAAGTAATGACCGCTAACTCATTCAAGCCGAAGCCCAAGGAAAAAGACAAGAAATGCGTCTTCAATGGAGAATGCTTCATTTGTGATAAAGTGGGGCATAAAGCAAGAGACTGCATGAGTAAGGATAAGAAACAACACAAGCGAAGGACAAATGCTGATAAGAACAACAAAGTGGCTGCAGTTATGGACGATGCGGAAAAAGTTTTCCGTGGCAGAGACCAGGCCAAATCTTCGAGGGAAGAAGAGGAAACGATATTGCTCCGGGTGAGTGAATGGCAACCCAAGTGAGCGCTGCAATATGGACTACTCGTGGACAGCGGTGCTTCTGCCCACATAATCACCGACAAGACCGCATTCACCCGATTTGATGAGAGTTTCCGGCCTAAAGATCACATCATGCAGCTGGCTGATGGAAGACGGATCACCGGCTTTCTCTCCGCCGCCTGCACACCTGTTACTCATTTGTGAATGATTACTCTGCCTTTATTAGGACGCTCTGGCAGTCTACTCACTGCCGGAGAATTCCACGCCGCGCCAATACTCTTTCGCTCAAATTCCTATTCAGATTATTCGTTGCCTCTTAGCCTTGTGGCTGTTATTACGCGCCATTGTTCCTCTTGCGTATGAGATTTATATAATTGTCTAATCAGACCTTCCTTGCCATTTGTTTTCCGCAAGCGTTTTCTGTTGTTCTCTTTATTCTATTCCTGGTCCTTATTTTGACCAGCGTTTTGTGTTATCCTCCCTGTCGGGTATTTTGTGTTCGTTATTAAAGACTCCTTTTGTTA
This sequence comes from Hippocampus zosterae, assembly GCF_025434085.1. Lineage (NCBI taxonomy): Eukaryota > Metazoa > Chordata > Actinopteri > Syngnathiformes > Syngnathidae > Hippocampus > Hippocampus zosterae. The sequence goes on along the minus strand of NC_067462.1, from coordinate 21,818,222 downwards.
TCTGACAAAATCTTTTTTTGTCTGCCATTTCGGGGATACACTTCCTTATTTTGTTGTGCACGAAGCGATCTTTCTATCGCTTCGGGCACAACGTGACGCAATGAAACATATAAAGCGAGATATGTAGCCAAAGGGTACAGTCAGAGAGAAGGACTTGACTATTCTGAGACGTTTTCGCCGACCGCTAATTTGACATCACTGCGACTACTGACACAGCTTGCTGCACAGTATGACTTGCTCTTAAACCAAATGGACGTGAAGGCAGCATACTTACATGCACCTATTGACTGCGAACTATACATGGATCAACCTGAAGGTTTTTGTGTGAAACAAAAGGATGGTGTACAACCTGTGTGTAAGTTAAACAAATCCATATATGGCCTCAAACAGTCTGGGAGAAATTGGAACATGATGCTGCATGAGTTTTTCATTGCGAACGAGTTTGTACAGAGTCAAGCAGACCACTGTATCTACACCAAAATGCCTGACAAAGAAAAAGTGATGTTGTTAGTGTGGGTCGATGATATCATTGTGGCTGCCAGCAATGAGAGGTGTTTATACGAGATCAAAGAGAAACACAAGAGTAAGTTTCAGATGAAGGACCTCGGATGCCTTACTCATTTCATTGGGATTGATTTCAAGCAAAATGTGGGCTCAATCACATTAAACCAATCCAGATATATTGAGAAAATATTGGAGAAGTTTGGCATGTCTGAATGCAAAGCAAGAGCCACTCCAAGTGAAATCAAATGTGACCTGGCTCCAGAATGGGACAAAACCGATCAGAGGAAATACAGAGCAATGCTGGGCAGCCTCGTATACATCATGACCTGCACTAGGCCTGATATTAGCTGGATTGTGAGTAGACTATCTCAGTATATGTTTGATCCAAGAGAAAAGCACTTGACTGCATTAAAATATGTGTACAGGTACTTAAAATGAACTAAGAACCAGGTACTATGTTAGAAAAAGGAGTGACACACAATTAGAGTTGGTAGGTTACTCCGATGCCGACTGGGCAAATGATAGAGGACAGAAAGAGCACCACAGGCTATTGCTTTAGTCTGTCACAAGGGGGTGCTATTGTCTCATGGAAGACTGTTTCGAAACACTTCTGATACTCAATTTGAATGAACATCAAGTTTTATAAAGGATCGTCGGAGATAGGCACTCAGAAATAACGACAAGACACTTCTGGCTACCAACAATAGGCACTTTATTGGTCCCACACAGAAATGATAACACAGTTCAAACAAGTTGTATGAAGCTAAAGAACTCTTACCGTGTGCCAGTAGGATGGAGAGCCAACACCCTCAGCAGAGTGAGCTTCAATACGAGTTAGGCGTTCGTACGGTAACCCATAGCGGACTCTGCTGAGGAGCATCGCTCCCCTCCCTTTATCCTCTAAAGTGTGTGCATCGGGAGGGGTGAGTGGCCATTCTCATCCCTTCCTATGCCACACTGTTTGTTGTGTAACCAAGTGGCACGGACTTGTAATCATTTACTTGCAATTATTCCAAAGCAGGTTCAAGAGTTTACCTCTGAGAAGATATACATTGGTTAAAGAAAACATCATAAAATATCTTAATATACCAAAGACAAAGAAACAACAGACAGTTGCACTTTCAACTTGTGAGGCTGAATATGTTGCACTGGCGGCTACTATTTAGGAAGCACTATATCTTACAGAAGTTTTGAAAGACTTCCATCCAGGATTTGAACAATCCACGAAGATATTCGAAGACAATCAGGGAACGATACGCCTTGCGAAGAACCCATTGTATCGCCAAAGAAGAAAGCATGTGGACATTAAATACCATTTCATCAGGTCCAATGTTTTGCTGAAAAGAATTGTTTTGATGTATTGTCCAACAGATATTATGGTAGCAGAAGTGTTTACTAAATCTGCTACAAGGGCAAAAGTTGAAAAGTTTTGACCCCATATGTTCGGTAACTAATGCAATGTTAGTGTATGTGGCACCATCGAGTGGGGGTGTTGAGTGACGATGTATGCCACTGGCATTATGACTAAATGTTTGGTACTATTTTGTGTGGAGGGATACCGTATTATGGGGTGTATATAAATAAAGGGGGTGGAGCTTCCCTGCAGTTCGCTTCTGGCAGTGACGAAGCACTGAGGCACGTCGGGTGTTCAGCGACTCAGTGGTAACGACCACAGAAAAATAAGAAACGTCTCCAGTCTTGTGCCTCGAACCGAGTCTAGCCACCAGCAATGATGCCTACACATGAACAGCGAGAGACTTCCGCAGCAGGAGCTCCAACAGGGACAGATTTTAGCAATATTGCAAAGGCGGGAAAAAAAATACGCAGTTCTACTTATATCCTTAATGTGCATTTGAAAAGCAAGGGTTGATTGTTGTGTCCTTAAATAGGTGCCCATGACAAGCAGGATCAACATCTTGGTTTTATCGGGGTTGGGAACCAAAAAAAGTGTATGAAGTCAATTGTTTAATTTCAGCTAGATACATTTACAGCTAGATTAGCTCTAGATTACAGCTCCTGTGTGGATTAGTTATTTCTAACGGCATTTATAATTGGGTATCATCAGCATAACAAGAGCATCTTTATGTGTAAAAGGATGCAGGAATCCGTGCGCGACCAGAACATTGCTACCATGCTTGGCCGGTGTGGCAAGCAGGTGCTCAAATTAAATGAGGTGCTGACAACTGCTGGCGACTTATGTGTCAACGGACCTCCTCATGCATTTCTACCCACCCTTGATCATTCATGTGTCCAAATGTGCGCTGCAAAGCTTAGTACCTCCCCAAAAATCAGGATACACCAGCACTTGGCATGTGCCGATATTTAAAACAATAAAAAAAAAAAACGAATAAAAACAGAGTCCTAAAATTCATCCCCAACAATCACCATAGTCTGATGTACTGCATTTGGGTTCTACTCATGATCGTGACCTAGTCAGATGTTCAAATGAGTAGCTGACAGATGATGTATGATTGGGTGGATAATTGAATCCATTGATAGACACAGAAACGAATAGGCATCTGAATTGACGGATAACAAAGGAACAGGTAAAAAAATATGTGATAATCTGTGCCCACTGGTTAGTTGAATGAAATCAAAGAACAACAAGTGGCGCATGAACAGTTAGCCTTCCCTCTGTGGGACTCTCCACAGGAGAAAGGTGGCGTGTTGAAATTCAGAAAAAAACAAAACAAAACAGTATACCGTCAACACGGCTCTGAAATAATGTGTCAAAGATTGCCGGCTCATGGCCGGGGATGCGGGGAAAATTGTGTGTTAATGCATGGAGGTGTCTGGTAAGTCAGCAACATTTTGACTAACTGGGTTTGCTGCGCCTCCTCGGAAGCCACATCTATGAAGTGGCTACTTGGGCATTAAGAAAATCCATTTACAATGATTGAAGCTATCCAGCTGAAACGGCAGCAGTCAGTCTTTTCACTCTCAAGAGCCAGTACATCTTATATATATTTAAAAAGAGAGGCAATCTTTACACAAATACAAAAATATGCTCTTGCCATTATGCCAACTGAATATTAAATCCTTGATGCAGTGTCACAGGGGACTCTGCCGGTGACAGCGAGGGTTTCAAACCACGTGAAATTGTGCATGCGTTCGCTTTTTCGACATGCACGATTACCCAATCGTATCTCCTAATAAGAGCTACCTCCCACACAAAGACACTGCGTGATTATTGTAAGCACTAATTGCGAATATGGCATACCGTATTTTCACGACTATAAGGCGCCATTAAAAGTCTTAAATTTTCTCCAAAATGGACAGGACGCCTTATGGTGCGGAGCGTCCTTTGTATGCGCTGAGTTCCAAAATCTGACTGACAGCCGACAGGCTGTTTATATAGAGAAAAGGCGGAAGTGACTGTGGCCAGGCATGCGGGAAAGAAGTCGGCCAATCAGGGAAGGGTGGGCTTGTATATATACATATATGGAGAGGGAGAGAGAGAGAGAGAGAGAGAGAGAGAGAGAGAGAGAGAGAGAGAGGACAGGACAGGACAGGACAGGACAGGCAAGCTGGGGAGCAGTCGGCCAATGGTGAAGGGTGGGCGTGTAAGTCGCTAAAGGGACGCCGCAAGCAGGCACCAACACCTGTATAGAGTGTGGCAATGTGCATTGTTGCAAAACAACTCCGGTTTTGGTTTCTAAGAACCCTGAAAATAAATTCAACAAAGAGACACGCCTACGAAGCTCAGTTCAAACTTAAAGCCACCGGTTATGCTTTTGGCATGTGTGCCCATCTCACAGCAGCGGTGAAAAACCAAGTCAAGCAAATGAACTCTGAGCTTGCCGTTATTCCCGGAGGCTTGACTAAAGAACTCCAACCGCTGGACATTGGCATCAACCGGGCGTTCAAAGTAAAGTTGCGAACGGCATGGGAACAATGGATGATCGATGGCAAACACAACTTTACAAAGAGTGAGAGGCAGCGCTGGGCGAGTTACGCCACAATACGCAACAACGAGAGGGAACGCGGCGTTTTTGATGGATTACGGTACTTGCACAATTGTTCAATTCTTTCTACACACACACGCGCTGCCACCATGTTTCGCTCTGTTCTTTACTTTCAAATGTGGGAAAGCTTCACACGAGAGAAATGTTGACTTTGCTGTTGCTGCTCCTTCTTTCCGCTCGGCAATGCGTAGCAACTCACACTAGCATGTGATGCGTTCAATGACAACTGGGATGTGCATTCCTCTGCTTCTGATACAGAGGAGGACTTTGATGCATTTCTGGGTGATGATCTAAAAAAAAGCTTTTGACACAATAGATCACAGTATATTATTGAAAAAACTAGAAAGATATGGCATTAGAGGTGTAGCTTATAAATGGATAAAAAGTTATTTAGAAAACAGATATCAGTACATGCAACTCAACAATAAAAAAAAAGAATCAACAGAAAATCACTCACGGAGTTCCTCAGGGGTCAGTAATTGGTCCAAAACTATTCATCTTATATATAAATGATATCTGCAAGGTCTCAAAACTATTTAAATGTGTCCTATTTGCTGACGATACAACTTTCTACTGTTCTGGAATAAATCTGAAACAACTCCTGACAACCGTAGAAAACGAATTAAACAAATTAAAAAACTGGTTCGACAGAAATAAATTGTCACTAAACCTGAAAAAAATCGAAGTTAATTGTTTTTGGCACAACACCAATCAAACACCAAGCTAAAATTATGGTAAACTCAATTGAAATAGAGCGTATGAAACCAAGTTTCTCGGATTAGTAATAGACTCAAAACTATGTTGGAAACCACATATCGATAACGTAAAAAGAAAAATACCCAAGACCGTAGGGATCCTCTACAAAACCAAGGAAGTGCTAAATAAGAGATCTTTGTACACATTATACACTTCATTTTTATTACCATATATGACCTACTGTGTGGAAATATGGGGAAATGCCTGCAAAACAAACACACTCGCTATTCTCAAACTACAAAAAAAAGCAATTCGAATTATTAATGGATCAAAACATACGGAACCCACAAATCCACTATTTATCAAATTAAATACGATGAAATTTTATGACCTGGTTGACTTTAAAATCGCCCAATTAATGTACAAAGCACACAATAACCTGCTCTGCCAAAACATTCAGAAGTTTTTCGAAATTCGAGAAAGCAACTATGAATTAAGAGGTACCAACTTATTCAAAAAACTCAAAACAAGAACAAACATCAAGCAAAGAAGTGTATCTAGCAAAGGTGTTAATCTGTGGAATAATCTCGAAACGGACCTAAAAATCAGTAAATCGCTTGCCGAGCTCAAAAACAAATTCAAAAAAATAGTACAAACAACCTACATCAATCAGAGTTAAAATGATACATTCTAAACATTAAATAGAGAAAGGTATTGAAATATCCATTATGAATACAAGAGAAAATAGACACAAGAGTGCCAGGGTGTGGATGTATATAATCCCGATACAAACCAAAAGTTGTAAAAATATCACGGTTAAGGGTAAAGTATGAGCCTTAATGGAGACTTCTTCTTACTTTTTCTTTTCTGATTGATATAAAAATGATTTAGTAGATATAAACACATAACGGGGTAGGACTAGATAAGTTTTTTACTTCATCCTACTCCCTTGAACATAATAACTGTGTTGAATGAAGACTGATTTCTTTCTTTTTACTTTTTTATCTACCTTATTTTCTGTCAAATTATCACTTTTCAAGATGGCGCCCGAGTAGGCAGCCTTCGGCAAGTGCTCTTCAAGAGCCTTGCTTTTTTGTTCTTTTTTGCTGTTTTTGTCTTTTGTTTTGTCACATGTTGTTTGTTGTTTCATTGTGTGGACCTGATATGGACTGTTTTCAGCGCTTCTTGGCCACGACATTCGTCAAAGGAGCAGTATCTGTGCTTGGTGGTTGCACCTTCTCGGCAGCACGCCTGTACCAGCACAGATTTTGATTGGGAGGAATGTCGGCGCCATTGACTGTCGGTGCTGGACAGACCTGGGGCGCTTGTGTTTTTTGCGCCAGTGATGGGCAGCATTTTTCACAACCCCGATTTGTTCAGTGGCTATGTCAGCGCTGTTGGACAGTCGGCATTGGTGCGGCTGGATGGATGGCTGCTGAAGTTGAGGGTGAGGAGAGAGGAGCGTTGGCGAAGAGCGCCGACGCGTATTTGGAACCGTGAGTCGCCGCTTGGAATTGAAATGGATTTCCATGGGACAGGAGAAGTGAACCAATCTCTTTTTTTCGTCAATGGATTCTACAGCTTCTTGTTGACTTTGAAACTTAGCTTGTAGCCGACGTGTGCACATTTTGAGCATGACGTCTCTGATCCACTGGTTAAAGGACACTTTGATTCTCTCCTCTTTCATCTCAAACTGCTTCAAACAACAAAGCGTGTGATGGAAAAGTGGTTAGAACTGCATGACTGTCCGTGTTTTGTTATGTGTTGTGTTTATTATTTTACTTTATGTTAACTGTTTTGTTAAGCGCTTTGTTACAGCTGCCGCTGTTGTGAAAGCTCTATATAAATCAGCATGTATTGTATTGTATTGTATTATGTTCAATAAACAAGAAAAAGAAAGAAAGAATGATTAATCGAAAAACGTGAGAACATTGTACGATGGCTAAATAAAATACACCCGAACTCAGTTCTGCTTTCGTTGCCTTTTTAAAAACGTGTTTTTAGCTTGTATCTGTATGTATGACAGGTATGCCAGAAAGTAACCTTGAATCACAAGAGCCGCAACGATGTAAACTCCGACGTCACTTCCGGAGTGAACGCTGGCGAATTTTGGACGCCGCTACTGCCCGTGATTTTTTTATTTTTAAGTCCATTTTTATGTAATTTTTATTATCTTTTATAGCCGACATATTTTATGTCGACCTGCTTTTATGGTCACCGAGTGAACAATGATCAATCCACACTCGATCGGCCGAACTGTCATTACCTGTCATCGACTATTGAGTTGTCGTTGAGTTGCGGCTAGCGGCTAGCTTACCCACTACCTGTTGCTGCTTCCCGACTTCATTACTCCGGTCCGGCTATGTCGATCAGCTGTGAGTGTCTTGCTTTTTGCTGGTTCGCTCTGTGTGTTTTCCACCACCCATTGGAAGCGCTTCACCAATATGCAGCCACTGAGCTCAAACTCAACTTTAATCCACACGGTCCACCACCGCCTGCTCTGCTCCAACACCCGGACATCCTTTACGTGCCCCGGCGAAGGTGCACTCACCCGGGCTCACGCCGAAACTATCAATACGACAACTCCAGCTCCATCAGGTCGTTCTGGTCCACCGCTCGCCGCCCACGGAAGAACACCGGACGCCGTGCGGAAGCCTCTGTGTTGACACGCGTCCCGAGGTCGGATAGCATCGCGGTCGCTCGCAGCTGCACTGCTGTCAACGTTGGCCTACTGAACATCCGCTCCCTTACGAGCAAGGGCCAGTTCGTCCACGACCTCCTGACAGACCGTGAGTTTGACATTCTGTGTCTGACTGAGACCTGGCAGCAGCCAAATGATTATGGTACTCTTAATGAAGCTACCCCACCGGGCTTTGTTTATCACGCTGTGCCGCGCACGACTGGGAGGGGAGGCTGCCTCGCGATGATTCTGCGCGAGGATTGGAAATTTGCACCTGTAAATGTGCCTGCTTTTTTATCTTTTGAAGCGACAGTTATACAGCTCTCTGGATCAACTCCCACACTGATTGCCACTATTTACCGTCCACCAAAACCAAACAAGAATTTTATCACTGACATTACTACACTCCTCACTCATCTGTCAAGTCAAGTCAAGTCAACAGTATTTATAGAGCACTTTCAAACAGCCATCGCTGCATACAAAGTGCTGTACATGGAGCGATTTAACATATACAATAAACAGTAAGACGAATCAGTAATAAGTAATAAGTAATAAAGCGGTAGAAAGCACCAAGCAGTAAAATCAAGAGCAAATCTAAGTCATGCTGAGTCAAACGCCAAAGAATACAAGTGAGTTTTGAGGAGGGCTTTAAAGATGGGCAGCGAGGAGGCTTGCCGAATGTTCAGTGGGAGGTCATTCCAGAGAGATGGACCAGCAACAGAAAAGGCTCGATCCCCTCTGAGCCTCAGTTTAGTTCTTGGTACGTCTAGCAAAGACTGGTCCACAGACCTGAGGCGCCGGGCAGGGGTGTAGGGGCGTATGAGCTCAGAGAGGTAAGGTGGCGCGAGATTATTCAGAGATTTGAAAACAAAGAGGAGGATCTTGAAAATAATTCTAAAATGAATGGGGAGCCAGTGAAGGGATGCCAAAGTAGGAGTTATATGCTCCCTCTTACGAGTACCAGTCAAGAGGCGAGCAGCAGCATTCTGTACCAGCTGAAGGCGCTTGATGGAGGACTGGCTGACTCCAAAGTACAGGGCGTTGCAGTAATCGAGCCGGGATGTGACAAAGGCATGAATTACTGTCTCAAAGTGTTCATGTGAGAGGAAAGGTTTTATTTTGGCCAGCTGTCTAAGGTGAAAGAAGCTGGATTTAACAACGGCACCAATTTGCCGATCGAGTTTGAAATCACTGTCCAGTTTAAGTCCCAAGTTTGAGACCGTTGATTTCAGATAAGGAGATAGGGGGCCCAAGTCTACAGGATGGAATGTACAAGGTCCACTCGGGCCAAACAATATCACCTCTGTCTTCTTTTCGTTGAACTTCAAGAAATTTTGTGCCATCCAGGTTTTGATTTCTTCCAGACAGGATAGGAGTGGCCTTAATGAGAAGGTGTCTTTCTTGCTCAGTGGGACATAGATCTGGCAGTCATCTGCATAGCAGTGGAAAGGAATACCATGTTTCCTTAAGATGGAACCCAATGGGAGCAGATACAGCGAGAACAGCAGAGGCCCCAGAATTGAGCCCTGTGGAACACCACATGACAGGGGAGCAGTGCGTGATTCAGAGCAGCCAAGGCTGACACAAAAGGTCCTGTCAGCTAGATAGGACCTAAACCAATCAAGAGCACTCCCGCCAATGCCCACCAAGTGCTGCAAACGAGTCAGCAGAATACTGTGATCCACTGTATCAAATGCTGCAGTTAAGTCCAATAAAACCAGACACACGTGGTCTCCAGAGTCATTTGCCAGGAGGATGTCATTAGAAACGCGTAACAGGGCTGACTCCGTGCTATGCATCGTCTTGAAACCTGACTGGAAGACTTCCAAGATGTTATGTTCATCCAAGAAAAGTTTCAACTGCATGTGCACCACTTTTTCCAGAATTTTGGAAATGAAAGGCAGTTTGGAAATGGGTCTGTAACTTGACAGCTCATCTGGATCAAGACCAGGTTTCTTGATCAAGGGTTGGACCTCAGCATGTTTAAACTGTTGGGGAACTACACCAGAAGAAAGGCTGCTGTTGATGATATCCAAGACCGATGCACCAACACTCGGGAGAACCTCCTGAAAGAAGCGTGGGGGAAGAGAGTCGCAAGGGGAGCCAGATGGCTTCGTCTGGCGAACTACATCCTCCAAAAGCGCCAAGGACACAGTATCAAAAGAATTTAGGACAGCTGAACATGGAACATGGACAGAGGGGTCAGATGCGGTATTTGGGACCGGAATCCTAGCTGTAGAGACCTTATCAATAAAGAACTGAAGGAATCTGTTGCACATCTCGGCTGAAGAATCCGAGCAAGTTGGCAGAGGGGGTTTGAGTACAGAATCTATCGTTTTAAATAGTGCACGAGGGTTGTGACGGTTGGCTAGAATAAGGTCCGACAGATATTCTCTTTTGGCCTCTTTTACTGTGAGCTGGTAGTTACGCCAGCTGTCTTTCCAAATTTGAGAAGAGACATGCAATTTGTCTCTTTTCCACTTGCGTTCAGCTTTGCGACACTCCTGCCTAGCTGCGCGGGTAATGTCGTTAAACCATGGCTCGGGTTTAGGCTTTGGCAGCACAATTTTTGAAGGAGCCACCAAATCCAGGATGGCCCGGCATGACGAGTCGAACCAAGAGGTGAGTTCCTCTGTGTTAGACGAGGGTACGCAAAGGTTATTAAAGGCATCAGAGAAACGACTAGCAGTGTGAGGGTTAAAAATTCGGCGTTTACAACTAGGAGCGCCAGATTTCACAGCAGCATGCGATAAGACTACGTCAAATAAAACTGCCATGTGATCAGAAATTCCATTTTCAAGGACTTCCAGATTTGACACCGTTATACCATGAGCAAGGACAAGGTCTAAAATATGTCCTTGTTCGTGTGTCGGGCTGGTCACATACTGCACAAAATTAAAAGAGTCGATAAGTCTTAAGAAGTCTTTTGCTAGCGTTTTTTCCGGACAACATACATGGATATTAAAATCCCCCATTAGGAGAATACGATCATATCTCAGCCTGATTTCCGCAAGAAAGCTTGAAAAGTCGCTTAAAAAGTCTTTGTTGTATTTAGGAGGACGGTAAATGACAGCACAAAGCACCGGGAAAACGCGACCAACTTCAAAGAAGGTTGCTTCAAAGCTGTTGGCAGATGTGGTGAATGTGCACCGTTTACATTTGAAATTGTTCTTAAAAATGCTTACCGTACCTCCACCACGTCCTGATGTCCTCGGGGTATCGAGGAAATCACAGTCAGGTGGTAACAATTCAATCAAAGCTTTGTACTCACCGGTACCTGCCCAAGTCTCCGTCAGACACAGAAAATCCAAGTCATTGGAAAGAAAATACTCCCTCAGAATATGGGTCTTGTTCGTCAGCGACCGGGCGTTTAACAACGCGATCCTTGTGGAAGGATCCTTGTGGATCCATCTGTATACACTATCACCAAATGTGATTCTCTGAGATTTTAATATACACATGGACAATATCAATAACTCACTCACCAAAGACTTTACCTCCTGTCTGGACAGTTTTGGTTTTCAACAGTATGTCAACTTTCCCATACACAGTAAATGACATATTCTGGACTTGATCTGCTGTATTGGATTATCACCAACAAACTGTAAAACCGATCTCCTCCCATACACAGATCATCTATTGCTTTCATTCAATGTTAACCTGTCATTTTTCAAATCCAACCCACAACGCATTATACATTTCCGTAAAATCAAGGACATTAACCCGGACAATTTAGAATCACTTATCAACAACCTCCCCAGTACTGATTGTCTTTCTACAACAGATTTTTGACGCACTACAATACAAATCTCCATAACATTCTCAATATCCTGGCCCCACTCAAAACCCGAACTGTCTCCTTCAACCAAACAGCACCCTGGTTTACCCCTACCCTCAGACAACTTAAATCAAAAGGCCATCAACTTGAAAGATTATATAGAAAAACTGGACTCGCCATTCATAAAGAAATGTACACTACCCACTTTCTCCATTACAAGGACTCAATATCCAAAGCCAAATCAATCTTCTACTCTGGATTAATCAGTTCCAATGAAGGCAACCCCAGATCACTCTTTTCACTCATTTCTAAACTCACTAAACCTGCTGACACTCTTCCCTCACATCTCTATTCCACTGATTTTTGTAATACTCTGGCCTCATTTTTTACATCCAAAATCCAACTTATCCACCAGCAACTCACCCTTTCAGCTGCTCCTAACCCTCCTTCTCCATTCTCCCCGGTTCCTACCCACCTATTCTCTGCATTCACATCCCCATCTGTCCACCAAATCTCCATCTTAATCCAGAAGTCCAAATCCTCTACTTGTCAACTTGACCCTCTCCCTACTGTTTTAGTCAAAGCTTCTATCCCGGCCCTCTCCCCTCTCATCACTAACATTATTCAAACTTCCCTCTCTACTGGCATTGTACCATCTCATCTCAAAACTGCTGCTGTCACTCCCATACTGAAGAAACCTGGCTCTGATCCCTCCGACTTGAACAACTTTCGTCCCATATCAAACCTTCCGTTCATCTCCAAACTTCTAGAGAAAACAGTAGCTGCTCAACTTCACACCCATCTTTCCTCCAATAAGCTCTACGAACAATTTCAATCTGGCTTCCGTCCCCTCCATAGTACCGAAACTGCCCTCCTCAAAATATGCAATGACCTTCTTCTCTCTGCTGACTCCGGTTCACTCGCCATCCTCCTCCTGCTTGACCTCAGTGCAGCCTTTGACACCATCTCTCACTCCATCCTCCTCGACAGACTCTCCTCCATTGGCATCACCAGCATCCCCCTCTCCTGGTTCCGCTCCTATCTTTCTGACCGCACCCAGTTTATCCAGCTCAAACGTTTTAGATCTCACCCCTTTCCCCTCACTTCGGGTGTTCCTCAGGGTTCTGTCCTTGGCCCATTGCTATTTCTAATCTATCTTCTTCCCCTTGGTAATATCTTCAGGAAACATCACATTCACTTTCATTGCTACGCGGATGACACCCAGCTCTACATCTCTACCAAACCTAATACCATACTTCCACCATCCTCCCTAACCAACTGCCTGCAGGAATTAAAATCTTGGTTCACCTCAAATTTCCTCAAACTGAATAGCAATAAAACTGAATTCCTCCTTATTGGCACTAAATCCAATCCAAACAAAATAAACAATTTCTCCATTCCCTTCGAAAGCTCTTCCATCTCCCCCTCCCCTCAGGTCAAGAGTCTGGGTGTCATCCTTGATAGCACCCTCTCCTTCACCTCACATATCAACCACATCACTCGTTCTGCATATTATCATCTTCGAAACATCCACCGGCTCCGCTCTTCTCTCACCTCTCAGTCCACTGCGATACTTGTACACACCCTCGTCACCTCGCGACTCGATTACTGTAATTCCCTTCTGTTTGGTCTCCCTCAAAAAACCCTCCATAAGCTTCAGCTGGTCCAAAATTCAGCCGCCCGCATTATCACACTCACGCCATACATAAACCATATCACACCTGTCCTTCAACATCTCCACTGGCTCCCCATTTTACACCGCATTCAATATAAAATCCTGCTCCTCACATTCAAATCCATTCATAACCTAGCCCCTCCATACCTATCTGACCTCATCCATATTCCTACGCCTGTCCGCTCCTCCTCCTCTGTCCTCCTCTCTGTCCCCCCTGCTCGCCTCGTCACCATGGGAAATAGAGCCTTAAGTCGCTCTGCTCCCCAGCTTTGGAACTCACTCCCAGCTGACCTTCGTAAATCAGACTCACTAACACATTTCAAATCCCGCCTCAAAACACATCTGTTTCGACAAGCCTATTCACTCAGACCATAAAGCCATTATTTTATTTATTTATTTATGTTTGTTGTATTTTTTCTTATCTTATTTGATGTAGTTTTTAACATTGTACTTGTGATTTTAACTGCTCGTTGTAAGGTGCCCTTGAGTTTCTCGAAAGGCGCCCACAAATAAAATGTATTATTATTATTATTATTATGTCTTGGCATGCTACCGTATGCTTCAAGCTAACGTGTTAGCGTGCACGCATGAATGCCGTATGTTTAAGCTGGCGTATGTTTTACCACTGTAAAACTGCGCCCATTGGTACAGTGCGGTCTGTCTATGTGTAAAATACAGAAATAGCACCCATTAATGAGACTGCGCCCAACCGTATGGTGCATCGAATAGTTGTGAAAATACGGTACTTTCTATTCACCCTCTGTACAATCAAACTGTGTAATCAGGTTTTTTTTTTTGTATTATTGAAGTACATTGACTACATTGTTTCCTTACCACAGGAGACAAAATAAAATGGCATAATAATATAAAAATGGCATCTCGCATCACAATGACCTTTAATGTTGATTCTTTCCATTCCAGCAAGCTGTCGGCCATTTACGTTTTGAAGAGCCATGAGGAATTTCAAACTGAATTAACTTTGTAAAATTTAACCTATACGCAGAGCATTTCTGAGAAGTCCGAAGGTTAATTAGGCATAACAGTGATTCACAAAAATTGCATTTAAAATGATAAATACTGCACACTTGCACCGTTATCTTCACCAACACAATTTCAGTTAGATATTTACATCATGGTCTGAAGCATTATTATTTGTGTACAAAGCCAGTCAGACAATGAATTCTGAATGAATTTCTGCTGTCTCCCGCTGTGTATTTTGATGCGAACGTACCATGATGCGTGTGAAAGTGTCGCTTTACACTCGACCGTTTCATCGATGGTATTTTGTCATTGCAAATTAGAAACACCGCAGAACCTGTTCTCTCCACAAATGTGAATCCATTCGTCCTGAAGTGTACCATACTCATCGACATTTTTTTTTCCGTCGTCTTATTCTTCGAAGGATTAGCTTTGAGTTAATGGACGAGCGGGCTGATTCAAATAGGGTCGTTTACCTGTTTCCCCAGCAACAGCCAGCGTAGCCCAGTATCATCCAATTAAAAGTGCTCCTGCTGCCAACTGCTGCCCCGAATAGGACATTAGCAGTGAAAAATCGATGGATTGATGAAACATGCGAGAATATTTTGTTTTATCTGTGAGCCCGATACAATCATCAAAAGAGCCACACCTGGCTTGCAAGCCATAGGTTCCCGACCCCTGCCCTAAATTGTCCCTAGGTGTGAATGTTAGCGCGGATGGTTGTTCGTCTATGCGATTGGCTGGCAACCAGCTCAGGGTGTACCCTGCCTACTGCTCAAAAACAGCTGGGATAGACTCCAGCACCCCCCGTCCCCCTTGTGAGGATAAAGCGGTTCAGAAAATGAATGGATGGATTGATGGATTGATTACATACAGTCAAACCTCAGTTTTCGAACGTCTCGGTTCTCGACCAAATCGGTTTTCGACCAAAAATTTCGAGTTTTTTATGCCTCGGATGACGACCGAATTTCGGTTCTCGAACAAACTGAGCGCACTTGAATGCGTCACTTGACTCCTCTTCCCTTCCTTACACGAGGAAGTGATGCTTCCTCGTATAGCGTTCCATTGTGAACAGTCATGTTCAATAACGATTTTTTTTTTTAAAGAGCGTGGTTTTGGTTTTCGAACAGCCTTCTGGAACGGATTATGGTGGAAAACCTGTGACTACGAGTGTATTATTATTATTATTATTATTATTTTGATTAAAACCTGATGTGCAAGAGTAAAAAACAAGCGCAGGTTCAGAATCAATCAAGAAAAGTTTGCTTGCATTTCAGATTTTTTTTTAAAAAGATTAATTTTCTTCAGAATATTTATTTCATAAACGTTTGTCATTATTTACTTAATATGATTGTTGCGCCTCACTTCATTGCCTCATCATTGACTCAGCTGTGATACCCGTCAAACTCAATTTAAATTGTTGTATGATTAAACATCTGTGTTCTACTGCGAACAAAGGTGATTCTTTTTTTTTCTGCGATCCGTGAGAACACTTAATGAGCTGGCTGTAATTGGAACGAGGTTTCACATGGCTGCAATGTGGTTTAAACGAGACTAGCTTTTTTTAAGCACCAATTCTAATTATTCAGAAAGTGTTTGGAACACTGTGATTTGCACATACCACTACGCGTAAAACCTTTCACCCGACCAGCGATAACTCTCGCTTAAATTAAACTCTGAAAAACTCCCTCAGGATCCTCCAGCGTATGCATGCTAAACAACGGTAAGGGACAGTGGTCACCATAACATGACAACATTTTCATATCCTTAATAGGCGGAATAGCCAGTTTTATTGTATTTGTACATCGACAAGAAACAATGTGATGTATGTTTTTGTATGTTTAATAATTAACAGCTGGAGAAAAGTGTCAGGAGTGATTTGTGATAAAAGGGTGTCGGCTAAGGTGAAGGGAAAAGTTTACAGAACAGTTGTGAGACCAGCCATGATGTACGGTCTAAACTAGAGACACACAGACTAGCAATTGGCAAAAGACAGGAGGCAGAGTTAGAGGTGGCTAGAGTTAAAGTTGCTGAGATTCTCCTTAGGAGTAACAAGGATGTACAGTATGAGAAATGAGGTCATCAGAGGGACAACTCAGACAGGAAAGTTTGGAGAAAATGTTAGAGAGGCCAGACTGAGATGGTTTCGACATCTACAGAGGAGGGACAGTGGATACATTGGCAGGAGAATGTTAGAGATGGAGCTACCAGGTAGGAGACAGAGAATAGATTCATGGATGCCGTGAGGGAAGACATGCAGGTAGTTGGAGTCAGAGTAGAGGATGCAGAGAACGGGGAAAGATGGAAATTAATGTGTCGCTGTGGCAACCCCTGAAAAGGGACAAGCCGAAAGGAGAAGAAGAATGTGAAGTAGGTTTTTGGGTGGATTATCTTGTTTCCCTTGATGGATTTCAGTCAGTCAAAGTAGAGACAGTGAATTAACATTATTCGGACCCTCTTTGATTGTTCAATTTTCTTGCAGCCATATGCAAGATTTATGAACCTCACAAAAAAAAAAAAAAAAGGAAAAGCAATATATGACAACAATAATAATAATACATTTCATTTATAAGGGCCTTTCAAAACACTCATGGACTTTACAATCAAAACAAGAACAATAATACCACAAATAAAATTATAAATAATAAAAGGAGAGATGAATTTGAACTGAGTATGCGATTTTGAGTGGGTTTTGAGATGTGATTTGAATGTGGGAAGAGAATCAGTATTTCAGATGTTGAGTGGGAGTGAGTTCTAGAGTTTGGGGCAGAGCGGCTGAAAGCTCTGCACCCCATCGTGTTGAGATGGGCAGAGGATGCAAAGTGGTGGAGGGAGGATGAAGATGTTCTTTGAGGATATCCCAGACAAGACAACCCTTCCCAGCAAGCGAATGGATGCCGAGCAGTCTGAAGTTGACGGCGGCAACATCGCCCTCGCGAGGAGCATTAGCCGACCCAGCCAGGCTGGCCAACTCGTCGTGGTCCGCGGGCCAACCGCTGTTTCTGCCGTTGTCTCTGCGTGGCCAGCAGTAGGACGACCAAAAAGAGGCGATGCCCCTGGAGCAATCAAGGTGGAAGCCTCGACGAGATCCGCAGCGGATGCACCTCCTGGAAGGACGAGGAGTGACAGTAAACCGTAAAAAACTCTACAAAGCAAAAAAATTGGGAGTGAGCAGCGGCAGCCAAACGTGCCAGCGTTCACTCAACCCCATTATTATGAATGAGCAAAACACTGGATTTTCTGTGACTCTTTGGTATTCATCAAAACGGTTGGTTTTCGCTTAAAAAAATATTGAACATAGTCGTATAGCAGCTCCATTAAGAGCATCATTGTCTTGGTTGGAATTTTAAAAAAAAATCCTCGTCTCACCCCTCGGGTGGTGTCCGTCCCTCATTCAGCTCGGGTCAGGAAGCATGAAGCCAGGAAGCTTGAGGGTTCTGCGCAGTATCCATGCTGTTCCCAGCACTGCACATATCTGGACTGAGATGTCCGATGTTGTTCCCGGGATCTGTTGCAACCACTCATCTAGTTTGGGGGTCACTGCCCCGAGTGCTCCGACCACCACAGGCACGACTGTCACCTTTACCTTCCAGGCTCTCTCCAGCTCCTCTCTGAGCCCTTGGTATTTCTCGAGTTTCTCATGTTCCTTCTTCCTGATGTTTCCATCACTTGGGACCGCGACATCCACTACAACAGCTTTCCTCTGCCCTTTATCTATGATCACGATATCTGGTTGGTCCGCCATTACCATCTTGTCAGTCTGGATCTGGAAGTCCCACAGGATCTTCGCTCTGTCATTCTCCACCACCTTCGGAGGTGTTTCCCATTTTGACCTTGCCTCTGTGCTGTCCTTCAGGCCAGCGATCTCTAGCCACTGATAGGACTTCTTGAGATCAGCCACTCCAGTTATGGTCCGGTGGTACATCCCGTGTAGGGGGTTGTCTTCTCATGATGGTCCCTCTTCCAGAGCCTCATCTTCTGTTCCCCATTGTCTGAGACATTCTCTGAGTACGTCATCGGTTGGAGCCTTCTTCTTGATGTAATCATGGAGCTTGGATGTTTCATCCTGGACAGTGGCTCTCACACTCACTGGTCCCCGTGCTAGTCTCAGGGTGCTGGATTTGGAATGGAACCCTCCATGCATGGTTAGGAGCTTTCGGGTCTGAACGTCCGTGGTCTGAATCTCTTCCTTTGGCCACCTTATTATTCCTGCAGGGTATCTGATCACTGCCAGGGAATAGCTGTTTATAAACTGGGTCTTATTCTTGCCATTGAGCTGGCTTCTTAGGACTTGCCTCACTCGCTGGAGGTATTTGGCTGTAGCCGCTTTCCTTGTTGCCAGTTCGAGGCTGCCATTGGCTTGTGGTATACTGAGGTACTTGTAGCTGTCCTCAATGTCTGCTATTGTTCCTTCGGGGAGTGAGACCCCTTCAGTGCGGACTACCTTTCCTCTCTTAGTCACTATCCGACTACATTTCTCAAGCCCGAATGACATCCCGATGTCGCTGCTGTAGATCCTGGTTGTGTGGATCAGGGAGTCTATGTCCCTTTCGCTCTTAGCATACAGCTTTATGTCATCCATGTAGAGGGGGTGACTGACCGTAGCTCCATTTCTGAGGCGGTATCCATAGCCTGTCTTGGTGATTACTTGGCTTAGGGGGTTCAGTCCTATGAAGAACAGTAGTGGGGAGAGTGCATCACCTTGGCATATGCCACATTTGATGGACACTTGGGGAAGTGGCTTGCCATTGGCTTCAAGTGTGGTTTTCCACACCCTCATCGAGTTTGCAACAAAGGCTCTTAGGGTCCTGTTCACCTTATACAACTCCAAGCATTCTGTGATCCATGTATGTGGCATTGAGTCATAGGCTTTCTTGTAATCAATCCAAGCTGTGCACAGGTTGGTACGTCGGGACCTACAGTCTTGTGCGACTGTTCTGTCAACCAGGAGCTGATGTTTGGCTCCTCTGGTATCTCTACCAATGCCCTTCAGTGCTTCGCTCATGTCTTGATCCATGTGTCCACTTATCTTAGCCGCAATGATGCCTGACATGAGCTTCCATTTGTGAAGAGACAGGTTATTGGCCGATAGTTGGATGGGACTGCACCCTTTGAAGTATCCTTCATGATCAGGATCGTTCGCCCTTCGGTTAGCCATTCTGGGTGAGTCCCATCCCTCAGCAGCTGGTTCATTTGTGCTGCTAGGCGCTCATGGAGTGCTGCGAGTTTCTTTAGCCAGTAGGTGTGGACCATGTCCGGGCCTGGTGCTGTCCAGTTCTTAATATCCGAGACTCTTTCCTGCAAGTCTGCCACTGTTATGGTAACTGGGTTCTGTTCAGGGAGGTTGCTGTGCTCCTCCCTCAGGGTCACCAGCCATTGTGCACTGCTGTTATGTGCAACCTCCTTCTCCCATATGCCTTTCCAGTACCTTTCAGTTTCCAGTCTTGGTGGGTCAGCTCTGTTGTTAGGAACCTGCCACTGAGCGTACACTTTCGCAGGTTGTGTTGCGAACAGCCTGTTTATTCGTCTGGCCTCATTCTCTTTCGTGTACCGCTTTAGGCGGCTGGACAAGGCTTGGAGCCTTTGTTTGGCAGTTTCGAGTGCTTCAGGTATGGTCATCTGGATGTACCTCTCGGGTATCGGCCTTTTCATCACACCTCTCTGGGCCTCCGTCAATTGACTCACATTTTTCCGAGCCGCCTTGATCTTAGCCTCCGACCGTCTTTTCCATGGTGGGTAACGTATCTCATGTCTTCCATGGTTGCTCTTATAGCCCAGAGTCTCCAGGATCACTGATGCTGAAGCGTATATCAGCTCATTGGTTTCTGTGATCGTTACGGTAGGGATAGCCGTCAGTGCTGCATTCACACTTTCTATGAGACTTTCAGATGGTACTTCACATAGCCGTTGTAATCGGTTTCTAGGTTGCCCAGCTTTCATTCTCGCCATGATCTTAGCTTTCAGGTCAGTTGCTGCCTCGCTCAGCATTTCATTCATTGGGGCTGGCCACCCAATCTCATCATATGCATTTATTGGGGCTTGCCTCCCAATGTCTTGGGAGGCATGCTGGCAGGGAAAGCCTACATGGAACGCCATAACCAGGTGCCTGGCATAGTCTACAGAAACATTTGTGCGGAGTATGGACTGCAAACCCCAAGGTCAAAATGGGAAACACCTCCGAAGGTGGTGGAAAATGACAGCGAGATCCTGTGGGACTTCCAGATCCAGACTGACAAGATGGTAATGGCGAACCAACCAGATATCGTGATCATAGATAAAGGGCAGAGGAAAGCTGTTGTAGTGGATGTAGCGGTCCCAAGTGATGGAAACATCAGGAAGAAGGAACATGAGAAACTCGAGAAATACCAAGGGCTCAGAGAGGAGCTGGAGAGAGCCTGGAAGGTAAAGGTGACAGTCGTGCCTGTGGTGG
Organism: Hippocampus zosterae; assembly: GCF_025434085.1. Lineage (NCBI taxonomy): Eukaryota > Metazoa > Chordata > Actinopteri > Syngnathiformes > Syngnathidae > Hippocampus > Hippocampus zosterae. Next base: position 21,797,516 of record NC_067462.1, on the reverse strand, counting down.
TCGGAGCACTCGGGGCAGTGACCCCCAAACTAGATGAGTGGTTGCAACAGATCCCGGAAACAACATCGGACATCTCAGTCCAGAAATGTGCAGTGCTGGGAACAGCAAGGATACTGCGCAGAACCCTCAAGCCTCCTGGCCTCTGGTAAAGGACCCGAGCTGAATGAGGGACGGACACCACCCGAGGGGTGAGATGAGGATTTTTTATTTATATATATATATATATATATGCCAAGTGATCAGATACCCTGCAGGAATAATAAGGTGGCCAAAGGAAGAGATTCAGACCACGGACGTTAAGACCCGAAAGCTCCTAACCATGCATGGAGGGTTCCATCCCAAATCCAGCACCCTGAGACTGTACGCAAGCCGAAAGGAAGGAGGCCGGGGAAAAGTGAGTGTGAGAGCCACGGTCCAGGATGAAACATCCAAGCTCCATGAATACATCAAGAAGAAGGCTCCATCGGATGACGTACTCAGAGAATGTCTCAGACAATGGGGAACAGAAGATGAGGCTCTGGAAGAGGGACCATCATGGATGACCGTGGTGTCGTCTGCGAACTTTATGAGTTTGACAGCTGGATCTGTTGAGGTGCAATCGTTTCTTTCCACCACCAAAGCGAGGAGTCATCATCTTTTGGCTTCTGGTTGGACAATCTGTAATTTATAGAAGTATGTACAATTACCACACTTTTATTTTTCTATTTTTTTATTGCTGCTTTCCACTTACATTTCAACATCTCTCTCACACACACACATTCATGCTCGCACACTGCTATTTACGATTACTTCAATGAAACTATAAAAATTGAAAATAAATCATCAAAACAGAAAATCAAGTCAGGAAATCACAAAATAAATTCTACAGCCAAAGGGGCTATAGAATTCGCAATTTGGTGGTGGCCCCCCCTTCCTCCTGGGGGGGGCACCAAATTCTATACCGACAACAGAACGATCAGATGTCATTAAAATGTAGAAGACTGCACTGTCTCAGAAGTGTTCGTTATTTATGCCTTTGTTGTGTATTCACAAATGAGGAAATCACAAAACAAATTCTGTAGGGGGACGAGAGAATTTATTTTGTGATTTCCTCGCTTGATTTTCTGTTTTGATGCATTATTTACAATTTTCATAGTTTCATTGAAGGAATCGTTAATTTATGTTTTTCGGAGGCGGTCATGAACGCCTCTCGAGTCGAACGGAAGAAGAGAATGCACTGAGACGGACAAAGACGGACTTGTATTTGTTGAGACTGTGAAAACCATGAATAAAATGTGTTTTAAAAAAAACAACAACCACAGCTCTCATTTTTTCAGAGCTGCAACAAACACTTATTTCATAAAGCAGCGACACAGTTCACTGAACCAACAGCAACTTAAAACATTGTAAGCATGTCTCCAGCAAGAAGCCATCTTGGGTCGACATATTACCATATTACCATACCATACCATATTACCATATATGGTATGGTATGCGGTACCATACCATACCATATTACCATATATGGTATGGTATGGTATGGTATGGTACGCTTGGGGCAAAAATGAGCACATAACACCATTTAGTGTGGGTCCTTGGGCAAGATCCTTCACGCTAATGCCTACCTCATACAATGATGAGAGACAATAAAATGAATGACATGCTGGCTCAGACGTCGCCCGGCCAAACAAGGTCTGCGTCAGGTGCTGGGGAACCAGAGCACCTTGATGAAAAATGGGCTACTGGAACAAAGCGGAGATGGGCGAGATGCGATAACATGGCTCTGTTGGAATTCTACTACTCAAGCAAAGCTAGTCAGAGGGGTTACATGCAGGGAATGTGGGCTAAATTGGTACCCACAGTCACGGTTGCCCACGAAACGACTAGTAACTCAGTGTTCCAACGTCCACAAACGGAAACTGCTGTCACAACTTGAGATTGATGAGGTACAACGCAGGTTCCATGGTAAAGGGCCCCAGGCTGCCAGATCAGAGGAGGAGGTCAGACCAGAGATTGGGGGGCAAGCCCCAATGACTGCAGATGATGAGATTGGGAGGCCAGCCCCAATGAATGAAATGCTGAGCGAGGCAGCAACTGACCTCAAAGCTAAGATCATGGCGAGAATGAAAGCTGGGCAACCTAGAAACCGATTACAACGGCTATGTGAAGTACCATCTGAAAGTCTCATAGAAAGTGTGAATGCAGCACTAAGGGGGATCCATACCATAACGATCACAGAAACCAATGAGCTGATATACGCTTCAGCATCAGTGATCCTGGAGACTCTGGGCTATAAGAGCAACCATGGAAGACATGAGATACGTTACCCACCATGGAAAAGACGGTCGGAGGCTAAGATCAAGGCGGCTCGAAAAAATGTGAGTCAATTGACGGAGGCCCAGAGAGGTGTGATGAAAAGGCCGATACCCGAGAGGTACATCCAGATGACCATACCTGAAGCACTCGAAACTGCCAAACAAAGGCTCCAAGCCTTGTCCAGCCGCCTAAAGCGGTACACGAAAGAGAATGAGGCCAGACGAAAAACAGGCTGTTCGCAACACAACCTGCGAAAGTGTACGCTCAGTGGCAGGTTCCTAACAACAGAGCTGACCCACCAAGACTGGAAACTGAAAGGTACTGGAAAGGCATATGGGAGAAGGAGGTTGCACATAACAGCAGTGCACAATGGCTGGTGACCCTGAGGGAGGAGCACAGCAACCTCCCTGAACAGAACCCAGTTACCATAACAGTGGCAGACTTGCAGGAAAGAGTCTCGGATATTAAGAACTGGACAGCACCAGGCCCGGACATGGTCCACACCTACTGGCTAAAGAAACTCGCAGCACTCCATGAGCGCCTAGCAGCACAAATGAAGCAGCTGCTGAGGGATGGGACTCACCCAGAATGGCTAACCGAAGGGCGAACGATCCTGATCATGAAGGATACTTCAAAGGGTGCAGTCCCATCCAACTATCGGCCAATAACCTGTCTCTTCACAAATGGAAGCTCATGTCAGGCATCATTGCGGCTAAGATAAGTGGACACATGGATCAAGACATGAGCGAAGCACTGAAGGGCATTGGTAGAGATACCAGAGGAGCCAAACATCAGCTCCTGGTTGACAGAACAGTCGCACAAGACTGTAGGTCCCGACGTACCAACCTGTGCACAGCTTGGATTGATTACAAGAAAGCCTATGACTCAATGCCACATACATGGATCACAGAATGCTTGGAGTTGTATAAGGTGAACAGGACCCTAAGAGCCTTTGTTGCAAACTCGATGAGGGTGTGGAAAACCACACTTGAAGCCAATGGCAAGCCACTTCCCCAAGTGTCCATCAAATGTGGCATATGCCAAGGTGATGCACTCTCCCCACTACTGTTCTTCATAGGACTGAACCCCCTAAGCCAAGTAATCACCAAGACAGGCTATGGATACCGCCTCAGAAATGGAGCTACGGTCAGTCACCCCCTCTACATGGATGACATAAAGCTGTATGCTAAGAGCGAAAGGGACATAGACTCCCTGATCCACACAACCAGGATCTACAGCAGCGACATCGGGATGTCATTCGGGCTTGAGAAATGTAGTCGGATAGTGACTAAGAGAGGAAAGGTAGTCCGCACTGAAGGGGTCTCACTCCCCGAAGGAACAATAGCAGACATTGAGGACAGCTACAAGTACCTCAGTATACCACAAGCCAATGGCAGCCTCGAACTGGCAACAAGGAAAGCGGCTACAGCCAAATACCTCCAGCGAGTGAGGCACGTCCTAAGAAGCCAGCTCAATGGCAAGAATAAGACCCGGGCAATATATATATATATATATATATATATATATATATATATATATATATATATATATATATATATATATATATATGTACCTGTATTAGTATATTCATTTTATTTTTCCAAAGATTTTGTAGCTCCCATGGAATCTTGTATTAAACAGTTCAAATGCTTCTTTCGTTAAGATATCCCTTATTTGTCCCGCAATGGGGAAATTACAATCCGAATTCAGAAACGAAAAACGCTGGATTGGGAGAGGGGAAAAAAAAAACACGCTCGAACTATCCTCTTCTGAGGATAATTTAAGTCCAGGATAAAAAAAGACCCTAGCACATAAATAAGCATACAGTTACAACAAGTCACAAGACATACCATGTAATAAGGGGGAGGATAAATAGGAAATGGGGGGGGGGGGGGGTAACCACGCGACCGAAATGACCAGCTGCACGGATTCACACGAGCGCTCCGCATGTCGAACCACGTCACGGGGGAAAAAGAATCGGAGCGATGAAGACGGTGATAAAGATGTGTGTGTGTGCGTGTGGATGTCCAGTTGTGTATGTGTATGCATGTACAGGTCATAGCTGCTTCGTCGAGGTCTGCTCATCATGAAGACAGTCCCGACTTATCAGTCCATGGCCGATAAGGAGGGGGGTGATGGTGAGGGCCCTAGATTCCATGCCTACTTCCATCCAGGGGAAAGGGCCAGATAGCGTTGTTTGTTTTGGAGGGACGGCCGGCAACAATTTCAGACAGCCTTGAGTCCGTGGCTTGTATCTCTTCACTGGCGCCGATCAGCCGAATCCAAAAACTCTTTCTGCAGCGCGGATTCCAACTTCTCCATGATGTTGTCGATCGCGCGGAGTCGCTCTAAAACCGCATCAATGGTCCGGTTGAGCTCAGTCACCGCTTGAGTCTGAGTGTTGGACATTCGCGCCAAACCATCCAGAAGGACCGGCAGCTTCTTCACTTCAAATGAAGCCGCTCCCATCGGTTGAATTTTGCGATGGAACAGAAAGCTGCCAACACCAAACAGGAGCATACCTGTTATCAAAAGGCCAATAATGTAGATGTCATCCACATCCTCCACGGACAGTATTGCCAGACACACCGAGCTCCACTTTCTCCATGGATCCAGGGCGTATCCGGCAGCAAATGTCCTCGGAGGGCAAGCAGGCCCCCCACTGCCTGCTCTTTTTGTCGAAAAACATTTGTCGATTGCATTGAGAGACCAGCCAACTAATTCCATGGTTAGTTCTTCGGATGAAAATACGGTAGGAGGCTAGGAAAAGTTCGACAAAGACAGCACAAAGACTAAGTGGCGAGCAAGGAGAGGGTGGGGGTGAGGGCAGGAGCTGTGCAAAAAGCGCCCGCCTTCGTCGACAGCCAAGCAGAAAGAGTGCCGACACTCATGCAATATGTCCCTCCTCATTTGTCATACACTGATAAAGATGATAAAGATGATTCTGATTCTGATGCACCCTGACAGTCTAACCACAGGTGTCAAAGTTCGGTCCTCGAGGGCCAGTGTCATGCATGTTTTCTATGTGTCCCTGCTGCAATACACCCGATTGAAATGATCAGGATCACTATCAAGCTCCTATAGAGCTTGTTGATGAGCTGATCATTTCAATCAGGTGTTTTGCAACAAGGGGAGTTGAAAAACATGCATGACTCTCCAAGACACCTAAACCCATGACATAGGAACCCCAACGTCGTCAAATGTGCCAAAACAGTGATCAATGGTTACCAAAGTCAATGTAGACATCTTTACTTATGCTCACGTCAACCTCTAACAATGGTCGCACAAATACTTGGGATTTGAGGGTACTTTCCTCATCATAGAAGTGCTCACTACAAAGCTTACGTCACTTCACGAGAGAACCATGTCTTCCATAAAATACGAAACACATGGCATGTCTTGCCATACTCCACAATGCTACACTTGCGTGCAGGATTCTCACATACAAACATTGACATATTCATCACATGTACACCTGCGTACCGAACCTCATTTTCAATCATGCTGTGATTGGCTTTTGCAGTAAAGACTGGCCATCAATCAAATAAAAAATGACATCACTGTTTCTTTGTATTTTTAATTACTTTGTGACATGCGCCTCAACATTAGTATTTCCATCCATCCATCCATTTCCCACCGCTTATCCGGGGTCAGGTCGCTGGGGCAGCAGCTTTAGGAGGGAAGCCCAGACTTCCCTCTCCCCAGCCACTTCTTCTAGCTCTTCCTGGCAGATCCCGAGGCGTTCCCAGGCCAGCTGGGTGACATAGTCTCTCCAGCGTGTCCTGGGTTGTCCCCGGGGTCTCCTGCCAGTGGGACATTACATGCCCGAGCCACCTCATCTGGCTCCTCTCGATGTGGAGGAGAAGCGGCTCTACTCTGAACCCCTGCCGGATGACCGAGCTTCTCACCTTATCCCAAAGGAGCGCCCGGACACTCTGCGGAGAAAACTAATTTCGTCCGCTTGTATCAGGGATCTCGTTCTTTCGGTCAAGACCCATAGCTCGTGACCATAGATGAGGGTTGGGACGTAGATCGACCGGTAAATTGAGAGCTTCGCCCTTTCGCTCAGCTCCTTCTTTACCACAACAGACCGATACAGCGTCTGCATCACAGCAGACGCTGCACCGATACGCCTGTCGATCTCTCGCTTCCTCCTGCCCTCACTCATGAACAAGACGCCATCCAGAAGGACGTTATTTAAACTCCTCCACTTGGGGCAAGATCTCCCCGACCCAGAGAGGGCACTTCACCCTTTTCCGACTGAGGACCATTGTTTCGGATTTGGGGGTGCTGATCTTCATCCCGACCGCTTCACACTCAGCTGCGAAACGTTCCAGTGAGAGTTGGAGAGCCCTGCTTGAAGGAGCCAACAGTACCACATCATCTGCAAAAAGCAGAGATGCAATACTGAGGCCACCAAAACAGACCCCCTCAACGCTTCGGCTGCGCCTAGAAATTCGGTCCATAAAGGTGATGAACAGAATCGGGGAAAAAGGGCAGCCTTGGCGGAGTCCAACCCTCACTGGAAATGATTCTGACTTATTGCCGGCAATGCGAACCAAACTCTGACATTGGCAATATAGGGACCGAACAGCCTGTATCAGGGGGCTCAGTACCCCATACTCCCGAAACACGTCCCACAGAACACGGTCAAACGCCTTCTCCAAGTCCTGTTTGGGCGAGTTCCCACGTACCCTCAAGGACCCTGCTAAGGGTGTCGAGCTGGTCCACAGTTCCACGGCCGAGACGAAAACCACACTGTTCCTCCTCAATCTGAGGCTTGACTTCCTGACGGACCCTCCTCTCCAGCACCCCTGAATAGACCTTACCAGGGAGGCTGAGGAGTGTGATCCCTCTGTAGTTGGAACACACCCTCTGGTCCCACTTTTTAAAAAGAGGGACCACCACCCCGATCTGCCAATCCAGAGGCACTCTCCCCAATGAACAGGCGATGTTGCAGAGGCGTGTCAACCAGGACAGCCCCACAACATCCAGAGCTTTGAGGAACTCCGGGCGGATCTCATCCACCCTTGGGGCCTTGCCACCGAGGAGCTTTTTGACCACATCGGTGACTTCAACCGCAGAGATAGGAGAGCCCACCTCAGGGTCCTCAGACTCTGCTTCCTCCAAGGAAGGCGTGTTGGTGGAGTTGAGGAGGTCTTCAAAGTACTCTGCCCACCGGTTCACAACGTCCCAAGTCGAAGTCAGTAGCGCCCCATCCCCACTGTACACATTGTTAGTGATGCACTGCTCCTGAGACGTCGGATGGTGGACCAGAATTTCCTCTAAGCCGTCGGGAAGTCGGCTTCCATGCCCTCACCGAACTCTTCCCATGCCCGGGTTTTTGCCTCGGCGATCACTGAAGCTGCATTTCGCTTTGCTAGTCGATACCCGTCAGCTGCCTCTGGGGTCCCACAGGCCATAAAGGCCCGATAGGACTCCTTCTTCAGCTTGACGGCATCCCTTACTGCTGGTGTCCATCAGCGAATACGGGGGTTCCCGCCACGACAGGCACTGACCACCTTACGTCCACAACTCAGATTGGCCGCTTCAACAATAGAGGCACGGAACATGGTACATTCGGACTCAATGTCCCCTGCATCCCCAGGGACATGGGAAAACCTCTGCCGGAGGTGGGAGTTGAAACTCTTTCTGACAGGGGATTCCGCCAGACGCTCCCAACAAATCCTCACAATACGTTTGGGTCTGCCAGTGCGGACCGGCATCTTCCCCCACCATTGGAGCCTACTCACCACCAGGTGGTGATCAGTTGACAGCTCCGCCCCTCTCTTCACCCGAGTGTCCAAAATATGCGGCCGCAAATCCGATGATACAACCATGAAGTCAATCATCAAACTGCGGCCTAGGGTGTCCTGGTGCCAAGTGCAGAAATGGACACCCTTATGTTTGAACAAGGTGTTCATCACAGACAATCTGTGACGAGCACAGAAGTATAACAACAAAACACCACTCAAGTTCCCGATCGGGGGTGCCGGTACCCAGTCCAAAAAGGGTGGGTATGCTGAGCTGCTGTTTGGTGCATATACATATACATATGCACCCGAAGGCGGAGGGAGGCAACCCTCTCGTCTACCGGTGTGAACCCCAATGTACAGGAACTGAGCCGGGGGGCAATGAGTATGCCCACACCTGCTCTGCGCCTCTCACCGTGAGCAACTCCAGAGTGGAACAGAGTCCAACCCCTCTCGAGAGAACTGGTACCAGAAACCAGGCTGTGTGTGGAGGCAAGTCTGACTATATCCAGTCGGAACTTCTCTGCCTCACACACTAGCTCGGGCTCCTTCCCTGCCAGAGAGGTGACATTCCACGTCCTTAGAGCTAGCTTTTGCAGCCGAGGGTCGGACCGCCAGGGTCCCCGCCTTTGGCTGCTGCCCAGCTCAAATTGCACCCGACCCCTTTGGCCCCTCCCATGGGTGGTGAGCCCATGAGAAGGGTTGACCCACGTTGCCTCTTAGGGGCTGAGCCAGTGACGTGTTTCCATATATAGTCAATGCATTCCTCTCGAAGCAACTCAGGTCTATATTCACACCAGCAAATAAACACGGGTGTAGGCCCGGCCCCCAGGCGCTCGCCAACGAGCCCCACCTCCAGGCCTGGCTCCAGAGGGGGGCCCCGGTGATCCGCGTCCGGGCAAGGAAAACCTAGATCCATTAATTTCAATCATCATAAGGGGTCTTTGAGCCGTCCTTTGTCTGGTCCCTCGCCTAGAACCTGTTTGCCATGGGTGACCCTGCCAGGGGCATAAAACCCCAGACAACTTAGCTCCTAGGATCAGTGGGACACACAAACCCCTCTACCACGGTAAGGTGACGGCTCACGGAAGGGACATTAGTATTTCACAACACAGAAATAGCTACTTTGATAAAATTAATCAGTAATACTAAAAAGTTTACTTTTACAAATCCATGCCTAAAATGGTTTCAGGGTGCATAAGCATCTTGGTGGGCAGACCCCGAGAAACATACTAAAACACTTTCTTCACCAGCTGGATTGAATTATTTACAACTGTTTCACTGTCAATCATTTTTTGCTGCCAACACAACCACCGTCGGTCACCAGACTCACTGGTGTAATGAAAACTTTTTTGGACAGAGGACGAGCGCTCCTTCTCTTGTTTGCTTGAAGCGAAGTAAAGTCACTCCCTCCTGCATCCAAACACGGTGAACACTCATGAGACTAGTGGCGCGTTGCAATTGCTCTGAAGTAGTGCATTAGCTGATATAACACACGTAACAGGCTGGGCATGTTTTAGTGAAACAAGCATCCGTAGGTCCTTGACCCGGTTTGGGACGATTAAAGGGATGGACGAAACCCATGTCTGTCCTTGCTTAGTCGGTCATTTTTCAGAAACTTCTCATACTTCATCCCCAAAATGGGTGTACATCCGGGACGGCCAAATGGACCGTTCTGTCCCAGGGACGGAATGTCCATCTCTGCAGCCATCCATTCATCTATGCATGATCTGAACTGCTTTATTCTCATGAGGGTCACAGGTGTGCTGCAGCCTATCCCAGATGTCTTTGGGCAGTAGGCAAGGTACATCCTGAATTGGTTGCCAGCCAATAAGAAGTCACATATAGACAAACAACAACCATTCACACTCACACACACACCCAGGAACAATTTTGAGTGATCAATTAACCTACCATGCACATTTTTGGAGGGTAGGAGGTAACTGGAGGACTTGGAGAAAATCCATGCACGCACGGGGAGAACATGCAAACTCCACACGGGAACCCATGACCTCTGCGCTGTGGGGAAGACGTGTTAACAAGTTAACCACCGTGCCACACGAATAAAGTACTTCATAAAAAAAAAGTATCCTATTCGCCGTTGAGCTGGACAAATCAAACTGTATGATGGTTTCTTGAAAAGAAAAACTTACCCTAAGAGCAATACTTTATTCTGCAGGATGAGTCGCTGCCATCACACAAAGTAATTTTCACTCCATGAATCCAAAGTTTAAAAAGAAGACCAGTCTTCACATCAGTGATGACACAAACCACAAGCACTCCAATAGGCTTAAGATGTGCTTAAATTTCACACTGCATCATTATCAGTGCTCTAAATGCTAACTCACACAAATGCATCACAGTGTCTGCGCCCTCCTGAAGTGGGGGCATGATTGAGTTTAAATCCGATGAGTGATGTGAGGGCTTAAAAGAAGCTGCAGAATAATAATACGAGGAGAAATTAATATTTTGGACACACGTTAGAATTTTAGTGAGGCAGTTTGTTGCAGGGATATTGCTGGGTCCCTAACCACAAAAACAGAGGATTGACACCGCAATACTTAATTCATTCATTTTTCAGGATATATTTACCAAAATTTTATGATTTCAAAAATAACTCCTGTGTCACGTTGGTCCAATTTGACACTCAGGAATAACCAAAAGGAGGAGACAGGAGACTCGATTCTGGTACCAGGAGGGAACGAGGAGAAGCGTTCGGTTTCAGTTCTCGGCACGTAACCCTCACAATCTCCCCCTTCACCTCCTCATTTATTGGGAAAGCTACTACATAGGTGTGTCCAACCTAAAGGGTGGGGGCTGTTGAACACACACTGAACTTGTTTGACTATGTGTGTGTATGTGAGTGCAATTTACGTACACGTGTGCAAATGTCACATAAACATCACGTTGCAGCTGGTGTTGATGTCTCCATTCACTGTTCACCCTTGCTCACTGTTTAGTCTTAACAGTTATCTCTTCCCAACCACGTCCTCGGAAAGGTGGTTGAGACCCTAACCTTTCACACAGTACAGCAAGCAAAAGTGAGCATTTAATAAAGCATATATGATGATTATAGATGTGAGTAAATAAAGGATATATCTTTATTGAAAGCGTAAGCGTTCTTCATTGCAGGCAAAATCAAACTATCATGACAGGCAGAAGCATTCTTCTTTGCGTGTATAAATTGACGATGCGAGAATCAGTCGAATAATACGCGAATGTATGATTACTAAAAAATAATAAATCCAACATCCTGTCTGACATAAGACCAGAGGTAGGCATTCAGTCAGCACTAACGGGAGGTCCGTCAGTCTGTCACTTACAGAAACCTAGTTTACTGGTAAAAGATGAATGATGGCAAAAAAAAAAAAAAAAAAAAAACAATGACACTGAAAGAAGCTGGCTTTCATCCGTCATGAGAATCATCACGAACTGGGTCAAGACAATGGACTTTCTCAGTCCATCACGAACAGACTCTCTTTTCAACTGACAGAAACACATGCCACATATCTAGAGTGTTTATTTGCGGGGGTGAATATAGACACGAGTTGCTTCGAGAGGACTGCATTGACTATATATGGAAATGCGTCAATGGAAATGCTCAACATTGACTTATAGTGGATAACATAGCCTGCCAACTTTCTTAGCGGTTCCTGCACAGTAGGTGGCAGTATGCAACAAAGAGCTGTAATCTACCAATTAAGTAGAAGAAGAAGAAAGAGAAGACAAAGAGAAGAAGTAGAAAAAGAAAGCTAACTTTGGTCTGACTGCACCATGATAGATCATGGACAGATACAGCAGAGAGAGGAAAAGGAGAAAGAGGCATGGTTAAAATAATCAGAATCAGAATCATCTATACTGGCTATGTAAAACAAACAAGGAATTTGTCTCCGGTAGAATAGGCTCCACACACAATAACAAGCAACTGCAATAAATCAAGCCATGACATATAAAGACTTTGTTATATCAGGGTATCATTGTGCAATTGTACCACCCGATGAGAGCTGTCCTACAATGTGCAGAGTCGTCGAGCAGAGATTAAGTGATCACTGGTGTAATACAATACCATGTCGGTTCAGCAGTTGGTGCAGATAATCGTTGCACTATTTTTAAGTGGCCAGTAGCATTCATTGTTAAACAATTTTGGGTGTGTATGCAGAAAGTCCTTGAGTGCTTTAAAGTGTCTGATGCTGTGGAATATTGATCAACGACAATTGTTCAAGTATGTAAAGAGCTGGAGCTACAATGATCAGTGCGGTCATACTGTCCGCTAGGGGTGTGTAAAAAATGTGATATGATAATAAGCTACTGTTTCGGGAGTTAATGGCGAGAGCTAAAAAGCTGTTTTAATGTCTGTTGTTTTTGGTGCAAATGGTTCATTAGGGTTCACTTAAAGGGAGTAGCTGGAAGAGGTGGTGGGCAGGGTGTGGAGGGTCCAGTGTCATGGTTCTGTTTGTCGCCAACAGGTGGCACTGTAGGGCTCCGCCTGTAGCTGCACACCTGTTCGTCATTATGTCATTAGTCAAGTCAAGTCAAGTCAACAGTATTTATAGAGCACTTTCAAACAGCCATCGCTGCATACAAAGTGCTGTACATGGAGCGATTTAACATATACAATAAACAGTAAGACGTTGTTTAAAAGAACTCCCGGCACGACCGCTCAGTGTCGGGTCATTGATTGTCTGTCACGTTTGTCATGTTTCGGTCACTGATAGTTTTTTTAGCTTCAGCCACGGTTTTTGTTCGATACTTTGGATTATTTTTGTTCTTTGGACTTTGTTTGTTTTGGATTTAGTTTTCTGTGTTATTATCAATACAATTTGTCAAGTACACCCTGCTCCTCGTTCCTGCCTGCTTTTTGGGGTCCTTCACCACCTACAGTATGTGACATTCCAGAAGGATTTTCCGTGCCCTTGTCTTGGTTCTTGCAGTGTGCAAGTCCTTAAGAGTGGGTAAGGTGGTACCAATTTTTTTTTTTTTCCGCCATCCTAAATGTCAGTTGCAGTCGGATTTCGTCCTTTTTTGGGGCGGCCCAAAGCCAGACCGTGATAGAGTAACACAGGACTGGTTCATTGACTGTGTAGAACTGTCTCAGCAACCATGATCTGTGCAGTAATACTGTTCCCCAGAGGTGTGCAAAATGCAAACAGCCACTATAGATGTGAGTTTCTGTTTAGGGAGTTAATGGCAAGAGGAAAGAAGTTGTTTGAATCTCTGGTGGTTTTGATGCCCATGGTTTAATAGTGCTTACCAAAAGGGAGTAGCTGGAAGCGGTGGTGGCCAAGGTGTGGGGTGTCCAGGAGAATTTCCTGTCTCCTTGTTTTGATTCTTGCAGTGTGTGTTGAGGTGTCGCTCGTGTAGAGGAAGAAGAGCAGTGGAGAGAGGATGCAACCTTGTGGGGGTCAGTGCTGATGGTGCGTGTTGATGTTGATCTCCCCAGCCTCATCTGTTGTGTCCTGCCAATCAGAAAGTTGAGAATCCACTGGCAAATTATATATTGTATTGAAAATGCTCTCTAATTTCCCCAAAGTATACCTTGAAATCCTTACACAACTGGGCAGTGCGGCAAAGCTGGCAACCTGTGTGCTCAACCTGCTTCCTGGGAAAATAATTGCTTATGCCCTTAGGACCTTCTATCTTAAATATTATTCATTTATCAGTCTCCTCTGGTACTGTACCATAAGCTTTTAAGACCGCAGTTATTTGGCGCCTACTTAAGCAAACAGAGTCTTTGTAATTATAGTCCAGATTCACATTACCTCTTCAGTCAGGATTTAGTGCCGACCACTCGACTTATACGGCCTGTGCTGAAGTGACGAATGATCTTCTCCGAGCTATGGACTCCAAAACCTCATCAATACGATAATTACTCGATCTTAGCGCTGCTTTTAACACCATGGATCATAACATACTATTAGAACACTTCAAAACATGTGTTGATATTTTAGCCTCAGTACTTGGTTTAGTTCTTACCACTCAGTTAGCACACACTGTCTAATCCATGGCAATGTGAATTGTGAATTACTGTAGTTACATGTGGAATCCCCCAGGGATTGGTAGTTCATCCTTTGTTTCCCCTCTACAATATTTTTGCTTGGTGATATTACAGTATACTTAAATCGAACATTCATTTTCACTGTTATGCTGATGATACCCAATTATGTACCGTATTGGCCCGAATATAAGACGGGTTTTTTTGCATTGAAATAAGACTGAAAAAGTGGGGGTCGCCTTATATTCAGGGTCTAGACCAGTGGTCCTCAACTAGAAAGGCTGTAGGTCCACTTCACTTTTTTTTTCTTTTTTTTTTTATAAGATCAACGTCCGGTCCCGGCGGTCATGGGGAGCAGGGCTATATGCCAATTTAGTATGGTCAAGCCAAGCTTATACAAATCAACACTCCTCACAACCAACCAATAATGGGGTGCATGAAAATAACAATTATTCACTTTGCCAGTACACAGCAAATAATGAGTGGTATTGTATTGTTTTATTTTGTTAAGTTGTGCCTGCCTGATAATCGAAATAGCCCTGTTAGGGAAATAAGACATTTTTACTTTAACTTTGTTAAACAGTAGTTGTCTTTTTCCCCTTAATTTAACAAAAGCAAAACAAAATACTAATTTTACCATAATAAATACTAAACATGAAAACAAAAATATTATTTTCAATTTTACAATTCCCCTTTTCACATCCCCTCTGATATCACTGAAATATATAAATACGGACACAAGGGAGCACAGGAATGTGCAGTGCTGTTGTTCCACTTAAGGTAAATGCAATGTCTGAGGCATGCAAATATTATTTGAGGACACCATTGGGATGTTCATTTACCATGTTGCGGTGTTCTGCTGTTAAACAGCTGCAAAGATCCCCAGGTAGACGAGAGCAAAACTGCACACAATCGAAACTTCCCGCGATTCGTCTTGTCTAATTGTCTATGTGCGGCTCTCCTGTGCTGAAGCTGTGAGCACACTGTGGCGTCGCGCATGCATCTGTTTCCTGACACAATCATCTATTTTGAATGAGTGACGCTTATGTATGGGCACACCTTAAGTTCAGAGGAGCCAATCAGCGCATTGTATATGCCGACGCTTATCTTGTGAGTTTCTTTATTGAACATAAAACATATACAGTAATAATTTGACAGAAAATAAGGTAGATAAAAAAGTAAAAAGAAAGAAATCAGTCTTCATTCAAAACAGTTATTATGTTCAAGGGTGTAGGAAGAAGTAAAAAACGTATCTAGTCCTACCCCGTTATGTGTTTATATCTACTAAATCATTTTTATATCAATCAGAAAAGAAAGAAGTCTCCATTAAGGCTCATACTTTACCCTTAACCGTGATATTTTTACAACTTTTGGTTTGTATCGGGATTATAAACATCCACACCTTGGCACTCTTGTGTCAATTTTCTCTTGTATTCATAATGGATATTTCAATACCTTTCTCTATTTATCAACTTAGTTCTGATTTATCATTATATTTAATGTTTAGAATTTATCATTTTAACTGATTGATGTAGGTTGTTTGTACTATTTTTCTGAATTTGTTTTTGAACTCAGCAAGCGATTTACTGATTTTCAGGTGCGTTTCGAGATTATTCCACAGATTAACACCTTTGTTACACTTCTTTGCTTGATGTTTGTTCTTGTTTTGAGTTTTTTGAATAAGTTGGTACCTCTGAATTCATAGTTGCTTTCTTGAATTTCGAAAAACTTCTGAATGTTTTGGCAGAGCTGGTTATGTGTGCTTTCTACGTTAATTGGGCGATTTTAAAGTCAACCAGGTCATAAAATTTCATAGTACCGGTATTTAATTTGATAAATAGTGGATTTGTGGGTTCTGTATATTTTGATCTATTAATAATTCGAATTGCTTTTTTTTTTGTAGTTTGACAATAGGGAGTGTGTTTGCTTTGCAGGCATTTCCCCATATTTCCACACAGTAGGTCATATATGGTAATAATAATGAAGTGTATAATGTGTACAAAGATCTCTTATTTAGCACTTCCTTGGTTTTGTAGAGGATCCCTACGGTCTTGGGTATTTTTCTTTTTACGTTATCGATATGTGGTTTCCAACATAGTTTTGAGTCTATTACTAATCCGAGAAACTTGGTTTCATACGCTCTTTCTATTTCAATTGAGTTTACCATAATTTTAGCTTGGTGTTTGGTGTTGTGCCAAAAACAATTAACTTCGATTTTTTTTTCAGGTTAAGTGACAATTTATTTCTGTCGAAACAGTTTTTTAATTTGTTTCATTCGTGGCTTTTGCTTCCACAAACTCCATTACTGCCATTGAGGTGGTCCGTTTTTCCCTGAAGCCATATTGATTCTCACTTAACAGCGCATCCTTTTGTATAAAGCTATCAAGTCTGCGAGAAAATAGTTTTTCTAATATTTTTGAAATTTGTGGTAGTAGTGATATTGGTCTATAATTTGTAAACAGATGTTTTTCTGCACTTTTATAGATTGGAATAACTTTAGCAATTTTCAGTTTTGATGGAAAGATACCAGCTTTGTATGACAGGTTGCATATGTGCGTGAAAGGTCGCACTAAATATTCTATAATCTGCTTGATTATTGTCATATCAATATTAAAGCAATCGGTTGACTTTTTATTTTTAAAAGTTTTTATAATATTTGATACTTCTTGTTTTACAGCAGTAAGGAACATCTAGGAGGAGTTTTTTTTACTACGTATCTATCTATTTCAAACAAGTTTGTTGGATCGGGAATTTGTTTTGCTAGGTTACTGCCGATGTTGACAAAATACTCATTAAATTCAGTTGCTATTTCTGCAGTTTTTTCCAAAATAGTATTTTTGCCTTTGATAAAATACTCAGGATAATCCATTTTTTTAGGACTATTTCTGATTACTTGGTTAAGTATTTTCCATATTTCGTGTGTGTTACTTTTATTCTGCTCTAATAGTGCATGATAATGATCTCTTTTACTGGTTCTTATATTTACTAGTTTATTTTTATAGGTCATATATTTTTTTCTGCTTCTTCAGTTCTCAATTTTAAAAACAGTTTATATGGGTCTTATTTCTGTAACACGAGTTGTTGATTTAACTTTTCCATCAAAATAATTATGAAAAACTGCAAAAACAGGTATGTGGTAACTTATGTCATTAATGAGAAGTCCACTTTCCATTTTATGCTCAATCTTACTTATAAATATGTTATCCATTAATGTGGCCGTGTCACCTGTTATTCTGCTAGGTTTCAGGATTACTGGGAAAAAGCTGTTGCTGTACATACTATTTATGAAGTCAGTTGTTTTTTTGTGTCCATTTGGGTTTAATAAGTCAATGTAAAAGTCACCACATATTATTCATGTTTTCTTATCGTTGTAGTAACTGAGCATATCTGTTAGTTTTTTATTGAATGTGTCAATACATGATCCTGGTGTCCTATAGACGCAACTTATGATGATATTTGATGCCTTTTTATTATATATTTCAATGGTTAGACATTCCATTAGGTTTTCTATTGTTTGTCAATCTCTCAATTTTACTGCATTTAACTGCATTCAACCCCTCCCCTCCTTTTTTGTTTTCTCTATTAGTTGCAAACATTTCATAACCTTCTATTTCCATTTCAGTTGTTTTGTCTTCATCAAGTTTCTGATATGGCAATTATTTTAAATTTATTGAATTTAGTCAGGTTTTCTTTGATTTTTGTGAAGTTTTTATAGAGAGTTCTACTGTTTAAGTGTATTACTGAAAGTGCATTTTCCAATTTTATATTAGTGTTGAATTGTTCATCCGTGTAATAGTCAGAGTTTGTTACCCTTTGTTTGTTCTTGAAGAAGTTATTGTCCGGGTCCAAATTGTTCTCGGGATCGAATGGCATATAGTCAATATCTTTAAAGGGTTGGAAGTCCATGTTTTTGGGATGTAAATTTCCCGCTCCGACGCGGTCGTCGATGGCTCCCTCGCGGTCGTTGTTGGTTCCCTCGCTGTCGTCGCTCACTCTCTCGCCGTCATCACTGGGTCCCTCGTGGTCGCTGGCTCCCTTGCGGTCGTCGCCGACTCCCTCACGCTCGCTGGCTGGCTGCCTCCTGGCAGTCTCACACGCGTGGGCTGGTTGTCTCCCGGCTGCCTCAGGGTCGCCGTCTCCCGGCTGGCTCAGGCTCGCTGTCTCCCGGCTCCCTCGCGGTCACTGACTCCCCTGCAGTTGTCGCTGGTTTCCTCTCGGTCGTCTCTGGCTCCCTTGCAGTCGTCGCTGGCTCCCTCGCGGTGGTCGCAGGCTGGTTGTCTTCCGGCTTCCTCACAGTCGCTGGCTTCCCTGCAGTCTTCGCTGGCTTCCTCGCGGTCATCACTGGCTCCCTCACGGTCGGTCGTCAACGGCTCCCTCGCGATCGGTCGGTCTTGAAAAAGTTATTGTCCGGGTCCAAGTTGTTCTCACGGTCAAATGTCTTGTGGTCAGTAGGGTTGGAAGTCATTAAAGGGTTGGAAGGGTCATCAAAGGGTTCGAAGTCCCTGTTTTTTGGTATGTGAATTTCCTGCTTCAGAAGGGTCAGAGTTTTTATCGTCGGGTGGTGAATAATTCTCAGTATGCTGCTTGATGGTGTTGAACTCGAGCCTGTTGTGTTGGAATACTGGTGCGTGGGTGGACGATAAGTTTGTCACGTCTTAAGTAGGCAGTTTCCCCTCCGTCACATGCAGCTTTTAATTTTGGGAGGAGCTCTTTTCTTTTTTGTTGTACAGCATCTGTAAAGTCTTGGTTGATGTAGATCTTGGAGCCTTTTAAGTATTTTGCTTTTCGTAGGATCCTTGATCTGTCCTTGTATCTTAGAAATTTCACCACAACTGGCCTCGGTCGAGGTCTTCCACGGTCTTGTCTTCCTGTGCGGTGAGCTCTCTCCACCTCAATTTGCCCCTGTATCAGCAGCTTCTCCTTGAGGATTTTTTGAACTTTTTCCTCTGTTTCAGTCCACGTTTCTCCCGGTTTTTCCTCAATTCCATCAATTACTAAGTTGTTTCTTCTTGACTGTCCTTCCAAGTAGTCAACCTTGTCTGTTAATACAAGCATGCCGTCACATATTTTGTAGAATTCTGTTTGCATGTCTTTGGAATGGCCAGTTTGACAGATTAGATTTTTTTTAATGTTGTCTACCCCTTTTTGGGTAAAGTTGATGCTGGTTTTTATTTCTTGGACTTCCCTGGTAAAAGTGTCAAGTCGTGAGTTTGTTGAGTCTATTATCATCTTTACAAATCCTTTGAAATGTTCCTGTTGTTGTTGCAAGAGCGCCGTAAAAAGCTCTTTTTGTTGCTGGAGTAATTCGTTTACTTGAGTGAGGGTCAGGGAATCCTCTTCCTCCTTTGTGTCTTGCTTCTTTTTGGGTGGCATTTTGTCGGGTCTCGTTGCTAGCCGGTGGTATGCTAGTTTGTGACGTGTCCAGTGGGCTTGCTGCTGGGTGTTTCTAAAGTGGCAAGTGGGTTTACCGGCTCCCTCACGCTCGCTGGCGTTCGGCTGGTTGGTCTCTGGTGGTGGGTTTCCAGCTGCGTAGCGACTTTTCGCAGTTAGCTTCCGTGCTAACGTCCGCGGTTAGCTTCGGTGCTAACGAGCTAGCGTTTCGTCCAACACCCTCTTCACGTCGCCAATTTCGACACATGCGCTACCACCATGTTTCGCTCTGTTCTTCACTTTCAAATGTGGGAAAGCTTCACACGAGAGAAATGTTGACTTTGCTGTTGCTGCTCCTTCTTTCCGCTCGGCAATGCGTTGCAACTCACACTTTAGCATGTGATGCGTTCAATGACTTCAATGTCAGAATATTGATTGAGGTATGGGCACACCTTAAGTTCAGAGGAGCCAATCAGCGCATCGTTATCGCCGACATGCCCTGCTCAGCCATGAGCATGAGTCATTTCGTCAAACATTATACACACACAGTCGCGCTGCTGCGTCCTCTGCAATACATCTGTTCGTGCACATAAATAATAAAACGAATAATTTTAACTAGCGATCGCGGTAATGCGCAGATTATAGTCCAAAAATATAAAATGTATAACGTAAAAATCACTTTATAATTAATTATTTTATACAATTTGCCGAGGGTCCGAGGAGTTCCGGACAGAGGAGGTCGGCGGTACGGTCGTGGATCGCGGTCCGTCAGTTGAGGAAGACGGGTCTAGACATTATCCCCATTCAGTAGATGGCGCCAGATATCAATGAAGCGAGGCTGAACTTGACTCCCTAGGCCAAAGAAAATAAAAATAAAAATAGCGGTAGCACGAATAAGAAAAATAAAAAATAGTGGTAAGAAGGAAAAGAGAAGAAATAATAGAAGAGATCACAGAAAATGGAGAAACGTAATGACAATCTGTAGAAAAGTGGGTCGAATATCAGCCGGGTTAACCGGCAGCTGAGGAGTAGTTATGATGTAATTTACATTTCAAGAACCAGAAGCCATTCATTTATGAATATGATTGCACTTTAGATTTGAATGAGGCAAAATAACATGATTTTTCTCTCAAATATATTGTTATTATCATTTGTTGCAGATGTACTGTAATTATTTTCTGTATAAAAATTAATCTGGTCTTCAAAAAGTCTTTTTTTCAAACTTGAATCTTGAAAAAGGGGGTCGTCTTATAATCAGGGCCATCTTATATTCGGGCCAATAAGGTATGCCATCAGAAAAAAAAAACTTGCCCAGTTTCTATAATATAGAATCAGAATCACTTTATTGACCAAGTATGTAGAACACACAAGGAATTTGTCTCCAGTAGTACAGGCTACACTAGTATCATCATAAACAAGAATATGACAAATAATTATGGAAGGACATTCCGTAATGTAAGGGTAGTGTTGTTGGTAACACCCAATGACAGCTGTGAGATAATGTGCAAAGTATCAAGCAGAGCTAAAGTGATCCGCGGTACAATACAATACTATAACAGTTGTGCAGTTGGTGCAGAAAATCATTACACCATTTTAAAGTGACCAGTAGCAGTATTTGTAGGACAACAAGTGCCCAATTGTGCAAATGTCCTTGAATAAATAAATAAAACAAAGCAGGTAAATCTTGAATTTCCGGTGGTGCGTGATTACGTCACGGGAAGTTGTTAGCGCTCAGCAGTCTGCAATTGCTGCGTGTGATCAGATCTGTTGCGCTCCATCTTTTATCGTCATTATTCTCATTCAGAGTTTGCAGAGTGTACAATTTACCAAGGGCATGGGCAAAGAATAGGAATCTAGGAGGGCCCAGGGAAGCACTTTAAAACGGTACGTGTGAGCGACGATAGTTAACAGGCTGCAAAAGCACGCCTCAGTTTCAGGCTGTTTCTCATCATGGTGTGTGTGTGTGTGTGTGTGTGTGTGTGTGTGTGTGTGTGTGTGTGTGTGTGTGTGTGTGTGTGTGCGCGCGCACGCGCCGGTGAGGGCAGATGTTAGTTGATCGAAAAGTTTGGGCACCCCTGGTTTAGGGAGAGCATGTTTTCCAAGTCTCCCTGTTGCAACACACCTGATTCAAATGAACAGGTTCAATGTCAGACTTTGCAGAGCTTGCTGATGATCTGATCATTTGACTCAGCTGTGTTGCAACAGGGAGACCTGGAGAACCCTGGTTTAGGGAGTTTATGGCTAGAGGGAATAAGTTGTTTGAGTGTCTGCTGGATTTGGTGCGCATGGATTGGTAGCGATTTCCTGAGGGGAGTAGCTGGAAAAGGTGGTGGGCAGGGTGTGGGGGGTCCAGTCTGATTTTCCGTGCCCTTGTCTTGGTTCTTAAGGTGTGCAAGTCCTCAAGAGTGGGTAGGGCGGTGCCAATGTTTTTTTTTACCCACCGCTGTCCTAACTGTCCGTTGCAGTCAGATTTTGTCCTTTTTTGTGGCAGCCCCAAACCCAATCGTGATGGAAGAACACAGGATTGATTCGATGACTGCTGTGTACAACTGTCTTAGCACTTCCTAAGAGGTGTGCCTTGCCAAAAAAGAATGGATGTCTTTCAACTCTTTGTTTTCTAACTGTATCTACCCCGGTCACGGATGACGCCTCATACTGATGTCCAAAACGTTTAATCGTGGAACACCGTGAAAACTAAAACACATTTCAAACAAAAATCAAAATTACAATATCTTGAACAGGACATTAAATAAATAAACACAAAATGACATACCGTGTGCACCTTGGTAAACTGAAAGTAGATCAAATTACAGTAAATCACGTAGACCACACGGTATCGTAGTTCTGTCTCTGACTCTCTCTCTCTCTCTCCAGTTGTCTTCTCGATTTTTCTCTCATTCCTCGCTATCCACGGCACGTGACCCGGAAGTGATTTTTAACAAAACATTCCAAATAACATATTCAGAGGATTTAAAGAAAAAACAAATATGAAAGTTCACATAGAAATATGAAATACTTTTACAAAACAACAAGCCTAAAATAAATTGTATTTTTGTTGTCATGGCTACCAACAACTCAGTCTTGGTGCCAGTTACACTCCCACCAAATTACTGTTGGAATAACATTTGTAAATGAAAAATTACTTTACACCCTTGAAAATTATCAACATTAATTTCACCCCTGTTCTGTGTCCTTAAACAAGACAAATTTAATGTCATTCAAACAAACAATGGAATTTACATATTCTAAAAAAATGGCCTATTCTAGATTAAATATTTGACACCTTAACTTACAGCATCTGATGCTTTCTCCCTAGTTGCCTTTAACTACAACCACTAACTTCTGGACGGCTCTTTGAACGACGGAAGGCTTATTGAGGCGCTCTCCCTTTCTTCCTAACTTTTGTTCTCTTATCTGTACGGTTACTTTTTGCACCAGTCCGTCATCATCTTGATTTGCTTCAATAACCTTAGCAAGTTTCCATTCGTTGCTAGGGACATCATCCTCTTTGATGATCACAACATCACCAACTACCATGTTGCGCCTTGGTGTAAGCCATCGTTGCCTCAGGGTAAGGTTTGCAAGGTATTCCTTCCTCCACCTGTGCCAGAATTGTTCGGAAAGAGATTGAATCCTTCTCCACCGTTTTTTGGCGTAGAGATCTTCCTGGATAAACTTGCCAGTTGGGGGAAGTGGTACAGAAGATTTCATTGTAATCAAATGATTTGGCGTGAGAGGTTCCAAACTACCCCTCCGTGAGTCGTCACCTTACCGTGGTGGAGGGGTTTGTGTGTCCCAATGATCCTAGAAGCTAAGTTGTCTGGGGCTTTATGCCCCTGGCAGGGTCACCCATGACAAACAGGTTCTAGGTGAGGGGCCAGACAAAGCACGGCTCAAAGACCCCAATGATGACTGCAATAAATGGATCTGGGTTCCCCTTGCCCGGACGCGGGTCACCAGAGCCCCCCTCTGGAGCCAGGCCTGGAGGTGCGGCTCGTTGGCAAGCGCCTGGTGGCCGGGCCTACACCCATGGGGCCTGGCCGGGCACAGCCCGAAGAGGCAACGTGGGTCCCCCTTCCCATGGGCTCATGGGCCGCAGTTTGATGATCGACTTTGTAGTTGTATAATCGGATTTGCGGCCGCATGTTCTGGACACTCGGGTGAAGAGAGGGGCGGAGCTGTCAACTGATCACCACCTGGTGGTGAGTAGGCTCCGATGGTGGGGGAAGATGCCGGTCCGTCCTGGCAGACCCAAATGTATAGTGAGGGTTTGTTGGGAGCGTCTGGCGGAATCCCCTGTCAGAAGGAGTTTCAACTCCCACCTCTGACAGACCTTTTCCCATGTTCCGGGGGAGGCGGGGGACATTGAGCCCGAGTGGACCATGTTCCGTGCCTCGATTGTTGAGGCGGCCGATCTGAGTTGTGGCCGTACGGTGGTTGGTGCCTGTCGTGGCGGCAACCCCCGTACTCGCTGGTGGACACCAGCAGTAAGGGATTCCGTCAAGCTGAAGAAGGAGTCCTATCGAGCCTTTATGGCCTGTGGGACCCCAGAGGCAGCTGACGGGTATCGTCTGGCCAAGCAGACCGCGGCTTCGGTGGTCGCCGAGGCAAAAACCCGAGCGTGGGAAGAGTTCGGTGAGGCCATGGAAGCTGACTTCCGGACGGCTTCGAGGAAATTCTGGTCCACCATCCGACGTCTCAGGAGGGGGAAGCAGTGCACCACTAACACTGTGTACAGTGGGGATGGGGCGCTGCTGACTTCGACTCGGGACATTGTGAACCGGTGGGCAGTGTACTTCGAAGACCTCCTCAACTCCACCAACACGCCCTCCTTGGAGGAAGCAGAGCCTGGGGACTCTGAGGTGGGCTCTCCTATCTCTGTGGTTGAAGTCACCGATGTGGTTAAAAAGCTCCTCGGTGGCAAGGCCCCAGGGGTGGATGAGATCCGCCCGGAGTTCCTCAAGGCTCTGGATGTTGTGGGGCTGTCCTGGTTGACACGCCTCTGCAACATCGCGTGGTGAACAGGGAGAGTGCCTCTGGATTAGCAGACCGGGGTGGTAGTCCCTTTTTTTAAAAAAGGGGACCGGAGGGTGTGTTCCAACTACAGAGGGATCACACTCCTCAGCCTCCCTGGTAAGGTCCATTCAGGGGTGCTGGAGAGGAGGGTCCGTCAGGAAGTCGAGCCTCAGATTGAGAAGGAGCAGTGTGGTTTTCGTCCCGGCCGTGGAACAGTGGACCAGCTCTACACCCTTAGCAGGGTCCTTGAGGGTATGTGGGAATTCGCCCAACCAGTCTACATGTGTTTTGTAGATTTGGAGAAGGCGTTTGACCGTGTCCCTCGGGGAATTCTGTGGGGGGGTGCTTCGTGGATATGGGGTACCGAACCCCCTGATACGGGCTGTTCGGTCACTATACCACCAATGTCAGAGTTTGGTTCGCATTGCCGGCAGTGTTTCGGAATCGTTTCCAGTGGGGGTAGGACTCCGCCAAGGCTGCCCTTTGTCGCCGATTCTGTTCATAACCTTTATGGACAGAATTTCTAGGTGCAGCCGAAGCGTTGAGGGGGTCCGTTTTAGGGGCCTCAGTATTGCATCCCTGCTTTTTGCAGATGATGTGGTGCTGTTGGCTCCTTCAAACGGGGCTCTCCAACTCTCACTGGAGCGTTTCGCAGCCGAGTGTGAAGCGGTTGGGATGAAAATCAGCACCTCCAAATCTGAAACCATGGTCCTCAGTCGGAAAAGGGTGGAGTGCCCCCTCCGGGTCGGGGAGGAGATCTTACCCCAAGTGGAGGAGTTCAAGTATCTTGGGGTCTTGTTCACGAGTGGGGGTAGGAGGGAGCGGGAAATCGACAGGCGGATCGGTGCAGCGTCTGCTGTGATGCGGACATTGTATCGGTCTGTCGTGGTGAAGAAGGAGCTGAGCCAAAGGGCGAAGCTCTCAATTTACCGGTCGAGATCCCGGATACAAGCGGCTGAAATGAGTTTTCTTCGCAGGGTGTCCGGGCTCTCCCTTAGAGATAAGGTGAGAAGCTCAGTCATCCGGGAGGGGCTCAGAGTCGAGCCGCTTCTCCTCCACATCGAGAGGAGCCAGATGAGGTGGCTTGGGCATCTGATTCGGATGCCTCCTGAGCGCCTCCCCGGTGAGGTGTTCCAGTCATGTCCCACCGGGAGGAGACCCAGAGGAAGACCCAGGACACGCTGGAGAGACTATGTCACCCAGCTTGCCTGGGAACGACTCGGGATCCCCCGGGGAGAGCTGGAAGAAGTAGCTAGGGAGAGGGAAGTCTGGGCTTCCCTGCTAAAGCTGTTGCCCCCGCGACCCGGCCCCGGATAAGCGGTAAATGATGGATGGATGGATGGTTCCAAACTTGTGGGATCACTGATGTTGTCAACAGTTAAGGGCCGTTTTTTTACAATGGACATAGCTTCATAAAAGAAAGTCCTTAGGGAAGAGTCATTTAACCTTCCAGCGCTTTGGGCCAAGACAGTGCTCAGTACACTTCTCACTGTCCTGATTTGACATTCCCATACCCCGTCAGTGTGACTTGAGTGTTGCATGTTCATCTGAAAATCACATTGTTTGTCTGCAAAGCAGGAGGCTATTCTTTCTTGATTTAATTCTTTTAGCGACTTGGCCATCTCATTTCTTGCCCTCACAAAGTTAGTGCCTTATCAGATCTTATATATCTAACGGCTCCACGGATAGCCACAAAGCATCTCAAGGCATTGATGAAGGCATCAGTTGTCATATCTTCAAGCATTTCAATATGCACTGCCCTGGAGCACAGACACGTGAAGAGCAGGCCATACCTTTTTTGCTCCTTCCGTCCCTGTTTAGTGTGGAAGGGGCCGAAGCAGTCCATACCACAGTAACCGAATGGTGGTGTTGCATCAACACGGTCACTGGGTAAGTCTGCCATCTGCTGTTCCTCTGGTGGTGCGCGAATTCTTCTACATTGTACACACCGTCTGATGTGTTGAGCTACAGCTTTACTTCCACCAACAATCCAAAATCCATTACTTCGTAACTTATTGAGAGTTTGTCCTCTGCCTTGATGTTGTATTTTGTTGTGATGATAACTAATGATGAGGTTTGTGAGAGCACCGTCTTTAGGGAGTATTACTGGGTGTTTTAATTCAAGCGACACAGCTGCTTTTCTTAGTCTTCCTCCTACTCTCAATATGCCGTCTTGAAGGCACGGGTCAAGCTGATAAAGTTGATGGTTACAAGGCAGTTTTCCTGATTTCTCGCTAAGCATGCTCATCTCCTTTTGGAAGACATCCTTTTGTGTCAGTTTAACAAGGATCAGTGTAGCTTGCCTTTTGTCTTCTACATTTAAAGGTTTTGTGGTTTTGATTCTTTTGGCTAGCCGTTGGATGTGAGCAATGACATTAACTGCTGTTGCCCATTTTGAAGTCTGTGACAGAAGCTCTTGAATGTCAAATTGCCTTACAGCCTCTGTCTTTACGACTTGTACAATCCTCACCTCCGGATCTCCCACCAGTAGCTCAGGTGTCACCTCGTTTATGTCTATATCTCTCTCCCATAAAAACCTTGGACCGGTGAGCCAATTTGAGTTGATGAGACCTGCCACGTTCAGGCCGCTGGAGGCATGGTCTGCAGGGTTGTCTCCTGTGTCGACGTAGTACCACCGCTTTGCATTACTGTTTTCTCAAATTCTCTGGACCCGATTTGCAACAAAGACATGGAATCGTTTAGCGTCATTGTTAATATATCCTAGAACCACTCGAGAGTCTGTCCAAAAATATTCTTCATCTATTTTGACTTCCAACTCCTCCCGTAACATCTTGCTCACGACTTCTGAGGTTACTGCAGCGCTTAGCTCCAGCCTTGTTATGGTGAGTATTTTGGTTGGAGTCACTCTCGCTTTGCCAATGACAAAGGAGCAGTTCACCTTCTCTTTGCCTAACAACCTGATGTAGCTACACTGACCATACCCTTGGCTGCTAGCGTCAGAAAAGTGGTGAAGCTCAACTCTCTGTACCTTGCCAAACCTGTCCGGTATAAAACATCTTGCAATGTTGATTTGATCAAGGTTCTCCAAATCCTCTAGCCAAATCTCCCACCTTAACTTTAAGTCCATAGGTAGTAGATCGTCCCATCCTGTGACACATCTCTTGTAGTATCCTCTTTCCTTCAAGGATGGATGGAGCTAAAAATCCAAGAGGATCGTATAAATAGGCTACAACAGAAAGAATCCCTCTTCGTGTGGTGGGTCTTTTATCAAGTGACACCTTGAAGGAGAAACTGTCACTTTCGATCTTCCGTCTTACCCCAAGCGCACTTTGCAGTGGTAAGTCGTCAGGCCTGAAATCAACATTCTTCACGTCCACAGCACATTCTGCTACATTGATTGAATCTAGCACTTCTCGGTTATTGGAAAGGAATTTGTGGAGGTGTAGGTTTCCTCTTGCACACAGAGCTTGAGCCTTTTTCACAAGCTCTTTCGCTTCAGCAACCGACTCCACGGTTATGAGTCCATCATCAACAGAAATTTTTCCGAATGAAACTAGCTGCATTGGGGAACTGTTTCTCATTAAGGTTGGCTAGGCATTTCATGGCATAATTGGCACAGCCAGGGGAAGATGATGCTCCGAATAAATGCACCTTCATACGGTATTCTGTGGGTTGTGAATCTCCATTTTCCCACCAGAGAAAACGCAGATAATCTCTGTCCTCCTTTCTAACATGAAACCTGTGAAACATTTTTTCTACATCACACATAATTGCAACAAAGTGTTTCCTGAAACGACATAGTACAGCTGTGAGGCCATTTGTAAGGTCAGGTCCTGTTAACAGATGGTCATTCAGTGAGGTGCCTTTGTACTTTGCAGAACAGTCAAACACCACGCAGATCTTGTTCGGTTTCCGAAGGTGGTACACACCTTGATGAGGGATAAACCAAAGATTGCCGAGTTCTGGTTGGCTGTCTACTTTCTCTGCATCACCATCATAACTGTTTTGTTAAGTGCTTTGTTACAGCTGCCGCTGTTGTGAAAGCGCTATATAAATCAGCATGTATTGTATTGTATCTTTAATGATGCCCTCCATAAACTTCAGATAGTCACCTTTGAAGTGAACCTCTGTCCAACCTCCTTTTCAGTTGTTTCAGTCGTGCCAAAGTGAGCACCTTATTGTTTGGGAGGTGAGGTCGTGCTTTGAAAGGAAGTGGCATTTCGAGGTGGCCGTGTTCATTTTGTTGGAAGCCTCCTTTTAATATTTGCAGAAAGAGAATGTCATCTTGAGATATGCTTTTTTCACTTGCTTTTGTGTCTGCAAAATCAGACTCAAGGGCTTTAATGACGGCTGATGGTGTTACGGGTGGTAAATCTTTGACAGATACTTGAAGACAAAGTCCAGTCACATCGGCTGCATTTACGCATTGTGCTACTCCACCCACAATACTCCAGCCGAGATCGGTTTTGACAGCGTAAGGCTCGTAGTCACCTCCAGTAATGACATCTCTTGGAATCAAGAGACGGCAGTCATAGCCAATCAATAATCCAACGCCACAATCCATTGGTTGGGGTATCTCTTGAGTTATGTTAACAAGATGTTTCCATGAAGTGGCTGTTTTGCGGGTAGGAAAATGTGTCCGGTCAAGAGGAATGAAGTCTCTTGTGAAGGGTAGGTCAATGGAAATATTTGAGGAAAATCCTCTTACTTTAAGTCCACAAACTCTTTCTATTTCATCACTGAATCATTTCCCATCATTGTGGAGAGTTTCAGTTTAACTGGGTCCATGTCTACCTAAAGCTTTGCGCACAATTCTTGATCAACAAACGTGTGGCTACTTTTTGTGTCCAACAGCACATAAGCTAGGGCCTCTGTCTCAGGTGCGTTAGGTGCTGAGATCCAGACGGGCACAATCATTGATGTACTCTCAACATCACTTCCCTTGACACAACAAGATAGTGAGGATGTGCTTTCTTCAGTGGTGTTCTGTGCTGAGGCTGTCTCCGTTGGAGAACGATCTTCATGTAATGTGGTTGGATGACTCTTTCGGCATACTCCACACATGGCTCTATTTCTACATGCCTTAGAATTGTGACCCCTTCTCAGGCATGTAAAACATAGCTTATTTTCATAGATGTATTTTCTCTTTTCCTCTGAAGACATTTTCATAAGCTTCTTACATTTATATAGAGAGTGTTCTTTTCCACAGCATATACATATACCCGGATTTTCGGCATCTCGTAAATTGTTTTCATTGGGGTCCCTATCAGCTGTAGAGGTTTGAGGATCTGGGATCCTCACCTTTGTAGCAAATGTGTTTGCTTTTGAGTGACTACCTCCCTTTACTGTCATCTCAATAGATTGTCTTAATGCGTATAGAGACGACACTGGATTGCAAGCGATGCGTGCCTCTTTAGATATAAATGTCGCAAAGTTATGGAAACGTGCATAGTCTTTACCCTCATCTAGCTGCTCTGTGACATGACGGTTCCACCTGGATGTCACCCAATCTGGTAGTTTCACCAGCATTTTCTGGTTCTCCTCACAGTCATTCAAAACTTGCAGACACTTTATGTAAGGCATAGCATTGCTACAAGTTTGGAGGAAATCGCTGAATTCCCTCAATTTGAAATATTCCTTCCCACCAATCTTTGGCCATCCGTTGAGTTTTTCTCTGAAAGCCCTCTGCACAATGAAGGAATTGCCATATCTGGTGTTGAGTCGATCCCAGGCTTGCTGTTAGGCTTTTTCATCTCTTCTATAAAAACTGCCTTCAAGGAAGATTTTGCCTCCCCTGCTATGTACCTTTGTAAATAAAACAACCTATCTGCAGGGTTTGAGAATCGCCTCTCGATCAGAGCTTTGAAGCCTGTACTCCACCCTATAAAGTTCAGAGGATCACCTGAGAATACTGTAGGCTCTGGGTTTAGAAGGCGACTGAGTGCTAATGATTCCTGTAATGTCTGAACCTAGGTTGTCTCATTTTGTACAGTTTGCTGTTCGTGACGTCGAGCATGGTCAGAAGAAGGAAATACAACATTCTCGTTGGTGTGTACGGGGCTGCTTGTCCCATTCCTTTCCTTAATTTCCTCTTCCTCAAATACACCTAACTGTGCCTTAATTAATTCCTTGTCTCTCTGATTTTCAAGTTTTTTCAACTGCTGACGTTGAGCTTCAATAGCCTCTTCCATGTTAATCTCAGCTTCCTTCGCAGCCAGAAGAGCAGCCATTTCGGCCCGCTTAACTGAAATGCTTGGTGATTCGGACGGGTGCCCGGAAGGCTTGGCACTGGGTGCTCTAACTATCGAGGCAGTGGAACCATATATGGACCTGGCATATTCATTATCTAGCAGCATGTGTAATTTTGTGTTTTCTGCCACATCATCAAAACCATCTTCATCTTCAGTTAGACGGATTCTCATTACTTGCAGTAAGTCTGCTGTTGCCGCTAAACATGCATCAACTTTTCGCCGTAATTCTTGACTTGGTGTTGTCTGGCTTCGGACACTGTCGTATATTTCTTTTATCTCACCGTCAAGCTTCTCAACTTCATCCATCATGTCGTACATGTCTTGCTCAGGGCACCATTGTTTTAACTTTCTTCAGGTTTCTCTAACATGACTTTTCCATTTCTCATAAGTTACATTCAACTTGCCTTCCTTTTGAATGAACTCTTTCTCTTTTAGTTCCTGCATTTTAGGTGTCAAATGTCTTAAACGAGAGGATTTTCTTATTTTTGCCTCAGCCTCCTTTTCCACATTTTCATGCTCTTGCATCTTATCACACTGACTGTCGCTATTTTGAGACATTTTTGGAGCTTTCAAACTTCAGAACCTGAGTTTTACAAAGCAATAATAAAATGATGCGCTTGTCAAACATTCAACAGATATTTTCACATATTCAAGAACTCACATTCATTAGTTCTCATTTATGATAATCTTCGCCTATGTTCTATCCATCTACTTTGTGAGCTACTGGAAGCTGTATAGGCCTTTGCCAACTCTGGTTAATGTCCACCGAAACCTTTAGCTGCTACAGGATGAAAAGCACCGTCGCACGTTGAAATCTTGCCTTACTGCCGGTTGAGGAGCGACGATGCATGCTGAGGCCTGTACTTTGCTGCGGGTTGAGTGCGACGACGTTCGAAGTAGCTCGTGGATAGCTGCGTGGCACGCGGGTCGAGTGCGACGACGCTCGATGTAGCTCGTAGCTTGCTACGTGATGTGCGCCGAAGCCGATAGCTTGCCGTGGGGGAAACACCTGCGCGCCGAAGCCCCCAGAAGGATGGATGAGGACACGTTTTCACTGTATCTACCCCGGTCTAGGATGACGCCTCGAACTGATGTCCAAAACGTTTAATCGTTTTTCTAACAACAATCAAAATTACAATATCTTGAACAGGACATTAAATAAATAAACACAAAATGACATACCGTGTGCACCTTGGTAAACCGAAAGTAGATCAAATTACAGTAAATCACGTAGACCACACGGTGTCTCCGTTTCTCTCTCTCTCTCCAGTTGTCTTCTCGATCTTTCTCTTATTCCTCGCCATCCACGGCACGTGACCCGGAAGTGATTTTTAACAAAACATTCCAAATAACATATTCAGAGGATTTAAAGAAAAAACAAATATGAAAGTTCACATAGAAATATGAAATACTTTTACAAAACAACAAGCCTAAAATAAATTGTATTTTTGTTGTCATGGCTACCAACAACTCAGTCTTGGTGCCAGTTACACTCCCACCAAATTACTGTTGGAATAACAAAACATTCCAAATAGGAGGAGTTAAAGAAAAAACAAATATGAAAGTTCACATAGAAATATGAAATACTTTTGCAAAACAACAAGCCTAAAATAAATTGTATTTTTGTTGTCATGGCAACCAACAACTCAGTCTTGGCGCCAGTTACACTAAACTTGATAAAACCGAGATGTTGATCATTGGTCCTATTCCTCATTGGCACCTCTTTAAGGACACTACTCTGAATCTTAATAAATATATTATGCCCCGAAGGGATCTAGCGAAAAATCTTTGATATTTGACTCAAATCTCCTATCGAAAATGAACGTTGAGAATATTACTAGAACAGCATTCTTTCACCTCCAAGACGTCACCAAGATCTGTCCCATTCAATGCCAGTGACGCAGGAATCATCATTCATCCCTTTGTTATGCATTACTATTGAAACATATTGTCTTTCCATATACAGGTATTGTATTGAAAGTCTGCAGTTAGTGCAAAATGCTGCAGCTAGACTCCTGACAAGAATTATAAAGTTCGATCTTATAACCCCGACACTATCTGTGGTGCAACCGTGCACGACAAAGATTACAGAGTCATTGTGCTTACTGTGTGTGTGTGTGTGTGTCTATATATATATATATATATAAAATCCTCATCTCACCCCTCAGGTGGTGTCCGTCCCTCATTCAGCTCGGGTCCTCTACCAGAGACCAGGAAGCTTGAGGGTTCTGCGCAGTATCCTTGCTGTTCCCAGCACTGCACATTTCTGGACTGAGATGTCCGATGTTGTTCCCGGGATCTGTTGCAACCACTCATCTAGTTTGGGGGTCACTGCCCCGAGTGCTACGACCACCACAGGCACGACTGTCACCTTTACCTTCCAGGCTCTCTCCAGCTCCTCTCTGAGCCCTTGATATTTCTCGAGTTTCTCGTGTTCCTTCTTTCTGATGCTTCCATCATTTGGGACCGCTACATCCACTACAACGGCTTTCCGTGTGTATATATATATATATAAATCCTCGTCTCACCCCCCCCCCGCCCCCCCTCGGGTGGTGTCTGTCCCTCATTCAGCTCGGGTCCTCTACCAGAGGCCAGGAAGCTTGAGGGTCCTGCACAGTATCCTTGGTATTCCCAGCACCTTCGGAGGTGTATCCCATTTAGACCTTGGTGTTTCCAGTCCATACTCTGCACAGATGTTTCGGTAGACTATGCCAGCCATCTGGTTATGGCGTTCCATGTAGGCTTTCCCTGCCAGCATCTAACACCCTGCAGTTATGTGTTGGATCGTCTCAGGTGCCTCTTTGCACAACCTACACCTTGGGTCTTGTCTGGTGTGGTGTATCTGGGCCTCAATGGCTCTGGTGCTCAGGGCCTGCTCCTGAGCAGCCAGGATGAGTGCCTCTGTGCTGTCCTTCAGGCCAGCCCTCTCTAGCCACTGATAGGACTTCTTGAGATCGGCCACTTCAGTTATGGTCCGGTGGTACATCCCGTGTAGGGGCTTGTCCTTCCATGATGATCCCTCTTCCAGCGCCTCATCCTCTGTTCCCCATTGTCTGAGACATTCTCTGAGTACGTCATCCGTTGGAGCCTTCTCCTTGATGTATTCATGGAGCTTGGATGTTTCATCCTGGACAGTGGCTCTCCCACTCACTAGTCCCCGGCCTCCTTCCTTTCGGCTTGCGTACAGTCTCAGGGTGCTGGATTTGGGATGAAACCCTCAATGCATGGTTAGGAGCTTTCGGCTCTTAATGTCCGTGATCTGAATCTCTTCCTTTGGCCACCTTATTATTCCTGCAGGGTATCTGATCACTGCCAGGGAATAGCTGTTTATTGCCTGGGTCTTATTCTTGCCATTGAGCTGGCTTCTGTCAAGGTAACGCGCCTCGCCACGCAGAAAATTAAACATTAAACGTCAGAAGAAGGAATAGGATGGTTTAAAGTCCTGGTGCAAAATCCTAATTCGAACACTAGAGAGCAGCAGAGAGAATACAAAAGCTATAAGAGCCAGCCCCGCAGATCCTGAACCATGAAGTAATCAAAAATTAATAGAACCCGTAATGGTTAACAACACCTACCAAAGTACAACACCTACCAAAGTCAATGCTCTACAAAAAGCCTTATTTGATGATTATGCTTTCAGTAGTAATGTAATGCTGAAGTGATTTTATTTTTCTTGACTTTTCAGTCATTCCTAAAATGACAATATTTAGAGGACCAAAGATATAAATCAAAATGCTGAAGCAAAGCTTATGAAACCGCTTTGAGTGAAGAATGTTACCTTGTGACTATTGCTTTATCTCCAAGTAATGTCATATGATGTGCAACAAATGTTATGAGCCTAGTGCTTACGGGAGAACAAGAGTAGGCATTGTGTTAATGTGTATACATGATAACCAAGCTGCAGAATACTGGAATACTGCGCAAAAAGACTGTCTATCATTGGGAGGCTGAACCATGATACAGGAGCTGCCCCGGTTGACCCAAGTCATCTCAAGCAGAAGAGATTGCACAACCTGTCCTGATTCGACCTCGCCTGGGACCTGAGGTCCCCTCAACCAGTTCAAACCAGATAAAGATGGCCCGACCTCCCCCCTCCTTGCCTGAGAGGGGACAGAACTTTCCAGAACAACACGAGATCACGCGAAAATGAGATCATTGACTAAGCAACCTCGTGACTGGGAGGAGATAGAACATTCGAGAACAAACATGTGACTTTCGGTTATGAAACTCCCCTTGTGGAGACCGAGGCTTTAAAAGGAGATGCATTGCGACATAGGGCGCGGTCCTCCATCGGCGCTCCGGACCGAGCGGCCGTACGTGATGGATCGTCTCACTCCCCATTTTCTAGGACTTAGAGGGACTCGAGGGGGAATGGGAGAACGGAGCGAGTGAGGATCTGAGAGTCGTCGGGCGGGACGAGTCCCGACGGCATCAGCACAGATCTCAATCTCCGGAGAAAAGGTCCGGGAAAAACAGGGGGGACGGAGGAGATGAGAGCTAGCGGGCGAATGAGTCCAACGGCACATACCTCCCTACCCTGGAGGAGCTTCCCCATTGCGCGGGAGGCTCTTTCCGCCCGGTTCCTCTTTCTTATCCCTTTTGGTTCCCCTTTTGAGCTTCCTTGTTAAATCCCCTCAGTATCGCTGTAACAGGCGATTTTTCTCCTTTTTTCCACTTTTTAAAACCTGAATTTGACCCAAATTGGATTTACCACGATGAACCCGAACTTGGATATTCGCGGTGGAGGCTCGTCTAGGATTGGTTCTGGTGATAAATCATTACCTGGGTCGGAGCGGGCTCGAACGAGGTCGTCCCGGGATTGGTAAGAATAACCTGAACCACTAGACACCTAGTGTTCTCCCCAAAAATTTATAATCCAAAAATCAACAAAAAGAATAAAATATATGCGATGAAATACAGAGAAATTTAATGTTTAAAATGGGCAAGTCAAGCCTCGGGAGCGTTTCGGGACCTGATCAATCTGCGGAAGGCGATCCGATGATAGACATTAAAAGGAGAATAAGCTTCAGAAATGCGCTTACGGGATAATGTCATTGCTTGAAAATGATGTACCCTTTTTGTTTTATGAATTTTTCTCATTTACCCAATTTTTATATAACCTTTCATTATCTTTTGATCATTTTTTTTCTTTTATATTTTATCTACAATGCATATAGTACCTTTTTCATTTATCTATGAGTGAGTGACTTGGAATAAAGATTGTAATCAGCTTTCAAAGGTTGGAGGTGTTCTTTCGGCTTCTATCCGAACGGTCGGCTGGCCAGCGCCGTAAGGGAGAAAGAAGGGCGTCGCCCTATAAAACCCGCTGATTGCATACATAAACCTATAGTTAAAATATGGGTGTCCTCGTCATTAAAATTCTCTCTCGATGATAATTGAAATCCCTACCATTACACCCTCCTAAGAGTGAACGGCTCGGAGGCTCCGAAGACCGATGTCTTAGGATCTTCGTATAAACTCCCATCGAACTAAAAATTAGTTTTTAAATAAACTTCCCTTTTTACTCCGGCGATTAGGTTATGCCCAAACCTAATAAATTAGAAACAAACCCGAATGACTGTAACAACGGTGATTAAACTTTACCTAGGTGTGATACCAATTGCAACAGCATAAAAATTATATGAGAGTGAGCTGCCGTAAAAGCGCAGTGTTCGCTCCGTTAAAAGTGTCCCGACTCTGGTGTTGGTTACTCGTCGGGTACGAGAAGACGGAACGAAGGAAGAATCGGGTGGACTGCGCAAAATTAGTTTTGTATAAAACGAAGGCAGTTAGAACCTAGGCGAATCTCTCTCAGCGGTCGGCTCGCGAAGCAAAAAGGGGAGAGGAGGAAGTCTGGTTAGGGAGGGGGAGAGAGAGAGAGCGTTGAGGCCGGTTGGTCGCTGCCGCCTCTCCCTTTTCCACCACCCGGCCCGGGGCCTCCGAACCACCGTTGAACACCCTTGGATAATTAAGCCCGTTACCGGGAGAGCTGACCTATCGGGATGTAAAATCATATTAGACCGAGGAAAGATTGAAAGGAGGGAAAAGATTCGAAGGTGATGAAATTTTTATTTTTGTTTTCTTTTCTCTTGGAATTTCTTTCATATCCCTCGCTAATTCCCGGTTCAATTCCCGTCGCTGAACACTTCTTAGGACTTGCCTCACTCACTGGAGGTATATATATATATATATATATATATATATATATATATATATATATATGTATATATATATAGGCATCGGTTTGGCATACGGGAGACGGTGGTTCGAATCCCGCTTGGGGCAAAAATAAGCACATAACACCATCCAGTGTGGGTCCTTGGGCAAGATCCTTCACGCTAATGCCTACCTCATACAATTATGAGAGACAATAAAACGAATGACATGCCGGCTCAGACGTCGCCCGGCCAAACAAGGTCTGCGTCAGGTGCTGGGGAACCAGAGCACCTTGATGAAAAATGGGCTACCGGAACAAAGCGGAGATGGGCGAGAGGCGATAACATGGCTCTGTTGGAATGCTACTACTCAAGCAACCCTAGTCAGAGGGGTTACATGCAGAGAATGTGGGCTAAATGGTTACTTCGAAACCCACAGTCACGGTTGACCACGAAACAACTAGTAGCTCAGTGTTCCAACATCCACAAACGGCAACTGCTGTCACAACTTGAGATTGATGAGGTACAACGCAGGTTCCATGGCGAAGGGCCCCAGGCTGCCAGATCAGAGGAGGAGGTCATACAAGAGATTGGGAGGCAAGCCCCAATGAATGCAGATGATGAGATTGGGTGGCCAGCCCCAATGAATGAAATGCTGAGCGAGGCAGCAACTGACCTGAAAGCTAAGATCATGGCGAGAATGAAAGCTGGGCAACCTAGAAACCGATTACAACGGCTATGTGAAGTACCATCTGAAAGTCTCATAGAAAGTGTGAATGCAGCACTGAGGGCGATCCCTACCGTTACGATCACAGAAACCAATGAGCTGATACACGCTTCAGCATCAGTGATCCTGGAGACTCTGGGCTATAAGAGCAACCATGGAAGCCATGAGATACGTTACCCACCATGGAAAAGACGGTTGGAGGCTAAGATCAAGGCGGCCCGGAAAGATGTGAGTCAATTGACGGAGGCCCAGAGAGGTGTGATGAAAAGGCCAATACCCGAGAGGTACATCCAGATGACCATACCTGAAGCACTCGAAACTGCCAAACAAAGGCTCCAAGCCTTGTCCAGTCGCCTAAAGCGGTACACGAAAGAGAATGAGGCCAGACGAATAAACAGGCTGTTCGCAACACAACCTGCGAAAGTGTACGCTCAGTGGCAGGGTCCTAACAACAGAGCTGACCCACCAAGACTGGAAACTGAAAGGTACTGGAAAGGCATATGGGAGAAGGAGGTTGCACATAACAGCAGTGCACAATGGCTGGTGACCCTGAGAGAGGAGCACAGCAACCTCCCTGAACAGAACCCAGTTACCATAACAGTGGCAGACATACAGGAAAGAGTCTCAGATATGAAGAACTGGACAGCACCAGGCCCGGACATAATAATAATAATAATAATAATACATTTTATTTGTGGGCGCCTTTCTAGAAACTCAAGGACACCTTACAACAAGCAGTTAAAATCACGAGTACAATGTTAAAAACTACATCAAATAAGATAAGAAAAAATACAACAAAAATAAATAAATAAAAATAATGGCTTTATGGTTTGAGTGAATAGGCTTGTCGAAACAGATGTGTTTTGAGGCGGGATTTGAAATGTGTTAATGAGGCTGTTTACGAAGGTCAGCGGGGAGTGAGTTCCATAGCTGGGGAGCAGAGCGACTGAAGGCTCTATTTCCCATGGTGACGAGGCGAGCAGGGGGGACAGAGAGGAGGACAGAGGAGGAGGAACGAAGAGAGCGGACAGGCGTAGGAATATGGATGAGGTCAGATAGGTATGGAGGGGCTAGGTCATGAATGGATTTGAATGTGAGGAGCAGGATTTTATATTGAATGCGGTGTAGAATGGGGAGCCAGTGGAGATGTTGAAGGACAGGTGTAATATGGTTTATGTATGGCGTGAGTGTGATAATGCGGGCGGCTGAATTTTGGACCAGCTGAAGCTTATGGAGGGTTTTTTGAGGGAGACCAAACAGAAGGGAATTACAGTAATCGAGTCGCGAGGTGACGAGGGTGTGTACAAGTATAGCAGTGGACTGAGGAGTGAGAGAAGAGCGGAGCCGGTGGATGTTTCGAAGATGATAATATGCAGAACGAGTGATGTGGTTGATATGTGAGGTGAAGGAGAGGGTGCTATCAAGGATGACACCCAGACTCTTGACCTGAGGGGAGGGGGAGATGGAAGAGCTTTCGAAGGGAATGGAGAAGTTGTTTATTTTGTTTAGATTGGATTTAGTGCCTATAAGGAGGAATTCAGTTTTATTGCTATTCAGTTTGAGGAAATTTGAGGTGAACCAAGATTTTAATTCCTGCAGGCAGTTGGTTAGGGAGGATGGTGGAAGTATGGTATTAGGTTTGGTAGAGATGTAGAGCTGGGTGTCATCCGCGTAGCAATGAAAATGAATGTGGTGTTTCCTGAAGATATTACCAAGGGGAAGAAGATAGATTAGAAATAGCAATGGGCCAAGGACAGAACCCTGAGGAACACCTGAAGTGAGGGGAAAGGGGTGCGATCTAAAACGTTTGAGCTGGATAAACTGGGTGCGGTCAGAAAGATAGGAGCGGAACCAGGAGAGGGGGATGCTGGTGATGCCAATGGAGGAGAGTCTGTCGAGGAGGATGGAGTGAGAGATGGTGTCAAAGGCTGCACTGAGGTCAAGCAGGAGGAGGATGGCGAGTGAACCGGAGTCAGCAGAGAGAAGAAGGTCATTGCATATTTTGAGGAGGGCAGTTTCGGTACTATGGAGGGGACGGAAGCCAGATTGAAATTGTTCGTAGAGCTTATTGGAGGAAAGATGGGTGTGAAGTTGAGCAGCTACTGTTTTCTCTAGAAGTTTGGAGATGAACGGAAGGTTTGATATGGGACGAAAGTTGTTCAAGTCGCAGGGATCAGAGCCAGGTTTCTTCAGTATGGGAGTGACAGCAGCAGTTTTGAGATGAGATGGTACAATGCCAGTAGAGAGGGAAGTTTGAATAATGTTAGTGATGAGAGGGGAGAGGGCCGGGATAGAAGCTTTGACTAAAACAGTAGGGAGAGGGTCAAGTTGACAAGTAGAGGATTTGGACTTCTGGATTAAGATGGAGACTTGGTTTCTATATAATCTTTCAAGTTGACGGCCTTTTGATTTAAGTTGTCTGAGGGTAGGGGTAAACCAGGGTGCTGTTTGGTTGAAGGAGACAGTTCGGGTTTTGAGTGGGGCCAGGATATTGAGAATGTTATGGAGATTTGTATTGTAGTGTGTCAAAAACTCATCTGTTGTAGAAAGACAATCAGTACTGGGGAGGTTGTTGATAAGTGATTCTAAATTGTCCGGGTTAATGTCCTTGATTTTACGGAAATGTATAATGCGTTGTGGGTTGGATTTGAAAAATGACAGGTTAACATTGAATGAAAGCAATAGATGATCTGTGTATGGGAGGAGATCGGTTTTACAGTTTGTTGGTGATAATCCAATACAGCAGATCAAGTCCAGAATATGTCCTTTACTGTGTGTGGGAAAGTTGACATACTGTTGAAAACCAAAACTGTCCAGGCAGGAGGTAAAGTCTTTGGTGAGTGAGTTATTGATATTGTCCATGTGTATATTAAAATCTCCTAAGAGAATCACATTTGGTGATAGTGTATACAGATGAGTGATGAGTGTAGTAAGGTCAGTGATAAAATTCTTGTTTGGTTTTGGTGGACGGTAAATAGTGGCAATCAGTGTGGGAGTTGATCCAGAGAGCTGTATAACTGTCGCTTCAAAAGATAAAAAAGCAGGCACATTTACAGGTGCAAATTTCCAATCCTCGCGCAGAATCATCGCGAGGCCGCCTCCCCTCCCAGTCGTGCGCGGCACAGCGTGATAAACAAAGCCCGGTGGAGTAGCTTCATTAAGAGTACCATAATCATTTGGCTGCTGCCAGGTCTCAGTCAGACACAGAATGTCAAACTCACGGTCTGTCAGGAGGTCGTGGACGAACTGGCCCTTGCTCGT
The DNA here is from genome assembly GCF_025434085.1 of Hippocampus zosterae. Lineage (NCBI taxonomy): Eukaryota > Metazoa > Chordata > Actinopteri > Syngnathiformes > Syngnathidae > Hippocampus > Hippocampus zosterae. The sequence goes on along the minus strand of NC_067462.1, from coordinate 21,756,735 downwards.
AAGGGAGCGGATGTTCAATAGGCCAACGTTGACAGCAGTGCAGCTGCGAGCGACCGCGATGCTATCCGACCTCGGGACGCGTGTCAACACAGAGGCATCCGCACGGCGTCCGGTGTTCTTCCGTGGGCGGCGAGCGGTGGACCAGAACGACCTGATGGAGCTGGAGTTGTCGTATTGATAGTTTCGGCGTGAGCCCCGGTGAGTGCACCTTCGCCGGGGCACGTAAAGGATGTCCGGGTGTTGGAGCAGAGCAGGCGGTGGTGGACCGTGTGGATTAAAGTTGAGTTTGAGCTCAGTGGCTGCATATTGGTGAAGCGCTTCCAATGAGTGGTGGAAAACACACAGAGCGAACCAGCAGAAAGCAAGCCACTCGCAGCTGATCGACATAGCCGGACCGGAGTAATGAAGTCGGGAAGCAGCAACAGTTAGTGGGTAAGCTAGCCGCTAGCCGCAACTCAACGACAACTCAATACTCGATGACAGGTAATGACAGTTCGGCCGATCGAGTGTGGATTGATCATTGTTCACTCGGTGACCATAAAAGCAGGTCGACATAAAATATGTCGGCTATAAAAGATAAAAAATTGACATAAAAATGGACTTAAAAATAAAAAAATCACGGGGAGTAGCGGCGTCCAAAATTCGCCAGCGTTCACTCCGGAAGTGACGTCAAATATATGGTCCACACATGGTCCACACCTACTGGCTAAAGAAACTCACAGCACTCCATGAGCGCCTAGCAGTACAAATGAACCAGCTGCTGAGGGATGGGACTCACCCAGAATGGCTAACCGAAGGGCGAAGGATCCTGATCATAAGGATCCCTCGAAGGGTGCAGCCCCATCCAACTATCGGCCAATAACCTGTCTCTCCACAACATGGAAGCTCATGTCAGGCATCATTGCGGCTAAGATAAGTGGACACATGGATCAATACATGAGCGAAGCACAGAAGGGCATTGGTAGAGATACTAGAGGAGCCAAACATCAACTCCTGGTTGACAGAACAGTCGCACAAGACTGCAGGTCCCGACGTACCAACCTGTGCACAGCTTGGATTGATTACAAGAAAGCCTATGACTCGATGCCACATACATGGATCACTGAATGCTTGGAGTTGTATAAGGTGAACAGGACCCTAAGAGCCTTCGTTGCGAACTCGATGAGGATGTGGAAAACCACACTTGAAGCCAATGGCAAGCCACTTACCCAAGTGTCCATCAAATGTGGCATATACCAAGGTGATGCACTCTCCCCACTGCTGTTCTGCATAGGACTGAACCCCCTAAGCCAAGTAATCACCAAGACAGGCTATGGATACCGCCTCAGAAATGGAGCTACAATCAGTCACCTCCTCTACATGGATGACATAAAGCTGTATGCTAAGAGCGAAAGGGACATAGATTCCCTGATCCACACAACCAGGATCTACAGCAGCGACATCGGGATGTCATTCGGGCTTGAGAAATGTAGTCGGATGGTGACTAAGAGAGGAAGGTTAGTCCGCACTGAAGGGGTCTCACTCCCTGAAGGAACAATATCAGACATTGAGGACAGCTACAAGTACCTTGGTATACCACAAGCCAATGGCAACCTCGAACTGGCAACAAGGAAAGCGGCTACGGCCAAATACCTCCAGCGAGTGAGGCAAGTTCTAAGAAGCCAGCTCAATGGCAAGAATAAGACCCGGGCAATAAACAGCTATGCCCTGCCAGTGATCAGATACCCTGCAGGAATAATAAGGTGGCCAAAGGAAGAGATTCAGACCACGGACATTAAGACCCGAAAACTCCTAACCATGCATGGAGGGTTCCATCCCAAATCCAGCACCCTGAGACTGTACGCAAGCCGAAAGGAAGGAGGCCGAGGACTAGTGAGTGTGAGAGCAACTGTCCAGGATGAAACATCCAAGCTCCATGAATACATCAAGGAGAAGGCTCCAACGAATGACGTACTCAGAGAATGTCTCAGACAATGGGGAACAGAAGATGAGGCGCTGGAGGAGGGACCATCATGGGAGGACAAGCCCCTACACGGGATGTACCACCGGACCATAACTGAAGTGGCTGATCTCAAGAAGTCCTATCAGTGGCTAGAGAGGGCTGGCCTGAAGGACAGCACAGAGGCACTCATCCTGGCTGCTCAGGAGCAGGCCTTGAGCACCAGAGCCATCGAGGCCCAGATATACCACACCAGACAAGACCCAAGGTGTAGGTTGTGCAAAGAGGCACCTGAGACGATCCAACACATAACTGCAGGGTGTAAGATGCTGGCAGGGAAAGCCTACATGGAACGCCATAACCAGGTGGCTGGCATAGTCTACCGAAACATCTGTGCGGAGTATGGACTGGAAACCCCAAGGTCAAAATGGGAAACACCTCCGAAGGTGGTGGAGAATGACAGAGCGAAGATCCTGTGGGACTTCCAGATCCAGACTGACAAGATGGTAATGGCGAACCAACCAGATATCGTGATCATAGATAAAGGGCAGAGGAAAGCCGTTGTAGTGGATGTAGCGGTCCCAAGTGATGGAAACATCAGGAAGAAGGAACATGAGAAACTCGAGAAATACCAAGGGCTCAGAGAGGAGCTGGAGAGAGCCTGGAAGGTAAAGGTGACAGTCGTGCCTGTGGTGGTCGGAGCACTCGGGGCAGTGACCCCCAAACTAGATGAGTGGTTGCAACAGATCCCGGGAACAACATCGGACATCTCAGTCCAGAAATGTGCAGTGCTGGGAACAGCAAGGATACTGCGCAGAACCCTCAAGCTTCCTGGCCTCTGGTAGAGGACCCGAGCTGAATGAGGGACGGACACCACCCGAGGGGTGAGATGAGGATTTTTTTTTTTTATATATATATATATATATATATATATATACTGTATATATATATAAAAATCCATGAGGATTTTTATATATATATATATATATATATATATATATATATATATATATATATATATATATATATATATATATATATATAAAAATCCTCATCTCACCCCTCGGGTGGTGTCTGTCCCTCATTCAGCTCGGGTCCTCTACCAGAGGCCAGGAAGCTTGAGGGTTCTGCGCAGTATCCTTGCTGTTCCCAGCACTGCACATTTCTGGACTGAGATGTCCGATGTTGTTCCCGGGATCTGTTGCAACCACTCATCTAGTTTGGGGGTCACTGCCCCGAGTGCTCCGACCACCACAGGCACGACTGTCACCTTTACCTTCCAGGCTCTCTCCAGCTCCTCTCTGAGCCCTTGGTATTTCTCGAGTTTCTCATGTTCCTTCTTCCTGATGTTTCCATCACTTGGGACCGCTACATCCACTACAACGGCTTTCCTCTGCCCTTTATCTATGATCACGATATCTGGTTGGTTCGCCATTACCATCTTGTCAGTCTGGATCTGGAAGTCCCACAGGATCTTCGCTCTGTCATTCTCCACAACCTTCTGTGGTGTTTCCCATTTTGACCTTGGGGTTTCCAATCCATACTCCGCACAGATGTTTCGGTAGACTATGCCAGCCACCTGGTTATGGCGTTCCATGTAGGCTTTTCCTGCCAGCACCTTACACCCTGCAGTTATGTGTTGGATCGTCTCAGGTGCCTCTTTGCACAACCTACACCTTGGGTCTTGTCTGGTGTGGTATATCTGGGCCTCGATGGCTCTGGTTCTCAAGGCCTGCTCCTGAGCAGCCAGGATGAGTGCCTCTGTGCTGTCCTTCAGGCCAGCCCTCTCTAGCCACTGATAGGACTTCTTGAGATCAGCCACTTCAGTTATGGTCCGGTGGTACATCCCGTGTAGGGGCTTGTCCTCCCATGATGGTCCCTCTTCCAGCGCCTCATCTTCTGTTCCCCATTGTCTGAGACATTCTCTGAGTACGTCATCCGTTTGAGCCTTCTCCTTGATGTATTCATGGAGCTTGGATGTTTCATCCTGGACAGTGGCTCTCACACTCACTAGTCCCCGGCCTCCTTCCTTTCGGCTTGCGTACAGTCTCAGGGTGCTGGATTTGGGATGGAACCCTCCATGCATGGTTAGGAGCTTTCGGGTCTTAACGTCCGTGGTCTGAATCTCTTCCTTTGGCCACCTTATTATTCCTGCAGGGTATCTGATCACTGGCAGGGCATAGCTGTTTATTGCCCGGGTCTTATTCTTGCCATTGAGCTGGCTTCTTAGGACTTGCCTCACTCGCTGGAGGTATTTGGCCGTAGCCGCTTTCCTTGTTGCCAGTTCGAGGTTGCCATTGGCTTGTGGTATACCAAGGTACTTGTAGCTGTCCTCAATGTCTGATATTGTTCCTTCAGGGAGTGAGACCCCTTCAGTGCGGACTAACCTTCCTCTCTTAGTCACCATCCGACTACATTTCTCAAGCCCGAATGACATCCCGATGTCGCTGCTGTAGATCCTGGTTGTGTGGATCAGGGAATCTATGTCCCTTTCGCTCTTAGCATACAGCTTTATGTCATCCATGTAGAGGAGGTGACTGATTGTAGCTCCATTTCTGAGGCGGTATCCATAGCCTGTCTTGGTGATTACTTGGCTTAGGGGGTTCAGTCCTATGCAGAACAGCAGTGGGGAGAGTGCATCACCTTGGTATATGCCACATTTGATGGACACTTGGGTAAGTGGCTTGCCATTGGCTTCAAGTGTGGTTTTCCACATCCTCATCGAGTTCGCAACGAAGGCTCTTAGGGTCCTGTTCACCTTATACAACTCCAAGCATTCAGTGATCCATGTATGTGGCATCGAGTCATAGGCTTTCTTGTAATCAATCCAAGCTGTGCACAGCTTGGATATATATATATATATATATATATATATATATATATATATGAGATCTGTCAAACGATTAAAATATTTAATCTAATTAAAAATGCAATAGGGCGGCCCGGTAGTCCAGTGGTTAGCACGTCGGCTTCACAGTGCAGAGGTACCGGGTTCGATTCCAGCTCCGGCCTCCCTGTGTGGAGTTTGCATGTTCTCCCCGGGCCTGCGTGGGTTTTCTCCGGGTGCTCCTGTTTCCTCCCACATTCCAAAAACATGTGTGGCAGGCTGATTGAACACTCTAAATTGTCCCTAGGTGTGAGTGTGAATGCGAATGGTTGTTCGTTTCTGTGTGCCCTGCGATTGGCTGGCAACCGATTCAGGGTGTCCCCCGCCTACTGCCCGAAGACAGCTGGGATAGGCTCCAGCACCCCCCGCGACCCTAGTGAGGATCAAGCGGCTTGGAAGATGAATGAATAAAAATGCAATTGTCATAATTAACTCAAATGAACTAAAAAATTAATCGTGATTACTAACATTTTTTATCGTTTCTGAATTTCCTTTTACATTTTTTGTCCTATTTTTCCCCATTTTAATGCTCTCATCAACTTGGAATCATGAATCAGTTTTCTATGTGCCAAATGCAAATATTTACTGAAATAACAATTTCAATTTTCAATTTTACATGAACATTTTTCACTCGGAGCAGTTGTTCACACATTATCTCTCACACAATATTACTGTCCATCAACAACAGTGAAAAAAAATATTTTGTCACACAACAGCTGCTTTAACAGCTTTTTTAATGAAATCAAAACAGAGCAATATAACATTATAAAGTGCACATCTGAGGTAAACTAGTACTCAGCCTATAGTGGATTTAAACCATGGTTGCATACTTCGTTTTTCTCAAGTTTGCTTTGAACACAGCAGTCTGTTTCTGTATGTTTGTTGGAGAATAACGAGACCCCGGACACCAGTGTTCGTTATGTGCCGCTGTATTCAAAACTGCCGGCCGTACAAACAAGCGCAAGCACTTCCCCCGTGTTGCCGGGGCAAACCATTCTGAAGAGGGGGGTTTCACTCCCTCTAACAAAGTCAGGCTATGTTAATTATGTTGGTACTTCTTGCGCGGAAGTCTCTCTACGGTTTTTGTGTCTATCTCATTTCGGATGACTACACTTGGTTCGATACAACACTGGAGACGTTTTATTTTCGCTAGGTCGCTACCACTGCTCCGCTGAACTTTCGTTTTCATGTCACCGCCTCTGCGCACCGTCACTGTCAGACGAACACAGAGAAGCTCCACCCGCTCTATTTATATGGACACGGAACGCTGTAACCTTCCACACAAAATAGTTCCAAACAAGTAACAATCGCGCAGTGGCATACATCGTATACCTGTATGATACACAGAGAGAGAAGAACAGGTAACTTTGATCTTGTCAGTGGAGCAATCTGGCAACTTTTTAAAAGTAAACTTTCCATTCATAAACTCTTTAAGTATCCGTTTTCGGTGTCTCGCGCTGCCATGGCTGGCAAAACAGACATGGGCGTGGACTTCTGCAGCGCGCTTGTTGTTTTGTTCTGGTGTATTTATAGAGCAACGTAACATCCGCTTGTGACGTGTGCCGCGTTAATCTCGCGAGAAAAAATTTAATCCCGTAAAAATTCATTTAAATTAATGCCAATAAAAACGCGCTAAACTGACAGCTCTAATATATATATATATATATATATATATATATATATATATATATATATATATATATATATATATATATATATATATATATATATACACATGTATACACACACAAAATGTATAATATTAACAACCTTTTTTGGTCATGTGACACCAGCAGTCCGGCCATTCTTATCCTTTGCAATTATTGTTGACATCGCTGGCAAGTGAATCAGAACTATCTCCATTAATGCTCCAACCCTCTGGAAATCTGTTCCAATATATATCAGTACCTGCACAGATTGTCACCTAAGTCAAATCACACCTCAGCGGTCAGGTCACCAACCTTTGTAAAACTGACGGCTACTTTTGGCTATTGATTTATGCCAAAGGCTAGCAGTTTCACTTCTGAAATAACAAATTTGCTCAAAATACCTTTATACAATTCCTGTTGTGATTATGTGCCATTTTTAATTATATAGTGGTATATATTCATGTGAAGTCACTGATAATGTTAATGATTTCTGTTGGGGAGGCGATAGGACTGCTTCGTTTTAACACTTATAATGTAGACTAGATTGTGTGCCGGTCAGAGCATATGTAGGAAGAGACAGGAACTCCAGGGGGTGTTTCAATATTCTTTTCTGTGGTCTTAAAGTGAATACAAAGAAATTAAAACAATAAAGGGCGATGTTGTTTGAGGAGGGACGAGGAGGGACGCTTCGGAGGGCTGAAGAGGGAAGATGATGGATGAGTAGGAATGAAGGGGATGAATGAGTTTGGATTGAGGTTGGATTGAAGGCTTGAGGGGGAAGGGTTGACCGAGGGATGGAGTAGGGAGATTGATCGAAGATGAGGGATCGAAGAATGAAGAGGGATCGAGTCTACAAATGTGAGAAAGGAAACTTCAATGTTATAAAATAACATTCATCATACTACTGGATGCAAACAAGGAATAACAAATCAAATGCAGGGTAATGGTACGATCTCGGGGCCCAATGAATTCATTACGTTTACATTTAATGAAACGAAGGCCGACACACATTTGTAAACAAAATACACACGGTCGTCTTCAAAACAGGAAGGAGTTACAGACGTTGCACCATTAACACAACTTAACATAAAATCACGAACATGCCTCTGTATTAACAGGGAATCGGCGCAAAACGTGGCGGCCCGATGCTAACGTGGCTAACACTTGCGAGCACCAGTCGCATCTAACAAAATGTAAAGTTTTGGATATCAAAACTTTACATTTTAAACACTTTAACACGCTAATGTTGGCAGCCTCATTGGTAGCATGACCTTTTCAATGTCCAGTGCTGAATGTTGATGTTCTTTTTTGGGGAAGGTACATTCAAATAACAAGCAATATTGCTAATTCCGCGTTGGCTCTGAATTCTCTCAGCTTCATATGCTCCCGCGACTTCTGATAGGCAGCTATGTTCACCATTGTTTTGTTTGGCGATCAGTCAAATTATTGCAAAACAGAGGTGTATTTTTCACCATAGTTTCAGCGAAGCTCCGAAATCGCAAGAGGACAAATTAGCACGAGGCAGCAGGGGTGCCCGTGAAGTGTAATTTGGAATTCCCTCTCTATTCCTGTAGGTGGCCTTAGAATGTCCACCTGGCGTCAGTGACACGATTCTATTCTATATTTGCTGGTCAGGGAGAATTCAGTTTCAGCAATGTGTGTAATCCTATAATAAGGTAAAGTGGCTGTTGTCGTCCATCACCGACAGCGCTGGTCAAGATCTCCTTTTTAGGACTGAAGTAAACTAGTAGATTGAAAACCGCAGCTGGTGCACAAAGCCATGACATCAGCTCCTTGCCAGGTATAAAAGATACGGGCCTGACAGGGGTTGGGGGGCTTTTTTACATCCATGCCTTGGGCCACTCAACTTTTTGGAAAGACTTCACTCTGACATTGGTTGAATAAAATCTTTTCCCAATCAGCCGTGGTCCCTGAAGTGCTCATTCGTCGGGAAACAGCCACCGGTCACCGAGTGTTTTTTGAAGACCAGCGAAGCAGCAAAAACCATATACCACATTTTTGGCGTCACGAACAGGGTTCGTGTTCTCCAGGGGATCGTCCCGTCCGCTCTCTCCGCGAGCATCCAGCGGCCAGCCGACGACCTGTTTTGAGGTGAGTTGCTTACACTCAAAGTCGCCGCAACATGCTCGCTCTTGGAAAGGGGGGGAGGGAGCGTTGTCCCCCGCACGGAGGACAGTTAAACGGATCTGATGGGGCCACGGCGGGCTCCAGGGAAAGTTGTCTCTCCTAGTCAAAAGCCGTCATAATGCGACTTTTGAAGGGGGAGTGGCCCCAAATAGAGACAGCGAAAGAAAAGTAAAATAAGAACAGGAAAAATAAATAAAAAACAACAAATAAAAAGGGAACAGTAACAAAACGTTTTGGGAATTGTATGCATGACATGTCTGGTGAGAATGATAAACGAGAAGAAATAAACGCTCCAGGGAGGGCGAATGTGAAACAGGACAGGTTGTCGAGAACAACGCTGGTCGGCTGTCACGAGAAGAAAATAGTAGGAAGTCCCATAAAACGTGGACGTGGAAATTAGTCGTTTCAGTGGTCCCGCGGAGGATCGAAATTTTAGCTGTGTGATTGTGGCGGAAACACGGGTACGATTGAACTATGCTGCGACAAGATACGGGTGAATCCACACGGGCCAGGGGCTATAGCCGAGATGTCCGGTGGGAGCCTAGTCTCTGCCAAAGTCCAGCGCAAAAGGGAGGTTGCGTCGACCGCGTTTGGCTAATAGGAACGAGCGCAACTTTGGCATCCGTACCGTGAAGTGTGAGAGTGGATGAAGGAAATATCCGGCCAGGTCACGGACCTGTGGGCCGAAGAGAATGATGCGCGCGAAGCCACGTCGTTTGGGCACTGATCGAATTAGAGGTGTATGTGAGTTATAAGGCTTGTCAATTTAAATGCTGGTGTAAGAAGCCCCCAGGTAAAACGAAAGGACTGGCGGTTTTTGAATATTGATTAAGCTGATACGATCTGCTTGCGGTTCGATTCCTCTATGGGGACGTGTCATAATAGCATACACATCTGTCAAAGTTTGATAAATTTGAGCCTGTACAGACCGCGTTTGGGAAATAGGTGCTGGACGGCATTGTGTGTGTAGAGAAAATCCCTCTGTGTGAAAAAGGGAAAACGTGGCAATGAGGCCTCTGGAGTGCAAGGATTGGTATACCTTGGGAAAAAGTATTTTGTGTGCACACTTAAGTTAAATTCTGCAGAAAATAAAGGGGAAAATATAAAGCGCTATTAGAAACGAAACGAAACGAAAGTTAAGTAAGACGTGCGTATTTGTCAGTGCATATCTGCACTGTTAAACACCAAACTGCATAGCCGCAGTTGGCAAACAGCAAAACGTGGAATGGATCGAATCCTGCTCTGTCTTCTTTGTTTGTGAGTGTCTGCGCGTGCAGAGACGTGTGGGATCCCTGTGTGTGTGTGTGTGTGTGTGTGTGTGTGTGTGTGTGTATGTGTGTATGTGTGTGTGTGTGTGTGTGTACCCATGGGTGTGTGTAGGTGAGCGTGCGTGTGTGCGCGTGTGCGCGATCGTGAGTAAGTGTGTGTGTGCTCTTGAGTGCGAGTGAGTGAGCGTGCTTGTAGAAGAAACGAATGGAATGGATAGGATAGTGTGCTTCTCGGTGCTCTGGGGCGCGTGCCCGCCTGCGGTGCCCGCTCGGGGAGGGGAATCTGGCTTCGGGGGCGGGACAGGGAGTGGCCAACCTGTACCTGCCCACCGTGTTTCAAGGCTAGGCACTCCCCGTGTGGGTGACGTGGGGGCGGGGCGTGGGGCCAGAGTTGTGCCCATTTTGGGGCCTACCTTGCTGGTAGCGAGAAAATGTGACAGTATGATGGGGGACGGCATGCTGAAGGAGCAAAAGAATGCATGACCAACTGTGGAGGTCCTGAGGTAACTGAAACCCAGGAGAATTAATGTGCCACAGCTGTCTAACAAGAAACAAGAAGCACGGGAATGCTACCTAACGACACTAATATAGATGTGCATGTATGCATCTCAAGAAAGAGTGTGACCCCTCATAAATAATACGAGGGTCAGCTGGCGCCCCCTAGACCCTCTGGGAGCAATGAGAAATTGGAGTTGCAGAAAAGCCCGACTTGTTAATTTAAATTAAAGACAGAATGTAAAAGTAAAAACCAATTATTGATATTGCTCTCTGGGGCTCTCCTCAATACTTCTGATTTTCTGTTTACATAAAAAACCTGAGAACAGGGATTGCATAGCAGACTGACTACAGACTGATCATCATAAACTTGTGAACAATTGTTTTTCAAACAAGGTGTCATCTCCAACATAAGTTGAGTGCGGGTACAGAAATAGCGCGGACGGAATACACCGGATCAAATATCAATTGAGACAGCCGGTCTTAAGGGGTCCATCTGAGGTTGGCAAAATCGTATGTGCATTGTTTAATTGATATTGTTATCTGCAATCAAAAAAAAAAATGGGGGAAAGGAACTATGCTAGTCCAATGGTGACCACCCCCATCGAGGTAGTGCGGAGAAACTACCCGCTCATTAAGGGGGTTAAAGAAATATCCAAAAAATGGAATAAAAGATGGCCTGACATCGAGAGGCCTTGGCCGGTGGAAGGGACTTTTAAAAGGGAAGTAGTTGAGACTATACGTGTACTAGTATCAGCTGATCGAGGGGCAGAACGTCACATTAAACAAGCTCCGAGAGATGGCCCACCGGAATCAACTTGCACAAAGCAAGACACCAGAGGGGGTCAGTGAGTCTGTGACGCTTTCCCAGCTGCAAGGGGAGCTGGTGGGCGTGCAGAGCTCCCTGTTCTCTTTGGGCCTGGAGCTGGAGGCCAGCCAGAGGAGTCTCAGTCAGAGTCAGAGACAAGATGACGATCTGGCCCGCTTCAAAGACAGACTGAATGCTGACCTCCAGGAGGCGCTGCAGCATAAGGATGAGACTGAAAAACACAATCAGGATATGCGTTGCGCACTTCAGAAAACCCGCGCCGAGCTCAGGGCTAAGGAAGAAGCTCTGAAGGAAGTCGAGGCCGAGAGGCTCTCCGCGGCGCAAGAAAAAGACATGAGCATTGCACAGCTCAATCACTCTCTGCGGGAGAAGGAGCGACAGTTACAGGAGTACTCACAAATGTTCGAGACACCAGAAAGTCCCAAACCAAGAGATGCACTTGTTGAGAAATTAAGAGAGCGAATTAAAGACAGAGACAGAGCTTTGGAGCGCACCATCGATGACAAGTTCCGCTGCCTGGATGAACGTGAGGGTCAAGTGAGGACACGGCAGCTGGCGCTACGGGAAAAAGACCGAGACCTGGACAGGCTCCGCTGCATCCTGTCTAACAACGAGGAGACCATCACGAGTCTCGATGCTCTGGTGCAAAGGAAAGAGCTGGAGCTGGAGCAGGCGGCCGAAGCCTACAGAAACCTTCAGTGGCTGAAACAGGCCAGTGAAGAAAAGGAGAGCAGAACTTTCAGGGAGAAGGACGCCATCATTGGCCAGCTGCAAGCAGCGCTGCAGACTCGCGGCAAGGAGATACAGGATCTGACGGCGACCCTGGTCGCCAGAGTTCAGGCCGGCCCCACCGAGGTGGTGGAGGAGCTGAAGGAGAAGCTCTTCCAGGAGCTGCTGTCAGACCGCAGCCGCCAATCGATTGAACACCAAACGCGGCTTTCGGACTTGCTCAACACCCTCGCTGACAAAGACCAGTACCTGCAGGACAATTCGTACAGGCTGTCCTTGGTTATAAGCGAGCGCACAGGTCAGCTGCAGGAGGTGCGCAGGCAGCTGTCCAAGAGAGAGCAGGAACTGTGCGAGCTGAGGCGGGACAAAGAGAGGCAGACGGCCGGAGACGTGCAACACCTGCAAGGTCTTCTCCGAGAGAAAGAAGCCTTTTTTAATGAGATGATTCAGAACCAAGAGGAAGTCATGATGCGGCCGCCGTCTCCAGAGAGTGAAGAAGACGTGAAGGCCCTTCGGGAAGAGCTGCAGTTAATGCTTAAGAAGGAGAGGGAAGCCCAGAAAGAACTCTCTGCTCTGCGTTCGTCTTTGGCTGCCCAGCAAACAAAGGGAGCAGCAACAGCAAGTACCGAGCATGTGCTGGAGCAGCTCGTCTTGGAGTACCGTCAGCTGAATGGTGCCCTGAGGACCGAGAAGAGACTCTACCAGAATCTCATTCACACCAATAACCGACAGCTCGGACAAGGTCTTGGCCCTCCACACTCAGCTGGACTCGGTTCAGGCACTCCGCGGGCAACTGGAGGAGGTCCTGACCCGGATTCAGAACATGGCCCTGGACCTGGAAAGGGCCACCAAAAGGCAGCGTGACTTAGGAGATGTCAGCACCGAAGAGGACGAGGGGGATGATGAAGACGGCAGCAGCGACGAGTTCACCGACAGCATAGAGGATGACGAGAAAGTTACACCTGCGAGTTTGCCTCTCACCCAGCCTCAAGCGGCCCGTGGGCATGAAGGAGAGTCTGCATTCCTGACGACTCGCACGCAGAGCGTTGAACTGGAGCTAAAAGAAATACAGTCGCAGCTCGAGCGGGAGGGATTCACCTCGGTGACCCAGATGAGGAGCACACTGCAGAGGCTTTGGAAGGAGAACCGCTTCCTAAAAGAACGTCAAGTGGGGACGAACCACGGGAGTCTTGACCGGGGTGAGGAGGAGGACGATACTGAGGAGGAGGACTACATGGAAGATGATGAACTGGGGGCGACGTCTTGCGTGGCTGTCAAGGGTCCGAGTGAGCGTTCGGCCCGGCTTTGTTTGGAGAACCGAGAGCTGCAGGAGAGGCTGATGGTGTCTGAAGCCACCGTTCACGCTCAGGCCGAGCAGCTGAAGGAGTACAGGGACCTGCTCACCGAGACGTCCGTTCAGCAGGCCAGTAAGCAGGTGCAAGTGGATCTACAGGATTTGGGCTATGAGACTTGTGGACGCAGTGAAAATGAAGCTGAGAGGGACGATGCCAGCAGCCCAGAGTTTGATGACCTCGAGATGTGCACGTCACTGTCTCATCAGCAGGAGGATAGCGTGGGAGGGGACTGGTACAAGGCCAGTAGAACCGGGACTAACGGAGATGCATGCGATGGAACCGGGGAGGAGTCGGCTTTACATCACCTGGTCCAGGATCTGCGCTCCCAGCTAAACCGCTGCCACAAAGTCATTCGCGGGCTTCAGATGCGTGTTCGCTCCCTGTCGGCCACAAGCGACTACGCCTCGAGCCTTGAGCGCACGCCGCGCAAGGTAAACTGGGCCTTCGAGATGTCACCCGCCCAAGAGGGCGTGGAGGAAGATGAAGGCTGGGTGTCCGACACCCAGGCGACTTTGCCTGCGTCCAAACCCAGTCGCGAGCTGCAGGAGCTGATGGCACGAGTGGCCACCTTGGAGGCCCAATTGAGCAGCTCCAAGTTGGAGGGGAAGTGCGAAGCAGAGCAGGGGAAATGTGCCACATGGCCTGGAAAGTACAACTCTCTCATCCAGGCCCAAGCTCGTGAGCTCTCCCACCTGAGGCAGAGGAGGAGAGAGGGTGAAGGAGTCTCCCATATCCTCACACAGCATCTGGCTGACACCACCAAGGCTTTTGAGGAGCTGCTGCGGGCCAACGATGTTGACTACTACATGGGGCAGAGCTTTCGAGAGCAGCTTTCACAAAGCACCGCGCTAGCTCAGAGACTGCTCATCAAGCTGACTGGACGAGTGGAAAGCCCCGTTGACAAGACAGGCCACGAGTTGCTGGCCATGCAGCTTAGCAAGGAGCTTCTGCAGAAAGACCAAATCATCGAGTCTCTGCACAACAAGCTGCAGCATCGCCCTGAGACGCCATCCAGCTGCCAAGCCCTCTCGGAGACCACCGACCCATCAGACAGGACTTCCTTGGTGTCCGGCGAGTGTCAAACCAACGAAGACCTGGATCTGTGCTCCGAGTTAGACGCTGGAGACTATCGGGACCAGGATGAGCAGCGACAATCCGAACCGGATGCCCATTCATCGATCCCTCCTCCTTCTCGTGGACACCTCCAATCATCTTTCAGCTGTCCGGGAATGCTTTTCTCAGCCTCTGGGGGTTTAACCGCTCCGTCCTTGAAAGGCTACAGCCAGCTACCTCATCATGCCTTTCCGCAGTACCAGCTGGGCGGCATTCCCGAGGGTCACTCACTAAAGTCGGGCTCGGGGCCCAATTTAATTGAAGAGCACCTATGGGAGGTGCGATGTCTTCGCCAGCGTCTGGAAGAGTCCATTCGGACCAACGAAAGGCTCCGACAGCAGCTGGAGGAAAAATTAGCAAACCCTGGGCGCGACGGAGGAGCAGCTACAAACTTCTATATTCAAGGGTTGGACACAGTCACACATCTGTCGAATGAAATCCGAGTCCTGACAGACGAGAACTTGAATCTGCAGTCCCGTCTACAGGCCAGCACAGACTCGTGCGAGGAGCTGATCGAAGCACGCGCCCGCCTCAAGCAAGCCGAACTGGAAGCTGAGCAGTGGAAGGAGGAGTTGAGACGACTTCAGACACACAGTGAGGAGCAGGGACGGCAGATTCTCGCCTTGAGGCAAGCCGGTCAGGAGAGAATCAACAGAGCGCAGCACGAGGCGTCTCTACTGCAGCAGCAGTTGTGTGAGAGCAGAGACCTCATCCACTCCCTGCAGAACGAACTACACGTCTACGATCGCGTGTGCTCCAGCTTCAAATCCAACAAAGGCTTCCTGTGCGAAGCTCCTGGCCTGCCCGCGGAGTCGGCGGAGCTACTGAGCGAGGTGAGGAGTCTGCGGGCCCAGCTGCAGAGCAGCATCCAGGAGAATAGCGCCTTCAAGCAGCTGGAGCTCCACAAGCAGCTGGAGAAAAAACTGGGCGCCGGCTCCCCTCGCACGCCGTCCCTGTCGGCCTTCGGCGCCAGCCCTCAGAGAGAAAACGTCTACAGGCGACAGCTGCTGCACGACCCGGCCCCTTCTCCACCTGTCAGGGACATTGGTCTCTTTAACTGTGGATCTCCCTGCCCCCCTACTCGGACCTGGATGACAACCATAGCGCCGCCAACGACCCCCTCGACCCGCACGCTGAGCTGGAAGGCGACGCCCCCAATGGCTCGTTCGCCAACCGTTATGGCCGCCACGCCGTCGGTCACGTGGATGACTTTAACGCTCTCCAGCAACAAGTCCTTGAAGGTCGCAGCATCGTGCAGCGCATGGAGGCAGCGTTGCGCCCGCGCCTGCACTCTCCTCCACCGTTAGGAGCCGCCCAGAAACAAAACAATGAGCAGCTCTTGGATTACGGCAATGTTCCGAGTCTCTTGTCCAACACGAAGACCCTGAGGCAGATTCTGGAGGAGGCGGCGTCCCTGCTGAAGATGTTCTGGAGGGCGGCGCTGCCCAGCGCCGATGCCGCCACGCCGAACCTGAAGAAGGAGCAGTCGATGCAAGAGGAGATCTTGTCCCTCAAGCTGCGCGTGTCTGAGCAGGAGGAGGTACTGAAGGGGACGATTCAAAGACTGAGGAGCACCAGTCGCACCAAGGAGAGCATGGAGCATTTCATCGTGAACCAGCTGTCAAGGACTCGGGATGTTTTGAAGAAAGCAAGGACAAACTTGGAGAAGAACGAGCTGAGAATTTCCTCTCTAAGCTCCTCGTCTTCCGCTCCCTACGCCGCTGAGGAGCCAGGAGGTGGTGCCAGAGAGCAACCTGCTAATGTCCGGGGCTTGACGACTGACGGAGTCAAAGCCAACCAGCAGTCTGCTGCCAGGAAGCGCACCAGCCGATGCTTGCTTTAGACCCCGAACAACCGGACTCAATGCTACGGACCTCCACATTTAAAATCACTAAGACCTCCTCAGTCCCCTAAACCTCTGTCTTCAACCAGGCCTTACCAAACTCCCTTCAGCGTCCCCAAACTCCTCAAAAGCGCAGTCAGTGTTATTCTTTGAGTGGAGCTGTCAGCAATGTGTATGAAAGCAGGCGTGTGAAACGTGTACCTGGTGGTTGCAGTGACAAGCCGGATTGGAACGGCTTGAAGACGCCCCCGAAACGTCGTCTTCCGAGAACATGTGGAGGGGCAAGGGTTTTTTTCTGCACGTAAAAAGGCAGAAACAAGAAGAAGCACAAGAGAGACTCGAAGCAAATACTAAAGACACGGTTCAGCCAGGAGACAAGGTGTATGTGAAAGTGTTCCGCCGCAAGTGGTACAACGAAAGACGGCAGGGGCCATTTGAAGTTGTCCGCTGTACCGGAACAGCGGTGCAAGTGAAAGGGTCGCCAACTTGGTACCATCTGACACACTGCGTCAAGGTGCCCAAAGATGAAGAACCCCAAAGAGGGAGTCGCGGCTGCGAGAACTCCGAACAACTGCCAGAACAAGAGTCGCCCGGGGGCCCAGATCGGGAGGAAGACGGGCAAGGTCGAACTGTGGTGGATAACGTGTCTGCTGTATCTGTTCCTGAGGACATCGGGGGCGACACAGCCGACGATCGAGGAAGCCAACAGTTCGACAATGTCAATCTTGACGACGCGCCCTCCCCAGATGCAGGTGACTCTCCCCAACACAGCGACACCGAGCCAACTACCACCGGAGATGGTGTCCCCAATGGACACGGTCACCCAACAGGACCCAGTGACGGACGCCCAGTCCGCCACAGAGTCCGGCCGGAGCGTTACATTGAGCAATGTTGAGGGAGTGTTGGGAAGAGCTGTCATACTGCCATGTAGTTGTGCAAGGGCAGGCACACCGCCAAATGGGAAGACAACACCGGTAACATCCTTGCCCTGGCCCAGCGAACACATGTGGACAATGTACTGTTACTAAATACATATAGGCGATTTGAGGTGTTAGGAGATTGCGCTCTATTTCTGACAAAAATTGGCATGAGTGATTTCGGAAACTATACGTGTACCTGTTTCAAAATGGGAGTGGGAACATTGGCGTAGCGCCACTTCCTTGGGTTTTTATTTTCCTTTTTGTGTGATGTGTTGCATGATTCCACTGGAATGTGATCCACCGTATGTTGTTGCCCGGCCCGCGACCAGTTTACCATCGTTATTGTGTCAAAGTTGCATGTGTTTTGCGTTGAGTGCCATTGTCATCACGCGATACCGGCAGGAGTTCTTATTCGTTCCAGAACCTCTGGATGCTGACCGGGGCCGTGCAAGGGACTCTATGGACAGTGACCTGGACATAAGGACTTTGTATGGACAGCAGGCCCTGGGCAGTGATACCCAGCACGTTCTATCGCTGAAGCTTCGGGGAATGGACTCTGCCTCGGCACGCACTTACACATGAAGAAGGGGGGCGACATTTCGGGGGCTTGTTTTGATAGCATGTTTTGATACCTCATTACTATATACCTCATTGTTTATTCCAATATTTTTACCTCATTTTGTTACCTGCTGGCCGGCTGATCATGTGACGGTACAATTTCACTGTTTGGTGATAGGGGGACATGTCATTCCATTTTCACACTGTTTGGTGAGCTCATACTGTTTTGTGGATTGTAATGTGCCAGGGCTCCTTACACCTGGTTGACACCAGGTGAAGGGAACCACTGGGGATGGTAGAAAGGGCCTTCCTCTTTTTCCTTGTCATTAGACTGGCAAGGTTTTTTTCTTGAGGAGGGGCCGGCAGCTTTTTGGGGCTTCTAACGGGCCACACCAAATTCATTACTTCGCAATTTGTCACCGTTGTAAGGGTATTACCTAAGGGGGGTGGTATCGTCGTTTGAATTATGCGGACTTCAATTTTCTTTGCTTGTGGTTCCTGAGAGGCCTCAGATTGTTGTCAGGGAGCAATTGGCTAACTAAATAGTTTGAGCTTTCCTAGTTAAAATAACCTTACGTAGCATGCCTTGAGCGTGATTTAGGCTGAAGATTTTGGGCCAAATTGTAGACGTGAGCATATATAAAATTTGTTTGGGGGAAGATGTTTGGACCTTTACCGATGTTATCTTTTGTTAGACCGTTTCCGGGACTATTACTTTGTCCCGGAAGGGGGGAATGAAGTGTAATTTGGAATTCCCTCTCTATTCCTGTAGGTGGCCTTAGAATGTCCACCTGGCGTCAGTGACACGATTCTATTCTATATTTGCTGGTCAGGGAGAATTCAGTTTCAGCAATGTGTGCAATCCTATAATATGGTAAAGTGGCTGTTGTCGTCCATCACCGACAGCGCTGGTCAAGATCTCCTTTTTAGGACTGAAGTAAACTAGTAGATTGAAAACCGCAGCTGGTGCACAAAGCCATGACATCAGCTCCTTGCCAGGTATAAAAGATATGGGCCTGACAGGGGTTGGGGGGCTTTTTTACATCCATGCCTTGGGCCACTCAACTTTTTGGAAAGACTTCACTCTGACATTGGTTGAATAAAATCTTTTCCCAATCAGCCGTGGTCCCTGAAGTGCTCATTCGTCTGGAAACAGCCACCGGTCACCGAGTGTTTTTTGAAGACCAGCGAAGCAGCAAAAACCATATACCACACCCGCAAGTGCACTGCAAATGATTGACACTTCATCACTCACACTTTTTGATTGTTTGGTCCTTAAAATCCAAATCGGATATACAGGATGAGTTCTGAGATGATTGTTTCTTTCACATATTAAAGGTACAACTGACAGTTTTAAGTGTTATTTTTTTTCCATTTATACTGCCCAAAGACAGCTGGGATAGGCTCCAGCATGCCACCCTTGTGAGGATAAAGCGGATCAGAAAATGGATGGATGGATGGATGATCTTCAAATTTCTCCCTTAACAAAAACTAGTATCCCATCTTCAATATCATCTTCAATTTGCCGCCAGAAACTCAGCATACTTTGCAAAGGTCATTTTAACACCTTCAGGCATCCTCAAGGGCCCTTCCATCCTGGCCCCATTATTCAAACAAAATAATTAATAAAATGATGTAATCACTCCATTCCTTTCTTGCGCAGGTCATACTCCTGTTAGAACCTGGTGGCCATCTTCCAACTGTCCAAAGTTCCATCCATTTGGATCCGTCAAAGTAAGACAACACTCGATCGTGAAAAAAAGTCCTAAAAATCTGCTCATCTGTGACCTTTAAACATGCTGCATTTGCCTGACAGACACCTTCCTGAAGACACACATTCTCTGAATCACAAAAGGATTTTATTTAACAGTTCAATCATTGTCTTGAAGTATCTCGTGATTCAATGCCTTTCATAAGGGCAGACCAGTGTTTTCATCAGCAAAGAGATCCTCTTTCCGACCTGTGATTTATCTGAGTGACATGAAACAAGCTCCATCAGTAAACATTCCTTTGATTTAATCATTATCACATTAGTTATATGGGACACAAATTATGAAATATGTATAAGATGTATTCATTTATTCAACAACATTATTTATTTTTATTTTTTTTACTAAACTTGGCCCATGTGGAACTTCAGTTGTCTTTCCTCCTTGTGAGGCTAAATTTGCCTTTGGGCGACTTCACAGCACAGAGACTGCCCTAATCCGTATTGTAAATGATCTCCTCATAGCATCTGACTCCGGTTTAGTCTCCATCCTCATTCTCTTAGACTTGAGCGCTGCCTTTGACACAATCTCTCACCCTATCCTCCTCAATAGACTCTCCTCCATTGGTCTCTCCCACACTCCCCTCAGTTGGTTCCACTCCTACCTCACTGCCCGCACTCAGTTTGTCCATCTCAAACCTTTCACCTCAAAGCCCTCCCCAGTCACCACAGGTGTATCACAGGGATCTGTCCTAGGTCCCCTTCTCTTTATCATCTACCTCCTGCCTCTTGGCCATATCCTCCGCAAATTTAACATCCACTTTCACTGCTATGCTGATGACACCCAGCTCTACCTCTCCTGCAAGCCAAACTCCATACTCCCACCCCCCTCCCTCACCTCTTGCCTCTCTGAACTCAAAACATGGTTCACAAAAAACTTTCTTAAATTAAATGCTAATAAAACTGAAGTCCTCCTTCTTGGCACCAAATACACTTTATCCAAAGTAAACAGTTTTTCCTTCAACATTGACAGTTCCCTCGTGTCCCCCCCCCCCTAGGTTAAGAGTCTGGGTGTCATCCTGGATAGCATGCTCACCTTCCACTCACATATCAACACCATCACCCACACTGCTTATTTCCACCTCCGCAATATTACCAGACTTCGCCCTTCACTCACCCCCCGCACCACTGCTATTCTTGTCCACAGTCTTGTCACATCCCGCCTTGATTACTGCAACGCTCTCCTCTTCGGCCTACCTCGAAAGTCCCTTCATAAAATCCAGCTGGTTAAAAACGCCTCTGCTTGTACCATCACAAAAACATCTTCCCACCAGCACATCACCCCCGTTCTCCAAAAGCTCCACTGGCTCCCTGTTCAACATCGAATCAATTACAAACTGCTTCTATACACATATATGGCCATCCACAACCTGGCCCCTCCTTACCTATCCAACCTTCTCCAGGTGCATATCCCCTCTCGCTCCCTCAGATCCTCGTCCTCCCTCCGCCTGTCAGTGCCCCCTGCCCGACTGAGCACCATGGGAGCCAGAGCCTTCAGTCACGCTGCTCCAAAGCTCTGGAACAACCTACCTCCGGACCTTCAAAACTGCACACCTCTTTCCACTTTCAAGTCCCGTCTAAAAACACACCTGTTCAGGATTGCCTACAACACATAGCTCTTCCATTTCCTATGTTTTTATGATTTTATGTCCTGTTTTTATATAATATCTCCTTTACACATTTTTACATTATATTTTCTTATTGTCTGTACCGTGTCCTTGGGTGGCATGAAAGGCGCTTTTAAATAAAACCCCCACATAATACCTTCCGGGTTACTTCCGGGTTGAGTGAACGCTGGTGCGTCTGGCTGCTACTGCTCACCCGCAATTATTCCTTTTTAGCGTTTTTTTTTTTATGGTGTACTGTTGTTTCTACGGTTTACTCTCGTCATGGGAGAAACCCTACACGCCTATCTGTTGTACTTTAGGACCGTCGGTCGTCGCACGGTTGTCCTCGGTCACGCTGTCGCGGCGTCCTGTCTGTTCGGCAGTCGGACGGGGCCCCGTGCCTTCTCCGCCCCTCTGCCTCCGTCGTGGGGGTCGACGGGGCCTGTGTCTGGGCTGTGCTTCTGTGGACCGTCCTGTCGCTCCTCCCCCCAAGTACATTAATTCTTTCTGTCTACAAAGATCCATACTGTTTACATGGTGCCCTTTAAAGTTCACATTGTATTTATATTCCATGCACTGTCAACAAATGTGTCCCCTCTCCCTTTATTGTTTCTTTTTTCATCTCTGTCTTTATTTCTTGGTTTTGTCCCTGCGCTGCCTTGCTTTACGGAAGATGCCATCATGTCTTTGGCTGGCGTGGCTGAAATGTAAATAGAGCGCTGTTGGAACATAAACGTTTGGCTCAGTGTGGTCGATGAACAAACGCAACATTGTCTGTCTTCCCATTTGGTTGCCTTTCAAGCTAACAAGCCAATTATTTTGTCGGCATCCCGCTTTCATCAACCCACAGAATGTTCGGCAGGCTTTTTTAATGTACGTGGGCATTCGTCGATATTTAAAGCGCAAATGCAGCATGTCATCAAAATCCAATATCATTTGTAACAAATGGTGGTTAGCATTTTCATTATGTGGTGGCTACACTAAGCTCATCTACTGGGATCAGAGCGCACAACTTGCTTTTGCTTCACACATCCATTTTATTGTGTTTGTTAATCACTGCGAGTGCTTGCCGGCGAGTTGGGTTGTTTTGACGAGCATATAATAGAAAGGTTATAAATGTTGTCGATTTTCCTGGACATGCCCACTTTTTGATGGCAAGTCAACAAAGACATTTGGCCGGGATTGGCTGACCCTGCCAGGTGAGGGGCATAAAGCTCCAGACAACTAAGGTCTGCTCCTCGGGTCATTTGGACACACTAACCCAGGGGTGGGCAAACTTTTTGGCTCAGGGGCCACATTGACTTTTACAATTTGATAGATGGGCCGGGTCAGCACAAGATTGATTTATTAACATATCAGCACATATTAAACATAAACAGAACAAAAGCATTAAAGTATTAACATACTTTTTAATGGGAGCAGTCTGGTTAGAATTGTGTTGTCACAATTCTCAGAACAGATCTGAGGTGTTCATCACTCATCTGGGATCTGAGGGGTGCTTTGTTGGTGTTCATCACACTAAATGTCTGTTTACACATCATTGTCCGTGCCATAGTCTGGATGTTTGGAAATTTGGCTGCACTTAACGAAGCATAAATCTCATCCAGTTTCAGGAAGTGGAACTTGTCCTTTAACATAATGTCACATTGGAGATCTATCAGTTCCAACTGCAACTCCTGTGGCACTGTCCGGGTCTTGTGAGAAGGGACATGACACCAGCTGAAGTCAATTATTCCAAAATCACAAAAGCGACGGCAGAATTCTTCATGCATGTCATCCAGTGATTTTCGGTATTTTTTCACATGTTGTGGGGCCTCCTTTAACGTAGCCAGTGTGGGGAAATGGGCAAATGGCTGACATTTGCTTTGAAAATAAAATCAGCTTGCTTTTGTAGGCTTTGACGTTTGCTTGCATTTCATGCACAAACTGTTTTTTCCCTTGGAGCTTCATATTCAGTTCGTTCATATGTGTCAGTATGTCCACAGTAAAAGCAAAATCACAAAGCCAATCTGTGTCATTCAGCTCAGGAAACTTGTCACTGTTCTCAAATTGCTCTAAAAATGAAATAATCTCCCGTTTGAGCTCGCACACAGGTTGACATACTTTCCCCAACTTAACCAGCGGATATTAGAATGCTAAAATAAGTCCATGCAATCAGCGTCAGCTTCTTCAAGGAATTGAATAAATTGACGATGGTGAAGTCCCCTTTCTCGAATAAAATTGACAAGTTTCACAACTGGCTTCACTACGTGGTCAAGCTGCAGCACGGATTTACACAGTGCTTCGTGGTGAATTATGCAGTGTAGGAAAATTACCTCCTGCTCAGGGTTGTCCTCTTTCACCCTGTCCTGAACTCTCTTCAGTCCCCCGATTTTTTTTCCTGTCAGATTCGGTGATCCGTCTGTGGTAACATTGGTAAGCGTTCTCCAAGGTAATTTGTGCCTCTGTATGACCGCTTGCTGGCTGCTTGAATGTCAGTAAAAAACTTGTCATCGTGCTTGCTTCTTGGATGGAAGTTGATCAAGTAAAGGTTTTGTTTGCAAACTTGCTAGCAACCTGTCAGCGGTGGCTGTACGTTCTTGTGTTGAAAGGTTCCTGGCGTAAATAGCATGTTTATTTTAGCATGTTCTTTAGCATGTACTTTTCTGCTTCGCTCTCGACGAAGGTGGACTTTTTTTCCCTAGCCTCCTACCGAGTTTTCATCCGAAGAACTAACTATGGAATTAATTGGCTGGTCTCTCGATGTAAGCAACAACATTTTTTCGACGAAAAGAGCGGGCAGTGGGGGGCCTGCTTGCCCTTCGAGGACATTTGCTGCCGGATACGCCTTGGATCCATGGAGAAAGTGGAGATCGGTGTCTTCATCTCTCCGATTCTTTTTTCCCCCATGACGTGGTTCGATAATGCGGAGCGCAACGGTGACCATGCAGCTGGTCATTTTCGGCCGCCTTCGCGGTTACCCCCCCCCCCCCCCACCACCACCCCAATTAAAATGAAAAACAAAAACAAAAAAGGCATTGCACAGGCATTTATGAAATGTACAAAAATACGACCCTGCAAATTTGACGAAATAAGTCACATGAACATTTCAAAATATTCAGAGTTAGTTAGTTAGTTAGTTAGTTAGTTAGTTAGTTAGTTAGTTAGTTAGTTAGTTAGTTAGTTAGTTAGTTAGTTAGTTAGTTAGTTAGTTCAACCCGTTCCTATTTGGAACATTGGGCGACGAGTTTCCTCTATTTGGTCCGGTCACTGGCGACCCTTCTTGCTCCATGCCAGCTGACACCCATCTCACTGAGGTCTTCTTTGGCAGTCTGTCTCCACGTCTTCTTTGGCCTACCTCTCTTCCTCTTTCCACCCTCTGGCATCCAGTCCATGGCCACACTTGCCGGTCTCTCTCTTGGCAGTCGGAGTACGTGGCCGATCATTTTCCTTCTCTTTTCAGAGACAATGTCTGACAGTTCAGCCACTCCTGCCTTCTTCATCACCTCCTCGTTGGTGACGTGGTCTATCCATGAGATCCTCAGGATGGATCTCAGGCAACGCCGATGGAAGACATTTAACTTGTTGGTTATGTTGGCTGTCTCCATCCATGTCTCACAGGCGTAAATCGCTGTTGGGATAACCACTGACATATAGAGGCGTAGCTTGGTGGTCGTAGTGATGGCTTTCGATGACCAGATGTTGCGGAGGCATTGGAACACTCCCGCAGCTTTACCAAGTCTACTGTTGATGTCTTTCTCCTCACCACCTGTATTTGAGATGTTACTCCCAAGATATGTGAAGCTGTCAATGTACTCTATGTCATGTTTGTGTAGAGTGAGTGGTTGAAGGTGTTGGTGCTCTCCGACGGCCATGGCCTTGGTCTTTTCCTGGCTAATTCGCAAACCGACCTTAACTCCATGCTCATACAGATTATTGGTCAACTCCTGGAGTGCGGGCTGGGTGTGACTTAACAGGGCCAAACATCTGCAAATTCCAGGTCAGCTAGTCTGCTCCCTCCCCACTTGATACCAACTTTTGCTCCTGTGATGGACTTCCTCATCTCAAAGTCGATTATGATAATGAAGAGTAGGGGTGACAGAATGCAACCCTGTCTTACACCAGTGACAATGTCAAAATCATCAGTTGTGCCACTGTTGGTTTTGACACAACAGGTTGAGTTGTGGTACAATGACCTGAAAATGTTGATGTACTTGAGGGGTAACACCATACAGCTGGACGATCTGCCACAGTGACTCCCGGTGGATGCTGTCGAAGGCTTTCTTGAAATCGATATAGTTGATCATGAGTGGTATCTGTTCTTGGCACTACTCTATGATGTTTCGAAGGGTAAAGATCTGTTCGGAGACCTTCCCTTCCTGAAACCGGCCTGCTCTTCCCTCAAGATGTTATCCACTTCATCTTCTTGGGGAGCGTGACAATGACCCCACGTCTCCAGTCGGCAGGAACCTCTTCAGCATGCCAAATCAGGTTGAACAGGTGGGTAAGGCTCTTCACAACAGCATCTTGGCCATGTTTCAACAGCTCGGCAGCTATCTCATCGAGATTCAGAGTTAGACACACACACATATGGTGGTATAGCTACAACTAGTTAATCAGATGTTATAGATATAAAAGAGTACATGCAGACAGTTAAGTGTATTTTGGTAATTACGAGTATGATTACTTTCTTTCATTCTCTTTCTCTCTCTCTTTTTGTCTCTCTTTGTCTTGCAAAATATGTAAAACATGTTCATGTACTGTATATTATACCTCACCATCGTTACATTTATTTTGTGTTTGTGTTTACAGCTGTAAGCATGTCTACCTTCCACTTCTAAGATTTGTGATTTATGACCATGTTCTCCACGTGCTTGCATGGGTTTTTTTCTTGGCACTCTGGCTTCCTCCCACATTCAGGAATGTCAAACATTCAAAACTGTCAATAGGTGTGAAAGTGAGTGAATTTCTACTGTATATTAGGGTGACCATATTTTGATTTTTCAAAAAAGAGGACACTCGGTCGGGCCTAGAGATTGATTAAATTGATATGCAAAGATCTTGTACATTATAACTCCTATGATTAATAAAGTGAGACTATATTATATTGGAAAAACGTGCAACCTACCCCCCCAAACCCTAAAACGTCCATCCATCTTCCATGCCGCTTAAATAATTAAACAGTTGTCTCATAATTTAACACAGAATAACACATCCCTTCAGTCTTTAGTTTTCTTTGTCATGGTTGTTTTCTTCTCCTTCATGTGTTCCCGGGTCCAACAATTAAGGAACTCTGTCAACACTATTTGAAGTCGCTCCTCATCCAGCTTGTTGGGTGTTTTTCTGTGTCGATAGGAGCTTTAAGCTCTCTGACCAGCACCTTTATTGGCCAAAGAAACATGTTTCTGTAAGTTTTCCACACTGTTATCTTTATCGTGTATTGCCACTGTCCTCAACCCTGAACCATTAGTCAGGGGCGGACTGACTTCTGTTGCATTTGGCTTTTTCAACCAGTAAATCGAATCATTCCAGTAACTTCAACCACAGCAATGAAACACAGACGAATTAACAAGATTTAGTTCCATCCCATTTCAGCAGCAAACAGTTGGCATTTACAATTGTAACTGAGCGCACCTGCACCACATGCTTTTCCTGACCGCCGCTGCTTGTCTTCTGTTTTGGGTTATCACCCACCCCGCCAGTATCCGCATGACACAAGCCGGGAACAGAGTATTCGCCTCTCATTAAAGAAGGAAAAAAGGGAGGTAAAATTAAACACATGTTAATTGGTCCTATAAGAACCAATTAAAGATTGATATTTTCAAGAATTTATAAAACCCTCCCGGATGGTAAAAGAGGACATTTGGTCCATTTACTGTATATGTAGCTTGCGATTGGTGACCCTAACGAGGACATGCATTTTATAAAATGGATGGATGGATGATTGTGGCAATAGTTCTCCAAAAGTGTATTTCCTCTCATGGGCCCAAAAAAGGCAACATGCCTCCTCGAACATTACAATTAAATGAAAGTATAAAGTACAATATTACTGAGTCTATTAACATTGTGATTTGTTTTGCTTCAAGGTCACCATATACATGTAAACTACATTCAATCTGTGAACAGCTTTGCGAAAAGATTGACTTGTCCCAGAAACGGCCTTAAAACCTAAATCCAGCAGGAATGTTGCACTGTTGGCTGTATTGAAAAGGCTGTTGGATGCTCGTTTTTATGGCCACAGCTGGCTGTGGCTTTTTTAAGGTTGAATATGACTTGTGCCACAGGGGTCTGGAAAGGCATAAAAACAAGAAACCGAGCGATAGGTTGTTTTTCATCCATTCAGGCAAGGGTGGCTAGTCTTTAATTGTGATGCTAGCTGCCGCATTTTCGGCAGGGTGCTATTTTGGGAAAATTTGTGTATTCTGGCACCTTTTCTATTCTCTCTTTTTTTATTATTGGTCAGGCTGCTTAAATGGATGAATCTTAGGTTGAAATACGTGACATGCACGGCAAACAAACCATCATAAAAAATAATTTCTGTGAGATGTAATTCTCTGCCATTTTGTGGGTTTCCAGCCAATGCAAGT
Organism: Hippocampus zosterae; assembly: GCF_025434085.1. Classification (NCBI taxonomy): domain Eukaryota; kingdom Metazoa; phylum Chordata; class Actinopteri; order Syngnathiformes; family Syngnathidae; genus Hippocampus; species Hippocampus zosterae. The sequence continues at coordinate 21,729,061 of NC_067462.1, read as the reverse complement.
GGCCAACAAAGCCTATAAAAAAAGGAGGGGAAAAAAATTCTGGCTTTGAGGGCATTTGGCAGCTAACGGCGTATGATTTCTTTGGCCATTTTGCAATGGCTGGCAGTGCAGATTTTTTTGGTGGCTTTTCATTTTCTTGTATTTTGTCTATTTTAGCTAGCGAGGCTACAATGTGAGCATTCCTCACTGTTTTGAACACTTTCACTTCACGTTTTTGCCAAACATGCTAACTTTCATTTATAATTATTATTTTTTAATACTTGCCTTTTTTGTTGCAAGACTGGATTTAAACTACATAGCGGTGACACACAACTCAGTTCTTTTTTTTTTTGTCCCAAGAGGTCCAATTTGGATATGCATCAAAGGAATGTCAAGCTTAACATAAATTGGATTTTGTCAGACATGCTTCTTGCCAATGTGGCTCAAAATTGGATATGTATGGTCGGCTATAACTGCCATTGCTACTGACGGGTCAGAGCTCCCCTGCAGTAAATCACAACTATAAGTGTGTACATTAAAACATTACCTATGATGTAATTATGATGACTGAGTGGTTCATCATTTATTAAATATGGTAGAAATGGTACATTAGCTTAAGGTCATATTTATCGTCAAATATGCTTTATCTATGACATGCAGCATAGATGAAATTTCTTCCTCTCCAGCCTCAGTGCAAACATGCATGCAAACATGCTGTACATTAAACACAGCTAAATCATGATAGCAGCTACACTGTACAAAAGATGTAAAGTGAGGTAGTGCATTGTGCAATACGCAGATGTCGGATGATGAAGGGAGGGTCATAGTCTATGACAGGAGGCTGGGGTCGGGCAGAGGCAGAGGGGGCGGAGTGTGGGCAGAGCAGGGATGGAGTTGAGTTTCCTGACCGCCTGGTGGAAGAAACTGTTTTTGAGCCGGCTGCTTCTGGCACGGAGACTTCGCAATCTCCTTCGCAACGGCAGTAGACTGAAGAGGCTGTAGGATGGGTGGGTGGAGTCACCTGCGATCCGGATGGCTTGGCGGGTCAGACGGGAGTAGTAAATGTCCACAAGTGGGGGAAGTGAGACACCAATGTTCCTCTCAGCTGCTCTCATGGTGCGCTGCAAAGTCTTTTGGCAGGACACCGTGCAAGCACCATACCACACAGTGATGCAGCTGGACAGGATGCTTTCAATGGTGCCTGTATAAAATGTATGCATGATGTGGGGTAGGGCTCTTGCTCTCCTCAGTTTGCGGAGGAAGTACAGGCACTGGTTGGCTTTTTTGGCCAGTGATGAGGTATTGTGGCTCCAGGACAGGTCTTCAGAGATGTGCACTCCCAGGAACTTGCATATAGACGCATATAGAACATCAAATGTGAGGTAAATGGTACATTAAAGGTGTATAGACGGGGCAGATCATTAACTGTGACAGGGCCCCATCATTTGTGGGAAGGGGCTTATTTTGTGTGAAGGGATGCATTGCTGCAATGACAAGCATTGACATCTGAACAATTTGAAGGAATGCTCTGACATATACCCAGCATGCCATTAAAATTCCGTCCTCTTCCCTTACCTGCAAAAAGGGTGCTGAACTGTAGTAGCTAGCGCTTGGACTTTTAGCTCATCAGTCAGCGCTCTGTGCTCTCAACCCGGAGACTTATGTTCAGTCAGGACACCACAAGAATGAAAAGTCAAAAGGCCATGCTCAGTATCCATGCTAGGGACCAGTTTAGTCAGGGGTGGCAGTTGTTGGAGGTGATCAAGCAGGGGGAAGCGTGTTGTGGACACGGCGTGATCCCTTCACCGTTCTCCACTTTCCCAGGTCCTCCGCGTGTTCGTTTGATTCGGGCTGAGTTGATGTGCGAAAATCACAGGCTGGAAATGGAGAAGTTCTTGCAAGATGTTTTACTGAACGTTCAGGGCACAAGTGTGAAACAACACAAATCGATTCGGGCTCCTGTGAGTCTCATATTTCATCAGGAAGCCCAGAGCAACTACAGTCACACGTATACATAGGCATAGTATGTTAATTATATTAATTAGGGGCGGGCAGTCCTTCCCCTTATGTAAAAATCTGAAACAAAGAAAGTCAAGCAAAGTTCGAGCTTGGCATTTTGAGAAAGTACAGACCATATCTGCTGTGCACAAATCTCGAGATAATAGTTCCTCCTCAAGGGAGTTTGACAACCTTCAGGAACTTTCCCGAGGTGGGGGACGCAAAAGAAGACACTTGGGGCTGTTATTCATTCAAGTGGAAATAGGACCCCAACTTCACACTACATTCTTTGTTTTAAGTAGCGGATGTTCAGGACAGAGACCTAATAGTCAAAGTCGACCTGTCTATGATACAAAGTTTTCAGCTAAACATATAACATATAGCCCCACTGGGATGTGTCCTCTCGCCACTGCTCTTCTCTCTCTACACAAACGATTGCACCTCAACAGATCCAGCTGTCAAACTCATAAAGTTCGCAGACGACACCACGGTCATCGGTCTCATCAAAGACGGCGACGAGTCTGCGTACCGCCAACAAGTGGAGCAGCTGGAGCTCTGGTGCGGCCGACACAACCTCGGGCTGAACACGCTCAAGACTGTAGAGATGATCGTGGACTTCAGGAAACATTCTTCTCCTCAGTTGCCCCTCACACTATCCAACTGCCCTGTGTCAACCGTCGAGACCTTCAAGTTCCTGGGAATCACAGTCTCCCAGGACATGAAGTGGGAAGTCAACACCATCTCCATCCTGAAAAGGGCCCGGCAGCGGATGTACTTCCTGAGGCTGCTGAGGAAGCATGGCTTGCCACAGGAGGTGCTACGACAGTTCTACACGGCAGTCATCGAATCAATCCTGTGTTCTTCCATCACGGTTTGGTTTGGGGCCGCCACAAAAAAGGACAAAATCCGACTTCAACGGACAGTTAGGACGGCAGAAAAAATCGTTGGCACCGCCCTACCCACTCTTGAGGACTTGCACACTGCAAGAATCAAGACAAGGGCACGGAAAATCCTCCTGGATCCCCCGCACCCTGCCCACCACCTTTTTCAGCCACTCCCCTCAGGCAGACGCTACAGATCCCTGCGCACCAAATCCAGTAGACACTTAAACAGCTTCTTCCCTCTAGCCATTAACTCCTTAAACAGTCACTGACATAGTCACTCTTCTTGCACCACAATATGGTACTACAAAACTACTGGTATACTCTAAAATGGTTCAATGATTTTCTTGTTTACGATGATACTAGTGCAGCGTGTTATACCGGAGACAAATTCCTTGTGTGTTCTACATACTTGGCCAATAAAGATGATTCTGATTCTGATGAAGTGATAACTTCACAGTGAATATAGAAGATTTGACTGATGTTTTACCTTCAATTTGTATAGTGCAGCACAATGAACTCAGCTTCACAGTTCTGATGTCTTCTATTAAAATCTAGCCCCCACCATTTTGAATGTTCATCCCATTCTTATGCGTTTGTTTTTTTTCCCCGGCACTCTATCTTCTACCCACAATTGAACACTCTCAAATGCCCATCATGGTTAATGCTAATGTACTCATGTAGTCTGATCAACGTTAATTCAAAACAAAATTGAGAAATCCAAAATGAAATTACCAACCAATGCAACCCCAAAAAACAAATAAATAAAATATGAAGATGAAGAAGCTCAAGTTTTTCACTTACCAACTAATAGAAATCGATTAATATAAATCAAGCACTGGCACTGTTAATATCTAAAAACAATAAAACGTCAAAGTCTTAATGAGGAATGACATTGCAAATAAGCGTCACTCATCTCAAAACATTCTTAACTGGAGATAATTTCTCACCCTAAAAAGAAGCAAGCTATGCATCAATATTCTGTATTGATGGTCGTCTTTGAAGGTGGGGTTAGAGGTGCATTAATTAATCGATTAATCAGCAACAAATCGATTATCAAATTAATCTACCACTATTTTGATGATCAATTCATCATTTAGAGATCTTGTTTAAATGAAGATTGTCAAAATTCTTGGGATTTCAGCATTGCAGCAGTTAATATTTCTGTTGTCCTCCATGAAATCACACTGATTATATTTGTGTTTCATTAAACTAAGATGTTTATAAAAATCCTGCTACTTTAGCAAACAATGATCACCATTTTTGACAATTTTCTGACAGCTTAATTATTCAAATAATTATTAGGTGCAGCTATAGGAGGGGTACACCCAGGAATGGTCACGAGTCAATCGCAAAGAAGTCACCTATTGATGTTAAAATATAAATAAAACACTACGTGCAGTCATATTGACTTCAATAGTATGCCCAGTGGGATAAGCAACAAGTCACACAAGTCAATGTTATCATGTCTATCTTCCATGTGTACTAATGGTTTTGGTTGTCTTCCCTCATGACTCCGCCCACCTTTTTTGTTCCCTCCTTCCACCTGATGTTTTGATTACCATGTTGACTTTTTGTCGTTGTTTTGTTTCATCATCCCTCTTACTTGTTTTCTCCTTTTGTTTTCCTACATTTTGTTAAATTGCTCAACTGTGTCTGTCTGTTCTTTTCGCCACCCTAACATGTCAGCCTCTGGTTTTGTAGCCATTTTAAATTAGAATCACAGGTGAACCCTGTCACAAAGGTTGCAGATGTAACTTCAAAAAAACAAACAAACAAAAAGCGCTGTATCATATTGTTTGAGTTTCCACGATGAAATCAAGTTTGCTGGTATGAAGCGAAATCCAGCACATACAAGTATCGACAGATAGATATAAATTAATACTTATTTATAAAATCTGCTTAATTCATGGTTAAAAATCAAGAGTCTATGTTGCTGAAACACATGAATGTAGTCAATAAATGGGTATGATCATCGACAAGAGCCTCTTGGATATCCAAACTCTCTCCTTTGTCTTGCAACCATTTGCTCTCTGTATTATGATATGGCTTCATCAGGGCAGGGAAAGCCACTTCTTCTTTGACAATTGGGGAATGTGGTTTGTGTTAATTTAAAAACAAACAAAACAAACAAACAAACAAGCAAACTTCTAAACATTGGTTCCAGATAAGAACACTGAGGGTTGCATTTTTTCCGCTGCAGTATATTATATGTGCACTGGTCGGTTAGCTGGTGCATGGATGTTATTTGCCAACTGTATTTTTTCTTTTTTCTTTTGGGGTTGGTGGGGGGCAGAGATGTGCAGAGATGCCCCTCGGTCCTCGAGCCGGTCCTCGAGGCCAAGGACCGGCTCGAGGACCGAGGGGCGGTCCTTGGTCCTCAGCTTTGGCCACGGAGTCAAGTCCTTGGTCCTTGGCCTTGGGAGTAGAGTCCTTGGCCTTGGTCTTGGATTGCCGGTCCTCGGACACAATGAGGGATTACAGCCTTGAAACCCTTGTATAAGGACTGCAAAAATCACGAAAGAACCTAATAAATTCTATCCAAGGAAACCCATATGGATGGATTAACTCTGGCTCTTTAAGAGGGGCGTAGCTGCCACTGACAGTTAGTACAATGTGTAAAGAGCGGCATCACAGTTCATTTCAATCACAGTTCGTTCCGTTCCCGATCGGCAGTTTAAATAGGGTGTAAAGCCTTTCTGTAACAGTGGTGTCTTCTATTGAGTTATTTTTGCACAGTCGTCACGTTTGTGCAGTCGCACTAGAATGTTTGTTTGAACCAAGTAATTTGCGTTACAGCTAGAGTCAATAATGCCGACAGTTCACTTCCCGGGTTGGGATTTGGAGTCCTTTTGCTCGATTCCAGTTATGTTTGCTGAATGCTTTTTCATGTTTGGAATAATGAATATTGATAATACATAGTTTAAAATCATGGTTGATTTAATTAATTTTTATGATTATTGTGAATTTGAAGGTATTTGTCACGTTGTGCCCGAGGCGATGAAAGATCGCCTCCTGCACAACAAAATAACGAGGTGGATCCCCAGGTAAAGCAGACACGAAAAGATTTTGTATGAACACAAAAAGTCTTTAATAACGAACAGAAAGAGCCCGACAGGGAAACAGTAACAAAAAACGCTGGTCAAATAAGGACCAGGGAAGAAATAAGGAAACAACAGAAAACGCTCGCAGAAAAAAACAAAAGGCGAGGAAGGTCTGATTAGACTATAGACTAAATATACAATTTTGGGACTAGAGAGAACGCAAGATAAACGGCCACAAGGCTAGAAGGCAACGAGAAATCTACTATAGAGGTTTTAGCGCGAGAGAACAATGGCACGGCGTGGAATTCTCCGGCAGTGAGTGGACTGCCCGAACCTCTTAATAAAGGCAGATAATCAACCCGAAATGACGAACAGGTGTGCAGTTGGCGGAGGGAAAAGCCCGCCCCCTGCTGGAAGACACGGGACGTGACAGTACCCCCCCCTCAATGGACGCCTCCCGGCGGACTACCCGGCTTGGACGGATGAGCAGCGTGGAAGTCGCGCAAAAGGGACGGATCAAGGATCCAGGAGCGGGGCACCCATTGCCGCTCCTCCGGCCCGTAGCCCTCCCAGTCGACCAGGTACTGGAAACCCCTGCCCCTGCGCCGAGAGTCCAGAATGGCACGCACCGTGTAAACCGGGCCAACATCGACCACCCGCGGAGGTGGGGGCAGAGTGGGAGAAGGCGCCAAGGGACTGGAAGATACAGGCTTGAGCAGGGAGACGAGGAACACGGGGTGAACCCTCATGGTGGCCGGTAGCCGGAGCCTGACTGCGACGGGACTGATGACGGCCTCGACCTCGAATGGTCCAGTGAATCGGGGTCCCAGCTTTGCAGACGTGCCGACCAGGCGAAGATCCCTCGTTGCCAGCCACACCTTCTGTCCCACCACGTATGAGGGCGCCGGGCGCCGACGACGATCTGCGATCTGCCGGTTCCAGGTCGCAGTGCGGGACAACGCAGCCCGGGCCTCCTTCCACATGTGATGGGCCCGCTTAAGGTGGTGTTGTACAGAAGGGACCTCCACCTGCCCCTCCTGGGACGGGAACAGTGGCGGCTGGTAACCGTAAGCCATCATGAAGGGCGATCTGCCTGTGGCGGAAGAGACGAGGGTGTTGTGTGCATACTCCACCCAGGGTAAGTGGTCGACCCAGGATGCGGGACGGTGGAGGCACACACAGCGGAGGGCCGCACCCAGATCCTGGTTGGCGCGCTCAGCCTGTCCATTGGACTGGGGGTGGTATCCCGAGGTCAGGCTGGCCGTAGCTCCGAGGGACCGGCAGAACCGCTTCCAGACGCGAGACACAAACTGGGGCCCCCGATCCGACACAATGTCCGCTGGAATGCCGTGGAGACGGAAGACGTGTTTGACGAGGAGGTCGGCGGTCTCCAGTGCAGACGGCAACCTGGACAAAGGCACAAAATGAGCCGCCTTGGAGAAGCGGTCCACTATCGTGAGCACGACAGTTCGCCCCCGGGAAGGGGGAAGGCCCGTGATGAAGTCCAGAGCGATGTGGGACCACGGACGAGGGGGAATGGGCAACGGCTGGAGCAATCCCGCCGGAGGTTGATGGGACGACTTGCCGCAGGCGCAGGAGGTGCAGGCATTGATGAACTCCGTCACGTCACTACGGAGCTCCGGCCACCAGAACCGCTGGGCGACGAGTTGCACCGTCCGGTTCACCCCAGGGTGACATGCCACCTTGGACCCATGTCCCCACTGCAGAACTTCAGATCGTAGGGATGGAGGTACGAACAGCTTCCCTGCTGGGCACTCCGCCGGCACCTGAACCCCCTCTAGGGCAGCCTGGATCCGCTGCTCAATCTCCCATTGGACGGCCCCCACGATGCACTGGGCCGGGAGGATGGTTTCCGGGGACCGGTCCCTCCCCGCAGGTTCGTGGAGACGGGAAAGGGCGTCGGGCTTGGTGTTCTTGGACCCGGGAGAGTAGGTAAGGACAAAGTCGAACCTGGTGAGGAACAGGGCCCACCGGGCCTGACGGGCGTTCAGTCTTTTAGCGGAGCGGAGATAAGCAAGATTCTTATGATCAGTGTAGACCGTGAAGGGTTCCTTTGCCCCCTCGAGCCAGTGCCGCCACTCCTGCAAGGCGGTCACAACAGCCAACAGTTCACGGTTGCCCACGTCGTAATTGGATTCGGCAGCACTGAGACGAAGGGAGAAAAAGGCGCAGGGGTGCAGCCTCTGGTCGACCGGAGAGCGCTGGGACAGCACAGCCCCCACCCTCGAATCCGAGGCGTCCACCTCCACGATAAAGGGGAGATCAGGATCAGGATGTTGTAGTACGGGGGGACTGCTAAACGCCACCTTCAGGTTCGCGAACGCCGCATCCGCGGTTGGATCCCACATAAATGGGATTTTAATGGACGTAAGGCGGGTTAAGAGGAGTGCCTTCTGACTGTAACCGGGGATGAAGCGTCGGTAGAAGTTGGCGAACCCCAAAAAGTGCTGCAGTTCCTTGCGATTGGTAGGATCCGGACAGTTAGTGACTGCACGCGTCTTAATGGGGTCCGCTCTTAACCTGCCCTGTTCGATAATGAACCCCAGTAAGGAGATGACGGGGACATGGTGTAACTGGCGCCAAGACTGAGTTGTTGGTTGCCATGACAACAAAAAAATAATTTATTTTAGGCTTGTTGTTTAGCTAAAGTATTTCATATTTCTATGTGAACTTTCATATTTGTTTTTTCCTTAAATCCTCTGAATATGTTATTCGGAATGTTTGTTAAAAATCACTTCCGGGTCAAGTGCCGCGTATAGCGAGGAATGAGAGAAAGATCGAGAAGAGAACGGGAGACAGAGAGAGACAGAGAGAGACAGAGAGAGAGAGAGAGAGAGAGAGAGAGAGAGAGAGAGAGAGAGAGAGAGAGAGAGAGAGAGAGAGAGAGAGAGAGATGCCGTGTGATCTACGTGATTTATCGTTATTTGATCTACTTTCGGTTTACCAAGGTGCACACGGTGTGTCATTTTGTGTTATTTATTTAATGTCCTGTTCAAGATATTATAATTTTGATTGTTGTTCGAAATGTGTTTTAGTTTTCACGGTGTTCCATGAATAAACGTTTTGGACATCAGTACGAGGCGTCATCCTTGACCGGGGTAGATACAGTGAAAACGTGTCCTCATCCATCCTTCTGGAGGCTTCGGCGCGCAGGTGCTTCCCCCACGGCAAGCTATCGGCTTCGGCGCACATCACGTAGCAAGCTACGAGCTACATCGAGCGTCGTCGCACTCGACCTGCGTGCCACGCAGCTATCCACGAGTTACTTCGAACGTCGTCGCACTCAACCCGCAGTAAGCTACAGGCCTCAGCATGCATCGTCGCTCCTCAACCGGCAGTAAGGCAAGATTTCAACGTGCGACGGTGCTTCTCATCCTGTAGCAGCTAAAGGTTTCGGTTGACATTAACCAGAGTTGGCAAAGGCCTATACAGCTTCCAGTAGCTCACAAAGTAGGTGGATAGAACATAGGCGAAGATTATCATAAATGAGAACTAATGAATGCGAGTTCTTGAATGTGTGAAAATATCTGTTGAATGTTTGACAAGCGCATCATTGTTATTATTGCTCTGTAAAACTCCGGTTCTGAAGTTTGAAAGCTCCAAAAATGTCTCAATATAGTGACAGTCAGTGTGATGAGATGCAAGAGCATGAAAATGTGGAAAGGGAGGCTGAGGCAAAAATAAGAAAATACTCTTGTTTAAGACATTTGACACCTAAAATGCAGGAACTAAAGGAGAAAGAGTTCATTCAAAAGGAAGGCAAGTTGAATGTAACTTATGAGAAATGGAAAAGTCATGTTAGAGAAACCCGAAGAAAGTTAAAACAATGGTGCCCTGAGCAAGACATGTACGACATGATGGATGAAGTTGAGAAGCTTGAGGGTGAGATAAAAGAAATATACGACAGTGTCCGAAGCCGGACAACACCAAGTCAAGAATCACGGCGAAAAGTTGATTCACGTGTAGCGGCAACAGCAGACTTACTGCAAGTAATGAGAATCCGTCTAACAGAAGATGAAGAAGATTTTGATGCTGTGGCAGAAAACGCAAAATTACACATGCTGCTAGATAACGAATATGCCAGGTCCATATATGGTTCCACCGCCTCCATAGTTACAGCACCCAGTGCCAAGCCTTCCGGGCACCCGTCCGAATCGCCAAGCATTTCAGTTAAGCCGGCCGAAATGGCTGCTCTTCTGGCTGCGAAGGAGGCTGAGATTAACATGGAAGAGGCTATTGAAGCTCAACGTCAGCAGTTGAAAAAACTTGAAAATCAGAGAGACATGGAAGTAATTAAGGCACAGTTAGGTGTATATGAGGAAGAGGAAATTAAGGAAAGGAATGGTACGAGGAGCCCCGTACACACCAAAGAGAATGTTGCATTTCCTTCTTCTCACTATGCCACACGTCACGAACAGCAAACTGTACAAAATGAGACAACCTTGGTTCAGACATTACAGGAATCATTAGCACTCAGTCGCTTTCCAAACCCAGAGCCTACAGTATACTCAGGTGATCCTCTGAACTTTATAGAGTGGAGTACAAGCTTCAAAGCTCTGATAGAGAGGCGATGCTCAAACCCTGCAGATAGGTTGTTTTATTTACAAAAGTACATAGCAGGGGAGGCAAAATCTTCTCTTGAAGGCAGTTTTTATAGAAGAGATGAAGAAGCCTATCAGCAAGCATGGGATCGACTCAACACCAGATATGGTAATTCCTTCATTGTGCAGAGGGCTTTCAGAGAAAAACTCAACGGATGGCCAAAGATTGGTGGGAAGGAATATTTCAAATTGAGCTAGATGAAGGTAAAGACTATCCAAGTTTCCATAACTTTGCAACATTTATATCTAAAGAGGCACGCATCGCTTGCAATCCAGTGTCGTCTCTATGCGCATTAAGACAATTTACTGAGATGACAGTAGAGGGAGGTAGGCAATCAAAAGCAAACACATTTGCTACAAAGGTGAGGATCCCAGATCCGCAAACCTCTACAGCCGATCAAGACCCCAATGAAAACGATTTACGAGATGCCGAAAATCCAGGCATATGTTTATGCTGTGGAGAAGAACACTACATAAATGTAACAAGCTTATGAAAATGTCTTCAGAGGAAAAGAGAAAATACATCTATGAAAATAAGCTATGTTTTGCATGCCTGAGAAAGGGTCACAATTCTAAGGCATGTAGAAATAGAGCCATGTGTGGAGTATGCCGAAAGAGTCATCCAACCGCATTACATGAAGATCGTTCTCCAACGGAGACAGCCTCAGCACAGAACACCACTGAAGAAATCACATCCTCACTATCTTGTTGTGTCAAGGGAAGTGATGTTGTGAGTACATCAATGATTGTGCCCGTCTGGATCTCAGCACCTAACGCACCTGAGACAGAGGCCCTAGCTTATGCACTGTTGGACACACAAAGTAGCCACACGTTTGTTGATCAAGAATTGTGCGCAAAGCTTAAGGTAGACATGGACCCAGTTAAACTGAAACTCTCCACGATGATGGGAAAGGACTCAGTGATAAAAAGCGAAAGAGTTTGTGGACTTAAAGTAAGAGGATTTTCCTCAAATATTTCAATTGACCTACCTCCGGCCTACACAAGAGACTTCATTCCTCTTGACCGGACACATATTCCTACCCGCAAAACAGCCACTTCATGGAAACATCTTGTTAACATAACTCAAGCGATGCCCCCACCAATGGATTGTGGCGTTGGATTATTGATTGGCTATGACTGCTCCCGAGCCTTGATTCCAAGAGAGGTCATTACTGGAGGTGACTACGAGCCTTACGCTGTCAAAACCGATCTTGGCTGGAGTATTGTGGGAGGAGTAGCACAATGCGTAAATGCAGGCGATGTGACTGGACTTTGTCTTCGAGTATCTGTCAAAGAGTTACCACCTGTAACACCATCAGCCGTCATTAAAGCCCTAGAGTCTGATTTTGCAGACACAAAAGCAGGTGAAAAAAGCATATCTCAAGATGACATTCTCTTTCTGCAAATATTAAAAGGAGGCTTCCAACAAAATGAACACGGTCACCTCGAAATGCCACTTCCTTTCAAAGCACGACCTCACCTCCCAAACAATAAGGTGCTGGCTTTGGCACGACTGAAACAACTGAAAAGGAAGTTAGACAGAGATCACAAGTTCAAAGGTGACTATCTGAAGTTTCATGGAGGGCATCATTAAAGATGGTGATGCAGAGAAAGTAGACAGCCAACCAGAACTCGGCAATCTTTGGTATATCCCTCATCAAGGTGTGTACCACCCCCGGAAACCGAACAAGATCCGCGTGGTCTTTGACTGTTCTGCAAAGTACAAAGGCACCTCACTGAATGACCATCTGTTAACAGGACCTGACCTTACAAATGGCCTCACAGCTGTACTATGTCGTTTCAGGAATCACCCTGTTGCAATTATGTGTGATGTAGAAAAAATGTTTTCACAGGAGGACAGAGATTATCTGCGTTTTCTCTGGTGGGAAAATGGAGACTTAGATTCACAACCCACAGAATACCGTATGAAGGTGCATTTATTCGGAGCATCATCTTCCCCTGGCTGTGCCAATTATGCCATGAAATGCCTAGCCAACCTTAATGAGAAACAGTTTCCCAATGCAGCTAGTTTCATTCGGAAAAATTTCTATGTTGATGACGGACTCATAAGCGTGGAGTCAGTAGCTGAAGCGAAAGAGCTTGTGAAAAGGGCTCAAGCTCTGTGTGCAAGAGGAAACCTACACATCCACAAATTCCTTTCCAATAACCGAGAAGTGCTAGATTCAATCAATGTAGCAGAATGTGCTGTGGACGTGAAGAATGTTGATTTCAGGCCTGACGACTTACCAGTGCAAAGTGCGCTTGGGGTAAGACGGAAGATCGAAAGTGACAGTTTCTCCTTCAAGGTGTCACTTGATAAAAGACCCACCACACGAAGAGGGATTCTTTCTGTTGTAGCCTATTTATACGATCCTCTCGGTTTTTTAGCCCCATTCATCCTTGAAGGAAACAGGATACTACAAGAGATGTGTCAGAGAGGTACAGGATGGGACGATCTACTACCTATGGACTTAAAGTTAAGGTGGGAGATTTGGCTAGAGGATTTGGAGAACCTTGATCAAGTCAACATTGCTAGATGTTTTATACCGGACAGGTTTGGCAAGGTACAGAGAGTTGAGCTTCACCACTTTTCTGACGCTAGCAGCCAAGGGTATGGTCAGTGTAGCTACATCAGGGTGTTAAGCAAAGAGAAGGTGAACTGCTCCTTTGTCATTGGCAAAGCGAGAGTGGCTCCAACCAAAATACTCACCATACCAAGGCTGGAGCTAAGCGCAGCAGTAACCTCAGCAGTCGTGAGCAAGATGTTACGGGAGGAGTAGTAAGTCAAAATAGATGAAGAATATTTTTGGACAGACTCTCGAGTGGTTCTAGGATATATTAACAATGACGCTAAACGATTCCATGTCTTTGTTGCAAATCGGGTCCAGAGAATTCGAGAAAACAGTGATCCACAGCGGTGGTACTACGTCAACACAGGAGACAACCCTGCAGACCATGCCTCCAGAGGCCTGAATGTGACAGGTCTCATCAACTCAAATTGGCTCACCGGTCCAAGGTTTTTATGGGAGAGAGATATAGCCATAAACGAGGTGACACCTGAGCTACTGGTGGGAGATCCGGAGGTGAGGATTGTACAAGTGTTAAAGACAGAAGCTGTAAGGCAATTTGACATTCAAGAGCTTCTGTCACGGATTTCAAAATGGGCAACAGCAGTTAACGTCATTGCTCGCATCCAACGGCTAGCCAAGAGAATCAAAACCACAAAACCTGTAAACGTAGAAGAAAAAAGGCAAGCTACACTGACCCTTGTTAAACTGACACAAAAGGATGTCTTCCAAAAGGAGATGAGCATGCTTAGCGAGAAATCAGGAAAACTGCCTTGTAACCATCAACTTTATCAGCTTGACCCGTGCCTTCAAGACGGCATATTGAGAGTAGGAGGAAGACTAAGAAAAGCAGCTGTGTCGCTTGAATTAAAACACCCAGTAATACTCCCTAAAGACGGTGCTCTCACAAACCTCATTATTAGTCATCATCACAACAAAATACAACATCAAGGCAGAGGACAAACTCTCAATGAGTTACGGAGTAATGGATTTTGGATTGTTGGTGGAAGTAAAGCTGTAGCTCAACACATCAGACGGTGTGTACAATGTAGAAGAATTCGCGCACCACCAGAGGAACAGCGGATGGCAGACTTACCCAGTGACCGTGTTGATGCAACACCACCATTCGCTTACTGTGGTATGGACTGCTTCGGCCCCTTCCACACCAAACAGGGAAGGAAGGAGCAAAAACGGTATGGCCTGCTCTTCACGTGTCTGTGCTCCAGGGCAGTGCATATTGAAATGCTTGAAGATATGACAACCGATGCCTTCATCAATGCCTTGAGATGCTTTGTAGCTATCCGTGGAGCCGTTAGACATATAAGATCTGATCAAGGCACTAATTTTGTGGGAGCAAGAAATGAGATGGCAAAGGCGCTAAAAGAATTAAATCAAGAAAGATTAGCCTCCTACCTTGCAGACAAACAATGTGATTTTCAGATGAACACGCCACACTCTAGTCACACTGGCGGGGTATGGGAATGTCAAATCAGGACAGTGAGAAGTGTACTGAGCACTGTCTTGGCCCAAAGCGCTGGAAGGTTAAATGACTCTTCCCTAAGGACTTTCTTTTATGAAGCTATGTCCATTGTAAACAACCGGCCCTTAACTGTTGACAACATCAGTGATCCCACAAATTTGGAACCTCTCACGCCAAATCATTTGATTACAATGAAGTCTTCTTTACCACTTCCCCCACCTGGCAAGTTTATCCAGGAAGATCTCTACGCCAAAAAACGGTGGAGAATGATTCAATATCTTTCCGAACAATTCTGGCACAGGTGGAGGAATGAATACCTTGCAAACCTTACCCTGAGGCAACGATGGCTTACACCAAGGCGCAACATGGTAGTTGGTGATGTTGTGATCATAAAAGAGGATGATGTCCCTCGCAACGAATGGAAACTTGCTAAGGTTATTGAAGCAAATCAAGATGATGACGGACTGGTGCGAAAAGTAACCGTACAGATAGGAGAACGAAAGTTAGGGAGAAAGGGAGAGCGCCTCAATAAGCCTTCCGTCGTTCAAAGAGCCGTACAGAAGTTAGTGGTTCTAGTTGAAGGCAACTAGGGAGAAAGCATCAGATGCTTTAAGTTAAGGTGTCAAATATTCAATCTAGAATAGGTCAATTTTTTGGAATATGTAAATTCCATTGTTTGTTTGAATGACATTAAATTTAGGGTAGCGGGTATCTATTCTTAATTGTAATTTCGTTTAATCCACGATAGTCTACGCAGGGTCGCAGGGTCTTGTCTTTCTTCCCTACGAAGAAAAAACCCGCCCCTAACGGTGAATGCGATGGTCTAATGAGACCTGCAGCGAGCGAGCTGTTGATGTACTCCGTCAACGCCTCGCGCTCGGGTTGGGACACCTGATACAGCCGCGAGGTCGGCAACGGAGCGCCCGCCTGCAGGTCTATAGTGCAATCGTAGGGGCGGTGTGGGGTCAAAGAGCGCGCACGATCCTCGCTGAACACTTCCTTAAGATCCCGATAGCAATCCGGCACTCCGTCAAGGCAGATCTCCTCGGGGGGTGTGACACGTTCGTGCTTCCCGACGGCCGATCGTAGACAGTGCTGGTAACAATACTGGCTCCAGCTATCTATTGCTGGGTACGCCCACGAAATCACGGGGTTGTGTGTCTTAGCCGAGAATGATCGGGGGGTTGCGGGACCGCATTAAGTAAAAACGGCGATGCTCGACATGGTTGCCGGAGAGTTGACGTTTCAACGGCTCCGTTCTATGCGTTACTACCGCCAGGAGGCGCCGATCAAGATCACAAACCCGCTTCCTATCGATCAATTTCTCCACGAAACAACCCAGCTGGGATGCGAGATTGGTGTCCATTAAATA
The DNA here is from genome assembly GCF_025434085.1 of Hippocampus zosterae. Taxonomy (NCBI): domain Eukaryota; kingdom Metazoa; phylum Chordata; class Actinopteri; order Syngnathiformes; family Syngnathidae; genus Hippocampus; species Hippocampus zosterae. The sequence goes on along the minus strand of NC_067462.1, from coordinate 21,713,118 downwards.
GTCATCTGCCCCCGAGTCTACCAGAGCCCGAACCCGCCAAGACCGGGACCCACCAAATATCTCCCCCTCGAGCTCAAGTCTGTTGGGGTGTCCCGGCCGCGAGTCGACTCGCCTAGACTTGAAGGGTGGCTCGCGAGGTCGTGACTCACAGTACTCGGGGTGGACAGGGGATGACGACCCCGGATAGCTGGTTGCGGCGTGAGGAGATGGTTGAAGGCTGTCAGTCGTCGCTCGATCGCTGAAACGACGCCTTCTTTCCTCCGCACCAACGTCCTTGCCTCCCAGCTGCATCTGTTCCTCCGTGGGTGCACGCCGGAACTGGAACCGATCACCTCCACGCTCCCGGCTTCGCTCCCTCAGGCGATTGTCCATGAAGAGGGAGAGGTCGATTAACTCCTCTAGGTCGATGCTGTGGTCCCGGGTCGCCAGCTCGTCCTTGAGTTGAGGGTTTAGTCCGCGGCGAAACAGACCACACAACGCCCGATCACCGTATCCACTCTGGGCGGCCAGGATCCGGAACTCAATGGAGTAATCTGCTACCGATCGCTCTCCCTGGTGGAGGGCGAGTAACCGGCCCTCTGCCTCTCTGACCCGCACGGGATGGTGGAACACCCGGCGGAACGCTGCCACAAAGTCGGGGAACGAAGTACAGAGATTCGGCTTCGCGTCACTGGTTGCTATCGCCTATGACGCCGCCGGACCTGTCAACAAGCTCATAACATAAGCCACTCTCGCGGCGTCATTAGCGAAGGCAGATGGTTATTGGTCGAAAATGAGGGAGCATTGGTGGAGGAAGTGTCCACACTGCCCGTGCTCACCCCCGTAGCGAGGGGGGTGTGGAAGCGATGGCTCCCTCGTCATAGTGGGATATGAGGACTGCGCTTCAGGAATGATTGAACGAACCCCGGGGTGAGATGGTCTCCACTCCTCCACCCGGACCAACCCAGGTTCTAAATCATCGTACCGATGAGCCAGCATGGAGACCGCGCAGCGGAGTTCCTTAATGGCTTGGCCCTGCTGACTCATCTGTTGCTCTTGTCGGGAAAGAGCGGACAAAATTTTTTCGATGTCTGCGGGATCCATGTTGGCCGGAGAATTCTGTCACGTTGTGCCCGAGGCGATGAAAGATCGCCTCGTGCACAACAAAATAACGAGGTGGATCCCCAGGTAAAGCAGACACGAAAAGATTTTGTACGAACACAAAAAGTCTTTAATAACGAACAGAAAGAGCCCGACAGGGAAACAGTAACAAAAAACGGTGGTCAAATAAGGACCAGGGAAGAAATAAGGAAACAACAGAAAACGCTCGCAGAAAAAAACAAAAGGCGAGGAAGGTCTGATTAGACTATAGACTAAATATATAATTTTGGGATTAGAGAGAATGCAAGATAAACGGCCACAAGGCTAGAAGGCAACGAGAAATCTACTATAGCGGTTTTAGCGCAAGAGAACAATGGCACGGCGTGGAATTCTCCGGCAGTGAGTGGACTGCCCGAGCCTCTTAATAAAGGCAGATAATCAACCCGAAATGACGAACAGGTGTGCAGTTGGCGGAGGTAAAAGCCCGCCCCCTGCTGGAAGACACGGGATGTGACAGTATTAAATTAATTAATGTAGTATTAGTGGGAGTGGTAATAATAGTAGTACTCAGAGAATGTTTAGAGATCAGCCATCTCGTTACCTCTGCATCCCGCATCCTCGACGCATAATTTTCCCACGGGACGCACAGTTCCAAACAATGTGCGTTTTTGGGACACAAGGAAATTTCTCAGTCAAAACAAAAAAACAAACAAAAACACTACAGTGTGGAAATTGTAGCAACGCAAAGAAACGACAATTTCTCACGTTCGCACTCAGAGAGAGTGTGTCATTTTTATTAGCACAAACAGCAGCAAAACTTCCCGCGCCAACCGAGACCCGCCGAAAGTCGGTTTCCATAGATACCAGCAGATAAACATGGCGGTCCTTAAAGGGACTGCAATTATTTCTACCCCGTTACCAAATCGTGAACTCTCTGACACGCATATGCAACATTGCATTCACACGTTTGCAGTTGGTGGTGAATTATATATATAGAAGTCACTACAACGGCATGCCTGAGGATTTCACATTAACAATCGTTACCGGTAGCGTGTCATTTCCGTGGCGTCATTTTCACGTTACTGAAAAATAATTTAATTATAAAAGTCACCGCACTTGAATTGACTGTGTGATCCACGCGATTTCACTGCGCCTGTATGTGTGTTTGTGATGTGGCGTGGTGTATGAGTGTGTTTCTTCTAATTTACTTTCGTTTTGTGTTGTTTTCAGTGTTGGCGGGTGACACAACAGATGACGTTATGTGTGCATGCGGGTTGTTATTTTAGTCCACAAACTGAGGAATCGCATGGATGACAGTTTGAGATGGCGGCGAAAAAAAAACTCACCAAGATCGACTAATTACGATGTTTAAGAAATGGGAATGCTTGTCTGATTTTTCGTATAAATCGACCAAAGGGCGTATCACTTAACTCACCTGTGACGTATGCACGGAACGCGAGAGCGAAATACGACGTGAGGCACGATTACGAAGCAAGTTGGTCATTCGATCTATAGGCTAATCGCTGTGAAAAATTTTTTGATAATGTATTGGTTATTCTATAATTTACTGGTCATAGCATGGTAACTTTATGAATAAAACATTTGTCACAAGGTGTAGTAATGCTAATGTTAACTGTTGGTCGAACTAATGATGACGTGTGTTAAATTATTTTGTCAAATTGATCGTAGATTACCCAGCTCCGGCCTCCCTGTGTGGAGTTTGCATGTTCTCCCCGGGCCTGCGTGGGTTTTCTCCGGGTGCTCCGGTTTCCTCCCACATTCCAAAAATATGCATGGCAGGCTGATTGACCACTCTAAATTGTCCCTAGGTGTGAGTGTGAGCGTGAATGGTTGTTCGTCTATGTGTGCCCTGCGATTGGCTGGCAACCGATTCAGGGTGTCCCCCGCCTACTGCCTGGAGACGGCTGGGATGGGCTCCAGCACCCCCCGCGACCCTAGTGAGGATCAAGCGGTTAGGAAGATGAATGAATGAAAGGATCGTAGATTACACATGCATTGTCTTGATGATGATGATGTCAAGCCACATCAATACTTACCTGTATTAATGATTACTAATCAATTAATCTTTGTGGTGTGAGATTGGAAAAAATACTGATGATGCCACATGAGTACACCAGTTTTTGATCCATTAATTTTTTGTAATAAACCTGGAGTACATAGCTGCTGATGTAATGTTCATTGTTAATGCTACATGGATGACATAAAGCTGTATGCTAAGAGCGAAAGGGACATAGAATCTCTGATCCACACAACCAGGATCTACAGCAGCGACATCGGGATGTCATTCGGGCTTGAGAAATGTAGTCGGATGGTGACTAAGAGAGGAAAGGTAGTCCGCACTGAAGGGGTCTCACTCCCTGAAGGAACAATAGCAAACATTGAGGACAGCTACAAGTACCTTGGTATACCACAAGCCAATGGCAACCTCGAACTGGCAACAAGGAAAGCGGCTACGGCCAAATACCTCCAGCGAGTGAGGCAAGTCCTAAGAATCCAGCTCAATGGCAAGAATAAGACCCGGGCAATAAACAGCTATGCCCTGCCAGTGATCAGATACCCTGCAGGAATAATAAGGTGGCCAAAGGAAGAGATTCAGACCACGGACGTTAAGACCCGTAAGCTCCTAACCATGCATGGAGGGTTCCATCCCAAATCCAGCACCCTGAGACTGTACGCAAGCCGAAAGGAAGGAGGACTAGTGAGTGTGAGAGCCACTGTCCAGGATGAAACATCCAAGCTCCAACGGATGACGTACTCAGAGAATGTCTCAGACAAAGGGGAACAGTGGATGAGGAGCTGGAAGAGGGACCATCATGGGAGGACAAGCCCCTACACGGGATGTACCACCGGACCATAACTGAAGTGGCCGATCTCAAAAAGTCCTATCAGTGGCTAGAGAGGGCTGGCCTGAAGGACAGCACAGAGGCACTCATCCTGGCTGCTCAGGAGCAGGCCTTGAGCACCAGAGCCATCGAGGCCCAGATATACCACACCAGACAAGACCCAAGGTGTAGGTTGTGCAAAGAGGCACCTGAGACGATCCAACACATAACTGCAGGGTGTAAGATGCTGGCAGGGAAAGCCTACATGGAACGCCATAACCAGGTGGCTGGCATAGTCTACCGAAACATCTGTGCGGAGTATGGACTGGAAACCCCAAGGTCAAAATGGGAAACACCTCCGAAGGTGGTGGAGAATGACAGAGCGAAGATCCTGTGGGACTTCCAGATCCAGACTGACAAGATGGTAATGGCGAACCAACCAGATATCGTGATCATAGATAAAGGGCAGAGGAAAGCCGTTGTAGTGGATGTAGCGGTCCCAAGTGATGGAAACATCAGGAAGAAGGAACATGAGAAACTCGAGAAATACCAAGGGCTCAGAGAGGAGCTGGAGAGAGCCTGGAAGGTAAAGGTGACAGTCGTGCCTGTGGTGGTCGGAGCACTCGGGGCAGTGACCCCCAAACTAGATGAGTGGTTGCAACAGATCCCGGGAACAACATCGGACATCTCAGTCCAGAAATGTGCAGTGCTGGGAACAGCAAGGATACTGCGCAGAACCCTCAAGCTTCCTGGCCTCTGGTAGAGGACCCGAGCTGAATGAAGGACAGACACCACCCGAGGGGTGAGATGAGGATTTTTATATATGTATAAGCATAGTCTACCGAAACATCTGTGCGGAGTATGGACTGGAAACCCCCAATGTCAAAATGGGAAACACCTCTGAAGGTGGTGAAGAATAACAGAGCGAAGATCCTGTGGGACTTCCAGATCCAGACTGACAAGATGGTAATGGCGAACCAACCAGATATCGTGATCATAGATAAAGGACAGAGGAAAGCCTGGTGAGCACCAACATGTAACTTTAAATTTGCTGCTCAAAATCCAAACTAAAAAGGAAACACATTCCCTGCCATATTTAAGATTTGTTCATGACTTGTATTTATAAAGTGTTGTGTAAATGTGAGAAAATTGTTGATTCTTATCTCATACAGTGATAGTGAAGTCCTACACTGTTTACTATATCTGGGTTATGAATGTATTTTATTATAAAGTGGATATTTATCCACTTTTACTATTTACAGTGTATGCAATATACAGTTTAATGAGGTAGAATACTTTCTTTTCTCTTCATTTTAAGCTTTTTGGCAAGAGCTAAAAGCTTATTGGTCCTCTCCGTCTTTTACCACTCTCTTTTTAGCCAACTTCTTTTGTTTTTACACATGCTCCAGGTTGTTGAAAATCGCTTGAGATCGAGTAGCTACTCTTTATATTATTGTTATTATATTATTTTTTTTATAAATGTCTGTTTTTGGTGTTTCACCGAGTTTGCGTGACTCTGTAAAGCTTTCCATTCTCTCGATCCGTATAGAATGACATCGTCACACACTATACACAGAGCCTTACCGGCAACATCGAGCTTTTTCACGAAATCCAACACAAGCACCCATTGTGCATTCCTCTTTACCGTTTCCTACTGGGAACACCGTCAGCTTTCTGTCCAACCAGTCCCATCGAAACGTGTTTTTCAGATCCGCATCGATCTGACGCACTTTAGCTTCATCGCGAGTCTTGATAACATTCAGCATTCGCGAGAAAGGGGTTTAGGAGAACGAACACGGATTGGTTGTGATTTACATTTGCCAAGATAGCGACCAATCACAACAAGTAGGACATTGGTTTTAGCCCATATAGGAACTACCGACAAACTAACGCTTAGCGATAAAAAACGAGATTCAAAATGGATGCTTGCAAACATTACTTGCAAACATTACGAGCCCCTAATCTGCCGAAGACAAGTACGGATCCCTCCCCCCCCCACCCCGCACTCCCAGATTTATTTTTACAAATTTGATACAATATAAAATGGGTCCATTTTGACTGGGAAAAAAAGTTAAAAAACAGTTCACTGCCTATGCGCGAGTCGCACAGTTTTCCAAGAGGACGTGTCATGTTCATTGTCAACAAAGCAGCACTGCCAACCTATTGAAATGTACTTCCAGAACAATTAGTCTGACTGCCATTATTACTCATCGCTGATATGAATAGCATCAATCGGGGTCTCCCTCGAGCCGAAAACTAACGTCGCTAGCTTCTGTTCAACGTTGCTAGCTTCTCGAGTTAGCTTTCGGCTAACGTCACGACCTTTGACTATTCATTCCACGAGAGTTAGCAGCTATGCTACTGTTCAATTCACAAGAGTTGGCAGCTATGCTTTGACAAAATCATCATCATCTATCCAAAAATCACACTTACTTTTTTGTAAGTCCTTGACCATAAGCAGACCGGTTGAGAAAGCAGTCATCTTTGAAGTGGAGACGAGTGTTCTCTGCAAAGAGAACACTCGTCAATGATGGCATGAATGATGGCATGAAATTCATTCGCTTCATGCGAATAAAAGATGTCTATTTCAGTGCCCTGCTTACCTTCGGCCACTGGTACAACTTTTCTGTCGATTGCGAACAATACATCGCCACACACCGCATTGGGATCTTACCAAAAAGCAATGCAACAATGCTGAAACACCGGTGGACTTCACTCGCAGTTCTCCATGTGACATCATTTCCGAAGATTGCCGAAGAAAAGCATTTGCGTTTTCAAGGGTGTTGCTAAGGGTTACACAAAGAATCTGGAAGGGTTGCGTGAAAAAAAAAAAAAAACAGTGGAAATATGCTTAGAATTGTTCAGCCATTGATATTACTCAAAAACATGGTTGGCCAATTTTACTTCACACTTGGCCTTTAAAATAAAGGGGAAACAGAAAATGTTTTCCAATTCTGAAATGACTCAGATGCTGTTTGGGGAATTTGTGGACAAAGCACTTCAAAATCTCATATATGGCCAAATCTGCAATTTGCAATCATACCTTGAGAGAATAATCATACCTTGAGAGAATGTGATCATTAGGCCCATTCATGCAAATGAAGGTGGGAGAAAGAAGGCACGAGGGAGTGCGGCAGCATAATCAGGCATGTAAGGTCACCAGAAATGATGGAACAGCAATTCTGCTACCCCCCTCCCTCCACGGGACAATAGCACACCACCTGGCTCATCTATCACCGCTGGAAGTGCTGAGAGATGCCAATAAACTCTAAATATATATATATATATATATATATATATATATATATATATATATATATATATATATATAATATATATGTGTGTGTGTGTGTGTGTGTGTGCAGTGGTGCATGCTGGTCTATCAAGGAGGGGAAACTAAATTTCGGCCTACATCATAAAATGTGTCCTTTTATTTATATGTGATTTCTACTCTCCGTTCCTTTTCAAGAAAATGATCTGTGGACAATAAAACCCACCAGAAATAAAATATTAACGTGTCGCTAGTTGTTTTCAACAAGGAGAGTGTCGCTAAAATGATTGAAGAAGCCTCCAGTTCAACTTAGAATAGAATGAGAAGTGAAAAATGCTCAGACGGATGCCGACACCAAAAGATCGTGATTGGCTAATTTTGCTGTCAATCAAAAATAGATCACACCTCAGACAGATCATCCAATCATCATGCATAAAAGCTCACTGTCCGGGCCAGCCCAAAATCTCCCACTGTCCATAGACACCCAGAGACGCTGAGCGTCCGATGTGCGGGAGAAAACCAGCATTTATCCAATGACTCGTCTCGTTTCAATGCATTGGGAAAACCTACACTGAACTCTCTCGACACCCAGCGTCCGTGCTGTTGATGCTCAACGTCCACACAGTTTTAAAGCACAGTGAAGCCAGGAATGAATAAAAAGAGAATCACGTCATAACTTGTAATAAGAAGCTGATTCAGAACAAAATCAGAATCAGAATAAGAATCATCAGAATCAGAATCAGAATCATCTTTATTGGCCAAGTATGTAGAACACACAAGGAATTTGTCTCCGGTACAACACGCTGCATTAGTATCATCATAAACAAGGACATGACAAATAAGTATGGAAGGACATTTCGTAATGTAAGTGAACCATAGTGCGGTGGTGACCCAGTGACAACTGTGAGATAATGTGCAAAGTATCAAGCAGAGCTAAAGTGATCAGTAATAGAATCCAATTCTATGACAGTTGTACAGTTGGTGGAGAAAATCATTGAACCATTTTAAAGTGACCAGGAGCAGTATTTGTTGTACAAGAAGAGTGCAATTGTGCAGATGTCCTTGGGCGCTTTGAAGTGTCAGTTGAGGTGGAGTATACGTCAGTGACTGTTTAGGGAGTTAATGGCTAGAGGGAAGAAACTGTTTCTGGATCTGTAGCACCTGCCTGATTTTCCGTGCCCTTGTTTTGATTCTTGCAGTGTGTAAGTCCTCAAGAGTGGGTAGGGCGATGCCAATGATTTTTTCCGCTCTCATAACTGTCCGTTGAAGTCGGATTTTCTCCTTTTATGTGGCGGCCCCAAACCAAACCGCGATGGAAGAACACAGGACTGATTTGATGACTGCTGTGCCGAATTGACAGAGCACCTCCTGTGGCAGGCCATGCTTCCTCAGCAGCCCCAGGAAGTACATCCTCTGCCGGGCCCTTTTCAGGATGGAGATGGTGTTGACTTCCCACTTCATGTCCTGGGAGACTGGGATTCCGAGGAACGTGAATGTCTCGACGGTTGACACAGGGCAGTTGGATAGTGTGAGGGGCAACTGTGGTGAAGGATGTTTCCTGAAGTCCACGATCATCTCTACAGTCTTGAGCGTGTTCAGCCCGAGGTTGTGTCGGTTGCACCAGAGCTCCAGCTGCTCCACTTGTTGTCAGTACGCAGACTCTTCGCCGTCTTTGATGAGACCGATGACCGTGGTGTCGTCGGCGAACTTTATGAGTTTGACAGCTGGACTTGTTGAGGTGCAATCGTTTGTGTAGGGGGAGAAGAGCAGTGGAGAGAGAATGCATCTCTGTGGGCTCCAGTGCTAGTGGTGCGTGTTGATGATGTTGTTCTTCACAGTCTCACCTGTTGTGTCCGTCCCGTCAGGAAGCTGAGGATCCACTGGCAGATCATAGGGGACACACCGAGCTGGAGACGTTTGGGGGTGAGGAGTTCTGGGATGATGGTGTTGAACGCAGAACTGAAATACACAAATGAACCATGGCTTGTTATTGTTGAAGGAGCGGAAGGACTTTGTTGGTACACACACCTCCTCACAGAAGCTGATATATGATGTTACCGTGTCTGTGTATTCATCCAGTGTGCCCGTTGAAGTTTCAAAGACTCCCCAATCATTGCAGTATAAGCTTTCTTGTAGAGCTAGCTTTGTTTCATCTTTCCATTTTTTCACAGTTTTAACAACCGGTTTAACACGTTTGAATTTCTGTCTGTATGTAGGTATTAAGTGTATTAAATTGTGGTCAGAAAGACCCGATGCTGTACGGGCAATCGATATGAATTTTTGATTGTTGTATAGCAGTGGTCTATAATGTTACCTTCTCTGGTGAAGCAGTCGATGTGCTGCTCATATCTGGGAAGTACACGGTTAAGATGTGCTCTATTAAAATCACCCAAAAAGATCAGGGGTGACTCTTGGTATTTAGGTTCGAGTTTGTTTACTTGTTCTGCTCGCGTTTGTATCGTCGCGTTAGCTTGTGGTGCAATGTAAACACCGACTAGTGTCATGATTCGGGGTGGGACCAACAGGTGGCACTGTAGGGCTCCTGTTGGTCATTCGGTAATTAGGACTCTAAAAGGACTCCCAGCCTGACCACTCATTGTTGGGTCATTGTTTGCTCTTGCTTCTGTCATGTTCGTTTGTTTGCTGTTGCTCTTGGCTACTGTCATGTTTGTTTGTTGCTTTTTGTTTGTTTCTTTGCAACTGTCATGATTGTTTCTGTAATGGTTCTGTTCCTGTTAGTTTTTTGCCACAGTCTTGGTTTTGTTTTGCTACTTTGGATTAGTTTTGGTTGTTAGCACTTTGTTTTGGATTCAGTTTACTCTGGTTTATTAAATATAATTCGTGAAGTACCACCTGCTCCTCCCTCCTGCCTGCTTTTTGGGGTCCACCTCCACCGCGCAAACGTTATAACTAGTAACAAGGAGGTGAATTCACATGTTAAGTAGAATGGCTTGCAGTTGAAACACAGCGACTCGAGGTGCGGGTTGCAGTGTGCGTCGAGCTTCGTGACATCAGTGCACCATTCTTCGTTGATATATAAGCAAATCCCACCACCTTTCAATTTACTTGATAGCTCCGTGTCGCGGTCGGCTAAGGAGAAGGCAGAAGCCAGGTAGATTAAGCGCGGAATCCGGGTGGTGGTCCCTGAGCCAGGTTTCAGTGAAGCAGAGCGCAGCAGAACGTGCAAAGGTGTTGTTGGTCTTTGTGAGGAGAGAAGTTTATCCATCTTGTTTGGCAGAGATCGTAGATTAGCAAAATGGATCGATGGAAGCGGTGTTCGAAATCCACGCTGCAGGAGCTAGACTAGCACGCCGGCTCGCTTCCCCCTCCTCCGGCGGCGTTTCCATGCTCCGTACAGCGCAGCCGCTGCGCTTGCGATTAGCTCCGAAAAACCTTGTGGATTTTCGTGTGCTGGTGAAAAAAGTCAGAGCACAGACTCCCCAATGCTAAGCAACCTTTCCCTCGTGTAAGTAAGCGGCTCAGGGTCGCTCGACGAAAATGACAAAAACACTGATAATACTAGGGAGCATGTAACCGAGGCTGCTATACCTGGCGGCGCCTGATGACGCCTGATCACAAAGTAATATTTGTGACCACATAAAAAATTTTCTTTTTCTTCTGGGCAGCTAAGGCAAGGTAATCATGACATTGTTTCAATTATTGTAGGATGCTAATGGGGGTGGCGTAAGCATCGCCTAAACTGTTTATGCCACTTTCGTGACAATGACTGAAGGTAAGGCTGGAAGGAAATAAACACAGTGATTCTTAAATATTTACACCAAGTACCACCTCAAATCATGATTCGCTTTCCGTGTACCACCGTCATGACAACATTAAACAATAACAATCAACGTGTGTGAGTGCGTGCGTGCTTGCGTGCATTGAGCGGTAAGTGGCGATCCCGGGAGGTTGGTTGAACGAAAAGTCGATCTTAGGTCCAAAAAGTTTGGGCACCCCTGCCCTAAAGCCATCGGTGCACATCGGAATTCTGTCCATAAGATTATGAACAGAATCGGTGACAAAGAGTAATCTTGGCGGAGCCCAAACCTCACTGGTAACTAATCCGACTTACTGCCGGCAATGCGAACCAAAATCTTACACAGGTGGTGTAGGGACCGAACAGCCTGTATCAGGGTACTCTATCCTTCCAAAGCTGCGCCCGCAAAGAACACTTCAAGTCCACAAAGCACATGTCGACTAGTTGGGCGAACTCCCATGCCGTGGCAAGTGTGGAGAGCGAGTCCACTGTTCCATGGCCAATATGAAAACCACACAGCTCCTCCTGAATCGGAGACTCGACTTCCTGACAGGCTCTCCTCTCCAGCACCCCTGAATAGACCTTTCAGGGAGGCTGAAGAGTGTTATCCCTCTGTAGTTGGACCACACCCTCCGGTCTCACTTCTTAAAAGGAAAACACACCACCCAGGTCTGCCAAAAGAGAGGCACTCTCCCCGATGACCACGTTTGTTGTAGAGGTGTGTCAACCAGGACAGCCCCACGACATCCAGACCCTTGAGGAACTCAGGCGGATATCATCCACCCGCAGGGCTTTGCCTGCAAGGAGCTTTTTAACTCAGTGACTTCAAACTTAGAGATAAGAGAGCCCACCACAGAGTCCTTAGACTCTGCATCCTCTAAGGAAGGTCCATCCATCCATCCATCCATTATCTACCGCTTATCCGGGGCCGGGTCGCGGGGGCAACAGCTTTAGCAGGGAAGCCCAGACTTCCCTCTCCCAAGCTACTTCTTCCAGCTCTCCCCGGGGGATCCCGAGTCGTTCCCAGGCAAGCTGGGTGACATAGTCTCTCCAGCGTGTCCTGGGTCTTCCTCGGGGTCTCCTCCCGGTGGGACATGACCGGAACACCTCACCGGGGAGGTGCTCAGGAGGCATCCGAATCAGATGCCCAAGCCACCTCATCTGGCTCCTCTTGATGTGGAGGAGAAGCGGCTCGACTCTGAGCCCCTCCCGGATGACTGAGCTTCTCACCTTATCTCTAAGGGAGAGCCCGGACACCCTGCGGAGAAAACTCATTTCAGCCGCTTGTATCTGGGATCTCGTTCTTTCGGTCACGACCCAAAGCTCGTGACCATAGGTGAGGGTTGGGACGTAGATCGACCGGTAAATTGAGAGCTTCGCCCTTTGGCTCAGCTCCTTCTTCACCACGACAGACCGATACAACGTCCGCATCACAGCAGACGCTGCACCGATCCGCCTGTCGATCTCCCGCTCCCTCCTGCCCCCACTCATGAACAAGACCCCAAGATACTTAAACTCCTCCACTTGGGGCAAGATCTCCCCCCCGACCCGGAGGGGGCAGTCCACCCTTTTCCGACTGAGGACCATGGTTTCAGATTTGGAGGTGCTGACTTTCATCCCAACCGCTTCACACTCAGCTGCGAAACGCTCCAGTGAGAGTTGGAGAGCCCCGTTTGAAGGAGCCAAAAGCACCACATCATCTGCAAAAAGCAGGGATGTAATACTGAGGCCCCCAAAACGGACCCCCTCAACGCTTCGGCTGCGCCTAGAAAGTCTGTCCATAAAGGTTATGAACAGAATCGGCGACAAAGGGCAGCCTTGGCGGAGTCCTACCCCCACTGAAAACGATTCCGACTTACTGCCGGCAATGCGAACCAAACTCTGACATCGGTGGTATAGTGACCGAACAGCCCGTATCAGGGGGTTCGGTACCCCATACCCACGAAGCACCCCCCACAGAACTGCCTGAGGGACACGGTCAAACGCCTTCTCCAAGTCCACAAAACACATGTAGACTGGTTGGGCGAATTCCCACATACCCTCAAGGACCCTGCTAAGGGTGTAGAGCTGGTCCACTGTTCCACGGCCGGGACGAAAACCACACTTCTCCTCCTCAATCTGAGGCTCGACTTCCTGACGGACCCTCCTCTCCAGCACCCATGAATAGACCTTACCAGGGAGGCTGAGGAGTGTGATCCCTCTGTAGTTGGAACACACCCTCTGGTCCCCCTTTTTAAAAAGAGGGACTCCCACCCCGGTCTGCCAATCCAGAGGCACTCTCCCTGTTGACCACGCGATGTTGCAGAAGCGTGTCAACCAGGACAGCCCCACAACATCCAGAGCCTTGAGGAACTCCGGGCGGATCTTATCCACCCCTGGGGCCCTGCCACCGAGGAGCTTTTTAACCACATCGGTGACTTCAACCACAGAGATAGGAGAGCCCACCTCAGAGTCCCCAGGCTCTGCTTCCTCCAAGGAAGGCGTGTTGGTGGAGTTGAGGAGGTCTTCGAAGTACTCTGCACACCGGTTCACAACGTCCCGAGTCGAAGTCAGCAGCGCCCCATCCCCACTGTACACAGTGTTAGTGGTGCACTGCTTCCCCCTCCTGAGACGTCGGATGGTGGACCAGAATTTCCTCAAAGCCGTCCGGAAGTCGGCTTCCATGGCCTCACCGAACTCTTCCCACGCTCGGGTTTTTGCCTCGGCGACCACCGAATCCGTGGTCCGCTTGGCCAGTCGATACCCGTCAGCTGCCTCTGGGTTCCCACAGGCCATAAAGGCTCGATAGGACTCCTTCTTCAGCTTGACGGCATCCCTTACGGCTGGTGTCCACCAGCGAGTACGGGGATTGCCGCCACGACAGGCACCAACCACCTTACGGCCACAACTCAGATTGGTCCACTCGGGCTCAATGTCCCCCGCCTTCCCCGGAACATGGGAAAAGCTCTGTCGGAGGTGGGAGTTGAAACTCCTTCTGACAGGGGATTCCGACCAGACGCTCCCAACAAACCCTCACTATACGTTTGGGTCTGCCAGGACGGACCGGCATCTTCCCCCACCATCGGAGCCTACTCACCACCAGGTGGTGATCAGTTGACAGCTCCGCCCCTCTCTTCACCCGAGTGTCCAGAACATGCGGCCGCAAATCCGATGATACAACTACAAAGTCGATCATCGAACTGCGGCCTAGTTCTTATGTTTGAACAAGGTGTTCGTTATGGACAATCCGTGACGAGCACAGAAGTCCAATAACAAAACACCACTCGGGTTCTGATCGGGGGGGGCGTTCCTCCCAATCACGCCCCTCCAGGTATCACTGTCATTGCCCACGTGAGCATTAAAGTCCCCCAGCAGAACAAGGGAGTCCCCAGCAGGAGTACTCTCCAGCACACCCTCCAAGGACTCAAAAAAGGGTGGGTATGCTGAGCTGCTGTTTGGTGCATATGCACAAACAACAGACAGGACCCGTCCACCCACCCGAAGGCGGAGGGAGGCAACCCTCTCGTCTACCGGTGTGAACCCCAATGTACAGGCACTGAGCCAGGGGGCAATGAGTATGCCCACACCTGCTCTGCGCCTCTCACCGTGAAAGAGAGTCCAACCCCTCTCGGGAGAACTGGTACCAGAACCCAGGCTGTGTGTGGAGGCAAGTCCGACTATATCCAGTCGGAAATTCTCTGCCTCACACACCAGCTCGGGCTCCTTCCCTGCCAGAGAGGTGACATTCCATGTCCCAAGAGCTAGCTTCTGTAGCCGAGGATCGGACCGCCAGGGTCCCCACCTTTGGCTGCTGCCCAGCTCACATTGCACCCGACCCCTTTGGCCCCTCTCATGGGTGCTGAGCCCATGGGAAGGGGGACCCACGTTGCCTGTTCGGGCTGTGCCCGGCCGGGCCCCATGGGTGTAAGCCCGGCCACCAGGCGCCTGCTAACGAGCCCCACCTCCAGGCCTGGCTCCAGAGGGGGGGCCCCGGTGACCCCTAGGGAAACCTAGATCCATTTATTTCGATCATCATTGGGGTCTTTGAGCCGTGCTTTGTCTGGCCCCTCACCTAGAACCTGTTTGCCATGGGTGACCCTGCAAGGGGCATAAAGCCCCAGACAACTTAGCTTCTAGGATCATTGGGACACACAAACCCCTCCACCACGGTAAGGTGACGACTCACGGAGGGGCCTCTAAGGAAGGTGTGTTGGTGAATTTGAGGAGGTCTTTGAAATATTCTGTCCACTGACTCACAATCCAATCACAGTGCAGAGTCACTGGTCAGCATTCAATGGTACGAACAATTGCATTTTAGCACTGTTAGATGTCAAATTACCATTAGAAATTCTATTACAGTCAGCAGCACACCATCCCAACTGCACACAGTGTTAACGGTGCGCTGCTTTACCCTCTTGAGATGTCAGATGGTGGACCAGAATTTCCTAGAAGCAAGTCGTCTTCCATCATCTCATATAACTCCTCCCTTGCTTGAGTTTTTGCTCCAGTTACCACTGAAGCTGTGTTCCGCTTGGCCAGCCAGGACCCATCAGCAACCCTTGGAGTCCCACAGGCCATCGAGGCCTGATAGGACTCCTTCAAATTGACAGCATCCTTTACTGCCAGTGTCCGCCAGCCAGTTCGGGAGTTACCGCCAGACAGACACATTACGACCACAACTTTGATTGCCCCTCTCAACAACTAAGATGTGGGACATGATCCCCTCAGACACAATGTCCCCCACATACCCCGGGATGTGGGAAAAGCTCTGGCGGAGGTGGGAGTTGAAACTCCTTCTGACAGTGGATTCTGAGCCAGAGCCCAGGCTGTGTGTGGAGGCAAGTCCTACTATGTCCAGTCAGAAGTTCTCTGCCTCGCACACCAGCTTGGGCTCCTTCCCTGCAGGAGAGCTGACATTCCATGTACCTAGATCCGGGGATCGGACCGCCAGGGTCCCCACCTTTGGCCACTGCCAAGGTCACTTTGCACCTGACCCCTTTGACCCCTCCCATAAGTGGTGAGCTTACGGGAAGGGGGACCCACATTGTCTACTTGGGCTGAGTCCGGCGAGGCGCCATGGGTGTAAAAATACTGTCCTGGTTTAAAATAGTTTTTAACTAGCTGAATTCATAGTTATGACCTTCATTCAAACATGTTTGATTGCATTTAATGTTTTGAATGGTTTTTAAATGATTTAGTGATTCATTTACAGACCACTCGAGGGAGCCCAGGTACCACTCATATTTTTTGTTCCTCATTGAGAATCACTGTAACTAAGTACCAACGTGTCATTCATTAGTTCAATCATGTTAACACGGTTCACATTTTCATATACCTGTTTTACAGGGATGCTATTTCTACTGTTGCTAGTAGAGAGATTTTTGCACTTCATCAAGTATTGTTTTTGTAAACTATGCTGCAAATTATCATACACTTTACAACAACTTTCTTTTGCCTTCCTTTTTAATTCCATGAACATGATTACGGATACAGTGGTACCTTGTGTTTTCCATGTCAATGCCTTAATCCATAGGTGTCAAACTTAGGTCCTGGAGGGCTGCATTCCTGCATGTTTTCCAAGTCTCCCTGTTGCAACACACCCGATTCAAATGATCAGATCATCAGCAAGCTCTGCGGAAGCCTGACATTGAATCTGTTCATTTGAATCAGGTGTGTTGCAACAGGGAGACTTGGAAAACATGCAGGACAGCGGCCCTCCAGGATCTGAGTTTGACACCTATGCCTTAATCTGTTCCAAGCCCCACCCTCCAATAAATGTTTCCTAAAGCATAAAAATGCCTCAGAGTATGTAACAACATATACACGTTACAATTAGATTATTTCAGAATCAATGAGAGTTCAGCAAAATATAAAAAACAATAGAGTAAAGAATACAAATGATGGTCATTTGAATTTTGACTGTGTCCTCATCGTTTTTTTGCCCTCTTTAATTCATGGTCTCTCTCAGAAGTGGTTTTTGCCTGGTGTTTTGTAAATAACTAATCCAAGGACGTTTGCTTTTTTCGGCTTTTAACAATCCTTCAAAAATGTCCAAGACAAACATGAGCATAGTAAGCAATCGCCCGACCGGTGAACACTTTTTCTGGGTGATTCACATTTACGTAAAAGTATGGAACACCTCATGGCCCGAGGGGCGAATGACGAAGAAACACATCTATTTATCTATCAACACATAGACACATACGGTAGAGGTCCGTCCCTCTTAGCCAATAGGATGCCAGGATGGTGCTCGGTAATAGCCAATGGCAGATCAGCTATATGTATGTTGCGTTTCGGAAACTCGGAGCTGCGATAAGCAGCCGATACTGTATTTTTGCCTTTTGTAACCAGAGGCAATAATTTCCTGTTGAGAGGTTTCGTAACTTGAACATTTCGTATGAAGAGTAGTTCGTAGGTAGAGGTACCACAGTATATATGTGATGCGTGAAATATAATTTGTGTTGGTTTTAGTTGGTTAACAGGTCATGGGTATTTATTTGTATCCATTAATAAAAAGGACCTGTTACATTAAAAAAATAGCTTGAATTTGAGTTTGTTTTTCCTGTTCCATATTTGTTTTTCATTTCATCTACTATCTACAAGTATATTGTTGTTGTTTTGACTTTTGACTTGTCCCATCAGGTCACTCACACTCTATATTTGACACAGTTTCTGTCGTTCGTGTATATTTTCAGAACAAAATCTGGATTACATGCATCAGAAAACAACATTTAAACACACTGGTAATGTTCGTTAGAATGTAGTTTTGGCTATCAGAGCTTTCAAACACATTTTAATCACCACTGTTGTATCTGATTTTGATTCATAATGGTAGGTTAAAAACAATGCCGTTAGGTGTAATGTTTTCCAAATTAACATGATGGTAAGGCCAGGCAAGGCTGTTTAGTTTTTGTCGCACATTTCACATGCAATGTGCTTCATTGAATTAAAAGTATATTTAAAAACAAAAGAACAAGACATTTCAAAAAGAAGTACATAAATAAAAGGTCCCTTATTAAAATTACTAAAATAACGTACAGTGCAACAAAAAGATTTTGGAAATTTGATTTTAAAATATGCTTTCAAAGACCTTAGTCATATGTGTAGAAAAAATGCATCATTTTTATCCTGATTATCAAAGCCTTCATAGATGGAAGACGATTTGCATCAAGCAAATTACATTTCCCAGATCATAAGGTGCAGCACACACATTTTGTGGTAACTGATGCAAAATGCAGCAACTCATCAGTAAATATAGCAGGTTATGACAAAAAACAATTGTTATTGCATTCTTGGGTAAGGCACTATTATTTCATAAAGTGCTGCTACAGACATCCTTCAACTTTAGCATTTATTTGGCTTTTACTCTTGCTCTTGACCTTTACTCTGCCCTTTGGCGGTTGTATCTCAAACTTTCGGTCATTAATGGCTCGCCTTCGTCAACCTATTCGACTTTGTACACCAGTACTGTAGTTCTTCAGGACATTCCCAAAGGATGTACTTGTTTTGACCGATGTTTGTGTTTTTTGTGATGTCTGATTAATTCTTCTCACAGCTTCATAATTGCTTGGGTTTTTTCCCCCATAAACATCTCTTTGGTTTTTATGCTGCTTACACCTCTAACATGTGTAAACGTAGGATTCAAAGGCATAACCAAACACAAGTCGACCCGACTGCCCAATTGCTTTTTAAAAGGAGTATACACAGTATAGTCTTGTGCTTTTTCAATTTTTTTGTTTTTCAATTCTTTGTTCAGTGTAAATAATGGAGAGCAGAATGGGGAGCTGAAGTTGCTCCATGAATAATAGCAGCTATTACAACTATAATGTGTTTTGCCCTTTTATTTGGCCTGGAGATTGTATTTTTCTACCATTTTTTTTTTGTTTTTGTTTAGTTTTTTTTTACGTGGTTATTGTTTTTTTTCATGTTGACATGACTTTTATCACATACAAGAGAAACGCGAACAGAACAAATTCACTTTTCAGGAAATTAGTGCATATTAAATCTGTGTACAATGTAGAGGATACTTGTACTTGGCAACATTTGTACCCACAGTTCAGTCAGGAGCAGCTGCAGGTCAATACCTCAGCCAATCATTGATAAATTATTGATTGTGCACTTGCTTCTGTGTATACATACAGCAGTACAGACACACATGCATCTGCGCACACACACACACACGCACACGCACACGCACACGCACACACACACAGTATATAGCTGATAACCCCTTTGTTTTGGATTCACAACAGGGGCCATTCATTCATTCATTCATTCATCTTCCAAGCCGCTTGATCCTCACTAGGGTCGCGGGGGGTGCTGGAGCCTATCCCAGCTGTCTCCGGGCAGTAGGCGGGGGACACCCTGAATCGGTTGCCAGCCAATCGCAGGGCACACAGAAACGAACAACCATTCGCACTCACACTCACACCTAGGGACAATTTAGAGTGTTCAATCAGCCTGCCACGCATGTTTTTTTTGGAATGTGGGAGGAAACCGGAGCCATATTTTGTTTTATTCAACAAATTTATGTCAAAATGAAAATTATATTTTAGTGAGCATTTTTTGTCACAGTAATATTGCTCAAAGTGTCTCAAACTTCAATGGATTGACTTTTCCCTCTTTAAAAAAATCTTCAAGGACACGACCCTTTTAAGATTTGTTTTTGAGTACCACAGCTCCCACGTTTTCTTTGACTTTCAGGCAATATGTTTCCAAAAGATTTTCAGTTCAACCACAAATTATACTTCTTTCAAATCTGCAACCACCTCGAATGTTCTCATGCCATTTGAGCGGAGAGTGTAGACATCTTCACCCACTTTGCAAGGACATAACAAAAGTCCTTAGCATTGAAATATGAGGGATCGTACTGCTTTTGTGACTGGAAAGAAAAAAAAAAACATCCACTGCATGCACCAGTTCGTTTGGCAGCAATATCAAATTGATTCCAATGCAAGTGGGAAAAATAGGTTTCGCAGTCTCTTACAGAATCTTAATTGACTGCTCTGAGGATTCCTCATGGGAATGATGTGCAAATGTGGAAATCAAAACAGTCATTGTGTTGTTGTTGTTGGGTTTTTTTTTGTGGTGCGATTAATTTTTAGGCATGATGAATGGCGGCCTTTGAAGGCAGTGAACCTTCAGTCACAGCTCTTTGTCACTGTCAGGTATGCCGTGCCAATTCGAGTCCTCCACTGTCATTTACCCCACTCATCGTTACTCCTGCTTTACCGCATGTCTCAGCATAACATCTGGGCAGTTAGCATACAGTATTTGTTGTGTGTGGCAATTTGGTTGTCACCCAAAATCCAAATTGACAGCCAAGCACCATGATGTTTCCCCTCCATTGAAAAGACTGCCCAAAAGCATCATCTAGCTTGTTCACAATCCTTCTTCTTTTAGTTGCAAATACCCAGAACAGCTAGCCGATTTAAGCAGATGAATAAAAGGCATCCATTTGGGGACACTTATTGATCCTGACGACAAGTTTAAATGACAGACTTGACTGTCTTAAGTCAACTCCAGCGGGTCACAGTGTGCATTTTTCACACTATAAACTGAGAATCGCAGTTGGGCATTGTTTCGTAACAGATGGCATGTTGATATTTAACAACAACAACACCAACAACCCCTCCGTGTGTCACATTGCAAGGTGGTGGTGGACCCCAAAAAGCAGACAGAAGTGTATTGATAAAACACTAAAAAAACTAAAACCTAAACAAAGTCCTCAAAACAAAAAGAATCCAAAGTAGCAAACAAAACCATCACTAATACGAGAACTAACCATGACCGAAACATGACTGAGAACAAACATTACAGTAGCACACGCAAACAGCAACAAACAAGCATGACAGCAGCAAACACAAACAGCAACAAACAAACATGACAGTATCAAACACAAACAATGACCCGTCAATGAGTGGTTAAAGAGCTAATGACAGAACGGCCAACAACAGGTGTGCACCTGCAGGGAGAGCCCTACAGTGCCACCAGTTGGTCATAAACCGAAACATGACACAGTGAGCCGTCACCTTACCGTGCAGGGGTTTTTGTGTCCCAATGATCCGATGAGCTAAATTGTCTGGGGCTTTATGCCCCTGGCAGGGTCACCCATGGCAAACAGGTTCTAGGTGAGGGGCCAGACAAAGCACAGCTCAAAGACCCCAATGATGATCGAAATAAATGGATCTAGGTTTCCCTTGCCCGGACGCGGGTCACCGGGGCCCCCCTCTGGAGCCAGGCCTAGAGGTGGGGCTCGTTGGCGAGCGCCTGGTGGCCGGGCCGACACCCATGGGGCCCGGCCGGGCTCAGCCCGAAGAGGCAACGTGGGTCCCCCTTCTCATGGGCTCACCACCCATGGGAGGGGCCAAGGGGGTGAGGTGCAATGTGAGCTGGGCAGCAGCCAAAGGCAGGGACCCTGGCGGTCTGATCCTTGGCTGCAGAAGCGAGCTCTCGGGGCGTCGAATGTCACCTTTCAAGCAGGGAAGGAGCCCGAGCTGGTGTGCGAGGTGGAGAAGTTCTGACTGGATATAGTCGGATTCGCCTCCACACACAGCCTGGGTTCTCGTACCAGTTCTCTCGAGAGGGTTTGGACTCTCTTCCACTCTGGAGTTGCCCACGGTGAGAGGCACAGAGCAGGTGTGGGCATACTCATTGCCCCCCGGCTCAGTGTCTGCACATTGGGGTTCACACCGAAAGACGAGAGGGTTGCCTCCCTCTGCCTTCGGGTGGGAGGATGGGTCTTGACTGTTGTTTGTGCATATGCACCCAACACAAACTCGGCGTACCCACCCTTTTTGGAGTCCTTGGAGGGTTTGCTGTAGAGTACTCCTGCTGGGGACTACCTTGTTCTGCTGGAGGACTTCAATGCTCACGTGGGCAATTACAGTGAGACCTGGAAGGGCGTGATCGGGAGGAACGGCCCACCCGAACAGAACTCGATTGGTGTTTTGCTATTGGACTACTGTCCTTGTCACGGATTGTCCATAACGTGTCCTGGTGCCAAGTGCACATATGGACACCCTTGACACCAGGACACGCTTGGTCGCAGTTCGCTGATTGACTTTGTGGCTGTATCATTGGATTTGCAGCTGCATGTTTTGGACACTCGGGTAAGAGAAGGGCAGAGCTGTCAAGTGATCACCACCTCGTGGTGAGTAGACTCGGATGGTGGGGGAAGATGCCGGTCCAACCTGGCAGACCCAAACATATTGTGAAGGTTTGTTGGGAGCGTCTGGCGGAATGCCCTGTCAGAAAGAGTTTCAACTCCCACCTCCGGCAGAGCTTTTCCCATGAACCGGGGGATGTGGGGGACATTGAGTCCGAATGGACCATGTTCCGTGCCTCTATTGCTGAGGCGGTCAATCTGAGTTGTGGCTGTAAGGTGGTTGATGCCTGTCGTGGCGGCAACCCTCGTACTTGCTGGTGGACACCAGCAGTAAGGGGTGCCGTCAAGCTGAAAGAGTCCTATTGGGACCCCAGAGGTAGCTGGCAGGTATCGACTGGCGAAGCGGAACGTAGCTTCGGTGGTCGCCAAGGAAAAAACCCGGGTGTGGGAAGAGTACGGAGAGGCCATGGAAGCCGACTTCCGGACGGCTTCGAGTAAATTCTGGTCCAGCATCCGATATCTCAGGAGGGGGAAGCAGTGCACCACTGACAATGTGTACAGTGGGGATGGGGCACTGCTGACCTCGACTCGGCACGTTGTGAGACGGTGGCAGAGCACTTCGAAGACCTCCTCAACTCCACCAACATGCATTCCTTGGAGGAAGCAGAGTCTGAGGACTCTGACTTTGGGTGAAGTCACCAATGTTGTTAAAAAGCTCCTCCTCAGTGGTAAGGCCCCAGGGGTGGATGAGATCCGCCCGGAGTTCCTCAAGGCTCTGGATGCTGTGGGGCTGACCTGGTTGACACGCCTCTGCAGCATCGCCTGGTCATCGGGGAGAGTACCTTTGGATTGGCAGACCGCGGTGGTGGTCCCACTTTTCAAAAAGGGAGCACTGGAGGGTGTGTTCCAACTATAGAGGGATCACACTCCTCAGGCTCCCTGGTAAGGTCTATTCAGGGGTGCTGGAGAGGAAGGTCCGCCAGGAAGTCGAGCCTCAGATTGAGGAGGAGCAGTGGTTTTCGTCCCGGCCGTGGAACTGTGGACCAGCTCTACACCCTTAGCAGGATCCTCCAGGGTACGTGAGAATTCACCCAACCAGTCTACATGTGCTTTGTGGACCTGGAGAAGGCGTTTGACCATGTCGTTTAGGGAGTTCTGTGGGAGGTGCTTCGTGGGTATGGAGTACTGAACCCCCTGATACGGGCTGTTTGGTCCCGGTACTACCGACGTCAAAGTTTGGTTCTCATTGCCGCCAGTAAGTCAGAATCGTTTCCAGTGAGGGTTGGCTGCCTTTTGTCCCCGATTCGGTTCATCGCTGTCATGTTCCGTATTTGGCAGCAGGTGGCAGGCGTTCAATCTTTTGCCTGCACACCTGCTGCCTATTTGTCTGTGATTGCATCTGCTATATCTAGGCGCTCCGGCTGTCGACTCCTTGCCGGAGTATTCCATGCCGTGCCACTGCTGTTGCCCATGTATTGAAAACGCTATTCGTATACTATTGCTAATTGTTACATTTTCGACGTCTCCTTGTGAATATTTTAAGTGCGTGCGTATTGTAGTATTTGCCTACTCATTTTCCTTGCCATTTTTTGCAAGCGCTTTTCGTTATCGCTTTTATATCATTTCCTGGTTCTCGTTATTTACCAGCATTTTCTGTTTTCTATTAGACTGAGTTTTTTGTTTATAATAAATATTATTTTGAGACGGAATCCTTGTCAGTGTCTGCTATTTCGGGGATCCACTTATTTTCGTTTTATCTGTTACGTACAAAGCGGTTCCTTTCCCGCTTTGTGCATAACGTGACAGAATACTCCGGCCACCATGGATTACACAGACATTGAGAAGAGTTTTGTCCGCTCTGTCCCGTCAAGAGCAACTTATGAGTCAGCAGGGCCAAGCCATTTCGGAGCTCCGCGGCGTGGTTTCCATCCTGGCTCACAGGTTTGATGATCTCGAGCCTCATATAGTGCCTTCAGAGGGACGGAGAGCACCTCCCACGGTGGTTCAACGTACCACCACCACTTCCTCCACCAGTGCTCGCTCGTTTTCGACCAGCAACCCTCCGTTTATGTTCCTGATGATGCATAGGTTGCATATATCATGAGCCTATTGACGGGTCATGGGGCATCATGGTCAATTGCGGTGACCGAATCACAACCGAGCCTCAGGACTTCCTTCCCCGGCTTCGTGGCCGCATTTCGTCGGGTGTTCCACCATCCCCTGTGGGGAAGAGATGCTGAAGGCCGGTTACTTGAGCTCCGCCACTAAAGACAATCCGTGGGGGACTATTCGATTGAGTTTCGGATTTTGGCCGCCGAGAGTGGCTACAACGACCGGGCACTCTGTGGTTTGTTTTCGTCATGGATTGAACACCTTACTCAAGGATGAACTGGCTGTCGCGGGTAGCCAGCCTCAAAACTCATTTGTATTCTTTGGCATTCGACTCAGCATGACTTAGATTTGTTCTTGGTTTTACTGTTTTGTGCTTTCTACCGCCTTTATTACCGATTTGTCTTACCGTTTATAGTGCATGTTAAATTTCTCCATGTACAGCACTTTGTATGCAGCGATGGCTGTTTGAAAGTGCTCTATAAATACTGTTGACTTGACTTGACAGTACCAATCTGGAGGAGCTAATTGATCTCTCTCTGCACTTGGACAACCGCCTGAGAGAGAGGAGCCAGGAGCACGGAGGTGGTTGGTTTCCGTTCTGGCATACGGAGTACCGAAGGGAATCCCACGAGACAACTCAGACAGCTGGGTCCTGAGACCACCCCAGAGCCCGGAGTGCTGCCACCGGGGAGGAGCCGATGCAGCTTGGTGGCGGAAGTTCCAGACCGGAGGAGAGACGGCGCCGGTTCGATGATCAGGCTTGTTCCAACTGCGGCCTACAGGGACATCGGGCCGCTTCCTGCCCATCGAAACCTCACCCACCTACGCCCATCGAGTACTGTGAGTCACGACCCCGCGCTGAATCTCGAGAGCCCCGGAGAGTCATTTCTCGGCTAGGGCACCCCAAGAGACTTGAACTTGAGGGAGAAATCTATGGGGCGTCTCGGCGCGGCGGATCAGGGCTCTGAT
This sequence comes from Hippocampus zosterae, assembly GCF_025434085.1. NCBI lineage: Eukaryota > Metazoa > Chordata > Actinopteri > Syngnathiformes > Syngnathidae > Hippocampus > Hippocampus zosterae. Next base: position 21,688,000 of record NC_067462.1, on the reverse strand, counting down.
CGACTCGGGGTCCAATGATTGCTTTATCGATACCGACCTTGCCTCAGAGATACGCTGTTTAATCGAGGAGCTAGCCGAAAAGAAGCGTGTTCATGATCTCGATGGGCGCCTTCTGGCGGTGGTGACACAAATCACAGAACCACTGAAGCGCAAGGTATCTGGGAATCACGTCGAACACAGACGTTTTTATTTGATGCATTCCCAAGCCGTTCCGGTTATTCTCGGTTTACCCTGGCTCAAGACATACAACACCATTATTTCATGGGAGCACCCGGCAATAGAGATTTGGAGCTCGTTTTGTTACGAGCATTGTTTGCGATCAGCCGTGGGGCGGCGCGAGCGTGTCGATAACGATTCCCCTGAAGTCATATGCCTTGATGGAGTGCGCAATTGCTATCACGATTTGCAACAGGTTTTCACCAAGGATCGCACCCGATCTTTCCCCGCCACACTGTCCATATGACAGCGCCATAGACCTGCAGGTGGGCGCCCCACTGCCGAGCTCTCGGCTATATCAGGTATCTCATCCAGAACAAGAGGCATTAAGGGAGTATATTCATAACTCGCTAACTGCAGGTCTTATCAGACCCTCGTGATCACCGTTAGATGCGGGATTCTTCTTCGTTGAGAAGAAGGACAAGTTGTTGCGGCCATGTGTGGACTATTGTGGGCTCAATGACATTACCGTCAAGAATAAGTACTCACTGCCGTTGTTAGACTCCACCTTCGCTCCTTTACAATCCGCCACCATTTTTTCCAAATTAACTTACGTAGTGCGTACCATCTGGTTCGCGTGCGGGAAGGAGATGAATGGAAGACAGCTTTTAAGACTCCATTAGGCCACTTTGAGTATCTAGTCATGCCTTTCGGGTTGACTAATGCTCTCGCTGTGTTCCAAAGTCTGGTCAACAACGTATTGAGAGACATGCTGAATGTATTTTGTTTTGTTTATCTTGATGATAATTTGATTTTCTCTCGGTCATTACAGGAGCACAAAGAGCATGTCAGGCTCATTTTACAACGGTTATTAGAGAATAGGCTCTTCGTCAAGGCAGAAAAATGTGAGTTTCATGTACAAACCATCTCTGTCCTGGGGTTTATCATCGAGCAGGGTAAGCTGAGAGCTGACCCCATTAAAACTAAGGCAGTGGTAGATTGGCCAACACCTACTAGGCATAAGGAACTACAACGTTTCTTGGGGTTTGCAAATTTTCATCGAAGATTTATTCGCAACTGTAGCCAAAAGGTTCTCCCGTTAACCTGGTTGACGTCCATTATGATACCGTTCAAATGGGACTCGGATGTGGACCCTGCATTCGCAAACTTGAAAACAACATTCACTAACCCACCGTTGCTGCAACATCCTAATCCTGACCACCCATTTGTTGTAGATGTGGACGCCTCAGATTCAGGAGTGGGGGCAGTTTTGTCCCAGCGTTCTCCTCGACCAGAAGTTGCACCCCTGCGCCTTTTTCTCTCGTCGACTCAGTGCCGCCGAGTCGAACTACTACAAGAATGGCGACATTGGCTCGAAGGGACTAAGGAGCTATTTACTGTTTACACGGACCATAAGAACCTGGAGTACATTCGCTCCGCTAAGAGACTGAATTCACGACAGGCCCGATGGGCACTTCTGTTGACTCGGTTTAATTTCACCCTCACATATTGTCCCGGATCCAAGAATACCAAGCCTGACGCCCTCTCCCGTCTCCACGATCCCGCGGAAAGGGACCGGAGACCAGAAACCATTCTTCTGAGGTGGGAGATGGAGCGGAGAATTCAGGAGGCTTAAGATGGGGTCTAAGTCCCGGCTGAATGTCCCGTAGGGAAGCTGTTTGTGCCTCCACCGCTGCGTTCGGAGGTGTTGCAGTGGGGGCACATGTCCAAGGTAGCTTGCCATCCCGGGGTGAACCGGACTCTGCATCTCATCTCCCAGCGGTTCTGGCGGCCAGAGCGACAGAAGGATGTCGTGGAATACATTAACGCCTGCTCTGCCTGCGCCTGCGGCAACGCCTCGTATCGGCCTCCGGCAGGGTTGCTCCAACCACTACCCATTCCTCCTCGACCCTGGTCCCACATCTCCCTGGACTTTGTCACGGGTCTTCCTCCATCCCGTGGGCAGTACATTATTCTCATCATTGTGGACCGTTTCTCTAAATTAGCCCACTTCATTCCGCTGTCCAAGTTGCCGTCGGCGTTGGAGACCGCCAACCTCCTCGTCAAGCATGTTTTCCGTCTCCATGGCACTCCTCTGGACATTGTATCCGACCGGGGGCCCTAGTTCGTGTCCAGAGTGTGGAATCGGTTCTGCCAGTCCCTGGGGGCCACGGCCAGTTTGACGTCTGGATACCACCCGCAGTCCAATGGGCAGGCTGAGCGCGCTAACCAGGATCTGGGGGCGGCCCTTCGTTGTGTGTGTCTCCACCGTCCCTCGTCCTGGGCCGACCAATTACCTTGGGTGGTATATGCGCACAACACCCTTGTCTCTTCAGCCACTGGGCAGTCTCCCTTCATGACAGCCTATGGCAGGTGTCACCAACATTTTTGAGGGTGAGAGCAACTTCATGTGTACCGATTGTGTGAAGGGCTACCAAATTGATACACGTCTGAAATAACATATTTGTCCAAAATACCTTCAATAATATGAGGATGTTATTTTTAATACTTGATGATTTAAATTGTCAGACTTTGATCGTGTTTCGAAATGTCTCACAGTACTGCCAATGTTTGCATTTTTAAATCATAATTTCTACTAGCAAATCACAATGTCCAGGCACTGGCGGGCTACTCAAGTGGTCTTCACGGGCTACCTGGTGCCCGCGGGCACCATGTTGGTGACCACTGGCCTATGGGTCCCTCGCTCCGGGATCTTGGATCCGTCCCTCCTACGAGACTTCCACGCTTCTCACCCATCCAAACCGGGTAGGCCGCCGGGAGGCGTCCATTGAGGGGGGTGGGGGGTGGTACTGTCATGTCCCGTATTTAGCAGCAGGTGTCAGGCGTTCATTCTGCTGCCTGCACACCTACTGCCTATTTGTCTGTGATTGCACCTGCTGTATCTAGGCACTCCGGCTGTCGACTCCTTGCCGGAGTATTCCATGCCGTGCCACTGCTGTTGCCCATGTATTGAAAACGCTATTTGTATACCTTTACATATTCTGTGTGTGTGTATTCTAGTATTTGCCTACTCATTTTCCTTGCCATTTTTTGCAAGCACTTTTCATTGTCGCGTTTATATCATTTCCTGGTTCTTGTTATTTACCAGTGTTTTCTGTTTTCTATTAGACTTGAGTTTTTTGTTTTAATCAATATTATTTTGAGACGGAATCCTTGTCAGTGTCTGCTATTTCGGTGATCCACTTATTCTCATTTTTCTGTTACGTATGAAGCGGTTCCTTTTCCCGCTTTGTGCGTAACGTGACAATCACCTTTATGGACAGAATTTCTATGTGCAGCTGAAGCGTTGAGGGGTCAGTTTTGGTGGCCTCAGTGTTGCATCTCTGCTTTTTGTAGATGATGTGGTCCTGTTGGCTCCTTAAAGCGGGGCTCTCCAACTCTCACTGGAGCATTGGAACAATGGTCCTCAGTCGGAAAAGGGTGGAGTGCTGTCTCCAGGTCGGGGAGGAGATCTTGCCCAAAGTGGAGGAGTTTAAGTATCTTTGGGTCTTATTCAAAAGTGAGGGCTGGAGGGAGCAGGAGATAGACAGGCAGATCGGTGCAGCGTCTGCTGTGCTGCGGACTTTGCATCGGTCTGTCGTGGTAAAGAAGGAGCTGAGCCAAAGGGCGGACCTCTCAATTTACCGGTCGATCTACGTTCCAACCCTCATCTATGGTCACAAGCTATGGGTTGTGACCGAAAGACCAAGTTCCCGGATACAAGCGGCCAAAATGAGTTTTCTCCGCAGGGTGACCAGGCTCTCCCTTGGAGATAAGGTGAGAAGCTCGGTCATCCGGGAGTGGCTCAGAGTAGAGCAACTTCTCCTCCACATTGAGAGGAGCCAGAAGCGCTGGCTTAGGCATCTGATTAGGATGCCTCCTGGACGCCTCCCTGGTGAGGTGTTCCGGGCATGTCCCACTGGCAGGAGACCCCAAGGACGACCCATTACACGCTGGAGAGACTATGTCACCCAGCTGGCCTGGGAACGCCTTGGGATCCGCCGGGAAGAGCTCGAAGAAGTGGCTAGGGAGAGGGAAGTCTGGGCTTCCCTACTAAAGCTGCTGCACCCGCGACCCGACCCCGGATAAGCGGCGGAAAATGGAAGGATGGCTGGAACAGCAACAAATGTGAAATGAGATTCAGATTTGATGAATCTTAATGAGACTACTAAGATTGTATTTATATTATTTATTTAAAGACGAAATAACTCAAATATTTTCTTCACCCTGTGTTCCTGTCTCTTCTGAAAGAAAGTATCCACAAGAGCCATTTCCATACTCTTAGCAAAGTCAGCCACTGTCCTTCTGCATTCCTCGTTTAGAGTCCAAACCTGTGCATCACCTCCTAATCATCTCTGTTTCCTGCGCCAACATGCACATTGAAGTCTGCACTAATTTCAACTCTCACTTCTAGGGATGTTCTGGATCATTTAATCAATGTCCAACCAAAATTTACCCTCCTCCAACTCACATCCTTCCTGTGGGGCATACCCACTAACAACATTGAACATCACATCTTCAATTTTGAGCTTCAAACTCGCTCCAGCCTTCACCGGGCCTCTCCCTCTCAGTGAGAAGCAGGGGGCTGACACAAGAGATTCTACAGCATCCCGCAGTTAAGGGGGGACACCAGGTCTTCACGGCATTGAAAATCTACTGTAGAATTTAAATCTACAAAGAATTTAACTCAGCTCAACTCAAAAACACAAAGTGCTGTTCATGGAACAAGAATAATTCCTATTTATAACGAGGACAGTAGAAAACACAAAAATCAATTCTCAAGCTGAGTCAAAAGCCAAGGAAAAAAGATGAGTAATAAAGTGAGTTTTGAAGATGAGCAGTGAGGGGGCTTGCCGAACGTTCAGCGGGAGGTCACTCCAAAGAGAGGGACCAGCAACAAAAAAAGGCTCCATCCCCTCTGAGCTTTGTTCTTGGTACCTCTAATAGTGTCAGCTCCACAGACCTGAGGCACCGCAAAGGTGCATAGTGGCGAAGGAGCTCAGAAAGGTAAGGTGGGGCGAGGCCATTTCATAATTTGAGAACAAATAGAGTCTTAAAAAGACCTCAAAAATGTATAAGGAACAAGTGAAGGGGTGCCAAAGTAGGGGTTATGTGCTCCTTCTTATGAGTACCAGTCAGGATGTGAGCAGCAGCATTCTGGACGAACTGGAGACGTTTACTGGAGGATTAGATTGCTCCAAAGTAAAAAGTGCATTTCAGTAATACAGCCGAGATGTAACGAAGGCATGAATTACTGTTTCAAAGTGGTCTTGGGAAAGGAGAATCTTTACTTTAGTCAGCTTCCTAAGATAAAAGAAGCTGGATTTATCAACAGCACTGTTGGCCTAAAACGGTGGTCGGCAACACGCGGCTCCAGAGCCGCATGTGGCTCTTTAGCTACATCGATTGGCTCCCTAGAGCTTTATAACAAATGTTTGAAAATGGAAAAATATTTTGATAGTAGGCTAATATAGCTCAAATAGATATACAGTAAATATTCTCTAGTACGGACTCGTGTTTGCGCTGTCCAATTTGTCCTGATAACAGAAATTCCTCATTTGGGAAATGAGCATGGTACATGTCCTTTATGAACCTGCAAGTATGTTGACAAAATGCATGTGTAACAACACAATCAATAAAATACAAAAATATACTGTCCAAAAACTGTTTATATAACAAAAACTGCAATACAGGTGTATCCAAAAAAATCACAACAGTAAAAATACGTATAGTATTTTAACGTTTATTTTTTTCTGTCTTGGGAAAAAAAATATGCATTTTGGATTGTTTTGTTGGATGCATTCTTTGGTTTATGACAATGTTTGCCTGCGTGTCATACAGTTTTCTTGCTAGTTGCAAGTAACTGTCCCGTTGATCACCGATGTCTGGTAATTCTTGTGCATAATGAAGGATTTTTGTTGCCTTTTGCATTGCTTCCTTGCTGGATGGTGGCTTGTCATCAGGAGATGAATCGATGCCTTGTTGTTTAAAGTTTCATAGATTTGCGTCTTTCAAACTCCAAGTGTCTGCTGGATCTTTTTAACTTTTGTCCAGCCTCGCTCAAACTGTCACGTCCCGTGTTTGCCAGCAGGGGGCAGGCTTCCTGCCTGCCGCCTACACACCTGTCACCCATTGGTGACTAATTACTCAACCTTTATTTGGACGCTCTGGCAGTCTACTCACTGCCGGAGTATTCCACGCCGTGCCAAAATTATCTCGCCCAATTCCTATTCGAATTATTCATTGCCTCTTAGCCTTGTGGCTGTTATTGCGCGTCGTTATTCCTCTTTCGAGTGAAATTTATAGCATTGTCTAATCAGACCCTCCTTGCTATTTTTTCCGCAAGCGTTTTCTGTTGTTCTCTTTATTTTACTCCTGGTCCTTATTTTGACCAGCGCTTTTTGTTATTCTCCCGGTCGGGTAAATTTGTGTTTGTATTAAAGACTCCTTTTGTTCTCTGAAAAACCTCTTTCTGTGTCTGCTATTTCGGGGATCCACTTTCAGTTATTTGGTTGTACACGAAGCGATTATTCTGTCGCTTCGGGTACAACGTGACACAAACGGATGCATTTCACTCGCTCCGCTCCAGTTGTTACAGTTCTTCTACGTTTCGATGCGATGATCTACACGACGTAAGTGAATAAAGTTAAAATCTTTCACAATTACAGTAAAACACACGCCAATTAAAAGTCGCTTACACATCTTCGTTTCGAATCTGATGAATGAAAACGGCGAAGCGAACACGTTTCTTCGCTCGTGTCGAGTGGGTGCTGCTTTTAAGCTAGTGCCGCGTTCTACAGGACGTAAGTGAATAAAGTTAAAATCATTCACAATTACAGTAAAACGCACGGTGATAAAAACTCACTTGCACTTCATCGTTTAGAATCTGATGGTCGAAAAACGCGACTTGTTTCAGCGTTGTCTTTTCCGTCGCATCGGGTGGGCGTTGCGTGTATTTAAGCTCCCGCGGCATTACATCTCCATCCGGGTTACGGGTAGTGGAATTTCCGCTTACGCAACTTCCGGTAACATGTAATATTGTAGTCAAAATGTTAATGCATAGGTTTTTCTTCCGGGTGAAGGATATTCCTTTCCATAGAATTCTGGGGATGGGAATATTTACTGTATACACATATTGCAGCTCTGAAAAATGGAGTTGCATTGTGTTTTTTTTTTAAACGTACAATTTATTTATGCTTTTAACAGTCTCAACAAACAGACATTTTATTATAAATAAATATTTATTTATTTTGTCCTATATTGCTCTTTCAAGATTTTGGGTTGCCGACCCCTGGCCTAAAATGAAGAGCCAGAAATCCAAGTCCAAGGGCTGTACTAGACTCGCGAGAACCAAACGCCATCACTTCTGTCTTCAGATCGCTGAGCTTGGGGAAATTCACTCACAAACTGAAGATGGACCCCTTGTCCAAAGAGGCGCGAATGGCAATAATGCTGTGGCGCTACGGTAGAGTCTACAACTCGTACGAGGCACGAGTCGACAGGGTCCAGGGCGTGCCACAGCGAAGTAATTCTGTGCATTCGGGAACGAAGAGAGGTCAAAGCGTGTATCAGTTCCCATTTTAGCTTCACCAGATGACCTCTGTGTTTCCTGCCGCCTCTGCGATGGGGCTTCCCTGAAGGGAGCGCGTGAAAGGGTAAGAGGTCAGCCAGTGTGTCAGCTAGAAGTTGAGAAAATGTCTTCTCATCACCACCATGCTCAAACCAGACCTCTGTTGTATTGTTCGAAATCCAGTGGCATAAACCAGTCGAGATTCAGTTCGAATAGCACCAAGCACTGTGAATAGAAAATCCAAAGCTCCAATACTCCAGGAGCACTCCCCACAAGATCCCCTGCAGTACACGGTTTAATACGTTCTCGAAGTCCACAAAATATGTGTCGACTGGTTGGATGAACTGCCATGTACCCAAGCGAGCATGAAGAGCTTGTCCACTGTTCCATGGCCGGGACAAAAAAAAAACCCCACTGTTCCTCTCGAAATCTGTGATTTAGCTTGCCGACAGACCCTCTTCTGCAGCACCCCTGAACAGACCTTATCATGGCCTCGCTGAACTCCTTCCATTGAGTTACTCCCTTAATGACCGCGTAAACAGCATTCAGCTTGGCCAACTCATCAGGTTGACAATGTTGCATTTTGCTGTTGTTTTTTTGGTGCGATCACAAACTTTGTTTATCACACTTACACATTGCTGGATATAAATAAAAAGTACCGTATTTTCACGACTATTCGACGCATCGTACTAATGGCCGCAGTCTCAGTAATGCGTGACATTTCTGTATTTTACACATACACAGGACGCATCGTACGAATTGGCGCAGTTTTACAGTGGTAAAACATACGCCAGCTTAAACATACGGCATGCATGCGCGCACTCTAACACGTTAGCTTGAAGCATACGGTAGCATGCCAAGACATACAGATAAGATAAAAACACGTTTTTAAAAAGGCAACGAAAGCAGAACTGAGTTCGGGTGTATTTTATTTAGCCATCGTACAATGTTCTCATGTTTTTCGATCAATCATCACCCAGAAATCCATCAAAGTCCTCATACTCTATCAGAAGCAGAGGACTGCACATCTCAGTTGTCATTGAATGCATGCTAGTGTGAGTTGCTACGCATTGCCGAGCGGAAAGAAGGAGTACCAACAGCAAAGTCAACATTTCTCTCGTGTGAAGCTTTCCCACATTTGAAAGTAAAGAACAGAGCGAAACATGGTGGCAGCGCGTGTGTGTGTAGAAAGAATTGAACAATTGTGCAAGTACCGTAATCCATCAAAAACGCCGCGTTCCCTCTCGTTGTTGCGTATTGTGGCGTAACTCGCCAAGCGCTGCCTCTCACTCTTTGTAAAGTTGTGTTTGCCACCGATCATCCATTGTTCCCATGCCGTTTGCAACTTTACTTTGAACGCCCGGTTGATGCCAATGTCCAGCGGTTGGAGTTCTTTAGTCAAGCCTCCGGGAATAACGGCAAGCTCAGAGTTCATTTGCTTGACTTTTTTTTCACCGCTGCTGTGAGATGGGGACGCATGCCAAAAGCATAACCGGTGGCTTTAAGTTTGAACTGAGCTTCGTAGGCGTGTCTTTTTGTCGAATTTATTTTCAGGGGTTCTTAGAAACCAAAACCGGAGTTGTTTTGCAACAATGCACATTGCCACACTCTATACAAGTGTTGGTACTGGCTTGAGGCGTCCACTTACACGCCCACCCTTCACCATTGGCGGACTAGCTTGTCTGTCCTCTCTCTCCCTCTCTCGCTCTCTCTCCCTCTCCATATATGTATATATACACGCCCACCCTTCCCTGATTGGCCGACTTCTTTCATGCCTGGCCACCGTCACTTCCGCCTTTTCTCTATATAAACAGCGTGTCGGCTGTCAGTCAGATTTTGGAACTCGGCGCATATAAAGGACGCTCCGCACCATAAGGCATCCTGTCCATTTTGGAGAAAATTTAAGACTTTTAATGGCGCCTTATAGTCGTGAAAATACGGTAGTGTGGTGCTAAAAGTCAATAGGTCTGAGGTTCTCTATTGAAACTAATATTAAGCCACTCATGTGTTAAAAGACTATCAAATAGTCTACGTTTTTCTTGTCCCCTGGAAGAGGAGTTAGACAAATCAGAAATTGAGAGTGAAGCAGGAAGGAGGGGCCAAATGTTATCGAAAGATAGGCTCCAGCTGTGTGCGCTGATACGGCCCCACTGTGTGGCGCCTGGCCTCAGTCAAGTGACTCCAGAGGACGCTCTTTAAAGGCCACGTGGAATTAATGAGATGAGTCGTGACTCTCGGAGGGCTCGGCTAAATCAACATCACGTTGCGATTGCCGCTGAGGTTGAAGCCAAACGGCAGCCATCACCTCCCCGCTCTTCATTCACTGGTGCACATCATTAAACAGGTGCACACAATTAACTGAAAAAAAATCTCAATCAGACATTGAACTGGGAATAACGTTGAGGTAAAAATAGCAGAGGCACAACACATTACAAGCATAAGCTCTGAAAACAGCTGTCATTGAAAAGCATGAGCACTCGTAACATGGAGGAACTGTACTTAAATTGCAATAGGAAGCTGGAACGTGCGATGCACAGTGCTGGACAAATATGTCCTAAATGAACAAATCTTGTAGTCACCAATATCATCCGCTTTTTAAATGAAATGTTATTTTTTAATCGTCAAAACAACCAAAAAAATAAATCCTGATAAATTGTTGGACACAGGATTTCTGGATTTTAGTTTGGGATTATTTATAGGAGTTTTCATTCCTGGACAGGACAGTGTGTTTAAGTGGTGGCATATTATGCTTTTAGTCCAGTCAGGTGCCTTCAAATTTCGGGGGGAGCCGGGGAGGAGTGAATTCCTATTTGAGGCTTGCTGACGCTGGATAGTCTCTTTATGACAAGTGGTCTAATAAAGATGTTTCACTTGTTTAGACCTATCCATCCAAGTTCCTCTGGGAATAATTTTTACAAGATGTCATGGTCTCTCTGGCAGATATTTTTGAATTTTTGATGAAGGTTAAACTAGATGGGCCTCAAAAACGTCCCCAAGGAACTCAAAACTGTGTGTCTCACTGACTCTTCCTTTTTCTTCCTACAGGATACTGAGCGACTGTCTAGACCAGAGATGAGCAGAGTAGCCAAAAACTGTGCTCACGTAAATGCTCTATTACATCAGAATAATATGACTCAAGCCAAATTAAAAGTAATCCCCTGTGCAGCCTTGATTTAAATTATGACTCCTCTGTATGGATAGAAAATATAACAAAAAAACATAACAGTATATTTCTTTTGAAGTCTTATTTAAATCTGACAAAGTTCAAAATAATACCTCTTCTGTAGAAAATCCGCCTTGAACAACATATCCTCTCTTTTCAATATAATTTTGTAAATAATAAACATAGTTTCTTAAGGATATTAATTTAACAAACAGAAAAAAAATTGTCACTCCAATCTTTAATTTGTTTCCTCATCATTGTTTTCTTCTCCACCCTGTGTTTTAAAATTTAGGGACCCAGTCAACCTTGAGGATACACTAATCATACACTTTGTGTGTGTGTGTGTGTGTGTGTGTGTGTGTGTGTGTGTGTGTGTGTGTGTGTGTGTGTGTGTGTGTGTGTGTGTGTGTGTGTGTGTGTGTGTGTGTGTTTGGTTTTTCAATGTATGTATGAGCTATGAGATATCCGACCGGCACCTTTTTATCAGACATTGAAATATTGACGCGCGGGCTTTGTACACTGTTACCTTTTACGTGAATGGTCACTTTCCTCAGCTATTACTCGTAATCGTAACGCAGCTCTTGGTCCACCAACTACACCCACAGCGGTGAAACACAGTCGGATGAACTCGAGTACTGTAGTAATTTTTGCGTATTTTTACTGGGGGTACATTTCATTCCATTTCAGCGGCAAAAGGGTTTCAATGGCACTCACGCTTGTGATTCAACATACCTGCTACACACACTTACCTTAACTGCTGTTGCCTTCTCTTTTGTATTCTCCCCCACCACTTTCTTCGTCACACACACCAGGCACAGTGCATTCTGCCTCTCACTACAGAAAACAACAGCAAAATGTCACACATAACGCCAGTCATATTAAACACATGCTAATTAGTCCTGTGAAAAGCAAAGCCGAAAATGTTCATCAATTTATAAAACGGACGGACTGTGTGTAAAAAAGTGGGCATATGCAGGCAAAAGATGGCATTTGCATAAAAAAATACTCTGGCATGTACAAATTATCCAAAACATCACACAAATAAATTTAATGGAGAAAATGGAGGTACCCATCTCTGATCAAAATGCGGGACCCTTTTTTCGTGCCCAGTGGAAGTGTTGTTCAAAGTGCAGTTTAACAGTGCGGATGGGTGGAGTTTTCTTTCTTTTGACATTTTGTTAGACTAGCGCAGGTAGAAGAGGGCATTTGTGCAATTGTGTGCCGTAGTGTGAGGGAAAGCAGCAGACTCCAGCAGATTGCCATGCAGAAAATACATTTAAAGCAAACTGCAAGACAATGTTAATGGGCACTTAGCCTAACACCACCAATTGAGCCTACTTGTGTGACACATCACACACACACACACACAGACACACACGCACACACACATTTCCCCCCCACCCCCGTTTATCACCTTGTGCACTTTATCCGTTTGTTTTAATCTAGACAGCATTGTATGTGGGAACATTTTATTTTTCTTCTTTTTTTTCCCAATCACGCCCTGACTTGAAACTGTGAAATAATAAAAAGGAAACATCAGATAAATGTCATGATTTGGCTTGGGACCAACAGGTGGCACTGTAGGGCTTCCCCTGCAGCTGCACACCTGTTGGTCGTTAGGTAATCAGTTCTATAAAACGACTCCCGCCCGAACACTTATTGTCGGGTCATTGTTGTTTGCTCTTGGCCACTGTCATGTTTGTTTGTTGCCATTTGTCTGCTGCTGTCAGGTTTGTTTCGGTCATGTTTTGGTCACGGTTTTGTTTTAGCTTCAGTTGTGGTTTTTGTTTGCTACTTTGGACTTTGTTTGTTTTGGATTTAGTTTTCTGAGTTTTATCAATACATTTCTTCAAATACACCCTGCTCCTCTCTCCTGCCTACTTTTTGGGGTTCCCCACCAGAGCGCAACGTGACAAAAAGACTTATAGGTCATGAAAATTTATTGCAATTTAGCAATTCATTGATGCTTCAAGCTTAATTATTATAAAGTATCAGTTTTGGTGATAGTGGGCCTGTGTTCAGTTGTTTTTTTTGTGTGTGTATATATATATATGTATATATATACACACACACATATCAAACTATGCAGTAGTACTGCGCATCACTCCAGTACTTGGCGTGACGCAGTGAGGATTGGGTGTTTGTAATTTCTCAGATGCACGCAAGCCTGCATATTAAAAAAAGGGTAGTTTGTGCCGATGTGGGTGTGAACACAACTGCCAATCAAATCAAAGTGAATCCTCTCAGTCCCTTTAAATGCTGCACAATCACAGTCTCACATGGAAACATCTCTGTGTGGAAAAGAACACAGTGATACATCATCCATAGTCACTGCATTTGGCAATGTGGCAATTTGTGGACCTCATGTATCTAACCCTACCATTGATCGTTCATGTGTCCCAATGGTCGCATGCTGGCTTGCAGGCACACAATTTTAAAACTGAAATAATGATAATAATAATTTGAATTGATTTCTACAATATTTCAGAGAGTGTAACGTCCACTGTTGTCAAATGTATGAATGAAATATGATGTCTACCATACTTGCTGTAGTACTGAGAGAATGCCCACCTGTGTTCATTAGCACCCTCCTCAGTTGACAAATGTTTGTCAGTCTAATGGTTGTTAAGCAAAGCATAGCACTGAAGTGTCAGCTGTGTCAGGCACATGTCAGAGGACATAAACTCGGTTTTCCAGAACTCCCAGCTTGCGACTTCCCATCCAGGCGCGAATAGGCTTGTGCCTGCATGAAAATCAGGACATTCTGGCACTTCAAGATGTTCAAGAACCATCTTGAACATCAGCTGGCACCTCCATGCTTCCAACTCAGACCTCCGAAAACATACCCTCCAGCCCCCTGCATCCCGACTGGCCGCTCAGAGGCGCATCCGTTGGCTTGGTCATCTCCTCCGATTACCCCCGGAACACCCAACTCGTGCCATCTTCTCATTTGATCCAGCGACAGCCGGCTGGAAAAGGTCACGCGGCAGACCCCACACCAGATGGCTTGATGCCACCAGAGAGGATCTCAAACACCAGGGCCTTACCCTGGAGGATGCAGCGGACCTGGCCCATGACCGTGGTCATTGGCGGACCCTGGTGAAGCTGATTGGCTCTACGCACTGCGACGACCCAGCCGAATGAGACTGCGCCCCCGCATCGCAAGAGCATTATTATTATTATTATTATTATTATTATCTCATGCTTTGCTCATGCACCTAATCCAGTAACAGCTCAATGAGATTTGGACATCTTCATATAATTTATATTATAATATAAATCGTCAGGGCGTCACTGTGTCCCACGTGTTAAGACGTCCACTGCACAGTGCAGAAGTTGCGGGTTCGCATCCGGAGTTTGCATTGTTCTCTTTGTGCTTGCATGGGTTTTCTCGCGGTACTCCAATTTCCTCCCACATTCCATGGCAGGTTAACTGAACACTCTAAATTGTCCCAGTTTTGGTTTTAACCCACCATCTGCCTGAAGACAGCTGGGAAAGGCTCCAGCATGTTCAGATATGTTCTTTTAAATACTTCCTATGTCGCCTTATTCTCTCATTTGTATTTTTAGTGTGACAGTAAAATTCACTTGCGAATGGCTTGAAGCCACTTTTTCTGAAGAATTTTATTATTTGCCAATGTGCTGCTGACTATGACATGAGTTGAGTTCACTCCCACCATACATCAGAAACACAAGGTATTAGCAGTGGTAAGCAATCAATTTGAAAACAACAAAAGAGCTACATCATATTCATGTTCAGGTATGATATTCATGAAAATGTTCTGGATGTATCGTGATAGGATGGAGTCTGTTGGAGTCAGCTTGCTGCCTGAGTGCTAAAAGGTTGATGTTCCAGGAAAAAAAAAAAGCGCTCCAAGGCAGAAGCGATGTCTCCGTGTGTTCAGAATTAAAAGTCCATGTAACTAGATGCATTGTGCAAAATGCCAGAGAATTGCGAGCAGCATTTTGCACCTACAGGAAAATAGTCAGAGGATGAGCTTGACCATGTGAACTACCATGTATTCATCTGCACTCGTCATGTCGGCTCTCCGCACAACATAAATGTTTTGTGGTTATTTTCAAATGGATTCTGCGTGGGAGTTCTCAGCTTTGCCATTTCCCATCATCTGTCACTCAGATTCATTAAATTACTGTACTTTGAGAATAATGGAGGCACGTAGAGGTATTCCAATGCCTCATTCAACACCTGTGCTCCCATACCAGCTGTGTCACCCCATGAATGAAATCTCAATTTATAAACCTCATGTATATTCAACAGAAAGACCTTTAACCATAGGTGCTTTTACTTAATTGACACTCCTCTTATGCATTTTTTGCTTTTATGCATATACATTTCCATCGAGTGAAAAGCCACACGGTAGTAAAGTTACATTTTTTTCCCCCCTCAATATTTTAATAACGGGTTGACTCGCACCCTTTGACTCGGGAATCAAATGACATGATAAATCCACAAGGCCCACAAACTATTCATCCACTTTGAAAAATATCCATGGCAACTCCTTGGACTTGGTCTTGGATAGGGAACCACAATTCATTTTGATCACCTCTGCAAATGCAGAATTGTAAAGAGTAACAGTGTTGATCATATTTCTGTTTAATCCCACTTGAAATCTATAGCACAAAGTGAACATGTTCTTTTGATAATAATTCAGTCACGAAGATGATTGATTTGCGACGCGTCAGTGACATCACATCATCTTTATTTGACACTTTCATAAAAATTGTATATATGAGCAACTGTTTCATTGCTCCAAGCATTTGTCACTCAAGCACCGAGGAGATTTGCCGTTATTGAGCTGGAAGTTATTATGCCTTGTCTATTTTGACCAAAGATGATAAAACCTTTGATAAAACTATATGTCTCTTTTTAATAAATTTGATATTGAATGCACGCCGGTCAGTTCCTGTTGTTTCCCTTCTTCCCTGCTTCTGGATTTGAAATCAGCGCAAGCTACTCTCAGCTGTCTACAAAAACAAGGTGGATTCTTGCTCTCACAAAGGACACTTAACCTTGCAAGGTTGCCATATGCACCTATTTAACTACGAGTCTAAATCAGGGGTGCCCATTACGTCGATCCTGATCTACCGGTAGATCTAAGACAGGTCCCAAGTAGATCCGAGGAGTGTCGAAGAGAGAAACAAACAAACAAGTCAAGTCAAGTCAACAGTATTCATAGAGCACTTTCAAACAGCTATCGCTGCATACAAAGTGCTGTACATGGAGCAATTTAACATGCACAATAAAGTCAAGTCAAGTCAAGTCAACAGTATTTATAGAGCACTTTCGAACAGCCATCGCTGCATACAAAGTGCTGTACATGGAGCGATTTAACATACACAACAAACAGTAAGACGAATCGGTAATAAAGGCGGTGGAAAGCACCAAGCAGTAAAATCAAGGACAAATCATGCAGAGTCGAACGCCAAAGAATACAAGTGAGTTTTGAGGAGGGCTTTAAAGATGGGCAGCGAGGAGGCTTGCCGAATGTTCAGTGGGAGGTCATTCCAGAGAGAGGGACCCGCAACAGAAAAGGCTCGATCCCCTTTGAGCCTCAGTTTAGCTCTTTGTACCTCTAACAAAGACTGGTGCACAGACCTGAGGCGCTGGGCAGGTGTGTAGGGGCGGATGAGCTCAGAGAGGTAAGGTGGCGCGAGATTATTCAGAGATTTGAAAACAAAGAGGAGGATCTTGAAAATAACTCTAAAATGAATGGGAAGCCAGTGAAGGGATGCCAGAGTGGGAGTTGTATGCTCCCTCTTACGAGTACCAGTCAAGAGGCGAGCAGCGGCATTCTGGACCAGCTGAAGGCGCTTAATGGAGGACTGTCTGACTCCAAAGTACAAGGCATTGCAGTAATCCAGCCGGGATGTGACAAAGGCATGAATTACTGTCTCAAAGTGTTCATGTGAGAGGAGAGGTTTTATTTTGGCCAGCTGTCTAAGGTGAAAGAAGCTTGATTTAACAACGGCACCAATTTGCCAATCAAGTTTGAAATCACTGTCCAGTTTAAGGCCCAAGTTTGAGACCGTTGATTTCAGATAAGGAGACAGGGGGCCCAAGTCTACAGGATGGAATGTACAAGGGCCACTGAGACCAAACAATATCACCTCTGTCTTCTTTTCGTTGAATTTCAAGAAATTTTGTGCCATCCAGGTTTTGATTTCTTCAAGACTCTGATAGGAGTGGCCTTAATGAGAAGGCGTCTTTCTTGCTCAGTGGGACATAGATCTGGCAGTCATCTGCATAGCAGTGGAAGGGAATACCATGTTTCCTTAAGATGGAACCCAATGGGAGCAGATACAGCGAGAACAGCAAAGGCCCCAGAATTGAGCCCTGTGGAACACCACATGACAGGGGAGCAGTGCATGACTCAGAGCAGCCAAGGCTGACACAAAAGGTTCTGTCAGCTAGGGTAAGACCTAAACCACTCAAGAGCACTGCCGCCAATGCCCACCAAGTGCTGCAAACGAGTCAGCAGAATACTGTGATCCACTGTATCAAATGCTGCAGTTAAGTCCAATAAAACTAGACACACATGGTCTCCAGAGTCATTTGCCAGCAGGATGTCATTAGAAACGCGTAACAGGGCTGACTCCGTGCTATGCATACAAACAACCATTTGTGTGTCTTTGTACATGTTAGTAATATTTATTTTTTGTCTTAAGGTACGCTGCACCCTAATCATCCTATCAGTCTCATTTTCACCCCCCCCCCCCAAAAAAAAAATTAAAAATAAAATAAAGCAGGTGTTGGATTTATTATTGTTTAGTAATCATACATTCACGTATTATTCGGTTGATTCTCGTGTCGTCATTTTATGCTCGCAATGAAGAATGCTTCTGCCTGTCAGTATAGTTTGATTTTGCTTGCAAAGAAGAACGCTTATGCTTGCAATCATTAGTTGGCTTTGCCTGCAATGAAGAACGCTTATGCTTTCAATAAAGATTTATCCTTTATTATTTACTCACATCTATAATCATTATATGTTCTTCATTATGTGCTCACTTTTGCTTGCTGTACTGTGTGAGAAGTTAGGGTCGCAACCACCTTTTCGAGGACGTGGCTGGGAAGAGATAACTGTTAAGACTAAACAGCGAGCAAGGCTGAACCGTGAATGGAGACATCAACACCAGCTGCAACGGGATGTTTATGTCTATTTGCACACATGTATGTAAATTGCACTCACATACACACACATAGTCAAACAAGTTCAGTGTGTGTTCAACAGCCCCCACCCTTTAGGTTGGACACACCTATGTAGTAGCTTTTCCCAATAAATGAGGAGGTGAAGGGGGAGATCGTTAGGGTTACGTGTGGAGAACTGAAACCGAACGCTTCTCCTCGTTCCCTCCTGGTACCAGAATCGAGTCTCCTGTCTCCTCCTTTTGGTTATTCTTGAGTGTCAATTTGGACCAACCTGACATTTTTGGGGGCTCGTCCGGGATCGCAACATACCTGACGCCTCCAGACGCTGAGTCGACGGCCAGGAAGACCGTGGCCACGTCAAAGACACCCTTTCTGGGACTGGGTTTCGGCTCCTCGTCTGGGGGCTGAGGGTTGAAGCGAATCCCAGAGGAGAGAGGACTACTCTCGGTAAGTAGGGCGGCGGTGTCCTGTACGTACTTAAACTCCGCATCGACACTCGAGGAGTGTTTGCGCGCCGGGTTTGTAAAGACGGAGGTCGGGGTCTTTAAACCTGTTTTCAATTGAAACACTCTCAGGGCAGGTGTTGTAGTTTGGTTCGAACGTCTGTTTCGAGACCCTGTGTGAGCCTGAGAGGGGTTTGTTGAGAAGGAACTCTTTCAACGGTGATTGAGTGTTTGCGCGCCGGCAAAAAGACGAGGTCTTTTTAAGCCGCAAAGCCCTGAGCCATACTAGTCCCTATCAGGCATACAGACCGTGCAAGTCTCTAAACTGATGAGGGCGACGGTGTCCTGCACGTGCTTAAACTCCGTGTGTAAATAATGTGTGTTAAACCCCGGGTATAAATAAGATATCCTTTATTCGTCCCACAGTGGGGACATTTATAATAATAATGTCTATATAGTGCGTTACCTCTGGTCAAGGTAATAGGATAAAACCAAATTAAATGCGCATAAATGTATGACTGTGTAACTGTGTGAGTGGAGGTTCGCTACCTCATCTGAACAGGACATTTGTTGTGGCAACTGTCTGAGGAAGCAGAGGCAAGAATTTCCCGCCACCTTGGTGGTAGAAGGTTGGAAATTACCTCAGTCGGAGAAATTGCCACCCTGTTCAAGGGAATAGTCAGCCTAGTTACCCTAGGTAAATCGCTGACTCTAAACAAAAAATTCTCAAATTCTCAAAGTTCCACCCCCTAATTCGCAAATGGGGGTTCATAATAGTAAGACCGTGGAGAGAGGTGATCCCAAAAAGAAGTTAACATGTAAGGACTGGAGATTCGTAGAGAGCCAATGTCCTTCGAAGATAAAACATTTAGATACGTGGATAGAAAAATACACCACCGTTATATCCGACTCTTCCGACATCTCCTCCTTTTCCACCATCCTCTCCACCCTCTTACAGAGGGGGCCATCCGATGGCCACCAGGGGAAAAGGAGATTTGGGAGTGGAATTTTCTAAAAATTGGAGTAGTGTTTTTTCCCCTGCTGCGAAGAAGGTTGACTCATCCGGGAGTGAGGTACGAGACGCTTTTCCCATGATTGAAGTTGCAAATCCAGACATAAAAGATGAGTCGCCTGTCATTCTTGTTTATAGAACATGGACACAAGAAGATGTAAAAAAAGCCGTAGACGGCATTACATCACATAAAATTGACGTGGTACAATTTGTCCAGGAAATGGAGGATTTGCAAAAATCATATCATCTAAATGGAGCTGAGGAGCAACAAGTTTGCATGGCGGCTTGTTTGACAGTAAATTGATGGTGTATACTGTATCGATATTTGGATGGAGTGAAGTCTTCTCGCGGATGACAAAATTAAAAGTTTGGATGTGCTTAACTTGGTTGTGAGCGGTAGCAAGGTGAATATTTTGGTTTGTCTGTAGGATTGTGTCTGCGAATATGTGTTGGATTAGTCTTTGCGTGTGGGTGTGTAGATAAGCGTGACTCTTGGCGCGACTCATGGAGTCTTGTTTGTTTTGTTTTCTGGCTTTTGCAGTGTAGAAGGTTTGTATGGCATCTATTATAATTACCGGTAATTGTAATTGTAACTGTTTTTATTATAATTCCTAACACCACTTCAGCTTCATAATTTCAACCGGCGCTACATAAAGTATGTGTAAATCAGGTAAAGAAATAAAATGGTTGAGTATGGGTGTGGTGACACAGAGAGTTTTGGATACTTATAGTGGGTGACAGGCAAGTGAAAATATTGATGGTGAGACGTAAGGTGATGATGGAAGTTGAGTATGTTGAGAATAAAGAAAGGCACAGGCAGGTGAGGTTTGACACAGTGATGCTACGAATAAGGAGGTCACCGTGTGTTTAGGTTGAAAAGGGCCGGAAGGTCACGAGATGCTTAGATGGTTGTTTGTAAGTCGTAAACAGTGGACGTGTGTGGGACGTTATTAACTTTCTGGGAGGAGTTAGAATGTGTAAGTATACAGTGAAGGCCTTGATCTGGATGATTTGTGAATGTTAATGTCTGTGGGTTTCAGTTATCTTATTTGTTTTATAAATGCTTCTGTTATGCTGCTAATTGCCAGAATGTTCCGATTATGTTCCAATGTTTTTTTTAGATTACGTTCATAAGATGCACATTTCTCTTGAAGCCTGAGAAGAGCCATCACGGCTCCTGATGTGGGAGGAATGATGGTCTTGTCTCATGAATTTGGAAAATTCTGTTACAACTTTGCTATCCGTGGATTGTGTTGTGCCTTCCGTCATTATGAAATTTAATGCAGTGTATGGTGTGAACTCTGCATGCTGGAAGAGTGCTAGAAAAAAAAAAAAAGATAAAGGGATGAGCTGTTGCACACTAGCATGACGTTTTTTTGTCGCATGGTTGGCATTTATTTTGTGTGTCTATGTTGTTATGTCGATCCCCTTTAACGCTGGAAAAATGCACAGTGCTTAGCCGTGCTACTTTGTTGTGGCTTCCTGATGGGTGTTTGTTTGTTTTTTGGAATGTGAACAGGTAATAGTGATTTGAGAGGTTGTAGGAGGAAGTACAACAAACTCATCTCATCTTATCTCCCGTTTTGTGTGTGTGTTGATTTGTTTCATATTAATATTGCGATGACCTGCATGACTGCCTGATTGGAAACTCTAAATTGTCCCTAGGTGTGAGCATGGGCTTGGGTGGTTGTGCTTGTGTCTGTGTGCCCTGTAATTGGTTGGCGACCGGTTCGGGTTGTCCCCATCCTGCTGCCCGGAGTTGGATGGAATAAGCTCCACTCACCCCCGCGAACCTCGTGAGGATAAAAGCGGATCGGACATTGAATGACTGAATGTATTGCTTCATATAGTGATGGGTCGTTTTTTTTTTGGGTACATCTCGGTTTAACGGGCGAAGGGAGGAATCTAGATATAAACAAGCGCGTTTTGCGGGCTATATTTAGGTAGGTTTGTGCGACTTTCGGTTTGTGCACGAACTGTTTGAGCATATACGGGAGCATATTTATGCGTCGCTTTTCAAAATTGGTGCCCCGTCTCATCAGTTTATTGGCTTAAAACTGATTTGTATAGTTATTTTGCGGTTTGCGGTTGTTGTATAACACGTGAAGTATTGTTAATTCAGTGTGACGAATGTTGTTCGTTTTTGTATCATGTTGTGATAGTTTCGCGGCTCACACGGCAGGCATTTCTTTTTTTAGGGGGGACTTGCTGACTAACAGCAACATGATAACGTTTTGGGTTCAGTTCACTTCTGTTTTGTATGCGGCAACAAATTGGGCAGTGAACCCAAACTTCTTTTTTGTGTCATGGATTATCTCACGCATTGGCAGGGGGAATGGTGTCTCTGGTTTGGAAACATGATACAACCTATGGTTTTAACCAATGTTGGAATACGGTACATTTTGAACTACATCTCCATTTCAGATAATGTAGATGGTTTTCGTTGAATTAATGAGGGGGTTTGGTTGAGGCTTTTCCAAAATGGGTCGAAAATTGATAAAATGGAATGCATGTTTCACATTTTATTTGAGACACTATTGCTCCTGCCATCCACAATCTGCAGGATTGGTAGCAAGTCTGAAAGTATATGGTTAAAATTCAATTAAAGAAATTGAATTGAAATTGGATTGACTTACCGTATATGTTAATATTACGAGAATGGTGTTTTCTTCTTTGTTCGAAATATTGTTGGGAGACTATATATATTATTGATAATTTCTACAAAATTGTGAACTAGGAAATTAAGCTGATTCGGTTGACAATATGTGAGAATGTTTAGAAAAAAATGAATTGAGATTGCTGTAGGACGATTGTGCTTTTCCACAGCCGGTTCCAGCGGACATGGCTCTGATTCGAAACATGAAAAACAAACATTGTGTTTCTTTGAAGTGTTCATGACCACACCGTTTGATGGACATTGTAAAAGGTCATCTCGACAGAAACATCCACTGAGGAAGGTGAGCGAAGTCCGGTGACGCGATGGGCACAGTATTTTAGTTACTGGGAACATCAAACGACCGGCGGAAGAAGTTTCAAGACACCTTTGCACTCATTTAGGGTGTGTTTCTGTCGACAGTGGTGGCATGTCATTTCCTGTTATATGATCACACTAACACATGATCGACTGTTCTCCTTTTTTATATGGTATTTGTGCTCTCCTTTAGCACATGTGAATGGGGGTGTATTTTTTTTAATAAACTACATTTTGCGAATAGATCTAGACCAGGGGTGTCAAACTCATCTTTGAGGCCGCTTTGGGGTTACACCTTCCTTCGGTGGGCCGGTACGACGGTGAAATTTGATTAAATGGTTATATTTTATTAATTGTATATGGATGAATTGTGCCAATTCTGAAGCCGTTCAGATTTTGTTCGATTATTGTTTGGTTGAGTGTTTTAACAGGTAACAAAATTATCACAAAATCTCGACATTATTCATATAGAATTTGGGCATTTCGGTACAGATTTTAGCAGGGTTTATGGCAGTTGATGCGCGTCAATTGCTTTCACGGGCCACATAAGTACATGGGGTTTCGACTTTGACACCTGTGATCTAGATGATCTAGGGAAGGGAAATGAAGAAACACATTGCAGCACAAATTGTTGTATACTTTTTTGTTTTGGTGGCAAAAGTATTTTATTTATAATCGATCTAGTCGATCTCATTATGAAAATAAAAATGGAGAAGTGAACACACCATGAGTGGTAGAAAAGAGCACAACTTTTTTATTTGGGTTTGTTTTGGAGATTGAAGTGATTTGTGTACTGTGCTCCTCTGCTGATGTTGCTCGGCTGAAATTGAATTTATAACCGTTTTTTGATTTATTTCTAGTTCAAATGGTGCATTGATTTGGTCCTAATGGTTCAGATATGGATTTTAAATACATTTCTTAGGTGATTTTATGCGTTTACGATCTTTTCTTTGGTGGTAAAAGGAAAAAGGAAAACGACCCGACGGTGATGTAGTTATTCTCTGCAGAAAGTTGAGCTATTTTTCATTCTTTTGTTATTTTATTTTTATTTTATGTTACTGCGGATACGGTGTGATGAAGTAGTGTACTTCTAATGATTTTGAAGGCAAATTATGGTTATCGCAGGCGAGTGTTTTTCATTTTCTGGTGTCTGCGCATTGGTATCACTGCTTTTGCCAGTAACTGTGTTTCCATCAACAGCGGAGGATATACAGGGGGCTGCGTTATCGTCGATGACGGAGAGCAGCTTTCTCCGGTTCCGGCGTGACGCCTCCTGGAGGGATGGCGATCCCACCTATATAGACGCAATTGGGGTTCCTCGTGGCGTGCCAGATGAGTATAAGTTGGTTAACCAGATTGCTGCCGGTTGGGAATCCATTTTCATTTGGGTTACCCCTAATAAGAATGTTGACAGGATCAACTACCCCCACTACAACGTCCAGAAGCTCTGAAATTTTACTGAGGAAGCCGTTTTGGCTATAAAAGAGCAATTGGCGGCCACCTCCCTGATGGCGTTTCAGAACCGCATTGCGGTTGATATGCTCTTGGCAGAGACCAATGGAATATGTGCGATGTTTGGTGACCAGTGTTGTACATTCATACCTAACAACACCGCGCCTGATGGCGCCCTCGCCAAGGCCATTGGAGGCCTCCGCACCCTGACTCGCCAAATAAGGGCCCATTCCGGCGTGAATACGTCCTTCTGGGCGGAGTGGTGGCATAAGGCCTTCGGAGAGTACAAGGATTTGGTGTTTTATGTACTAATCTCTTTTGCTCTTTTTGCAGCTGTCTTGACGTTGTGTGGATGCTGTTGCATTCCCTGTATCAGAATGCTGCTTATCCGGCTTATTACTACAGCTGTGGCGCCCACGACGTCTAAAGTGAATGAGATGTATCCTCTGTTGTTGTTTGATGGCAGTGATTCTGAGGTTGATTATGCCTCTTCGGATGATGACATGATTTCGCTTCGGCATCAGGGGGTCATAGATGGTTTTTAGTCGTTTTGCTCCCTGCCCTGGGTGTAACTATGTTTGCGTGTGCGGCATTGACTCCACTGAATAAAGACCGTCGGGAAGGTTCTGTGTGATGATACGTGCAAATGTAGGATGAACAGGGGGGAATGTTGGATTTATTATTGTTTAGTAATCATACATTCACGTATTATTCGGTTGATTCTCGTGTCGTCATTTTATGCTCGCAATGAAGAATGCTTCTGCCTGTCAGTATAGTTTGATTTTGCTTGCAAAGAAGAACGCTTATGCTTGCAATCATTAGTTGGCTTTGCCTGCAATGAAGAACGCTTATGCTTTCAATAAAGATTTATCCTTTATTATTTACTCACATCTATAATCATTATATGTTCTTCATTATGTGCTCACTTTTGCTTGCTGTACTGTGTGAGAAGTTAGGGTCGCAACCACCTTTTCGAGGACGTGGCTGGGAAGAGATAACTGTTAAGACTAAACAGCGAGCAAGGCTGAACCGTGAATGGAGACATCAACACCAGCTGCAACGGGATGTTTATGTCTATTTGCACACATGTACGTAAATTGCACTCACATACACACACATAGTCAAACAAGTTCAGTGTGTGTTCAACAGCCCCCACCCTTTAGGTTGGACACACCTATGTAGTAGCTTTTCCCAATAAATGAGGAGGTGAAGGGGGAGATCGTTAGGGTTACGTGTGGAGAACTGAAACCGAACGCTTCTCCTAGTTCCCTCCTGGTACCAGAATCGAGTCTCCTGTCTCCTCCTTTTGGTTATTCTTGAGTGTCAATTTGGACCAACCTGACAGCAGGTAAATCTTGAATTTACGGTAGCGCGTGATTACGTCACCGGAAGTTGTTTGCGCTCAGCAGTCTGCAATTGCAGCTTGTAATAAGAGCTATTGCGCTCTATCATTGCATTGCATTGATCTTTAAACAATGTTCATACAATACAATACAATACATGCTGATTTATATAGCGCTTTCACAACAGCGGCAGCTGTAACAAAGCGCTTTACAAAACAGTTAACATAAAGTAAAATAATAAACACAACACATAACATAAAACACGGACAGTCGTGCAGTCCTAACCACTTTTCCGTCACACGCTTTGTTGTTTGAAGCGGTTTGAGATGAAAGAGGAGAGAATCAAAGTGTCCTTTAACCAGTGGATCAGAGACGTCATGCTCAAAATGTGCACACGTCGGCTACAAGCTAAGTTTCAAAGTCAACAAGAAGCTGTAGCATCCATTGACGAAAAAAGAGATTGGTTCACTTCTCCTGTCCCATGGAAATCCACTTAAATTCCAAGCGGCGACTCACGGTTCCAAATACGCATCGGCATCATGTGGAAAGTAATCTAAAGGATTTTAGCCGGTTTGTCCTGTGAGGATGGAATTTGATCCTTTGCCCAAAGCACTCCAGAGCCATTAATTAGTCATTAGCACATCACAGGGCACTTGCTAGCTAATTGAAACAAGGCTTCAATTATATTGTGTGATGATTGAACGGAACACCTGCGCTATATGCATACGAAATGATGTACAGCATGTACAGAATCCTGCAAAGACAGTCCTGTGCTGCGCAGAGGATCAACCAGCCCTCACGTACACTGCTGCGTTTCACATCCAAAACTAGATGGCTGAGGTAGTGGCGGTCCTAGACGAATGTGTTCAGGTGTGCTCTCACCCCACCAACATACCGGTATGTTATTTTCTCATCATTCTCTACCTACTGGGAATTATTGAATTATACATAAAGCACGAACGGGATTGATTTTGAATCATTTTCGACAGAATAGGACTGAGGTCCTGGAGGTTAAATGTCAAAATGATGCTCATCGTTTTTAACGTATCCCATGACTTGAAGCAGGAACATGATTGATGATGAACACATTGTGGTGATATAGGTGAGGTCAAATCTGTACATGGAAACTGTACACATTTTCACTAGGTTTCAAATGTTCAGGAATTATTCACCTGCTGGCAGCACAATGACCTAGTGGTTTACAGTTGAGAGGGTTGTTTGGCTTTTAACTGCTTTCTGAGGCCATGTCCACACAGAAATTGAGTCTGTGTACAGTACTTTTTTGGTTCTAAAGATCTTACCATGCACACTTGTCAGGTTTGTCCAATTTGACACTCAGGAATAACCAAAAGGAAGAGACAGGAGACTCGATTCTGGTACCAAGAGGGAACGAGGAGAAGCGTTCGGTTTCAGTTCTCGGCATGTAACCCTAACGATCTCCCCCTTCACCTCCTCATTTATTGGGAAAGCTACTACATAGGTGTGTCCAACCTAAAGGGTGGAGGGCTGTTGTACACACACTGAACTTGTTTGACTATATGTTTGTATGTGAGTGCAAATTACGTACATGTGTGCAAATGTCACATAAACATCACGTTGCAGCTGGTGTTGATGGCTCCATTCACTGTTCACCCTTGCTCATTGTTTAGTCTTAACAGTTATCTCTTCCCAACCACGTCCTCGGAAAGGTGGTTGTGTCCCTAAACTTCCACACAGTGCACCAAGCATTCTTGATTATAAAAGTGAGTATATAATGGATCAAATGTGAGTACATAAAGAATGTATCTTTATTAAAAGCAGAAGCGTTCTTCATTGCAGGCATAGTCAATTAATGATCGCAAGCATAAGCGTTCTTCTTTGCAAGCATAATCAATTTATCATGTCAGGCATAAGCGAATGTATGATGACTAAAAATAATCAATCCAACAACACTGAATCAATTTAAGAAAGCCACAAAAAACACATTATGTAGTGTATATACCAGCCCTGAAACTGTGCTGTAACGTTGCCACAGGAAGTCAACAAAAACAGAGAACAGAGAAAGCCCGTTTCATATCAGAACAATGGCAGGTAATATGAAATGCATGTACCGACAAATACCAAAAAAGAAGACATTAGCCCCCAGTCATATGAGAACTGTGACTAAACCGATGAAAAGCACGTCAATGTGGAACTTGTTTCTTTTTATTTTCCTAAATTGAATTAGGCAGCATGGTGGCCAACGAGTTAGTATAGTGTAACTTTGATTTAACGGACCCCCGATTTAATGGACGAAAAATAGTGCCCAATCCTCTCAAAACACCCTTAATGCACTACCTTTCAAAGTCTTTGAGTTCCAGAATTGGCCGCATTTGGCCACAATTCACCACAGCGACTTTCTTGTCATAGATTGAGTTGTAGTACACTCGAGCAGGCTGAAATGTGTGACAGCCACATTGGTAAGGGCAACATTATCATCAAAGGTCATGGAAAGCTTGGACATTAGCTTTGCATCACCATAAGCACGTAGCTAAAAATGAGTGTCACATCTAAGCATTCATAGTCATGGCTGTTTTTTTTACCCAGGTGCTGGTCGTATACACATCTCTTGAACATACTGTTTGGTACACTTTACATTTTTTTGTAAAGCCCTCATCTATGACCTGTAATCATAACAGAGGTGAAAAAATGAAGCACTAACCTCATGAACGCAAACAGATCACCGCATATATTCTTCCCGAAGCACCAACAAGATACGTTTTCATGAACTTAAAAAGCTTTCAAACAATCTGTAGGGTTTTTTTCTGCATGTTCCATCCATCCATTCTATACCTTTTCCAAAGCGCTTATCCTCACAAGGTTAGTGATGGAGCCAAACCCAGCTGTCATCAAGTGGTAGGCAAGGCATACCCTGAACTGGTTGCCTGCCAATCGCAAGGCACACATAGACGAACAATCATTCTCACTCACACTTTTGGACAATTTTGAGTGTTCAATTCACCTAGCAAGCATGTTCTTGTCATGTGGGAGGAAACCGGAACACCCAGAGAAAACCCACACAAGCAGAGGTAGAACATGCAAACTCCACACGGAAAGCCAGAACCCGGAGTCGAGCATATGACCTCTGCATCATTTTAGCGAATGTGCTAAAATCATTGATTGATATAAGGCATGCAATTGACTGGCGACCAGTTCAGGATGTACACTGCCTCTCACCCAAAGTTAACTGGGATGAATTTCAGCACACCAACAACCCTAGTGAGGATACGGGGAGCACATTTTACAGAAAAAGGATGAATGAATGGGGAAACTGAATTATTCATTCATTCATTCATCTTCCGAACTGCTTGATCCTCACTAGGGTCGCGGGGGGTGCTGGAGCCTATCCCAGCTGTCTCCAGGCAGTAGGCGGGGGATACCCTGAACCGGTTGCCAGCCAATCACAGGGCACACAGAGAGGAACAACCATCCACGCTCACACTCACACCTAGGGACAATTTAGAGTGTTCAATCAACCTACCACGCATGTTTTTGGAATGTGGGACGAAACCGGAGCACCCGGAGAAAACCCATGCAGGCCCGGGGAGAACATGCAAACTCCACACAGGGAGGCCGGAGCTGGAATCGAACACGGTACCTCTGCACTGTGAAGCCGACGTGCTAACCACTGGACTTCCGGGCCGCCCGAAACTGAATTACTTAAAACCAGATTGAATTGTCAAACAATTAGAAAACAGAATTACCAAATATAATTTGAATTAGAGTAACAGAGAACAACACATTTTTGCACTGCTCAAATGAAAAGAATTGTATTATCGTTTTCCTTCCCCGGCAACATAAAATGTTTTCACGATGAAGATTGAAATGGAAAACCATGACCAAAACTAATTCTAATTTCCATTCCTGTGAAAAAGTCTAGAATTTTGATCAGAATACCCAGAAAACATAGGAGATGATTATGGACCTGAGGAGCGACCCCTTCAATCTCTCAGACTCCTCCATTTTCATCATGGACTCCTTCCACTTCCTGGGTGGCAACGTCAGCCTGTCATGATCCCGTTTGCTTTGTTTCGGCAGTCTCCAGCTGGCGAGTGGGCGTTTCCTCATGAGCCGCACCTGAGACGAATTTGGCCTCGTTACCTATTGCCTTTAAAACGCCACGCCATGCTGATAACTGTTGCCGGAAAATTTGCTTTGCTCATGACTCCAACTGTGTGAATTCCCTTGGTGCTTCATGTTCATGTCTCACAGTTTCTCGCCACATATTTTCTTTGTTCCATGTAAGTAGTAGTGATGGGTCCATGAAGCGTGTTGACGCAATGACACACGGTGTTGATACTGTGTCGTTGACCACTGACACCTGCTGGACTTTCAAAATCCCTGCAGGCAAGCCACTTGACAGACTAAAGTGACTGATTTGATGATGACATTTATACAATATCATTCAATTCTATGCATTTGTATTGTATTATTCAATATGTTTGAATAATGTGAAAATTATGTAAATGAGGATTGTTGTGGGCTGTCTTCACAATTTTTTTTATTCTGAAAAATAAGTTGCTGCAGTGTTGTTAATTTGAGTCTGTTGCGTTTCTTGCATGCTATTATCTTGCATGCTGTGGAGAACACATGCTGACATGGCACTGGTGATGCCGGCGTACAGAGGAACTGCTTTGCGAGGTGGGAGAGGTTTGGAAAAGTATTGTGTTGGTCCTTCGATTATAACAGTGGGTCTTGACTGCCTGCAATTTTCCCCTCTGCCAGGTATCGCTGGGCCTCAGGTATAGCATCTGCTGTTGCAAGTCTTCCTACCTCATCATCCAAATGTTGCCAGAGGTCATCTAAAAAACCAAACCTAACAAAATTGCCATTTAGAACAGTTTCCAAAAAACAAAATAATAATAATGAGTAAAATGCCAGATGAAGTTGCAGAGGTGCATTTGTTGATAGATGTTGAATTTGCCAGACAGAAATATCTGTCAACGTTTCACCTGCAATAAAATATGTGAACTAAGACTTACCGTATTTTCCGCACGAAAAGACGCACTGGATTCTGAGGGGCACCTTCAATGAATGGTAATTTTGTACATTTTTTTTCATATATTAGACGCCTCGGACTAAAAGGTGCAGTCAAAGACGTACACAGTACCTGGACTTGCTGAGACTGTGAAAACCATTATTGAAGTCTGTGTTTAAAAAAATAATAAAAACACAACCACAGCTCTTATTTTTTCAACAAACTCAGATGTGCCTTTGTCCTTCCCTTCTTTTCTTCCGGTCAACTTTCAACGTTCATGACCGCCTCCGAAAAACCCATTGGCATTTCCTTTATCGGAGCTCCAAGAGTCCAATCAGAGAAGATAAAATAAGAAAACCTTTAATCGTCTCACAATGGAGAAATTCCCACTTCACAGCAGCAAAGTTATGAGAGGAAGAAGTTGAAGAACAAAATAAATAGGAGCTGCTGGAAAGGCAGCCACTCTTGCGGCGCCATCTTGAAGTCAAAATAACACAACAAGACGTCAGTCATAGTTATTTATTCCTTTGTTGTGTATTCACAAATGATGAAATCACAATATAAATTCTGTAGGGGGGGATAGATTTAATTTTGTTATATCCTCCCTTGCTTTTTAGTTTTGATGTATTATTTTCAATCGTTGTAGTTTCGTTGAAGTAATCGTGAGTATACGTTTTTCGGTGGTGGTCTTGAACGCCTCTTGAGGCGAACAGAAGAAAGCACAGAGATAGACAAAGACGTACCTGTATTTGTTGAGACTGTTTTAAAAAAGTGAACACCACAGCTCTCCTTTTTTTGGAACTGCAACACATATTTATTTAATAAAGCAGTGACACAGTTCACTGAACCAACAGCAAGTTATAACATTGGAAGCATGTCTCCAGGAAGGAGCCATCTTGGAGTCCATGTCTTACCATAATGACCATACAAAAGACGCACCGGATTTTAAGGCACTCGGTGAGCTTTTAAGAAAATTGAAGACTTCTTGGTGCGCCCAATAGTGCGGAAAATACGGTACCTTGAAATTAATTTGAATTAGAATGGAACAAGATATATTAATAATCTCAGAGGCACTTGGCAAGACAAGGATATTTGAATAAATACCTTATTCTCCAAAAGGAGATCAAAACTGTCCCACACAGCGGACAATTTGCGTTTCTCCGGGAGCTTCTCCAAAATATGCAAGTATTATACAAGCGAGTGAGGGCTGGCTTGTTTTGGCAGGCGGCATCGCGTCGCTTGACACACTTCCTTATAAACAGTTTGGCGGGCTTGAAGCAGTACGGGCACCGAAACAGGGATTGCACAGTGAGCTTGGTGTGTGCGTAGACGCATTGGTGTTGTAGGACCCATCACGAGTAAGCAGAATTTTGGTTGATATCTTAGGTTGAATAATACCCACGTTTTCTTGTCCTTTTAGGACAAGCAAATTATTTTGTTTGTGCATGCCTTTGCAAGCATTGTTGGTTTATCTTGTGGTTTCCTTTTTTATTGGAACCAGCGTCCTTTGTTGTACTTGGTCGGTCTTGCACATTTCTATACAAATAAAACCTTGATGTCAATCAAGTCAGTCTACAGATGAAGAATCCAAGACTGTCTGGAGAACCCCGTGCTACCTTGCCACAGCCAGCTGGCTATCACATCCTGCATCAAAACGGCTCATATAAAGATATTTTTCCTTCCCCAACTAAAGCTGCCAACCAATTTGGTGGCATTCCTTGCTGTCATCATCATGTCTATCAACACTTTTTCCATCACTGTTGTATGCCGGCTTGCATGTTCCCCCGGGGCCTGTGTAGGTTTTCTGTGGGTACTGCGGTTTCCAAAGATATGTTCCTCGAGCCGGTCCTCAAGGCCAATGGGCGGTCCTTGGCCTCGGAGTCAAGTCCTTGGTCCTCGGCCTTGGCCTCAGGAGTCAAGTCCTTGGCCTTGGCCTTGGCCTCGGATTGCCGGTCCTCTGGCACAATGAGGGATTAGCCTCGAATCCCTTGCATAAGGACCACAAAAATCATGAAGGGATCGAATAAATTCCATTGAAGGAAACCCATATTGATGGATTTACTCTGTCGCTTTAAGAGGGGCGGATGTGCCACTGACAGGTAACAGTTAGCGCTACGTGTAAAGCACGGCATCACAGTTAGTTTCAATCACGGTTTGTTGCGTTCGCAATCGGCAGTTTAAATAGCGTGCAAAGCCTTTCTGTAACAGTGGTGTCTTTTATTTAGTTATTTTTGCACAGTCGTCACGTTAGTGCGGTCGCACTAGAATGTTTGTTTGAACCAAGTAATTTGCGTTACAGCTGGAGTCAGTAATGTCGGCACTTCACTTCCGGGTTTGGCCGTTGGGGTTTGGAGTCCTTTTGCTCGATTCCAGTTATGTTTGCTGAATGCTTTCTCATGTTTGGAATAATCAATATTGATAATACATAGTTTAAAATCATGGTTGATTTAATTATTTTTAATTATTATGTTGTAGTTGAAGGTATTAATTAATGTTTTTGTAGTTTTAGTGGTAGTGGTAATAATAGTTGTACACAGAGAACGGTTAGAGATTCAGCCATCTCGTTACCTCTGCGTCCCGTGTCCGAGACGCGGGATTTTCCCACGGGACGCACACTTCCAAACAATGTGCGTTTTTGGGACGCAAGGAAATTTCTCAGGCAAAACAAACAAAAAAACAAACAAAAAAAGAAAAGGGTTTAATTATTTTTAATTAGTTTAATTATAAAAGTCACCGCACTTGAATTGACTGTGTGATCCACGCGATTTCACTGCGCCTGTATGCATGTTTGTGATGTGATTTGTGAGTGTGTTTCTTCTAATTTACTTTCGTTTTGTTTTGTTTTCAGTGTTGGGGGGTGGCACAACAGATGAGGTTATGTGCGCATGCGGGTTGTTATTTTAGTCCGCAAAATGAGGAATCGCGCGGATGAAAGTTTGAGATGGCGGCGAAAAAAACTCACCAAGGTCTACTAATTCCGATATTCAAGAAATGGGAATGCTTGTCTGATTTTTCGTATGAATCGTCCAAAGGGCGTAACACTAAACTCACCTGTGATGAATGCACAGAACGCGAGAGCGAAATACGATGCGAGGCACGATTACGAGGCAAATTGGTCATTAGATTTGTAGCCTAATCGCTGTGAAAATATTATGAAATAGTATTGGTTATTCTATAATTTACTGGTTGTAGCATGGTAACTTTATGAATAAAACATTCGTCACATGCTGTAGTAATACTCATGTTAACTGTTGGTAGAACTCATGATGATGTGTGTTAAATTCTTTCGTCAAATTGATCGTAGATTACACATGGATCGTCTTGGAAGAGGATGTCAAGCCACATCAATACTTACCTGAATTAACGATTACCAGTAAATTAATCTTTGCAGTGTGAGATTGGAAAAAATACTGATGATGCCACATGAGTACACCAGTTTTTGATCCATTTATTTTTTGGAATAATCCTGGAGTATGCTCCGGTTTCCTCCCACGTTCCAAAAACATGCATGGTAGGCTGATTGGACGCTCTAAATTGTCCCTAGGTGTGAATGTGAGCGTGGATGTTTGTTCGTCTCTGTGTGCCCTGCGATTGGCTGGCAACTGATCCAGGGTGTCCCCCGCCTGCTGCCCGGGGACGGCTGGGATGGGCTCCAGCGCCCCCCGCGACCCTAGTGAGGATTAAGCGGTTCAGAAAATGGATGGATGGATGGATGGATCCTGGAGTAATGTTCATTGTTAATGCATAGTTTTGACCCTTGAAACATTATACTTTTGAGTTTCGGAATCCTTGATTATCAATATCAGTCAAAATAGAAAAATGGGTTCCCATGATGAACGTCTACGGAACCCAAAATTAGTTACCGTGGTTTCCCATTGGGTAAACCGATGGAACCGAAAAACGGTTACCATGAATTTCCGAAATCCTCAGGCCTGATCCTGAATTATTTACATTTTTGCAGCATTTGTTTATCATTGTATGTACTGTATATGTTGTTGTTTGTGTTATTAACATATGCAATTGAATAAGTAGACCCTTTCAGAATTTGAAATTAGTACTCTCTCAATCCATTATGGCACTTATACTTTTCTGATCAGTGAGTCCCTGGGACTCGCTGCATGTAAACTGTAAAATTATCACTGAGAGATTACCGCTTTTTCTGCAGTCAGTGATTGACTTCTATGCAAAGTCATTGCTCAACTTGTCTTCCGTGCCATGTCATGCCTGTTGAGTGTTGATTTACTTCATATTAAGAAACTACTGCACGAAAACATGAATTCATAAATATATAGCATCTGCTTTTATTTTTGTTTTTCTAAGTCTAAATAACACGTACCCTGACTCTTCTACTCTTTGAATAAAAACACTTTGTTCAAGCGTTAGGGAGTGCAAAGGGTTATGATGGAGGGGTGTTGCAAATCATGAAGACCTGCCAAGTGGTATGATAGCATTGTTTTATACATGTCCTCGGCTAGGCCTCAGTTTCAAAATCAGTCCTTGGTCCTTGGCCTTGACCTCGAAGGCTAGTGCTTGGTCCTTGGCCTTGCCCCGGAAAATTTTTCAAGTCCTTGGCCTTGCCCTTGGCCTCGGAGTCAAGTCCTTGGCCTTGGCCTCGGGTTGTCGGTCCTTGTACACAACACTGCCGGTTTCCTCCCACATTCATAAAATATGCATGGCAGCCAAATTAAACACTCCAAATTGTCCCTAAGTGTGAGTGTGAGAATGGATGGTTGTTCGTCTGTGTGTGCCATGTGATTGACTGGCAACCGGTTCAGGGTGTCCCCCGCCTACTGCCCGAAGATGGCCGAGATTGGCTCAAGCACCAACCAGGACCCTTGTGAGGATAATGCGGATCAAAAAATGGATGGATGGATGTTGTATTCTGGTGCCACTGTCAAGGAAAGTGACAGACTACAACATAATGTTTGCACTGCTGAGTAGGTGAGAAGGCTGTAAACTCCCACTCATTCAAGACAATACATCTTTTGGACGCAAGGCCATGCAGGTCAGGTTACAGCTGTCCTTACTGACGCTGGAGAAAGCCTATTTGACCCTCTCCCCTCAGGCAGGTTTTGAACGTCCATTCAGACGATGACCTCATGCCACATGTACAGCTTCTTCCCCTCAGCTAGCAGACTCATGAACGCGGACATGCGGGATGTCATTCGGGCTTGAGAAATGTAGTCGGATGGTGACTAAGAGAGGAAAGGTAGTCTGCACTGAAGGGGTCTCACTCCCTGAAGGAACAATAGCAGACATTGAGGAAAGCTACAAGTACCTTGGTATACCACAAGCCAATGGCAACCTCGAACTTGCAACAAGAAAAGCGGCTACGGTCAAATACCTCCAGCGAGTGAGGCAAGTCCTTAGAAGCCAGCTCAATAGCAAGAATAAGACCTGGGCAATAAACAGCTATGCCCTGCCAGTGATCAGATACCCTACAGGAATAATAAGGTGGCCAAAGGAAGAGATTCAGACCACGGACGTTAAGACCCGAAAGCTCCTAACCATGCATGGAGGGTTCCATCCCAAATCCAGCACCCTGAGACTGTACACAAGCCGAAAGGAAGGAGGCCGGGGACTAGTGAGTGTGAGAGCCACTGTCCAGGATGAAACATCCAAGCTCCATGAATTCATCAAGGAGAAGGCTTCAACGGATGACGTACTTAGAGAATGTTTCAGACAATGGGGAACAGAGGATGAGGCGCTGGAAGAGGGACCATCATGGGAGGACAAGCCCCTACACGGGAAGTACCACCAGACCATAATTGAAGTGGCTGATCTCAAGAAGTCCTATCAGTGGCTAGAGAGGGCTGCCCTGAAGGATAGCACAGAGGCACTCATCCTGGCTGCTCAGGAGCAGGCCCTGCGCACCAGAGCCATTGAGGCTCAGATATACCACACCAAACAAGACCCAAGGTGTAGGTTGTGCAAAGAGGCACCTGAGACAATCCAACACATAACTGCAGGGTGTAAGATGCTGGCAGGGAAAGCCTACATGGAACATCATAACCAGGTGGCTAGCATAGTCTACCGAAACATCTGTGCGGAGTTTGGACTGGAAACCCCAAGGTCAAATTGGGAAACACCTCCGAAGGTGGTGGAGAATGACAGAGCGAAGATCCTGTGGGACTTTCACATCCAGACTGACAAGATGGTAATGGCGAACCAACCAGATATCGTGATCATCGATAAAGGGCAGAGGAAAGCCGTTGTAGTGGATGTAGCGGTCCCAAGTGATGGAAACATCAGAAAGAAGGAACACGAGAAACTCGAGAAATACCAAGGGCTCAGAGAGAAGCTGGAGAGAGCCTGGAAGGTAAAGGTGACAGTCGTGCCTGTGGTGGTCGGAGCACCCGGGGCAGTGACCCCCAAACTTGATGAGTGGTTGCAACAGATCCCGGGAACAACATCAGGCATCTCAGTCCAGAAAAGCGCAGTGCTGGGAACAGCAAGGATACTGTGCAGAACCCTCAAGCTTTCTGGCCTCTGGTGAGACGAGGAATTATATATTTCATATCATATATATTTATTTGTGTGTGTGTGTGTGTGTGTGTGTGTGTGTGTGTGTGTGTGTGTGTGTGTGTCTTTGTGTGTGTGTGTGTGCGTGCGTGTGTGTGTGGATCCACACTATTAGTAGAAAGGCAAAAGCAAGGACAGGAAAAAAAGTGTTGTGTGCTTGTACTTTGTTCTTTTTATTCATTTATTTTTTTAAATAGTCATAGTTGGACTGTGGACGACCGGTTAGCACAGCTGCATTGCAGTGCAGAGGTCCATGGTTTGAATCCAGGTTCTGTCTTTCCTGTGTAGCCTTTGCATGTTCTCCCTGTGGCTGCATGGGTTTTCTCTGGGTCCTCTGGTTTCCTCCCAAATACCAAATATATTCTTCATTGGTTAATTGATCACTCAAAATTGTCCCTTGGTGAGATTGAGAGTGTGAAAGGTTGTTTGTCTGTACAGTACTTCTTTTTCTTGCATTGGCTCGTCACTAAGTAAAGAGTACAAACTACAGGTCTCTGTTTTAATTGTTGTGAGTAATAATAACAAGTCACCAGAAAATTAAGCAACCTCTCAACAAATGTACATACCTACATACACTTATGGTATGTATGTCTATCTATCTCGCTATCTCTCTTCTGTTCTGATGCGCGGGGACTCGCAGTGGCTCCTATCTCTCCTGTGGTTGCACTGTGGTTGTGAGGAAAGAAATTTAATCTGCGCTGTATGTTGCACATGGAGCATATTTGACAATAAAGTTGACTTGAATATCTATATCCAAGTCTGGTGACCGTTCGTTACTCCATATCGTTTTTTTTTTTGTTTATTTTTGTCGCTGTTGTTTCGATTGATCTGATTAAATCTGATGCACACTAGATGTAGTCAATGAGTAGTGATGGGTCCAGCGACACCAATGCGTTGATGCATGCGCCGGGCTCACAGAGCAAACCACGTGTCGGAGCATGTGCCGCTTCATTACGTCACGTAATTGACACATGAACTGCACCGGTGCAGTTTAGACTGCATCGGCTGCGTTGACACAGTCCAGGCTGCTAATTTACACATCGACTGCGTTGACACAGTCCAGGCTGCTAATTGACACGTGAACTGCACCGGTGCAGTTTAGACTGCATCTGCTGCTTGGCACAGTCCAAGCTGCGGCACTTAGTCCAGGGGGCGTCGACTCAGTGCAGGGGACGTTGACGCAGCAAAAGCCCGCACAGTGTATCCTAAGGAAGTCCGTCTGGCGACACGATGCCGATTGCCGAAACAAGCTAGACCCCACCCTCGCTCGAATAAAAATATATGTTTGGGCAATACGGAAAACACACTGATTATCAGAAAAAATGTGTCCGTCTGACTTCTAGCGTCATGCCGGCTGTCATATAATAGGCTATTATTATATGAGAAGTGTTTTATGAACGTTTGTACTGTACGTCATACTCCAGTTGATTGAGAGGTCCCGCCTCTAAGGGGGAGTTCCAGAAAGTGACTGCGAGTGAGCACGCCGCATGTTTGATGACTCTGCCACGTTGCTATTAAAAGTCACATAAAACGTAAACCTTGTCTGCTGACCATCATTATATCGGCTAGGCTAGCTTAGCTGTTGTCGTAGTTCAAAGCTTAATATGTGGCGTGGGTTGGGTCGGCGCCGCAAGTACGTGCTCGCGCGCACAGCTGAGAGCAGCAGACTATCGACTGCTGAGTGCTGAGACGCGCTTCACTCGAGTGACGTTGCTACAGTATGTGCATATTATGGAGCAGCTTCCGGACAAATACAAATTGTCCGCCGCGTAGAGCCATTTTGATCTCCTTTTGGAGAATAAGGTATTCATTAAAATCTCCTTGTCTCACCAAGTGCCTCTCGGATTTTTGACATGTCTTATTCCATTGTGTGTGTGTCTTCTCCACAACAGAGGAAATAGCATGCATTAAATGCAACAGACTGAAATTTAAAACACTGGAGCATCTTATTTTTCTAAATCAAACATTGTGAAGACAAAGCCCACAAGCATCCTCATTCACATGAATTTCACATTATTGAAACACATTGAATGATACACTATGAATGCATGGATGTGAATGATATTGTCAAGGGTCAATGTCATCTTTATTGTCAAATTTGCTTTATGTATGACATGCAGCATAGATGAAATTTCTTCCTCTCAATCCTCAGTGCATACATCCATGGAAACATGCTGTGCATTAAACACACACAGCTAAGAAAGGATAGCAGCTACACTATATAAAAAAGACATGTAATCTGAACAGTATAGACAATATAAATAGCATAAACAACAACATAAACAATGGCGCTTGTGGCTACACTGAGCTTTTAACTCATTCAGTACCAGTCATTGGGTAGAGTGAGGTAGTGCATTGTATACACGTCATCATCAAATCAGTTTGTTCAGTCTGTCAAGTGGGTTAGCTGCAGGGATTTGAAGGTCCAGCAGGTGGCAGTGGTCAGCGACACAGTATCGGTACAGTATCAACACAGTGTGTCATTGTGTCGACACGCCTCATGAGGCCTCATGGACCCATGACAATGAGGTTGAAGTCTAAAGACCCTTAAATCTGAAAACCAGCCAAAGGGTACGACAAGATGCAACAGTAAGACAAAAAGTGTGTGACTCTTGTCGTTTAGAGCAAACAAAGGTGAAGATTTCAATTAGCGAGATCTCTGACAGGCCCCCCTGATTGAAAGGGACATTCTCGCCAACGCTGAAACGCTCTGCAAAGCTGTCACTGGTACTTGATTTTGTTTACTGCGCCTCATGAGTCACGGCGCCCTGACCATGTCCACAACAACACAACAGTGAGAAGTTTGCCAGCAACTTTGATTAAGATGCAGCGACTGAGCATCATGAATTGATCAGGAATGGAAGATCATTGTTTATTAGTTGGCAGCATGGAGGGAATTTATAAGTTATAAGTCTTCAGAGGGGAAATATGGACTACCATGTGATGCATCAACATCATCACATTTTCCCAGTTTGTGCATCAACAGAAAAAAAAAACAAATGAATAATAAGACAAAACATTAGCTCATTAGCACGGAAGCTAACCGCAGACGTTAGCACGGAAGCTAACTGCGAAAAGTCGCTATGCAGCTGGAACCCATGACCCGAGACCAACCAACCAAACGCCAACGAGCGTGAGGGAGCCGGTAAACCCACTTGCCACGTTAGAAACACCCAGCAGCAAGCCTACTGGACACGTCACAAACTAGCATACAACCGGCTAGCAACGAGACCCGACAAAATGCCACCCAAACAGAAGCAAGACACAAAGCAGGAAGAGGATTCCCTGACCCTCACTCAAGTAAATGAATTACTCCAGCAACAAAAATAACTTTTTACGGCGCTCTTGCAACAACAACAGGAAAATTTCAAAGGATTTGTCAAGATGCTAATAGACTCAACAAACTCACGACTTGACACTTTTACCAGGGAAGTCCAAGAAATAAAAACCAGCATCAACTTTACCCAAAAAGAGGTAGACGACATTAAAAAAAATCTAATCCGTCAAACTGGCCATCCCAAAGAAATGCAAACAGAATTCTACAAAGTATGTGACGGCATGCTTGTATTAACAGACAAGGTGGACTACTTGGAAGGACAGTCAAGAAGAAACAACTTAGTAATTGATGGAATTGAGGAAAAACCGGGAGAAACGTGGACTGAAACAGAGGAAAAAGTTCAAAAAATCCTTAAGGAGAAACTGCTGATACAGGGGCAAATTGAGGTGGAGAGAGCTCACCGCACAGGAAGACAAGACCCTGGAAGACCTCGACCAAGGCCAGTTGTGGTGAAATTTCTAAGATACAAGGACAGATCAAGGATCCTACAAAAAGCAAAATACTTAAAAGGCTCCAACATCTACATCAACGAAGACTTTACAGATGCCGTACGACAAAAAAGAAAAGAGCTCCTCCCAAAATTAAAAGCTGCACGTGACAGAGGGGAAACTGCCTACTTAAGACATAACAAACTTATTGTCCACCCCCGCACCAGTACTCCAACACAACAGGCATGAGTTCAACATCATCAAGCAGCATACTGAGAATAATTCACCACCCGACAATAAAAACTCTGACCCTACTGAAGCAGGAAATTCACATACCAAAAAACATGGACTTCGAATCCTTTGATGACCCTTCCAACCCTACTGACCACAAGACGTTTGACCCTGAGAACAACTTGGACCCGGACAATAACTTTTTCAAGACCGACCGACCGCGAGGGAGCCAGCGACGACCGTCCGTGAGGGAGCCAGTGATGACCGCGAGGAAGCCAGCGACGACTGCAGGGAAGCCAGCGACCGTGAGGAAGCCGGGAGACAACCAGCAGCGACCACCGTGAGGGAGCCAACGACGACTGCAAGGGAGCCAGAGACGACCGAGAGGAAACCAGCGACGTCTGCAGGGGAGCCAGTGACCGCGAGGGAGCCGGGAGACAGCGAGCCTGAGGCAGCCGGGAGACAACCAGCCAGCGCGCGTGAGAGAGCCGGGAGGCAGCCAGCCGGCGAGCGTGAGGGAGTCGGCAACGACCGCAAGGAAGCCAGCGACCAAGAGGGACCCAGTGATGACGGCGAGAGAGCGAGCGACAACAGCGAGGGAACCAACGACGGCCGTGAGGGAGCCATCGACGACCGCGTGGGAGCGGGAAATTCACATCCCAAAAACATGAACTTCCAACCCTTTGAAGATATTGACTATAAGCCATTCGATCCCGAGAACAACTTGGACCCAGACAATAACTTCTTCAACAACAAACAAAGGGTAACAAACTCTGACTATTACACGGATGAACAATTCAACACTAATATAAAATTGGAAAATGCACTTTCGGTAATACACTTAAACAGTAGAAGTCTCTATAAAAACTTCACAAAAATTAAAGAATACCTGACTAAATTCAATAAATTTAAAATAATTGCCATATCAGAAACTTGGCTTGATGAAGACAAAACAACTGAAATGGAAATAGAAGGTTATGAAATGTTTGCAACTAATAGAGAAAACAAAAAAGGAGGGGGGGGTTGCAATATATGTAGACAAAGCACTTAAATGCAGTAAAATTGAGAGATTGACAAACACAATAGAAAACCTAATGGAATGTCTAACCATTGAAATACACAATAAAAAGGCATCAAAGATCATCATAAGTTGCATCTATAGGACACCAGGAACATGTATTGACACATTCAATAAAAAACTAACAGATATGCTCAGTTATTACAACGATAAGAAAATACGAATAATATGTGGTGACTTTAACATTGACTTATTAAACCCAAATAGACACAAAAAAACAATTGACTTCATAAATACTATGTACAGCAACAGCTTTTTCCCAGTAATCCTGAAACCTAGCAGAATAACAGTTGACACGGCCACATTAATAGATAACATATTTATAAATAAGATTGATCATAAAATGGAAAGTGGACTTCTCATTAATGACATAAGTGACCACCTACCTGTTTTTGCAGTTTTTCATAATTATTTCAATAGAAAAGCTAAATCAACAACTCGTATAACAGAAATAAGACTAAGAACCCAACGTTGCATCGATGCCTTTAAGCAAGACCTAGAAAAACAAAACTGGACCGAGGTCTAGTCAAACGAAGACCCAAATACAGCGTTTGAAGTATTTCAGTCTACCATAATCTCCTTATATGATAAACATTTTTCATTAACTAAAGTCTCCAAAAAGTATAAAGACCCAAGTAAGCCATGGATAACGAAAGGCATAGAAAACACATGTAAAAAGAAAAACAATTTATATAAATTGTTTTTAAAATTCAGAACTGAAGAAGCAGAAAAAAATATAAGACCTATAAAAATAAACTAGTAAATATTATAAGAACCAGTAAAAGAGATCATTATCATGCACTATTAGAGCAGAATAAAGGTAACACACAAGAAATATGGAAAATACTTAACCAAGTAATCAGAAATAGTCCTAAAAAAATGGATTATCCAGAGTATTTTATCAAAAGCAAAAATACTATTTTGGAAAAAACTGCAGAAATAGCAACTGAATTTAATGAGTATTTTGTCAACATCGGCAGTAACCTAGCAAAACAAATTCCTGATCCAACAAACTTGTTTGAAATAGATAGATACGTAGAAAAAAACTCCTCCACGATGTTCCTTACTGCTGTAAAACAAGAAGAAGTATCAAATATTATAAAAACTTTTAAAAATAAAAAGTCAACTGATTGCTTTAATATAGATATGACAATAATCAAGCAGATTATAGAATATGTAGTGCGACCTTTCACGCACATATGCAACCTGTCATTCAAAGCTGGTATCTTTCCATCAAAAATGAAAATTGCTAAAGTTATTCCAATCTATAAAAGTGGAAAAAGACATTTGTTTACAAATTATAGACCAATATCACTACTACCACAA
This sequence comes from Hippocampus zosterae, assembly GCF_025434085.1. Classification (NCBI taxonomy): domain Eukaryota; kingdom Metazoa; phylum Chordata; class Actinopteri; order Syngnathiformes; family Syngnathidae; genus Hippocampus; species Hippocampus zosterae. The sequence goes on along the minus strand of NC_067462.1, from coordinate 21,644,804 downwards.
TTTTCAAAAATATTAGAAAAACTATTTTCTCGCAGACTTGATAGCTTTATACAAAAGCATGCGCTGTTAAGTGAGAATCAATATGGCTTCAGGGAAAAACAATAGCCACTAATATAGACAACAAAGAATTTACTGTTGGGGTTTTCCTAGATCTAAAAAAAGCTTTTGACACAATAGATCACAGTATATTATTGAAAAAACTAGAAAGATATGGCATTAGAGGTGTAGCTTATAAATGGATAAAAAGTTATCTAGAAAACAGATATCAGTACGTGCAACTCAACAATAAAAAAACGAATCAACTGAAAAACACTCACGGAGTTCCTCATGGGTCAGTGCTTGGTCCAAAACTATTCATTTTATATATAAATGATATCTGCAAGGTCTCAAAACTATTTAAATGTGTCCTATTTGCTGATGATACAACTTTCTACTGTTCGGGAATAAATCTGAAACAGCTCCTGACAACCGTAGAAGACAAATTAAACAAATTAAAAAACTGGTTTGACAGAAATAAATTGTCACTTAACCTGAAAAAATCGAAGTTACCGGTAATTGTTTTTGGCACAAGACCAATCAAACACCAAGCTAAAATTATGGTAAACTCAATTGAAATAGAGAGAGCGTGTGAAACCAAGTTTCTCGGATTAGTCATCGACTCAAAACTATGTTGGAAACCACATATCGATAACGTAAAAAGAAAAATAGCCAAGACCGTAGGGATCCTCTACAAAACCAAGGAAGTGCTAAATAAGAGATCTTTGTACACATTATACACTTCATTATTATTACCATATATGACCTACTGTGTGGAAATATGGGGAAATGCCTGCAAAACAAACACACTCGCTATTCTCAAACTACAAAAAAAAGCAATTCGAATTATTAATGGATCAAAACATACAAAACCCACAAATCCACTATTTATCAAATTAAATACGATGAAATTTTATGACCTGGTTGAGTTTAAAATCGCCCAATTAATGTACAAAGCACACAACAACCTGCTCTGCCAAAACATTCAGAAGTTTTTCGAAATTCGAGAAAGCAACTATGAATTAAGAGGTACCAACTTATTCAAAAAACTCAAAACAACAACATACAATCAAGCAAAGAAGTGTATCTAGCAAAGGTGTTAATCTGTGGAATAATCTCGAAACGGACCTAAAAATGAGTAAATCGCTTGCTGAGTTCAAAAACAAATTCAAAAAATAGTACAAACAACCTACATCAATCAGAGTTAAAATTCTAAACATTAAATATAATGATAAATCAGAACTAAGTTGATATATAGAGAAAGGTATTGAAATATCCATTATGAATACAAGAGAAAATTGACAAGAGTGCCAGGGTGAGGATGTATGTAATCCCGATACAAACCAAAAGTTGTAAAAATATCACGGTTAAGGGTAAAGTATGAGCCTTAATGGAGACTTCTTCTTACTTTTTCTTTTCTGATTGATATGAAAATGATTTAGTAGATATAAACACATAACGGGGTAGGACTAGATAAGTTTTTTACTTCATCCTACTCCCTTGAACATAATAACTGTGTTGAATGAAGACTGATTTCTTTCTTTTTACTTTTTTATCTACCTTATTTTCTGTCAAATTATTACTGTATATGTTTTATGTTCAATAAACAAACACACAAAAAAAAGATATTGGAGTCTGGTGACACAATATCAAAACAAGATTCATCCATCCATGCATTTTCTATCGTGCTTGTTCTCAACAGGGTCTAGGGCAGGGGTGGGCCCACGGGCCGAATCCGGCCATTTGGTCTTTTTCATCTGGCGCACTAAAGGTTGGTACACAATTAAGGTTCGATATGAAAGATTGCATTCATTTCTCCACCAAATTGTTCACCTCAACAACCCTCTCCACCCTGTCTAACTGTCTTTCTCATATCAAATCACCTATATAGCCCTTCACAATCTGGCCCCCTCCTACCTCTCCGATGTTCTTCACCCAATGTTCTTCATACACCCGATGTTCTTCATACACTCCTCTCCATCCCCGTGACCAGGCTCAGAACCTGGGGGGACCGAACCTTCTCTGTTGCTGCCCCCACCCTCTGGTACTCTCTACCACAAGACATCCACAACTGTACTGACTTCCAATCCCTGTACATTTTTATCCTATGTTTTAAAATCTTGTCAAGTGTCTTTGAATACGATGAAAGGTGCTTTGAAATTTAAATGTATTATTATTGTTATTTCATTTTGACTTGTAATGACAGGCATTTCAATGCCAGGTGGCGCAGTTACTTGAAGTTGCAGAGCACAGAGAGCGAGGTAGAGAAGAAGAGAGAGGGAGAAATCTTACCACCTGCGGACCTCTGTCAAATGGAAATTCCCGAACCCGCTAAAAAAATTATAATAATAATACGGAAGCCCGCACTCGTGCTAACACATGCAGTTTTACCGTGCTATGTTGTCATGTTTCTTGCTATTTTTCTTCCTTTTACGTCGGACCAGTCAAGAAAAGTTTATTTGTAGATGTATATATTTTTTAAAAGGGGATTTGTTTTACAAAATCAAGACTATGAACATCATCGGTACTTACCAACCCACTCTTGAGGACTTGCACATTGCAGGAACCACGACAAGGGCACAGAAAATTCTACTGGACCCAGGACCTCCCACACCCTGCCCACCCCCTCTTCCAGTAACTCCCCTTATCTGTTACACTGTTACACCCGCGCTGCAAGGAGAGATACCGACGCTCGTTCCTACCGACTGCTATTAATAACAACAATAATAATAATTATAATTAAATGATGTGAAAGACAATTGTAAATAGCACTGCGATTTATCCATTTGTGTTTATATTGCACTTAATTGAACAGTGTTTGTTGGTTTTTTTTTCTTCTTTCTTCTTTCTTCTTTCTACCTACATTCTTGCTGCTGGAGGCTGTAAATTTCCCCAGTGTGGGACAAATAAAGGATATCTTATCTTATCTGAACTCTATTGAACCATGCGCACCAAAACCAGCAGACATTCAGACAGCTTCTTCCCTCTATCAATTAACTCCCTAAATTGTTGATTTACTTTCGATAATGGCTCTTTGCAAGTTTTGGACACCCCAGTATAGCCATTGTAGCACCAGCTCTCTACATACTTGAACAACTGTCATTGATCAATACCACACAGCATGAGAGACTTCAAAGTGCTCAATGACTTTCTGAACAATTGCACATCCAAAGTTGGACTGCAATTATTGCTGCTGGTCACTTTAAAATGGTGATTATCCGCATCCACTACACAACCGTCGTAGTAGTGAAAGTACTGCACCTCTGATCACTTTATCTGTGCTGGTGACCCTCCACATTGTTGCACAGCTGCCATTGGTACCCTTGTATTACGGAACGTCTTGCTATACTCATATGTGTTTGTTCATCATAGTTGCTTCTGACTGCAATAATAGTGGAGCTCATACTACCGGAGACAAATTTCTTGCGTGTTTTTTTGATTCAGAACATGAGGAGCACGTTCAGAAATTCACTCTGACACCCGTGTACTACTCTCACAGCATGTGTGTTTAGAGTGGTAGAATGCGCTCATCTCTCATGAATATCTTAACGCAGTCAATGTTCTATATCAATCAGCATATCATGCATAAACTGTTGAATCACTGGTGCACCATGTTCCAGTTAAAGGGCCTAGAGTGTGCACAGGCACTTTATTTTGGTGCGCTCTGACAAATCAAACAAAAGTGATAAGTCCAAAAATGTTTTTGAAACATTCAACACACAAAAAAACCCCAAATAAATGAAAAATATTGGTTATAAAAATGAAATCTGACTATATGTGCTGACAAATCTTGGCTTCTTAACAGTGGCATGCGGTGAGGTTCATGGTTGGTGAGGTACTGACTCCTTTAGTACTCCTTTAGTTTAGTACACCAGAACAAAACATGCGCGGCAGAAGTCCACGCCCGTGTCTGTTTTGCCAGCCACGGCAGCACGAGAAACCGAAAACGGACACTTAAGGAGTTTATGAATGGAAAGTTTACTTTTAAAAAGTTGCCCGATTGCTCCACTGACAAGACCAAAGTTATCTGTTCTTCTCTCTCTCTGTATCATACAGGTATACGATGTATGCCAGTGACACGATTGTTACTTGTTTGGAACTATTTTGTGTGGAAGGTTACAGTGTTCTGCGTCCATATAAAAAGAGCGGGTGGAGCTTCTCTGTGTTTGTCTGACAGTGGTAGCGACCTAGTGAAAATAAAACGTCTCCAGTTTTGTTATCGAACCAAGTGTAGTCATTCAAAATGAGGTCTACACAAAAACTGTAGAGAGACTTCCGCACAAGAAGGACCAACACAATCAACATAGCCTGACTGTGTTAGGGGGAGTGACCCCCCCACCCCCTTTCAGAATGGTTTGCCCCAGCAGCACGGGGGAAGTGCGTGCGCTTTTTTTGTACGGCGGGCAGTTTTGAATACAGCGGCACATAAAGAACACCGGTGTCCGATGTGTCGTTATTCTTCAACAAACATACAGAAACAGACTGCTGTGTTCAAAGTAAACTTGAGAAAAAAGAAGTATGCCACCATGGTTTAAATCTACTGTAGGCTGAGTACTAGTTTAACTTAGATGTGCACTTTATAATGTTATATTGCTCTGTTTTGAGTTGATAAAAAAAGCTGTTAAAGCAGCTGTTGTGTGACAAAATATTGTTTTCACTGTTGTTGATGGACAGTAATATTGTGTGAGAGATTATGTGTGAATAACTGCTCCAAGTGAAAAATGTTCATGTAAAATTGAAAATCGAAATTATTATTTCAGTAAATATTAGCCTTTGGCACATAGAAAACTGATTCATGATTCCATGTTGATGAAAGCATTAAAATGGGGGAAAAATAGGACAAAAATGTAGAAGGAAATTCAGAAACGATAAAAAATGTGTTAGTAGTCACGATTAATTTTTTTGTCCATTTGAGTTAATTATAACAGTTGCATTTTTAATTAGATTAAATATTTTAATCGTTTGACAGCTCTAATATATACATATTTAAATATGTCATATCATTGATTACAAATATTCTATTATGTATTATTAATGTGACACTTTCACCTGTATGTTGTTGGCACCCGTCTTTTAGACGTCACAATGGAAAATGCAGGTCATATGGCAATGAGTGTTTTGGATGAATGGATTCATGCCAACACTAAAAGATTAATGCACTTTATTTTTAATGAGTTTCTGAAACGAATGGTTCTTTAATTAATTAATAAATACATAGATTAATAAATTAATAAATAAAAGCAGGTGTTGTGTTCATCTTCATTAACATTCTCCGAATCAATACTTGATCTCAGTGCCTCTCAGTTGGCAACTATTCATTTTGTTTAATTGTGTGAGTGGACAAATGTTTTATCAATAACAGCCCCAGATTACTGCCGGATGTTTGCAGCCATTAGTCCATTGGTTAGCACGTCGGCTTCACAGTGCAGAGGTACCGGGTTCGATTCCAGCTCTGGCCTCCCTGTGTGGAGTTTGCATGTTCTCCCCGGGCCTATGTGGTTTTTTCCGGGTGTTCCGGTTTCCTACCACATTCCAAAAACATGCATGGCAGGCTGATTGGACGCTCTAAATTGTCCCTAGGTGTGAGTGTGGCCGTGGATGGTTGTTCGTCTCTGTGTGCCCTGTGATTGGCTGGGAACTGATTCAGGGTGTCCCCCGCCTACTGCCCGAAGACGGCTGGGATAGGCTGCAGCACCCCCCGCGACCCTAGTGAGGATCAAGCGGTTCGGAAAATGGATGGATGGATGGATGTTTGCAGCCATGTGTGGAATGACAATTCAGTTATGTTACGTTTCGGACAAGCCAAATTAAGTTTGGATCCCAAAGTGTAGACGTCAACAAGGTCTCCGTAGCAAAAAAATGTTTTAATACAAAAATCGCACCGACAAAGAGTAACAAAAAAACGCTGGTCAAAACGGACCAGGGCGTACAATAATGATTAACAAAAAGCACCTGCTAAAAGGCAAGGATAGAAACCAAGAACTGAGAATGCAACGAAAAACTATGTGACAAAGCACACACAAGCCAAAAGCCCAATCACAAAATGAAAACCATACTGACAAGATCAAATAGTACAGAGAATATCGAAAGCAAAAAATGACAATGTCTATAGCCAAAGGATCTATGAGCATGGAAACAGGTAGGCATAAACAATGCTCCGACAAGAGGTGCACAGCAGAAGAGTCCTTATATACAGAGTCTCATAATCATAGATTGGCAGCAGGTGTGCACCAGAAGTCCGCTCAGGCCAGACCAAAAACAGAACCGTGACATTACGCCCCCCTCAGCGGACGCCTCTTGGCGGACCACCCGCCTTTGATGCGTGCGCAGCGTGGAAAGCACGGAGAAGGGACGGGTCCATGATCCAGGAGCGGGACCCACTGCCGATCCTCCAGGCTGTAGCCCTCCCAGTCGACCAAATACTGGAACCGCTTACCCCTGCGCCGAGAGTCCAAGATTTCCCGCACTGTGTACACCGGGTCGCCGTCGACAATCCGTGGAGGAGGAGGCGATATGGGAGGAGGAGCCAGGGGACTGGTGGCCACTGGCTTCAACAGGGAAACATGGAAGACGGGGTGAACCTTCATGGCGGGCGGCAGTTGGAGCTTGACAAATACGGGGCTGATGACCGATTCCACCAAGAATGGTCCCGTGAAGTGAGGCCCCAAAGTAAGAAGTACCAGCCATTCGCAGATCGTTTGTCGACAGCCACACCTTCTGCCCCACCTGATAGCTAGGTGCTGGGCATCGGCGACGGTCAGCAATCTGCCGGTTCCTCACAGCAGTGCGTGACAGTGCAGCTCTGGTCTCCCTCCACACGCGGTGGGCCCGTCGCAGGTGGAGCTGTATGGACGGTAGTTCCACCTGACCCTCCTGGGAAGGAAATGGAGGAGTTTGATAACCATAGGCAGACATGAATGGAGACCGACCGGTGGCAGATGAGACAAAGGGTGTTGTGGGCGTATTCCACCCAAGGCAGGTGAGTCGACCATGAGGAAGGGCGATGGAGACAAACGCAGCGCAGAGCTGCCTCCAAGTCCTGTTTCATGCGTTCCGTTTGGCCTTTGGACTGCGGGCGGTAACCAGAGGACAGACTAGCAGTGGCCCGCATTGCATGACAGAAACGTTTCCACACTCTGGTAACGAATTGAGGACCCCGGTCCGACACGATGTCCACCGGAATCCCATGAAGACGGAAGACGTGGTCGATGAGAAGGTCGTTGGTCTCCAGGGCAGATGGCAGCTTGGATAAGGCAACAACATGAACAGATTTAGAGAAGCGATCAACAATGGTGAGTATGACTCACTTGCCCCGGGAAAGAGGCAGGCCTGTGACAAAGTCCATGGAGATGTGGGATCATGGTCGAGATGGAAAAGGCAAAGGCTGCAGCAACCCAGCCGGTGGTTGGTGGGATGCCTAACTACATGCGCGGGTGGAGCAGGCCTTGATATAGTCCAGCGTATCTTTCCGAAACTCCGGCCACCAAAACCGCTGCGAGACGAGCTCTAAGGTCCGTTTCAACCCAGGATGGGACGCCACCTTAGACGTGTGCCCCCACTGCAACACCTCCGAGCGCAGAGGTGGGGGTACAAAAAGCTTCCCTACAGGACAGCCAGCAGGGACTTGGGTTCCATTCTGGGCCTCCTGTACCCTATGTTCGATTGCCCACCTCAGGGCCCCCAAAATACAATGGTCGGGAAGAATACTCTGTGGTTCGCTGCTCCTCTCAACTGGGTCGTGGATACGGGAGAGAGCATCAGGTCGTATGTTCTTGGAGCCAGGGCAATAGGTAAGTGTGAAGTTGAAACGTCTAAGTAGAAGCGCCCACCGTGCTTGGCGTGAGTTTAGTCTCTTGGCAGAGCGAATGTTTGCGGGGTTCTTGTGGTCGGTGTACACTGTGAATGGCTCTTCAGTCCCCTCGAGCCAATGTCGCCATTCCTGCAGAGCCAATATGACTGCTCGCAGTTCACGGTTTCTTACGTTGTAGTTGGCTTCGGCTGGACTGAGACGACGAGAGAAGGCGCAAGGGTGGAGTCTTTGGTAGACTGGGGATCGCTGCGACAATACCGCCCCCACCCCTGAATTTGAAGCTTCCACCTCGACAATGAAAGGTTAAGATGGGTTAAGACAGGGGTGCCCAAACGTTTTGGACCGAAGATCTACTTTTCGATCAAATAACCTCCCGGGATCTACCTTTACCGGCGCGTGCGCACAAGCATAACACTGTATCCTTATTAACATAAGAGAATAAAAAAAGAAAGAAATATGGACCAACTTTATGGACCAACTTACAACAAAGAATAGCTTTTGTAACTGGAACAGAAAAGATTTAAAGTAAAGTAAATTTAACAATAAATATTTTTTGACTGACCATGTCAAACCATACAATACTGAAAAAAATTGGACATTAACTCAATAACTAATAATGCATTCGAACTAATCACCAACATTATCTCAGGAGCACAATATTTAAAAAAAAAATTAACCAGCAAAACAAAAATACAGTATATGAAATAATTTGTTGTTGTTTTTTTTAATCAAAGATGATGTATGGATTAATGGCTACAATGAGCACGTTTTGCAATGCACAGCTTTTCGAAGCGAGGTTTGAAGCAGGACACAGCAACTCTCGGCTCCTGCTCAATGTGTAGCCGGGACCTGTATTTTAGTTAACTGAAGTAGCAGTCACAAAGCGGCATGATTGTTGGCAATATTCGGCACGTTTTCGCTGAAAAAAACTCAAACAGCTTATCAGCGTGATTGGGGTGTGATGTCTTTAAGTGACGCCTTAATTTATTTGGCTTCATGCTGTCCGCTACCAAAATATTTAGACAAAGTAAGCACATAGTCCCTCGTCTGCGACCGCAGGCACCTTATTAGCCTGGCCCTCATTGTGGACAACCGCTTGCGGGAACGTAGAGAGGCACGGGATGACACCCGTTCCCTGCCCCGTCGTGCTGGTGGTCGGCCGTCTTTCCGCGAGTCCTGGCGGACCTCCAGACCAGAGCAGCCCTCCGGTACCCGGACTGCCGATGCTGCGGAGGAGCCTATGCAGCCGGGAGCTGGACGTGTGGGACTGGAGGAGAGATGGCGCCGGATTCGGGAACAATCCTGCTACTACTGCGGCGAACAAGGACATCGAGTGGCCGACTGTTCCGTGACTCCGACCCGCCTTGCGATGCGCACCCACATATGTAAGTTCGCATCCCGCACCGTCCCGCTGGAGCTGAGCCGGGAGGAGTGGGGACTTCAGAAGAGACTGGAATTAGATGGTACTATTTACGGTCCTTCGCGGGCTCTTCCTATTCGGGCACTGGTGGACTCGGGGGCGGATGATTGCTTTTTAGACCCTGTGTTAGCGAACGAACTGGGCTGTCAGGTGGAGGAGTTAACGGACGTTAAAAGGGTTTACGATCTGGACGGACGACTTTTGGCGGAGGTGGAAAGAATCACCTGCCCTCTTAAGTTCAGGGTTTCAGGTAACCACGTGGAATACCGGAGGTTTTACCTGATGCGATCCCATTCCTTACCGCCTAACCGACCGTATGATTGTGCCATCGAATTAATGAACAACGCCCCTCTTCCGAGCTCGCTTCTCTATCAGGTTTCTCACACGGAATGAGAGGCGCTAAGGGAATATATTGATAACTCACTCGCGGCTGGCCTTATCAGGCCCTCTCGCTCCCCTTTGGGGGCGGGGTTTTTTTTTATTGAGAAGAAAGACAAGTCGTTGCGCCCTTGTGTTGACTATCGGGGTTTAAATGAGATAACGATCAATAATAAATATCCCCTACCATTATTGGACTCGGCGTTCACCCCTCTCCAATCCGCCGCTGTTTTCTCCAAATTAGATCTGCGCAGCGCTTACCATCTGGTCCGGGTTTGGGAGGGTGATGAATGGAAGACTGCATTCAAGACCCCCCTAGGGCATTTTGAATACATGGTCATGCCATTCGGGTTAACCAACGCACCGTCCGTATTCCAGAGCCTTATCAATGATGTGTTGAGAGACTTTTTGAATGTTTTTTGTTTTGTGTATTTGGATGACATTTTGATTTTTTCACGTACCCTTCATGAGCACCGTCACCATGTCCGACTGGTGCTACCTCTGTTGGAGAACCATCTGTATGTCAAAGTTGAGAAATGCGAGTTTCATGTCGAGTCCATCTCATTTTTGGGGTTTGTGATTGAGAAGGGGCAACTGAGAGCGGACACTGCCAAGATTAAAGCGGTGGTGGAGTGGCCTACGCCGGCCACTAGGAAACAGTTGCAACGGTTCTTGGGTTTTGCCAATTTTTACCGCCGGTTTATCCGTAATTATAGCCAGAGAGTCCTACATCTGACCCGGTTGACCTCTATAAAAGTTCCATTCAGATGGGACACAGACGCCGACAATGCGTTTGTGGGACTGAAGAAGGCTTTTACTAACCCTCCGGTTTTGCAACATCCTAACCGGCTTTTCCTTTTATTGTAGAGGTGGACGCTTCAGATTCAGGTGTGGGGGCGGTACTGTCGCAAAGATCCCCAGTTGACCAGAGACTCCACCCTTGTGCCTTCTTCTCACGCCGTCTCAGTCCAGCCGAAGCCAACTATGACGTGGGGAATCGGGAACTGCTAGCTGTCGTTATGGCTCTTCAGGAGTGGCGACACTGGCTCGAGGGGACTAAGGAGCCGTTTACCATGTACACCGACCACACGAATCTCGCATACATTCGATCAGCCAAGAGACTCAACTCACGTCAAGCCCGGTGGGCGCTTCTTCTAACACGGTTCAACTTTACCCTCACTTCTCGTCCTGGTTCCAAGAATGTACGTCCTGATGCTCTCTCCCGGATTCATGACGCTGCGGAAAGAAGCAACGAGCCGCAGCACATTCTTCCTGCCCATCGTATTTTGGGGGCTCTACAATGGGAGATCGAACGGAGGGTCCTGGAAGCCCAGAGTGGAACCCCAGCCCGGCTGGTTGTCCCGCCGGGCAACTTTTTGTTCCCCCACCTCTACGCTCGGACGTCTTGCAGTGGGGGCACTCGTCTAAGGTTGCGTGCCATCCTGGGGTGAACCGGACCTTCCACCTCGTCTCCCAGCGGTTTTGGTGGCCGGAGCTGCGGAAGGACTTACGGGATTTCGTCATGGCCTGCCCCGACTGCGCGGGCAGTAAATCATCCCGTCAGCCACCGGCCGGGTTGCTGTGGTCTCTGCCCGTCCCACCTTGGCCGTGGTCCCACATATCCATGGACTTTGTCACGGGCCTGCCTCTTTCTCGAGGCAAGTCCGTCATACTCACCGTTGTGGATCGATTCTCCAAATTGGCCCATTTTGTAGCCTTATCCAAGCTGCCGTCCGCTCTGGAGACCGCCGACATCCTCATCGAGCATGTTTTCCGTCTTCATGGGATTCCGGTTGACATTGCATCCGACCGGGGCCCTCAGTTCGTCTCCCGAGTTTGGAAGCGGTTCTGTCGGTCTTTGGGAGCCACTGCGAGCTTGTCTTCGGGTTACCACCCGCAGAACAACGGACAAACTTAACGGGCCAATCGGGACTTGGAAGAAGCGCTGCGCTGCGTGTGTCTGCATCGCCCTTCATCTTGGTCGACTCACCTGCCGTGGTGGAATACGGCCCACAACACCCTCGTCTCGTCTGCCACCGGTCGTTTATGTCGGCCTATGGTTACCAGCCTCCTTTGTTCCCTTCCCAGGAGGGCCAGGTGGAGCTCCCGTCCATACACCTCCACCTGAAACGGGCTCATCGGGTGTGGAGTGAAACCAGGGCTGCCCTGTCGCGCACGGCCGCGAGGAACTGCCAGATTGCGGATCGCCGCTGTCGCCCTGCGGTGAGCTATCAGGTGGGGCAGAAGGTATGGCTGTCCGCGAGGGATCTACGACTGGCGGGGACGTCGCACAAGTTGGTGCCTCGCTTCTTGGGACCGTTCGAGGTAGAGCCCATCATCAGCCCCGTCTCCGTCAGGCTCCGGCTGCCTCCCTCCATGAAGGTGTTTTTGGTATTGCTATTCCCGCTGCTCATGGACTATTGTGCTATCGACCTCGTCGTGTTTCGCGTTTTGCAATTTTGGTACACCTGCTTTTTGTAAGTTTGTTTTTGTGATTTGGCTTTACGCCCGCGTGTATTTTGATACATTGTTTTAGTTTGTATTGGCGGTCTTTAATTTTCTCCCTTGCCTTTGTGCAAGCGACTTTTGTTATTCGTTTATGTTCTCTCTGGTCCTTGTTTTGACCAGCGCTTTATGTTACCTCTTTGTCGGTGCGATTATAAGCATTAAACCTATTTTTGTTACGGAGACCTTGTTTACGTCTACGTTTTTGGGATCCAGACTTAACTCGGCTTGTCCGAGACGTGACAGGTAATAAGAGTTTTGTGATTGATATGGCTGGCGAAGGGAGTGTGTTTCGTTATATAGGCTCAAACCAGCTCATTTGGTTGGGGGCGATGTGTAGTTGCTGGCCCAGGTCCCTCGCCGTGGTCGTCCTCCGAAGCCCCCAGCCTCACTTCAGCGTGTCGGTGTTGAGTGTCGTTCTCCCGCTCTCACCTGTGCCTCCAGCCTGACTAATTTCGCCTGCGCCACCAAGAGACAGAATGGGATGGCTTGGGGGAAGGGCGGACACTAGGACCATGCTTCTCAACCAGCAGGCTTACAGTAGGGGGTGTGTTTATGTGAATGTCTTTGGTGCACATTTGCAATTGTTCAGATCCACTTGTTGGCAGTCGTGGAATAAAGACTTGTTTTTGTCAATCGTGTGTGCTCTTTTTGACTGCCACCCATTAATATTTCTATGTGAAGAGTATTTTCTTAATGCAAAGTAACTTTATTGACTTCATTGTAAACAGCATAGTTCACAACCGGATGTGACGTCGTCAAAGCGGAAGACGCGGAAGCAGGAAGTAGAGCGATAAGTCGTCACTAAGAGAGAAACGTGATGGTCGTCGAGTTTAATCCAGTACAATCCACATACATCTCACGCCTCTGGTACCATCGTGGGTATTAGTGATGGGTCCATGAGGCCTCATGAGGCGTGTCGACACACTGACACACTGTGTTGATACTGTGCTGATACTGTGTCACTGACCACTGCCACCTGCTGGACCTTCAAGATCCCTGCATCCAACCCACTCAACAGACTTTACTGACTGATAATTTTTTTGTATATTGAACATATAAAATATACAATTCGGTAATAAATTGGCAAAAAGTGAAGGTAAGATATAAAAAAAGAAAAGAAAATAGTCATCATCACAAATATGTGTTCAAAGGAGTAGAAAGAAGTAAAAAAAAACCCTAGAGTCCTACCCCTTCTTATATATGAATTGATCATTTTTCAAAATAGAAAAGAAAGTCTACATATCAACAAATGCTTTTACCCTTATGTATGCTGTACTTATACATTTTTACAACTTTAGGTTTGTATATACAGTACATACTCATTGGAGCACAAGTATATGTCGATTTTCTCATATTCATAATGGATGCTACATTTCATTAATATATTAAATAATCTCATCAATGTATTCCTGATGTATTGCTATATTTCATGGGTGTATCGAATTTATTAGCTTAATTCTGATTTGTGTAGTTGTCTTGTACTATTCTCAAATTCATTTTTAATATCAGCAAGAGAGTTACTCATTTTACTGGTCCGTTTCAGAATCATTCCACAGATTTACACCTATTACAGATACACTCCTTTGCGTGATGTTTGTTCGTGTTTTGGATTTTTCTGTATAGGTTAGTACCCCTTAAATTATGACAACATTCTCGAATTTTAAAAAGCTTCTGGATGTTTTGGCAAAGGAGGTTATTGTGTGCTTTGTACATTAATTGGGCGATTTTGAAGTCAACCAGGTCATGAGATTTCATTGTTTAATTTGATAAACAGTGGATTTGTGGGTTCCGTCTATTTGGAGCCAGTGATTGTTCTGATTGCTTTGTATTGTAGTTTTAAAACAGTGTTTTACTGGCATTTCCCCATATTTCCACACAATAGGTCAAATATGGAAGTAATAAAAGTGTGTACAAGGATTTCTTATTCAGCACATCCTTAGTTTTGGGAGGATCCCTATGGTTTGGGATATTTTTCTTTTATTATCTATTATGTAGCTGCCAGCACGGTTTTGCATCTACAACTGTTCCAAGACATTTTCATAAGGTCATTCATCGATTTGATGAAGTGTATACAATATCATTCACATCCATGCATTCATTTTGCAACATTCAATGTGTTCAAATAATGTGAAGATCATTTGAATGAGGATGCTTGTGGGCTTTGATTTCACATTTTTATTGAGAAAAATAAGATGCTCCAATGTTTTAAACTTCAGCATGTTGCGTCTTTTACAAGCAATTTCTCCTGCTGTGAAGAACACACGCTCACAAGGGACGGATGTGGCTGGCGTACAAAGGAACTCCTTTGCGAGGTGGGAAAGGTTTGTGTTGGTCCTTCCAGTACAGCTGCTTCCTGGAACCTTGATTGTCAAACATGGAGTGGAGAGTCAACCAATAATTACTGATTGTCAATTAATCATCAACATAGCAACCGTGAAAAGATGAGTGAACGTTTGTATACCTGGCGTAATACCGGGTGTATCGCGAACTTCATTCTCATGCTTGGCCCGATAATGCCTCAGCATGGTGGAGGTGCTTCTGTTGGCGAATTGACTTGGCAAATTCGACATTTCACCTGTAATGAAATGTGAATAAGAAGTAACTAAGAGTTACCTTGAAATGTATTCGGATTAGAATGGTACAACACGTCAATAATCTGAGAGGCACTCGGCGAGTGCCTCTCACCGAGAGGCTCTCGGCGACAGAAGGCGATTTGAATAAATAAATAAATAATACCTTATTCTCCAGGACATCAAAATGGTCCCACACGGCGGATGATTTGCGTCTCTGCTCCATAATCGGCAAGGAAGGCAAGGCACGAACACGAAGTCTGCACTGACACGAGCTTCGACAAGCGAGCGTGAGTGAGGTCTGGCTTGTTTCGGCAGGTGTTCCTTATAAACACTGTGTGGCGGGCTTTTGCTGCGTCAACGCCCTCTGCACTGAGTCGACGCCCCCTGGACTAAGTGGCGCAGCCTGTACTGTGCCAAGCAGCCGATGGAGTCTAAACTGCACCGGTGCAGTTCACGTGTCAATTAGCAGCCTGGACTGTGTCAACGCAGCCGATGTGTCAATTAGCAGCCTGGACTGTGTCAACACAGTCGATGTGTCAATTAGCAGCCTGGACTGTGTCAACGCAGCCGGTGTGTCAATTAGAAGCCTGGACTGTGTCAACGCAGTTCACGTGTCAATTACGTGACGTAATGAGCCAGCACATGCATCGACACGTGGTTTGCTCTGTGAGCCCGGCGCATGTGTCAATGCATCGGTGTCGCTGGACCCATCACTAGTGGGTATGTACAATTTTTGTTATCGGTGAACAGTTCTGTGACACTTTATGCTGCTTTACTAAATGGTGCTCGCTGATGTGCAAAACACATGTTAGGATTTGAGCTAGGGCTCGCTAATTGCGTTAGCACGATGACGTCTTGTAATTTCGCGGTTGAGGCTTTCGTGGTCAACCGTGACTATGTGTTTCAAAGTAACTATTTACCCACATTCTCTGTATGTAACCCCTCTGACTCGGGTTGGTTGAGTAGGAGCCTTCCAACCGAGCCATGCTGTCGCATCTCGCCCATCTACGCTTTGTTCCAGTAGCCATTTTTCATTAAGGTGCTATGGTTCCCCAGCACCTGATGCAGACCGTTTGGACGTCTGAGCCGGCATGTTATTTGTTTTATTGTCTCTCATCATTGTATGAGGTAGGCATTAGCGTAAAGGGTCTTGCCCAAGGACCCAGACTGGATGGTGTTATGTGCTAATTTTTTGCCCCAAGCGTACCATACCATACCATATCATACCATATATGGTAATATGGTATGGTATGGTAATATGGTAATATGTTTACCCAAGATGGCTCCTTGCTGGAGACATGCTTACGATGTTTTAAGTTGCTGTAGGTTCAGTGAACTCTGTCGCTGCTTTATTAAATAAATGTTTGTTGCAGCTCTGAAAAAATGAGAGCTGTGGTTGTTGTTTTTTTTTAAACACACTTTATTCATGGTTTTCAGAGTCTCAACAAATACAAGTACGTCTTTGTCCGTCTCAGTGCCTCCTCTTCTTCCGTTTCACTCGAGAGGCGTTCATGACCGCCTCCGAAAAACATAAATTAACGATTCCTTCAATGAAACTATGAAAATTGAAAATAATGCATCAAAACAGAAAATCAAGCGAGGAAATCACAAAACAAATTCTGTAGGGGGGACGAGAGAATTTATATCTCTGAATTAATCTACAGCAGCAACATCGGGATGTCACAAAATAAATTCTCTCGTCCCCCTACAGATTTTGTTTTGGGATTTCCTCATTTGTGAATACACAACAAAGGCATAACATGGTGTTATGTGCTCATTGTCGCCCCAAGCAGGATTCAAACCCCTGTCTCCCATACACCAAACCAGTGCCTTGCCAACTGAGCTATCCAGCTGCTTTGAGGTAATGTTAGCTAATCTATTTGGTTGTGAACGAAAAGTGTTTTAATATACACTGCAAATTCAGTTTTTATTGTAACATTTGTTTATGGTGTGAATTGAAGGTAATTTTGCCTCGTATTTTATGTTACAGTTTCACCATTTTTTCCATCATTAAACCTATGGACTAAGAGTAACATATTCAGAGTCGTGGTGTAGGAAATAAGTTTGGCTGACTGTCCAAATCTGGCTGAGACAGTGCAGTGAAACCACGGCTTCCTCGCAGGCAAGATGACGTGAACACGCTGGTAGGAACAAACCATCACTTTCAACAAGTAGGCCAACAAATCAGTGTCCTGTAGTCAGGAGAAAATAAATGAAGTAGCCATGTCAAAGACCATTCAGATGCTTCGTCTGTGCACTCTAGTGCCTCGTCAACAACATCCTCTGCCGCAGCTAGAGCAAGAGCAAAAGCAGAAGCTGCAAAAGCATGTCTTCACTACGCTGAGGAAGAAATTAACCTGAAACTCGAAAAAGCTAAGTTGGAACCATCAATGCAAATGCTTGAATACAAGAAAGAAAATACTTGTGTTGGATTCTACTCCCTTAACAGCCACACAGCACACTCAACAGTATGCTGCTACTGAGCAGCCAGGATGAGTGCCTCTGTGCTGTCCTTCAGGCCTGCCCTCTCTAGCCACTGATAGGACTTCTTGAGATCGGCCACTTCAGTTATGGTCCGGTGGTACATCCCGTGTAGGGGCTTGTCCTGCCATGATCGTCCCTCTTCCGATTGTGGCATATACCAAGGTGATGCACTCTCCCCACTGCTGTTCTGCATAGGACTGAACCCCCTAAGCCAAGTAATCACCAAGACAGGCCATAGATACCGCCTCAGAAATGGAGCTACAATCAGTCACCTCCTCTACATGAATGACATAAAGCTGTATGCTAAGAGCGAAAGGGACGTCCACACAACCAGGATCTACAGCAGCGACATCGGGATGTCATTCGGGCTTGAGAAATGTAGTCGGATGGTGACTAAGAGAGGCAAGGTAGTCCGCACTGTAGGGGTCTCACTCCCTGAAGGAACAATAGCAGACATTGAGGACAGCTACAAGTACCTCGGAATACCACAAGCCAATGGCAACCTCGAACTGGCAACAAGGAAAGCAGCTACGGCCAAATATCTACAGCGAGTGAGGCAGGTCCGAAGAAGCCAGCTCAATGGCAAGAATAAGGCAATAAACAGCTATGCCCTGCCAGTGATCAGATACCCTGCAGGAATAATAAGGTGGCCAAAGTAAGAGATTCAGACCACGGACGTTAAGACCTGAAAGCTCCTAACCGTGCATGGAGGGTTCGATCCCAAATCCAGCACCATGAGACTGTACGCAAGCTGAAAGGAAGGAGGCCGGGGACTCGTGAGTGTGAGAGCCACTGTCCAGGATGAAACATCCAAGCTCCAACGGATGACGTACTCAGAGAATGTCTCAGACAATGGGGAACAGAAGATGAGGCGCTGGAAGAGGGACAATCATGGGGAGGACAAGCCCCTACACGGGATGTACCACCGGACCATAACTGAAGTGGCCGATCTCAAAAAGTCCTATCATTGGCTAGAGAGGGCTGGCCTGAAGGACAGCACATAGGCACTCATCCTGGCTGCTCATGAGCAGGCCCTGAGCACCAGAGCCATTGAGGCCCAGATATACCACACCAGACAAGACCCAAGGTGTAGGTTGTGCAAAGAGGCACCTGAGACGATCCAACACATAACTGCAGGGTGTAAGATGCTGGCAGGGAAAGCCTACATGGAACGCCATAACCAGGTGGCTGGCATAGTCTACCGAAACATCTGTGCGGAGTATGGACTGGAAACCCCAAGGTCAAAATGGGAAACACCTCCGAAGGTAATGGAGAATGACAGAGCGAAGATCCTGTGGGACTTCCAAATCCAGACTGACAAGATGGTAATGGCGAACCAACCAGATATCGTGATCATAGATAAAGGGCAGAGGAAAGCCGTTGTAGTGGATGTAGCGGTCCCAAGTGATGGAAACATCAGAAAAAAGGAACACAAGAAACTTGAGAAATACCAAGGGCTCAGAACGGAGCTGGAGAGAGCCTAGTAGGTAAAGGTGACAGTCGTGCCTGTGGTGGTCGGAGCACTCGGGGCAGTGGCCCCCAAACTAGATGAGTGGTTGCAACAGATCCCGGGAACAACATCGGACATCTCAGTCCAGAAATGTGCAGTGCTGGGAACAGCAAGGATACTGCGCAGAACCCTCAAGTTTCCTGGCCTCTGGTAGAGGACCCGGGCTGAATGAGGGACGGACACCACCCTTTTTTTATATGTAGGTATATATCTATATTTCTATATACGTATATGTTTTTATTTTTTGAGACTACAACCATACTGGCTGTCCTTGAGTAGGTGGACTTTATCTCTGAATTTCTAGAGTCTGAGAGAATGCTGTTGCAGGATTTCTACAGAGTAATTACATCCTCATAATCATTTTATGTGGGAATATCAGAATTATGAAATGATAAATTACAGATAGGACATTTGTTTTGCAGTGAGCATTAACGTTTTTATCATTATCATGTCAATATTATCACAGTCATTCCACTTTTTATTTCGACAGCATTTGGTTATTTCATAATTTCCTTTTTATGTCATGATTTGAGCAACATTAAATTTAATAAATATTTGTACCAGTGGCGATTGCTCTCGGACTACAAGGGAAGCTCAGCTTCTCCTAAAATATCATAGAATAACTGATCAAATATGTGAATGCTAATTTCATTGTGCGTACATGTCATTGACTAAATATGCGCTACAACGTGCTCAACTTTTGTTCCGAATCGGCTTCTTCTTACCGGTTACGACGCGACTCCCTTCTCATTCATTCCCGCTGCTTTAAACGGTGGACGCTGAGCGTCCGCAGAGCGTCTACTGCCCGGACGCCGAGCGTCTCGAGAGTTCAGGGTTGGTTGTCCCTATTCTGAACGGAGACGAGTCATTGAATACAAGCTGGTTTTTGTCACGCCCACGGACGCTCGGCGTCTCTGGGACTGGATTGCAGTGGGAGGGTACCGGACACCAGGCTTATCTGCATCAGATGGGATGAGCTTTTGATTGACATCAAAATGAGCCAATCACTGACCTTTTAGTGTCGGCATCCGCATGAGCAATTTTTCAATTCGCATTCTGTTCTGAGTTGAGCTGCAGACTTCTAATCAATTTAGCGAGACTCTTTGTTGTAAACAACTAGCGACAAATTAATCTTTTATTTCTGGTGGGTTTTATTGTCGTTCCTGTAGTTGTAGGACACTAATTAAGTCCCTGGAAAAGACGCCTCGTTGGTACGACAGGGTCACAGATCATTTTCTTGAAAAGGAACGGAGAGTAGAATTCACGTATAAATAAACGGACACAGTTTATGATGTCGGCCAAAATTGAGCTTCCCCTCTTTGACAGACCAGCATCCGCCACAGATTTGTACATAATCTATTTCTCATTGATCAGGAATATCTCTCACAAGATCTCTCACAAGAATGATTACAAAAGTAATGATTACTTTTGTTTACGACATCAGCCAAAACACAGACCTCATCATCAACAATAAAGTAGACATGAATATACACTTGCCTTCGGTCGACTGGTTAGCACATCCACCTCACAGTGCAAAAGGTGTGCAGGGTTAGATTCCGGCCTACCTGTGTGGAGTTTGCATGATCTCTCCATGCCTGTGTGGGTTTTCTCCGGTTACTTGGGTTTCCTCCCCCATTCCAAAAACGTGGTGCCAAACTCATTTTTGTCGCCGGTCACATTGTAGTTACGGTTTCGCTTGGAGGGCCGCCATGACTGAATTTTATGAAACCACATAAAGGTTTAACCACCTCCTGTCACGTTCTGTCCGAAGCGATAACTATCGCTTCGTGCAGAACAATGAAATAAAGGTTGGATCCCCGGAGAACAGACAACGAAAAAATCTTGTCAACGAAAAAGTGTCTTTAATGACAAAACAACAGAAAGAGCCCGACAGGGAAAAACGGTAACACAAAACGCTGGTCAAATAAGGACCAGGAAATAACAAGAAGGGTACTAGAACAGAAAACGCTCGCGGAAAACAACACGACGCGAGGAGGACCTGAATTTGGCGGAAATAAGAGCAATACAAAATCGAGGAGCAAAACGCGAATAACAAGGGTAACGGCCGCAAGGCAAAAGGGCAACTGGTCAATTGACAAAAGCGAGATCTAGCGCGGGAGCAATATGGCACGGCATGGAATTCTCCGGCAGTGAGTAAAGTGCCGGAGTTTCCTAATAAAGGAAGCATCATCATCCCGAGATTAACAACAGGTGTGCAGTCGGGGAAAAGAAAAGCCCGCCCCCTGCAGGCAGGCACGGAACGTGACACCTCCACATATTACATAGAAGGCGAACAACAAAATGATGGGTAACTAGGTTTGAAATCAGAATTCAAGAATAATGGCTTGTTCAAACATTGTAATTATGGATTACATATGACTATTTAAATTGTTTGTTCAGACTTCAGCAAGCATCATTGAAATTGCCATGTTTGACTTTCTTTCACGGGCCACATAAAATGATGTGACGGGAAATCTGTCCTTGACTTTGACACCTGTGCTCTAAAGTGTTTCTTGGTCTGTGTGCCCTGCGATTGGCTGACAAGCAATTCAGGGTGTTCCCAGCCTACTGCCCGAACACAGCTGGAGAAGCAATTCAGGGTGTTCCCCGCCTACTGCCCGAAGACAGCTGGAATCGGCTCCAGCATGAAATTTCATGGATCTTTGATATTCGTGTGATGCTCTTCCTGACAGACTCTTACAACAGTGGTAGAATTATTTTCATCTCTGTCTTTGTTCACCACTTCTTTTGTTTCCTTGTTTTAAAATCCCTTTACAAAAATGGCTTTTTTTCTTTTTACATGCACTCAGAAAGCCTTTTATGATGCAAGGACATTCAGTTGGTTGAACCTTGCAACGCATTTTACGGAAATTTTTTTTATGATAAAGCCTTTGTAAATACTTTGTACATACCACCCCAGTCACTGCTGGTGTGATGGTATCATCTCCTGACTTCGGCACAGGCACTGTGAATTCAATTCCCATTCAGTGACAGTGCGAATGCTTGTCTGTCTATGTGTGCCCTGCAAATGACTGCTGACCAGTTCACGGTGTACTCCACCTTTCACCCGTCAGCTGGGATAGGCTCTAGAACTCCACAAACCTGACGATGACAAGTGCTATTGAAAATGGATGGATGTACTTCCCGGCATAAGAGTGTGTTCTCTGCGATACACCACCTTCATTCACCTGTGCCCACATACGGAAATACCAAAAGAAAAAAAACTCCTCCAGTTAGATTGCGCTGTACATGTGTTGGGGAAAAAATCGGGCCCAAAACGTTTTGGGATTAATCCTTTAAAATGGTTCCTCCATCCAATTTTTAAAAACCACAACACTCGAGCTCTCGAGATACAGTTATTTATTTGTTTTCTTTACTTATATAAACTGTGAGATATTATAAGAAATTATCAAATACTGTGGTCATATTGTGGAAATTTACTTTGCTTTCTCCATAAAGGGGCACTCACCCATCACCTTTTGAAAAGGTTCTTTCACCTATCTGTATTAAACCAAATTGCATGTATGGTAAATACACTTAATGATTGAAAAAAGTAACATGGCTATTCTTGATGTGATTGAAATTTGGATCTAGGTTTCTGCAAAAAGAAAAACCATAATTCAGTTGTCAACGCCCCCTGTGCAAATATTTCAATTCAGTTGTTTGTGGTGAGAGAGCAGCAGCTGTTTGTGATGGCTCAGAAGAAATTGTTCTCTGGCGTGATTTCATATTTAAAGTTCTGCATGTGGTTGTTTTCAATTCCATTTTTTTTCCTCCATCCTTTGAGTGCAAATGAGTGATGTATTTTTCCGTGTGGGTCATTGGTGTTTTTCCAACTCCTCAATGCTCCTGACAAGAAACACTTTGACATCCTTCAGTGAACCATTCAGGTTTATGAAAATCATGCAATTTCCAGTCCAAGTACTGTGAATTTGTTTCTGCTTTTTTTACATTTATTTTTTAGATTCTCGTGTTTTGCTTTGTGAACTGCTCATTAATGAAAACAGATTCTCTCATCTTTGAAAAAATGATGGCAGCTGGTTTGTTTGTAACATCCGTCCAAGGCAGAGGCATGCATCAATGTTATCACAATCCAGGCGTATTCCTTTGGTCTGCAGGAAAGCAAACACTTGTTGCCCCGCAGAACTAGCATCTATCTCACCCTGCTCATGATCGGTGTCAACAGTCCACGCCAGTGTCACGTTGTGCCCGAAGCGATGGAATTATTGCTTCGTGCACAACAAAATAAGGAAGTGGATCCCCGAAATAGCAGACACAGAAAGATGTTTGTCAGACAAAAATGAGATTTAATATAAACACAAAATACCCGTCTAGGCGAAACAAACAGAAGACGCTGGTCAAAATAAGGACCAGGAATGAATTAGGATGTAACAGAAAACACTTGCGGAAAAACAGCAAGGAAAATGATTCGGCAACTCTAGAATTTCACACGAGCGGATAAGACTGCACGCAATAACAGTCAATCGATTTAAAGATAATAATTTACTCGAGAAGGACTCGGCGAGAGTAATGGCACGGCGTGGAATACTCCGGCAGTGAGTAGACTGCCAGAGCGTCCAAATAAAGGCTGAGTAATTAATCACCAATGGGTGACAGGTGTGCAAGCGGTTGGCAAAAGCCTGCATCCTTTGGGCTTTCGTTTTCTCCACCAAAACAGTAATGTTTTCCTACATCTGACAGCAGAAACATCTGTCATTTTATCATTTGCAAAGCTTTTCAGGCCATTAAGATAAGATAAGATATCCTTTATTCGTCCCACACTGGGGAAATTTACAATTAAGAGGTTAGCTTTCGCGTTTGGTTTGGATTTTCCAGGCAGAGTCTTGAGGATTTTGAAAAGATGGTTTCCTACGTTGACGTATATCATCTACAATGTATTATAGAAATGTGTCTGTAACTACTTTAAAAATCAGAGATGAAAGAAAAAACTATTATTTTTCAATTTAAAAAAAAAGTGGTTTGGTGAGGAAAATGCTCGCGGAAAAGTTATTTTTTTTTTTTATTTTCAAGACAATTTTAGCACGACTTAAAACGTAGACACATGATTTGCTTCAGTGCCTTGAGCTCGACTCTGATGCCCCAGCCAATTTGACAATGTTTATTCATCCCACATAATGGCTTGAGAACAGAACAAATTAATGGCATGAAAGGGAACTGGGATCTCTAAAATGACAGCTATCTGCAATGGGGTGACGACGAGACATGAATAATATGTTCATAAAAAAAATAAAACAGATGTTAACAAGAAAGCGGGCGGCCCGATAGTCCAGTGGTTAGCACGTCGGCTTCACAGTGCAGAGGTACCGGGTTCGATTCCAGCTCCGGCCTCCCTGTGTGGAGTTTGCATGTTCTCCCCGGGCCTGCGTGGGTTTTCTCCGGGTGCTCCGGTTTCCTCCCACATTCCAAAAACATGCATGGCAGGCTGATTGAACACTCTAAATTGTCCCTAGGTGTGAGTGTGAGCGTGGATGGTTGTTCGTTTCTGTGTGCCCTGAGATTGGCTGGCAACCGATTCAGGGTGTCCCCCGCCTACTGCCCGGAGACGGCTGGGATGGGCTCCAGCACCCCCCGCGACCCTAGTGAGAATCAAGCGGTACGGAAGATGAATGAATGAATGAATTAACAAGAAAGCAGTGTTGGTATCAAGCCAAGTATGGAGGTGCACTTCATAAAAAATAAGTGGTATTTTTTTTCATGTATTATTTTTGAAGCCTCTGATTGATTGCCAAATCAAATGGACAGAACGACATCAATTAGCGTCTGTTTGAAAGCTCGGTTACGCCGTCAGTCAGTGGCGAGCGCACTTGCCGCGACCTCACGTCGCGGCAGAGGGACGTTAATGAAAAGACAGCTGCATCTTGAGACGGCTTTGCACGACGTGAGGCCTGAAATAGCCTTTTCTGTCCCTCTTGATGTTTTTCACTCTACTTTGACTTAGCGTCGCTTCTTTTTAAATTTGTAGCGTGAACACAGCAAAAGCTTGAAATCAGAGCAACACCAATCAGTTTGTGTCTTCAAGGGATTCTAGTCTTTTTTTTCTTAAGCAGATGAAAGTGCAGCCGATGCTATGTTGCTCGGCAACAGCGACCATACACTCACGTGGACGTGCATGTACGCAGACACATACACGAGCACACACAAAAGATGAAAGCTTTACGACAAGATGGTTTCTGATGATGATATTGCTCACCTTGTTACACTCAAGTAATAATTGGCACATTATAACACTTATTAACACAAACAAATTGAGTCAATGCAACATGCGATCATGCATAGCAAAATGTCATTTTTATGAGCAAACGTGGTCAACAGAGTCAAATTTTGCCATGCTGTCAATATATTGTATTTCTATAGAACCACATCACATTCTTGTGAGAAAAGACAATTTTTTCAGTCAGTCATAGCCGTCGCCTTTTCCTGGCATAATACCATTTTAATGTGGACATACTTTCACGATCGCGTGTCCAAAGCAGAGCCAACACAAAGTTGAAGAGAGAATGCAATATTCAACCAATCACAGTAGTGTGCGCAAGAATTAATTCAAACACGAAAAGCAATGCCACTTTGAGGTTGATGCGAGAACTCGACTGTGATTTCGACCACAATGTTCTAAGTGGATGTTGAGTGTCTTGTAATTCTTTAGCCCTTGTCTATTTTGACCCCAAAAATGTGAGAGACCTTTTAAGACATCTGGGAAACGTTTTACATCATGACATAAAGTAAAAGTTAGTGTTTGATGAACGATCCAGTATAATCTTTGTGGGGAATGGTAACATTTTATATACCGTATTTTCACGACTATAAGGCGCCATTAAAAGTCTAAAATTTTCTCCAAAATGGACAGGACGCCTTATGGTGCGGAGCGTCCTTTATATGCGCTGGGTTCCAAAATCTGACTGACAGCCGATACGCTGTTTATATAGAGAAAAGGCGGAAGTGACTGTGGCCAAGCATGCGGGAAAGAAGTCGACCAATCAGGGAAGCGTGGGCGTGTATATATACATATATGGAGAGGGAGAGAGAGAGAGAGAGGGAGAGAGAGGACAGGCAAGCTAGTCCGCCAATGGTGAAGGGTGGGCGTGTAAGTGGACGCTAGACGCCTCAAGCCAGTACCAACACTTGTATAGAGTGTGGGGCGTTCAAAGTAAAGTTGCAAACGGCATGGGAACAATGGATGATCGGTGGCAAACACAACTTTACAAAGAGTGAGAGGCAGTACTTGGCGAGTTACGCCACAATACGCAACAACGAGAGGGAACGCGGCGTTTTTGATGGATTACGGTACTTGCACAATTGTTCAATTCTTTCTACACACACACGCGCTGCCACCATGTTTCGCTCTGTTCTTTACTTTCAAATGTGGGAAAGCTTCACACGAGAGAAATGTTGACTTTGCTGTTGCTACTCCTTCTTTCCGCTCGGCAATGCGTAGCAACTCACACTAGCATGTGATGCATTCAAAGACAACTGAGATGTGCAGTCCTCTGCTTCTGATACAGAGGATGAGGACTTTGATGGATTTCTGGGTGATGATTGATCGATAAACGTGAGAACATTGTACGATGGCTAAATAAAATACACCCGAACTCAGTTCTGCTTTCGTTGCCTTTTTAAAAACGTGTGTTTATCTTATCTGTATGTCTTGGCACGCTACCGTATGCTTCAAGCTAACGTGTTAGAGTGCGCGCATGCATGCCGTATGTTTAAGCTGGCGTATGTTTTACCACTGTAAAACTGCGGCCATTAGTACGATGCGTCCTGTGTATGTGTAAAATACAGAAATGTCACCCATTAATGAGACTGCGGCCATTAGTACGATGCGTCGAATAGATAGAAAATACGGTACATAGATGTACCGTATTTTCACGACTATAAGGCGCCATTAAAAGTCTTAAATTTTCTCCAAAATGGACAGGACGCCTTATATATATATATATATATATATATATATATATATATATATTTTGTGGATTATTCCAGATCTATTTTCATTTTTTATTTTTTGGTGTCATGACTGCTCAAAATCAACACATGTGTGTGACTGTGTGTTTCAAGAAGGTCCCACTCTTCCTTTGTGCATAATGTGAAATTTCCAAGTATGACAAAGAGTATTTTCCTCTGTGTTTGACAGGGTCATCCTGTGTCAAGGGAGGAGGCGAATCTTATACGTGACTGCCGCCGCATGCTGCAGCCTGCATCACTATTATAACGAAGGTCCCTCACGATGAGAGCATGCTGGCCATATATTACCAGATTGGATCACGTGCCTCCGCCGTTATCCGCTACTGTGGTGGAATTTTTGTCGGATGCTTAACAAAGCAAATGGAATGTGTCATACAGAAGTCAATTATATCCTAACGTGGCGACGAAGCTGAAGGAAAACCGTTGAATTAAAATGGCTTTTGTTTAATTCTGTGATACTGTGTTGTATCAATGTAGCCTCAGTGGCTTTCATTGACCAGTTCATATACATGCACACAAACATAAAAAAGATTAGACTGAAATTGTTATGTCCTTTTTCAGAAGGGAACAGATTTGTATCAATTGTGACAAAATGGGAGAAACAAAAAGCACTGAAATAGGCATTTTCTGTACAGTCGGATGTGTTGAGGTAAGAAGAGCCTGCATTCAAGGTCGACAGGCAGACATGGATAGATGGATAGATCGAGAGAAAGATTGATTGATTGATGGTTTTAATTCGGGGAAAAAGCTAGTGTTCCCTGATGTAAAATCACGTGAGTAATCATGCTGCTTTTTTAAGCAAAATGTTTTTTTACTGGAAAAATTTGCTTTCTTCTAAGAAAAAAAGTATGAAGAAAGACAAAGATTGTTTTGTTACCATGTAATCATTTCTGATGTTTATAACACATACATCGTGCAATTCGTGTAATTGTCATGTAAGCACCTTGTGAGAACTGCATAAGACTTTGGGCACATATTTACATTCATTCATTCATTCATCTTCCTAACCGCTTGATCCTCACTAGAGTCGCGGGGGGTGCTGGAGCCTATTCCAGCTGTCTCCGGGCAGTAGGCGGTGGACACCCTGAATCGGTTGCCAGCCAATCGCAGGGCACACAGAGACGAACAACCATTCGCACTCACACTCACACCTAGGGACAATTTAGAGTGTTCAATCAGCCTGCCATGCATATCTTGGGAATGTGGGAGGGAAACCGGAGCACCCGGAGAAAACCCACGCAGGCCCGGGGAGAACATGCAAACTCCACACAGGGAGGCCGGAGCTGGAATCGAACCCGGTACCTCTGCACTGTGAAGCCGACGTGCTAACCACTGGACTACCGGGCCGCCCACACATATTTACATACGTTTTTTTAATTTTGTGTGTGTGTCAATGTGTGTGTGTGAGTGTGTATCTCTCTCTCTCTCTCTCTCTCTCTCTCTCTCTCTCTCTCTCTCTCTCTCTCTCTCTCTCTCTCTCTCTCTCTCTCTCTCTCTCTCTCTCTCTCTCTCTCTCTCTCTCTCTCATATATATATATAGGAGAAGTGAACCAATGTCTTTTTTCGTCAATGGATGCTACAGCTTCTTGTTGACTTTGAAACTTAGCTTGTAGCCGACGTGTGCACATTTTGAGCATGACGTCTCTGATCCACTGGTTAAAGGACACTTTGATTCTCTCCTCTTTCATCTCAAACCGCTTCAAACAACAAAGCGTGTGGCGGAAAAGTGGTTAGGACTGCACGACTGTCCGTGTTCTATGTTATGTGTTGTGTTTATTATTTTACTTTATGTTAACTGTTTTGTAAAGCGCTTTGTTACAGCTGCCGCTGTTGTGAAAGCGCTATATAAATCAGCATGTATTGTGTATTGTATTGTATATATATAAAGCCCCAATGAATGAAATGCTGAGCGAGGCAGAAACTGACCTGAAAGCTAAGATCAAAGCTGGCCAACCTAGAAACCGATTACAACGGCTATGTAAAGGACCACCTGAAAGTCTCATGGAAAGTGTAAATGCAGCACTGAGGGCGATCCCTACTGTAACGATCATGGAAACCAATATGCTGATATACGCTTCAGCATCAGTGATCCTTGAGATGCTTGGCTATAAGAGCAACCATGGAAGCCATGAGATACGTTATCCACCATGGAAAAGACGGTTGAGGCTAAGATAAGGCGGCTCGGTAAGATTTGAGTCAATTGACGGAGGCCCAGAGTGGTGTGATGAAGAGGCCTATACCCGAGAGGTACATCCAGATGACCATACCTGAAGCACTCGAAACTGCCAAACAAAGGCTCCAAGCCTTGTCCAGCCGCCTAAAGCGGTACACGAAAGAGAATGAGGCCAGACGCATAAACAGGGTGTTCGCAACACAACCTGCGAAAGTGTACGCTCAGAGGCAGGGTCCTAACAACAGGGCTGACCCACCAAGACTGGAAACTGAAAGGTACTGGAAAGGCATATGGGAGAAGGAGGTTGCACATAACAGCAGTGCACAATGGCTGGTGACCCTGAGAGTGGAGCACAGCAACCTCCCTGAACAGAACCCAGTTACCATAACAGTGGCAGACTTACAGGAAAGAGTCTCGGATATGAAGAACTGGACAGCACCAGGTCCACACCTACTGGCTAAAGAAACTCACAGCACTCCATGAGCGCCTAGCAGCACAAATGAACCAGCTGCTGAGGGATGGGACTCACCCAGAATGGCTAACCAAAGGGCGAACGATCCTGATCACGAAGGATCCTTCAAAGGGTGCAGTCCCATCCAACTATCGGCCAATAACCTGTCTCTCCACAAATGGAAGCTCATGTCAGGCATCATTGCGGCTAAGATAAGTGGACACATGGATCAAGATATGAGCGAAGCACTGAAGGGCATTGGTAGAGATACCAGAGGAGCCAAACATCAGCTCCTGGTTGACAGAACAGTCGCACAAGACTGCAGGTCCCGACATACCAACCTATGCACAGCCTGGATTGATTACAAGAAAGCCTATGACTCAATGCCACATACATGGATCACAGAATGCTTGGAGTTGTATAAGGTGAACAGGACCCTAAGAGCCTTTGTTGCAAACTCGATGAGGGTGTGGAAAACCACACTTGAAGCCAATGGCAAGCCACTTACCCAAGTGTCCATCAAATGTGGCATATGCCAAGGTGATGCACTCTCCCCACTGCTGTTCTTCATAGGACTGAACCCCCTAAGCCAAGTAATCACCAAGACAGGCTATGGATACCGCCTCAGAAATGGAGCTACGGTCAGTCACCTCCTCTACATGGATGACATAAAGCTGTATGCTAAGAGCGAAAGGGACATAGACTCCCTGATCCACAAAACCAGGATCTACAGCAGCGACATCGGGATGTCATTCGGGCTTGAGAAATGTAGTCGGATGGTGACTAAGAGAGGAAAGGTAGTCCGCACTGAAGGGGTCTCACTCCCTGAAGGAACAATAGCAGACATTGAGGACAGCTACAAGTACCTCAGTATACCACAAGCCAATGGCAGCGGAAGAACATTGACAGTGTTATAGCTGGCAGTGATTGTAGTGTGATGCAATCCGCTAAGGTAAATGCCCGGTGAAAACATTCTTTGCCATCTTGCGGCCACTTTGAGCATTTTATGGCATCTGACAGAAAATAAATACAAACTAAAGGTCGCGTATATGCCTGTTTGCTGTCTAGATTTGTGAATGCTGGATGGGAAAACATCAAGCAGTCAATTTTCAGCATCAAGCTGCCAGATCGACCACAGCAATAACACAATGCTACAGTGCTCTGTCAATGCCAGACGCCTTATAAGTGACTTTTCCAAGGATGTTTTTGCTATAAACTGCAGTGAAATAGGTCATAATTTCCAGCATAGCAGAACACAAACACACACACACACACACACACACACACACACACACACACATGCAATCACACAAATGTAAAATTATCTTCTCTCAACAAACACCATTTCTGTGGGAAACTATTTTGTGGAAAATATTTGCATTATTTCAACCAAATATAGCATTGGCATAACCAGTGTTCCCTCTCATGCATCTAAGCATTCACACAAACTCCCTGATCATTCTTTGGACCATGGTGGGCGACATCAGACATGCACAAGGCAGCCAAACCAATATCTTACCTGTCCAAATCCTGAGATGATAACATAATGTCAGTCGGCAAAAAAGTCAAACCACCTACATATCAAAATCAAGCATATCTTTGAATAGAGATGTGTGATCCAAATACAATTCATTAGCACAAGTTTGTCAGACTTAGTTAAGGATTTATTCCATGTTTATGTTGTTCATTTACCCAAATTGACTTGTTTCGAAATCAATGCAACAAAATGGGAATGTTTTAAGTCAAGTCAAGTCAACAGTATTTATAGAGCACTTTCAAACAGCCATCACTGCATACAAAGTACTGTACATGGAGCGATTTAACATACACAATAAACAGTAAGACGAATCCGTAATAAAGGCGGTAGAAAGCACCAAGCAGTAAAATCAAGAACAAATCTAAGTCATGCTGTTTTAAATAATAATACCGTATTTTTACGACTATAAGGCGCCATTAAAAGTCTTAAATTTTCTCCAAAATGGACAAGACGCCTTATGGTGCGGAGCGTCTTTTGTATGCGCTGAGTTCCAAAATCTGACTGACAGCCGACACGCTGTTTATATAGAGAAAAGGCGGAAGTGACTGTGGCCAGGCATGCGGGAAAGAAGTCGGCCAATCAGGGAAGGGTGGGCGTGTATATATATATATATGGCGAGGGAGAGAGAGAGAGAGAGAGAGAGAGAGAGAGAGAGAGGACAGGCAAGCTGGGGAGCAGTCCGCCAATGGTGAAGGGTGGGCGTGTAAGTGGACGCTAAAGGGACGCCGCAAGCAGGCACCAACACCCGTATAGAGTGAGGCAATGTGCATTGTTGCAAAATAACTCCGGTTTTGGTTTCTAAGAACCCCCGAAAATAAATTCGACAAAGAGACACGCCTACGAAGCTCAGTTCAAACTTAAAGCCACCGGTTATGCTTTTGGCATGCGTGCCCATCTCACAGCAGCGGTGAAAAACCAAGTCAAGCAAATGAACTCTGAGCTTGCCGTTATTCCCGGAGGCTTGACTAAAGAACTCCAACCGCTGGACATTGGTATCAACCGGGCGTTCAAAGTAAAGTTGCAAACGGCATGGGAACAATGGATGATCGGTGGCAAACACAACTTTACAAAGAGTGAGAGGCAGCACTTGGCGAGTTACGCCACAATACGCAACAACGAGAGGGAACGCGGCGTTTTTGATGTACTGTATTACGGTACTTGCACAATTGTTCAATTCTTTCTACACACACACGCGCTGCCACCATTTTTCGCTCTGTTCTTTACTTTCAAATGTGGGAAAGCTTCACACGAGAGAAATGTTGACTTTGCTGTTGCTGCTCCTTCTTTCCGCTCGGCAATGCGTAGCAACTCACACTAGCATGTGATGCGTTCAATGACAACTGGGATGTGCAGTCCTCTGCTTCTGATACAGAGGATGAGGACTTTGATGGATTTCTGGGTGATTATTGATCGAAAAACGTGAGAACATTGTACGATGGCTAAATAAAATACACCCGAACTCAGTTCTGCTTTCGTTGCCTTTTTAAAAACGTGTTTTTAGCTTGTATCTGTATGTCTTGGCATGCTACCGTATGCTTCAAGCGAACCTGTTAGCGTGCGCGCGTGCATGCCGTATGTTTAAACTGGCGTATGTTTTACCACTGTAAAACTGTGCCCATTGGTACAGTGCGGTCTGTCTATGTGTAAAATACAGAAATGTCACCCATTAATGAGACTGCGCCCAACTGTACGGTGCGTCGAATAGTCGTGAAAATACGGTAATTGTTTATACATTTTGGCTTCAATATTTGCTATTTTATCATGTCAAAATGATGATCAAGTGGAGAATGACATGAGTGACGCTTCTCATCACAATATGTGAGTATAAAAATTATTTAAGATGAACTAATGTAGTCATGTAGGAGTAACGTTATTAATTACAGTTAAGTGACGAGATGCTTCACTTGTTAGATGACAATCCTCAAGAGGGATTTCAAAGAAGTAGCAGGTGCTTAAGGCAATTGATAAGCGTTTAGCCTCAGCCATCAGCATCAGCAAAAACACCACCATGCAAAGAAGGCAATGCCTTTCATAGAATCTGGAGAGAACCCCCATGAGGCTGGCCAACTAACAACAGGACTCCTCCACACAAGATGCCTCTGACAGGCAGTTGCAGGTCGACCCGGGAAAGCACCTGAGCTCCCTCAGCACATTGCAACAACAAGTCTCCGTCCAGACATGATCATTACATCTGAGGCTTCAAGACATCTGATCATCCGGGTATTTACGGTGCCCTGAGATGAGCATATTGAGGAAGCCGATGAAAGGAAATGTGCAAAGTACCAGGAACTGATGAAGGATTGCAGGGAGAGGGGCCGGAGAACCTTTTATGAGCCCATAGAAGTCAACTGTAGGGGTTTTGCAGGGTATTATCTTTGTAAAGTCCTCAGTCGTTTGGGCGTTACAGAGGTGGCCAAGAAGAGGGCCATTTAATCCGCTAGTGTAGCCTCAGAGTAGGCCACAACATGGCTTTGGATCAAGAGGGCTGATCGTTGGTGTGCGACTGGGACGCAAGTCAGGACTCGATCAACCCCTGTTGGGCCGACTGGGAAAAGATCTATGATGTTGTGAGACCTGTAACACCCAATGACGTCAGGATACAGCACTGAGGATGCGTTCCAGTGCATCCATGAGATGTGTCTTGCACAGCCAAGTTGTGGGAATGTCTGAAAGGCTAACATCAAGTGCAGACACTCTGCCACTTAGCACTCTGTTTATTGTTTTTTTAATAAACTAGTGCTTTACTCATCAAGAATGTGATCCTTGACTCACACACTGACCAACACAAGTTTCTATACAAACCTTTTTTAGAAATGGATGCACAGTATCCTACCGGGATGGTGGAGGGCTCTGACTATATGAGCCAGCCAAAGTGTGATCATTTGCATCTTGGGCATTGGTGAAGAAGGCAGTTCGGGCTGCCAAAAGCTGATGTGAATTGCATGACACATGACCATCGACACTTCATAAATGCGTTGCTGTAATATGCTTCAACTGTGCAGGGACACACTCACTCAGTGTTGAGGCTCCATCTACCAATGTGTTATGAGTTTGTAAGGTGCGGGTAAAAACACTATTCAAAAATGATCTTAATGCAAGTAAAATGTATTGCCGATTTATTTACAACCTGAATCTGGGAAAAGGGGAACAATCGAAATGTAAACTGTTTGCGCAAACACTCTCACCTGGTGATGATCATCTTTAATGACTTGAGATGCCGGATTTTCTTCTCGAGGTCAACGTTCATCCACTTCCAATGGATAGAGTAGTTGAAATTGTCTCTTGAGAACCAGAGGGTTCGGCAGTTGAACACAACATGACCTAATTCTACCAATTCTTCCAATAAATACGTCTTCAATCCGTCCCATTTTCTACATATGTTTTGGGAGTTTATCTGAATGAAATAACACATTACCTTCCACCTTAAATTGTGCAGAATGTTTCAGGTTAGCCACCTTAAATGGTGCAGATTGTTTCAGGTTAGGCAGAGGTGCAGGGTTCAATTCCGGCTCCAGCTTTCCTGTGTGGAGTTTGCATGTTCTACCCTTGCCTTGCCTTGGGTGGGTTTTCTCTCGATACTTCGGTTTCCTCCCACATTCCAAAAACATGCGTGGCAGGTTAATGGAATGCTCTAAATTGTCCTTACGTGTGAGTGTGAGCGCAGATGGTTGTTCGTCTGTGTGTGCCCTGCGATTGCCCAGCAACCTATTCAGGGTGTCCCCCACCTACTGCTGGGATAGGCTCCAGCATGCCTGCGACCCTGGTGAAGATAGGTGGATCACAAAATGGATGGATGGATGAATATCCTCATCTAGCGCCAATCAGCGCTCCCATTAAAGCAGGGTGTCAAACTCACTTCACATTGTGGGCCGGACGGTTAAAATTTTCCATACTCTGCTGTTAATAACCAAAGTAACATGTCTTTCCTTTGTTTTGGTCCAAAGAAGCACAAGAGTATTTGGAAAATGTTGAAATTTAATGAACATATTTTTTACAAAACATTTCATTAAGCACCTTAGATTTCCTTCGACAAATGTGCAATTTACTTTTATCATTCACATATATGCATTACAACAGACTGAGACTGGTGTTGTCTTCTCTGATCAAAACAATGTTGTCTTCTACTCTGATCAAAACACAGTCCCCTCGTGAATACTCAATGAATTTCACCTTATTAAAAATATTCATTCCGTGTCGATGCATTTTTCCTCTTTTAAATGATCCTGTGGGCCTGATTGAACCTCCTGGGAGGCCGGTTCCGAGCCGCGGGCCGTATGTTTGACAACACTGCATTAAAGTGTCATCTTTGCCGATGGGGCAAAATTTGTTTTATAAGTGGCTAAACTGGTTGTGCATTGACCATCTGATCTCTCTCAACGCAAGTACTGTATGCTACAGCAACAGAAGAATATGCCTTTTCACTGGCATCAGTCAACACATGAAGCTCACGCTTGTCTGTGAGATCTACGAACTTATTACAGTCTATTTGATGATCAGAAGGACAATCGATTGAGATACATCTGAAGTGGGGCAGTTCGGAGCACCACTGGTGCCATGACTTTGCCAGTTCCCCAGGAAGATTTTGGTCCCATGCAATTCCTCTCTGAAAAAGACATTTGACTTGAATAGTAAATGGAGATAAATGTCCAATGAGATCAAAGATGCGTGTAGCATCTTGAAGTACACTTTTCGTGTCATGTTTGCTATTCAAATATTCAGTGAAATTCATTTGATTCAATGGTGAATCCATCTGTTTCAGTGATCAATGTTAATCCTAGCACTTTGAGAGGGTTTTGTCCTTTTGCCTCCAATGATTCCATTTCATTTTCCTGTTTCCACATATTTCTCAACTCGGGGGAATTTGTGACACATTTGCATAATTTCGTATTTGTGGTTGACATTACTTCTTTGGCTCTCTGAGATAATTTCAGGGCCTTGTTGACATTATTTGCGCCTGTGAATAAATCATCCACGTACAAACACTCATCTAAAATGTTGACTTCTTCTTGATATAAGTGTACATAGCTTTTGAGGTGATGTCTCATCATTGCCGCTCATAAAAAGGGACCGACAGACACACCAAATGGCACATGAGTCATTCTAAAAATCACATAACAGATCCCAAAACATTACTCTCACGCTCATTTAGGCTAATCTGCAAAAACACTTTTCTTATGTCAGCCATCATGGCAACTCGGTGCTGTTGGAATTTGATCAAAATGTAGATCAGGATCCAGTTAATAGACATTAAGAGACATAGCTTGGTAGCAGTTCCACTCTCTAATCACTGGATGACATGGCAAATAATAAACTGGGTTTTCTGTCTCAAAATTAATCACGTGGTTAAGTGGTTAATGACTTCTTCAGAAGTCATCTGGATAGGTTAGTCAATCGATTCCGTGCTGGACAGTAATTATGAGAAACATTACATAGACCTTCGTCGCAAGGCAGACTATCTTCATATCTACCTTGTTGATAGTTCACTGACTTTTAAAACTTCCGCATTGCTTCTGGCTCGGGGGTGGGGCTCTCCATATGAATGCCCAGTGACTCTGTCTCCAAGTAACAGCACAACAGATCGGTCAGGATTTGTTCTTCTCCAACTGTCAATTCCAGACATCCACTTCCACAGCTTCCATAGTTACATTCATGATGGGAATGGACACAACAGCTTGAATGAGCCATGCAAATTTACTCTCCATGACCACTTGTCCATTATTAAGTCTCTCTATGCACCCTGACACTACATTTCAATAATGTATCCTATCAACATTCCAAAGTTTTCCGTTTCCATACCTCTCACTGGCGTTATCAGCTATCTGTAACCCTTTTTCCTCAACAGACAAGAAAAGAAAAGATTGTTGATTTCTCAAGCTTGCTTTAACTTTCTTTGCAATTACTCTTTTGTGTGTCACAGAGCCAAATGTGTGCAGTTTTATGTCTGTTCCTATGACTGGTAGGTTTCGGGCTCTAGAAATATCTTCATGGATAAAACTGCATCAGCCCCCTTCCCCCACCCATCTAGGAAGCACTTAGTGAGGTGGCTTTGTCGCGGGCGGTGGTCCACAACCCCTAGCTCCAGAGCTGCATGTGACTCTTGAGCATATATATTAGAGCTTTCAAATGATTAAAATATGTATCTAATTAAAAATGCAACTGTCATAATTAACGCAATTACGCGCAATATGTCTGGTCTCAAACTTGGGCCTTAAACTGGACAGTGATTTCAAACTCGATCGGCAAATTGGTGCCGTTGTTAAATCAAGCTTCTTTCACCTTAGACAGGTGGCCAAAATAAA
This sequence comes from Hippocampus zosterae, assembly GCF_025434085.1. Classification (NCBI taxonomy): domain Eukaryota; kingdom Metazoa; phylum Chordata; class Actinopteri; order Syngnathiformes; family Syngnathidae; genus Hippocampus; species Hippocampus zosterae. The sequence goes on along the minus strand of NC_067462.1, from coordinate 21,607,642 downwards.
ACCTCTCCTCTCACATGAACACTTTGTCACATCCCGGCTGGATTACTGCAATGCCCTGTACTTTGGAGTCAGCCAGTCCTCCATTAAGCGCCTTTAGCTGGTCCAGAATGCCGCTGCTCGCCTCTTGACTGGTACTCGTAAGAGGGAGCATATAACTCCCACTCTGGCATCCCTTCACTGGCTCCCCATTCATTTTAGAGTTATTTTCAAGATCCTTCTCTTTGTTTTCAAATCTCTGAATAATCTCGCGCCACTTCACGTCTCTGAGCTCATCCGCCCCTACACACCTGCCCGGCACCTCAGGTCTGTGGACCAGTCTTTGTTAGAAGTACCAAGAATTAAACTGAGGCTCAGAGGGGATCGAGCCTTTTCTGTTGCTGGTCCCTCTCTCTGGAATGACCTCCCACTGAACATTGGGCAAGCGTCCTCGCTGCCCATCTTCAAAGCCCTCCTCAAAACTCACTTGTATTCTTTAGCGTTCGACTCAGCATGACTTAGATTTGTTCTTGATTTTACTGCTTGGTGCTTTCTACCGCCTTAATTACCGATTCGTCTTACTGTTTATTGTGTATGTTAAATCGCTCCATGTACAGCACTTTGTATGCAGCGATGGCTGTTTGAAAGTGCTCTATAAATACTGTTGACTTGACTTGACTTGACTTGACTTGGTGCAGGCGGGCAGATGGTCGACTGTTTAGCCTGTTGGCCTGACAGTGCAAAGGTGCAGGGTTTGATTCCGGCTCCGGCTTTCCTGTCTGGAGTTCACATGTTCTCCAGGTGCCTGCATTGATTTTCACGGGTACTCTGGTTTCCTCCCACATTCCAAAAACATGCATGGCAGGTTAATGGAATACTCTAAATTGTCCCGAGGTTTGAGTGTGAGCCCAAATGTTTGTTTATCTATGTGTGCCCTGCGATGGCTGCCAACCAGTTCAGGTTCAGCGCCGCCTGCTGCCTGAGGACAGCTGGGATGGGCCCCAGCACACCTCATGACGCTCGTGAGGATAAGCTAATCAGAAAGTGGATGGATGGATGGTCGGGGCATAAACAGATGAAACATCTACCAAAACGTTTTAGCTTGTCGCTTCGAATGTCAACAGTGAATTCAATGCGTTGAGATGATTTATGAGCTATTTCACAAAACAAGCAATCAATAGTGTTTCATTCGGACTCCACATACAAAATGTCGCAGCTGATGCCTTAGTTCCACTGTGTGACCTTCTCATTCTGCGCTCTTTGCCGTGCTCCTTTATCACGTGCATCAGGCTGAAAGACTTCTCATTGAATGAGTTTGGATTGAATGCAACTTTATTGTCAAAGCACAGATGAAACTTCTTCCCTCTCAAGACAACATAAAACAAGAAGAGCCGCTGCGGGTGTCCGCGCCGCCATCAAATGAAAGTTTAAAATAAATGATACAAAACACCACATGAGACACATACAATTATGCAATCTTAACCACTTTCCTGCACACACTTGGTTGTCTGAAGCAGTTATAGATGAAAGAGTTGTGAATCAAAGTGTCTTTTTCACCAGTGGATCAAAGACGTCATGCTGCAATGTGCACACGTCTGCTACAAGCTAATCTTGAAAGCAACAAGAAGCTTTAGCATCCATTAATGAAAAAGAGAGATTGGCTCTCTTCTCCTGTCCTTTGTAAATCTGCTTCAATTCCAAGCCGCAACTCCCAGTTCCACATACGCATTAAGGGTGTGGAAAATAATCGATATTAATCGATACATCGATGCGCACGTCCGCGATCCGAGTGCATCGGCTCATACGACGCAATTGACGGGTGAAATCGCGATTCATCACGATGCATTGATGGGTATCGGTGAAATCGCGATTCATCACGATGCATTGATTGGTATCGGTAAAATCCGATTCAATCGCCGTTTTATTCATGTTAAACGTCACATATCTGCCCTTTCCTAGGCGCAATGAATGCACCATCATTGCTTTGCGTTTTGTGTTGAATACGGACGGTAGCCGTGCGTCACATACAGTCCAGTACACAACGAGCGAAACATTATGGAAGTTAGCGCACGCAGCAGCAAGGAAACTACTATATTTAATGCAGCCGCAACATTCAAATCTTATGTTTGGAAATACTACGGCTTCGAAAAGAAAGACGGTAAGCTTGATAAAACCTCCGTAATTTGCAAGGAATGTCGCACTAAGAAGCCATACAACGGCAGCACCACAAATATGCAGACCCACTTAAACCGATGGCACCAGATCACCGACAAGTTTCCCTCCCGCTTCCCCGCCCAGTTCCTCGTCGGACACCGGAGAAACTCTTGGTAAACCAGGTCAGGATCAGAAAAAAATCGCCTCTTATTTTGGGAGTCCCCTTGCAACTCACTGTGACCGCACAATGGCTATAACTAAGGCCACTGCTTATTTCATATGCAAAGACCTCCAGCCTTAGCGTGGTGGACAACGAGGGTTTCAGACAGCTCGTGCACGTTTTGCAACCCAGGTATAAAATACCAGATAGGTCTGTGTTCACTTACAAACATATTCCCGATGTGTACAACAAAGTGAGAAGTGAGATTACTGTGTCGCTGAACAGTGCGCAAAGAGTTGCACTTACAGTGGATGGGTGGACATCTTGCGCTAGAGTTTCATATACATATATATATTATTATTATATTTCATATAAGACACTCAGTGAGAATAGTCTGTTTGTGTTTACACTATAGCAACAGCTGTGAGTCTCAGGTGCCAAATTGTTTACATTTTCTTTGCACAAAACCCAATTGTGAAAGGGCTTAAATAAGTTGTTTTACAAGTTCTACTCTTTATAAGGAATAAAGTGGTATCCTTTTTGTAATACCATACTGAATTCCATCTTTTTAAAAGCTTTTTTTCTTTGCTTATTTGCATCATGTTTAATTGCACAATATCGCAACAAATTGCATTGTATCGTATCGGATCGCATTGATTTGAACTTAATGTGTATAGAATCGTATCGCATCGTGACGACGGTGAAACGTATCGCATCGTATCGCGAGAAAATTCCATGTATCGTTTAAGTATCGCATCGCTGGCAGTGGATCGTGATGTGTATCGAATCGTCCTCAGTGCTGAGATTCACATCCCTAATACGCATCGGCGCTGTGCGCTGACGCTCCATCCAGCCACAGACTGTCCATCAGCACCGACCTTTTCGCTGAACAAAGCGGGGCTGTAAAAATGCTGCCTAGTTCAGGCGCAAGACACAAGCACCCCGGGGATGTCCAGCAACGACAGTCAAATGGTGCCGACGTTCCTCCCAATCAAATTTGAAACTCTCTCTCTCTACTTTCGACTTATAATTCCAAACATTCCATCACATCTTTTGCTTTGAGCACATTATCTCTTTTGCTTTACCTGAATTCAAGGGCAAGATCCTCTGGGATCATTTTTAGCAATGTGGGATATAACAGGCTTCCATCGGATACAACGCCCATGGCATCAAGACTGCGCACTTGTACATCACAGTTGTCATCCTATGCTGTCATGCTATGTGCCACATGTGCCAAATAAACATTTAATTTATTTATATGAGGAAAAATATGTCAATACAGCCAGAATTTTTATGCGTTCCACACATTTGCTGTACGCTGAGAGGGATGGGCTTGATCCAACATAGCCTTCATATCTCGGCATTATAATAGCACATTGAGAAAATGACTTTGGCAAGCCGAAAATACTTTTTGTGAACATTTATTTTGTTTAAATGTCACCAGATAACTATCATGTTCTGTGGTAAACTATCGTTTTCCTTTTTCAACCTCCTATAATCAGTACATCCATATCCGTAATACATCAGTGTATTTTGCCATGAAAATAATACCTTGTTTTTTCTTTTGCCATGTCAATCACGCAAGCACCTGCCTTTCACCATGAAGTGGACAGCTAGTTTGATGGGATGTTTTATTTTTGGGTGGATGCATACAGCCGATGGTAGCTGTTTGTTGTCTCAATTGAAGTCACAGTTGCCAAATAGAAAATATGTGCTGGTCCAATGTAAAACATTTTAATGACTGATCATGCTTTTTCCTTTTTGCGATCAATTAGATTATTAATCCATCCATCCATCCATCTTCTACCGCTTATCCGGGGCCGGGTCGCGGGGGCAACAGCTTTAGCAGGGAAGCCCAGACTTCCCTCTCCCTAGCTACTTCTTCCAGCTCTCCCTGGGGGATCCCGAGGCGTTCCCAGGCCAGCTGGGTGACATAGTCTCTCCAGCGTGTCCTGGGTCTTCCTCGGGGTCTCCTCCCGGTGGGACATGCCCGGAACACCTCACCAGGGAGGCGTTCAGGAGGCATCCGAATCAGATGCCCAAGCCACCTCATCTGGCTCCTCTCGATGTGGAGGAGAAGCGGCTCGACTCGGAGCCCCTCCCGGATGACCGAGCTTCTCACCTTATCTCTAAGGGAGTGCCCGGACACCCTGCGGAGAAAACTCATTTCGGCCGCTTGTATCTGGGATCTCGTTCTTTCGGTCATGACCCATAGCTCGTGACCATAGATGAGGGTTGGAACGTAGATCGACCGGTAAATTGAGAGCTTCGCCCTTTGGCTCAGCTCCTTCTTCACCACGACAGACCGATACAACGTCCGCATCACAGCAGACGCTGCACCGATCCGCCTGTCGATCTCTCGCTCCCTCCTGCCCTCACTCGTGAACAAGACCCCAAGATACTTAAACTCCTCCACTTGGGGCAAGATCTCCCCCCCGACCCAGAGGGGGCACTCCACCCTTTTCCGACTGAGGACCATGGTTTCAGATTTAGAGGTGCTGATTTTCATCCCAACCGCTTCACACTCGGCTGCGAAACGCTCCAGTGAGAGTTGGAGAGCCCTGTTTGAAGGAGCCAACAGCACCACATGATCTGCAAAAAGCAGGGATGCAATACTGAGGCCACCAAAACGGACCCCCTCAACGCTTCGGCTGCGCCTAGAGATTCTGTCCATGAACGTTATGAACAGAATCGGTGACAAAGGGCAGCCTTGGCGGAGTCCTACCCTCACTGGGAACGATTCCGACTTACTGCCGGCGATGCGAACCAAACCCTGACATCGGTGGTATAGTGACCGAACAGCCCGTATCAGGGGGTTCGGTACCCCATACCCACGAAGCACCCCCCACAGAACTCCCCGAGGGACACGGTCAAACGCCTTCTCCAAGTCCACAAAACACATGTAGACTGGTTGGGCGAATTCCCACATACCCTCGAGAACCCTGCTAAGGGTGTAGAGCTGGTCCACTGTTCCACGGCCGGGACGAAAACCACACTGCTCCTCCTCAATCTGAGGCTCGACTTCCTGACGGACCCTCCTCTCCAGCACCCCTGAATAGACCTTACCAGGGAGGCTGAGGAGTGTGATCCCTCTGTAGTTGGAACACACCCTCCGGTCCCCCTTTTTAAAAAGAGGGACTACCACCCCGGTCTGCCAATCCAGAGGCACTCTCCCCGTTGACCACGCGATGTTGCAGAGGCGTGTCAACCAGGACAGCCCCACAACATCCAGAACCTTGAGGAACTCTGGGCGGATCTCATCCACCCCTGGGGCCTTGCCACCGAGGAGCTTTTTAACCACATCGGTGACTTCAACCACAGAGATAGGAGAGCCCACCTCAGAGTCCCCAGACTCTGCTTCCTCCAAGGAAGGCGTGTTGGTGGAGTTGAGGAGGTCTTCGAAGTACTCTGCCCACCGGTTCACAACGTCCCGAGTCGAAGTCAGCAGCGCCGCATCCCCACTGTACACAGTGTTCGTGGTGCACTGCTTCCCCCTCCTGAGACGTCGGATGGTGGACCAGAACTTCCTCGAAGCCGTCCGGAAGTCGGCTTCCATGGCCTCACCGAACTCTTCCCATGCTCGGGTTTTTGCCTCGGCGACCACCAAAGCTGCGTTCCGCTTGGCCAGTCGATACCCGTCAGCTGCCTCTGGGGTCCCACAGGCCATAAAGGCTCGATAGGACTCCTTCTTCAGCTTGACGGCATCCCTTACTGCTGGTGTCCACCAGCGAGTACGAGGGTTGCCGCCACGACAGGCACCAACCACCTTACGGCCACAACTCAGATTGGCCGCCTCAACAATAGAGGCACGGAACATGGTCCACTCGGACTCAATGTCCCCTGTCTCCCCCGGAACATGGGAAAAGCTCTGTCGGAGGTGGGAGTTGAAACTCCTTCTGACAGGGGATTCCGCCAGACGCTCCCAACAAACCCTCACAATACGTTTGGGTCTGCCAGGACGGACCGGCATCTTCCCCCACCATCGGAGCCTACTCACCACCAGGTGGTGATCAGTTGACAGCTCCGCCCCTCTCTTCACCCGAGTGTCCAGAACATGCGGCCGCAAATCCGATGACACGACCACAAGGTCGATCATCGAACTACGGCCTAGGGTGTCCTGGTGCCAAGTGCACATGTGGACACCCTTATGTTTGAACAAGGTGTTCGTTATGGACAATCCGTGACGAGCACAGAAGTCCAATCACAAAACACCACTCGAGTTCTGATCGGGGGGGCCGTTCCTCCCAATCACGCCGCTCCAGGTCTCACTGTCATTGCCCACGTGAGCATTGAAGTCCCCCAGTAGAACAAGGGAGTCCCCAGCAGGAGTACTCTCCAGCACACCCTCCAAGGACTCCAAAAAGGGTGGGTATGCTGAGCTGCTGTTTGGTGCATATGCACAAACAACAGTCAGGACCCGTCCCCCCACCCGCAGGCGGAGGGATGCCACCCTCTCGTCCACCGGTGTGAACCCCAATGTACAGGCACTGAGCCGGGGGGCAATAAGTATGCCCACACCTGCTCTGCGCCTCTCACCGTGAGCAACTCCAGAGTGAAAGAGAGTCCAACCCCTCTCGAGAGGACTGGTACCAGAACCCAGGCTGTGTGTGGAGGCAAGTCCGACTATATCCAGTCGGAACTTCTCTGCCTCACACACCAGTTCGGGCTCCTTCCCTGCCAGAGAGGTGACATTCCATGTCCCAAGAGCTAGCTTCTGCAGTCGAGGATCGGACCGCCAGGGTCCCCGCCTTTGGCTGCCGCCCAGCTCGCATTGCACCCGACCCCTTTGACCCCTCCCACGGGTGGTGAGACCATGAGAAGGGGGACCCACGTTGCCTCTTCGGGCTGAGCCCGGCCGGGCCCCATGGGTGTAGGCCCGGCCACCAGGCGCTCGCCAACGAGCCCCACCTCCAGGCCTGGCTCCAGAGGGGGGCCCCGGTGACCCGCGTCCGGGCAAGGGAAACTGAATACCATTGATTTTGTTTTCCATAAGGGGCTTTGTGAGCCGTGCTTTGTCTGGTCCCTCACCTAGGACCTGTTTGCCATGGGTGACCATGCCAGGGGCATAAAGCCCCAGACAACTTAGCTCCTAGGATCATTGGGACACACAAACCCCTCCACCACGGTAAGGTGACGGCTCACGGAGAGGATTATTAATCGTACAGTGAAAAAAAAATGTGTAATTGAAAGTGAATGCTGATTGTAAATTTCGCAATATTTTCCCTTTTTTTCTTTCTACACTGACAATATGAAGTGTCAAATAAGTGTGTGCTCATACTTATGCACTATCGAAATAAAAATAAAGAGTACACATTCGATTGTGTGTGCATGTACACATACGTTTGTGTGTGAGTGTATACATTGTCACATTAGCTTGTATAATAGTGCCCTCATTCTGTTTGGAAATTTTGAAAGCCAACTGCAGTATTCATTTGCTCCTTGTCGTGACCACTATACAAACATGACACACCAGCACATTAGGATCACCGGCTATTTGTGTTTGAAAAAATATTTATCTTAAACTGTATTTGATTTGGAGCGGACCGATGATCGACTGGTTAGCACATCGCATCGGCCTCACAGTGCAGACGTGCAGGGTTTGATTCCAGCTCCCTATGTGTGAGTGTGAGGACAGACAGTTCAGGGTGTCTCCCACCTACTGCCTGAAGACAGCTGGGATAGACTCCAGGATGCTCTACGACCCTTGTGAGGATAAGTGAATCAGAAAATGAATAGATGGATGTATTTTATTTTTTTGTTGTATATATTTTCAGTGAAAAATAAATAAATAAATAAAATTGCTTGGTGGTCACTTGCGCTGCCGCTCACTTGTGCCATCTTAATGCTCGCAGTGCATTTTGGTCTAACCCATAACTCAGGGGTCGGGAACCCAAAATGTTAAAAGAGCCATTTTGGACCAAAATAAACAAAAAACAAATATGTCTAGAGCCGCAAAAATAAAAAAAAACCTTACAATGAAGGCAACACATGCTGTATGTATCTGAATGAGCTATATTAGCTTGCTGTCAATATGACTAAGTTGGCTATAAATACACAATGAGCATTCATGGCTACAAGGTTTTTTTTTTGCCCTGCAGTTCATCCTGTAGAGGAGGGGTGCCCAAACATTTTTGATGGAAGCTCTACTTTTTGAACAACCAACCTCCAGCAATCTACCCATTACCGCACACGCGCACATACGCACACACTTACACACGCATGACGTAATGAGCGACAGCCATAACGGCCGCTGAGATGAACGAGGCACGGGACTTTCGCAGAGTGCTAACTATTGTAGCCCACCTGTACCGTTTAAACATGCTTCGCTTGGCCGCCCAGATTTCCATTCTTAGCAAGTACCCTCGGTGAATTGTACATGAAAGGCAGGTGGTTTAAATTTTTATTTATTATTTAATTATTATTTACCGACTGACATCCCGCCCTGCTCATAGAAATGTTTGTCGCAGGCTATGACGCAAATATTCGTTGACGAAATGTTGACATTTAATATTTATTCAACACATTTTTACAGCATCAGAAAACGTTAATAATGTTTGTGTCATGTTTGTCCTCTGACAGAAACCATATTAAAACAAAACAAAAATATTTAGCTCCCATCTTTTTCCATTTTCAAACAGTTTTTGAAAAAGCTTTAAGGAGCCACGTGTTGCTGACCCCTGGTCTAACCTGTTGAGTGACCATCGATACTTACTATTTTTCAGTGCATTTTGAGTCATTTTGAAAACACGTCACTATTTTCTCTAGACACTTGAACACCCCAACAAAAGAGTGTAACTCCGAAATAAAGCAGTGTGGACATTCAGACCACCATTGTGTAGCATAAAGAAACTGATTTTAAGATAAGTCATGTTAGCAAGCTGGTTTCCTGCATGTGTTCGTCGCATCAAAGACTCTGGAGCTCTATCCAGAACAGAACAATCAGATACATTCATTTCAACGCCTCCAGCCTTGTACAATTTCAATAGCTATAAAAAGAGTTGAAATGGGCTCCCATTAGGCATATTAAACTTGATTCTAATTAATGCTGCCGCACTGCAACATAAACTGCCTTTGTCTTTGTGATGATCATTCACGCTGCAGAACTAAGGACAAGCTTCCGTTTTTTGTTGTTTTTTTTGGGGAAGGGTGAGGTCTCGCAGATCACCGTAATCTCTTGACACCTCTCTGATTGCAGTTTTGTCTGTGTCGTCTGAATAGCGCCCGGAATGGATGAGTCATCATCGCGTGCAGCCAGGAGAGAGAATTTAATTTGGGGAAGCGCTCCGGCACTTGTGAAAGTTTCCTGCGCATACCGATAAAAGAATAAAAATGAGTTTTTCAAAGGCAAAGCACAGCTGCATTTAAGGTGTCTCTTCCAAAGATCTGCTGCAGGTCACAAAGCTACCATGTAGTCAAGCTACACAACAATTTTGTTGCTACATGTACACTGTTTTTGCTGAGTAAAAATAATTCTCATAAGTAAACCACTCTACTCGTGAGCAATATTGTATTACATATAATAATACAACAATAAACACTTATATTGAACTGTGTACAGTTATTTTCTGAAACATTTGTTCTTTTCTTCCCCCCAATTTTGCTGCTGTAAACTGCAAATTTCCCCAGTGTGGGAGAAATAAAGGTTATCTTATCTTATCTTATCTTATCTTATCTTACCTTACCTTAATGTCTGCCACGTCCTGCTCTGCTACCAGTCATTTCTTGAGTGCCACTGTCTCCAATCCAAATACCATGGCCATCTTCACTTCTAATCTTTCTCCTTCATCCTAGCATAGACTCTTCTATCATATAAAACCCCTGAAATTTTCCTCCACCCTTTACAACCTGGTTGGATCAATTTCTTCTCCTCCATACAATTGTAACTGTTGCCCTGGACTTCTAACCCCAACTATTAAAAGTCCTATACAATTATACCAGTTGGGAACTCTTCAGCGAGGTTCATGGTTAGGACATTGATGCACTCACTGATACCATCCCGCATTACATAAACTTCCGTGAGGAGAACACCGTACCCACCAGAACTGTGCTGTGTTTTTCCAACAACAAACCATGGATTAATGCCGACATAAAGGCCGTCCTGAAGGAGAAGAAGAGAGCTTTTATGTCGAGAAACAGAGAGGAGCTGAAGGCCGTGCAGATTCAGCTGGGAAGAAGATATACAGGATGAAATTGGAGGACCAGTTACAGGCCAGCAATGTCACTGGTGTGTGGAGGGGCCTGAAAACCATCTCAGGCCATGACAGCCCAAAGACATTGACTGAGAAGGACAAGGACTGGGCAGATGGACTGAACCATTTTTCAACCGTTTCGACCAGTCGTCTGTCCCTTCCCCCAACCACCAACTGCAACCACTCTCACTGAGGACTTCTTCTCCTCGCCCTCCTATTTCGACCAGCTCTCATCAACCCAGTCTGTCTCCTGGTTCCTGCCTGTCCGTCACAACAGAGCAGGTGAGGAACCAACTGAGGAAGATGAATGTGAGGAAGGCAGCAGGTCCAGACAAGATCAGTTCCCGGCTCCTCAGGACCTGCTCTGACCAGCTGTGTGACATTGTCCAGCACATGTTCAACCTGAGCCTGAAGCTGGGCAGAGCTCCACAGCTGTGGAAAACTTCGTGCCTGGTCCCAGTGCCCAAGACCCCCCACTCTAAGGAGCTGAACAGCTACAGACCGGTGGCGCTGACGTCTCACCTGATGAAGACGCTGGAGAGACTTGTCCTCGCCCACCTTCGACCGCTGGTGAGGCACTGGACCCGCTGCAGTCAGCCTGGCGTCGGCGTGGAAGACTCCATTATCTACCTCCTCCACTCAGTGCTGTCACATTAGGAGAAGGCTGGGAGCACTGTGAGAATCATGTTCTTTGATTTCAACACCATCCAGCCCAACTTACTGGGAGGCAAACTGCAGAACGCCGGAGTGGACCACCATCTCACAGCATGGATCATAGACTACCTCACAAATCGGCCGCAGTTACGTGAGGTTGCAGAGCTGTGAGTCCGACAGGCTTCTCTGCAGGACTGGAGCGCCGCAGGGGACTGTTCTGGATCCATTGCTGTTCATCCTCTACACCTCAGACTTCAGACACGCCACTCCAAACTGCCACCTTCAGAAGTTCTCCGATGACTCTGCGATTGTTGGCCTCATTATAGAGGGGGACGATCGGGAGTACAGGGGAATGACGAAAGACTTTGTGGACTGGTGCCAGCAGAATCTCCTCCAGATCAACCCTAGGAAAACTAAGGAGTTGGTTGTGGATTTCTGCAGGAAACAGTCCTCACCAACACAGATGAACATCCAGGGTATGGACATAGAGAGGGTGACCTCCTACAAGTACCTAGGTGTTCTTCTGAACAACAAACTGGACTGGTCTACAAACACGGACACCCTGATTAGGAAAGGACAGAGCCGACTCTTCGTACTCAGGAAACTGAGGTCTTTTGGGGTTCAGGGGTCGCTCCTTAAGACTTTCTATAACTCGGTGGTGGCCTCAGCCATCCATTATGGCATTGTCTGCTGGTCAGGCAGCATCTCACCCCGGGACAGAAAGAGACTGGAGCTACTGGTCAGGGAGGCCAGTTCTGTCCTGGGTTGCTCCCTTGACACTCTGGAGGAGGTGGGCAACAGAAGGATGCTAACTAAGCTAAAAGCTATGATGGACAGTCCCTCCCACCCTCTCCAGCCCGCCCTGACAGCACTAGGTAGCTCCTTCAGCCAGAGACTGTTACACTCGCACTGTAAGAAGGAGAGATACCGACGCTCGTTCCTACCGACTGCTGTCAGGCTGCTGAATAAAAATAATAATAATAATAATAATAATAATAATAATAATTAAATGATGTGATGTGTGTGATGTGAAACACAATTGTAAATAGCACTGTGATTTATCCGTTTTGCATTTATATTGCACTTAATTGAACGGTGTTTGTTTGTTTTTTCTTCTTTCTTCTTTCTACCCACATTCTTGCTGCTGGAGGCTATAAATTTCCCCAGTGTGGGACAAATAAAGGATATCTTAATCTTATTATCCCTTCTCCCTGTAGCGTCACTCTTCCTCCTCCCTCTCTCCTGTTCACACACATATATTCTGACTTACTTCTGCTGATCTTCATTCTTCTCCTTTACAGTGGATGCCTCCACCTTTCTAAATGTTTCTCCACCTGCTTCCTTCTTTTACTGCAGATCACAAGATGATGGCCGATGGGATTTCCAGTCTTACCTCATCTGTCAGCCTATCCATCACGATTGCAAAGAGGAAGCGGCTTAGGACTGATCTCTGATCACCACAACCACCACTTTAAACTCCTCTGTCACACTTACAACACACCTCACTGCTGTTCTGCTCTCCTCATACATGTCCTGTGCTGTTGAAACATACTTCTCTGCCACTGCAGACTTTACATGCAAAACCACTATTCCTCTTTGGGTACCCTGTCATAGGCATTCTTAGGATAGACAAAACAATACAGCTCCTCTGACCTTTTCTGTACTTCTCCATCAACACGCTCAAGGCAAAAAATGCATCTGTAGTATTCTTGCTGGCATGAAACCACGTTGTTGCTCCTAAATACTCACTTCTGTCCTGGGTATACCTTCCACTACTCTTTTCCATAATTTCATTGTGATACTTACTCATCAATTTGGTTCCTCAATAGTTCCCGCAACTTTGCACATCACCCTTGCTCTTGAAAATGGACAGCAGCACACATTTCCTCCATCTCACCGTTTCTATTGCACAACCTGGTCAAAAGTTCTACATTCACCTCTTTTAGATGGTTCCATACACTTGTATGTGCTGTATGTCATCAGGACAAAGTGCCTTTCCATTTTTCATCCTTTACAGTGCCTTTTTTTAAGGTGGATGGTGCAAAACAAACAACCACCAGACTGTAGAAAGGGGATAAAATCAAATATTACATGTGAAGGCTTGAAATATTTTTGTTTCTTTAATGGGGCAGTTTTATGAGTCATTGACTTCGTTTGAGAAGCAACTTTTTTCTTTATGTGGCATTTTTTTTTTCCCAGCTGAATCCCAGGGAAGTGAAGCAGGGTTTTGGGAAACATTGAAAACCTGACAAACGTATCATGATTCGGTTTGGGACCAACAGGTGGCACTGTAGGGCTCCCGCTGCAGCTGCACACCTGTTGGTCATTAGGCGATTAGTGCTTTAAAAGGACTCCCAGCCCGACCACTCATTGTCGGGTCATTGTTGCATTTTGCTGCTGTCATGTTTGTTTGTCATGTTTCTGGTCATGTTTCTGTTATTGATAGTTTTGAGCTTCAGTCATGGTTTTTGTTTGCTACTTTGGACTTTGTTTGCTTAGGATAATGATGGGTCCAAGAGGCCTCATGAGGTGTGTCGACACAATGACACACTGTGTTGATACTGTGCTGATACTGTGTCGCTGACCACTGCCACCTGCTGGACCTTCAAAATCCCTGCAGCCAACCCACTTGACAGACTGAACAGACTGATTTGATGATGAAGTGTATACAATGCACTACCTCACACTTCCCACAATAGCCACAAGCGCCATTGTTTATGTCAGGGGTGCTCATTAGGTAGATCCTGATCTACCGGTAGATCTAAGACAGGTCCCAAGTAGATCCGAGGAGTGTCGAGGAGAAAAACAAACAACCATTCGTGTGTCTTTGTACATCTTAATAATACATTTTTTGTGTTAATGTACACTGCACCCCAATCATCTTATCAGTCTCATTTTCACCCCAAAAATATTTTAAAATAAAATAAAGCAGGTAAATATTGAATTTACGGTGAGGCGTGATTACGTCACCGGAAGTTGTTAGCTCTCAGCAGTCTGCAATTGCAGCTTGTGATCAGAACTGTTGCACTCTATCTTTTATCGTCATTATTCTCATTCAGAGTTTGCTTCGTGTACAATTCACCGAGGGCACGAGCAAGAATAGGAATCTAGGAGGGCCCAGGGAAGCACTTTAAAACGGTACATGTGAGCTACGATAGTTAACAGGCTGCAAAAGTGCGTCGCTTGCCTCAGTTTTAGGCTGTTTCTCATCAGGGCGTGCTTGTGCCTGTGTGCTTGTGTGCGTGTGTGTGTGTGTGTGTGTGTGTGTGTGTGTGTGTGTGTGTGTGTGTGTGTGTGTGTGTGTGTGTGTGTGTGTGTGTGTGTGTGTGTGTGTGTGTGTGTGTGTGTGTGCGTACGTGCGTGCCGGTAAAGGTAGATCCCGGGAGGTTAGTAGATCGAAAAGTAGATCTTCGATCCAAAAAGTTTGAGCACCCCTGGTTTATGTTGTTGTTTATGCTGTTTATATTGTTCATATTGTCTATACTGTTCAGATTACATGACTTTTTTATACAAGGTAACTGCTATCCTTTCTTAGCTGTGTGTGTTTAATGCACAGCATGTTTGCATGCATATATGCACTGAGGATTGAGAGGAAGAAATTTAATCTATGCTGCATGTCATACATAAAGCATATTTGACAATAAAGTTGACATTGACCCTTGACACTATCATTCACATCCATGCATTCATATTGTATCATTCAATGTGTTTGAGGATGCTTGTGGGCTTTGTCTTCACAATTTTTGATTTTGAAAAATAAGATGATCCAGTATTTTAAATTTCAGTCTGTTGCGTTTAATGGATGCTATTTCCCCTGTTGTGGAGAACACACACACACAATGGAATAAGACATGTCAAAAATCCAAGAGGCACTTGGTGAGACAAGGAGATTTTAATAAATACCTTATTCTCCAAAAGGAGATTAAAATGGCTCTACGCGGCGGACAATTTGTATTTGAGCGGAAGCTGCTCTATAATATGCACGTACTGTAGGAACGTCACTCGAGTGAAGCGCGTCTCAGCAGTCGATAGTCTGCTGCTCACTGGTGTGCGCACGTGAGCGCGAGCACGTACTCGCGGCGCCGACCCAACCCACGCCACATATTAAGCTTTGAACTATGACAACAGCTAAGCTAGCCTAGCCGATGTAATGATGGTCAGCAGACAAGGTTTACGTTTTATGTGACTTTTAATAACAACGTGGCAGAGTCATCAAACATGCGGTGTGCTCACTTGCAGTCACTTTCTGGAACTTCCACTTATAGGTGGGACCTCTCAATCAACTGGAGTATGACGTACAGTACACACGTTCATAAAGCACTTCTCATAGAATAATAGCCTATTATATGCCAGCCGACATGACGCACACAGATGGACACATTTTTTCTGATAATCAGTGTTTTTTCCGTATTGCCCAAATATATACACTTTATTTTTATTCGAGCGAGGGTGAGGTCTGGCTTGTTTCGGCAGTCGGCATCGTGTCGCCAAACGCTCTTCCTTAGATACACTGTGCGGGCTTTTGCTGCGTCAACGCCCCCTGCACTGAGTCGACGCCCCCTGGACTGTTTCATCCCAGCCGATGCAGTCTAAACTGTGCCGGTGCAGTTCACGTGTCAATTAGCAGCCTGGACTGTGTCGACGCAGCCGATGCAGTGTCAATCACGTGTCAATCACGTGACGTAATGAAGCAGCACATGCACCGACAGTGCCCGACGAGCCCGGCGCATGTGTCAACGCATCGTGGTCGCTGGACCCATCACTAGCTTAGGATTTATTTTTCTGTGTTTTATCAATACACTTCTTCAAAATACACCCTGCTCCTCTCTCATGCCTGCTTTTTGGGGTGCACCACCACCGCGCAACGTGACAGAATGACCCGACCACCTTACCCCGCAGGTACTAAGGACTGGTCCCTATTCCACCATGTCCCTGGCGGAGCGCGTTTTTGGCCGACACCCTTTTCCCTTTCAGGCAGCGCTGGTGATGCGGCTGTCCTGTTTTCATCTCGTCAAGCTCGGCCCATCTACGGTGGGCCGAGCCCCATCCGCGTCCACGTTGAGCCGAGGTTCGTCACGTGTCTGTTCAAGCTGAGTCACATTCACGTCCACGCCCACGTCAGGCCGAGCCCCTGTTCACGTCCGGCTGTCCCATGTCCCCCGTTACGTCAAGCTCCGTTCACGTCAGGCCACACCCAGCCAAAGGATTGACGTCACTTTTGTTCCTGTTCCCTGGCAAGGTGAAGGTCACCGCCGCTTTTGTTCCTTTCTCCAGCGAGGTGAAGGACGGCGTCGCTTTTCGTTCCCGTTCCCCAGCGAGGCAAGCCTTCTGGACAACTTTGGGACGTCTGGTATCCGTCCCTTGAGGGAGGCGTACTGTCATGATTCGGTTTGGGACCTACAGGTGGCACTGTAGGGCTCCCCCTGCAGCTGCACACCTGTAGGTTATTAGACAATTAGTGCTTTAAATGGACTCCTAGCCCGACCATTCATTGTCGGCCCATTGTTGCTTTTTGCTGCTGTCATGTTTGTTTGTTTGTCATGTTTCTGGTCATGTTTCTGTTATTGATAGTTTTGAGCTTCAGTCATGGTTTTTGTTTGCTACTTTGTACTTTGTTTGCTTAGGATTTAGTTTTCTGTGTTTTATCAATACACTTCTTCAAATACACCCTGCTCCTCTCTCCTGGCTGCTTTATGGGGTCCACCACTACCGCACAACGTGACAAATTGATTATCCTCTTTTTAATAGAATCAATCAGTTTTTGTTAAATTGACATGCAAAATTAAAAAGAATACACAAAAAAATGCTTGGTTGAAATGGAATTTTGAGAAAATTCATTGTGCAGAGCTCACAAGTCAAAAGGAAAAACTCAATTGTGAAAACAAACGCATAACATTCCTGATAAATTATTACAATTTCATATGAGATATTATATACTGTTAAGCATACAGCCACTCTTCCTGGCTGACATACACCGTAACAAAAGTTTATTCCCGTTTCGAGTCCCCTTTAGGTGCAATGATTTTCTCTCCAAAATCCAGACACTTCATTCATTTCCCAGGTTGTCATGCAAAAGAAGCGCTCTGCAATCCCTGCAAAAAGAAAGGATATATTGCCAAAGTTTGTTGGAAAGTACACACGTTCGTGACGTTGCACCTGGCACAGAAGTGACTACGTTCAATACATCCATCTATCCATCCATCCATCCGTTATCTGTTTCGCATATTCTCAAGGGTCGGGGCGTGTGGTAGCCAGCTGTCTTCGGGCAGCAAGCTGGGTACACCCTGAACTGGTTGCCAGTCAATCGCAGGTCACACATAAATAAATAACTATTCACACTTACATTCCCATCTTGAGACAATTTAGAGTGTCCACTCAACCTACCATGCATATTTTTGGAATGTGGGAGGAAACCGAACTACCTGGAGAAAACCCAAGCAAGAAAAGGGCGAACATGCAAACTCGACACAAGAAGGCCGGGTTTGGATTCGAACCTCTGTGAGGCGGACGTCCAAACCAGTCGACCACTGAGCCGCCTGTCTAGTGTATAATAGGAGACAAAAAAAACCCCACTCAAATTGATACTGCCTTTGTTATTGCACACCGCCTACATGTTTATGCTGTGGAAACCTTCCCTATTAACATATGTTCATCGGTGCACCCTATTACTTTGGGAAAGGACCAAGCCTTAAGAACCCATCTTCGATTGGTTGTCAATTGTCCGTCGGCCTTGAAATAAAATCATTTTGTCTTCTCAACAAGGCATCGTTGCTCTTATCTAAGCCTACAGTGTTTTCAACAATCTCTAAAAAAACCTCACATTTGCACAGAAAGGAAGAACCAACACCTGCTGTCCCACAGTCAATGCCTGTCCTCTGTGCCACAGTGCACCTCAGAGTAGATTGCACAGGTAAGGATGTGTAACTCTTCATCAGAATAAACACCATTGTCAAACTCAAACCCACAATAGATTATCTCTTTCCTTCAATGATCAGAATTAGATTCAGAAAACTTTATTTATCCCCATGGGGCAATTAGAGTTGTGTGAGAGCGGCTTATTATAGAGACAGTCAGAGCAAAGGAAAAACATAGGAGGAGAGTAGGCCTGTAAGCTGCTAGAGCCACCAACAGCATCTACTGTAGCATTAATCACACTGCTAAAAATTTAGTGGCAGTCCTTAGGTGTGTTAACTATGAAATGTCACCATGACAAATGGTTAAAGTTCACAGAGTTTTGAACAAGATAACAATTCTGTTAAAGTTAACAGTGTTTTGGTGTTCAGTGAACATATATCAGTCATTTAATGTAAAATTCATCATTTTCCAAAGAAGAAAGGGGTTCTTGAGTTCTCCAGGGTTAAACTCCTAATCAACAACTTTTCCAGACCACAAGGCAACACTTACTGGGAGCTGGGCAGGTGACGGCTCTTGTGAAATTTAACTCAAATTCATTCTTCAGGCCATAATTTGCAATTGCCTAAATTGTTGTTGTCTGTGTATTTAAAGTATATCCATAAACACATGGGTGACCTGATGTTGAGGAGAGTCAGCTTTTCATTTGCTTCTTGCTCTCCTTGGACACAAGTCCTTTTATACCTCTGTAAGCCGGAATAAAGACCCAACACCACATCATACTTTTTCAGTTTATCACAGCACAACACAAATCGATTTGGGCTTCTGAGAGTTTCAGATTTCTTTCGGAAGCCCCGAACAACTACAGTCACATGTATATATAGGCATAGTATGTTAATTAGGGGCGGGCAGTCCTTCCCCTTATGTAAAAATCAGAGACAAAGAAAGTCAAGCAAAGTTCAATCTTGACATGATGACAAAGTACAAACCACTGCTGCTGGTCCACAAATCTTGAGATTAGGGTTCCTCTTCGAAGGCACTTGACAGCATTCAGGGATTTTTACGAGGTGGTGGAGGCAGCAAAACCCTTGGGGGCTGTTAATTAACCAAGTGAAAATTGGATCTAAACTTCACACTACATTCTTTGTTTTAAGTACTTCAGCAGATGTTCAGGACGGAGACTAGTGTCAATAGTTCTCATACAAAGATGAAATTCCTCAACAATGTTCTACTACTACTTCTAGCAGAATATTTCCTTAACACCTGATAATCAAACAATGAACAAAACCTCTGTATGGTCAACATTCATCACAATTCGGTGTCAGACTAGCTAACTAACGTGAATTTTCTTTGGACTGACTTGTCGGTGTAAAACTTTGATCTGTAAACCAATGTTTGTTTCATTTGCGAAGAGGACTCTCTTGAACTTTCCCTTGACTTACAGGACACTCTGAAAAAGAAGCCATCAATCGAATTAGCTGGCTTGTTGGCGAGCCGCTGGCAGATCTTCTGCCTGTGCTTTCCTGTTCCTGACCGCTTTCTTCAGTCTGTCAAGCACTGCTTTTAGCTCTGGTAAAATCGACATGGTCACCTAAATAATAAAACGTTATTAATCTCACTTTAGCTTTAATTATTGATTTGTTTACAACTTATTCCAAGGGCAAATATGGGTAGTCAAAGTAAATATCCATCTTGGAAGTGACTGAGAGTCAGCATAATGACGTCATTGCTTGGGAAACATTCGCTGCAAAACTTCACTTCCACTTCTTTTTTTTTCATTTCGCTGCATTGCATTCAATCTCCAGTAGTGTTTGCAATCTCTTACAGATGGACTTTTATATTGTGCACTCCACATGATAAATAAAACAAGAACGTTGTATATCTCTGTAGACTGAAGAGTGGTTACAAATATTTTTAAAATGCTCTTTTTGAAGCTTTATTTCCTTCTGATAAACAACGAACAGGCACGCACACGAGTATAAAGATCACCATTTTGGGGTTTAATTGAAAATAAAACTGCTCTTAATCTATTCCTGTTTATATTCATCTAATAATGTAACATGAACCACTTGAAATGAAAGCACACTGTAGCTGTGTTGAAGTAAAATGTTGTTTTTTAATTGAACTTGTTTTTTTTTATTTATTTTTTTAGTGAGCATACAATGTGGTAAATATATCATCTGTACCACTTCGTGCTCAATAGGGTCATGGGTGTGCAGGAGCCTTGCCATCAGCCAGGGTTGTGTGTTTGTATTTACAGTGGTTGAAAAAGTCTACAAAACCCTGTTCAAAAAAGTTTTTCTGATAAAACATGACACCAATATAGATGTCTTGAAATATTTTTCCACTATTAATGATATGACCTATACAAATCAGAGTCTTGAATGGCACGCTTCCTGACCTCAGATGTCTGCAGCATAAGTTGAAATTTAAAAGATGAAAAGAAACTCGATCTTCCTTTTAGCTACCCAAAGGGTTTGTAGCCCCCATGGTTAATGTGTCCCTCCTCATTTACAGCAGTGTGGCATGCCGTAACTTAACATAATAAGGGAAATACTCAAGCATTTGAACTTCCCTGTAGTCAATTACAGACACTTTAAATGATGGGAGCTGGGTTCAGATTCCCATTTAACATGAGTTTTGCTGTGATTGGTTATTTCTAAGCAGAACCCTGCCACGTGACTAGTTCCAGAGGGTGTGCCCACTTTTGCAACCAGATTTTCTCAGGTTCTTATTTTCATTTCCTTTTCTTAAAGCATTTTTTTTTCAGTTAAAGGTATACGAGTTATTGGTCATTTGAGAGTGGAAAAAGTTGACTTTTGAACATGAGTAAGTCGACTTTGCTGTTATCTCAAGATAATTATAATTTATGACATGTCATTTGCATTTTGGAAGGAGTAGGAAGAAATGTAAATCGGCGATTGATAATGGAGGAAGGGCATGATGGGCGAATGACCCTGACGGAAGGATACATCACCACCCGTTATGCCACAGAGAGGAGCGGCCAGCGGTGACAAGCTGCCCTGCACACGTGCCACAGCTTCGGCGGTGGGTGTGGCTGTGCGCCACACACACACATTTTGTAAGGGTGCTTCTTCTTCATGGCTAATGAGGAATAAAAATTTAGCACAGACATTTTAAAATCTGAACGATTATGGGACAATCGGGAAGAGAGTCCCAATTCCACTCGATTTCTGGTTGTCCGATGCCCAACAGTCATTCTTAAGCAGAGAACAGTCCAAATTTCGATGTGACGAAAACTTTTAGATGCCTGCTAGTGATTAGATGTGGATAAGAGTGACATCGCAAATGTAAAAGGAAAGGAATTAGAAAATTGAAGATGATAAACTTAAAAGACAATATTCATCCAAACATAGGGCACACTGCATGATAAGAGAATTAATGTACTTCAAGTGCGCCTTATGTTCCAAAACATATGGTGGTAATACATCTCTACTCTCTATACCAGGGGTGCCCATTACGTCAATCCTGATCTACCGGTAGATCTAAGATAGGTCCCAAGTAGATCTGTGGAGTGTCGAGGACAAAAACAAACAAACAACCATTTGTGTGTCTTTGTACATGTTGGAAATATTTTCGTGTTAATGTACACTGCACCCTCAAGTCAAGTCAAGTCAACGGTATTTATAGAGCACTTTCAAACAGCCATCGCTGCATACAAAGTGCTGTACATGGAGCGATTTAACATACACAATAAACAGTAAGACGAAATGGTAATAAAGGCGGTAGAAAGCACCAAGCAGTAAAATCATGCTGAGTCGAACGCCAAAGAATACAAGTGAGTTTTGAGGAGGGCTTTAAAGATGGGCAGCGAGGAGGCTTGCCAAATGTTCAGTGGGAGGTCATTCCAGAGAGAGGGACCAGCAACAGAAAAGGCTCGATCCCCTCTGAGCCTCAGTTTAGTGCTTGGTACTTCTAACAAAGACTGGTCCACAGACCTGAGGCGCCGGGCAGGTGTGTAGGGGCGGATGAGCTCAGAGAGGTAAGGTGGCGCGAGATTATTTAGAGATTTGAAAACAAAGAGGAGGATTTGAAAAATAACTAGGAGTTATATGCTCCCTCTTACGAGTACCAGTCAAGAGGCGAGCAGCGGCATTCTGGACCAGCTGAAGGCGCTTAATGGAGGACTGGCTGACTCCAAAGTACAGGGCATTACAGTAATCGAGCCGGGATGTCACAAAGGCATGGATTACTGTCTCAAAGTGTTCATGTGAGAGGAAAGGTTTTATTTTGGCCAGCTGTCTAAGGTGAAAGAAGCTGGATTTAACAACGGCACCAATTTGCCGATCGAGTTTGAAATCACTGTCCAATTTAAGGCCCAAGTTTAAGTTTAAGTTTAAGGCCCTAATCATCCTATTAGTCTCATTTTCATAAAGTCTCATTTTCACAAAAAATGTTAAAAAATAAAATAAAGGAGGTCAATCTTGAATTTACGGTGGCACGTGATTACGTAACCGGAAGTTGTTAACGCTCAGCAGTCTGCAATTGCAACTTGTGATCAGAGCTGTTGCGCTCTATCTTTTATCGTCATTGTTCTTATTCAGAGTTTGCTTCGTGTACAACTCACAGAGGAGGGCACGGGCAAAGAATGGGAATCTATGAGGGCCCAGGGAAGCACTTTAAAACAGTACGTGTGAGCTACGATAGTTAACAGACTGCAAATGCGCATCGCATGCGTCAGTTTCAGGCTGTTTCTCATAATGGCGTGCCTGTGTGTTTGTGTGTGTGTGTGTGTTTTTGTGTGTGTGTGTGTGCGTGTGTGCGTGTGTGCGTCCAGGTAGATCCCGGGAGGTTAGTTGATCTTCGGTGCAAAATGTTTGGGCACCCCTGCTCTATACCAAAGTTAATACATACGACTAAATACTATTTTACAATTTGCTATACACTTTCTTGTGACAGTAGCATATTTACAGAAAATATCAATGTGCAGTTATCCATACAATTACCCTTCCGTAGACTGACCTACATTAATTATAATTAAGAACACACTTCATACAATATATTTTGCCATAACAATAAATAGCTCATATACATAGCAGTTGTAGTTACCAACAAGATAACATCATCTTATCTATAACTCCCTTGAGTGTGTGGCAATTGGATGAATAAGTGTGCATCTTGGGTAACTATGTTTAAATCCTGAGACAGTGTGCCCCAAAAAACTCCTCTGGGTGATGCCAGCTGTCGCAGTGCACTGAAAGAACCAGATGTAAAGAAATACAATGTTGAATGGAGTTTTGTCATGGGTGATACGGCATGACTACTTCTTGTGACTCAAGTCAGCTCTTGACTTAGATCTTTGAGTAGCTCCAAATCTGCATTACTGCATTACCAAATAGACAATGTGACAAGCCAGTTTTTGTTTTTGGCATTTCAAAAATGTTTACACAAGCAGAGAAGTTTTCCCCAACACTTGATTTTACCTCTGTTGACACCACTCTGCATGTTTTCACCTGCTTTTGAAAGGCCATGTCAGAATATGGCCTTTCAAAACACCAAATCAGCTCCTGCAATTTATTTTCTTGGGTTTGATAAATCTTATTGACATATGTAACTGGTAGTGTCCGACGCACAGCAGGATTTCTTGTATTGGCTGTGTTTAATTGGCTCAATCCCAAAATCTGAGGAAACTAGCAAAAAACAATGTCTTCCAATCAATTTGAGTGATACAGTGTGCCGCTCGCCGTGGACATCAAGAGAAAAAGGGCCACACATACAACGTACCTGATGAAAACAGCAGAAACCAATGGCCTCCTATCAATTAGTGTGATACCGCGTGCCCTTCACAAATGATATGGCACAGCAATCTATATATATATATTGCGCGTCGTCCCGCACGCGGTCTGTCCTTCCGTCTGTCCCTTTTCAAAACGTACCTACTTCACCGCGCCGCCACTGCGCGCCGCCACTGCGCGCCGCCACTGCGCGCCGCCACTGCGCGCCGCTCAGGCAGTGGCTCACTACGATCGCGCGGGCATCTTAGCGAAAAAATGTCTACCCACAAGCATTGCAATGAAATTGTTAGTTATTTAGTAGAGCTAAACATCTCTTTATTTTCGCGATAAGCAATGAAGATGAACAAAAAGTTGAACCAAGCAACAACACTTTTGTGGGCCAAAGGCCCACCTTACCAGCCTTCCGCAGGAACTAGCCGATGAGCCGCCCGGAGGGCGGTGAACCACCTCCTTACCAGCCTTCCGCAGGAACTAGTTGATGAGCCGCCCGGAGGGCGGCGAACCAGCTAGTGTATTATAACAGGGTGGCCAACCCGTGGCTTGTGAGCCGCATGAGGCTCTTTGGCTGGTTCAACGCTGCTCCCGGGCTTTCACATAACAAGCATCGAAAACGCCTCGGCAGTGGCGATGCCATTCAAGCAAAGGTGCTAAATACACAATACGTACTACGTCAACCTATCATCAATCCCATTATCTGATTGACATAGAGGTCAAGCAATCAGATGACTGCATCACAACTGCATGCGCAAACAACTGCGCTAAGCGCTAAGCTAGTCAGCGAATTACCTCTGATTTTAAGGCAGGGTGCCCAATACGTCGATCGCAATCGACCAGGAGCCAGCGAACTGGTCCCAATTCGACCGCAAGGGGTGGGAGGAGGAAATGGGTGGGGAAAAAAGCTTTGTTTGTTTGTATTTACCTTTCGTTCATTTTCGGCCCATTCCGACGGCTCATCGTGGCGTGCGTGCATATGTCCGCGAGTGCATGGGTGGGCACCCGCGTGCGTGCTTGCGAGTGTGTGTGTGTATGCTTGCATATGCGCGAGAGGATCTTGGGAAGTTGGTTGCTTCAAAAGTTGATTTACCTCTGATTTTAAGGCAGGGTGCCCAATACGTCGATCGCAATCGACCAGGAGCCAGTGAACTGGTCCCAATTTGACCGCAAGGGGTGGGAGGAGGAAATGGGTGGGAAAAAAAGATTAGTTTGTTTGTGTCTTTAGCTTTCGTTCATTTTCGGCCCATTCCAACTGCTCATCGCCACGTGGCGTGCATGCATATGTGCGCTTGTGCATGGGTGGGCACCCGCGTGCGTGCAAGCATGTGTGTGTGTGTGTGTGTGTGTGTGTGTGTGTGCGTGTGTGTGTGTGTGTGTGTGTTCTTACTGGGCCTGTTACATTTGATCTACAAATGAAAGCATTTGCAGATAATAAACAATTGGAAGGCGCAATGCTGGATGCACCCCCAGTTAGTAGATCAGCTTCCACGAGTATTGATTATATGAACCACTTTAAATCCGGCACACTGCACACCTTCTTGCTTGGCTCTCGACAAAGGCGGACGCTTTTGCTTTCTGCTCCTGTCCCCCCCCCCCCCCCAGCCCCACCCCCACCCCCACCCTTCCCTGCTCGCCACTCAGTCCATGTGCTGTCTTTGTCTGACTTTTCCTAGCCTCCAGTCATATTTTCATCCTAAAAACAAACACGGACACCCTGATTAGGAAAGGACAGAGTCGACTCTTCCTACTCAGGAAACTGAGGTCTTTTGGGGTTCAGGGGTCACTCCTTAAGACGTTCTATAACTCGGTGGTGGCCTCGGCCATCCATTATGGCATTGTCTGCTGGTCAGGCAGCATCTCAGCCCGGGACAGAAAGAGACTGGAGCGACTGGTCAGGAAGGCCAGTTCTGTCCTGGGTTGCTCCCTTGACACTCTGGAGGAGGTGGGCAACAGAAGGAAAATAACTAAGCTAAAAGCTATGATGGCCAGTCCCTCCCACCCCCTCCAGCCCGCCCTGACAGCACTTGGTAGCTCCTTCAGCCAGAGACTGTTACATCCGCGCTGCAAGAAGGAGAGATACCGATGCTCGTTCCTACCGACTGCTGTTAGGCTGATGAATAAAAAATAACAATCATAATAATAATAATAATTAAATGATAATGAAAATTGTAAATAGTACTGCGATTTATCCATTTTGTGTTCATATTGCATTTAATTGAAAGATGTTTGTTGTTTTTTTCTCTTTCTTCTTTCTTCCTTCTACATACATTCTTGCTGCTGGAGGCTGTAAATTTCCCCAGTGTGGGACGATTAAAGGATATCTTATCTTATCTTATCTTAGCTTATCTTAACATGCAATTGGTTGGCTGGTCTCTCGATGGCATCAACAACATTTTCTCGATGAGAAGAGCAGGCAGTGGGGAGCCTACTTGCCCCTCTGGGACTTTTGTTGCTGGGTACACCCCAGATCCTTGGAGGAAGCGGATAATGGTGTGCCTGTCAACTAGGGATGTGAATTTCAGCACTGAGGATGATTCGATACACATCTCGACCCACTGCCAGCGATGCGATACTTAAACGATACATGGAATTTTCTGGCGATACGATGCGATACGTTTCACCGTCGTCACGATGTGATACGATTCGATACACATTAAGTTCAAATCAATGCGATCCGATACGATACAATGCAATTTGTTGTGATATTGTGCAATTAAACATGATGCAAATAAGCAAAGAAAAAAAGCTTTTAAAAAGATGGAATTCATTATGGTATTACAAAAAGGATACCACTTTATTCCTTATAAACAGTAGAACTTGTAAAACAACTTATTTAAGCCCTTTCACAATTGGGTTTTGTGCAAAGAAAATGTAAACAATTTGGCACCTGAGACTCACAGCTGTTGCTATAGTGTAAACACAAACAGACTATTCTCACTGTGTGTCTTATATGAAATATAATATATAATATATATATATATATATAGCGCAAGATGTCCACCCATCCACTGTAAGTGCAACTCTTTGCGCACTGTTCAGCGACACAGTAATCTCACTTCTCACTTTGTTGTACACATCGGGAATATGTTTGTAAGTGAACACAGACCTGTCTGGTATTTTATACCTGGGTTCCAAAACGTGCACGAGCTGTCTGAAACCCTCGTTGTCCACCACGCTAAGGCTGGAGGTCTTTGCATATGAAATAAGCAGTGGCCTTAGTTATAGCCATTGCGCGGTCACAGTGAGTTGAAGGGGACTCCCAAAATAAGAGGCAATTTTTTTCTGATCCTGACCTGCTTTACCAAGAGTTTCTCCAGTGTCCGACGAGGAACTGGGCGGGGAAGCGGGGGAGCGGGAGGGAAACTTGTCGGTGATCTGGTGCCATCGTTTTAAGTGGGTCTGCATATTTGTGGTGCTGCCGTTGTATGGCTTCTTAGTGCGACATTCCTTGCAAATTACGGAGGTTTTATCAAGCTTTCCGTCTTTCTTTTCGAAGCCATAGTATTTCCAAACATAAGATTTGAATGTTGCGGCTGCATTAAATATAGTAGTTTCCTTACTGCTGCTTGCGCTAACTTCCATAATGTTTCGCTAGTTGTATACTGGACTGTATGTGACGCACGGCTACCGTCCGTGTTCAACACAAAACGCAAAGCAATGATGGTGCATTCATTGCGCCTAGGAAAGGGCAGATATGTGACGTTTAACATGAATAAAACGGCGCTTAAATCGGATTTTACCGATACCCATCAATGCATCGTGATGAATCGCGATTTCACCCGTCAATCGCGTCGTACCCAGTGAATGAGCCGATGCACTCGGATCGCGCACGTGCGCATCGATGTATCGATTAATATCGATTATTTTCCACACCCTTACTGTCAACACTGTCCGCTGAGGATGTGGATGACATCTACGTTATTGGCCTTCCGATACAATGTATGCTGCTGTCTGGTGTTAGCAGTTTCCTGATCTATCGCAAAATTCAACCGACGGGAGCGGCTCTCTTGGAAGTGAAGAGGCTGCCGGTCTAAGGATGGTATAGTGCGGATGTCCAACACTCAGACTCAGACTGTCCTCAACCACAAACTGTTGCGGTTCTGGAGCGTCTCTCCAAGATGGTCAAGAACTGGGAGAAACTGGAATACGTGCTCAAATATTGACTGAAATCACGGATTTGGCTGATCGACGCCACTAAAGAGACATTAGCCACGGACTCAAGGCTGTCTTAAATTCTTGGCGAGCCTGCTACCAAAACAAAATCTGCTATCTCGACCTTCCCCTGATGAAAGTACGCACGGAAGCTAGTCCCCACCATCCCTCCCTCCTTCATACATTCCCTTGATTCACCGTCTTCATTGTTTATGTCTTGTGACCTGTTGTAACTGTCATATGCTTGTGCAAGAGTTTTTTGCCTAACTCAAATTATCCTGAAAATGAGGGTAGTGAGAGCGTGTTTTTTTTCTCCCCCTCTCCCTCCCTTGTGGTTTCTTTCTGACTTCCGGGTTGAGTGAACGCTGGCGCGTTTTGGCTGCGGCTGCTCAACCCGTATTGTTTTGTGTTTTTTTGTTATTGTAACTAAAATGTAAATAAAATGTATGATGATGATGATGATTATTATTATTAACTCTGCATTGAGGCGGGTAATTTTGCCCCAGTCAGATGGTTTGAAAATAGAATAAGTGATAATAAAAACAATGATGATTGTGGGACTTTGTCCATAATCTATATATATATTGCGCGTCGTCCCGCACGCGGTCTGTCCTTCCGTCTGTCCCTTTTCAAAACGTACCTACTTCACCGCGCCGCTGCACGCCGCCACTGCGCCGCTCTGGCAGTGGCTCACTACGATCGCGGGGGCATCTTAGCGAAAAAATATTGTCTACCCACAAGCATTGCAATGAAATTGTTAGTTATTTAGTAGAGCTAAACATCTCTTTATTTTCGCGATAAGCAATGAAGATGAACAAAAAGTTGAACCAAGCAACAACACTTTTGTGGGCTGAAGGCCTACCTTACCAGCCTTCCGCAGGAACTAGCTGATGAGCCGCCCGGAGGGCGGCGAACCAGCTAGTGTAAATAATAAAAGCAGAAGACAAAGTTTTGCAAATCGTTTTCAATCTATACTTTTCCCTACAACCATACAAGCCCATAATTTTCACAGACAGGCAACCGTGGGGAAACCCTAACCCTGGAATTTTTTTATTGTTTCTACTGTGCAGCCATGCGGGCTCAGGAATACTTCAGAAAGCCATTGTCAGTTCACACAGTTCGTCATTAGTTGTACAAATGCAAGTTAAAACTCTACCGTGCAAAGCAAAACAAAGCAAAACACATATCACCACCACCCAGAAGGGGTTGCCAGCTTCTCTGGGCCGAGCACATCGGGGATAGACTGATGCAAAGTGGAAAAAATTTATTGTTTTGGGAAATCATGAATGTTGTTTTCCTCCAAACCAAAGAGAGGGCACGGGGGGAATAAAACATATGGACTGTTGTCAGTGAAACGTTCAACAACCACCATCTCTGATGGTATGTGGGTATGTTAGTGCAGTGGCATGGCGAGCATGCACATCAGTGAAGGACCCATTAATTCTGCAAGATCCATACAGGTTTTGGACCAACATTCAACCACTGGCAATATTTATGGAATCACCAGTCTTGGAATATATTCATGAAGTCGTTGAATTTTGTGGGGAAAAAAAGCCGATCACGGACATGATACGAAACATCAGTCGTTCGAAATGGTAACTTTCTAGCTTTATTCATTCATTCATTCATTCATTCATTCATTCATTCATTCATCTTCCTAACCGCTTGATCCTCACTAGGGTCGCGGGGGGTGCTGGAGCCTATCCCAGCTGTCTCCGGGCAGTAGGCTGGGGACACCCTGAATCGGTAGCCAGCCAATCGCAGGGCACACAGAGACGAACAACCATTCGCACTCACACTCACACCTAGGGACAATTTAGAGTGTTCAATCAGCCTGCCATATATATTTTTTGGAATGTGGGAGGAAACCGGAGCACCCGGAGAAAACCCACGCAGGCCCGGGGAGAACATGCAAACTCCACACAGGGAGGCCGGAGCTGGAATCGAACCCAGTACCTCTGCACTGTGAAGCCGACGTGCTAACCACTGGACTACCGGGCCGCCCTTTCTAGCTGTCAGAAACACTAAAACCAAGGAAAGAAGTGTGATAGCCAGAGAATTGCTTTTGGAAATGACTTTCGTGTTGCCTGTCTGTCATGTCTGTTATGTGCTTTTTTGGTACACACTTAAACAACTACATATCCTCCAAGACTGCTGATTCCATCATTTTTGCCAGGGTTTGTATGTGACCATTCACGCTTTTTCCGGGATGTCAGTGTTCATTTCAAGAGAATTCCAAGCCACAAGAGCAGGGACTTTGTAGTAAGAGAGAATGAGTATAAGAGTGGCGAGCCAGCAGTCCAGACTTGTCTCCCATAGAAATATGTAAACATGCCTCTATCTCAGCTTTTTTTGGAGCATGTCGTCGACAAAATAGGTGGATATTTGCCACAGAATAACGTTCATCAGTTTGAATATTAAATATCTTATCTTTTTAGTGTAGTCAACTGGATACTGGTAAAAAGGATGGGAAAAAAACATATATTGTATTATTATTTAGTCACAACTTTTCATCAAACATCATCAAACATCAGAATTGGAGTTTGTCCAATGATCCCGAGTTTGATGCCAGCTCTTCACATATTTTAGAAAAATAAATAAATCTGACATCCACCACACATACGTGGAGCTCGCTGGTTGTCTGTGCGCCGATTAAAATCACTAAAATTCAGTTCGAGCAACTGCCTACCCTGCACCGGCCGGCACTTAGAGATGATCTGAGCAGGCCCAAGTTAGATTGACTTTCTGCCACTCTGCCAGCCACATCTCTCGTGACACCCTCTGCACCAGCATGCCAAGCTTTGTGAGACAGGCAGGCACAGCGCTTGGCACACGCTGATCACGCATTGAGAGTAGGACACCACCAGTCTGGGGGTCACCAAAAAAATGAAGCTCGTAAAAAATCAGAATAATGGGATTTGTAATTTTACATATACAGTACCGTATATAATATTTATAATAAATGTTTGTAAAAATAATGTAGGCTTATTTACGCAAGAACAGATCAAGCTCGTAAATCTACATTTTGGTGCCTTGCCAGCACCATCTCTTTCATTCCCTAGTAGAAAGTTCCATTATGATTAAATCGCAAATTTGCCAGAAGCTTATTTTGGGATGTCTGGAAATGTTGTCAAAAAGGCACCAAGAGGTGAAGGGCAGAAAAGGGGGAAAGAAAAAATTGTTATTTTGTTACAGCCATGTTTAGATGACCACCATAACCACAGCCATGTTTAATGTTGCGTTTTCATGCACTTCAGTCAA
The DNA here is from genome assembly GCF_025434085.1 of Hippocampus zosterae. Classification (NCBI taxonomy): domain Eukaryota; kingdom Metazoa; phylum Chordata; class Actinopteri; order Syngnathiformes; family Syngnathidae; genus Hippocampus; species Hippocampus zosterae. The sequence continues at coordinate 21,576,494 of NC_067462.1, read as the reverse complement.
TAGTTTGATTTCTTTCCAAACACATGACATAAAACTCTTGGTCTCAGTATATTGGCCTTCCTTCACTCCGACCGAAAACCTCAAGAAATGCTAGTACTGTAGCAAATGTGATAGACAAGGTCACCAAAAACAACCCAAAATGCTATTGTGGAGTGGTCAACACATTGAGTATATTTAACAAATATACAGGGATTCTCCAGTGAAATGCAAGACCAAATATTACTTGGGTAGCCAGCAGTCCAGACTTGGCAAATATTATTTGGTCTTGTATTTCTGGTGCCATTCTATCAGACTTAATTATTATTATTTAGCTCTTATTTTTGTGAAAATCTTTGAAACATTAATATTGACAACTTATTTTGCAAAATAAAGCAGAACTGTCAAATACTCAAGATAGTGATCATTTCTGTCAGGGTTGGTTGATGCAGGGGATGTGGGAGACACCACAAAGCATTTATGTTTCGAGCAACAAAATGCCTCGCGCCGGCCCTGAAGGCAGGGCTGCTCAATTGGCAAACATGTGCAGGGAGCCACATGCAGGAAAGTCAGGTTTTGGCATTGGTACTGCGCCACAAATGTACTGTCTATGTAAATAGAGACCACTGCCAAAGATGGTTTGTTCGTGATAAGGCCTGACTCTGTGCTGGCGCATGTGTTGTTGTGGCCAAAAATAACGCAAATATGCAGACGTGGTTGTGCCACCGCATGGTATTTTATTTCTTTTTTTTTTTTTTCCCCCACTGTCTTAATGGTATTCGATTACCTCATGGACTTAATGAGGGTAACTGAACTAAATGAGCAAAACACAGGATGATTAATTTAGTGCAATTAAAAATGAATGGATGTAATGTAACGAGCAAGAAGGCGCAGCATGTCAAAAGAAACATGGTTGAATAATTCACATATGGAGGGGAACAGTGTAGCTGATAATGAGCTGACTCGTGCATAGAAGGACAAGATGCAGACCCAGTGCCGCCATTAATGTGGGCTGCGCTCGCCGATCGTTCCCTGTGTATCGCACATCGGATGCAATAGCATCCCGAGGGGCGCAAACAGCACATTTGTCCACTTATGAAATGGCATGCATTGTGTGCCTCACATATTGAACACACTCGGCAACCTTGCTGGCGTTAGCTTTTTTTTTCCTTTCAAAGCTTTAAAAGGATGCCCACGTATGGCAAAAGTATGCAAAAAAAGTCTGTTGTTTTTTATCTTCTAAACCCTGAGCCATGAACATGCAGAGTGCTTCTTTAGTGGCTGTAGTTTCAACAAAGCGACACGTCTTCTCTCCCGAGAGTTCTGTTGTTAAACTTTAATTCATAACTTATCAATAATTTAATGTGAACCTGTCCCCCAACCCCATTTAGTGCTCCTCTGCTCGTTCAGCTTCCCAGATGTTCATTTAGTGCAGTGTAGCTCGACAAAAACAGCAACCACAATCAGAAACATCAGCAATTGAAGAAATCTTTGATAAATCATTGCTATCACAAGAATTTAGATGCTATCAGAAATGTGCATGTGAATCTTGACTGAGAAGCAAAATGCAAATTAAAGAAATCCATTGGTACTGGAATTGATCAATACAACACAGCATAACATCTCAAAGCTGTGTAGAAAATGGTATTTCAGCAAAGAGTTATGAAAATGTCTTTTTTTGTTGTTTTTTTTTTCCATATAGTGGCTTTTGGCAGATTGAATTCTGACATCTGACAAAATCCAATTATTACAACATTCCAGGGGTATTTTGGGCAGGGCTCCAGACTAACATTTTTAAATAGCACAGTGGACGTGCTGACGCCTCCCTAAATTGCTCTTAACCCCCTGAAATGATTTGGTTGATATTTTTTAACCCTTTCATGCACCTTGTAACATGATAACATGATACGCTGTGCACTGTAGTAACTGCTGTCCATGAAAGGGTCAATATTCAGTTTTGACAAAAAGTTTGATATAAAGTGTCCAGAAAAGACGATTATTATTCACTTTAATATGATCATAAATCGACAGCTTATGTATTTACTGCTCTATGAGTCCTCTCATGACGTCTTGGGTCACCCATGGGTGACTAATGATGCTTGTTAGTATGCATTTTCGACCTGTGCGCGTGCAAAGGGATTATTCTGTGCTGTTGATCACCTTCTCTGGTGGTCGGGAGAACTGTCTGTTTCTCGTTTTATCAGGAAGTCACCTATGTCATTCTTCAATCTGTTCCGATCAAAAACATTCACTGAGTCCTCATTACTAACCAGTATTCCACTATTGCACTCTTTACGACCCTGCTTTTTAACCAGTATATTCATTCATTCATCTTCCGAACCGCTTGATCCTCACTAGGGTCGCGGGGGGTGCTGGAGCCGATCCCAGCTGTCTCCGGGCAGTAGGCGGGGGACACCCTGAATTGGTTGCCAGCCAATCGCAGGGCACACAGAGACGAACAACCATTCACTCTCACACTCACACCTAGGGACAATTTAGAGTGGTCAATCAGCCTGCCACGCATGTTTTTGGAATGTGGGAGGAAACCGGAGCACCCGGAGAAAACCCACGCAGACCCGGGGAGAACATGCAAACTCCACACAGGGGGGCCGGAGCTGGAATCGAACCCGGTACCTCTGCACTGTGAAGCCAACGTGCTAACCACTATAAGAAAAAAAAAGGACTATATAACGCACCTAAATCTGATCATAAATCTATGGGCTTCCTTTCCTTGATAGTGTAAGGCAGTGCTTCTCAATAATTTTTAGTTACTCACCCCCACAAGAAGAAAACAATTTGCGCTACCCATCCACTCTTCCCACCACAATAAATATCCTTTGCCTGTAAAATTGCTATAAGTACACTTCTTACATTGTATTCCTATTAACATGAAAGAAAAGAGAAAGAAATGTAACTCGTCTTACAGCAAAGAATAACTTTATTACAATAATACAGAAAAGATTTGAAATGCATCAATTTGCCTGGCAAAAAAAATATCCTCCTTGAAACATTTTTACCAACTTTTTGACCAACGTATTGCTCCATTTATCTGAAGACCAAAATTAAATAAATCAATAAATCATTTATTCATTTTCCAATCTGCTTTATCCTCACAAGGGTCACGGGGAGTGCTGGAGCCCATCCCAGGTATCTTCGGGCAGTAGGCAAGGGACAACCTGAACCAGTTGCCAGCCAATCGCAGGGCACAAAGAGAAGAACAACCATCCACGCTCACACTTACACCTCGGGACATGCCATGCATGTTTATGGAATGTGGGAGGAAACCGGAGTACCCAGAGAAAGCCCACGCAGGGCCAGGGAGGACATGCAGACTCCACACAGGGAGGCCAGATCGGGGATTGAACCCAAGACCTCTGCTCTGTGAGGTCGACGGGCGAACCACTGGACCACTGGGCCGCCCTCAATACATAATAATATAAATTCAAATTCAGTTCAGCAACATTAACTGAGGAGCAGAATACATAAAACACGGCCCAGACACTAGCTCCGGACACCCTGTGTGGAGTTTGCAAGTTCTCCCCGGGCCTGTGTGTGTTTTCTCGAGTCAATCCGGTTTCCTTTCCAAAAACACGCACAGCAGGCTGATTGAACACTCTAAATTGTCCCTAGGTGTTGGTGTGAGCGTGGATGGTTGTTCGCCTCTGTGTGCCCTGCAATTGGCTGGTAACCGGTTCAGGGTGTCATGATTCGGATCAACAGGTGGCACTGTAGGGCTCCCCCGGCAGCTGCACACCTGTTGGTCATAGGTAATCAGGGCTTTAAAAGGACTCCCAGCCAGAACACTCGTTATGGTGTCATTGTTGCTTCTTGCTACTGTCATGTGTGTTGATGTTCGGCAAACACGCCTCATGATGGGTCCATGAGCCCTCATGAGGCGTGTCGACACAATGACACACTGTGTTGATACTGTACCAATACTGTGTTGCTGACCACTGCCACCTGCTGGACCTTCAAAATCCCTGCAGCCAACCCACTTGACAGACTGAACAAACTGATTTGATGATGACGTGTATACAATGCACTACCTCACTCTACCCAATGACTGGTACTGAATGAGTTAAAAGCTCAGTGTAGCCACAAGCGCCATTGTTTATGTTGTTGTTTATGCTGTTTATATTGTCTATACTGTTCAGATTACATGTCTTTTCTTATATAGTGTAGCTGCTATCCTTTCTTAGCTGCATGTGTTTAATGCACAGCATGTTTACATGCATGTATGCACTGAGGATTGAGAGGAAGAAATTTCATCTATGCTGCATGTCATACATAAAGCATATTTGACAATAAAGATGACATTGACCCTTGACAATATCATTCACATCCATGCATTCATATTGTATCATTCAATGTGTTTCAATAATGTGAAATTCATGTGAATGAGGATGCTTGTGTGCTTTGTCTTCACAATGTTTGATTTAGAAAAATAAGATGCCCCAGTGTTTTAAAATTCAGTCTGTTGCATTTAATGCATGCTATTTCCTCTGTTGTGGAGAAGACACACACACAATGGAATAAGACATGTCAAAAATCCGAGAGGCACTTGGTGAGACAAGGAGATTTTAATGAATACCTTATTCTCCAAAAGGAGATCAAAATGGCTCTACGCGGCGGACAATTTGTATTTGTCCGGAAGCTGCTCCATAATATGCACGTACTGTAGCAATGTCACTCGAGTGAAGCGCGTCTCAGCACTCAGCAGTCGATAGTCTGCTGCTCTCAGCTGTGCGTGCGAGCACGTACTTGCGGCGCCGACCCAACCCACGCCACATATTAAGCTTTGAACTACGACAACAGCTAAGCTAGCCTAGCCGATGTAATGATGGTCAGCAGACAAGGTTTACGTTTTATGTGACTATTAATAGCAACGTGGCAGAGTCACCAAACATGCGGTGTGCTCACTCGCAGTCACTTTCTGGAACTCCCCCTTAGAGGCGGGACCTCTCAATCAACTGGAGTATGACGTACAGTACAAACGTTCATAAAACACTTCTCATATAATAATAGCCTATTATATGACAGCCGGCATGACGCTAGAAGTCAGACGGACACATTTTTTCCTGATAATCAGTGTGTTTTCCGTATTGCCCAAACATATATTTTTATTCGAGTGAGGGTGGGGTCTAGCTTGTTTCAGCAATCGGCATCGTGTCGCCAGACGCACTTCCTTAGGATACACTGTGCGGGCTTTTGCTGCGTCAACGCCCCCTGCACTGAGTCGACGCCCCATGGACTAAGTGCCGCAGCTTGGACTGTGCCAAGCAGCAGATGCAGTCTAAACTACACGGTGCAGTTCACATGTCAATTAGCAGCCTGGACTGTGTCTACGCAGCCGATGTGTCAATTAGCAGCCTGGACTGTGTCAACGCAGCCGATGCAGTCTAAACTGCACCGGTGCAGTTCATGTGTCAATTACGTGACGTAATGAAGCGGTACATGCACCGACACGTGGTTTGCTCTGTGAGCCCGGCGCATGCATCATGCTCTTGGTTTCTGTCATGTTTAGTTCATTGTTATGTTTTAGCTTTAGTCATGGTTTTTTGTTTGATACTTTGGACTTTGTTAGTTTTGGATTTAGTTTTCTTTGTTTTAAATACAATTCTTCAAATACACCCTGCTCCTCCCTCCTGCCTGCTTTTTGGGGTCCACCACCACCTCGCAACATGACAGATGACCCAACCACCTGGACCCCACAGGTACTAAGGATTGTTCCCTATTCCACCATGTGCCTGGTGGAGCGCGTCTGCGGCCGACACCCTTTCCCCTTTCAGGCAGCGCTGGTGATGCGGCTGTCCTGTTTTCGTCTCGTCAAGCCACGTCTACGGTGGGCCAAGCCCCGTCCGCGTGTAAGTTGAGCCGAGGCTTGTCACGTGTCTGTTAGAGCTGAGTCACATTCAAGTCGCCGACGAGCCCTGCCTGTTCACGTCGGGCTGTTCCATGTCCCCCGTTACGTCGAGGTCCATCCACGTCAGCCCACACCCAGCCAAAGGATTGCCGTCGCTTTTGTTCCTGTTCCCTGGCGAGGTGAAGGTCATCGTCGCTTTTGTTCCTGTTCTCCGGCGAGGCAAGGGTTGTCGCTTATTGTTCTTGTATTTCGGCGAGGCGAAGGTCGCCATCCCTTTTAGTTCCTGTTCCCCAGCGAGGCAAGCTTTTGGACAACTTTGGGACGTCTGGGATCCGTCCCTTGAGGGAGGGGTACTGTCATGAGTCGGTTTAGGGATCAACAGGTGGCACTGTAGGGCTCCGCCCCGCAGCTGCACACCTGTTGGTCATAGGTAATCAGGGCTTTAAAAGGACTACCAGCCCGAACACTTGGTGTTGGGTCATTGTTGCTTCTTGCTACTGTCATGTGTGTTGCCGTTTGCTCTTGGTTTCTGTCATGTTTAGTTCATTGTTATGTTTTAGCTTTAGTCATGGTTTTTGTTTGATACTTTGTGTGTTTTGGATTTAGTTTTCTTTGTTTTAAATACAATTCTTCAAATACACCCTGCTCCTGCCTGCTTTTTGGGGTCCACCACCACCTCGCAACGTGACACAGGGTGTCCCCCGCCTACTGCCAAAAGACATCTGGGATAGACTCCAGCGTCCCCCTGTGACCCTTATGAGGATCAGGCGGATCGGAAAATGATTGATGGATGAACTTTAGTCTACAAAACAAAAAATGAATCAAACATTTGTGCAGATGTTTTTATCTTTTTTTTTTTAATAAAAATGAGGAAGTCAGGATTAATGGCTATGATGATGGTGATTTTAGTGCATAACCAGCTGGTTATCAGCGTGATTGAGGCGTAACGTCTTTAAGTGGTGCCTTGATTTATTTGGGTTCATGCTGTCCGCTGCCAGCATTTTTTGGCACAGTAAACGCACTGGCCATTCCTTGTCTCCCACTGCAGACATCGTGAAGCCAAGCGCAACATATGCCTTGTCATATTTCCTTGTTTTAGCTTTCGGGTGACTTTATTTTGTCTCATTATCTTTGGCTCTTTCAACCTTTCTTTTCATCTTGTCTCCTGCAGGTTTGTTTATTACACTTTATATCGCCTGCTTGATGCAAAAATCCCCCCCAAAAACAACCCCCCACGAAAAAAAAAAAACAACACCATAGAGCTAATGCTCCATGCGCACTCTGACAATGATGGTGCTACTGCCAACTGCTGTAGTGGATGTGAAATTACACTTTTTTTCTAGTCTCTTCAGCAAAAAAGCATATTCCCCAGAGCAATGGTCCCCAATACCGGGCCGTAGACTGGTAGCAGTCCACGGGTCATTTGGTGCCAGGCCACAAAGAAAGAATAAATAACATATTACTTCTGTTTCATTCATTTCGGAATCTGAAAGATTCAGAAAGCTGCTTGTTCCTCACTAGGGTCGCGGGGGGTGCTGGAGCCTATCCCAACCGTCTTTGGGCAGTAGGCGGGGACACCCTGAATCGGTTGCCAGCCAATCAAAGGGCACACAGTAACGAACAACCATCCACGCTCACACTCACACCTAGGGACAATTTAGAGTGTTCAATCAGCCTGCCACGCATGTTTTTTGGAATGTGGGAGGAAACCGGAGCACCCGGAGAAAACCCATGCAGGCCCGGGGAGAAAATGCAAACTCCACACACAGAGGCCGGAGCTGGAATCGAACCCGGAACCTCTGCACCGTGAGGCCGACGTGCTAACCACTGGACTACCGGGCCACCGGAATCTGAAAGATATTTTATTTTGAAAATTACCAGATTTTCTCTTACATCCGTCTTCAGTGTGTCACTCTTGACGCAGGTGAAGGCGGTGCTTCTCAGTCACGTGATATCTTAAAAGGCCAGTCCCTGAAATTATTGTCTGACATTAAATTGGTCCATAGGGCAAAAAAGGTTGGGGACGGCTGACCTAAAGTACTACCCCATGCCCCGGCCTCACATTGCGGTCCCTTTGGGGGTTGCCCTCCACTATTTGAGCAGGACTTGTGTAAATTAAAGAATACTTGTCGTGCGTTGTTCCACCTAATTGAATAGAGAATGTCTTTATTTGTCGGAAATCCGGTCCATGATTTCCTTGTGACTTTGCTTGAACTGGTCCCGAACACAAGATGGCTTGCCTAAGCACACAAGACAATTAAAAGCAGGAAAAAGAGAAAAGGAAATGTAAACGATGGACAGAAGAAACGTTGTCATGAAAGGAAGTCTTCATTACTGCTTGTTGTAACAATTAGTGAGCTTCTGTCGAACAGCACTAGGTCCCTATGTTACGTTTAACAATCTCGTCAATTGGAAGCTTCTGGCTGTTTACATCAAGATGAGTTCCCCTTGGTTACGGAGTGAACTCGATGCATAAATTCACACCATGAAACCGGAGCAGAGCTCATTCACTTTTGATTGTCATCAATGTGTGATAATAACAATAATCAGAATCAGAATCAGAATCATCTTTATTGGCCAAGTATGTAGAACACACAAGGAATTTGTCTCCGGTATAACACACTGCACTAGTATCATCGTAAACAACAAAATCATTGAACCATTTTAGAGTATACCAGTAGTGTTGTAGTACCATTTTGTGGTGCAAGAAGAGTGACTATGTCAGTGACTGTTTAATGAGTTAATGGCTAGAGGGAAGAAGCTGTTTAAGTGTCTGCTGGATTTGGTGCGCATGGATCTGTAGCGTCTGCCTGAGGGGAGTGGCTGAAAAAGGTGGTGTGCAGGGTGCGGGGGATCCAGGAGGATTTTCCGTGCCCTTGTCTTGATTCTTGCAGTGTGCAATTGAAGACGGATAATATCACTCATCCTTCCATACTGAACTATAGGAATCAGGACATGAGTTGAGAGAACACCAAGGAAAGCAACATCTGGAAATGTGAATGTAAACGATTTCAAAGAATATATCCGCCAGTGATGTGGGAAGTCTAGGACTCATATTGAACTCAATATGGATTTGATACATGAAACATTTCAGCCATGGTGCATCATGGAAGACTTACATTACATGACATTTTATTTCGGAGAGCAATGATTAGAAAAGGGAGAGAGCCAAGAGGTAAATATAAGAAAAATTATCCTGTCCCAGATAATTTTCACAATGACTACTCTTGTATTACTTTTATTTTTTAAATTAAATGAAATGATGTACCCCTCCGTGAGCCGTCACTTTATCGTGGTGGAGGGGTATGTGTGTCCCAATGATCCGAGGAGCAAAGTTGTCTGGGGCTTTATGCCCCTGGCAGGGTCACCCATGGCAAACACGTTCTAGGTGAGGGACCAGACAAAGCACGACTCAAAGACCCCTGATGAAGAATAAAACAAATGGACTTCAGTTTTCCTTGCAACATGCGGGTCACTGGGGCCTCCCTCTGGAGCCAGGCCTGGAGGTGGGGTTCATTGGCGAGCGCCTGGTGGCCGGGCCTACACACATGGGTCCCCCTTTTCATCGGCTCACAACTCATGGGAGGGGCCAAAGGGGTCGGGTGCAGTGTGAGCTGGGCAGCAGCAAAAGGTGGGGACCCTGGCGGTCCGATCCTCGGATGCAGAAGCTAGCTCGAGGGACATGGAATGTCACCTCTCTTGCAGGGAAGGAGCCGGAGCTCGTGTGCGAGGGAGAGAAGTTCCGACTGGATATCGTCGGAATTACCTCCACACACAGCCTGGGCTCTGGGACCAGTTCTCTCGAGAGGGGTTGGACTCTCTTCCACTCTGGAGTTGCCCACGGTGAGAGGCGCAGAGCAGGTGTGGGCATAATCATTGCCCCAGCTCAGTGCCTGTACTTTGGGGTTCACACCAGTTGACGAGAGGGTTGCCTCCCTCCACCTTCGGGTGGGGGGATGGGTCCTGACCGTGGATATGCTGTGCAGTTCAGCGTACCCACCCTTTTCGGAGTCCTTGGAATGTTTGTTGGAGAGTACTCCTGCTGGGGACTCCCTTGTTCTGCTGGGGGACTTCAATCCTCAGGGCGTGATTGGGAGGAACACCCCCCCCCCCCCCTTCCCCCGATCACAACTCGAGTGGTGTTTTGTTATTGGACTTCTGTGCTCGTCACGGATTATCAATAATGAACACCTTGTTCAAACATAAGGGTGTCCGTATGTGCACTTGGCACCAGGACACCCTCGGCCGCAGTTCGATGATTGACTTTGTAGTTGTATCATCGGATTTGTGGCCCCATGTTCTGAACACTAGGGTGAAGAGAGAGGCGGAGCTGTCAAATGATCAACACCTGGTGGTGAGTAGGCTCCGATTGTGGGGGAAGACGCCGGTCCGTCCTGGCAGATCCAAACGTATTGTGAGGGTTTGTTGGGAGCGTCTGGCGGAATCCCGTCAGAAGGAGTTTCAACTCCCACCTCCGACAGAGCTTTTCCCATCATCCGGGGAGGCGGGGGACATTGAGTCTGAGTGGACCATGTTCCGGCCTCGATTGTTGAGGCGGCCAATCTGAGTTGTGGCCGTAAGGTGGTTTGTGCCTGTCGTGGCGGCAACTCCCGTACTCGCTGGTGGGCACCAACAGTAAGGGATGCCGTCAAGCTGAAGAAGGAGTCCTATCGGGCCTTTATGGCCTGTGGGACCCCAGAGGCAGCTGACAGGTATCGACTGGCCAAGCGGAATGCAGCTTCGGTGGTCGCTGAGGCAAAAACTCGGGCGTAGGAAGAGTTCGGTGAGGCCATGGAAGCCGACTTACGAACGGCTTCGAGGAAATTCTGGTCCAGCATCTGACGTTTCAGGAAAGGGAAACAGTGCACCACTACCACTGTGTACGGTGGCGATGGGGCACTGTTGACCTCGACTCGGGACGTTGTGAGCCGGTGGCGGAGTACTTCGAAGACCTCCTCAACTCCACCAGCACGGCTTCCTTGGAGGAAGCAGAGTCTGGGGACTCTGAGGTGGGCTCTCCTATCTCTGTGTTTGAAGTCACCGATGTGATTAAAAAGCTCCTCGGTGGCAAGGCCCCAGGGGTGGATGAGATCCGACCGGAGTTCCTCAAGGCTCTGGATGTTGTGGGGCTGTCCTGGTTGAGACGCCTCTGCAACATTACGTGGTCATCGGGGAGAGTGCCTCTGGATTGGCAGACCGGGTTGGTGGACCCTCTTTTTAAAAAGGGGGACCGGAGGGTGTGTTCCAACTACAGACGGATCACACTCCTCAGCCTCCCTGGTAAGGTCTATTCAGGGGTGCTGGAGAGGAGGGTCTGTCAGGAAGTCGAGCCTCAGATCGAGGAGGAGCAGTGTGGTTTTCGTCCCAGCCATGGAACAGTGGAAATTCGCTCAACCAGTCTATATGTGTTTTGTGGACTTGGAGAAGGCGTTTGACCGTGTCCCTCTGGGAGGTCTGTGGGGTGTGCTTTGTGGGTATGGGGTACGGAACCCCCTGATACGGGCTGTTCGGTCACTATACCACCGATGTCAGAGTTTGGTTCGCATTGCCGGCAGTAAGTCGGAATCGTTTCCAGTGAGGGTAGGACTCCGCCAAGGCTGCCCTTTGTCGCCAATTATGTTCATAACCTTTATGGACAGAATTTCTAGGCGCAACCGAAGCGTTGAGGGGTTCCGTTTTGGTGGCCTCAGTATTGCATCTCTGCTTTTTGCAGATGATGTGGTACTGTTGGGTCCTTAAAGCAGGGCTCTCCAACTCTCACTGGTGCGTTTTGCTGCCGAGTGTGAAGCGGTTGAGATAAAAATCAGCACCTCCAAATCTGAAACAATGGTCCTCAGTCGGAAAAGGGTGGAGTGCGGTCGGGGAGGAGATCTTGCCCCAAGTGGAGGAGTTTAAGTATCTTGGGGTCTGGTTCACGAGTGAGGGCAGGAGGAAGCGAGAGATCGACAGGCGGATCGGTCGGACATTGTATCGGTCTGTCGTGGTAAAGAAGGAGCTGAGCCAACGGGCGAAGCTCTCAATTTACCGGTCGATCTACGTTCCAACCCTCATCTATGGTCACAAGCTATGGGTCATGACCGAAAGAACGAGATCTCGGATGCAAGCGGCCGAAAAGAGTTTTCTCTGCAGGGTGTTGGGCTCTCCTTTAGGGGTAAGGCGAGAAGCTCTGTCATCCGGGAGGGGCTCAGAATCGAGCCGCTTCTCCTCCACATTGAGAAAAGCCAGATGAGGTGGCTTGGGCACCTGATTCGGTGAGGTGTTGTGGGCATGTCCCACCGGGAGGAGACCCCGAGGATGACCCAGGACACGCTGGAGAGACTATGCCACCCAGCTGGCCTGGTAACACCTTGGGGGATCCCCTGGGGAGAGATGGAAGAAGAAGCTAGAGAGAGGTCTGGGCTTCCCTGCTAAAGCGGCTGCCCCCGTAACCTAGCCCAATATATAAGCGGTAGATGGATGGATGAATGGATGAAATGAAGTTACATTTGTTCAACCATTACTTGTATCATTCGATTGAAAAGTCACAATATTTCTGCTCAAACATCTGTGTGACTTAGTATTTCAGAGTAAACAGTGTGTTGTGAGTCACAGGCATGTCAAAACAGAGTAATAGACCGCTGTGACACCTTTTAAAACAGATGACATTCTTTGATGCTTCGACAGAACAAGTATGGTACCTGTTAATTCCATTTTCATTACTTCATTATTAACTCCTTCAATCGAAACTTTTCTGTTTTTTTTTGTTTTGTTTTTGTCGCTTGGGTTTGGCTTAATTTGTAACAACACAGTGACCTGTTTTGCATACAGTTTTTATGCATTTTAATAATGTGTCTACTGTATATTTTTTTTTTCGGGGGGTTTTTGCATGGCGAATGCTCCCTCCCCCCCACCCCCACCACCATGAAACCTAGTGATGGCCCTGGTCTGAAATAAAATGAGATGGGCTTGAGCTCCCTCAACAAAAAATAGAGATAGAAAATTGATTTTTTTTTTCCACGGCACATCAACAAATCAAGCTTGGCCGACATTGTCAGGCAACTCACAGGAAGGCAATCGTGGCAAATCCACCGTCCGCATGCAGAGCACGGTCAGAGCGTTCGATAGTTGTTGATGAAGATCTCCGCGTGTAGTGAGGACACTTGACGACACGTCTGGAGAGACATGTGAGACAAACGAGAAGCGAAAGAGTCTCTGAGGAAGCCTTGGGAGAATCTGTTAAGTAAAGGAGCATTCTGGAAAACTGGCAGACTTCAGTCATTCACGTCATCAGCGAAGAGTGTTAATAAAGAGTCATCAATCAAGAAATGTCCTTTTCAAGAACACAGTGTTTTCTGTCTTGTCACTGATCGATTCTTCCTGACTCAACAAAAGATTCTTAAGGGAAAGTGTTCATGGAATTCTGTGAGTGGACCCATAATGCAACACAAAACAACGTCTTCATTACAGTCATGTAACAGGGTAAAAATATTTTATTCGTATGACCGTACTTCGAATACAAAGTAAAATAAATAAATAAATAAATAAAACGGATCATTTTCATCAGATTTTATTTCCCAAGTCAAGCGTATCATTTTACTTTTCTCCTAATTTTCTTTCCTTGTTGCCAATAATATCAAATCCAAAGACCACAGAGCACAAAGTAGTAGTGGAATAAGAAAAAGAACCCGATTTTTACTGACAGTTAAAACTAGTGTCTTGCACTGCTGTCAGTAAGGGTTAGAGTTGGGGTCAATCTGTCACGTCAACACCCCCCCGCCCCCCCCCAAAAAAACAAACAAACAAAAAAAAAAAAACGCTGCAATGTCAGTAAACTAAAATACAGGTGCCTTCTGCACATTGAGCACGAGCCGAGAGTTGCTGTGTCCTGCTTCAAACCTCGCTTCGAAAAGCTGTGCATTGCAAAATGTGCTCATTGCAGCTTTTAATCCAGACATCTTTGATTTTAAAAAAAAGTACAAATTATGTATGTAATATGTAAGAGGACTTACATGGGACAGGAGAAGAGAGCCAATCTCTCTTTTTCGTTCATGGATGCTACAGCTTCTTGTTGCTTTCAAGCGTAGCTTGTAGCATGAAGTCTTTGATCCACTGGTGAAAAGGACACTTTGATTCGCTCCTCTTTCATCTATAACTGCTTCAGACAACAAAGTGTATGCAGGAAAGTAGTTAAGAGTGCATGATTGTCTGTGTCTCCTGTGTTGTTCTGTATTATTTTGTCATGTTCTTGTTAACTTTTGTTTTGATAGCGGCGCAGACACCCGCATCGGCTCCTCTTGTTTTATGTTGAGAGGGAAGAAATTTCATCTGTGCTGCATGTTACACATACAGTACATTTGACAATAAATCTTATCCAATCCAATCCAATGTGTTATAAACTTGACAAACTACAGGGTGGCAAACACGCCTGACAAATATGAATGAATGAAACAAATAAGTATAAAACAGCTTTTTCAGACACCAGAGACAAACGGCTTTTTCAGACACCGTGGGCATGTCCGCTGGATGCACTGAAAACACGCCCGATCTTCTCCAGTAAATTAAAATACAGTTTTTTGGACTCTTTGCGGCAAATGGCTATCAGTGTAAACCACGCGCTGAATAATGTGTCATTGTGTTAACTTTCCTTGAAGTGTTTATGTTATGTGGACCAACACACTGACACAACACCAAGCAAGCTCGTGGCATACTGGTTGAGCCTGATGCCGGTATGCTCCTTCGCTTCCTAGTTTACAGGTTACTGTACATATTAAAACAGTTAACTTTCCCTCAGTATCTTTGTAATGTGTACTCATTTATGGTGCACAAAAAGAGGAGGGGCCAATAGGACAGCCCCAAAGCCGGTCCACTAGTCTGTATTGAAGTGTGTATTCTGTTCATATTTAGTCATAATGTAGAACTTTCACATGCTCGCAGCGAGACTCAGCATTCTTGAAGCAATCACCACTTAAAATTGGAACACTCCCTACTGGAGACCTTGTAGAGACGCACCGACATAGGAATGCACCAGTTGATAAAAGCCAAGAATCGATTTTGGAGAAAAAAAAGTTCTGATGCCACAACTTGTGTTTCGGTACCGCCCTTTTGATGAGATAAATATGTGGTGAATCCCTTCCTTCTTTGCACTCGTGACCATCGCAGCCATTGTCTGTAAATCGCGGGTGCCCAGAATATTCTGCAAATCAACAATTTGGAGGTACTCTTCATCAAATCCAGCCTGTATTTGGATAACCAACATCCTCCTCATCCGAAATTCAATGAACACGCTGGGTAAAGAAGGCCACTTTGCCCCAAACTACAAGTATTGGGCTCACTACCTGGTCGCTAGCTCGCTTGTGACTGACTAGCAGACTAGCATGGCCATCCAATTCACCACCACCTTGCTCTGTATGTCTTCTCTGGGTCAATGCAACAGACACACAGCAGTCCAAATAATGCAAAACACTTTAGGCAAGATGCAATTATTCGCAAAAAAAAAATATATATATATATATTATACATATACACACACACACCATATTTTCCGCACTATAGGGTGCACCAAAAAGTCTTCCATTTTCTCAAAAGCTCACGAGCGCCTTTAAATCCGGTGCGTCTTTTGTATAGTCATTACGGTAATACATAAACTCCAAGATGGCTCCTTCCTGGAGACCTACTTCCAATGTTATAACTTGCTGTTGGTTCAGTGAACTGTGTCGCTGCTTTATTAAGTAAGTTTTTGTTGCAGCCCCGAAAAAAGGAGAGCTGTGGTGTTCATTTTTTAAAACAGTCTCAACAAAAACAGGTACGTTTTTGTCTGTCGACGTGCCTTCTTCTGTTTGACTCGAGAGGCGTTCAAGACCGCCTCCAAAAAATATAAACTAATGATTACTTCAATTAAACTACGAAATTGAAAATAATACATCAAAACTGAAAAGCAAGCGAGGACATCACAAAATACATTTATTGCCACCCCGACAGAATTTATATTGTAATTCCATCATTTCTGAATACACAACAAAGGAATAAATAACTACTACTGAGATCTGATTGTCGTGGCGCAATGATCAAGGAAATGCGTTTTGCCAAAGTGTATTTCGAGGCGGTCATGAACGGCTCTTGAGTTGAATAGAATAAGAGAAGGCATGGAGATGGATGAAGACTCACCTGTATTTGTTAAAAAAAGGAGAGCTGTGGTTTTATATTTGTCACGTAGCAAGGTGGTGGTGGACCCCAAAAAGCAGGCAGGAGGGAGGAGGAACAGAGTGTATTTGAAGAAGTATTGATAAAACACAGAAAACTAAATCCAAAACAAAGTCATGAAAACAAAACGAATCCAAAGTAACAAATAAAACCATGGCAGAAACTAGTGACGGGTCCAGCGACACTGATGCGTTGATGCATGCGCCGGGCTCACAGAGCAAACCACGTGTCGGTGCATGTGCCGCTTCATTACGTCACATGACGTTGACACATGAACTGCACCGGCGCAGTTTAGACTGCATCTGCTGCTTGGCACAGTCCAAGCTGCGGCACTTAGTCCAGGGGGCGTCGACTTAGTGCAGGGGGCGTTGACGCAGCAAAAGCCCGCACAGTGTATCCTAAGGAACTGCGTCTGGCGACACGATGTCGATTGCTGAAACAAGCTAGACCCCACCCTCGCTCGAATAAAAATATGTTTGGGCAATACGGAAAACACACTGATTATCAGAAAAAAATGTGTCCGTCTGACTTCTAGCGTCATGCCGGCTGTCATATAATAGGCTATTATTATATGAGAAGTGTTTTATGAACGTTTGTACTGTATGTCATACTCCAGTTGATTGAGAGGTCCCGCCTCTAAGGGGGAGTTCCAGAAAGTGACTGCGAGTGAGCACACCGCATGTTTGATGACTCTGCCACGTTGCTATTAAAAGTCACATAAAACGTAAACCTTGTCTGCTGACCATCATTACATCGGCTAGGCTAGCTTAGCTGTTGTCGTAGTTCAAAGCTTAATATGTGGCGAGGGTTGGGTCGGCGCCGCAAGTAGGTGCTCGCGCGCACAGCTGAGAGCAGCAGACTATCGACTGCTGAGTGCTGAGACGCGCTTCACTCGAGTGACGTTGCTACAGTATGTACATATTATGGAGCAGCTTCCGGACAAATACAAATTGTCCGCCGCGTAGAGCCATTTTGATCTCCTTTTGGAGAATAAGGTATTCATTAAAATGTCCTTATCTCACCAAGTGCCTCTCGGATTTTTGACATGTCTTATTCCATTGTGTGTGTGTCTTCTCCACAACAGAGGAAATAGCATGCATTAAATGCAACAGACTGAAATTTAAAACACTGGAGCATCTTATTTTTCTAAATCAAACATTGTGAAGACAAAGCCCACAAGCATCCTCATTCACACGAATTGCACATTATTGAAACACATTGAATGATACAATATGAATGCATGGATGTGAATGATATTGTCAAGGGTCAATGTCATCTTTATTGTCAAATATGCTTTATGTATGACATGCAGCATAGATGAAATTTCTTCCTCTCAATCCTCAGTGCATACATGCATGTAAACATGCTGTGCATTAAACACACGCAGCTGAGAAAGGATAGCAGCTACACTATACAAAAAAAGTCATGTAATCTGAACAGTATAGACAATATAAACAGCATAAACAACAACATAAAAAATGGGGCTTGTGGCTACACTGAGCTTTTAACTCATTCAGTACTAGTCATTGGGTAGAGTGAGGTAGTGCATTGTATACACATCATCATCAAATCAGTTTGTTCAGTCTGTCAAGTGGGTTGGCTGCAGGGATTTTGAAGGTCCAGCAGGTGGCAGTGGTCAGAGACACAGTATCAGTACAGTATCAACACAGTGTGTCATTGTGTCGACACGCCTCATGAGGCCTCATGGACCCATCACTAGCAGAAACTAAAAATAACAAAAACATGACCAAAACATGACTGAAACAAACAATAGCATACCAACAGCCACAAACAAACATGACAGCAGCAAAAAGCAACAATGACCCGACAATGAGTGGTTGGGCTGGGAGTCCTTTTAAAACACTAATTACCTCATGACCAACAGGTGTGCAGCTGCAGGGGGAGCCCTACAGTGCCACCTGTTGGACCTAAACCAAATCATGACAATATTTCTTTAAAACGCAGACTTGATTAATGGTTTTCACAGTCTCAACAAATACAGGTACTGCACGTCTTTGTCCGTCTCCTTGCCTTCTTACGTTCCACAAGAGAAGCGTTCATGGCCACCTCCAAAAAACGTAAGTTACTTCTATTCAACCATGAAGAAATCAAGCGAGGAAATCACAAAATACATTCTGTGGGGGGATACAGAATTTATTTTGTGGTTTCCTCGCTTGATTTTCTGTTTTGATGCATTTTTTTCAATGTTCGTAGTTTTATTTAAGTACAGTAATAGTTAATTTACATTTTTCAGAGGCTGTCATGAACACCTCTCAAGTTGAACATACGCTTTTCGAGTTGAATGGAAGGAGCGTAGCGCCATCTCGTGGAGGCATTGTAGATTGCACCTTATAATGTGAAGTGTCCAATGTATTAAAAAAAAAACAAAATAGCCATTCATTGAAGGTGCGCCTCATAATCCAGTGCGTTTTTTAGTGCAGAAAATACGGTATACACATATGTTTGATATATATACTGTATATATGTTTTATATGGCGGCCCAGTAGTCGGGTGGTTAGCATGTCGACTTCACAATGCAGAGGTACCGGGTTCAATTCCAGCTTCCTGTGTGGAGTTTGCATGTTCTCCCCGTGCTTGCATGGGTTTTCTCTGGTTTCATCCCACATTCCTAAAACATGCTTGGAAGGCTGAATGAACACTCCAGATTTTCCCTAGGCGTGAAGCACGAATAGTCATTACTTTCTGTGTGCCCTGCGATTGGCTGGCGACCGGTTCAGGGTGTCCCCCGCCTACTCCCAGAAGACAGCTGGGATAGGCTGCAGGGTTTTTTTTCAACACATTTATGAGCAATAGTCCTTCCAGTCTGAATGTCCTTTAAATGAATTCCCTGCGGATATGTATACATCGTTAATCCACCTGTTCATACAGTAAGTTTATACGTCACCACCCTGCTAAAAACAAGAGGAGAAAATGTTTATTTCACATTAGAGTAGTAATACTCTCACTCATAACAATGTTGCTTCATTCTAATTATTCATTTGAAAATGAACATTATACTTTGATGCTTTTTTTTCAGGGGTGGGGGGTGTTGGGATTTAATTTTTTTGGGTGTTACGATTAAGAAAGCAAACACGGATGTGTTATGACACTTGCCAAATATTTTTCACCAACATACAACACTTGACATTTGTTAGAAATTGTCTTTCCAGACTGACAAGAACTCTATAAATAATTACCAGCAATCTTTACTTTCTCAAATCTGCTTGAAGAGCCGACATGACAATGGTACCAAAGGATTAAAAGTTGTAGGAGTAAAACAAAATATCATAATACAGGTAAAAAGTGTATCATCACCCCAACACCATCAGAAATGGAGATGACCATTCTTACATAGTGTGATTAAATCAAGTGCCAACAGTTTTCAAACACTGAAAATAAAAAACTTTCTGGTTGCCTTAAGATGGTCAAAAATGTTTTAATTTTTTAAATGTTGCATCCATCTTCTACCGCTTATCCGGGGCCGTCAGTGGGGGCAGCAGCTTCAGCAGGGAAGCCCAGACTTCCCAGCTGGGTGACATAGTCTCTCCAATGTGTCCTGGGCCGTGCTCAACTCCTTCTTTACCACGACAGACCGATACAACATCTGCATCATAGCAGACGCTGCACCGATCCGCCTGTCGATCTCTCGCTCCCTCCTGCCCTCATTCATGAACAAGACCCCAAGATATTTGAATTCCTCCACTTGGGGCAAGATCTCCTCCCCGACCTGGAGGGGGCAGTACACCCTTTTCCGACTGAGGGCCATTGTTTCAGATTTGGAGGTGCTGATTTTCATCCCAACCGCTTCACACTTGACTGCGAAGCGCTCTAGTGGGAGTTGGAGAGCCCTGCTTGAAGGAGCCAACATCACCACACAATCTGCAAAAAGCAGAGATGCAATACTACGGCCACAAAAACTGAACCCCTCAATGCTTCGGCTGCGCCTAGAAATTTTGTCCATAAATGTTATGAACAGAATCGGCGACAAAGGGCAGCCTTGGCGGATTCCTACCATCACTGGAAATTATTCCGACTTACTGCCTAATGTGAACCAAACTCTAACATCGGTGGCATAGTGACCAAACAGCCTGTATCGGGGGGTTCGGTACCCCATACCCACGAATCACCCCCCCACAACTCCCCGAGGGACACGGTTAAACGCCTTGTCCAAGTCCACAAAACACATGTTGGCATGTTTGGTGCAAAATGTACTGTCCAAAAACGGTTTATATAACAAAAACTGCAATACAGGTGTATCCAAAGAAATCACAACTGTACAATACCTACAGTATTTTAATTGTTATAAATTATTGTTTATAACTTAATTAATATAATTATTGTTAAAATGTTTACATTTTATTTAAATAAAAGTATTTTTTTCTGTCGTGGAAAAAAATGTGTCTATTTTGGATTGTTTTGTTGGATGCATTCTTTGGTTTATGACAATGTTTGACTGCGTGTCATACAGTTTTCTTGTGAGTTGCAAGTAACTGTCCCGTTGATCACCACTGTCTGGTGATTCTTGTGCAAACAGAAGGATTTTTGTTGCCATTTGCAGTGCTTCCTTGCTGGATGGTGGCTTGTCATCAGGAGTTTCATAGATTTGCAGAGGCGTGTTTCGTAGATTTGCGTCTTTCCGACTCCAAGTGTCTCCTGGATGCTTTTTACTTTGTGTCCAGCCTCGCTCAAACGGATGCATTTCACTCGCTCCGCAACAGTCATTACAGTTCTTCTACGTTTCGATCCCACGATCTTCAGGACGCAAATGAATAAAGTTAAAATCTTTCGCAATTACAGGATGCGGACTTTGTATTGGTCTGTCGTGATAAAGAAGGAGCTGAGCCAAAGGGCAAAGCTCTCAATTTACCGGTTGATCTACGTTCCAACCCTCATCTATGGTCACGAGCTATGGGTGGTGACTGAAAGAACGAGATCCCGGATACAAGCGGCCTAAATGAGCTTTCACCGCAGGGTGTCCGGGCTCTCCCTTGGAGATAAGGTGAAAAGCTCGGTCATCCGGGAGGGGCTCAGAGTGAAGCCGATTCTCCTCCAAATCGAGAGGAGCCAGATGAGGTGGCTTGGGCATCTGAAAGCTAATAACGTTGAACAGGAGAAGCTAGCGGCGTTAGTTTTCGGCTTGAGGCAAACCCCGATGCTCGATGCTATTCACATCAGCGATGAGTAATAATGGCAGTCAGACAAATTGTTCTGGAAGTCAAGAAATTATTTGCTAAAAATAATACTCAAGTACCGAGTAGGCTAACTGCTTGAACATGAAGTCTGATTATGTTTTTTAAACACTGTCATCAGAAAAACATAAAATTATGTGCACTTGCCTGCATCTTCGAATCATAAAAATAATACCAGCCTATATCTAACCAATTTTGACATCTCGATGGGTCTCCATTCCATGTCAGGTCGTCTGGGCACATTGTTTACATCCTGATTAGCGTCTGGCTCATACATGTAAGGTCCAACATGAAAAATTCCAACCTCCTCTTTTTCCTCCAACTCTTCAAAAACTTCGATATCCTCACTTGCGCTCGATCTATCGCTTTGTATCGCTGTTTGAATCATTGTTTGAAATGCTTTGCATCTCGGCCATATGGAGCTCGGCCATCGCTGTTCTCCATGTGACGTATCACTTCCAGGTTACTCCCCTTTTAGGCTGGAACTTTGGAGAAGCGATTATTTTGTCAAATGTACAACATATAAATTATTTTTTCATGCTTTATTTGGTGGACAATGTTCTCCTTTGAATGCCTTGCCTGTCCTGGGACTTCCGGGTAGAGTGAACGCTGGCGCGTTTTGGCTGCCGCTGCTCTCCCACAAACTTTTGTGTTTTACGGTGTTTTTACGCTCGATTGTTTTACTGTTTCGCATGGAATCACGATCATCATCTCACAGTCATTCCACCCAGCCCCCATTCACGCCTGCCTCGCACTCTCAACTATCTTCGACTGTTTCGTCCCGGCGTCTCAGCGTCCTACCTGTCAACCTGTCGCTCCTCCATCGACCTGTCAAGGGTCTGCTCCAGTACTCGTTGGCCGAGCTCCTTCGGCTCCGCTTCCAATGGCTGGGCCCTCCTCCTGCTCTACACCGGCTCCCGGACATCGTTCGCTTTCCTTCCCGGAAATTTATTCATCGTGGGTCTCGTCGGGGCTTCTGCCTCAACCGATCCAACACCATCGTCTCCTTCTGGTCTTCCTCCCGTCGGCCATCCAGAAACGCCGGCCGATCCATCGACCATCGTGCGTTAGCCGGCTTGGCTAGGTCGGCTAACGGCCCCCGCAGCAGCGAGACTGCCGCCGTCAACTTCGGGCTACTTAACATCCGTTCGCTTACTGGGAAGGGTAATCTCATTCAAGATATCCTCACGGACCGTAAGCTTGACATTCTCTGCTTGAATGAAACCTGGCAAACTCCCGGGGACTTCTCACAGTTGAACGATTCCACTCCCCTGGGATTTGTTTACATTTCCAAGCCCCGCGATTCTGGTCGCGGAGGAGGTCTCGCGATAGTATACCGCGAGAAGTGGAAAGTACTTTCAGTTTCTCTCCCGCCACTTTCCTCCTTTGAATGCCTTGCCTGTCAAATATCCGGACCCATCCCCACGATTATTGCCACAGTGTACCGCTCCCCCAAACCCCACCGCGACTTTTTAAATGAAGTGTCTACTGTCCTCACCCATCTCTCCTCTCTGTCACCAAATGTAATAATCCTGGGAGATTTTAATATACATATGGACAACACTGCTCTTCCTCTCACCATTGACTTCACTTCTTCAATTAACAGTCTTGGTTTTGATCAATTTGTAGATTTTCCCACACACATCAAAGGTCACACCCTGGATCTGATCTGCTGCTCTGGTATTTCCCCCTCCAACTGTACTGCTGATGAACTTCCAATAACGGACCACTTCCTTATCTCATTCAACATTACACTCCAGCTCTCAACTGCCAAATCACCCCGGACCATTGTTTACCGTAATATTAAAGACATTAACATTGACTCTCTCACTGCATGGCTGACCACCCTGACTCCGGACATTGACTCCACTACTGATGATTTGGTTTTCCAATACAACTCTGGTCACACCAGCATCCTCAATACGCTCGCCCCTGTCAAGTCCCGCTCTGTCCTTTTTACTCGGTCTGCCCCTTGGTTCACCCCTCATCTACGTTCCTTGAAATCCCAAACCCGGCAGCTTGAGAGACTTTATAGGAAAACCGGCCTCACTGCTCACAAGGACATCTATGCAGCTCAGCTATCCCTCGACAAGGATTCCATCTCTCAAGCAAAATCATATTACTACTCCGGACTCATCTGCTCCAATGCTGGAAATACTAAGACTCTCTTTTCCCTTTGGAACAGAATCACTCAACCTCCTGACTCCCTACCACCTCACTTTTACTCTCGTGACACCTGCAATGCACTTCTCCTCTTTTTCAATGAAAAAATCAACAGAATCCACCAGCATCTGGGCTCCTCTGTACCTTTCCCCTCATCTGAACCTCTCACCCCTTGCAAACTGTTCTCTTCTTTTGAACTCCCCCATCTCTCATTAATTTCAGACCTCATCATTAAATCCAAGACTTCCTCCTGTCAGCTTGATCCCCTCCCCACAGTTCTGGTCAAATCCTGCCTACCCTCTCTGCTTCCCTTCATCTCAGCCATTATCCATTCCTCTCTGTCGACTGGAATTGTTCCTGTGCTCTTCAAAACTGCAGCTGTCACACCAATCCTGAAAAAAACTGGTTCAGATCCCAATGACTTCAATAACCTACGCCCCATTTCCCATCTTCCCTTCATCTCGAAAATTCTGGAGAAAACTGTCGCCTCTCAGATCCACTCCCACCTCACCGACAATAGTCTTTATGAACAATTCCAGTCCGGCTTCCGTCCCCGTCACAGTACTGAAACAGCCCTCATAAAAATCACAAACGATCTTCTCATGGCAGCAGACTCTGGCCTTATTTCCATCCTCATCCTCCTTGACCTGAGTGCAGCCTTCGACACAATCTCTCACCCCATCCTCCTCAATCGACTCTCTACCATAGGCATCACCAACACCCCTCTACATTGGTTCCACTCATATCTCACTGGCCGCTCTCAGTTCATTCAAGTTGATTCTTTTACTTCACAATCCCTCCCCGTTTCTTCTGGTGTTCCCCAGGGTTCTGTCCTCGGTCCGCTCCTCTTCATTGTCTACCTCCTTCCACTCGGAAACATTTTCCGCAAATTTGGCTTACACTTTCACTGCTTTGCGGATGACACCCAGCTCTATCTCTCCAGCAAACCCGACGCTTCTCTCCCACCCTCGTCCCTCTCTCACTGTCTCTCAGAAATCAAATCTTGGTTCACCCACAATTTCCTCAAGCTAAACAGCAATAAAACTGAACTCCTACTCGTCGGTACCAAATCCACTCTAAACAAAGCCGACAGTTTCTCCCTCACAATTGATAATGCCACTATATCTCCTTCCCCCCAGGTGAAGAGTCTGGGTGTCATCCTTGACAGTTCACTATCCTTTCACTCCCACATCAATAACATTACCCGGTCCGCTCATTTCCACCTTCGCAATATAAACCGCCTCCGTCCCTCACTAACTCCGCACACCACCGCTATCCTTGTTCACAGTCTCGTCACTTCCCGTATTGACTACTGCAACTCACTCCTCTTCGGTGTCCATCAAAAATTCCTCCATAAACTTCAACTTGTTCAGTATTCAGCAGCCCGGATCATCACAAGAACCCCCTCCTTCCATCATATCACCCCCATCCTCCGACAGCTCCACTGGCTTCCTGTCAAACTTAGAATCAACTTCAAATTACTTCTCTATACATTCAAAGCCATCCATAACCTTGCGCCCCCTATCTGTCAGATCTTCTTCAAATCTCCATTCCCTCTCGCTCACTCAGGTCCTCATCCTCCCTCCACCTCTTTCTACCCTAAGCCCGTCTCAGTACAATGGGGTGCAGAGCCTTCAGTCGCTCTGCCCCCAAACTCTGGAACTCACTTCCTTCCAACATTCGTAATATTGACTCTCTTTCCTTATTCAAAACCCAGCTCAAAACCCACCTATTCAGACTTGCCTACCCGCCTTAAATCTTTCTTTCTTTATTTATTATTTTATCTGTGTTTTACTATTGGTCTTGGCTGTACAGTGTCCTTGAGTGTTGTGAAAGGCGCTTACAAATGTGATGTATTATTATTATTATTATTAAAAAGTACTTTCATTGTGACCCTAATTGGCATTTCATGAAATCACTTCACACTTGGCCTTGAACTTTTCTTTCCAAATCGTGCCTGTGACGCGGCAGGACCACGGCAGTAAAACAGCATTCACACGGCTGGTTTTAAAAAACAAAACAAAAAAAGAGTTGTTTTCCGCGTCTTTCGAATGCATACAGCATGCCGGAAAGTTCTCACAAGCCATTACTTTAAATTTTTTGTATACTTTTCTATTCATCCTGATTCTAATCATCCATCCATCCATCATCTACCGCTTATCCGGGGCCGGGTCGCGGGGGCAACAGCTTTAGCAGGGAAGCCCAGACTTCCCTCTCCCTAGCTACTTCTTCCAGCTCTCCCCGGGGGATCCCGAGACGTTCCCAGGCCAGCTGGGTGACATAGTCTCTCCAGCGTGTCCTGGGTCTTCGTCGGGGTCTCCTCCCAGTGGGACATGCCCAGAACACCTCACCAGGGAGGCGCTCAGGAGGCATCCGAATCAGATGCCCAAACCACCTCATCTGGCTCCTCTCGATGTGGAGGAGAAGCGGCTCGACTCTGAGCCTCTCCCGGATGACCGAGCTTCTCAACTTATCTATAAGGGAGAGCCCGGACACCCTGCGGAGAAAACTAATTTCTTCCTCTTGTATCCGGGATCTCGTTCTTTCGGTCACGACCCATAGCTCGTGACCATAGATGAGGGTTGGGACCGGTAAATTGAGAGCTTCGCCCTTTGGCTCAGCTCCTTCTTCACCACGACAGACCGATACAACGTCCGCATCACAGCAGACGCTGCACCGATCCGCCTGTCGATCTCCCGCTCACTCCTGCCCCCACTCGTGAACAAGACCCCAAGATACTTGAACTCCTCCACTTGGGGCAAGATTTCCCCGACCCGGAGGGGGCACTCCACTCTTTTCCGACTGAGGACCATGGTTTCACATTTGGAGGTGCTGATTTTCATCCCAACCGCTTCACACTCGGCTGCGAAACGCTCCAGTGAGAGTTGGAGAGCCCCGTTTGAAGGAGCCAACAGCACCACATCATCTGCAAAAAGCAGGGATGCAATACGCAGGCCCCCAAAACGGACCCCCTCAACGCTTCGGCTGCGCCTCTGAAATTCTGTCCATAAAAGTTCTGAACAGAATCGGCGACAAAGGGCAGCCTTGGCGGAGTCCTACCCCCACTGGAAACGATTCCGACTTACTGCCGGCAATGCGAACCAAACTCTGACATCGGTGGTATAGTGACCGAACAGTTCGGTACCCCCTATCGGTGATCCCTATGTAGTTAGAACACACCGTCCGGTCCCCCTTTTTAAAAAGAGGGACTACCACCCCGGGCTGCCAATCCAGAGGCACTCTCCCTGTTGACCACGCGATGTTGCAGAGGCGTGTCAACCACGACAGCCCCACACCATCCAGAGCCTTGAGGAACTCCGGGCGGATCTCATCCACCCCTGGGGCCTTGCCACAGAGGAGCTTATAAACCACATCGGTGACTCAACCACAGAGATAGGAGAGCCCACCTCAGAGTCGCCAGGCTCTGCTTCCTCTAAGGAAGGCGTGTTGGTGGAGTTGAGGAGGTCTTCGAAGTACTCTGCCCACCGGTTCACAACATCCCGAGTCGAAGTCAGCAGCGCCCCATCCCCACTGTACACAGTGTTAGTGGTGCACTGCTTCCCCCTCCTGAGACGTCGGATGGTGGACCAGAATTTCCTCAAAGCCGTCCGGAAGTCGGCTTCCGTGGCCTCACCGAACTCTTCCCACGCTCGGGTTTTTGCCTCGGCGACCACCGAAGCTGCGTTCCGCTTGGCCAGTCGATACCTCTGGGGTCCCACAGGCCATAAAGGCTCGATAGGACTCCTTCTTCAGCTTGACGCCATCCCTTACTGATGGTGTCCACCAGCGAGTACGGGGGTTGCCGCCACGACAGGCACCAACCACCTTATGGCCACAACTCAGATTGGCCGCCTCAACAATAGAGGCACGGAACATGGTCCACTCGGGCTCAATGTCCCCCGCCTCCCCCGGAACATGGGAAAAGCTCTGTCGGAGGTGGGAGTTGAAACTCCTTCTGACAGGGGATTCCGCCAGACGCTCGCAACAAACCCTCACAATACGTTTGGGTCTGCCAGGACGGACCGGCATCTTCCCCCACCATTGGAGCCTACTCACCACCAGGTGGTGATCAGTTGACAGGGGTCAACTGATCAGCCTTTGGCTGCCGCCCAGCTCACATTGCACCTGACCCATTTGGCCCCTCTCATGGGTGGTGAGCCCATGGGAAGGGGGACCCACGTTGCCTCTTCGGGCTGTGCCCGGCCGAGCCCCATGGGTGTAGGCCCGGCCACCAGGCGCTTGCCAACGAGCCCCACCTCCAGGCCTGGCTCCAGAGGGGGGCCCCGGTGACCCGCGTCCGGGCAAGGGAAACTTGGATCCATTTATTTTAATCTTCATCAGGGGTCTTTGAGCCGTGCTTTTTCTGGCCCCTTACCTAGAACCTGTTTGCTATGGGTCACCCTGCCAGGGGCATAAAGCCCCAGACAACTTAGCTCCTAGGATCATTGGGACACACAAACCCCTCCACCACGGTAAGTTGACGACTCACGGAGGAGTTTGACATATCTCAGTCTTTTATTTTATTAATGCTGTACATTTTCTATGTTCAGTAGTGAATGAAGTCTTCATAAAAATTATTTTGTGTTTGGTTTGTGTCTGTCATAGACCCAGCCACACATCTTTCGGATTGCAGTCCAGCTCAAAACACAGGTGAAATGCGCCCTCTCATGGCCGTTTGTTTTCACTGTGACACAAGATAGCGTCTCACTGTTACATTTTCTGCTCGAGCACTCCCTGGCGGCCATTAGAAAAATCTTTAAATCGCCGGCATCATTAAATAAGCCGCAGGGTTGAAAGCATGTGACAATAGTTGTGCCTTATAGTCCGGAAATTACGGTAGTTGACGTAAGTCAAGCTGACCATGTCCATCAATCCATCCATCTTCTTCCACTTATCCAGCGTTCGACAGCTTTAGCAGGGAAGCCCAGACTTCCCTTTCCCCAGCTACTTCTTCCAGCTCTTCCCGGGGGTTCTCGAGGTGTTCCCAGGCCAGCTGGGAAACACACCTGCTCTATGCCTCTCACCGTGGCCAACTCCATCGTGGATGTCCAATCCCTCTCGAGACAACTGGTACCATAGCCCAGGCTGTGTGTGGAGGCAAGTCCGAATATGTCCAGTCGGAACTTTTCTGCCTTGCACACCAGCTCAGGCTCCTTCCCTGGAAGAAAGGTGGCATTCTACATCCCAAGAGCTAGCTTCTGTGGCCAAGGATTGGACCACCAAGGTCCATACCTTTGGCTACAGCCTAGCTCACTTTGCACCCGACCCCTTTGGGCCCTCCCATAGGTGATGAGCCCATGGGAAGGCTGAGCCCGGCTCGCACCCACGGGTGAAGGCCCGGCCACCTGCCGCTTCCTCCCAGGCCTGGCTCCAGAGGGGGGCCGTGGTGACCCGCATCTGGGCAAGGAAAACAAAGGTCCATATCTTTTATTCTTCATAAGCCGTGCTTTGTCTGGTCCCTCACCTAGGACCTGTTTGGCATGGGTGAGCCTGCCAGGGGCATAAAGTCCCACACAACTTAGCACCTAGGATCATTGGGACACACAAACCCCTCCACCACGGTAAGGTTACAGCTGACGGACCATGTGATGCTGTTTATATTGAATAACACCAGCCTCGCGCTTTGGGAGGTTTACGATTTTTAACTTTCTTTAGATGACCTCTCGTCGATGTTCTTCCTTGTTTTAGCTATTTAAGTACTGCCACGTCGACGGGAATATCTTTTCTCCCACTATACTGTGTCAGAGTGCTGCCGAGGCTGTCGCCAGCCCACTCCTTGTAAATTGTGCATCTGCCTTATCGGCCCTACGAGAGAGAGATGACTGCATATTTATAAGAACATGGGGCCTCCAGATGAAAGCTGCTGCTGCGGGCGCCGTTTCAAAACGCTCCCTTGGGATGCCATTACTGTAAACAAGCGTGTTGAGAGAGGTGAAGGGGGATAGATGGGGGATATTTGGCGTTGGTTAGTGGGGTTGGGTGGGGGTGCGGTGAGCTTCATGAAATATTCTTTATCTGTGCTGTTGAGATAAAGAGCTCATTTTTCACTTTTTGCTTCTGCAAGGTGAATCTTTGCTTGTTTTTGGCCAAGTTGCAACGCTGGCCCATGTTTTTTTCTTCCTTTTTTACATATACAACACACACTCATAATGATGTAATAGCCTCTATTAGCTTGTTGAGTATGCAGATCATCTGAATCTTATTTATCTTTTCATTAAAACATGTTAAGCTCCTTTCATCTCGCTTTCACTCCCCCGGATCTTTTTCCCTTTATTGCTACCCACTTTTATCTTGTTTTTTGTCTTTTACTTTAATTAGCCTACAACACAGCCCTCTTTACTCGTTTATTGCCTCTGCAAGAATCTCATATTTTCATCACTGGGTTGTTTATTAATTAGCAGGATTAGAGAAAAATTGCTTAATAGATTTCCACGAGAAATCCACCCGCCACACACCACATAACACAGCTGAACCGATTAGAAGCGACCATCATGAAAAATATAGCAGTTGGCCACTTTCACCCAAGCATTGAGCGATTGGATCCTGCACATCTGTGACCACATTCAGTTATATTGTGCTGTGTTACTTTTATTTCACTGTAAAAGCATGGAACGATAGTCAAGGAAGAAGTGGGTTGGCACAAAGAGAAATGGGCATGAATAAAGGACAGTGTGTGGATAGTTTAAGAGACTGCCTCGTTCCATTCGCTGACTGTGTTGTGCTCTTGGTACATCGCTCCCAGTGCATTCTGCTGACAGAGACAGCTCGCTTCACTATTTTTACTATATTAAGTATCTACTACAAAACAAATGGGGCTCTCATGGCATCTAATTAAAATAGACTAAGACAAAAATAAAACAACGTGCAAAAAGCCTCAGGTGGAGGTGTGAATTTGAGCAGTTTTGTTGCCAATTTCACAAGTCTGAACGAGTGATCCCATCTTAGAGTCTGAGTCTGGTAGACAAGAGGACTAAACTGGTTATGTGGCGGGAGGTTCTGGTCCGAATGGATGGCAGCCTCCTGAGGGTAGAGGATGGTACAGGCCCTATTTCCATTGTGAGTACTGTCACATTTTATGCAACCTGCACTCCTCAGTGTCCTGAAGTCCTCCGGGTACTGAATGGATTGGAGCCTGCACACGTTCAGCTTCTCAGCAGGACACAGCAGTGTGCTGCTCTCTGTGCCTGATGATGGCCGTGTAGAAATGGACCAACATTTTAGTTTTTCTCCTGCTCTGCTGGATCTTTCTGATGAGGGAGCAGATGGTCGGCACCCACTTGTTGTCCCAGATGATGATGGTGCCCAGGAAGTGGAAGGAGTCCACAATGGTAATGGAGGTGTCTGTGAGGGTGAAGGGGCACCATAGGCATGGAATGTTCCTGTCCACAAATATCTTGGTTGTCTTCTGGGTGTTAAACTGCAGTGTTTTGCAGTGACCAATGATGAGAAACTGAAGACTGACAGACTAATCAGCCACGCAAGCAGGTTTTCGTCTGTCACCTTAATTGTTAAATGTTAATACTGACGTGCCTTCTCAGTCAATGCCATTTTGCTGACTACGAGCGATGGAAACACACGCCACGTTTGTTCGTAGGGGATGAAAATTCACTGAAAACTCGGCTAGATGAGACTAAAAACACGATTAATAATCCATAACTAGGACTACATTATACCGCATTTTCATGGACTAATGAAGATGCAATGAAAATGTAGCTCAATAAATAAAGACTGCACTGAAGTAAGTTCTCCCATGATTCATGTTTAAAAAAAAAAAACACAAGGTGGCATGTTCCCAATCATGGCAAAATAACAAGTGCATAGAACTTCTGTAAAGCATTGATGGCCCGGGAGAAAGAGAAGACGTATATGGATACATTTTGACGATACTCTGTCATGGATTCTGTTCTCTCTGTCTGCAGCAAATGGCCTTCCCCTCCAGTTCCATACCTCTTTCGCATCATGTCATCAAATCTCGCCCGATTAATCGGGACTGTCATCGCCTGTTGTTGCATAATTTTCCTTCGTCACAACTTTCATCCAAGTGCTGATTTTCTAGACCTTCGTTGATCTTGCTCATAGTCATAGTCTTGTTTGGTATTTTCTTGTTTAGTTCTAGTTGAGCATTGGCACAAGAACAATCTTGTTTCTAGTGTTATCCTCAATGTGTTTTGTTTTTCTTTGTTGAGTGGCTTTGCTTGTCTTTTTCACAAGTGATTTTTCTTGCCTTTTGCAAGTACTTTTGGTTAATATTGTTCTTTTCCTTGTTATTTGTTACAAGTATTTTATGTTGTACTGTGTCTGTGTAGTGACCTTATTTTGTTAAAAAGCTTTTTTTGTAATCCATGTTTGCGTTTGTGGGATCCACTTCTGTTTTAGACAGGTCTGAATCCTTAACACACTGAAGAAGAGAAAAAAAATCATTTTGCTTGATTTTCGTATCACGGAGAGAAAAAAAGAAAAATAAACAACCTGAAGAGACACATCACGGTTCACCGCAAAGCAAAGTTCACAAAAAAATAAAAATAAAAATTGGTGGTGGTTGTTTTTAACGTGTCATTAAAGGTTGAAAAGGGCCACTTTAAAATTCTTCGCATTTTTGAAAGTCAGCCAAGAAAGCAATTATTTGTTATATACTGTAGTGTCGAGTTAATTTCATCAGCTTTCTCTTAAAGGTGTTAAGTCAAATAGTTGAATATGTTTCCAAGTTTTTAGCATCTCAAACAGCCGTCTGTCTCACGAAGAAGATCCAGCTCTGCGTTAAACAGCAGCCGAATCCCTACTCCACGTTCAAAACCATAAAAAGAACAAATTGTAGTAAAGTGACCATTTTTCAAACAGTTACTTGAGGATCATTAATGAGATGTGTTCATAAATCAGCTATGGAGCACAAAGTGGAAGAAAATATTTTTGCCTCAAAAATTGAATGATCTTGATTCACGATGGTGTTTTGAAGATAAATTGTGTTGAGCTTTTAATCATAAATGGTTTATGTGTATCTTTGAATATAGAGAAAAGTTCTACAGTTTAAAAAAAATTATAACAGTACCAGTAATGGCACCTAATTTTCTGATACCCTCACATTTTCTCTGCCCACCTGCACCTTTAACTAACTGAGCGGCCCATGTCAAATGTAATTTTTACTTTTTTTCCTCTAAGTTTAAAAAAGTTTTTCATTGATGTATTTCCTTCAATTGTTCAGGTGGGGAAGGCGGAGCAGACTTTTTTGAATTTGAGCCTTGAGGTTATGAATATGGATAAGTAAAGGCACTTTTTCTATCCAAATGGAGATTGAAATGCTGTGTATTAAATTCCAAACCTCCATTTTCTAATCGGCTTAAGTAAATAGTAATTCACTGTATTCAAATGGGGATATATATTGACTGAAAGCATTTGGGTAGGCCCGACTTTTTTTTTGCATTTTCTAATACGTTGGAATGTGATGCTTGTATTTTGCATGTTTTTACAGAGATTCTGCAGGCATTCTTTCCCTGGGACAGAATGGTCTGTCCAGACAGATGCCCATTTTTGGGATGGAAGACAGAGGATGGGAAATTTTATAAAAAGAACCGACTAAACAAGAACAGAAGTGGGTTTTCATCTGTCCCTTTAATTGTCCCCAACCGGGTTGAGTATGTTGTGTTGGGATGCAAAATAACAAGGACACAGTGTTGCCAAACACTGTATTTTCTTAACAACGTATTAACAGCACAACACTTGTTTGTATGATTCACATAGTCGCTATTACAGAACTCCTAGCCCAATTGAAGAATCTCTCAGGTCCTCGAGCAGCCAGAGGGCTGAGTGCATGCATCATAAGCAGCCATACGGGGGACGCCCTACCCTCCTCCCAAAAACTTTCGGGTTCGGCCAAGGGACAAATGTTGTTTTTAGTCTTGCAGAGAAAGATGAGGTGCCTCAAGGTTGTCACCATGGCAGCCACTTGACTTGTCTTTCACGCCTTGATGACATGACGAAAAGAGGAAATGGGAGATGTGGCCCAATGACAGAAAACCAACTCTTTAATACAGTAATCCCTCGTTTATCGCGGTTAACGGGGACCAAAACTGCCGGCTCAGATGTCGCCCGGCCAAACAAGGTCTGCGTCAGGTGCTGGGGAACCAGAGCACCTTGATGAAAAATGGGCTACTGGAACAAAGCGGAGATGGACGAGATGCGATAACATAGCTCTGTTGGAATGCTACTACTCAAGCAACCCTAGTCAGAGGGGTTACATGCAGAGAATGTGGGCTGAATGGCAACTTCGAAACCCACAGTCACGGTGGACCACGAAACAACTAGTAACTCAGTGTTCCAACATCCACAAACGGCAACTGCTGTCACAACTTGAGATTGATGAGGTACAACGCAGGTTCCATGGTGAAGGGCGCCAGGCTGCCAGATCAGAGGAGGAGGTCATACCATAGATTGGGAGGCAAGCCGCAATGAATGCAGATGATGAGATTAGGAGGCCAGCCCCAATGAATGAAATGCCGAGCGAGGCAGCAACTGACCTGAAAGCTAAGATCATGGCGAGAATAAAAGCCGGGCAACCTAGAAACCAATTACAACGGCTATGTGAAGTACCCCCTGAAAGTCTCATGGAAAGTGTGAATGCAGCACTGAGGGTGATCCCTACCGTAACGATCACGGAAACCAATGAGCTGATATACACTTCAGCATCAGTGATCCTTGAGATGCTTGGCTATAAGAGCAACCATTGAAGCCATGAGATACATTACCCACCATGGAAAAGACGGTTGGAGGCTAAGATCAAGGCGGCCCGGAAAGATGTGAAGGAGGCCCAGAGAGTTGTGATGAAAAGGCCGAGCCCCGAGAGGTACATCCAGATGACCATACCTGAAGCACTCGAAACTGCAAAACAAAGGCTCCAAGCCTCGTCCAGCCGCCTAAAGTGGTACCCGAAAGAGAATGAGGCCAGACGAATAAACAGGCTGTTCGCAACACAACCTGCGAAAGTGTACGCTCGGTGGCAGGGTCCTAACAACAGAGCTGACCCACCAAGACTGGAAACTGAAAGGTACTGGAAAGGCATATGGGAGAAGGAGGTTGCACATAACACAGTGCACAATGGCTGGTGACCCTGAGAGAGGAGCACAGCAACCTCCCTGAACAGAACCCAGTTACCATAACAGCAGAAGACATACAGGAAAGAGTCTCAGATATGAAGAACTGGACAGCACCAGGCCCGGACATGGTCCACACCTACTGGCTAAAGAAACTCACAGCACTCCATGGGCGCCTAGCAGCACAAATGAACCAGCTGCTGAGGGATGGGACTCACCCAGGATGGCTAACCGAAGGGCGAACGATCCTGATCATGAAGGATCCCTCAAAGGGTGCGATCCCATCCAACTATCGGCCAATAACCTGTCTCTCCACAACATGGAAGCTCATGTCAGGCATCATTGCGGCTAAGATAAGTGGACACATGGATCAATACATGAGCGAAGCACAGAAGGGCATTGGTAGAGATACCAGAGGAGCCAAACATCAGCTCCTGGTTGACAGAACAGTCGCACAAGACTGCAGGTCCCGACATACCAACCTATGCACAGCCTGGATTGATTACAAGAAAACCTATGACTCGATGCCACATACATGGATCACTGAATGCTTGGAGTTGTATAAGGTGAACAGGACCCTAAGAGCCTTCGTTGCGAACTCGATGAGGATGTGGAAAACCACACTTGAAGCCAATGGGAAGCCACTTACCCAAGTGTCCATCAAATGTGGCATATACCAAGGTGATGCACTCTCCCCACTGCTGTTCTGCATAGGACTGAACCCCCTAAGCCAAGTAATCACCAAGACAGGCTATGGATACCGCCTCAGAAATGGAGCTACAATCAGTCACCTCCTCTACTTGGATGACATAAAGCTGTATGCTAAGAGAGAAAGGGACATAGACTCCCTGATCCACACGACCAGGATCTACAGCAGCGACATCAGGATGTCATTCGGGCTTGAGAAATGTAGTCGGATGGTGACTAAGAGAGGAAAGGTAGTCCGCACTGAAGGGCTCTCACTCCCTGAAGGAACAATAGCAGACATTAAGGACAGCTACAAGTACCTCGGTATACCACAAGCCAATGGCAACCTCGAACTTGCAACAAGAAAAGCGGCTACAGCCAAATACCTCCAGCGAGTGAGGCAAGTCCTAAGAAGCCAGCTCAATGGCAAGATTAAGACCCGGGCAATAAACAGCAACGCCCTGCCAGTGATCAAATACCCTGCAGGAATAATAAGGTGGCCAAAGGAAGAGATTCAGACCACGGACGTTAGGACCCGAAAGCTCCTAACCATGCATGGAGGGTTCCACCCCAAATCCAGCACCCTGAGACTGTACGCAAGCCGAAAGGAAGGAGGCCGGGGACTAGTGAGTGTGAGAGCCACTGTCCAGGATGAAACATCCAAGCTCCATGAATACATCAAGGAGAAGGCTCCAACGGATGACGTACTCAGAGAATGTCTCAGACAATGGGGAACAGAAGAGGAGGAGCTGGAAGAGGGACT
This sequence comes from Hippocampus zosterae, assembly GCF_025434085.1. NCBI lineage: Eukaryota > Metazoa > Chordata > Actinopteri > Syngnathiformes > Syngnathidae > Hippocampus > Hippocampus zosterae. The sequence continues at coordinate 21,540,590 of NC_067462.1, read as the reverse complement.
ATTACGGGAGGACAAGCCCCTACATGGGATGTACCACCGGACCATGACTGAAGTGGCTGATCACAAGAAGTCCTATCAGTGGCTAGAGAGGGCTGGCCTGAAGGACAGCACAGAGGCACTCATCCTGGCTGCTCAGGAGCAGGCCCTGAGCACCAGAGTCATTGAGGCCCAGATATACCACGCCACACAAGACCCAAGGTGTAGGTTGTGCAAAGAGGCCCCTGAGACGATCCAACACATAACTGCAGGGTGTAAGATGCTGGCAGGGAAAGCCTACATGGAACGCCATAACCAGGTGGCTGGCATAGTCTGCCGAAATATCTGCGGAGTATGGACTGGAAACCACAAGGTCAAAATGGGAAACACATCCGAAGGTGGTGGAGAATGACAGAGTGAAGATCCTGTTGGACTTCCAGATCCAGACTGACAAGATGGTAATGGAAAACCAACCAGATATTGTGATCATAGATAAAGGGCAGACGAAAGCCATTGTAGTGGATGTAGCGGTCCCAAGTGATGGAACTCGATAAATACCAAGGGCTCAGAGAAGAGCTAGAGAGAGCCTGGAAGGTAAAGGTGACAGTCGTGCCTGTGTTGGTCGGAGCACTCGGGGCAGTGACCCCCAAACTAGATGAGTGGTTGCAACAGATCCCGGGAACAACATTGGACATCTCAGTCCAGAAATGTGCAGTGCTGGGAACAGCAAGGATACTGCGCAGAACCCTCAAGCTCCCTGGCCCCATTAACCGCGATAAAGGAGGGATTATTGTTTATATTAAAAAAATGTCCCACGTGGGCCTTTGCGCTTGAACAGAGCGCACGAACACGCGCGCACCCACACACACTCTCTCTCTCTCTCTCTCTCTCTCTCGCTATCTCTCTCTCTCTCTCTCACTCTCTCTCTCTTTCTCTCAGCAACACACATACACTTACCTGCACGCCCATGCTTGCGCACACACGTGCCCCAAGTGGACCTTCCCCGCTTGAGAGGAGTGGGGACACACTAGCATGCATCGTAAACAATATTTAGACACTGATTTTTGCGGACTTAAAAAAAAAAAAGTTTTATGATTGATTGAAAAAATCCGCGATGCACCGAAGCCGCGATAAATGAACCGCGAAATAGCGAGGTATCACTGTATTCCCTTCAAACCAAAATGTTGTCTGTAGCAACAAACAAGTGGGTGCGGTCAATATATCGAATAAGTGGTCAAGTGATGGAATAAAGAGCGACATGCCTTTGACAAAGTCCAGCCACCACAAACATTGAGCTTCTCACTTTCACAAAGTGAACACAGTCTCTGAGACAGAGGTTTGGCATGAGGCAAGAGCTGACCAACGTTCTCACTGGCCAATAAATGCAAAGAATAGATTCCTGAGATGTTATTTTTGTGACAAACGCACCAACTGTGAAAAGTGCAATGCATCTCTTCACATTGAGGTTTTTTTTTTTTTTTCAAAAAATACCAAAGTAAGTAAAACATGAGTTAATGCAAATGGCTGAAAGGGCCAATAAAAAAGGAATGTTGAAAATCAGCAAAGTGAGGAGGAGGACTACGGGGTTCTTTGAAGAGAGGTTTAAATTGAGTCAACAAATTCTGTTCAGTCAGAGAACTGACAGATACTGTACATCTTCAGAGGGATGCTTTTGTCATCCATTGTATGCAGACCTCGATCTATATATTACGTGGATGATCTCTTATTCTATTGACAGTTTAGGGGTGTTCACACGGCAAGATTTGGTCCGGTGCTACGCCGGGGCTGCCCCAGTAGAGCGTTCACATGTGCAAATTAGCTCCGGCGTAGCCCCGGAAAACAGCTTACACCGGACCAAATTTGATCCACCTCAGGGAGGTGGTTTAAAAATTTGCTCCGGAGCAATTGCTTGTTTGCGAAGCAGCACCGATGTAAATTTGCACGTGTGAACTCTCCAATTTGCTCCCAAGCAAATGCTCGAGAAGAGTTGATTATGTACGGCGAGAATGTGTTGCTTTCGTGCTCTGTCGGACTTCCGTCATGTGTTTGTTTAATAATGACACAAGACTTGGCTGGTAACATCTTTCCTTTTGTAGGAGACTGGACTGTCTCTGAGTTGTTTGTGTAGTTTGTTCCTTTGTTGTGTGTTCACAACCCCCCGCACCCCATATACTTTATTTTGTGATTTCCTCTCTTGATTTACGGTTTGGCGCATTACGTCTTTGCTTTTCTGAGTGTCATTGAAGTTATCGTTGATTTACGTTTTCTGGGGCAGTCACTCTCGAGCAGAAGGCACGGAGACCGAGAAGGAGAAGGACGTGCCTGTCCAGTAATCATTTAAGTTGTGTATACGTTTTAAAAAGAACCAACACGACAGCTCATTTGTTTTCTGTCGTTTTGCTCCGCTGCAGAAACTGCCGTGTGAACGCAAGTGGGACTGCACCGACGCTGTGCCGGTGCTGACACGCTCAGCGGCTTTGTACGTGTGAACGCTCCACACAATTTGCTGCGGTGCAAAATATATCGCAACAAATTACATCGGTGCAGCGCCAGATCAAATGTGTGCCGTGTGAACACCCTTTTTGACTTCCTGATAGTGTAATTCAAAACGTTTTTTTTTTCACAAACAAATGTGTACATTGAATTTTGCACTATAATGTTATATTGACAACATGTACAAAGTAGGCAAATGATTGCATGTTATTTTCAAATAAAGCAGAACTCACTGTTGGGAAATCGAAAGGTGGTGGGATTTGCTTCTATATCAACGAAGAATGGTGCACTGATGTCACGAAGCTCGACGCACACTGCAGCCCGGACCTGGAGTCGCTGTCTTTAAACTGCAAGCCATTCTACTCGCCACGTGAGTTCACCTCCTTTTTACTAGTAGGTGTTTACATTGCGCCACAAGCTAACGCTAACACGGCGATACAAACGCTAGCCGAACAAGTAAACAAACTCGAACTAAAATACCCAGAGTCACCCCTGATCATTTTGGGCGATTTTAATAGAGCACATCTTAACCGTGAACTTCCCAGATATAAGCAGCACATAGACTGTTTCACCAGAGAAGGCAACATTCTAGATCACTGCTATACAACAATCAAAAATGCATACCGATCGGTCGCCCGCGCAGCATTGGGTCTTTCTGACCACAATTTAATCCACTTAATACCTACATACAGACAGAAACTCAAATGTGTTAAACCGGTTGTTAAGACTGTGAAAAAATGGACAGATGAAGCAAAGCTAGCTCTACAAGAATGCTTAGACTGCACTGATTGGGGCGTCTTTGAAACTTCAACGGGCACACTGGATGAATACACAGACACTGTAACATCATACATCAGTTTCTGTGAGGACATGTGTGTACCAACGAAGTCGTTCTGCTCCTTCAACAATAACAAGCCATGGTTTACTCCCAAACTCAGGCAACTCAGGAAAGAGAAAGAGGCCGCATTTAGAAGTGGAGATCGGGCACTGTACAAACATGCCCGAAACCAATTGACAAAGGAAATTAACATCGCAAAGAGAAGCTATGCAGAGAGGCTGAAAAACCAGTTCTCTGCTAACGACTCTGCATCTGTATGGAATGGCCTGAAAGCAATCACTAACTATAGAATGCCATCCCCCCAAACAGTGAACAATAAGGGTCTTGCTAATGAATTAAACATGTTTTTCTGCCGATTTGAAAAGGACACCCCCATTTCCCACACACACCCACCTCTACCAGAAACCACTCTACCTAGCCCCCCACCCTCTTTTTCTCCACTACAGATCCACGAACAGGACGTGAGACGGCTCTTCAAGCAGCAAAAGATCAAGAAAGCTCCGGGGCCCGACAAAGTGTCCCCCTCCTGCCTGAAAGTCTGCGCTGACCAGCTGGCTCCGGTCTTCACACAAATCTTCAACAGATCCCTGGAGCTGTGTGAGGTCCCATCCTGCTTCAAACAGTCTACCATCATCCCAGTTCCCAAGAAATCCTCAACATCAGAACTGAACGACTACAGGCCTGTCGCCCTGACGTCTGTGGTCATGAAGTCCTTTGAACGCCTTGTGCTGAATCACCTAAAGAACGTCACTGGACCCCTGCTGGACCCTCTCCAGTTTGCCTACCGGGCAAACAGGTCTGTGGAAGACGCAGTCAACATAGGTCTGCACTACATCCTCGAGCACCTCGACAGCACAGGGACCTACGCAAGGATTCTGTTTGTGGATTTCAGCTCTGCGTTCAACACCATCATCCCGGAACTCCTCACCCCCAAACTACTCCACCTCGGTGTGTCCCCTACGATCTGCCAGTGGATCCTCAGCTTCCTGACGGGACGGACACAACAGGTGAGACTGGGAGCAACAACATCATCAATACGCACTACCAGCACTGGTGCCCCACAGGGATGTGTCCTCTCGCCACTGCTCTTCTCTCTCTACACAAACGATTGCACCTCAACAGATCCAGCTGTCAAACTCATAAAGTTCGCAGACGACACCACGGTCATCGGTCTCATCAAAGACGGCGACGAGTCTGCGTACCGCCAACAAGTGGAGCAGCTGGAGCTTTGGTGCGGCCGACACAACCTCGGGCTGAACACGCTCAAAACTGTAGAGATGATCGTGGACTTCAGGAAACATTCTTCTCCTCAGTTGCCCCTCACACTATCCAACTGCCCTGTGTCAACCGTCGAGACCTTCAAGTTCCTGGGAATCACAGTCTCCCAGGACATGAAGTGGGACGTCAACACCATCTCCATCCTGAAAAGGGCCCGGCAGCGGATGTACTTCCTGAGGCTGCTGAGGAAGCATGGCCTGCCACAGGAGGTGCTACGACAGTTCTACACTGCAGTCATCGAATCAATCATGTGTTCTTCCATCACGGTTTGGTTTGGGGCCGCCACAAAAAAGGACAAAATCCGACTTCAACGGACAGTTAGGACGGCAGAAAAAATCGTTGGCACCGCCCTACCCACTCTTGAGGACTTGCACACTGCAAGAATCAAGACAAGGGCACGGAAAATCCTCCTGGATCCCCCGCACCCTGCCCACCACCTTTTTCAGCCACTCCCCTCAGGCAGACGCTACAGATCCATGCGCACCAAATCCAGTAGACACTTAAACAGCTTCTTCCCTCTAGCCATTAACTCCTTAAACAGCCACTGACAGTCACTCTTCTTGCACCACAAAATGGTACTTCAAAACTAGTGGTTACTCTAAAATGGTTCAATGATTTTGTTGTTTACGATGATACTAGTGCAGCGTGTTATACCGGAGACAAATTCCTTGTGTGTTTTACATACTTGGCCAATAAAGATGATTCTGATTCTGATTCTGATTCTGATTGACATGTATGATCTTCATATTTTGCATGTGTTGTAAAAAAGTACTTTGCTAGTTTTTAAGTGACATTACAGCATATTATCCCACCACAGTCATAAAACATGCTTTTTCACCTATGTGCCTATATTGTCATATACGTAATCATTATAATTGATCACTTGAAATAGCAACCAACAACACTTGATTTTGATGTTTTTATGTCTGAAATAGTGTGGCCAGGTGGTCGACTGGTTAGAGCGTCAACCTCATAGTGCAGAGGTGCAGGGTTCGATTCTAGCCCCGACCTTCCTGTGTGGACTTTGCATGTTGTCCCCGTGCTTGAATGTGGGTTCTCCGGCGACTCCGGTTTCCTCCTATGTTTCAAGAACATGCGTGGCAAGTTGGTGGAACACTTTAAATTGTCCCTAGGTGTGAGTGTGAGTGTGAGTGTGGATGGTTGTTCGTCTGGGTGTGCCCTTCGATTGGCTGTCAACCAGTTCAGGGTGTCCCCTGCATGTTGCCCAAAGATAGCTGAGAAAAGGCTCCAGCATACCCGCGGCCCTTGTAAGGATAAAGCAGTTCAGCAAATGGATGGATGGATGGACAAACCCATTTCCAATGAAGTTGAGACATTGTCTTAAACATAAATAAAAACACACTACAATGATGTCTTCTTTAACCTATATTTAATTGAATCCACGACAAAGTCAAGATACCTGATGTTCAAATTGATACAATTTATTGATTTTAGCAAATGAACTAAGAATTTTCTGTTTCCAACACATTCCAAAAAATCTGGGACAGGTGGCAAAAAAGAAGTTGTGGAATTCTCATCAAACACCTATTTGGAATATCCAACAGGTGAAGAGGCTAACTGGGAACCAGATTGAATGTAAACCGAGCTTCCATAAATCGCTCATTTATTCACTAGCAAAGATGGGGCGAGGTTCACTTTTTTCTGAACAACTGGGTGAGAAAATAGTTGAACAGTTTAAGGCCAATGTATTTCATCATACAACTGCAAAGAATTTCGGGATTTCATAGTCTACAGTCCATATCATGACAAGATTTAGACAATCTGGAGACATCACTGCATTTACATGTACAGTAAACAGCAAAGCCGAATGCCAACATTGAATGCCCGTGACCTTTGACTCAAATTCCTGTCAAAGTGAAACCAAGAAAGTCCAAAATGCATTTGAATAGAAGAGCATAGCTTTGTGTGACAAATATTTTAATTTGATTCAAATGTGATTAATTGTAATCCCTCTTGATGTGCAGATGTTGAGCTCCTGTCGCTGCAGATGAAAAATGTCCTATATATAAAGTCCCGACTGATTGCTCGCCTGATTGATGACACCATGTCCTAATTAAAGTTGTTGTCGTGATAGATTACTGTTTATCGTCATTAAGGTATTTATGAAATATACCTGCACACTCTTAATGTCCCGATGGCAAACTGGAAAAAAAAACATGCCTTGTTGTTGCGTTCCCAGTGGGATTCTTTCTTTCTTTCCCTCTCTGCCTGCTTTATTGGAAGCATGCTTACTGCTGCTTGTTTGCTTTTTATGAGGAGCACTGTAGTTGTTTAGCTTGCACTAAAATATCAGCTGGACAGATTTAGGGATATTACACAGAAAAGCAGGACACTAGAAGTCATCTGTCGTAAATGGGACAGTGGGGATGGACGCTCAAAAGGAGCATTCCCAGTTGTCATGTTGTGTTGTGATTTTTTTTCAATATGTTTTTTTGATGATGTTGTGTTGAAAGTCAAACCCTTGTACAGCATGCTGCAGCGCCTTTTTCCTCACCCTTCCTCAATAAAATTGATAGATGTGGAGGTCATTTATCATGGTGGTGACTGGCTAATGCTATCAGCATGCTGGCAGCAGCTTTTAATCATCCGCTTATGGATGAAGAAAGTGCTATATTATCCAATCTCAATCCATATCCTGCCGAGCATGAAATGTTATTAAAAAGTTGCAAAGCGCCTCGATTGGGGGGTGCCTTTTTCCAACTCGCTTTTGATTTGACTCTTTTGTGGCAAATATGTGGAATATTGTATCCTCCCAGCGCAAACTCCAATAAGCTCCCGAATCAATGGTACTGCTGAGCTCATATATCATATTGTTTCATATCATTGGACACGCAAAGCTTTGAAGCTCACAATGTGTTAACATTGTATCTCAGTGAGTAGAATCTCGGGTGAACTCCTCGTGTAATTGTTGCATCATTGCAACTATTTTCATAAGGGTCCGCATTTATCGTGGCAGACACTGTGGTTCATTCCATTAACCCGAAGACGGTGTGCTTGCATACCTGTTTTTTACGTTGCGTAATGTAAAAGCTAGAGGTGCAGGAAATTACTATCTGTCAATACATATAATATACCTTTCAGTTAACTCACTTTCAATTTACATTAATTTGGATACTTTGCAAAGCCAAATTCAAACACCCTTTTCATTATATATCTATGCTGCATCGTTCAGCACTTGTATTTTACAAGGAAATAATTTTATTCACACATCAAAGAAAGCTATAAGGTCAGCCTTGGAATTGAAAATATACCTTGACATTGATTTCAAGATTTTAACTCAAGTAAATATCTGTAACAAGCTTTGTCCAAAAAAAGACTAAAAATTTAATTTAATTTTATGGAATGTTGCCATTCCAGTTTAAATTTTTAATTGCATGATAACTCTAATAAAAACACATACACACACATTGTGTATGGGTGATCCATCTCTCAATAAAAAAAATGCTCTTGAAATATTGTATTGCATTCTACAGCAGTACCGATGCATATACATAATTTATTTATGGCTAATATAGCAGCTTGCTGATATATCCTGAACACACTGTTTATATTCTATGACGTGAGGTAATTAAAATCACAATGTATTTTTCATTGTTGATTTTAAAAAAAGGGGGGAGGCAATGGCAAATTGAAGCTGTGTTTTAGTTCGTTCATTTTTACCTGCAAAAAGGCATATTTAACCATGGTTTCAAATAAAGCCAAATAAATATTGAACCCAGAACTTTTCCTCATGTAGAGGAATAAACATACAATGACCAGAGTCTGTATTTGTTGAAACTAAAATGGAATAAAGTTCCCTGCCCGAGGACCAGACTTTTCTTATTCTAGTGACCTTGAAAAAGAACATTGCAATACTTTACGTGCGATGTGAGGCGAAGCCAATTTTAGGTGGCACTCGACAATATTCTCTCACATAGCGGACATGGCCCAGCGTCCATAAATCATTCCTACGACAGCTGCTTGAACTCGGAAAAAGCAATGAACTTAAATATGACTCACTCTCACCTATTTTTAGTCCACCTAAAATCAGTCCAAAGTTTGGCCATTTGCTGCATAGACTTGTTTTTTTTTAAGCCATGCCATTTTTTAAACAACTAAATTAAATTCGACCAACGAAAAGAAATTACACCTGTGCTCGCCTTTATTGTTTGGGGGCTGAATGGGGATACAAGCTTTGCTGCTTTCTTTTCCCCAGCAGGGACGGATTTAATCAATCAATCAATCAAACTTTATATTTATAGCACTTGTCATACATAAAAATGCGACTCACGGCGCTGTGCAGTTAAAACAACAACAACAAAAAGAGGACCGTCCCACTCTGCCGTGTCATACACTGATACATAAACCATATTTACCATATTTACCTTTTCTGCTTGGCTCTCGACGAAGGCGGACGATTTTTGCACTGCTCCCCTGCCCTCCCCCCCCTTTTTTTCCCTGCTTGCCACTTAGTCTTTTGTGCTGTCTTTGTCTAACTTTTTTTCCCTAGCCTCCTACCGTGTTTTCATCTGAAGAAGTAACCATGGAACTAGTTGGCTGGTCTCTCGATGTAATCGACAAAATTTTCTCAACGAAAAGAGCGGGCAGTGGGGAGCCTGCTTGCCCTACGGGGACACTTGCTACTGGATACGCCCTGGATCCATGGAGAAAGTGGAGACCGGTGTGCCTGACAGTACTGTCCGTGGAGGATGTGGAAGACATCTACACCATTGGCCTTTTGATAACAGGTATGCTGCTGTTTGGTGTTGGCAGCTTGCTGTTCTATCGCAAAATTCAACTGACGGGAGCGGCTCTATTGGAAGTGAAGAAGCTGCCGGTCACTCTCGATGGCGGTGACTGATCTCAACCGCAATATTGTTGCGGTTTTGGAGCGACTCCGCGCGATTGAAAATACCATGGAGACGTTGTGATCCACACTGCGGAAAGAAATTTCGGATCTGAATGATCGGCGCCAGTGAGAAATACAGACCAAGGACTCAAGGCTGTCTGGAATTGTTGGCGGCTGTCTCCACAAAACAAACAACGCTATCTGGCCTTTCCCCTGGATGGAAAGGAGTCTAGGGCCCCCACCACCACCCCCCTCCTTCTCGGCCATTGACTAATAAGGGACTGTCTTCATGATGAGCAGACCTCGCCGAAGCAGCTATGACCTGTACACGCATACACGTACACGACTGGACAAGCACACGCGCATACACATCCTTGTTATCACCGTCTTCATCGCTCCGATTCTTTTTCCCCCGTGACGTGGTTCGACATGCAGAGCGCTCGTGTGAATCCGTGCAGCTGGTCATCTAGGCCGCGTCATGGTCGCCCCTCCCCCCACCCCCCTCCCCAATCATCCTCCCCCTTATTACATGTTATGTCTTGTGACTTGTTGTAACTGTCATATGCTTATTCATGTGCTAGGCTCTTTTTTTATCCTAGACTTAAATTATCCTCGGAAGAGGATAGTTCGAGCGTGGTTTTTTTCCCCCCTCTCCCTACCCAGCGTTTTTTCCTTTCTGAATTCTGATTGTAATATACCCATTGCTGGACAAATAAAGGATATCTTATATGAGGAAAAGAGCACCCACAAGGGGAGCTCAACCACGCGAACAAGAACGTCAGCCGCCACACCTCCCAGCATGGAGCCCCTCCACACCCCATGAGGATACCCTGAAACTTAAAAAAAAAGTTGAATTAAAAAATTAAAATAATTAAAATTAGTATGAGGTGTTCCGAGCATGTCCCACTGGAAGGAGACCCCGAGGACGACCCAAGACACCCAGCTGGCATGTGAACGCCTCGGGATCCGCCAGAAAGAGCTCGAAGAAGTGGCTGGGGAGAGGGAAGTCTGGGCTTCCCTCCTAAAGCTGCTGCCGCCGCGACCCGACCTGGTCCGATAAGCGGTGGAAAACGGATGGATGGATGGATACAATTAGTATTCAAATGTGTTATTCAAAAGCCATGATAAAATGTTGCGTTTTAAGCCTCCTCCTAAAAACATGGCATCCACGGCCACTGGCCACCGAAATATAATTTTGTCACATGTAAGTGTTTTATGTTGGATTACAGTTAGTATTTTTTTGTATTATTTTCGGCTTGAGGCCCTGTAAAAAAATAAAAGAAAATAAAAAGTTTGGACATCATGATCCAAGTGACTCCAAGAGGCTGTTTTGTTCAATGATTAAAAATTATTCATCCATCCATTTTCTAATGCGCTTACCCTCATGAGGGTCGCGGGCATGCTGGAGGCTATCCCAGCTCTCTTCAGGCAGTAGGCAGGGTATAATTAATCATAATGTTATATTTATTGTCTTGAGGTGCTTATCAGTAATTAGTTTTCCGGAGACCCAAAAACACTCGCTTTATTTATTTCCAGCTTCATCTATCTCAAAATGTGTATGTTGTGCTTTTCAGGAAATGCCAACGATTCCGGAACTCTCGCAGACGTTTGATGCCCCTAACGGGGAAACATCGGCACCGCCGATCCGCCGTGCCAGGTTTCATTCTGCAAATTCCTGATAGAAAATGTGACCCTGTTGGGAAATTATTATCACGTGCGTATCATTTTTCATACTGTGATTGGTTATTTTTCCAGGGAAATGAGGAGCCGAGAACACGCGCACACACACACGCACACACGCACACACACTGTGTGAGGTAGCAGGTGTCATCGAGGAAATCAGTACACTGCTTACTATTCATAGTACCACTGTTCAACAGGACTTTCTCTATTATCACCTACTTATCAATTTTTTACGGTGTGTCTTCGGGCGTGTGACTGAAAGATTCTTCACACATGCTTTCCTGTAAAACAGAGGTGCCCAAATCCGGTCCTTCTCTTGTATTCATTTTCCTTAAAGACAAAGAAATACAAATATTGCTGTCATGGTTCTGTTTGTTTGTCTCTTATTAGCCGGGATCGGCGGGCATCTCCTTCAGCGCCCCACCCGTTCATCATCATCATCATCATCATTCTCACCTGCTTTTGAAATGAGTGCCAAGCCGACAGCTTGGTGTCGGATAATTCAGCGTTGCTCACGCCTCTCATACCAATCGTTTGTATTTTCTAGACGTCCATGTTCTTGCCTCGTAATAATCTAGCCACATTTTGTATTTTTTATATTGTAAGTCCTTTTGACGAGTAATATACCTTTATTAATTCATTTATTTATTTATTTATTTATTTGTCCGTGCCTTTTGCAAGTATTTTCAGTTTTGTCGTGGTTCTTTGTTACCAGTGTCATTTGTTGTACTTTGTCGGTCATGCATTTTCTTTTATAAAAATCAGTTAGATTTTATTCTTGTCTATGTTTGTCAGATCAGATTCTGTTACATATATCCACAACTGTGACAATTGCAAGTCAAATAAAAATATTTCATTTTCGATTTTTGTATGAGCAGGGTAAGTATATGTATGGTGAGTAAATTAGCTTCATTCATCTGTGTTGTCTGTTTTAGTGATGCAATATCCGCTCTGGGGCAATGATACGCTCCCCCATAAACTCATGTTAAAAGTTTGACATGTGCAGTAGGCTCCTCTGCAGTACATCTATCCATCTATTTCTGTGAATGTTCACTCCACATACAGTGTATATGTGCTTTGTGTTAGGGCTGTGCAATTAATTGAAGGTTAACCGTGATTTTGATTTTGGATATTCACTGTCATTAAAACATTAGAATTGAAGATAAACAATGATTGTGCCAGGGCGGCCCGGTAGTCCAGTGGTTAGCACGTCGGCTTCACAGTGCAGAGGTACCGGGTTCGATTCCAGCTCCGGCCTCCCTGTGTGGAGTTTGCATGTTCTCCCTGGGCCTGCGTGGGTTTTCTCCGGGTGCTCGGGTTTCCTCCCACATTCCAAAAACAACATGCGTGGCAGGCTGATTGAACACTCTAAATTGTCCCTAGGTGTGAGTGTGAGTGCGAATGGTTGTTTGTTTCTGTGTGCCCTGCGATTGGCTGGCAACCGATTCAGGGTGTCCCCCGCCTACTGCCCGGAGACGGCTGGGATGGGCTCCAGCACCCCCCGCGACCCTAGTGAGGATCAAGCGGTACGGAAGATGAATGAATGAATGAATGATTGTGCCAAACGGCGTGGTGTTTATGCAAGTTCCTAATATTATGAAAGCCACCTGTAGGCACCGTGTTGCTCACACAGCAAATGTTTGACGTAACTGTGATTCTCTTTTCCCTGAGCGTGCTTCAACATACAATAACATTGTATATTTAAATGCAAGACATGCTTTGTTTTGGGGGTATGAGGGCTCATGGTAAAGTCAATGTAAAATCCCATTGATATGCTAAAGGATAGTAGCATCAACTTTAGGGTGCACATACAGCATTTGAAGCTCAATCCATGTCTCCCCACAAATCAATGCTTGCTCTAAGACCAAACTTGGTCACGATATCGCTTTGAGCCTGAGGCAACCAAATTAATATCATTTGACAGTTCGGCACAGCTCTGTCACTGCACCCACCCCTCAGTTGAAGAGCTGCCTGCTTTGAAAGTTTGCCATCAACAACTTTTCATTTTCATTGTCATGACATCTCAAGCACGTGCAGCGAAGTCAAATCAAGTCAAGTCAAGTCAACTGTATTTATCAGTGTCCAAGGACCGGCAACCCGAGGCCAAGGCCAAGGCCAAGGACTTGCCTCCGAGGCCAAGGACAAGGACTTGGAAATTTTTCCGAGGCAAGGCCAAAGCCAAGGACTTCAGAAATTTTCCGAGGCCAAGGCCAAGGACCATGGACTTGCCTCCGAGGCCGAGGCCAAGGTCAAGGACCAAGGACTGAATTTGAAATTGAGGCCTAGCCAAGGACAATAAAACAATGCCATCCTACCACTTGGCAGGTCTTTGCATGATTTGCAACACCCCTCCATTATAACCCTTTGCACTCCTGTTAGAGGAATCTATGAGCAAAATTGTATCATGTTTAAAGTTTCATTTTAATTTGGACACATCGAAACGTTTGGGTGCGTATCCAGCACCCCCAAATGCCTGTGCATAAAGGCGCCGGCTACCTGGCCGGAGGGCTGTTGAAGTACACAATTAGCACGTCAATGCAGGTGGGCGATCACGGGGGAGAGGGCGAAACTCGGTCACAAAAGGGGAATGAATAATTCGCAAAGTCTGCAACATGTTAATTCAATGTAGACCCGACAGAAAAGGCGCCAACGTACTGGTGGTTCAATGTTTAAAACAGGTAACCAATCACTACCGAGAGGCAGGACCGGGGGGGCGGTATGCAAATATCGGGGGCAGTGTTTTCCTTGTATGTTACAATAAAAGTCTGAATTGGCGGGAAGGGAACTCGAGTGTGATCGCGGAGCAACTAACCGTCGTTCGCTCTCAGAGATCCGCTCCCGCCGATATTGAAGACAATTTTCCTGTGTGCCGAGTCATTTCTTTGTCCGAGAAAATCTCTGACAACTCCCGAACGATTGAATGAAGTGTTTTTATTCAAAGAATAGAACAGTCAGGGTATGTGTTATTTACACTGAGAAAAAAAATAAAAGCATATGATATACATTTATTAATGAATGTTTTAGTGCAGTAGTTTCTTAATATGAAGTAAATCAACACTCAATAGGCATGACATGGCACGGAACACAAGTTGAGAAATGACTTTGCATAGAAGTCAATCACTGACTGCAGAAGAAGCGGTAATCTCTCGGTGATAATTTTACAGTTTACCGCAGCGAGTCCTAGGGTCTTGCTGATGAGAAAAGCATGAGTCCCATTATGCATTGAGAGAGTCCCAAATTCCGAAAAGTTCTGAAATGGTCTACTTATTCAATTGCATATGATAATAACACAATCAACAACATATACATACAATGATAAACAAATGCTGCAAACATTTAAGTAATTTAGGAGCAGGCCTGAGGATTTCGGAAATGTATGGTAACCGTTTTTCGGTTACGTCGGATTACCCAATGGGAAACCACGATAACAAATGTTGGGTTCTGTAAACGTTCATCATAGGAACCCATTTTTCTACAACCAGTAAATTATAGAATAACCAATAGTGTCTCATAATATTTTTCACAGCGATTAGCCTACAAATCTAAATCGAATGACCAACTTTCCTCGTAATCGTGCCTCGCGTCGTATCTCTCTCTCGCGTTCTGTGCATACGTCACAGGTGAGTTTAGTGATACGCCCTTTAGACGATTCATACGAAAAATAAGACTGGCATTCCCATTTCTCAAATGTCGTAATTAGTAGACCTGTGAGTTCTTTTCGAACTGAAACTTAAACGACTTAAACTATTTTTCGGTACCGTGAATATGACGCCACGGAAACTACACGCGACCGGTAACGATTGTTACTGTGAAATCCTCAGGCTTGCCGTATTTTGTTTGTTTGTTTGTTTGTTTGTTTGTTTGTTTGTTTGTTTGTTTGTTTGTTTGTTTGTTTGTTTGTTTGTTTGTTTGTTTGTTTGTTTTGACTGAGAAATTTCCTTGCGTCCCAAAAACGCACATTGTTTGGAACTGTGCGTCCCGTGGGAAAATTATGCGTCTAGGATGCGGTACGCAGAGGTAACGAGATGGCTGATCTCTAAACATTCTCTGAGTACTACTATTATTACCATTCCCACTAATACTACCCCCTACGTGAGTCATCACCTTACCGTGGTGGAGGGGTTTGTGTGTCCCAATGATCCTAGGAGCTAAGTTGTCTGGGGCTTTATGCCACTGGCAATGTCACCCATGGCAAACAGGTTCTAGGTGAGGGGCCAGACAAAGCATGGCTCAAAGACCCCTGATGATGATTACAATAAATGGATCTAAGTTTCCCTTGCCCGGACGCGGGTCACCGGGACCCCCCTCTGGAGCCAGGCCTGGAGGTGGGGCTCGTTGGCAAGCGCCTGGTATCCGGGCCTACACCCATGGGGCCCGGCTGGGCACAGCCCGAAGAGTCAACGTGGGTCGCCCTTCCATGACAGGGGCCAAAGGGGTCGGGTGCAATGTGAGCTGGGCGGTAGCCAAAAGCGGGGACCCTGGCGGTCCGATCCTCGGCTGCAGAAGCTAGCTCTTGGGACATGGAATGTCACCTCTCTGGCAGGGAAGGAGCCCGAGCTGGTGTGTGAGGCAGAGAATTTCCGACTGGATATAGTCGGACTTGCCTCCACACACAGCCTGGGTTCTGGTAACAGTTCTCTCGAGATGGGTTGGACTCTCTTCCACTCTGGAGTTGCTCACGGTGAAAGGCGCAGAGCAGGTGTGGGCATACTCATTGCCCCCCAGATCAGTGCCTGTATATGGGGGTTCACACCGGTAGACGAGAGGGTTGCCTCCCTCCGCCTTCGGGTGGGTGGACGGGTCCTGACTGTTGTTTGTGCACCAAACAGCAGCTCAGCATACCCATCCTTTTTGGAGTCCTTGGAGGGTGTGCTGGAGAGTACTCCTGCTGGGGACTCCCTTGTTCTGCTGGGGGACTTCAATGCTCACGTGTGCAATGACAGTGAGACCTGGAGGGGCGTGATTGGGAGGAACGCCCCGCCCCGATCAGAACCCGAGTGGTGTTTTGTTATTGGACTTCTGTGCTCGTCACGGATTGTCTATAACGAACACATTGTTCAATATAAGGGTGTCCATATGTGCACTTGGCACCAGGACTTTGTAATTGTATCATCGGATTTGCGGCCGCATGTTCTGGACACATCATCAACGTCGCATCACAACTGTCATACTTTTATGAATGTGTGCGTGTGTGTGACTATGAATACAGTTGAGTTGAGTGTGTATACAAGAGCCCCAAAAGAATTTTTTTCTTTACTTTGGTCAATGACCGTTACGTCACCTAAATGTTTCTTTTAAATGTGGAAATGTCTGTGTTGAAAAAGCCACACTAAAAATCCTAGTTTTTGAATCTTTACTATTTGGGGAATTCATAGTATAGTCTTTTAACGGTCTAGATAGGACATATCCATGCCCATTTGAATGTTTTAACACCCCCCTCCCAAATTCCCAAAACACTAAAAAACACTCAACATACGGTTTCCATGAAATATGGTTGGCCGGCTAACGTGGAAAGCCCCCTGAAAAATGCACTGACTCAGCAGTAGCAATCTTTTTTTTTTTTTTTGCCAAATGTAACCTGAGCAAAAGCCACGGAAGACAGTCGACCGAGTTTCCATCTAAAAGTGCAGTCCACAGCGCAAATTAATGTTAAAAACCATTGGCCTGTGGGGGATAAGCAATAGTATGTTCTACCTGTACACCCAAGGACACTGCTAAGGCCGACCAGAGCTATAACACAAATTGGGCCCCGGAGGTAATATCAGACGGTATGATGAAACGCGAAACAAAGACATTTGCAAATATCTGGCTTTACTTTCAAAAACAATGACCAAACCAGTAACTGGGTCAGTTTCAAAGGTTTGGTGAGTACATCAATCCCTCTTATTGTCATGTTTTGGTTTGTGACCAACAGGTGGCACTGTAGAGCTCTCCCTGCAGCTGCACACCTGTTGGTTGTTAGGTAATTATTGCTTTAAAAGGACTCCCGGCACGACCACTCAGTGTCGGGTCATTGTTTGTTTGTTGGGTCCTGTTATGGTTCTGTTCTTGTTAGTTTTTTGCCACAGTCATGGTT
Source organism: Hippocampus zosterae (assembly GCF_025434085.1). Lineage (NCBI taxonomy): Eukaryota > Metazoa > Chordata > Actinopteri > Syngnathiformes > Syngnathidae > Hippocampus > Hippocampus zosterae. The sequence continues at coordinate 21,523,397 of NC_067462.1, read as the reverse complement.
TTGGTTTGGTACTTTGGATTCCTTGTGTTCTTAGAACTTTGTTTTGGATTTAGTTTTATGTTTTATTCAATACAACTCATCAAATTCACCCTGCTCCTCCCTCCTGCCTGCTTTTTGGGGTCCACTACCACCACGCATCGTGACACTGATGTCATATTGTATAATTTTGGCTTAGTTGTTTTATCATAAAACATTACCATACAAACAACAATAAGTTAATAAACAGAAATGGTTTTGTACTAAACTTTAATGCAAAATATCAGATAATTTGATGAATCAATGGAATAATCCATAGAATAGCATCCATCCATCCATCCATCTTCTACCGCTTATCCGGGGCTGGGTCGCGGGGGCAACAGCTTTAGCAGGGAAGCCCAGACTTCCCTCTCCCTAGCTACTTCTTCCAGCTCTCCCCGGGGGATCCCGAGGCGTTCCCAGGCGTTCCTGGGTCTTCCTCGGGGTCTCCTCCCGGTGGGACATGCCCGGAACACCTCACCAGGGAGGCGTTCAGGAGGCATCCGAATCAGATGCCCAAGCCACCTCATCTGGCTCCTCTCGATGTGGAGGAGAAGCGGCTCGACTCGGAGCCCATCCCGGATGACCGAGCTTCTCACCTTATCTCTAAGGGAGAGCCCGGACACCCTGCGGAGAAAACTCATTTCGGCCGCTTGTATCCGGGATCTCGTTCTTTCGGTCACGACCCATAGCTCGTGACCATAGATGAGGGTTGGAACGTAAATCGACCGGTAAATTGAGGACTTCGCCCTTTGGCTCAGCTCCTTCTTCACCACGACAGACCGATACAACGGCCGCATCACAGCAGACGCTGCACCGATCCGCCTGTCGATCTCTCGCTCCCTCCTGCCCTCACTCGTGAACAAGACCCCAAGATACTTAAACTCCTCCACTTGGGGCAAGATCTCCCCCCCGACCTGGAGGGGGCACTCCACCCTTTTCCGACTGAGGACCATGGTTTCAGATTTGGAGGTGCTGATTTTCATCCCAACCGCTTCACACTCGGCTGCGAAACACTCCAGTGAGAGTTGGAGAGCCCTGTTTGAAGGAGCCAACAGCACCACATCATCTGCAAAAAGCAGGGATGCAATACTGAGGCCACCAAAACGGACCCCCTCAACGCTTCGGCTGCGCCTAGAGATTCTGTCCATGAAGGTTATGAACAGAATCGGTGACAAAGGGCAGCCTTGGCGGAGTCCTACCCTCACTGGAAACGATTCCGACTTACTGCCGGCAATGCGGACCAAACTCTGACATCGGTGGTATAGTGACCGAACAGCCCGTATCAGGGGGTTCGGTACTCCATACCCACGAAGCACCCCCCACAGAACTCCCCGAGGGACACGGTCGAACGCCTTCTCCAAGTCCACAAAACACATGTAGACTGGTTGGGCGAATTCCCACATACCCTCGAGAACCCTGCTAAGGGTATAGAGCTGGTCCACTGTTCCACGGCCGGGACGAAAACCACACTGCTCCTCCTCAATCCGAGGCTTGACTTCCTGACGGACCCTCCTCTCCAGCACCCCTGAATAGACCTTACCAGGGAGGCTGAGGAGTGTGATCCCTCTGTAGTTGGAACACACCCTCCGGTCCCCCTTTTTAAAAAGAGGGACTACCACCCCGGTCTGCCAATCCAGAGGCACTCTCCCCGTTGACCACGCGATGTTGCAGAGGCGTGTCAACCAGGACAGCCCCACAACATCCAGAACCTTGAGGAACTCTGGGCGGATCTCATCCACCCCTGGGGCCTTGCCACCGAGGAGCTTTTTAACCACATCGGTGACTTCAACCACAGAGATAGGAGAGCCCACCTCAGAGTCCCTAGGCTTGTTGAGTTGAGGAGGTCTTCGAAGTACTCTGCCCACCGGTTCACAACGTCCCGAGTCGAAGTCAGCAGCGCCGCATCCCCACTGTACACAGTGTTCGTGGTGCACTGCTTCCCCCTCCTGAGACGTCGGATGGTGGACCAGAATTTCCTCGAAGCCGTCCGGAAGTCGGCTTCCATGGCCTCACCGAACTCTTCCCATGCTCGGGTTTTTGCCTCGGCGACCACCGAAGCTGCGTTCCGCTTGGTCAGTCGGTACCCGTCAGCTGCGTCTGGGGTCCCACAGGCCATAAAGGCTCGATAAGACTCCTTCTTCAGCTTGACGGCATCCCTTACTGCTGGTGTCCACCAGCGAGTACGAGGGTTGCCGCCACGACAGGCACCAACCACCTTACGGCCACAACTCAGATTGGCCGCCTCAACAATAGAGGCACGGAACATGGTCCACTCGGACTCAATGTCCCCCGTCTCCCCCGGAACATGGGAAAAGCTCTGTCGGAGGTGGGAGTTGAAACTCCTTCTGACAGGGGATTCCGCCAGACGCTCCCAACAAACCCTCACAATACGTTTGGGTCTGCCAGGACGGACCGGCATCTTCCCCCACCATCGGAGCCTACTCACCACCAGGTGGTGATCAGTTGACAGCTCCGCCCCTCTCTTCACCCGAGTGTCCAGAACATGCGGCCGCAAATCCGACGACACGACCACAAGGTCGATCATCGAACTACGGCCTAGGGTGTCCTGGTGCCAAGTGCACACGTGGATACCCTTATGTTTGAACAAGGTGTTCGTTATGGACAATCCGTGACGAGCACAGAAGTCCAATAACAAAACACCACTCGAGTTCTGATCGGGGGGGCCGTTCCTCCCAATCACGCCCCTCCAGGTCTCACTGTCATTGCCCACGTGAGCATTGAAGTCCCCCAGTAGAACAAGGGAGTACTCTCCAGCACACCCTCCAAGGACTCCAAAAAGGGTGGGTATGCTGAGCTGCTGTTTGGTGCTTATGCACAAACAACAGTCAGGACCCGTCCCCCCACCCGCAGGCGGAGGGATGCAACCCTCTCGTCCACCGGTGTGAACCCCAATGTACAGGCACTGAGCTGGGGGGCAATAAGTATGCCCACACCTGCTCTGCGCCTCTCACCGTGAGCAACTCCAGAGTGAAAGAGAGTCCAACCCCTCTCGAGAGGACTGGTACCAGAACCTAGGCTGTGTGTGGAGGCAAGTCCGACTATATCCAGTCGGAACTTCTCTGCCTCACACACCAGTTCGGGCTCCTTCCCTGCCAGAGAGGTGACATTCCATGTCCCAAGAGCTAGCTTCTGCAGCCGAGGATCGGACCGCCAGGGTCCCCGCCTTTGGCTGCCGCCCAGCTTGCATTGCACCCGACCCCTTTGACCCCTCCCACGGGTGGTGAGACCATGAGAAGGGGGACCCACATTGCCTCTTCGGGCTGAGCCCGGCCGGGCCCCATGGGTGTAGGCCCGGCCACCAGGCGCTCGCCAACGAGCCCCACCTCCAGGCCTGGCTCCAGAGGGGGGCCCCGGTGACCCGCGTCCGGGCAAGGGAAACTGGGTACCATCGATTTTATTTGTCATAAGGGGCTTTGTGAGCCGTGCTTTGTCTGGTCCCTCACCTAGGACCTGTTTGCCATGGGTGACCCTGCCAGGGGCATAAAGCCCCAGACAACTTAGCTCCTAGGATCATTGGGACACACAAACCCCTCCACCACGGTAAGGTGACGGCTCACGGAGAGGACTTTATACTTGTATTAATTGTATTTACTGTTTTCTGTTTTTAATAAATGTGTTGTTTTTTTATGTCTTGAATTTGGAAAAAATCATATTTCTATTATTCACTAATGAAAGGTTCGGTGAATGTGCATATGAACTGGTTGGTTTCGGTACCTCTAACAAGGTTAAGAACCAGTGGTTTAGAGCAAAAGAAAATCTATGTGTTAGAAAGGCCAAGTCAAAGTCCAAACCTAAATTCCATCGAATTTCTGTTGCAGGAATTGGAAATTGCTGTTCAAAGATGCTTCTCCCAATCTGGCTGAAGAATGGGCAAAAATTTCAATTTCTAGCAGTTGGTCGAGAAAATAACAGAAAACTTGCTAGTGTCGTTGCAGATAAAGGCGAGTCTAGAAACCATTGTTGCAGATGGGCTGCATACAAATGCACATCATGTTCTTATTTGCCTAAAATTTGGAAAACTGTGCGTCGTGATAGTTCATTGACTAAAAATGCACTTTAACTAAAAAGAACTCATACTGTGGCAGAAAATTAAATGGTAAAGGATAAGATGAGCAAAATTCCATTAGTCAACATGAATCTTCTATTTTGTCACTGGATGTGTTATTTGGTGACATTTTTTGCTGCATGAAGGAATTAACCATTTAGCCACCGCCATTTGTTTATTCCCTGGTTTCTGTTTTTTGGAAAGACATAAGGGGTGTGACTGGGAGAGATCACAGAGAGCTGCTCGTCCCAAAGCGCGTTGACACTTGAGCTGTTTGCGAACATGTTTGCTTCACGAGGACCGTCGTATTTGCTCTCAAACCTCCATCACGTGCTCCGACACAATCAGTTCTTCAATCTCACACATCTGCTGCTCGAGGCCATGCTGTGATGGGGTGTGCGTGTTTGTCGGTGCATGTGTGTCACTCTCAGAGATGACTTTGGGGAAAGCTTCTTCAATTGGGACCAAAAAAAGGCCATTTGGAGAAAACGCTCATTTTAGTTGAGACGTGACATTGTAAGTAACATGGAGCTTGGAGCAGTGACTCAGCCTGAATACTGAATGCACTTAAAGTTGCTTTGAAGATCGTCAAAGTCAGTCTCACAAATCTTATTTGCTCTGTTTATGATGACACTTACCTTTCATTGAATATCAGTTGTATGACAAAGAGGATGAAAAAAAAGCAGAGGGTCTTCATGAATATCATCCTCTGACCAAATAGGATAAATACCATGTGTTTTTGTAGCTCTTTAGATGACCCATTTTAGGTCACCGTGAGGGGACAGGCAAATGAGACAGGACGTGATTGCCTTAAAAGCCCGGCCAAATGTTTGAATATTCAAAACATGCAGTCAGGAGCTACTGTGTGGATGAGAAACCTAGTCGGCAGTAGTAAAACGGGGAGCATGCAGCTCAACCTGATGTAGTATGTAGAAAGGCATCATTAAAACTTGGGAGACTGGTCATTGTGTGGCAGATGTCACACTTGCCACATACAATTCTTCTGAAGCTAACCCATGTGTTAAATTTACCTACAATGTCTGCCATGAAATGCCTGTTTATTAAGCCGTTGTACTCTTAATCCTAATGTGGAAGTTTTATATGCAGAGGTGAAGCGGGGAGGAGGCAGTTTTGACTGATTATGCTTAATGTTGAATGAGTGAGTGACTGAATGACTGAGGGACCGAGCGAGGTGCTAAATTGTGCTTTCAACTCTGTAAGCAAATATAGGCATGCTGGTTTCCAATGACGATCGCTAGCATGCCCTCAAGCCTTTTCTCTTCATGCATTAGCAGTGACAGCGGGTGGTTCCGTTTCCTCTTGTTCTTTTGTCACATTGGTGCTTTAATTGCTGCGTGCTTCCCTGTTCTGAGTGACCAACACAAGAGAAAAGAACACGGTGTCCCACATGAATATGTATTTCTGCCATTATGTCATATCATACAGCTCTGGAAATGCCTCAAGGCCACATGCCATAATAGTGCAGAATACAGGTGAGTGCCCTTTATGGAACATCCATATCAAGATGGACAAGTGAGACAAGTATGTCACTGTATTTGGATGTTGTTTGTCTGCTTTCATGCTTGAGGGTAGCCTGACCTTGGCTGACGATGATCACAAGTACCTTCGAGGATTGGAATTCATTCTTTTTGTTATTGTTCAAGGCTTTTTGCATTATTCCCGATTGCAAGAGGCGAATATTATTCATGATCTTTGCCCTTTTGCCCATTGCTAGCCAAATATAGTCAAACCTCTTTTCAGCGTGCACCGTTTTTATCATTTCCACCACTCTCACTATATTGCTTATGAACTAAATGCACAGCGCAAGATTCCCCTCCGTTGCTTAGCAACGCGACTGATCGACTTGCTCATTGTTGTACTTCGGGAGGCACATGGTCTGAAAACATGTCTGGTAAATGGAAGCACATCCTGAACTGGAGATGGCACTTTTCATTTGCATGAGATGAAGTAGGAATGCTACAGTTGTTTGTTTCATGTCTAATATTTTTTTTTATTTTCTTCACAGTGTAAGTTTATACTGCAGCCATCTTGTTACCTCTGTGTCCCGCTACCTAGAGGCATAAATTTCCTGCGGGACGCACAGTTCCAAATAATGTGCGTTTTTGGGACGCAAGGAAAAAAAAAACTATGGCAGGCCTGAGGATTTCACAGTAACGATCGTTGACTGGTAGCATGTTGTTTCCGTGGCATCATTTTAACGGTACCGAAAAATCGTTTAACCATAAAAGTCACTGCACACGAGTTGACTGTACGCGATCCAATCTCTGTGTTTCTTCTAATTTACTTTTGTTTTGTTTTCGGTGTTGGGGGGGGGGGGGGGTTATGGAACAGATAACGTGATGCGGGTTGTTATTTCAGTCCGCAAACTGAGGAATCACGCGGATGAAAGTTTGAGATGGCGGCGAAAAAAACTCACTAAGGTCTACTAATTACGACATTTAAGAAATGGGAATGCCAGTCTGATTGTTTGTATGAATCGTCCAAAGGGCTTATCACTAAACTCACCTGTGATGTATGCACAGAACACGAGAGCGAGATACGACGGGAGGCACAATTACAAAGCAAGTCGGTCATTCGATCTATAGGCTAATCGCTATGAAAAATATTATGTAAAAGTATTGGTTATTCTATAATTTACTGGTTGGAGCATGGTAACTTTAGGAATAAAACATTTGTCACAAGGTGTAGTAATGCTAATGTTAACTGTTGATAGAACTAATGATGACGTGTGTTAAATTCTTTCGTCAAATTTGTTGTGTCTTGAAATGACGAGGCACACACACGCATTTTCTATTATGTATTCGACCGTCGAGTTCCGCCATTAACCTCGTGGGGAAGAGACTTAGCATTCCAGCTAACATTTCACACACGCGCAGTAGATGGCAATACCAATTACGGGAAGTCAATGTGTCGAAACAACATACAAATCTATGATGGTTAAGACACCACAAAATTGATCGTAGATTACACATGCATCGTCTTGGGAAGAGGATGTCAAGCCACATCAATCCTTACCTGTATTAATGATTACCAGTCAATTAATCGTTGCAGTGTGAGATTGGAAAAAATACTCTGATGATGCCATATGAGTACACCAGTTTTTATCCATTAATTTTTTGGAATAAACCTGGAGTACACAGCTGCAGATGTAATGTTCATTGTTAATGCATAATTTTCAAACATTGACCCTTGAAACAGTATACTGTGTTAGATTCTTTCGTCAAATTGATTACACAGGCATGGTCTTGGGAAGAGGATGTTAACCCACATCAATACTTAGCTGTATTAATGATTACCAGTAAATTAATATTTGCAGTGTGAGATTGGAAAAAATACTCTGATTTTTTGGTATGCTGTATTAATGCCATATGAGTACAACATATTTTGATCCATTTATTCAGTTGAATAAACCTGGAGTACACAGCTGCTGATATAATGTTCATTGTTAATGCAGTTTACTAACATTTTCCCCTTGAATCATTATACTTTTGAGTTTCAGAATTCTTGATTATGAATAATAGTCAAAATAGAAAAATGGGTTCCCATTCTTACGGAACCCAAGATTAGTTTCCGTGGTTTCCCATTGGGTAATCCGACAGAACCGAAAAACGGTTACCATGAATTTCTGAAATCCTCAAGCCTGCTCCTGAGTTATTTAAAATTTTGCAGCATTTTTTTTATAATTGCATGTATATGTTGTTGTTTGTGTTCTTGCCATATGCAATTGAATTTGTAGACCATTTCAGAATTCGAAATTTGGAACTTTCGAAATGCATAATGGGACTCACACTTTTCTGATCAGCGAGTCCCTGGGACTCTCTGCGGGTAAAATGTAAAATTATCACTGATACTGTGTTATATGTTTGTGTTTTTACATCTATAAATGTTCATTTTGTATTATACATCATAGTTGGCTGCCATTTTATTGGAAATGGGTACAAAGAACAACCGTAATTAACATACAGATTTGTATGTCCCTACAAGGTGTCGTTTCCAATTGAAAAACTCAAGGTTTGGTTCGGTACAAGGGTAGTCAATTACAGAAGACAACAATAACAACATTTTGAGGTAAAAAAAAAAACAGGGTCCAGGGCTCCAGACTTCCCTTAAATCAGGGGTGCCCATTACGTCGATTCTGATCTACCGGTAGAAGGTCCCAAGTAGATCCGAAGAGTGTCAAGGAGAAAAAAAACAAACAACCATTTGTGTGTCTTTGTACATGTTAGTAACATATTTTTTTTGTGTTCATGTACGCTGCACCCGAATCATCTTATCAGTCTTGTTTTCACCCCAAAAATATTAAAAAAATAAAATAAAGCAGGTAAATCTTGAATTTACAGTGGCTTGTGATTGTGTCACCGGAGGTTGTTAGCGCTCAGCAGTCTGCAATTGCAGCTTGTGATCAGAACTGTTACGCTCTATCTTTTATCGTCATTATTCTCATTCAGAGTTTGCTTCGTGTACAATTCACCGAGGGCACGGACAAAGAATAGGAATCTAGGAGGATCCAGGGAAGCACTTTAAAACGGTACATGTGAGCTATGATAGTTAACAGGCTGCAAAAGTGCATCGCATGCCTCAGTTTCAGGCTATTTCTCATCATGGCGTGCGTGCGTGCGTGCGTGTGTGTGTGTGTTTGTGTGTGTGTGTGTGCATGTGTACCGGTAAGGGTAGTTCCCGGGAGGTTTGATCGACAAGTAGATCTTCGATTCGAAAGGTTTGGGCACCCCTGCCCTAAATGGTGTCATTTTGCCCCTAAAATTGAAGACAACAAGATTATTTTTTTATCAACTCACACTTGTGCGACTTGTAAATTCGACCTTTTTAAAATTAGAATTATGAAGTATTTCTCGCAACTGACCAACTGGTTTGCCTCTGATAACAGAAGAGAGAAGCTCATTTACCAAACAGGCAACATTTTTACAGTTATATGGAATCGGTTCGTGTTTGCAACGCCAGAGTGACCACTGAGAACTGTTCACCACCCGACGACAAAACTCTGACCCTACTGAAGCAGGAAATTCACATACCAAAAAACATGGACTTCGAACCCTTTGATGACTTCCAACCCTACTGACCACAAGACATTTGACCCTGATAACAACTTGGAACCGGACAATAAGTTTTCCAAGACCGACCGACCGTGAGGGAGCCAGTGACGACCGCAAGGAAGCCAGCGACCGTGAGGAAGCCGGGAGACAACCAGCCAACGACCACTGCAAGGGAGCCAGCGACGACCGCAAGGGAGCCAGAGATGACCGAGAGGAAACCAGCGACGACTGCAGGGGAGCCGGCGACCGCGAGGGAGCCGGGAGACAACCAGCCAGCGACAACCGCTAGGGAGCCAGAGACGACCGAGAGGAAGCCAGCGACGACTGCAAAGGACCCAGTGACCGCGAGGGAGCTAGGAGACAACGAGCCAGCAGCCGCGAAGGAGCAAGCGATGACCGCAAGGGAGGAAGCGATGACCGCAAGGGAGCCAGCGACTGCGAGAGAACTGGGAGACACCCAGCCAGCCAGCGAGCCTGAGGGACCTGGGAGACAACCAGCCAGCGCGCGTGAGACAGCCGGGAGGCAGCCAGCCTGAGCGTGAGGGAGTCGGCGACGACCGGAAGGGAAGATACTGACTATAAGCCATTCGATCCCGAGAACAATTTGGACCCAGACAATAACTTCTTCAAGAACAAACAAAGGGTAACAAACTCTGACTATGACCTGGATGAACAATTCAACACTAATATAAAATTGGAAAATGCACTTTCAGTAATACACTTAAACAGTAGAAGTCTCTATAAAAACTTCACAAAAATCAAAGAATACCTGACTAAATTCAATACATTTAAAATAACTGCCATATCAGAAACTTGGCTTGATGAAGATAAAACAAGTGAAATGGAAATAGAAGGTTATGAAATGTTTGCAACTAATAGGGAAAACAAAAAAGGAGGAGGGGTTGCAATATATTGTGTTGTGTTTATTGTTTTACTTGATGTTAACTGTTTTGTTAAGCGCTTTGTTACAGCTGCCGCTGTTGTGAAAGCGCTATATAAATCAGCATATATTGTATGTATTGTATTGTATATGGAGACAAAGCACTTAAATGCAGTAAAATCGAGAGATTAACAAACAGATAGAAAACCTAATGGAATGTCTAACTATTGAAATACATTATAAAAAGGCATCAAATATCATCATAAGTTGCATCCATAGGACACCAGGATCATGTATTGACACATTCAATAAAAAACTAACAGATATGCTCAGTTACTACAACGATAAGAAAACACGAATAATATGTGGTGACTTTAAAATTGACTTATGAAACCCAAATGGACACAAAAAAACAATCCATCCATCCATCCATCCATCATCTACCGCTTATCCGGGGCCGGGTCGCGGCGGCAACAGCTTTAGCAGGGAAGCCCAGACTTCCCTCTCCCTAGCTACTTCTTCCAGCTCTCCCCGGGGGATCCCGAGTCGTTCCCAGGCAAGCTGGGTGACATAGTCTCTCCAGCGTGTCCTGGGTCTTCCTCGGGGTCTCCTCCCGGTGGGACATGACCGGAACACCTCACCGGGGAGGCGCTCAGGAGGCATCCGAATCAGATGCCCAAGCCACCTCATCTGGCTCCTCTCGATGTGGAGGAGAAGCGGCTCGACTCTGAGCCCCTCCCGGATGACTGAGCTTCTCACCTTACCTCTAAGGGAGAGCCCGGACACCCTGCGGAGAAAACTCATTTCAGCCGCTTGTATCCGGGATCTCGTTCTTTCGGTCACGACCCATAGCTCGTGACCATAGGTGAGGGTTGGGACGTAGATCGACCGGTAAATTGAGAGCTTCGCCCTTTGGCTCAGCTCCTTCTTCACCACGACAGACCGATACAACGTCCGCATCACAGCAGACGCTGCACCGATCCGCCTGTCGATCTCCCGCTCCCTCCTACCCCCACTCGTGAACAAGACCCCAAGATACTTGAACTCCTCCACTTGGGGTAAGATCTCCTCCCCGACCCGGAGGGGGCACTCCACCCTTTTCCGACTGAGGACCATGGTTTCAGATTTGGAGGTGCTGATTTTCATCCCATCCGCTTCACACTCGGCTGCGAAACGCTCCAGTGAGAGTTGGAGAGCCCCGTTTGAAGGAGCCAACAGCACCACATCATCTGCAAAAAGCAGGGATGTAATACTGAGGCCCCCAAAACGGACCCCCTCAACGCTTCGGCTGCGCCTAGAAATTCTGTCCATAAAGGTTATGAACAGAATCGGCGACAAAGGGCAGCCTTGGCGGAGTCCTACCCCCACTGGAAACGATTCCGACTTACTGCCGGCAATGCGAACCAAACTCTGACATCGGTGGTATAGTGACCGAACAGCCCGTATCAGGGGGTTCGGTACCCCATACCCACGAAGCACCCCCCACAGAACTCCCCGAGGGACACGGTCAAACGCCTTCTCCAAGTCCACAAAACACATGTAGACTGGTTGGGCGAATTCCCACATACCCTCAAGGACCCTGCTAAGGGTGTAGAGCTGGTCCACTGTTCCACGGCCGGGACGAAAACCACACTGCTCCTCCTCAATCTGAGGCTCGACTTCCTGACGGACCCTCCTCTCCAGCACCCCTGAATAGACCTTACCAGGGAGGCTGAGGAGTGTGATCCCTCTGTAGTTGGAACACACCCTCCGGTCCCCCTTTTTAAAAAGAGGGACTACCACCCCGGTCTGCCAATCCAGAGGCACTCTCCCTGTTGACCACGCGATGTTGCAGAGGTGTGTCAACCAGGACAGCCCCACAACATCCAGAGCCTTGAGGAACTCCGGGCGGATCTCATCCACCCCTGGGGCCTTGCCACCGAGGAGCTTTTTAACAACATCGGTGACTTCAACCACAGAGATAGGAGAGCCCACCTCAGAGTCCCCAGGCTCTGCTTCCTCCAAGGAAGGCGTGTTGGTGGAGTTGAGGAGCTCTTCGAAGTACCCTGCCCACCGGTTCACAACGTCCCGAGTCGAAGTCAGCAGCGCCCCCTCCCCACTGTACACAGTGTTAGTGGTGCACTGCTTCCCCCTCCTGAGACGTCGGATGGTGGACCAGAATTTCCTCGAAGGCGTCCGGAAGTCGGCTTCCATGGCCTCACCGAACTCTTCCCACGCTCGGGTTTTTGCCTCGGCGACCACCGAAGTCGCGGTCCGCTTGGCCAGTCGATACCCGTCAGCTGCCTCTGGGGTCCCACAGGCCATAAAGGCTCGATAGGACTCCTTCTTCAGCTTGACGGCATCCCTTACTGCTGGTGTCCACCAGCGAGTACGGGGATTGCCGCCACGACAGGCACCAACCACCTTACGGCCACAACTCAGATTGGCCGCCTCAACAATAGAGGCACGGAACATGGTCCACTCTGGCTCAATGTCCCCCGCCTCCCCCGGAACATGGGAAAAGCTCTGTCGGAGGTGGGAGTTGAAACTCCTTCTGACAGGGGATTCCGCCAGACGCTCCCAACAAACCCTCACTCTTCGTTTGGGTCTGCCAGGACGGACCGGCATCTTCCCCCACCATCGGAGCCTACTCACCACCAGGTGGTGATCAGTTGACAGCTCCGCCCCTCTCTTCACCCGAGTGTCCAGAACATGCGGCCGCAAATCCGATGATACAACTACAAAGTCGATCATCGAACTGCGGCTTAGGGTGTCCTGGTGCCAAGTGCACATATGGACACCCTTATGTTTGAACAAGGTGTTCGTTATGGACAATCCGTGACGAGCACAGAAGTCCAATAACAAAACACCACTCGGGTTTTGATCGGGGGGGGCCGTTCCTCCCAATCACGCCCCTCCAGGTATCACTGTCATTGCCCACGTGAGCATTGAAGTCCCCCAGCAGAACAATGGAGTCCCCAGCAGGAGTACTCTCCAGCACACCCTCCAAAGACTCCAAAAAGGGTGGGTATGCTGAGCTGCTGTTTGGTGCATATGCACAAACAACAGTCAGGACCCGTCCACCCACCCGAAGGCGGAGGGAGGCAACCCTCTCGTCTACCGGTGTGAACCCCAATGTACAGGCACTGAGCCGGGGAGCAATGAGTATGCCCACACCTGCTCTGCGCCTCTCACCGTGAGCAACTCCAGAGTGGAAGAGAGTCCAACCCCTCTCGAGAGAACTGGTACCAGAACCCAGGCTGTGTGTGGAGGCAAGTCAGACTATATCCAGTCGGAAATTCTCTGCCTCACATACCAGCTCGGGCTCCTTCCCTGCCAGAGAGGTGACATTCCATGTCCCAAGAGCTAGCTTCTGCAGCCGAGGATCGGACCGCCAGGGTCCCCGCCTTTGGCTGCCGCCCAGCTCACATTGCACCCGACCCCTTTGGCCCCTCTCATGGGTGGTGAGCCCATGGGAAGGGGGACCCACGTTGCCTCTTCGGGCTGTGCCCGGCCGGGCCCCATGGGTGTAAGCCCGGCCACCAGGCGCCTGCCAACGAGCCCCACCTCCAGGCCTGGCTCCAGAGGGGGGCCCCGGTGACCCGCGTCCGGGCAAGGGAAACTGAGATCCATTAATTTTACTCATCATAAGGGGTCTTTTGAGCCGTGCTTTGTCTGGCCCCTCACCTAGAACCTGTTTGCCATGGGTGACCCTGCCAGGGGCATAAAGCCCCAGACAACTTCGCTTCTAGGATCATTGGGACACACAAAACCCTCCACCACGGTAAGGTGACGACTCACGGAGGGGACAAAAAAACAACTGACTTCATAAATACTATGTACAGCAATTGCCTTTTCCCAGTAATCCTGAAACCTAGCAGAATAATAATAATAATGATACATTTTATTTATAAGCGCCTTTCAAGACACCCAAGGACACTTTACTATAACAAAAAACACAAAACAATACGGGTTGAGCAGCGGCAGCCAAAACGCGCCAGCGTTCACTCAACCCGAAGGTCAGAAAGAAACCACAGGGGAGGGAGAGAGGGAGAAAAAACCCACACTCGAACTACCCTCATTTTGAGGATAATTTGAGTAAGGCAAAAAAAACTCCTGCATAAGCATATGACAGTTACAACAGGTCACAAGACATAAACAATGAAGATGGTGAATCAAGGGAATGTATGAGGGAGGGGGTAATGGTGGGGGACTAGCTTCCGTGCATATTTTCATCAGGGGAAGGTCGAGATAGCAGATGATGTTTTGGTAGCAGGCTGCCCAAGATTTCAAGACGGCCTTGTGTCCGTGGCTTATGGCTTTTTAGTGGCGTCGATCAGCCAAATCCATGATTTCAGTCAGTAATTGAACAGGGATTCCAGTTTTCTCCAAGTTGTTGACCATCCAGCTGTAACGCTCCAAACCCGCAACAGTTTGTGGTTTAGCACAGTCTGAGTCTGAGTGTTGGACATCCGCGTTATGCCATCCTTAGACCGGCAGGCTCGTCCAAAAGAGCCGCTCCCGTCGGTTGAATTTTTCGATAGATCAGGAAACTGCTCACACCAAACAGCAGCCTACCTGTTATCGGAAGGCCGAAAATGTAGATGTCGTCCAAATCCTCAACGGACAGTGTTGACAGGCATTCTCCGCTTCCTCCGAGGATCTAGGGTGTACCCAGCAGCAAAAGTCCCCGAGGGGCAGGTAGGCTCCCCACTGCCTGCTCTTCTCATCGAGAAAATGTTGTCGATGGCATCGAGAGACCAGCCAACCAATTCCATGTTTGTTTTTAGGATGAAAATACGACAGGAGGCTAGGAAAAGTCAGACATAAGACAGCACAAGGACTGAGTCGCGAGCAGGGAAGGGTGGGGTGGGGTGGAGGACAGCGCAGAAAGCAAAAAGCAAAAAGCGTCCGCCTTCGTCGAGAGCCAAACAAGAATGATTGAATAACATTTGACATGGCCACATTAATAGATAACATATTTATAAATTAGATTGATCATAAAATGGAAAGTGGATTTCTCATTAATGACATAAGTGACCACCTACCTGTCTTTGCAGTTTTTCATAATTATTTTGATAGAAAAGATATTTTGATATTACATGTATTATTAAATGTAATAATAATACATTTTATTTATAAGCGCCTTTCAAGACACCCAAGGACACTTTACAATAACAAAAAACACAAAACAATACGGGTTGAGCAGCGGCAGCCAAAACGCGCCAGCGTTCACTCAACCCGAAAGTCAGAAAGAAACCACAGGGGAGGGAGAGAGGGAGAAAAGAAACCACGCTCGAACTACCCTCATTTTGAGGATAATTTGAGTTAGGCAAAAAACTCCTGCACAAGCATATGACAGTTACAACAGGTCAGAAGACATAAACAATGAAGACGGTGAATCAAGGGAATGTATGAAGGAGGGGGTGATGGTGGGGGACGAGCTTCCGTGCATTCTTTCATCGGGGGAAGGTCAAGATAGAAGATGTTGTTTTGGTAGCAGGCTGCCCAAGAATTTAAGACACCCTTGAGTCCGTGGCTTAGGTCTCTTTAGTGGGGTCGATTAGACAAATCCTTGATTTCAGTCAATATTTGAGCACGGATTCCAGTTTCTCCCAGTTCTTGACCATCATACAGAAACGCTCCAAAACCGCAACAGTTTGTGGTTGAGCACAGTCTGAGTCTGAGTGTTGGACATCCGCACTATGCCATCCTTAGACCGGCAGCCTCTTCACTTCCAATAGAGACGCTCCCGTCGGTTGAATTTTGCGATAGATCAGGAAACTGCTAACACCAGACAGCAGCATACCTGTTATCGGAAGGCCAATAATGTAGATGTCATCCACATCCTCAACGGACAGTACTGTCAGGCACACCGGTCTCCACTTCCTCCAAGGATCTAGGGTGTACCCAGCAGCAAAAGTCCCAGAGGGGCAAGCAGGCTCCTGACTGCCTGCTCTTCTCATCGAGAAAATGTTGTCGATGGCATCGAGAGACGAGCCAACCAATTCCATGTTTGTTTTGATGAAAATACGACAGGAGGCTAGGAAAAGTCAGACAAAGACAGCACATGGACTGAGTGGCGAGCAGGAGCAGAAAGCAAAAGTGTCCGCCTTCGTCAAGAGCCAAGAAAGAAGACGAAGACTAAGAACCCAACGCTCCATCAATGAAATCAAATTTTAAGCAAGACCTAGAAAAACAAAACTGGACCGAGGTCTACTCAAACAAAGTCCCAAATACAGCTTTATGATAAACATTTTCCATTAACTAAAGTCTCCAAAAAATATAAAGACACAAGTAAGCCATGGATAACGAAAGGTTAAGAAAACGGATATAAAAACAAAAACAATTTATAAAAATTATTTTTAAAATTGAGAACTGAAGAAGCAGAAAAAAATATAAGACCTATAAAAATAAACTAGTAAATATTATAAGAACCAGTAAAAGAGATCATTATAATGCACTATTAGTGCAGAATAAAAGTAACACACAAGAAAAATGGAAAATACTTAATCAAGTAATCAGAAATAGTCCTAAAAAAACTGATTATTCAGAGTATTTTATCAAAGGCAAAAATCCCCTGGAGGTGGGGCTCGTTGGCATGCGCCTGGTGGCCGGGCCTACACCCATGGGGCCCGGCCGGGCACAGTCCGAAGAGGCAACGTGGGTCCCCCTTCCCATGGGATCACCACCCATGAGAGGGGCCAAAGGGGTCGGGGGCAATGTGAGCTGGTTGGCAGCCAAAGGCGGGGACCCTGGCGGCCTGATCCTCGGCTGCAGAAGCTAGCTCTTGGGACATGGAATGTCACCTCTCTGGCAGGGAAGGAGCCCAAGCTGGTGTGTGAGGCAGAGAATTTCCGACTGGATACTTGCCTCCACACACAAATTGGGTTCTGGTACCAGTTCTCTCGAGAGGGGTTGGACTCTCTTCCACTCTGGAGTTGCTCACGGTGAGAGGCGCAGAGCAGGTGTGGGCATACTCATTGCCCCCCGGCTCAGTGCCTGTACATTGGGGTTCTGACCGGTAGACGAGAGGGGTGCCTCCCTCCGCCTTCGGGTGGGTGGACGGGTCCTGCCTGTTGTTTGTGCATATGCACCAAACAGCAGCTCAGCATACCTACCCTTTTTGGAGTCCTTGGAGGGTGTGCTGGAGAGTACTCCTGCTGGGGACTCCCCTGTTCTGCTGGGGGACTTCAATGCTCACGTGGGCAATGACAGTGAGACCTGGAGGGGCGTGATTGGGAGGAACGGCCCCCCCGATGAGAACTCGAGTGGTGTTTTGTTATTGGACTTCTGTGCTTGCCACGGATTGTCCATAACGAACATTTTGTTCAAACATAAGGGTGTCCATATGTGCACTTGGCACCAGGACACCCTAGGCCGCAGTTCGATGATCGACTTTGTAGTTGTATCATCGGATTTGCGGCCGCATGTTCTGGACACTTGGGTGAAAAGAGGGGCGGAGCTGTCAACTGATTACCACCTGGTAGTGAGTAGGCTCCGATGGTGGGGGAAGATGCCGGTCCGTCCTGGCATACCCAAACATATTGTGAGGGTTTCTTGGGAGCGTCTGGCAGAAGCCCCTGTCAGAAGGAGCTTCAACTCCCACCTCTGACAGACCTTTTCCCATGTTCCAGGGGAGGCGGGGGACATTGAGCCCGAGTGGACCATGTTCCGTGCCTCTATTGTTGAGGCGGCCAATCTGAGTTGTGGCCGTAAGGTGGTTGGTGCCTGTCGTGGCGGCAACCCCCGTACTCGCTGGTGGACACCAGCAGTAAAGGATGCCGTCAAGCTGAAGAAGGAGTCCTATCGAGCCTTTATGGCCTGTGGGACCCCAGAGGCAGCTGACGGGTATCGACTGGCCAGTGGAACGCAGCTTCGGTGGTCGCCGAGGAAAAACCAGAGCGTGGGAAGAGTTTGGTGAGGCAATGGAAGCTGACTTCCGGACGGCTTCGAGGAAATTCTGGTCCACCATCCGACGTCTCAGGAGGGGGAAGCAGTGCACCACTAACACTGTGTACAGTGGGGATGGGGCGCTGCTGACTTCGACTCGGGACGTTGTGAACCGGTGGGTAGAGTACTTCAAAGACATCCTCAACTACACCAACACGTCTTCCTTGGAGGAAGCAGAGCCTGGGGACTCTGAGGTCGGCTCTCCTATCTCTGTGGCTGAAGTCACCGGTGTGGTTAAAAAGCTTCTCGGTGGCAAGGCCCCAGGGGTGGATGAAATCCGCCCGGAGTTCCTCAAGGCTCTGGATGTTGTGGGGCTGTCCTGGCTGACACGTCTCTGCAACATCGCGTGGTCAACAGGGAGAGTGCCTCTGAATTGGCAGACCGGGGTGGTAGTCCCTCTTTTTAAAAAGGGGGACGGAGGACGTGTTCCAACTACAGAGGGATCACACACCTCAGCCTCCCTGGTAATGTCTATTCAGGGGTGCTGGAGAGGAGGGTCCGTCAGGAAGTCGAGCCTCAGATTGAGGAGGAGCAATGTGGTTTTCGTCCCGGCCGTGGAACAGTGGACCAGCTCTACACCCTTAGCAGGGTCCTCGAGGATATGTGGGAATTCGCCCAACCAGTCTACATGTGTTTTGTGGACTTGGAGAAGGCGTTTGACCGTGTCCCTCAGGGAGTTCTGTGGGGGGTGCTTCGAGGGTATGGGGTACCGAACCCCCTGACACGGGCTGTTCGGTCACTAGACCACCGATGTCAGAGTTTGGTTCGCATTGCCGGCAGTAAGTCGGAATCGTTTCCAGTGGGGGTAGGACTCCGCCAAGGCTGCCCCTTGTCGCCGATTCTGTTCATAACATTTATGGACAGAATTTCTAGGCGCAGCCGAAGCGTTGAGGGGGTCCGTTTTGGGGGCCTCAGTACTGCATCCCTGCTTTTTGCAGATGATGTGGCTCCTTCAACTCTCACTGGAGCGTTTCGCAGCCGAGTGTGAAGCGGTTGGGATGAAGATCAGCAGCTCCAAATCTGAAATCAAGGTCCTCAGTCGGAAAAGGGTGCAGTGCCCCCTCCGGGTCGGGGAGGAGATCTTGCCCCAAGTGGAGGAGTTCAAGTATCTTGGGGTCTTTTTCACGAGTGGGAGCAGGAGAGAGCGGGAGATCGACAGGCGGATCGGTGCAGCGTCTGCTGTGATGCGGACGTTGTATCGGTCTGTCGTAGTGAAGAAGTAGCTGAGCCAAAGGGCGAAGCTCTCAATTTCCCGGTCGATCTACATTTCGACCCTCACCTATGGTCACGAGCTATGGGTCGTGACCGAAAGAACGAGATCCCGGATACAAGCGGCTGAAATGAGTTTTCTCCGCAGGGTGTCCGGGCTCTCCCTTAGAGATAAGGTGAGAAGCTCAGTCATCCGGGAGGGGCTCAGAGTCGAGCCGCTTCTCCTCCACATCGAGAGGAGCCAGATGAGGTGGCTTGGGCATCTGATTCGGATGCCTCCTGAGCGCCTCCCCGGTGAGGTGTTCCGGTCATGTCCCACCGGGAGGAGACCCCGAGGAAGACCCAGGACACGCTGGAGAGACTATGTCACCCAGCTTGCCTGGGAACGACTCGGGATCCCCCGGGGAGAGCTGGAAGAAGTAGCTCGGGAGAGGGAAGTCTGGGCTTCCCTGCTAAAGCTGTTGCCCCCGCGACCCGGGCCCGGATACGTGATAGATGATGGATGGATGGATGGCAAAAATACTATTCAGGAAAAAACTGCAGAGATAGCAACTGAATCTAATGAGTATTTTGTCAACATCGGCAGTAACCGAGCAAAACAAATTCCTGATCCAACAAACTTGTTTGAAATAGATAGATACGTAGAAAAAAAACTCCTCCCCGATGTTCTTTATTGCTGTAAAACATGAAGTATCAAATATTGTAACTTAAAAAAATAAAAAGTCAACTGATTGCTTTAATATTGATATGACAATAATAAAACAGATTAGAGAATATATAGTGTGACCTTTCACGCACATATGCAACCTGTCATTCAAAGCTGGTATCTTTCCATCAGAAATGAAAATTATTTCAAGTTATTCCAATCTATAAAAGTGGAGAAAGACTTCTGTTTACAAATTATAGACCAATATCACTGCTACCACAATTTTCAAAAATATTAAAAAAAAATATTTTCTCCCAGACTTGATTGCTTTATACAAAAGCATGTGCTGTTAAGTGATAATCAATACAGCTTCAGGGAAAAACAGACCACCTCAATGGCAGTTACGGAGTTTGTGGAAGCAATAGCCAGTAATATAGACAAGAATTTACCGTTGGGGTTTTCCTCGATCTAAAAAAAGCTGTTGACACAATAGATCACAGTATATTATTGAAAAAACTAGAAAGATATGGCATTAGAGGTGAAGCTTATAAATGGATAAAAAGTTATTTAGAAAACAGATATCAGTACGTGTAGTTCAACAATAAAAAAACGAATCAACTGAAAATCACTCATGGAGTTCCTCAGGGGTCAGTGCTTGGTCCAAAACTATTCATCTTATATATAAATGATATCTGCAAGGTCTCAAAACAATTTAAACGTGTCCTATTTGCTGATGATACAACTTTCTACTGTTGTGGAATAAATCTGAAACAGCTCCTGACAACCGTAGAAAATGAATTAAACAAATTTTTAAAAACTGGTTCGACAGAAATAAATTGTCACTTAACCTGAAAAAATCGAAGTTAATTGTTTTTGGCCAATCAAACACCAAGCTAAAATTATGGTAAAATCAATTGAGATAGAAAGAGCGTATGAAACGAAGGTTCTCAGATTAGTAATAGACTCAAAACTATGTTGGAAGCCACATATCGATAACGTAAACAGAAAAAAAGCCAAAACCGTAGGTATCCTCTACAAAACCAAGGAAGTGCTAAATAAGAGATCTTTGTACACATTATACACTTCATTATTATTACCATATAAGACCTACTGTGTGGAAATATGGGGAAATGCCTGCAAAATAAACACACTCCTATTCTAAAACTACCACAAAAAAAAGCAATTCAGATTATTAATAGATCAAAATATATGGAACCCACAAACCCACTATATATCAAATTAAATACGATTAAATTTTATGACCTGGTTGACTTTAAAATTGCCCAATTAATGTACAGAGCACACAATAACCTGCTCTGCCAAAACATTCAGAAGTTTTTCGAAATTCGAGAAAGCAGCTATGATTTAAGAGGTACCAACTTATTAAAAAAAACTCAAAACAAGAACAAACATCAAGCAAATAAGTGTATCTATCAAAGGTGTTAATCTATGGAATAATTTCGAAACGGACCTGAAAATGAGTAAATCGCTTGCTGAGTTCAAAAACAAATTCCAAAAAATAGTACAAACAACCTACATCAAACAGAGTTAAAATGATACATTGTAAACATCTATATATATATTGCGCGTCGTCCCGCACGCGGTCTGTCCTTCCGTCTGTCCCTTTTCAAAACGTACCTACTTCACCGCACCGCTGCGCGCCGCCACTGCGCGCCGCTCAGGCAGTGGCTCACTACGATCGCGTGGGCATCTTAGCGAAAAAATGTTGTCTACCCACAAGCATTGCAATGAAATTGTTAGTTATTTAGTAGAGCTAAACATCTCTTTATTTTCGCGATAAGCAATGAAGATGAACAAAAAGTTGAACCAAGCAACAACACTTTCGTGGGCCGAAGGCCCACCTGACCAGCCTTCCGCAGGGACTAGCTGATGAGCCGCCCGGAGGGCGGCGAACCAGCTAGTTAAATATAATGACAAATCAGAACTAAGTTGACAAATAGAGAAAGGTATTGAAATATCCATCATGAATACAAGAGAAAATGGACACAAGAGTGCCAGGGTGTGTATGTATATAATCCCGATACAAACCAAAAGATATAAAAATATCACGGCTAAGGGTAAAGTATGAGCCTTAATGAAGACTTCTTTCTTCTTACTTTCTTTCTTTTCTGATTGATATAAAATGATTTAGTAGATACAAACACATAACGGGGTAGGACTAGATACGTTTTTAAGTTCTTCCTACTCCCTTGAACATAATAACTGTGTTGAATGAAGACTGATTTCTTTTTACTATTTTATTTACCTTATTTTCTGTCAAATTATGACTGTATATGTTTTATGTTCAATAAACAAACCAAACCAAACCAAACCAGACAGTGAGCAGCAAACGGTCCGTGACAAAGTATGTTTTAATAATAATAATAATAATACATTTTATTTGAAAGCGCTTTTCATCACACTCAAAGACATTTTACAAGAGCTTAAAACACAGGATGTGCACTTAAAACAAGCATACATAATTTACAAAAGCACATTTAGATGAACAAAAAGCAAAATGGGTAAAAGAGATAAACTCATTGAATACCACCCCTTTTCACTGGAGCAACCCCCTCAATCCCTCACATTTTACTGAATTTCGACTGATTTGCAAGGCCCACAGAATTTTCTGTTCTATGGCTATATATACATACAACCTGTCAAAAGAAAGGTGAGACTCTCTTCTTTCAGCAGAAAAAAAGTTTGTTTCTATCTTTCTCCGTTCGTTGGCAATCAGCATTAGAAAACTGCTAAGTGTTATGGAAAAGGCCGATTTTCTGCAGAAATCCAGAGAAAATGAGCTTTTTGTAACAGCATGCATTTCAAGCATGCATGTCAAGTTTTACACTATTTTTTGCTTTTGTGACAGCTCCGATACCTCAATAATGTGTTCCTCCCACAAAAGAACATTACAAATAATGTTTTGTAGCAAAATAATTTATTTGCAGTAACCCTAGTCAGAGGGCTTACATGCAAAGAATGTGGGCTAAATGGTTACTTCGAAACCCAAAGTACCTTGGTGTTCCAAAATCCACAAACGGCAATTGCTGTCACAACTTGAGATTGAATAGGTAAAACGCAGGTACCATGGTGAAGGGCCCCAGGCTGCCAGATCAGAGGAGGAGGTCATACCGGAGATTGGGAGTCAAGCCCCAATGAATGCAGATGATGAGATTGGGAGGCCAGTCCCAATGAATGAAATGCTGAGCGAGGCAGCAACTGACCTGAAAGCTAAGATCATGGTGTGAATGAAAGCGGGGCAACCTAGAAACCGATTACAACGGCTCTGTGAAGTACCACCCGACAGTCTCATGGAAAGTGTGAATGCAGCACTGAGGGTGATCCCTACCGTAACGATCACGGAAACCGATGAGCTGATATACGCTTCAGCATCAATGATCCTAGAGATGCTTGGCTATAAGAGCAAGCATGGGAGCCATGAGATATGTTACCCACCATGGAAAAGACGGTTGGAGGCTAAGATTAAGGCAGCTCGTAAAGATGACCATACCTGAAGCACTTCAAACTGCCAAACAAAGGCTCCAAGCCATGTCCAACCGCCTAAAGCGGTACACAAAAGAGAATGAGGCCAGACGAATAAACAGGCTGTTCACATAACCTGCAAAAGTGTACGCTCAGTGGCAGGGTCCTAACAACAACAGGGGCAAATGAACCTGATCATGAAGGATCCCTCAAAGGGTGCAGCCCCATCCAACTATCGGCCAATAACCTGTTTCTCCACAACATGGAAGCTCATGTCAGTCATCATTGCGGCTAAGATAAGTGGACACATGGATCAATACATGAACGAAGCACAGAAGAGCATTGGTAGAGATACCAGAGGACTCACACATCAGCTCCTGGTTGACAGAACAGTGGCACAAGACTGCAGGTCCCGACGTACCAACGTGTGCACAGCCTGGATTTATTACAAGAAAGCCTATGACTCGATGCCACATACATGGATCACTGAATGCTTGGAGTTGTATAAGGTGAACAGGACCCTAAGAGCCTTCGTTGCGAACTCGATGAGGATGTGGAAAACCACACTTGAAGCCAATGGCAAGCCACTTACCCAAGTGTCCATCAAATGTGGCATAGACCAAGGTGATGCACTCTCCCAAATCCATCCCAAATCCAGCACCCTGAGACTGTACGCAAGCCGAAAGGAAGGAGGCCCGGGACTAGTGAGTGTGAGAGCCACTGTCCAGGATGAAACATCCAAGCTCCATGAATACATCAAGGAGAAGGCTCCAACGGATGACGTACTCAGAGAATGTCTCAGACAATGGGGAACAGAAGATGAGGCGCTGGAAGAGGGACCATCATGGGAGGACAAGCCCCTACACGGAATGTACCACCGGACCATAACTGAAGTGGCTGATCTCAAGAAGTCCTATCAGTGGCTAGAGAGGACTGGCCTGAAGGACAGCACAGAGGCACTCATCCTGGCTGCTCAGGAGCAGGCCTTGAGCACCAGAGCCATCGAGGCCCAGATATACCACACCAGACAAGACCCAAGGTGTAGGTTGTGCAAAGAGGCACCTGAGACGATCCAACACATAACTGCAGGGTGTAAGATGCTGGCAGGGAAAGCCTACATGGAACGCCATAACCAGGTGGCTGGCATAGTCTACCGAAACATCTGTGCGGAGTATGGACTGGAAACCCCAAGGTCAAAATGGGAAACACCTCAGAAGGTGGTGGAGAATGACAGAGCGAAGATCCTGTGGGACTTCCAGATCCAGACTGACAAGATGGTAATGGCGAACCAACCAGATATCGTGATCATAGATAAAGGGCAGAGGAAAGCCGTTGTAGTGGATGTAGCGGTCCCAAGTGATGGAAACATCAGGAAGAAGGAACATGAGAAACTCGAGAAATACCAAGGGGTCAGAGAGGAGCTGGAGAGAGCCTGGAAGGTAAAGGTGACAGTCGTGCCTGTGGTGGTCGGAGCACTCAGGGCAGTGACCCCCAAACTGGATGAGTGGTTGCAACAGATCCCGGGAACAACATCGGACATCTCAGTCCAGAAATGTGCAGTGCTGGGAACAGCAACGATACTGCGCAGAACCCTCAAGCTTCCTGGCCTGTGGTAGAGGACCCGAGCTGAATGAGGGACGGACACCACCCGAGGGGTGAGATGAGGATTTTTTAAAATATATACAAGTATATATAAACTGCATTTTAAAAATGAATTCAACAAAATATCAGTATAACAAGCCTCTGAATGTATTCTTTAAAACTATTTTGTGATACTACTCACCATTAACTCTTTGAATACCACCCCTTTTCACTGGAGCAACCCCCTCAATCCCTCACATTTTACTGAATTTTGACTGATTTGCAAGGCCCACAGAATTTCCTGTTCTATGGCTATATATACATGCGACCTGTCAAACGAAAGATGAGACTTTCGTCTTTCGGCAGAAAAAAATCCTTAAAAGGGTAAAAAAAAGTTGAAAAGGCCGATTTTCTGCAGAAATCCAGAGAAAATGAGCTTTTTGTAACAGCATGCATTTCAAGCATCATTTCAAGTTTTACACTATTTTTTGCTTTTGTGACAGCTCAAATACCTCAATAATGTGTTCCTCCTACAAAAGAACATTACAAATAATGTTTTTTTTGCAAAATAATTTATTTGCACACAACAAAACTATTCAACTATGAACAAAAGTGCAAATTGAACAATGAACGAAAGTGCAGCTGTGGAGAGGATGGTTTTTGGCTTCCATCCAGTTTGTCACCACATCGATTCATCCCACCACGTCCAGATGCACGACCTACAAATTATAGAAACATAAAAAGTTGCAAAAATACAGTATCTTGCTGCAGAGTGAGGTACAATAATTTTTTTACCTTTCTTTCCACCACCAAAGCAAGGAGTCATCATCTTTTGGCTTCTGGTTGGACAATCTGTAATTTATAGAAGTATGTACAATTGCACACTTTTATTTTTCTATTTTTTTATTGTTGCTCTCCACTTACATTTCAACATCTCTCCCACACACATACATGCTCGCACACCACTATTTACACCATTCATTCCACGTTGCTCAGCATCCAATTTGAAATGAAATGGAATATGAATTTAACACTCGTGGTTTTAGCATAGCTGAGCGGACCAAATGTGTCCTGTTTTTTTTTTTGTTTTGTTTTGTTTTTTAAAACCTATGGCGACACGCAAGTCAGCACATTTACGCCGCATATTTTCATCCACATCTACGAGACGCATCAACCGTACATAAATGATTAGTGTTACTGGCAACTTTATAGTATAGTGGGGAATGTAGCGGTGCATAAAAGTGACTGATGAGGCATAAGAATTGATGAAGTTTTGAATGGGAACTTACCCTGCGTCGGCCATGCGAAGCAGGGCACGACTTCTTTGCCGTCATCGCTGGAAGTCGCCGGGGCGATGATTTGTGGGCGATGTGCCCCACGGGAGGCACAAAATGCGCTGCGAAGCGATGGTCCCTGACGTGGAGCATGTTCATCTTTGTCAAATGAACTCGTTCGTTTGACGGGTGCTGCTTTCGATTACATGACTGAAGCGTCATCTTCTCTTCCACACACACACCATCTCCTTTGTTGTTTTGTTTCGAGGACACTTTTATACTGAAAAAAAAAACAATCATTTTTAGCTAGTTGTTTCCTTTTCTCCATCGTTGCAAGTTGCTAATGTTCCAATCCACTATCCACCTACGCCCCTCCTCCACTATACACCCTTTCTACTCCTGCGGCGTAATCTTGGTGGATTTTTGCACCACTGCCACCCGATGGCCATTTGCTATTTAACATTGCCGTCAAGCCTAATCCTTTGGTGAGAAGTTGCATCAGACTCTCTTGGACCCGCCACCATGAAAAAACGTGATTGACGTATTAATACGTCATGGGGAGGGAGCGGCTATGCGCTAATTGACGTATTTATACGTCAAAGGGTGTAAATGAGTTAATGTGAATGGTATTTCCGTTCCTCACGATTGCTAAAAATCCAGCAAAACTATCGGAATGAAAGTCAGCTTGCCGGGTCCACACGCAAAGTTCTCTGCTGGCTATCTTGCACCCTGCCGTGTAGCTTGCACGCTTTCTTTCTGCTGTCTCTCGCAGAGTATTTTGATGCGAACGTAGCATGGGGCGTGTCAAAGTGCCGCTTTGCATTCTATCAGTTTCGATGGTATTTTGTTATTGCAAATTTGACAGAACCTGCTCTCTCCACAAAGGCGAATCCTTTGGTCCATTCGTTTTGAAGTGTACAATTCTCGTCATCTTTTTTTTTCTTTTTGCCATCTTATTTGTCGAAGGATTAGCTTTCAGGCTGATTCAAAAGGGGGCATTTACCTGTTTCCACAGCAACAGCAACATAGGTCAGTATCTTCCAATCAAAATTGCTCATGGAGCTAACTGCAGCCCGAACAGGAAATGAGTAGTGAAAAATGTTTCGATTGATACACTCAACACTAATAAAATATTTTGTTTTATCTGCGAGCCAGAAATCATCAAAAGAGCCATATATGGCTCGCGAGCCATAGTTTCCCGTTTTAAAGTGTTCAATCAGCCTGCCATGCATGTTTTTGGAATGTAGGAGGAAACAGAAGTACTTGGAGAAAACCCACGCATGTACAGGGAGAACATGCAAACTCCACCCAAAATTGAACCCTGCACTCTGCACTGTGAGGCGGACATGCGAACCAGGGGACCAAAAATGGTCACCCCACTGTGCTGCTTAGAGGTTCGCTGATCCAGTAATGTCTTTTGAAACGTTCCGAGTTCACTGATCATGTTGACTGGGAAATACTAATAATCAGGTCACCATATATGAGGACAAAAATGGTGATATCGTAGTCCTCAGCTCAGCATCACTTTAACATTCACCCTCCCCCGCCCACCCTCACGATCAAATAAAAATTGACTCATGAATAATGGTAGAACCGTGTCAATTGTCATCTGCCTAGACTGTGTGGAGCTCAACAACTCCCATGGGCTCACAGCAAATTAATGATTCTTCTCAAGTCTTCACAGTCCACTTATTCGCTCCAGTGTTGGTACTGTGTGACCTCAAAAAGAAACCTTTATGAACATCCAAAGCATTAATTGAAAAGACACACAGATATGTCCCACACAACACTTGTCAGTTAAGCTATAAGTCAGTTCGTCAGTACTCATAACTAGGGATAATGAAGACAGTACTGTTTTTTGGGATGGACCGATTTGGGTAGTTACTTCAGAGCACCAATTCACAGGACCATGTTTCAGTTCTGGAGCGCGTCTTTTTAAGTTTTCACTGTATCCATGGGGGGTTGGTGATTGCCATGGCAAACCTGAATGTAGCAGTGCATGCATACTAGCGTAATGACATCACCTAATCACGCAGGATTACGCTAAAAATACATCTCTGGTTTTGGAAATGAGCTGCTCAGCCAAACAACCACAGTTAATGAGGTACACTGTTGCAACAGGGTTTAAGAGGGAGGGGCCCGTGTCCTCCCTTTCATCTTCCACCACCCAATCAGGTCATGTTGATAGGTGGAAGGCTTTACCTTCCTTACAAATAGTGAAAGCATGTGGCCAAAATGTAGCGAGTATTATGTACTGCAGGGGTCCCCAAACTTTTTCCTGTGAGGGCCACATAACTTTTCCCTTCTCTCATGGGGGGGAAAAGTGTGACGATCGTAGGGGAGCTTAAAAAATGTATTGTTTTCCAGAAACCCACGCATAACCAAATAACCCTTTCCAGGTTCTTTACAGAAAAAAAGTGAGGAAACAAATAATAACACTATTAATGAAATAAATAATAACTAAATAACACTCTCTGAGTTCTTCACAGAAAAAACAGGAAATAAATGGACAGCAGACAAAATCAGCTCTAGAGCCTCTTCAGTGTCATAATGCACACTCATGGCGTCAGCACAGAGAGAATCCGGAGTCCTGCCATCTGTAGCACCTTTATAGCCCCTTGAAATCCAAAAAAAAAGAGTTCTGCCATCTACGAGAACGCCACCTATCTTGTCTTGTTTATGTCTGCTACTGTCTTGTTCACGTGATCTACTAATTGATCTGAGACACAACTAAAACACTGAAACATTCTATGGTGTTTAAATAACTTTGTGACCTTGATTTCAACCCTATTTGCGTCATGGGTCATTTTGACCTGAATACCACCTTTGTAAATTTTTTGTACAGCTTCCATGGAAATGTGAATAAAAACAACACTTCAATGTTTCTGCAGTTGGGGCCAATCTAGGAAAAGTCATAACATTTCAAGTTAAAAAAATATAATTTAGGGTTTTTTTGGGGCGTTTTTAACACAGGGACGGGTCATTTTGACCCGAGTACAACAGGAGGGTTAGAAGGCCGGGGCAAATGTGCTGACGGGCCGTAGTTTGGGGACCCCTGATGTACTGCGTGAGGCACATTCCAATCAAGAATTTGAGGCCAATTCTTCTCTTTATTGTGGTTCTCATCATTTTCCAACTGTCTTTATTTTATGCGATGTTTTGCTCCAACCTGGGTTTGAATTTATTGTGACAGGCCTTGCGGTCTTGAAAAACTGTACAGGGAACACTAATGCAGTTATAAATGTATTAGTTAATACAATTACAGTTATCCCTCGCTCTAACGTGGTTCACTTCCCGCAACTTCGTTGTTTCACTGATTTTTTGTGTGCAGTTTTTTTATGCTTTTAAATAGTGAATTGCGTTCTGCATCCCGATTGGCTAAGGCACTGACCGACATGAACAGTCTCCACACCTCGTCTCTGTACAGCTTGCCAAATTTACCTTTGCAAATTTTTTGTCTTTAGTTTCATTGTATCAGTGGCGGATGCTGGTCTGTCAATGAGGGGAAGCTCAATTATGGCCTACATCATAAAATGTGTCCGTTTATTTATACGTGAATTCTACTCTCCGTTCCTTTTCAAAAAAATGAGAAGGTTGCCTTCACCATAAAAACGGTGATTGGCTCATTTTGCTGTCAATCAAAAAGAGATTCAGTCTCAGACAGATCATCCAATCATCATGCAGAAAAGCTTAGCTTCCGGGCGGGCCGATACACGCCCACTGTCCATAGACTCCCAGAGACGCTGAGCATCCGACAGCAGGGACAAAACCAGCATTTATCCAATGACTCATTTCAATGCATTGGGACAACCTACTCAGAACTCTTGAGACGCCCAGCGTCCTGGGTGCAGACGCTCAGCGTCCACACAGTTTAAAGCATAGTGAAGCTGCGGGAATGAATGAGAAGAGAGTCGCGTCGTAACCAGGAATAAGAAGCTGATTCGGAACAAAAGTTGAGTGTGCTGTAGCACATGTTTAGTCAATGACATGTCCACACAATTGTACGTACACAGATATAAATTGATCACTTTTTGACATTTTAGGGGAAGCTGAGCTTCCCTTGCAGTCTTAGAGCAATTGCCTCAGCATTGTATACATAGTTCAGTATTGTATAATAAATGTAAAAAATAAAAGCTATCTATCAAGTACCAAGTACAATTGTATTGTTTGTTTCACATACAGCACATTTGAAATTTCGTCCCTCTCATTTTTTTGCTTTTTTTATAATAAATCCAACTTCACGGATTTCACTTACCACTGGTTCTTTTTGGAATGTAACCCCCGCGATAAACGAGGGATTACTGTATAACAGTTATGTTTATTTTTCATGATTAAATATTTTAAATTATATTGATTAATATTTACCATTGGCAATTGTTTTCATTTATACACATATTACTCACATTAGTTACATATTTTTTCAACTTCATCTTGCTTTTTATGTCATAAATAGACATAAGGCCAGAGCAGTCATTTTCTTTGCATGGGCTCAGTGTGTTTTTGCTTGTTTATTTGCTTGAAGTTTGTGTCGCCATCATTTTTGCCCTACAACCCCTGGTGCACAGGCAGCCAACTGTGACCAGAATGGTCAAGAAATGGTCATCGGAAGCTGAAGATGCTCTGCGGGACTGCTTCGCGACAACCAGGTGGGAACTCTTCAGCGAGGTTCATGGGGAGGACATTGATGCACTCACTGACACCATCACGGATTATATAAACTTCTGTGAGGAGAACACCGTACCCACCAGAACTCTGTGGTGTTTTTCCAACAACAAACCATGGATTAATCCTGACATAAAGACCCTGCTGAAGGAGAAGAAGAGAGCTTTTCGGTCGAGAAACAGAGAGGAGCTGAAGGCCGTGCAGATTCGGCTGAGAAGAAAGATCAGGGAGGGGAAGAAGATATAAAGGATGAAAACCAGTTACAGGCCAGCAATGTCACTGGTGTCTGGAGGGGCCTGAAAACCATCTCAGGCCATGACAGCCCAAAGACAGTGATCGAGAAGGACAAGGACTGGGCAGATGGACTGAACCATTTTTTCAACCGTTTCAACCAGTCGTCTGTCCCTTCCCCAAACCACAAACTGCAACCTCTCTCACTGAGGACTTCTTCTCCTCCCCCTCCTCTTTCGACCAGCTCTCACCAACAGTATGTCACCTGGTTCCTGCCTGTCCGTCACAACAGAGCAGGTAAGGAACCAACTGAGGAAGATGAATGTGAGGAAGGCAGCAGGTCCGGACAAGATCAGTTCCCGGCTCCTCAGGACCTGCTCTGACCAGCTGTGTAACATTGTCCAGCACATCTTCAACCTGAGCCTGAAGCTGGGCAGAGCTCCACAGCTGTGGAAAACTTCGTGCCTGGTCCCGGTGCCCAAGACCCCCCACCCTAAGGAGCTGAACAGCTACAGACCGGTGGCGCTGACGTCTCACCTGATGAAGACGCTGGAGAGACTCATCCTCGCCCACCTTCGACCGCTGGTGAGCCCGTCACTGGACCCGCTGCAGTTTGCCTATCAGCCTGGCATCGGCGTGGAAGACGCCATTATCTACCTCCTCCACTCAGTGCTGTCACACTTGGAGAAGCCTGGGAGCACTGTGAGAATCATGTTCTTTGATTTCTCCAGTGCCTTCAACACCATCCAGCCCAATTTGCTGGGAGGCAAACTGCAGAACGCCGGAGTGGACCACCATCTCACAGCATGGATCATAGATTACCTCACAAATCGGCCGCAGTACGTGAGATTGCAGAGCTGTGAGTCGGACCGGCTTCTCTGCAGCACTGGAGCGCCGCAGGGGACTGTTCTAGCTCCATTCCTGTTCATCCTCTACACCTCAGACACGACACTCCAAACTGCCACCTTCAGAAGTTCTCCGATGACTCTGCGATTGTTGGCCTCATTACAGAAGGGGACGATCGGGAGTACAGGGGACTGACAAAGGACTTTGTGGACTGGTGCCAGCAGAATCTCCTCCAGATCAACCCTAGGAAAACTAAGGAGTTGGTTGTGGATTTCTGCAGAAAAAAGTCCTCACCAGCACCGATGAACATCCAGGGTATGGACATAGAGAGGGTGACCTCGTACAAGTACCTTGGTGTTCTTCTGAACGACAAACTGGACTGGTCTACAAACACGGACACCCTGATTAGGAAAGGACAGAGCCGACTCTTCCTACTCAGGAAACTGAGGTCTTTTGGGGTTCAGGGGTCACTCCTTAAGACGTTCTATAACTCGGTGGTGGCCTCGGCCATCCATTATGGCATTGTCTGCTGGTCAGGCAGCATCTCGGCCCGGGACAGAAAGAGACTGGAGCGACTGGTCAGGAAGGCCAGTTCTGTCCTGGGTTGCTCCCTTGACACTCTGGAGGAGGTGGGCAACAGAAGGATGCTAACTAAGCTAAAAGCTATGATGGCCAGTCCCTCCCACCCCCTCCAGCCCGCCCTGACAGCACTTGGTAGCTCCTTCAGCCAGAGACTGTTACACCCGCGCTGCAAGGAGAGATACCGACGCTCGTTCCTACCGACTGCTGTCAGGCTGATGAATAAAAAATAACAATCATAATAATAATAATAATTAAATGATGTGAAGGAAAATTGGAAATAGTACTGCGATTTATCCATTTGTGTTCATATTGTATTTAATTGAAAGATGTTTGTTGTTTTTTTTTCTCTTTCTCCTTTCTTCTTTCTACATACATTCTTGCTGCTGGAGGCTGTAAATTTCCCCATTGTGGGACGAATAAAGGATATCTTATCTTATCTCAGAAGGAATGCATTCATCTCTAACTTTGTCGTCTACTCGTGTAATCTGGCCAAAAGTGACATAAATTACACCCCGTGACATAATAATTCGAACTAATCTGCCTCATTCAAGCAAACTCACTATTACCGTATTTTCACGACCATTCGGCGCACCGTGTAGTTGGGCGCAGTCTCAGTAAGGGGTGCTATTTCTGTATTTGACACATACACAAAACGAACTGTATTATGGGCACAGCCAGGCATGGTAAAACATACGCCATTTTAAACATACGGCATGCATGCACGCACGCTAAAAACACATTTTTAAAGGGACAACGGAAGCAAAATTTTTGATTTCGGTTGTACTTTATTTTTTCTCTTCACCTCTTACACGCTCATCCTTCACTCATTAGCGACTGGTACCTGCTACGGGCGTGCCTTTTGCGTCCTCTTAAACGCCCACTACACTGCCCGCTGATGTCGTTGAATGCGTTTCTCGGTTCGTCTGGCTTGGTTAATTTGGTGTATTTGAGAGACTGCAGTGGCATAAGTGATCTGCCAGGTTGGTCTGTTGAGTGCAAGTGTTTCAAGCTGCGTGGGGTTGACGTTGGCTGGCTTTAGGAGGTCTCTGCTATAGTCCTTGAGGTGCCGCTTTTGCCCCCCAGCAGAACGCTTTGCACCTCTCAGTTGGCCATAGAGGACCTGGCGAGGCAGGCGGTTGTCTGGCATGCGAATGGTGTGTGCAATCCACCGAAGATGTTTCTTCGCCACGGCCACTTCCATGCAGATGGAATTGGTGCTTTTGAGGATGTCTGTATGGGGAATTCGATCTTCCCAGTTTCATGATTCGGTTTAGGGACCAATAGGTGGCACTGTAGGGCTCCCATGGCAGCTGCACACCTGTTTGTCATAGGTAATCGACCTTTAAAAGGACTCCCAGCGAGTGTTGAGTCATTTTTGCTTCTTGCTACTGTCATGTGTGTTGCCGTTTGCTCTTGCTACTGTCATGTTTGTTTGTTTGCTGTGTTCATGTGTTTTCTCGTAGTGTTTTGGTTATTGATAGTTTTTGTTTAAGTCATGGTTTTTGTTTGTTACTTTGGACTTTGTTTACGATTTAGTTTTCTGTGTTTTAAATACAATTTAAAACATTTTAAATACAATTTAAAACACATTCTGTCACCACCTCGCAACATGACAGAATGACCCAACCACCTGGACCCCGCAGGTACAACGGACTGTTCCCTATTCCACCATGTGCCTGGCGGAGCACGTCTGTGGCCGATAGCCTTTCTCCTTTCAGGCAGCGCTGGTGATGCGGCTGTCCTGTTTTCGTCTCGTCATGCCGCGTCGACGGTGGGCCGAGCCCCGTCCGCGTCTACATTGAGCCGAGGCTCGTCACGTGTCTGTTGGAGCTGAGTCACATTCACGTCGACGACGAGCCGTGCCATGCCCACGTCAGGCCGAGCCCCTGTTCACGTCCGGCTGTTCCATGTCCCCCGTTACGTCGAGCTCCGTCCATGTCAGGACATGGCAATCCTTAGCCCAGCCAAAGGATTGCCGTCGCTTTTGTTCCTATTCCCTGGCGAGGTGAAGGTCACCGTCGCTTATTGTATTGTATTTCGGCGAGGCGAAGGTCGCTGTTGCTTTTTGTTCCTGTTCTCCGGTGAGGCAAGGGTTGCCGTCGCTTTTAGTTCCTGTTCCCCGGCAACGCAAGCCTTTTGGACAACTTTGGGACGTCTGGGATCCGTCCCTTGAGGGAGAGGTACTGTCATGATTCGGTTTAGGGACCAACATGTGGCACTGTAGGGCTCCCCTGGCAGCTGCACACCTGTTGGTCATAGGTAATCAGGCCTTTAAAAGGACTCCCAGCCCGAACACTCGTGTTGGGTCATTGTTGCTTCTTGCTACTGTCATGTGTGTTGCTGTTTGCTCTTGTTACTGTCATGTTTGTTTGTTTGCTGTTTAGTTGCTGCAATCAGGTTTGGTCAGCCATGTTTTGGTTGTTATTATGTTTTATCTTCAGTCATGATTTTTGTTTGCTACTTTGGACTTTGTTTGCTTAGGATTTAGTTTTCTGTGTTTTATAAATACACTTCTTCAAATGCACCCTGCTGCTCCCTCCTGCCTGCTTTTTGGGGTCCACCACCACCACGCAACATGACACCCAGGACAGCCCAAGGATCTTTTGCAGGCAGTGAATGTGGAAGGCTTCCAAGGTAGTAATGTGCCGGCGATATGGAGTCCATGACTCTGACCCGTAGAGCAGAGTGGATAGACATACTGCATTGTACACAGCAATCTTGGTACAGGTCTTCAGGTTTCGGTTTTCAAAGACCCTGCTGCGCAGGCCACCAAAGGATGATGATGCTTTATTAATACGGGTGTGGACTTCAGTATCAAGGGAACAGTTTGAAGATAAAGTGGAGCGAAGGTAGGTGAAACGGTCCACTACCTTTAGTGGAGTGCCATTAATGTGAAAGGCGGGGGATGTGGAAGTTAGGGTAGAGAGTTGGAACATGACCTCATTTTTTTTAATGTTGGTCTGAAGACCAAAGGAGTGGTACAGATTGGAAATGGTGTCCGGGGCGTGCTGCATAGAGTTTGAACTGTGAGCTAGTATAGTGCAGTCATCAGTATACTGAAGCTCACAGATCTGACAGATTTTTGTCTTTGTGTGAGCCTGGAGCCATCTGATGTTGAAGAGGCTTCCGTCTTGGCGGTACTCCATATGGACACCATCTTCATGTCCCATGTCACGGTGGAAGAGGCACGTGGTGGCAGAGAGGAGGATGTTAAAAAGCACTGGAGCCAAGACACAGCCCTGCTTCACCCCAACTTTCACTTTGAAGAGCTCTGACTGGAGTCCTCCGATGAGCACTCTGGCTTGCATCCCATCATGCGCCTGCTGGAGGATGCAGAGAAACTTGGGTGGCACCCCAAGTTTGGAGAGGTGTTTCCAGAGCAACTCACGGTTGATGGTGTCAAAGGCTTTGCTGAGATCGATGAAGGCTATTTACAGGTCCTTGTAATGTTCTCTGCTTTTCTCTATTAGCTGTCTTAAAACAAAGATCATGTCAATGGTGGATCTAGTCTTCCGGTAGCCACACTGAGTTTCTGGAAGCACACCTTCTGAGATGTGATTGACCAGCCTGCTGAGCATGATTTTGGCCAAGATCTTTCCTGCGGTGGAGAGGAGAGGGATTCCTCGACTATTCCCACAGGCTGCTCTGTCCCCTTTCTGCTTATAAATAACAACAATGTTAGAATCCTTCTAATCCTGCGGGACGGTCCCATGTTCCCAGATCTTTTGAATCAGGAGGTGCAGTTGGCGCGTGAGGAGATAATATCCGTGTTTGAAAACCCCATCAGGTTCAGCACTTTTGTTGTTCTTTCGGCCCGCAATGGCTTGCTGGGTTTCAGAATAGGATGGTGGGGTTTCGAGGCTCATGATTGTTGGCAGGTCTGGGAGATTGTCCAGAATGTGTGGGTTGACAGGGTTGGTATGGTTGAGAAGATTTTCAAAGTGGTTTGCCCAACGGGCAAGGATCTCATGGTGGTCCTTGAGGAGTGCAGAGCCATCAGCTGATCGGACTGGAGCAATTGCCCGCTTCATGGGACCATACAGTGCTTTGATGGCATTGTAGAAGCCCTGGGTGTTGTTAGTCTGCCAGGTTTTGGATTTCATTTGCCTTCTGCACCCACCAGGTGTCCTCCATGATATGGAGTGATTGACTGCAGCCTATTTATTTCTTCATGGTACAATATCTACATATCTATCTGTCTCTCTATGACCAATCTAGGTGTTGCTGTGTCAGAGATATACAGTAGATGATCTTTCAATATAAATGGGTCCCCAGTGATTCCCTGCAAGCTCTTTTTGCCACCCACTGGCACCCTATCAACTTCAAAAACCTTCTCAAACAGTGATTTTAAAGTTGGATCATTTTTCTGATGTTCTCTAAAATTCTCAGGAGTCTGCCACTCAGGTTTAATGACTGGGTCCTGAATACCAGTTTGCATTGGGAAGTTAATAGGAACACTTCCCCGGTTCTTTTCCTGCCTACACTGCCGTCTACTTTTCTTTACCTTGCCTCCCGTTTGGACACGTGTATCATCAAGATTAGGTAACGGTTCCAATCCTTTAGTTTGAAACATAATGACTGCCATGCATGTGCAATGTATAAAGATTTTCTGGACAACATGGTCCAATATCGGTAAGTCATCTCCCAAAACAACATCATAATATAAATTCTTCAATACACCAACCTTAAGTGTGAAAAATTGTCCCTCAATCCCAAAAGTCATATTGGTCATGGGATAATCCTGACTGTCACCATGAACACAAGTGATATTTACAACCTTCTCATAATTGAGCAATTAACTGTTGACTAAACTCGCTTTAACTAGTGTTTGCTGCCTGTGTCAGCCAGTGCTTTTACCACTTGCCCATTTACAGTTACAGAGGTTGTATGTCTATGTCTACAATGATTTCCTTCTTGAAATATTTCTTGCCCCGCTCTAGGTACTGAACAAAATTCTACTGGTTTGGGTTTTCGTACAGGACACATGGAAGCCTTATGGCCAGGTTGTTGACAGTTGAAACAAATAAAGTCACATTTTGGTTGTAACTTTACTGTCTCCGAGCCCCAATGTCAGCATTACCCAAGTCTGCCGGTTGAATGGGTCGGTGTCCTTCGTAGTTGAGCTTAACAGTTGGCCCCTTCTTCCTGTAGCTCCCGGTGTGCTGCCATGTTGTGCTCTGCCAACTCCGCTGCTTCCTACCCAGTCTTGGGATTGCGCTCCTTTACCCAAATGCGGACCTCGGGTTGAATAACTCTCAAGTACTGCTCCAGAATGACAACTTCTCCAATCTGATCCTTGCTGCAATCGTCTGGGCGCATCCACCTCCTGTACAGTCCTTTTAGTCGGTTATAACTTTCTCTGACAGTCTCTCCCAAGGGAACGATGGTGCTGTGAATCCTCTGCCGATATGTTTCTTCAGTTATATTGTGTTTGAGTAACACTGACGCTTTAATAGCTTCATAGGACTCTACCTGCTCTTCATCCATGCCAGTATATGCTTCCAGTGCCCTTCCAGTCACTCTGGCAGCCCACTCATCATGCCTCCACCCCCAGGTTTTAGCTATTCTTTCAAACAAAAAAAAACCTTTCTGCATCCTCACCTTCTTTAAGATCTGGAATTCTGGGTCCTGATACCATGGGAATTGCAGTTTGACTTACAGTGGGAAATGGTGGAAAATGACCTTATGGTAGGTAACCCTGAGTTGGAGGTCCTTGTGCCGGAGGAAGGTTTGTCAGCCTAAACATTCGAGGGTCAGGGGTTTGGGCCTGTGGTTTTGGAGGAGGATAATGTTGACTTGTTTGTCTATCGAAATTCCGGTCTTGCTTCCTGGTGCGCATCTGATCTCTTAACTCATTGATCTGTTCAATTAACATTTCCTCTCTACATTTAGAATATTGCATAAAGTCTCTTATTTCTTTAACAATTCCCTCATCTAGTGGATCTCTGGTTGTACTCACTGTCACGGTCTTAGGCCGAACCACTGGTTCCATGTCACGTGGGTCAGCTTCACCCTGGGCTTGGGAAATGTCTGCTGCATCACGGGAAAAGGCAACAGCTTCTTTTCGGGGTAACTCAAGCTCCAGACTTGCCCCAGCCTCTTCAGCGCTCACCCTTTGAATCTGGTTTGGCTCTGCTGCTGCATGGCTTTTTCCTCTTCCTATACTCCTCATCTTGGCTTCCTCTTTTCTCTTCAGCAAGGCGTACCAATCCAACCACTGCCACCAATTGTTATGCGACGAAACAGCAGGCCAGGTGAAAATAAAATAAAAAGGCAATTCAGCCAGGATTCGGGAGATTTTCCAGTTTTCTTTATTTTTAGGAGTGACAGTTGATCAGTTTTGAGCAGCCCACGTGTAGCACAGCTCTCCAAGTTGTCCAGCCGCAGTGACTTCCTCATTCATCTTTTAAAGGAAGTTCACTTGAGCTTCAGACCAATCAGGTCCAAGCAACAATTGGCCCTTTCCCAGGTGGTTGAAATTACCTCATCTGAAACAATTAGTGTTCTACAAAGTGCATTAAGTAAAACAGTTTTGGATGGAAAGAAATGTATACCTTTCTTCCATCCAAAATCCACAAAGAAACAGAATTTGTAATATACAGTATGTCTTTCGTCATCATGACACTGAGGCTCGACTTCCTGACGGACTCTCCTCTCCAGCACCCCTGAATAGACCTTACCAGGGAAGCTGAGGAGTGTGATCCCTCTGTAGTTGGAACATCCCCTCCGGTCCCCTCCGGTCCCCTTTTTTAAAAAGAGGGACCACCACCCTGGTCTGCCAATTCAGAGGCACTCTCCCCGCTGACCACGCGATGTTGCAGAGGTGTGTCAAACAGGACAGCACCACAACATTCAGAGCCTTGAGGAACTGCGGGCAGATCTCGTCCACCCCTGGGGCCTTGCCACCAAGGAGCTTTTTAACCACATCGGTGACTTCAACCACAGAGATAGGAGATCCCACCACAGGATCCACAGACTCTGCTTCCTCCAAGGAAGGTGTGTTGGTGGAGTTGAGGAGGTCTTCTAAGTACTTTGCTCGCCGGTTCACAACGTCCCCAGTCGAAGTCAGCAGCGCCCCATCCCCACTGTACACAGTGTTAGTGGTGCACTGCTTCCCCTTCCTGAGACATCGGATAGTGGACCAGAATTTCCTGGAAGTCGTCCGGAAGTCGGCTTCCATGGCCTCACCGAACTCTTCCAATGCCTGGGTTTTTGCCTCGGCGACCACTGAAGCTGCGTTATGCTTAGCCAGTCGATACCCGTCAGCTGCCTCTGGGGTCCCACAGGCCATCAAGGCCCAATAGAACTCCTTCTTCAGCTTGACGGCGTCCCTTAATGGTGATGTCCACCAGCGAGTACGGGGGTTGCCGCCACGACAGGCACCAACCACCTTACGTCCACAACTCAGATTGGCCGCCTCAATAATAGAGGCACGGAACATGGTCCAATCGGACTCGATGTCCCCCGCGTCCCTCGGGACATGGGAAAAGCTTTGTCGGAGGTGGGAGTTGAAACTCTTTCTCACAGGGGATTCCGCCAGACGCTCCCAACAAACCCTCACAATATGTTTGGGTCTGCCACGACGGACCGGCATCTTCCCCACCATCAGAGCTTACTCCCCACCAGGTGGTGATCAGTTGACAGCTCCACCCTTCTCTTCACCCGAGTGTCCAACCTATGCGGCCACAAATCTGATGATACAACCACAAAGTCAATCATTGAACTGCGGCCTTGGGTGTCCTGATGCTTAGTGCACATATGGACACCCTTATGTTTGAACAAGGTGTTCGTTATGGGCAATCCGTGACGAGCACAGAAGTCCAATAACAATACACCACTCGAGTTCTGATCGGGGGCGGGGGAGGGGGGCATGCCTCCCAATCACGCCCTTCCAGGTCTCACTGTCATTGCCCACGTGAGCATTGAAGTCCCCCAGCAGAACAAGGGAGTCCCCAGCAGGAGTACTCTCCAACACACCCTCCAAGGACTCCAAAAACGGTGGGTACGCTGAGCTGCTGTTTGGCGCATATGCACAAACAACAGTCAGTCAACAACAGTCAGTCATCCGCCCCCCCGCCCCAAGGCGGAGGGAGGCAACCCTCTCGTCTACCGGTGTGAACAGGCACTGAGCCGGGGGGCAATGAGTATGCCCAAACCTGCTCTGTGCCTCTCACCGTGAGCAACTCCAGAGTGGAAGAGAGTCCAACCTCTCTCGAGAGAACTGGAACCAGAACCCAGGCTGTGTGTGGAGGCAAGTCCGACGATGTCCAGTCGGAACTTCTCTACCTCACACACCAGCTCGGGCTCCTTCCCTGCCAGAGAGGTGACATTCCATGTCCCAAGAGCTAGCTTTTGCAGCCGAGGATCGGCTCCTCCTTTGGCTGTCGCCCAGCTCACATTGCACCCGACCCATTTGGCCCTTCCCATGGGTGGTGAGCCCATGAGAAGGGGGAACCACGTTGGCTCTTCAGCTGAGCCCGGCCGGGCCACATGAGTGTAGGCCCGGAAACCAGGCACTCACCAACGAGCCCCACCTCCAGGCCTGGCTCCTGAGGGGGGCCCCGGTGACCTGCGTCCGTGCAAGGGAAGCTGAATGCCATTTGTTTTATTCATCATCAGGGGTTCTTGAGCCGTGCTTTGTCTGGTCCGTTACCTAGTACCTGTTTGCCATGGGTGACACTACCAGGGGCATAATGCCCCAGACAATTTAGCTCCTACAGTTAAAAAAATATTTTGCCACACAACAGCTCTTTTTAGGGAATCAAAACAGAGCAATATAAAATTATAAAGTGCACATCTAAGGTAAACTAGTACTCATCCTGTAGTGGATTTAAGCCATGGTTACATATTTTGTTTTTCGCAAGTTTGCTTTGAACACAGCAGTCAGGCTATGTTGATTCTGTTGGTCCTTCTTGCGCGGATATCTCTCTATGGTTTTGTGTAGACATCATTTTGGATGACTACACTTGTTTTGAGGCACAACACAACACTGGAGACGTTTTATTTTCAGTGTGTTCGCTACGACTGCCCCGCTGAACTCTCGACATGCCTCAGCACACAGTAACTGTCAGACGAACACAGAGAAGCTCCACCCCCTTTATTTATATGGACACGGAACACAGTAACCTTCCACACAAAATAGTTCCAAACAAGTAACAATTGCGTCAGTGGCATACAGTACATCGTACTCAACAGGCTACCTGCTCTTTATTCACCAGAGGCTCATCAATCTTCGCTTTCAAATGATCCATAGCTGCCTGTCTTAGACGAGGGGGCGGAATACTCACATCAGCTGCGTACTTGGCCATTAAATGGTATTTCAGACTCGACGTGCTATGATGATAGCTCAGTTTATGACTGCAAAACATACAGTTAACTTTGGTCTTGTCAGTGGAACAATCTGGCAACTTTTTAAAAGTAAACTTTCCATTCATAAACTCTTTAAATATCCGTTTTCGGTGTCTCGCGCTGCCATGGCTGGCAAAACAGACAAGGGCGTGGACTACTGTAGTGCGCTTGTTGTTTTGTTTCCGGTTTATTTATAGAGCAACGTAAAATCCACTGAGACGTCTGTCGCGTTAATCTCATGAGAGAAACTTTTATCACGTTAAAATTAATTTATTATTAATTAATTCCGATAAAAACGTGATGAACTGACAGCTCTAATATAAATACTGTATATATTATATATATATATGTATATATATATGTATATATATATGTATATATATATGTATATATATATATATATATATATATATATATATATATATAATGTATGTATATGTATAGGACAAAGGGTACTTGTGCTCTGTTGCAATTTTTTTTCCCTTCCCTCAGCAGCTGGTTCATTTGTGCTGCTAGGCGCTCATGGAGTGCTGCGAGTTTCTTTAGCCAGTAGGTGTGGACCATGTCCGGGACTTGGTGCTGTCTAGTTCTTCATATCATTCATGCTGTTATGTGCCACCTCCTTCTCCCATATGCCTTTCCAGTACCTTTCAGTTTCCAGTCCTGGTGGGTCAGCTCCGTTGTTAGGACCCTGCCACTGAGCGTACACTTTCGCAGTTTGTGTTGCAAACAGCCTGTTCATTCGTCTGGCCTCATTCTCTTTCGTGTACCGCTTTAGGCGGCTGGACAAGGCTTGGAGCCTTTGTTTGGCAGTTTCGAGTGCTTCAGGTATGGTCAATCTGGATGTACCTCTCGGGCATCGGCCTTTTCATCACACCTCTCTGGGCCTCCGTCAATTGACTCACATCTTTCCGAGCCGCCTTGAACTTAGCCTCCAACCGTTTTTTCCATGGTGGGTAATGTATCTCATGGCTTCCATGGTTGCTCTTATAGCCAAGCATCTCAAGGATCACTAATGCTGAAGCATATATCAGCTCATTGGTTTCCGTTATCGTTACAGTAGGGATCGCCCTCAGTGCTGCATTCACACTTTCCATGAGACTTTCAGGTGGTACTTCACATAGCCGTTGTAATCGGTTTCTAGGTTGCCCAGCTTTCATTCTCGCCATGATTTTAGCTTTCAGGTCAGTTGCTGCCTCGCTCAGCATTTCATTCATTGGGGTTGGCCTCCCAATCTCATCATTTGCATTCATTGGGGCTTGCCTTCCAATCTCTGGTATGACCTCCTCCTCTGATCTGGCAGCCTGGGGCCCTTTACCATGGAACCTGCGTTGTACCTCATCAATCTCAAGTTGTGACAGCAGTTACCGTTTGTGGATGTTGAAACACTGAGTTACTAGTTGTTTCATGGTCAACCGTGACTGTGGCTTTCGAAGTGACCATTCAGCCCACATTCTCTGCATGTAACCCCTCTGACTAGGGTTGCTTGAGTAGTAGCTTTCCAACAGAGCCATGTTATCGCATCTCGTCCATCTGCACTTTGTTTCAGTAGCCCATTTTTCATCAAGGTGCTCTGGTTCCCCAGCACCTGACGTAGACCTTGTTTGGCCGGGCGACGTCATTTTATTGTCTCTGATCATTGTATGAGGTAGGCATTAGCGTGAAGGATCTTGCCCAAGGACCCACACTGGAGGGTGGTATGTGCTGCATTTCTGGGCTGGGATAGCCTTTCCCTCACAGTCAAGGAGGACTGCGGGGCTATCAAGAAGTGGCTCCAGGATGTTTTTGGTCTTGACCACTCCCTGACGTTTTTCCAAACCCATGTCAATGCTCGTCCCCGCAAGCCCGGTGAAAGCCTTGAGGTGTACAGTGCTGACATCACGTGCCTCGTTATGGAAGCCTTCCCTGACCGCGTCTGTGTAACGCAGGAAGGAGATAAGTTTCGTCGCTTCGTGGCTGGTTTAGACCCTGCCCTGCAAGAAAAGATTCACGAGATGGGAGCGGCAGACATTGATGAAGTCCTCGTTGTTGCTGGACGCTGTGAAAAAACATGTGCAGCACTGAACCTTCATGCTAACACCCACCTATGCAGACTATGGACCAGGTGTCAATAACATGTTCTGATGCTGCTTTTGATAAACTTCTAAAAGCAATCGAACAACTGACACTTAAAGTGAGTAACCCACAGAGTGATGTCCGCCAGCTACAGGAGGAGAACATCTACATTTTTTTTTTTTTTCCAAGATGGCGCCCG
Organism: Hippocampus zosterae; assembly: GCF_025434085.1. Classification (NCBI taxonomy): domain Eukaryota; kingdom Metazoa; phylum Chordata; class Actinopteri; order Syngnathiformes; family Syngnathidae; genus Hippocampus; species Hippocampus zosterae. The sequence continues at coordinate 21,479,313 of NC_067462.1, read as the reverse complement.
AGTAGGCAGCCTTCGGCAAGTGCTCTTCAAGAGCCTTGCTTTTTTGTTCTTTTTTGCTGTTTTTGTCTTTTGTTTTGTCACATGTTGTTTGTTGTTTCATTGTGTGGACCTGATATGGACTGTTTTCAGCGCTTTTTGGCCACGACATTCGTCAAAGGAGCAGTATCTGTGCTTGGTGGTTGCGCCTTCTCGGCAGCACGCCTGTACCAGCACAGATTTTGATTGGGAGGAATGTCGGCGCCATTGACTGTCGGTGCTGGACAGACCTGGGGCGCTTGTGTTTTTTGCGCCAGTAATGGGCAGCATTTTTCACAACCCCGATTTGTTCAGTGGCTATGTCAGCGCTGTTGGACAGTTGGCGTTGGTGCGGCTGGATGGATGGCCGCTGAAGTTGAGGATGAGGAGAGAGGAGCGTTGGCGAAGAGCGCCGATGCGTATTTGGAACCTTGAGTCGCCGCTTGGAATTGAAATGGATTTCCTTGGGACAGGAGAAGTGAACCAATCTCTTTTTTCGTCAATGGATGCTACAGCTTCTTGTTGACTTTGAAACTTAGCTTGTAGCCGATGTGTGCACATTTTGAGCATGACGTCTCTGATCCACTGGTTAAAGGACACTTTGATTCTCTCCTCTTTCATCTCAAACCGCTTCAAACAACAAAGCGTGTGACGGAAAAGTGGTTAGGACTGGACGACTGTCCATGTTTTATGTTATGTGTTGTGTTGATTATTTTACCTTATGTTAACTGTTTTGTAAAGCGCTTTGTTACAGCTGCCGCTGTTGTGAAAGCGCTATATAAATCAGCATGTATTGTATTGTATTGTATTGTATTGTATCTACCTCAGTAAGCGCTTTGACCACTGGGCCAGTCACCATTTTCCATCCGACCATCGTGATGAATGCCAAACCAGAGCCGACGACTCACCTGACAGACACTATGGTCAAACTCCAGAGTTCCATCGCGGGTACCATCCAGACTCACCTGAGGTCCAACAAAGCAGACATGATTGGATCTCTGATGATGACTGCCACCACTGCCATTCCCCAAGTAGATGCAGCGGGAAGTCCTTTGAACGCCTTGTGCTGAACCACCTAAAGAACGTCACCGGAACCCTGCTGGACCCTCTTCAGTTTGCCTACCGGGCAAACAGGTCTGTGGAGGACGCAGTCAACATAGGCCTGCACTACATCCTCGAGCACCTCGACAGCACAGGGACCTCCGCAAGGATCCTGTTTGTGGATTTCAGCTCTGCGTTGAACACCATCATCCCGGAACTCCTCACCCCTAAACTTCTCCACCTCAGTGTGTCCCCTACGATCTGCCAGTGGACCCTCAGCTTCCTGACGGGACGGACACAACACGTGAGACTGGGAGCAACAACATCATCAACAAGCACCACTAGCACTGGAGCCCCACAGGGATGTCCTCTCTCCACTGCTCTTCTCCCTCTATACAAACGATTGCACCTCAACAAGTCCAGCTGTCAAACTCATAAAGTTCGCAGACGACACCACTGTCATCGGTCTCATCAAAGACGGTAACGAGTCTGCGTACCGACAACAAGTGGAGCAGCTGGAGCGCTGGAGCAACCGACACAACCTTGGGCTGAACACGCTCAAGACTGTAGAGATGATCGTGGACCTCAGGAAACATCCTTCTCCACAGTTGCCCCTCGCACTATCCAACTGCCCTGTGTCAACCGTCGAGACCTTCAAGTTCCTGGGAATCACAGTCTCCCAGGACATGAAGTGGGAAGTCAACACCATCTCCATCCTGAAAAGGGCCCAGCAGAGGATGTACTTCCTGAGGCTGCTGAAGAAGCATGGCCTGCCACAGGAGGTGCTACGACAGTTCTACATGGCAGTCATCGAATCAATCCTGTGTTCTTCCATCACGGTTTGGGGTCGCCACAACTGGACCTGGACCCCCCGCACCCTGCCCAATACTCCCCTCAGGCCGGCGCTACAGATCCATGCGCACCTAATCGAGCAGACACTTAAACAGCTTCTTCCCTGTAGCCATTAACTCCCTAAACAGTCACTGTCGTAGTCACTCTTCTTGTACAACAAATACTGCTACCGGTCACTCTAAAATGGTTCAATGATTTTCTGCACCAACTGTACAAACTGTCATCGTATTGTACTCTACCACTGATCACTTTAGCTCTGCTTGATACTTTACACATTGTCTCACTGGGTGGTAACACCGCACTACGGTTCACTTACATTACGAAATGTCCTTCCACAGCTTTTTGTCATGTCTTTGTTTACGATGATACTAATGCAGCGTGTTATACCGGAGACAAATTCCTTGTGTGTCCTACATACTTGGCCAATAAAGATTATTCTGATTCTGATTCTGATGTCGTTACGAGGCCCATTAATGTGAACCACAGCAAACCCAGCTATGCATGCACTGCCGATCTTCGGCCGTAACCACAACCAAAACCCCATCAGCCGGTTCCAAAACAGTCCAAAGGATCCTCCTCACCTAGTTTCCAGCTTTCCACCAGTGGATTGGAACTGCAGGAGAAACAGGAGCAGGACTCGATCATGGCAGAGGTCATGAGTAGGAAGACCAAAGGCTTCAAACCCCCTCACTGGAGGATGAAAAACAGACCCGCTGCAGAGAAGTCACTCTGGCATGAATACAGAAGGCTCACTTTTCACCAAGAGCTACTCTGTCGGAAAATCCATAACCCAAAATCCAAGTCAGCAGTCTACCAGGTTATCATACCCCAAGAGTTACAGGAAGATGTCTTCAAGCTGCTCCATGGAAATCCTGTGGCAGGCCATTTGTAAGCAGAGAAGGTTCTGCAACGTACTCAGGTACTGTGCTTCTAGCTATTCATGTCTCAAGATATTCGTGAGTGGTGCAAGCAGTTTGTGCCATGTGATGCTTGACACAATCCTGCTCCACATCAGAGAGCACCCATTAAGGCAGTGACTGCAACCTCATCATTCCAGAAGATTTGCTGTTGTGGACCAAAATGTCTACAGCTCTGCCTGCAGCCCTGGGCTTAAGTTCCACTTCCTTCACACGCCCAGGCTGCCGTGAAGTTAAGCTTCCGTCTTGTTTCAAACTCTTTGTTCTGTCATGATTACCGGTATATGTTCCTGATGCCTGTTTTTAACCCCCCCTCCCCCCGTGCACTGTAACCTGTATTCTACAGTCAGTTGAATAGGACATTTCTCTGGTGAGAGGAGGAAGAATGTAAGCTTATGTGATATTATTAATTATCATTTTATGTTTGAGCATCATATTATTTCATGTTAAGCATTCCTAAATTATATTCTGTTGTTTAATGATTGTTTAGACGTGTTTTTATATTGATAGGTTCTGATGGGCTGTTAAAGTAAAAGAAGCAGGAAGTGATTTTTGTTACGAGAGTTGTGTTCTCGAACGTGCTGCGGTGCAGACACGCCCCCCCCCCAACCCCTTTTAATAAACTGTATTGAAGGATTCCATCTCTCCTTTTGTCATTCGTGAAGTGGAGCTATCCACTGAAGAACGACGACATACAGTGAGGAAGATTCATTGTTTAAAAAAAAAAGTCATAACAACATGAAGTTAGTGATTCTTTTATTTTGTGTGATTAAAAACCTGAATCTCAGTTTTGAGGCTGTTCTCTTTTTCAAGTAATAAATACAGTAATCCCTCATTTATTGCGAGACCAAATGGGGACCAAAACCACCCGCGATAAACGAAAATCCGCGAAGTAGCGTCCAATTAACATAAACAGGTAAAAAAAAATATATATATATATTTTTTAATATGTTTGAAAAAATCCGTTATGTACTGAACCCGCGATAAACGAACCGCGAAGTAGCGAGGGATCACTGTAGGGGTGAAAATGGGGTGTTTTGAAACGAGGGTTGACTGTATGTGGATATGGATAAATGAAGGTAACTCTTTCACAAACATCTTTCAATTGACGTTCACAATATTACGTTTCTGCATTTCAAGTTTAGGGTTGGACACAATGTTCTCCTCTGATTATTCATGTGTCTGAGCATTCACATGAACTTCCTGAGCATTGCTTGGCCCATGGTTAGCAACATGAGACATACACACAGCAGCCCCTACCTGTCCAAAAGCTGAGATTATAACACGTTACATGATGCAGGTATGGTACCAAAAAAAAGTCAAACCAGCAATACAGTGATCCCTCGCTATTTTGCGGTTCGTTTATCGTGGATTCAGTGCATCGCGGATGTTTTCAAACATACAGTATTCATAAAAATAAATAAAAAATCATATACATGCAGTACAGTATTGTATATGTTGCTCTATGTGACTCGCTATTGTTTTACAGCTTCTCACGAACTGTTTGCGGACTTAAAAATAAATATAAATCGTGAATATGTTAATTGGGCGCTACTTCGCGGACATGAATAAAATTAGCCCTACTTTGTTAGACTGAGTAAAGCCAGAGGCGGTCCTTGCTAGATTTCCGCCCCGAGGATAATTTAAAACTCAACATTATAACATCACTCAACATCACTCACTCAACTCAACATCATAACATCACTATCATAACCTTTTGCGTGAGCTTTCGCCAACACCATTTGGCCACCCGTCAATCAATTGGAATCCAGAGCCACGTGAAGTAAACAAATTTATAGTTTAATTTTATAAAATTTTTCATACAACCTAATCAGTTACATGTGGGTATATGACTCTATGTTATGAAATACAATTAGTTAGAAGCAGTTTGTGTTGTGTGGCCTGGCATTAGTCGATCTCTCGCCCCCACACCCCCCTTACCAACCTTGACAGTCGCAATTTGATCAGCTGCCCCTTCCCACCTTGCCTCCTCGGGCACACATAAACCTATTTGACTCTCAGCAGCAAATTGGCGTGACAATGAGGACGCCCCAGCGTCCACTCCATTAATTCGACATGGAAATGAGTCGTAGTCTCTAAAGTAGAAATGTCAGCTTTGGTTTGACTTTAGTTTAACTTGACATGGAAATGAGCGGTTATCTCTCCAAGAAATATAAAACGGCCGAGCTTTGGTCTGAGTTTTTTGTTTGTTTGTTTGGCTTTGTTTTTTTGATGGCCCTCCTGCATCCTCACGTAGATTGCACCTGTTGCGGTCGCCTGCATTGCCCATCACAAAAATCGTATTTTCATCAGTATAACATGCCTCTCATTGAGGCCCAAATGTCATGATTCGGTTTAGGGACCAACAGGTGGCACTGTAGGGCTCCCCCGACAGCTGCACACCTGTTGGTCATTTGGTAATTAGTTGTATAAAAGGACTCCTGCCCGAACACTCGGGGTCAGGTCATTGTTGCTTCTCACTACTGTCATGTGTGTTGCTGTTAGCTAGTGATGGGTCCAGCGACACCGATGCGTTGACACATGCGCCGGGCTCACAGAGCAAACCACGTGTCGATTCATGTGCTGCTTCATTACGTCACGTGATTGACACGTGAACTGCACCGGCACAGTTCAGACTGCATCGGCTGCGTTGACACAGTCCAGGCTTCTAATTGACACATCGGCTGCGTTGACACAGTGCAGGCTGCTAATTGACACGTGAACTGCACCGGTGCAGTTTAGACTGTATCGGCTGCTTGGCACAGTCCAGGCTGCACCACTTAGTCCAGGGGGTGTCGACTCAGTGCAGAGGGCGTTGACGCAGCAAAAGCCCGCCGCACAGTGTTTATAAGGAAGTGCGTCTGGCGACACAATGCCACCTGCCGAAACAAGCCAGACCTCACACACGCTCGCTTGTCGAAGTTCGTGTCACTGCAGACTTCGTGTTCGTGCTTTGCCTTCCTTGCCAATTATGGAGCAGAGACGCAAATCATCCACTGTGTGGGACCATTTTGAAGTCCTGGAGAATAAGGTATTATTTATTTATTTATTTATTCAAATCACCTTCTGTCGCCGAGAGCCTCTCGGCGAGAGGCACTCGCCGAGTGCCTCTCAGATTATTGACGTGTGCTGTACCATTCTAATTCAAATACATTTCAAGGTAACTGTTAGTTACTTCTTATTCACATTTCATTACAGGTGAAATGTCTAATTTGCCGGGTCGAATTGTCATACACCAATAGAAGCACCTCCACCATGCTGAGGCATTATCGGGCTAAGCATGAGAATGAAGTTCGCGATACACCCAGTATTATGCCAGGTATACAAACGTTCACTCATCTTTTCACGGTTGTTATGTTGATGATTACTGATTGGCAATCAGTAATTATTATTGGTTGACTCTCCACTCCATGTTTGACAATCAAGCTTCCAGGAAGCGGCTGCTCGATCAGGCACTGCTGAACTCCATTATCAAGGACTGCCAGCTCCTCAGCATTGTGGAGAGTGAACGGTTCAAGGAGCTGATTCAGCTCCTTCAACCCTCATATGTTTTGCTGTATTTATAAGGAGGAACGGGGAAAAGTGTAAATGGAAGTACAGCAAGATGTGGCAGTGAGTATAACGACTGACATCTGGACCTCTGTGAACATGGAAGCCTACTTGGCACTCACCTGTCACTACATTAATGCAAATGTGCAGTTGTGTTCATCAGTGTTGGGAGTACAATATTTTCCACAAAATCACACTGCTGACAATTTGGCCCAGGTCAAAAGGGGCATAATGGAGGACTGGGTCATAACCAACAAAGTAAAGTGTCTTGTGACTGATGCAGCACCGAACATGACCGCATCCACGAGACACCTCCAAATACCCCACTCAATTTTCATTGCACATAGTCTTAATTCATTAGTTAGAAAATCGTGCGATCAGGTCCCTACACTTACAGACATTAGGAACAAAGCTCGGCACATTGTTACATATTTCCGTTCAAGCACTACAGCCAAGGAGAAGCTTGCTCAGGTGCAGCAACAGATGGGACGTCCAACCCTGAAACTTGTCAATGAGGTGCCAACACGCTGGACAGTACCTATGAAATGCTGTCAAGGCTGCATGGTGAGAGGGAACCAGTGTGGGTATCTCTGGCCTCCCTAAAGACAGATTTGGCTCCACTGACAGCTGATGAGTTCACCATCATAAGAGAAGCACTACTTGTGCTTTCTCCATTCCATCAAGCTACAGTGGAGTTGTCTGAAGAGAGGAAAGTTTCAGGTTCAAAGGTCATCCCGATGATGAAAATGCTTTATCATGCACTTGAGCGCCACACTTCAACCCTGCACACACAGCCAGTCATATAACTCCACGAACACCTCAAGTGTCGAGTCACAGATACTGCTTCCAGTTTGGAGTCTATGAGTGTGTTAACCTTAGCAACACTTCTAGACCCCAGATTCAAATCACTTGGATTCCGCAGTTCCTCCAGGTGCACGGAGGCCATATCCAGACTGCGGGCTGAGTGCATTCGTGTCATCGGGTGCACAATCGAGGCCAAGCCTGGACCATCATCGCAGCCCTCTGCAACTACATCAGGCATGTTACTCATCATTATTAGTTTATTGTAAACTGTTCTAAATGCCAATTTGGTTTTGTTTTTTAGGTGGCCTGTGGAGTCATCTGGATGATGTGGGGAGACTGGGAAGAGGTGGTGCAACAGCAAATGCAATATCTGGGATCCAGCGGTACCTGGCACAGGGGAATATTGCGCGTGTCCGGGACCCGCTGTTGTACTGGAAGGACCAACACACTTCTTTCCCAAACCTCTCGCACCTCGCAAAGGAGTTCCTTTGTACGCCAGCCTCATCCGTCCCTTGTGAGCGTGTGTTCTCCACAGCAGGGGAAATTGCTTGTAAAAGACACAACAGGCTGAAGTTTAAAACATTGGAAAACATTTTCAAAATAGGAAAGAGAGATTATGAAAAATGATCAATTAATATATAAGAAGGGATAGGACAATAGTTTTTTTACTTCTTTCTTCTCCTTTGAACACATATTTGTGATAATGACTTTGATTTTCTTTTCCTTTTTTATATCTTACCTTCACTTTTTGCCAATTTCTTATCGAATTGTATATTTTATATGTTCAATATACAAAAAAAATGATCAGTCAGTTCAGTCTGTTAAGTGGGTTGGCTGCAGGGATCTTGAAGGTCCAGCAGGTGGCAGTGGTCAGCGACACAGCATCAGCACAGTATCAACACAGTGTGTCAGTGTGTCGACACGCCTCATGAGGCCTCATGGACCCATCACTTGTCCACTGGCTAACAGTGTTAGCTCTTGTTTTCTGCCATGTTTAGTTAATTGTTATGTTTTAGATTTAGTCATGGTTTTGTTTGATACTTTGGACTTGGTCTGTTTTGGATTTAGTTTTCTTTGTTTTAAATACAGTTCTTCAAATACACCCCACTCCTCCCTCTTGCCTGCTTTTTGGGGTCCACCACCACCTTGTTACGTGACAGAATGACCCGACCACCTGGACCCCGCAGGTACTACGGATTGGTCCCTGTTCCACCATGTGCCTGGCGGAGCACGTCTGCGGCCGACACCACTTTCCCCTTTCAGGCAGCGCTGGTGATGCGGCTGTCCTGTTTCGTCTCGTCAAGCCGCGTCGACGGTGGGCCGAGCCCTGTCCGCGTCTACGTTGAGCCGAGGCTTGTCACGTGTCTGTTCGAGTTGAGTCCCATTCACGTCGACGACGATCCGTGCCACGTCCACGCCCACGTCAGGCCGAGCCCCTGTTCACGCCCGGCTGTTCCTTGTGCCCCGTTACGTTGAGCTCCGTCCACGTCAGGCCACGCCCAGCCAAAAAGATTGCTGTCGTTTTTGTTCCTGTTCCCTGGCGAGGTGAAGGTCACCTTGCTTATCCATCCATCCATCCATCCATCCATCATCTACCGCTTATCCGGGGCCGGGTCGCGGGGGCAACAGCTTTAGCAGGGAAGCCCAGACTTCCCTTTCCCTAGCTACTTCTTCCAGCTCTCCCCGGGGGATCCCGAGGCGTTCCCAGGCCAGCTGGGTGACGTAGTCTCTCCAGCGTGTCCTGGGTCTTCCTCGGGGTCTCCTCCCGGTGGGACATGCCCGGAACACCTCACCAGGGAGGCGCTCAGGAGGCATCCGAATCAGATGCCCAAGCCACCTCATCTGGCTCCTCTCGATGTGGAGGAGAAGCGGCTCGACTCTGAGCCCCTCCCGGATGACCGAGCTCCTCACCTTATCTCTAAGGGAGAGCCCGGACACCCTGCGGAGAAAACTCATTTCGGCCGCTTGTATCCGGGATCTCGTTCTTTCGGTCACGACCCATAGCTCGTGGCCATAGATGAGGGTTGGGACGTAGATCGACCGGTAAATTGAGAGCTTCGCCCTTTGGCTCAGCTCCTTCTTCACCACGACAGACCGATACAACGTCCGCATCACAGCAGACGCTGCACCGATCCGCCTGTCGATCTCTCGCTCCCTCCTGCCCTCACTCGTGAACAAGACCCCAAGATACTTGAACTCCTCCACTTGGGGTAAGATCTCCTCCCCGACCCGGAGGGGGCACTCCACCCTTTTCCGACTGAGGACCATGGTTTCAGATTTGGAGGTGCTGATTTTCATCCCAACCGCTTCACACTCGGCTGCGAAACGCTCCAGTGAGAGTTGTAGAGCCCCGTTTGAAGGAGCCAACAGCACCACATCATCTGCAAAAAGCAGGGATGTAATACTGAGGCCCCCAAAACGGACTCCCTCAACGCTTCGGCTGCGCCTAGAAATTCTGTCCATAAAGGTTATGAACAGAATCGGCGACAAAGGGCAGCCTTGGCGGAGTCCTACCCCCACTGGAAACGATTCCGACTTACTGCCGGCAATGCGAACCAAACTCTGACATCGGTGGTATAGTGACCGAACAGCCCGTATCAGGGGGTTCGGTACCCCATACCCACGAAGCACCCCCCACAGAACTCCCCGAGGGACACGGTCAAATGCCTTCTCCAAGTCCACAAAACACATGTAGACTGGTTGGGCGAATTCCCACATACCCTCAAGGACCCTGCTAAGGGTGTAGAGCTGGTCCACTGTTCCACGGCCGGGACGAAAACCACACTGCTCCTCTTCAATCTGAGGCTCGACTTCCTGACGGACCCTCCTCTCCAGCACCCCTGAATAGACCTTACCAGGGAGGCTGAGGAGTGTGATCCCTCTGTAGTTGGAACACACCCTCCGGTCCCCCTTTTTAAAAAGAGGGACTACCACCCCGGTCTGCCAATCCAGAGGTACTCTCCCTGTTGACCACGCGATGTTGCAGAGGCGTGTCAACCAGGACAGCCCCACAACATCCAGAGCCTTGAGGAACTCTGGGCGGATCTCATCCACCCCTGGGGCCTTGCCACCGAGGAGCTTTTTAACCACATCGGTGACTTCAACCACAGAGATAGGAGAGCCCACCTCAGAGTCCTCGGGCTCTGCTTCCTCCAAGGAAGGCGTGTTGGTGGAGTTGAGGAGGTCTTCGAAGTACTCTGCCCACCGGTTCACAACGTCCCGAGTCGAAGTCAGCAGCACCCCATCCCCACTGTACACAGTGTTAGTGGTGCACTGCTTCCCCCTCCTGAGACGTCGGATGGTGGACCAGAATTTCCTCGAAGCCGTCCGGAAGTCGGCTTCCATGGCCTCACCGAACTCTTCCCACGCTCGGGTTTTTGCCTCGGCGACCACCGAAGCCGCGGTCCGCTTGGCCAGTCGATACCCGTCAGCTGCCTCCGGGGTCCCACAGGCCATAAAGGCTCGATAGGACTCCTCTGATCGGGGGGGCCGTTCCTCCCAATCACGCCCCTCCAGGTCTCACTGTCATTGCCCACGTGAGCATTGAAGTCCCCCAGCAGAACAAGGGAGTCCCCAGCAGGAGTACTCTCCAGCACACCCTCCAGGGACTCCAAAAAGGGTGGGTATGCTGAGCTGCTGTTTGGTGCATATGCACAAACAACAGTCAGGACCCGTCCACCCACCCGAAGGCGGAGGGAGGCAACCCTCTCGTCTACCGGTGTGAACCCCAATGTACAGGCACTGAGCCGTGGGGCAATGAGTATGCCCACACCTGCTCTGCGCCTCTCACCGTGAGCAACTCCAGAGTGGAAGAGAGTCCAACCCCTCTCGAGAGAACTGGTACCAGAACCCAAGCTGTGTGTGGAGGCCAGTCCGACTATATCCAGTCGGAAATTCTCTGCCTCACACACCAGCTCGGGCTCCTTCCCTGCCAGAGAGGTGACATTCCATGTCCCAAGAGCTAGCTTCTGCAGCCGAGGATCGGACCGCCAGGGTCCCCGTCTTTGGCTGCCGCCCAGCTCACATAGCACCCGACCCCTTTGGCCCCTCTCATGGGTGGTGAGCCCATGGGAAGGGGGACCCACGTTGCCTATTCGGGCTGTGCCCGGCCGGGCCCCATGGGTGTAGGCCCGGCCACCAGGCGCTTGCCAACGAGCCCCACCTCCAGGCCTGGCTCCAGAGTGGGGCCCCGGTGACCCGCATCCGGGCAAGGGAAACCTTGGTCCATATATTGTAGTCATCATCAGGGTCTATGAGCCATGCTTTGTCTGGCCCCTCACCTAGAACCTGTTTGCCATGGGTGACCCTGCCAGGGGCATAAAGCCCCAGACAACTTAGCTCCTAGGATCATTGGGACACGCAAACCCCTCCACCACGGTAAGGTGACGGCTCACGGAGGGGCTTGCTTACCTTGCTTATCGTTCCTGCATTTCGGCGAGGCGAAGGTTGCCGTCGCGTTTGTTCCTGTTTTGCGGTGAGGCAAGGACTGCCGTCGCTTTTAGTTCCTGTTCCCCGGCGAGGCAAGCTTTTGGACAACTTTGGGACGTCTGGGATCCGTCCCTTGAGGGAGGGGTACTGTCATGATTCGGTTTAGGGACCAACAGGTGGCACTGTAGGGCTCCCCCGGCAGCTGCACACCTGTTGGTCATTTGGTAATTAGTTGTATAAAAGGACTCCTGCCCGAATACTCGGTGTCGGGTCATTGTTGCTTCTCGCTACCGTCATGTGTGTTGCTGTTTGTTCTTGTTTTCTGTCATGTTTAGTTCACTGTTATGTTTTACATTTAGTCATGGTTTTTGTTTGATACTTTGGACTTTGTGTGTTTTGGATTTAGTTTTCTTTGTTTTAAATACAATTCTTCAAATACACCCCGCTCCTCCCTCCTGCCTGCTTTTTGGGGTCCAACAGCACCTTGTTACGTGACACCAAATGGATTTGTGCATAAATCAATGTAAGTCAAAAGGACATTTGTAATAATCATCATTATTAATGCATTTTGACTTCAATATTTGCTCCCTTATAATACCAAAACTATGATCAAGTGCAGAGTGACATGAGTGATCCTTTATATTATGATCACAATATGTGCGTATAAAAAGTGGTTGAAAAGGGAAACTAAATGTTGTATAATGAGTCAAAATGTGTAGAAACCTTCACTTGTGAGATCATAAACCTCAGGAAGGATTATAAATAAATAGGATAGTTTTCTAAAATGTATATTGATACTTTTTAAATGATGCGAAACATTAATATTCAAGATCTTTGGAACGGATAGCATGTCCGCCTCACAGTGCAGAGGTGCAGGGTTCGATTCCAGCTTTAGTCTTCCTGTGTAGAGTTTGCATGTTCTCCCCGTGCCTGTGTTGGTTTTTTCCAGGTACTCCAGTTTCCTCCCACATTCCATAAACATCGACAATTCATCGATGGAACGGGCAAAGAATGGGAATCTGGCGGGCCGAGAGAACCATTTCAAAACGGTACGCGGGTGCTACGATAGTTAGCAGGCTGCAAAAGTGTGTCGCATGCCCCTGCCTCAGCCTGTTGCTCATCATGGCATGCGTGTGTAAGTGTGTGCGTGTGTGCGCGCGTGCAAGGCAACGGATCAATTGCGGGAGGTTTGTTGATCTTTGGTCAAAAAGGTTTGGGCACCCCTAAGGTGTGAGTGTGAATGGTTGTTCGTCTGTGTGCCCTGCGATTCGCTGGCAACCAGTTGAGGGGGTTCTCCGCCTGGTGCCCGAAGACAGCATGGGATAGGCTTCAGCACACCCGCGAGCCTCGTGAGGATAGGCGGATTAGAAAATCAATGGATGGATTGACTTTTGGTCTGTTAATGTATGTCAACAATTTTAAAATGTCAGATTATTGTAACAGTTTTAAAAAAGCAGGACAAGGTGGCCTAAATTTAACGAGGCTACTCACTTTTTGTAAACATGGAACAGAAATACACGGGTGCAAAGGGATCTGACTCTGTTTGATTGAGCCATCAAAAGTGTGCTCATTTGCATCTTGTGCACTGGTGATGAAAGCAGCTCAGGCTGCCACAACTCATGTGAATTGCATGACGCATGACCAGGGTGTAGTCAGAGGTTTTTCAGTGGGGTGGGCAGGGTGACAGAACCCCTCAGGGAGGGTTGCCAGGGATAACCAAACATGAGTGCATGTATGCGTGCCTCATTGTTTATCATACCATCCACAGTCAGGTTTTCATGAAATAAAATGTACACCTTTCCAGAACGATTCCCATCCGACTCATAAACAGGAACAAGTCGAAGAAAAAAGCAACATTCTGCTGGTCTTAATTTACGTGATAATGCCATTGTCTTTATCGATCGGCAAATTGGTGCCGTTGTTAAATCCAGCTTTTTTCACCTTAGACAGCTGGCCAAAATAAAACCTCTACTCTCACATGAACACTTTCAGACAATAATTCATGCATTTGTGACATCCCGGCTCGATTACTGCAATGCCCTTTACTTTGGAGTCAGCCAGTCCTCCATTAAGCGCCTTCAGCTGGTCCAGAATGCCGCTGCTCGCCTCTTGACTGGTACTCGTAAGAGGGAGCACATAACTCCTACTCTGGCATCCCTTCACTGGCTCCCCATTCCTTTTAGAGTTATTTTCAAGATCCTCCTCTTTGTTTTCAAATCTCTGAATAAACTCGCGCCACCTTACCTCTCTGAGCTCATCCACCCCTACACACCTGCCCGGCGCCTCGGGTCTGTGGACCAGACTTTGTTAGAAGTACCAAGAACTAAACTGAGGCTCAGAGTGGATCTAGCCTTTTCTGTTGCTGGTCCCTCTCTCTGGAATGACCTCCCACTGAACATTCGGCAAGCCTCCTCGGTGCCCATCTTCAAAGCCCTCCTCAAAACTCACTTGTATTATTTGGCATTCGACTCAGCATGACTTAGATTTGTTCTTGATTTTACTGTTTGGTGCTTTCTACCGCCTTTATTACCGATTTGTCTTACTGTTTATTGTGCATGTTAAATTGCTCCATGTACAGCACTTTGTATGCAGTGATGGTTGTTTGAAAGTGCTCTATAAATACTGTTGACTTGACTTAACTTGACTTTACTGTGGCTTTGCTTCTGTGTCCTATCTCATAGTCTACTTCTCAGCCCCGTCACCACGTCAGACCATAAGGGGCCAGTCGGACCACCAAAATGCTTGTGCCCCCATTTGAGGAATGGATTTCTAAAAATAAACTTTAAAAAATGATGATGATTATTATTATTTCAATCATCGTAGCTATTTATGTATTGTGAAATACTAATGTTGAGTTACATATCATCATATCTGTCTTCATCATGATGAGCAGACCTCGATGAAGCAGCTATGACCTGTACACGCATACCAATACACGAATGGACAAGCACACGCGCATACACGTCGCAGTCACCCCTTCCTTCCCCCCCACCCCGCCTTCCCATTCATCCTCCCCCTTTTACATGTTATGTCTTCTGACTTGTTGTAACTGTCATATGCGTATTCAGAAGAGGATAGTTTGAGCGTGTTTTTTTTCCCTCTCCCTACCCCTCGTTTTTCCTTTCTGAATTCTGATTGTAATTTCCCCATTGTGGGACAAATAAAGGATATCTTAATCTTAATCCATCCATCTATTTTCTGATCCACTTTATCCTCACAAGGGTCGCAGGGGGTGCTGGAGCCTATCCGAGCTATCTTCAGGCAGTAGGCGGGGGACACCCTGTACCGGTTGCCAGCCAATCACACGGCACAAATAGACAAACAACCATTCACACTCTAAATCAAAACTTGGGAAAATTTAGAGTGTTCAATCAGTGTGCAATGCATGTTAATGGAATGCAGGAGGAAACCGGAGTACCCGGAGAAAACTTTCTGTGTTTCTGTTTCTGTGAGTTTTTTGCCAGTCATGGTTTTGTTTGATACTTAGGACTGTTTGTTTTGGATTTAGTTTTCTCTGTATCAATACACTTCTTCAAGTACACCCTACTCCTCCCTTCTGCCTGCTTTTTGGGGTCCACCACCACCACCACGCAACGTGACAGAATGACCCGACCACCTGGACCCCGCAGCTACTAAGGACTGGACTCTATTCCACCATGTGCCTGGCGGAGCGTGTCTGCGGCCGGCACCCCTTTCCCTTTCAGGCAGCGCTGGTGATGCGGCTGTCCTGTTTTCGTCTCGTCAAGCCGCATCTCCAGTGGACCGAGCCCCGTCCTCGTCCACCTGTCTGTTTGAGCTGAGTCAAATTCACGTCGCCGGCGAGCCCCGCCACGTCCACCCCCACATCAGGCCGAGCCCCTGTTCACGTCTGGCTGTTCCATGTCCCCCGTTATGTCGAGCTCCGTCCACGTCAGGCCACGCCAAGCCAAAGGATTGCCGTCACTTTAGTTCCTGTTCCCTGGCGAGGTGAAGGTCACCGTCGCTTTTGTTCCTGTTCTCCGGCGAGGCAAGGGTTGCCGTTGCTTATTGTTCCTGTACTTCGGCGAGGCGAAGGTCGCCGTTGCTTTTGTTCCTGTTCTCCGGCGAGGCAAGCTTTTGGACAATTTTGGGACGTCTGGGATCCGTCCCTTGAGGGAGGGGTACTGTCATGATTCGATTTAAGGACAAACAGGTGGCATTGTAGGGCTCCCCTGGCAGCTGCACAACTGTTGATCATAGGTAATTAGGGCCTTAAAAGGACTCCCAGCCCGAACACTCGTGTTGGGTCATTGTTGCTTCTTGCTACTGTCATGTGTGTTGCTGTTTGCTCTTGTTACTGTCATGTTTGTTTGTTTGCTGTTTAGTTGCTGCAATCAGGTTTGATTCAGCCATGTTTTGGTTGTTGTTATGTTTTATCTTCAGTCATGATTTTTGTTTGCTACTTTGGACTTTGTTTGCTTAGGATTTAGTTTTCTGTGTTTTATAAATACACTTCTTCAAATGCACCCTGCTCCTCCCTCCTGCCTGCTTTTTCGGGCCCACCACCACCTCGCAACATGACACCCAGGACAGGCCAAGGATCTTTTGAAGGCAGCGAATTTGGAAGGCTTCCAAGGTAGTAATGGATATAGATACGGCGATATGGAGTCCATGACTCTGACCCGTAGAGCAAAGTGGATAGACATACTTCCCTCCTGCCTGCTTTTTGGGGCCCACCACCACCTCGCAACATGACACCCAGGACAGGCCAAGGATCTTTTGCAGGCAGCGAATTTGGAAGGCTTCCAAGGTAGTAATGGATATAGATACGGCGATATGGAGTCCATGACTCTGACCCGTAGAGCAAAGTGGATAGACATACTGCATTGTACACAGCAATCTTGGTACAGGTCTTCAGGTTTCGGTTTTCACAGACCCTGCTGCGTAGGCGACCAAAGGATGATGATGCTTTATTAATACGGGTGTGGACTTCAGTGTCAAGGGAACAGTTTGAAGATAAAGTGGACCCAAGGTAGGTGAAATGGTCCACTACGTTTAGTGGAGTGCCACTCAGTGTCGGGTCATTGTTGCTTCTTGCTACTGTCATGTTTGTTTGTTTGCAGTTTGCTCTTGCTACTGTCATGTTGATTGTTTGCTTGCTGTTCCTTTGCTGCTGTGAATTTTGCCAGTCATGGTTTTGTTTGATACTTAGGACTACATTTGTTTTGGATTTAGTTTTCTCTGTATCAATACACTTCTTCAAGTACACCCTGCTCCTCCCTCCTGCCTGCTTTTTGGGGTCCACCACCACCACGCAACGTGGCACAATCGCAGGGCACACAGAGATGAACAACCATCCGCACTCACATTCACACTCAGGGATAATTCAGAGTGTTCAATCAGCCTGCCATGCATGTTTTTAGAATGTGAGAGGAAACCAGAGTGTCCGGAGAAAAGCCACGCAGAGAGCATGCAAACTCCACACAGGTAGGCCGGAGCTGGAATTGAACCTCGCACCTTTGCATTGTGAGATCGATGTGTTAGCCACCGGACCACCAGGCCACCCTAGTTTCATGACTTACAAAATGTTTTTTTTTTTCATATGAACGTATCTGCAATTGACATTGTTATACTGCATTACATGTTCATACTGCATTTTACGTCGTAGTTGGCAGCCATTTTATTGGAGATGGTTCCAACGAAATATAACATGGCATACAGATTCATTATGTCCCTCAAGGTATGTTTTAACAAGGTTCGACTGTGTGTGTGTGTGTGTGTGCGTGTGTGTGTGTGTGTGTGTGTGTATATTTATAGAGAGAGAGAGAGAGAGAGAGAGATTCCGATCGATAGATAGATAGATATTATATATGTTAGGTATTATGTAATAATATTAAAATGGAAAACAAGGAAAAACATTCGTTTTTTGTTTTTCTCTTGCATCTACCAGGCAGGTTACACATAGAGCATATGTGACAATAAAAGCGGACTTGACTTGATAAATTAATCAAAGCACATGCTTCAGCCACTGTTTTTCATTCCCTTGGAAATTGGACCTCAAAAGGAGGACACTTCCGACTACCCAACAGTCACCAATGCCACCAACCATGCGTCTCAGTAATAGTAATAACACAGAATGTTAAATTCATTCTGCAATTAGAGAGGAGCATTATATATTTGTAAAAGCAGATTTTTTTTATTCAACTCTTGTATTGGATCTCATTCAATGGTGCGGGTTGTTCTAACGGTGTGATATTTGGTGAGTGTACAGTGGATGGTAAGATTTATTAATGAAGCTGGCTCAACTAATATGCATTCACTTTTGCATGTTATGAGCGAAAGAACATCCTGGGCGCACTGATGTAAAATACAAAGCATTAAACAGTATTGAGCATCATAACCACACATTATTTTGCACAATTTTTCATGATTTTTACTCTCACAAGAGCAGCTTTTGTTTGCTACATTACCCAATATAAGAACGGCTTTTTTTAAACCCTACAAAGGAACATTTCACCAGATGAGGCTTACCTTACAGATTGCATCCAGCTACTGTTTACAGTGTGTGGTTGATGTTTGCGGTCTCTCCTTCAAACAGTGAAAGCCAGAATACATAAGAGCAGACTTCCAATATGTGAAAAGAAAACATGGAATGGCCATATTGTGCAAACACAATATTGCCTGTAATTTTTAGCGCTTCCTGCTGTACCTTCAGAATGGGAAGTCCCATGTTCAATAAAGAGCTTTTTTCCCACCATATTGTGCTTCCCTAACAGTAACAACAATGGTTGCACAGAATGTCATGGCAGAAAAAAAGGTAAGAGTTAGACAAGGTAAAAAATATAGGTAATGTAAAAGTAAAAGCAAGGGTCAGTTGAAGAAAAAGAAAACGGCCAAGACGATAAATGCAAAGGTCAAAGTAGAAGTAAGGGAGAGGTAAAGAGAAAGAAAAAGGGAAGGCAAGCAATAGGTAAAGTAAGGCATTGGCAGGGTAAGTGCAGAGTAAACAGGAAAGGGAAAGCTAAAAGCAATGGTTAGATTATAGGAAAAGTGTGGGAAAGGAAAATGAGAACTAAAGCATAAGGTGAGGAGGGGGAAAATAATGGAAAGGAAAGGAAAAAAGGGCAAAAGAAACAGAAAGTGTCAAAGCATAAGGAAAGGTAAATCATAAAAGTGGAATGGTAAACATCAAATCATCACTAATCAAGTCAGTACCGATGGACTCTCTCAGTCTATCACAAATGGATTCACGTTTCACTGTCAACTGACGGAAACACACGCCACCTGTTTCGTGTGTGACTACACACCGGGATTGCACCAGACAGCATTTACTGCAGATGGAAACACTTTCCGGTTCCTGTTCAGTGTATATGACATACGAATGTGGGGGAGTGTGCATGTGTCGTGTGGCAGAAAGGGGCTTTGTCAAGCTGTTTATTAGTCCGTGATGGTCGCATGACATGCACCAACTGGACAGAACTGGGTGACGGCTGCATGACGTGACCCCTGGACGAGAACGGGTGACAGCCGCATGATGTGCAGCAAGCGCCAGGGCGGGAAATGGGTGGCGGCCGCAGGATTTATGCTGCCTGAACTGAAATGGGTGGCGGCTGCAGGACGTGCGCTGCCTGGACGGGAGTGGGTGGCGGCTGCAGGTTGTGCGTCGCCGGGACAGGAACGGGCGGTAGCCGCAGACACGCAAGACCAGAACAGGGTGGCAATACGATTAGGCTTCTGGTCCTAGGGGGTCCTTTTTTTGGTTGAATCGTCATGTTACTGTCATGGGTTTTTGGTTGTAGATCTGTCACGTTGTTTGTGCGACTACCATGGGGTTTTGTTTTCTTGTTACTTTTCTTGTAATTTTAGATTTAGTTTTTCCATTCTTAGTTAGTTAGTTTTGGATTTAGTTTTTCCATTGTTTTGCTGATAGATTTTGTTCAGTCCATCCTTCTCCTGCCTGCCTTCTGTTTGGGTCCTCTACCATCACGCAACATGACACTGTTGACAGAGAAGTGGGTGCTCGTAAGTGGGTGTGAGTGAATGTGAATACGAAGTAAGCCAGCTTTTAAGCTTTCAATAAACTGGTCAGCAGTCCGGTCAATAATGCCAGGCTTGGCAGTGTATGTCATTAGCATCTCTCTCTCACACATCACTCACGCATGGCAACAAATCAAAGCAAATTGACTGTACTATTCGCATGGCTGTAGCGAGGTGCTGATTGCAATGTGGTTGTGGTAAGCTCGTCGGGAAGCCTCGAGAAGAGGATGCCTTATGCAAAGAGATGAAAAGCATGTCAAAAGACTGTGCAGCACGCAAAAATGTTTGGATTATAAAAATATTTTTTGTAATTAAAAGTTAAATTCTACACAAGAAAATGTCATATTAAACATGTAGAGAGAGTAGAAAAAGCACAATATGTAGGTGCACTCCATTTACCATGTCATACGCTTTGAAAAAAACACACTGTCGGAAACCTGGCAGAGCTAGACTAGACCCCATCATGGCACTAGAACCCTCTGAAATATACTTGGAAGTAGAGGTAAGATCTTAAGCCCGAGTAGAGGTAAGATCTTAAGCCCGAGCCTGAACCGACCGGCCTAAAATGTCAATCATTGCTTCGGGTCGGGTTGGGCCAGGCTTCTCTCTCGCTGACTTTTTAAAAATAAATATCACTGTGATGTTGCTACCCAAACATCACAGTGCACTGAGGCATTTCGAAGCCGTGAATAGTTTTGGCCACGAGAGACCGTGGTTCGCAAAAAAACTGAAATCACCTCATCACAACACATACTGTCCTACTCTTGCAATGACAATTCAAAGTACTCCTTCCCGTCTTCTTTGCCATTTTTGTCTCTCTGCTTCTCTATCTTCAAGTGTCGCGCTGGATTCTTCAGAACGTAGTGCTGGGTGGTTTGTGGCCCAATTTTCAAACCATCAAAATGACGGACTGTCACGGTTCTGTTTTCGGTCTGCCCAGCAGGTGGCATGAGCGGACTTCTGTGCACACCTGCTGCCAATCTATGATTAGTAGACTCTGTATTTAAGGACCCCTCTGCTGTGCACCTGTTGTCAGAGTATTGCCTTTGCCTTGCTGCTTCCTTGCTCATAGACTACTTTGCTATAGACCTCGTCGTGTTTTCGCTTTTGAACTCTCCGTACCCAGTATTTTGTAAGTATAGTTTTTATTTTGTGATTTGGCTTTCGCTTGCGTGTATTTGCTACATTGTTTTTGGTTTGCCTTCGCGGTTCTTATTTTCCTCCCTTGCCTTTTGTGCAAGCGCTTTTTCTTATTCGTTTTATTCCCTCTGGTCCTTGTTTTGACCAGCACTTTATATTACTTCTTTGGCAGTGCGATTTTTGTATATTAAACCCTTTTTGCTACGGAGACCTTGTCTGATGTCTACACTTTTGGGATCCCAACTTTATTCGGTTTGCCCGAAATGTGACACGGACGGCCTTAAATTTTTCCTGCCAACTCTTAAAAAAATCGGTCAATGTGAGAAAATTGTCAGCTAATGTACCCTCTGCAGAAACAGAGATATAAAAGATATAAATGTTTGGATAGTCTTGTTTAACTTAGATTTCGTGACGAAAGCCAGGCTTTAATTTGTTATCATAAATCACCCCTCCTCCTCCCAAGTCCTCACAAATAAAATATGAAATTTCGGGTTTGCTTCAGGCTGGGGCCTGCAAATCAAGTTAATTGGTTGGGCTGGGTCAGGCTTTAATACCCGCGGGCCGGGTCGGGTCCGGCTGCATTTTTTTACCTCTAATTGGAAGTCACAGATGCCAGTCGATAGACAGTAATCTCTCGTTTATCGCGGTTAATGGGGACCAAAACCACCCGCGATAAATAAAAATCTGCAAAGTAGCGACCTTTAACATATACATTAAAAAGAAATTGCTCCACGTGGGCCTTTGCGCTTGAGCAGATCGCACGAACACGCATGCATGCACACTAAGGGTGTGGAAAATAATCGATATTAATCGATACATCGATGCGCACGTGCGCGATGCGAGTGCATCGGCTCATTCACTGGGTATGACGCGATTGACGGGTGAAATTGAGATTCATCACGATGCATTGGTGGGTATCGGTAAAATCCGATTCAAGCACCGTTTTATTCATGTTAAACGTCACCTATCTGCCCTTTCCTACGTGTAATGAATGCACCATCATGACTTTGCGTTTTGTGTTGAATACGGACGGAAGCCGTGAGTGTACATACAGTCCAGTGCACTACTCACGAAACACTATGGAAGTTCGTGCAAGCAGCAGCGAGGAAACTACTTTATTTAATGCACTCGCAACATTCAGATATTATGTTTGGAAATACTACGGCTTCGAAAAGAAAGATGGAAAGCTTGATAAAACCTCGGTAATTTGCAAAGAATGTCGCACTACGAAGCCATACATCGGCAGCGCCACAAATATGCAGACCACTTAAAACGATGGAACCACATCACCGACAAGGTTCCCGCCCCCTCCCCATCCAGTTCATCGTTGAACACCGGAGAAACTTGGCAAACCAGGTCAGGATCAGAAAAAAAATCGCCTCTTATTTTGGGGGTCCCCTTGCAGCTCACTGTGACCGCGCAAGGAAAAACCATATATGGATGACTCGTTTGGACATTTCATTTTGAAGCTCAGTGAGAGTGGTCTGTGTACGCTACAATACACACAGCAGCTTTGAGGCTGTGACTGCCACATTGTTTCAATTGTATTTTTTTTCTGTCCTATGGAGATGGATATTTCATATAAGACGCTCAGTGAGTAGTCTGTTTGTGTTTACACTACAGCAACAGCTGTGAGTCTCAGGTACCAAATTGTTTACATTTTCTTTGCACAAAACCCAATTGTGAAAGGGCTTAAATAAGTTGTTTCACACGTTCTACTGTTTATAAGGAATAAAGTGGTCTACTTTTGCGATACCATACTGAATTCCATCTTTTTTTAACTTTTTTTCTTTGCGTATTTGCATCATGTTTAATTGCGCACACTATCACAACAAATTGCACTGTATCGTATCGGATCGCATTGATTTGAACTAAATGTGTATCGCATCGTATCACATCGTGAAGACGGTGAAACATATCGCATCGTGTCGCCAGAAAATTCCATGTATCGTTTAAGTATCGCATCGCTGGTAGTGCATCGAGATGTGTATCGAATCGTCCTCAGTGCTGAGATTCACATCCCTAATGCACACACACACAGGTTGGTGATGATCCCAGGCTTGCAGCAGCCTGTTTATGATTTGTCAATTAAGGATGATTAGACAATTAAGGATGGAAGAGACTTGCTTTTGTTCTTATAAGCCTCCTCTCTCTCTCTCTCTCTCTCTCTCTCTCTCTCTCTCTCTCTCTCTCTCTCTCTCGCTCTCTCTCTCTCTCAGCCACACACACATACATACTGTTAAGGAAATATTCCGCTAGAAGTAGTAGTAGAACATTGTTGAGGAATTTCATCTTGCTATGAGAACTATTGACACTAGTCTCTGTCCTGAACATCTGCTGAAGTACTTAAAACAAAGAATGTAGTGTGAAGTTTAGATCCTATTTTCACTTGGTTAATTAACAGCACCCCGAGGGTTTTCCTGCCTCCACCACCTCGTAAAAATCCCTGAATGCTGTCAAGTGCCTTCGAAGAGGAACCCTAATCTCAAGATTTGTGGACCAGCAGCAGTGGTCTATACTTTGTCATCATGTCAAGATTGAACTTTGCTTGACTTTCTTTGTCTCTGATTTTTACATAATGGAAGGACTGCCCGCCCCTAATTAACATAATTAACATACTATGCCTGTATATACATGTGATTGTAGTTGTTCGGGGCTTCCGAAAGAAATATGAAACTCTCAGAAGCCCAATACGATTTGTGTTGTGTTGTGATAAACGGCAAAAGTATGACGTGGTGTTGGGTCTTTATTCCGCCTTATAGAGGTATAAAAGGACTTGTGTCGAAGGAGAGCAAGAAACAAACGAAAAACTTTGTTTACCGTAATATTAAAGACATTAACATTTACTCTCTCACTGCATGGCTGACCACCCTGACACCCGGACATTGATTCTACTCCTGATGATTTGGTTTTCCGATATAACTCTGGTCTCACCAGCATCCTCAATACGCTCGCCCCTGTCAAGTCCCGCTCTGTCCTTTTTACTCGGTCTGCCCCTTGGTTCACCCCTCATCTACGTTCCTTGAAATCCCAAACTCGGCAGCTTGAGAGACTTTATAGGAAAACCGGCCTCACTGCTCACAAGGTCATCTTTGCAACTCAACTATCCCTCTACAAGGATTCCATGTCTCAAGCAAAATCACATTACTACTCTGGACTCATCTGCTCCAATGCTGGAAATACTAAGACTGTCTTTTCCCTTTGGAACAGAATCACTCAACCTCCTGACTTCCTACCACCTCACTCTTATTCTCATGACACCTGCAACGCACTTCTCCTCTTTTTCAACGAAAAAATCAACAGAATCCACCAGCATCTGGGCTCTTGTGTACCTTTCCCCTCCTCTGACCTTCTCACCCCTTGAAAACTGTTCTCTTCTTTTGAACTCCCCCATCTCTCATTAATTTCAGACCTCATCATTAAATCCAAGACTTCCTCCTGTCAGCTCGATCCCCTTCCCACAGTTCTGGTCAAATCCTGCCTACCCTCTCTGCTTCCCTTCATCTCAGCCATTATCCATTCCTCTCTGTCGACTAGAATTGTTCCTGTGCTCTTCAAAACTGCAGCTGTCACCCCAATCCTGAAAAAACCTGGTTCGGATCCCAATGACTTCAATAACCTACGCCCCATTTCCCATCTTCCCTTCACCTCGAAAATTCTGGAGAAAACTGTCGCCTGTCAGCTCCACTCCACCTCACCGACAATAGTCTTTATGAACAATTCCAGTCTGGCTTCCGTCCCCAACACAGTACTGAAACAGCCCTCATAAAAATCACAAACAATCTTCTCATCGCAGCAGACTCTGGCCTAATATCCATCCTCATCCTCCTTGACCTGAGTGCAGCCTTCGACACAATCTCTCACCCCATCCTCCTCAATAGACTCTCTACCATAGGCATCACCAACACCCGTCTACATTGGTTCCACTCATATCTCACTGGCCGCTCTCAGTTCATTCAACTTGATTCTTTTACTTCACAATCCCTGCCCGTTTTTTCTGGTGTTCCCCAGGGTTCTGTCCTCGGTCCGCTCCTCTTCATTGTCTACCTCCTTCCGCTCGGAAACATTTTCCGCAAATTTGGCTTACACTTTCACTGCTTTGCGGATGACACCCAGCTCTATCTCTCCAGCAAACCCGACGCTTCTCTCCCACCCTCATCCTCTCTCATTGTCTCTCAGAAATCAAATCTTGGTTCACCTATAATTTCCTCAAGCTAAACAGCAATAAAACTGAACTCCTACTCGTCTGTACCAAATCCACTCTAAACAAAGCCGACAGTTTCTCCCTCATAATTGATAATGCCACGATATCTCCTTCCCCCCAGGTGAAGAGTCTGGGGGTCATCCTTGACAGTTCACTATCCTTTCACTCCCACATCAATAACATTACCCGGTCCGCTCATTTCCACCTTTGCAATATAAACCGCCTACATCCCTCACTCACTCCGCACACCACCGCTCTCCTTGTTCACAGTCTCGTCACTTCCCGTATTGACTACTGCAACTCACTCCTCTTCTGTGTCCATCAAAAATTCCTCCATAAACTTCAACTTGTTCAGAATTCAGCAGCCCGGATCATCACGAGAACTCCCTCCTTCCATCATATCACCCCCATCCTCCGACAGCTCCACTGGCTTCCTGTCAAACTTAGAATCAAGTTCAAATTACTTCTCTATACATTCAAAGCCATCCATAACCTTGCGCCCCCCTATCTGTCAGCTCTTCTTCAAATCTCCATTCGATCTCACTCACTCAGGTCCTCATCCTCCCTCCACCTTTTTCTACCCTCTGCCCGTTCAGTACAATGGGGTGCAGAGCCTTCAGTCGCTCTGCCCCCAAACTCTGGAACTCACTTCGTCCCAACATTCGTAATATTGACTCCCTTTCCTTATTCAAAACCCAGCTCAAAACCCACCTATTCAGACTTGCCTATCCGCCTTGAATCTTTCTTTCTTTATTTATTATTTTATCTGTGTTTTACTATTGGTCTTGGCAGTACAGTGTCCTTGAGTGTTATGAAAGGCGCTTACAAATGTGATATATTATTATTATTATCTCACATTATTCCCCCCCCCCCCCCTCTGTTTTCAGTAGGGAAATTAGAATGAATGTCAATAAGCATTTTCTGAAGAACTTTTTAAAAAGTCACAATTATGTGTATATATACATATATGTGTATATATATAAAACTCCTCATAACACCCTTCTGGTGGATCCGTCCCTCATTGAGGGTTCTGCGCAGTATCCTTGCTGTTCCCAGCAAGGATACTGCGCAGTCTAGAAAAGGATACCACTTTTCTAGACTGAGATGTCCGATGTTGTTCTGTTTCAGCCACTCATCTAGTTTGTGGGTCACTGCCCGGAGTGCTCTGATCACCACAGGCACGGCTGTCACCTTTATCTTCCAGGCTCTCTCCAGCTCCTCTCTGAGCCCTTGTTATTTTTCCTAATGTTTTTCATGTTCCTTCTTTCTGATGTTTCAGTCACTTGGGACCACTACATCCACTACAACAGCTTTCCTCTGCTCTTTCCCTATGATCATGATATCTGGTTGGTTCGCCATTACCATCTTGTCAGTCTGCATCTGGAAGTCCCACAGGATCTTTGCTCTGTCATTCTCCACCACCTTCGGAGGTGTTTCCCATTTTGACCTTGGGGTTTCCAGTGCGTACTCCGCACAGATGTTTCGGTCGTTTCAGCCACCTGATTATGGCGTTCCATGTAGGCTTTCCCTGCCAGCATGTTACACCCTGCAGTTATGTGTCGGATCGTCTCAGTTACCTCTTTGCACAACCTACACCTTGGGTCTTGTCTGTTATGGTTTAACTGGGCCTCAATGGCTCTTGTGCTCAGGGCCTGCTGCTGAGCAGCCAGGATGAGTGCCTCTGTGCTGTCCTTCAGGCCAGCCCTCTCAAGCCACTGATAGGAATTCTTGAGATCAGCCACTTCAGTTATAATCCGGTGGTACATCCCGTGTAGGGGCTTGTCCTCCCATGATGGTCCCTCTTCCAGCACCTCATCCTCTGTTCCCCTGACGGTCCCTCTTCCAGCACCTCATCCTCTGTTCCCCATTGTCTGAGACATTCTCTGAGTACGTCATCCGCTGGACCTTTTCCTTGATGTAGTCATGGAGCTTGGATGGTTCATCATGGACAGTGGCTCTCACACTCACTAGTCCCCGGGCTCCTTCCTTTCGGCTTGCGTACAGTCTCAGGGTGCTGGATTTGGGATGGAACCCTCCATGCATGGTTAGGAGCTTTCGGGTCTTAGCATCCATCATCTGAATTTCTTCCTTTAGCCACCTTATTATTCCTGCAGGGTATCTGATCACTGGCAGGGCATAGCTGTTTATTGCCCAGGTCTTATTATTGCCATTGAGCTGGCTTCTTAGGACTTGCCTCACCCGCTGGAGGTATTTGGCTTCAAGTGTGGTTTTCCACATCCTCATCGAGTTCGCAATGAAGGCTCTTAGGGTCCTGTTCACCTTATACAACTCCAAGCATTCAGTGATCCATGTATGTGGCATCGAGTCATAGGCTTTCTTGAAATCAATCCAAGCTGTGCACAGGTTGGTACGTCGGGACCTGCAGTCTTGTGCGACTGTTCTGTCAACCAGGAGCTGATGTTTCGCTCCTCTGGTATCTCTACCAATGCCCTTCTGTGCTTCGTTCATGTACTGATCCATGTGTCCACTTATCTTAGCCGCAATGATGCCTGACACGAGCTTCCATGTTGTGGAGAGACAGGTTATTGGCCGATAGTTGGATGGGGCTGCACCCTTCGAGGGATCCTTCATGATCAGGATCGTTCGCCTTTCGGTTAGCCATTCTTGGTGAGTCCCATCCCTCAGCAGCTGGTTCATTTGTACTGCTAGGCGCTCATGGAGTGCTGTGAGTTTCTTTAGCCAGTAGGTGTGGACCATGTCTGGGCCTGGTGCTGGCCAGTTCTTCATATCCGAGACTCTTTTCTGTATGTCTGCCACTGTTATGGTAACTGGGTTCTGTTCAGGGAGGTTGCTGTGCTCCTCTCTCAGGGTCACCAGCCATTGCTGTTATGTGCAACCTCCTTCTCCCAATGCCTTTCCAGTACCTTTCAGTTTCCAGTCTTGGTGGGTCAGCTCTGTTGTTAGGACCCTGCCACTGAGCGTACACTTTCGCAGGTTGTGTTGCGAACAGACTGTTTATTCGTCTGGCCTCATTCTCTTTCGTGTACCGCTTTAGGCGACTGGACAAGGCTTGGAGCCTTTGTTTGGCAGTTTCGAGTGCTTCAGGTATGGTCATCTGGATGTACCTCTCAGGTATCGGCCTTTTCATCACACCTCTCTGGGCCTCTGTCAATTTACTCACATCTTTCCGGGCCGCCTTGATCTTAGCCTCCAACCGTCTTTTCCATGGTGGGTAACGTATCTCATGGCTTCCATGGTTGCTCTTACAGCCCAGAGTCTCCAGGATCACTGATGCTTAAGCGTATATAGGCTCATTGGTTTCTGTGATTGTTACGGTAGGGATCGCCCTCACTGCTGCATTCACACTTTCTATGAGACTTTCAGATGGTACTTCACATAGCCGTTGTAATCGGTTTCTAGGTTGCCCAACTTTCATTCTCGCCATGATCTTAGCTTTTCTTTGCTGCCTCACTCAGCATTTCATTCATTGGCACTGGCCACCCAATCTCATCATCTGCATTCATTGGGGCTTGCCTCCCAATCTCTTGTATGACCTCCTCCTCTGATCTGGCAGCCTGGGGGCCTTCACCATGGAGCCTGCGTTGTACCTCATCAATCTCAAGTTGTGACAGCAGTTGCCGTTTGTGGATGTTGGAACACAGAGTTACTAATTGTTTCGTCAACCGTGACTGTGGGTTTCGAAGTAACCATTTAGCCCACATTCTCTGCATGTAACCACTCTGACTAGGGTTGCTTGAGTAGTAGCATTCCAACAGAGCCATGTTATCGCATCTCGCCCATCTCCGCTTTGTTCCAGTAGCCCATTTTTCATCAAGGTGCTCTGGTTCCCCAGCACCTGACGCAGACCTTGTTTGGCTGGGCGACTGAGCCGGCATGTCGTTCGTTTTATTGTCTCTCATCATTGTATGAGGTCGGCATTAGCGTGAAGGATCTTGCCCAAGGAAACAATATATTATTATATTATATATATATATATATATATAATGGGTGTGTGTGTGTGTGTGTGTGTGCCGCTGCCAGTTATGCATCCCTGGTCTACATACTCCCATAGTATGTTTTTAAATTTGAAACATCTTTCCCTTAAAATGTTTACTCATAAATGGTGCAACTATTCGCTTGATATGAAAAAATAAATCAGCATTCGGTAATACCGGTGACACAATATGAAGGGAGAAATAATGTCACCTATTGTCACTTATTTATTTATGTGCTGTATATTAATGTTATTTTAATTAAAACGTACAGTGGGTCAAATATTTGGACCAAATGATTCTGTCTAAAATTCATGGTTTGCTAACACAACATGGAAATATAAAAAGTCAGTCATTGATGAATGATGGAACTCAGGTATGAGTATAAAAGGGATGGTTTATTGTATGAACACATGAATGTGAGAGTAACTGGGAATACAGTAACATTGCGTGTGCAAGTGTGCGTGTGTGTGTGCGCATGCGTGTGTGTGTGCGTGTGTGTGTTTTATCCAATATAAATATTTATGTTGATTGTTGATAACATGTTTGCAAGTTTTTGTTTTGCGGACTCCCTGAGCTAGCCTTGACCACCCCAAGGATCAGTCTGACACTCTGTGGGACAATGTAAATATCCAAAAATTATAGCAGACCAGAGCACTTCTCACACACTTGTCAGGAGGGAACCACGGTTAGAGAATACCTGAATCGTTATCAAAATTGTCTCTCTCTCTTTGCATTTCACACAGGTGTAAATAAGTAATGAGATTGTTCAGTATTTATACCGCTGGTTCTCAATGTTTTTACTCCAAATGCTCCCATCACCATCATGACAAACATTAGGACACAGTATCGTTGTGTTCATCAAGATTGTCTTGTCTCCTCAAGTCCGTGCTGTGTGCCGCGTCTCAGCCGTTCGTGATTTACAGTCCCTCCCGCCGTCATCGTTTTGTATGCAAATGAGCCGACAAGTCGGTAGATTTCTTTTCTGCGCGAAAGCATCAACTGAAGCGGTCAAACTTTGAGGAAGCTCTGTCAATGCGTCATCACAATCAAAATCAGAATCATGTTTATTGGCCAAGTATGTAGCCAAGTCATAGCCATTGACTGTATGTTGTAAGATAAGTCATACATCATGAACAAAGATAATGCTTGTATATCATATGTGTTTTCTGTCAAAAAGAAATTCTTTCTTTCCTTTGAGGCTGTCAGTGGGAGTGTTTCTCAGTCACATGCAGGTAGAGGTACAGAGATACCAAATGACTCTCCAATAACGTCATTGTTCTGTTGTTGGTTGCGAAGTTTGATAAATGATATTTGATTGTGTTATTTACATTTATTGTTCATATTTGATTACCACCAGATTGTAAAAGTACTGAAAGAAAGAAGGATATTCTTAAACAAGCTGCACCATGTATTTATATTACCATTTTGAAAGATGTAATGTTCCTGAGTGGGAATAAATTACAAAGGACTATACAGTATTCTTTTTATCGATCTGCCTTGACTCACTGATAAATTTTCACATTTCTGTGTTTTTTGTTCTCTTTTTATCATGCTGGAAGATGCGCTCAGACAGTGAATCGCAACCTTTCTATTTCTGTTCAAAGCCAGGGACGCTATGAAGGAATTTAAATCAAGCTAAGAAACTCTTTCTCCCTCTTGTAGAGCTAGATAAGGTCACTAGAATATAAAAAAAGAGCTCTCATTATTAGGGAAAGAAACAGAGAGCCCACCGAATAGCCACAGCAGAGGCTTTGTCTTTGTTACACAAGATCCAGTCAAGGCAAGATATTACTGCAACTGTGTGTGCTTTTTCAACAGCATCCCCCGATCACATAATCATGTAAAATACTGCACAGTACATCCATCGATCCTTCCATCCATCCATTTTCCGATCCGCTTTTCCCGTTACCATGCTAAAAGCCTTCCGCTAACAGTTATCAGTCCAGTTAGCCGCTAACTGGAGCGCTAATTACAGAGAAGACGAGTTCCATCGTGCTAACTATGGACATTGAGGACCTTGAAGCGTCCCTTGCAGCCACGGGAGGCTTCAAAGTCCTAGTCGTAGCTTGTACACTTCCTTTCTGCTCTCTCGCAGGGTGTTTTGATGCAAACGTAGCATGGCGTGTGTCAAAATGCCGCTTTACATTCGACCGTTTCATCTATGGTATTTTGTCATTGCAAAGTAGACAAACTGCAGAACTTGTTCTATTCACAAAGGCGAATTCTTCAGTCCATTCATCCTGAAGTGTACCATACACGTCATCTTTTTTTCTTTTCGCCATCTTATTGGTTGAAGGATTAGCTTTGAGCTAATGACTGAGCGGGCTGATTCAAAAGGGGGTGTTGACCTGTTTCCACAGCAACGGCAGACATAGGCCAGTATAATCCAATCAACTCAACTTTACACTCAATCCCAAGTACCTGGAGAATACAAAATACCTGTTCTATACAACATTATGAAGGTCTTGACAATCTGGTGAGATCTGATACAAAATCCATCCAAAATTCTGCCTTTGCAAAAATAAGAGTGCTCAGTGGATTTACATAAAAATGGAAATGCCAGCAGTTTGTTGAATAATAGATTTAAGTGGAGCGGCATTGTGGAGAAACAGCGGTTGCACTTAAAGGTTCTCAGCTAGTGTCCATTTACCGCCATAAAGATGATGGATTGACATCTTGTTAGTTGTCAGCTTGACAGTCAAATCTGACACCCTGACATCGAACGGCAGTAAAATAAGAACACCTCATAACGATGTCAAGGTAAGGGAAACATTAGACCAATAGCATCAATTCATTTTCTACCGCTTAACTCAGCAGTGCCCAAGTCCGGTCCTCGAGAGACCCTATCCAGCTTTTTTAAAATATCTCAGTCCTCCCACACACCTGATTCAATTGTTCAGCTCATTAGCAAGATTTGCAGAAAATGGATGAGATCTGACCATACTTGCTAAAGACTCTGTATGTTGTGGGGCTGTTCTTGCCTCTACACCACTACGTTGCCATCGAGGACGGTACCTCGGGATTGATCAGGGTGGCGAACCCTCTTTTTAAGAAGGGGTACTGTAGGGGGTGTTTCAACTACACACGCTGCAACACATATGTTACGACAGATTATAGATCTTCATACAACACACAGGGAGCAGTTCACGGTGGTGTATACATATCTTCTTCCATGAAAACTATTAACGAATCCAAGAGCACGTCTGTGTCAATGTGAAGCTCTCTTCAGACTGCTAACCGACGGCTTGCAACGATTGCAACAGCTTAGCTCGCTGTGATCGATCACTTTTCTTTAGGCTGGGCGTGAAATTCGTGATTTTTAGGAATCCGAAGAAACATTTTCTGCCCTTTTCTTCCTTTTTAATCTTAAAATGGCATTCTTTTAACTACAAGCCTCATTGCAGTGCAGAAAGATACAATCCTGGTGGATTAATGAGTCTTTTAAATACTTCTGGCTGTGCAAACCAAAAGTGAGTTGCCATGACTGCTGTTGCTTCTTCTTTGTTTCCTTCTTCACCAGAGGTATGAAAGGAATCATGGTAACTAACATTTGCTTTGCACAACAAAAAGGATTTACAAGGTGCAATAATCCACGAGTATTGAGCGTTTGGCTACAATGCAAGGTGGCATTTAAGTTAAAGTGAGCCATTTTAAGATAAATAGGAAAACTTAAACGTAGTTATTCGCCGACATTTACTCTGCCGGTGTGCAGAGCGTGCACCACTGACATTAGTTCGCAGTTGTTTACTTTTCATGTACTGTTTGCACTCAGCATGGTTTCTTGGGGCACCCTGAATAACTGAACAGCACATTTGAACAACATTCCAAATTTCCAAACGGTCAGAGTGCAACAGTGCACTCGGAGGATATTTCTGAACACACCTACAATTAGGGAACAGGGATTTTGGGGGTCGACGAACTCCAGTGCTCCATTCGTAAATATATTCCAAGTGTGCACTGTTTTAAACACACGCACACACACACACACACGCACCCGCACACACACTCATAAACCAAAGTTTAAAAAAAAACAAGCAATTAAAACGCAAGATGCATCGTTTATTTCAAATCACAGTTGCTTCTGCACATTGGTTGTCTTGAAGAATGTGATGCGATTAGGCTGGCATGCGACTCGATGTATATGTATGAAAACATCAATCAAATTAAACAAATTAAATTGTAGAAGAAGAATAGGGGTGGGGGGGTGCATAGCATTCCATAGTTGAGATAAATTCTGTTTATTGTGAGTTTTTTCTTGTTTAGACAAACTAGAATTAGCATTGTATAACATCTCAACTCTAAATTAATCTTAAGCACTGCAAACCCGTCTAGTTAATGTCTACAGCCCGAAAACTTGAGTGCACTCTGTAAAAAATGTCATCCTAAAAATTTCGGTATTTTATGGGCAGCAGTCATCCAGTAGAACACTGTGAGTTTTGACTATGTTAGTGCACTTAGAAATGATCTATGGAGTTAACTACAGTATTTTTTGATGACTGATTACAGTATTTTACTGGATCACTTCTGCCAGTAAAATTCTTTGTTTTGATGATCCAGTCAAATGCAGTTCATTTTAAAATGTAAAATAAATTCTTCAATAAACTAGACAAAAGTTTTCATAAAATAGAATAATAATCTAGCACTTCATATTTTATTCATTTTTATTAGGGCGGCACGTCGGCCTCACAGTGCAGATGTGCAAAGGTTCAATTCCGGCTCCAGACTTCCTGTGTGGAGTTTGCATGTTCTCCTTGTGCCTGTGTGGGTTTTCTCCAGTTCTCTGGTTTCCTCCCACATTCCAAAGACATGCATGGCAGGTTCATGGAACACTCTAAATCAGTGGTCACCAACATGGTGCCCGCGGGCACCAGGTAGCCCGTGAAGACCACTTGAGTAGCCCGCCAGTGCCTGGACATTGTGATTTGCTAGTAGAAATTATGATTTAAAAATGCAAACATTGGCAGTACTGTGAGACATTTCGAAACACGATCAAAGTCTGACAATTTAAATCATCAAGTATTAAAAATAACACATCCTCATATTATTGAAGGTATTTTGGACAAATATGTTATTTCAGACGTGTATCAATTTGGTAGCCCTTCACACAATCGGTACACATGAAGTTGCTCTCACCCTCAAAAATGTTGGTGACACCTGCTCTAAATTGTCCCTAGATGTGACCATGAGTGCGAATGTTTGTTCGTCTATATGTGTCCTGCGATTGGCTGGCAACCAGTTCAGGGTGTACACTGCTGACTGCTCCAGCATGTCTGCGACCCTTGTGAGTATAAGTGGATCCGAAAACGGATGGATGTGTGGGTATTTTTATTGTTATTGTTGACGGTAATAATAATTGACATATTATTTTTATCATGTTATTATGATAATCACCACCCTTAACAATAAAGAAAAAAGACAAATTACCGGTACATGTTCTTTTTAAAACTCTTGTGAGATTAATAATAATAGTCGAGATTAACAGTGACTTTGGCTCTGTAAAGTGAATGAGTAACAGAGATTCAATAAACATGACGAACTCCTGTGTGTGTGTGTGTGTGTGTGTGTGCGTGTGTGTGTGTGTGTGTGTGTGTGTGTCCGTGCATGCATGTGTCTTTGTGTAAAATCACAGTCCCACTGGAAATTACAAAGCTTAATAATGCACAGACATGGATTTACCGATGTTGTCTTCTTTTGCGCCAAAGTGTCACTCCTCTTAATTGGTGTCCTTTCATTTCCAGTTTATCGTTCTTTCATTATCAACCTTTCTGGGTTGATAATGATGCAGTTGCTGAAAAAAGGGAAGTAAAACAACATCAACTTTCATGTGCTAAAAAAAAAATCTTGATATAAAACATCATAAACAAAACAAAACTGCCATAAAACTGTATGCATGACAAGCGGTATACAATGTAGTTTTATTACGTGAGCTTTGAAGGCGCTAACAGCTATGTTAGCCTTATTTAGCAGGCTACACTAATTAGCGATTAGAAATGTGATGGCGTTTCCGAACTATGCCTGCAGATGTTCCTGTATCTGACTGATGTTATCATATCACATGTTCACTGTTCTGCTTATTTTTCTCTATTTTCCATCCCTTGGGTCAACAATACTTCAGCAAATTTTGTCTGTTTTGATCAACTGTGTCCGGTTTAAACAAAGGCACTTCTTTTTGGAGAACATTGGCGGTCATCACAACCTGCTCTAGGGTTTGCCACCTCTGGTGGCTGTGTGGCAGTTTGTGAGCTATTGGTTTGTGGATGGATGTCTACACAATTTACAAATCAATACAATACATGCTGATTTATATAGCGCTTTCACAACAGCGGCAGCTGTAACAAAGCGCTTAACAAAACAGTTAACATAAAGTAAAATAATAAACACAACACAACATAAAACACGGACAGTCATGCAGTTCTAACCACTTATCCATCACACGCTTTGTTGTTTGAAGCAGTTTGAGATGAAAGAGGAGAGAATCAAAGTTTCCTTTAACCAGTGGATCAGAGACGTCATTCTCAAAATGTGCACACGTCAGCTACAAGCTAAGTTTCAAAGTCAACAAGAAGTTGTAGCATCCATTGACGAAAAAAGAGATTGGTTCACTTCTCCTGTCTCATGGAAATCCATTTCAATTCCAAGCGGCGACTCACGGTTCCAAATACGCATCGGCGCTCTGCGCCAACGCTCCTCTCTCCTCATCCTCAACTTCAGCAGCCATCCACTCAGCCGCACCAACGCCGACTGTCCAACAGTGCCGACATAGCCACTGAACAAAACAATTTATCCTAAGAGCTGTTCCACGATCTGTGTTGATGATGTAAGTTCAGGGTGTGACTTACAGCAGTGTGAGAAATACTATGTATACCAGAGGCGAATGCTCTAAGACTACTTTCCCTAAAATGTCAAAAAATAAGTGATCAAATATATGTGTGTATCAACAATTGTGTGTACATGTCATTGACCAAATATGCTAACGCTGAACTTTTGTTCCGAATCAGCTTCTTATTACTGGTTATGGCGCGACTCTCATTCATTCCCGCAGCTTCACTGTGATTTAAACTGTGTGGACGCTGAGCATCTACAGCACGGCGGAGCGAGAAAATCATGTAGATGGTGGATCGTTCCGACCTGAAGCCACACTGTGATTCGGGGTACACCCTGTCAGCGAGCTTCTGGAGTCTGTTCAGGACCACTCAGGTGAAGAGTTTCCCCACAATGCTCAGTAAGGAGATGCCTCTGTAGTTGTTGGAGTCACTGCGGTCACCTTTGTTCTTGTAGAGGGTGATGATGTTACAGTCACGCATATCTTGCGGTACCTCACCGTCTTCCCAGCACTGGCAGAGTAGGTTGTGTAAGTGGTGCAGCAGAGGTTCTTTGCCGGTCTTGATCACCTCTGCTGGGATACCGTCAAGGCCAGGAGCTTTCCCGACGGGCAGGCTGTCAATGGCTTTGCTGAGCTCCTCAAGGCTTGGTAACTCGTCTTGCTCCTCCATTACGGGCAGGTGCTCAACAGACTCTAGGGTGGCATCGGAGATGGTGGTTTATTTGCTGTAGAGGTCTGAGTAGTGCTCTACCCATCGCTCCATCTGCTTGCTCTTGTCTGTGATAGTCTCGCCTGTCTTCGTCTTAAGGGGGGCTGTCTTGCTGTGTGAAGGACCTATGGCTTTCTTGATCCCGTCATAGATGCCTCTGATGTTGCCGGTGTCTGCGGCTTATTGAATGCCATCACAGAGATCGATCCAGTACTTGACGCAGTGCCTCGCTGTCGCCTGGACTTGACTTCTGGTAGCTCGGAGAGCCTGCAGTGTGGACCGGGAGGGATTCTGGTGATGTTTCAGCAGTGCTGTGCGCTTCGCTTCCATTACGGCACTGAGTTCCATCACGTTTGCCTCAAACCAGTCCTGGCATTTCCTTGTTCTCTTGCCGAAGATGGAATAGGCAATGTCGTGGATGGTGTTGCGGAGGAGGTGCCATCTCTGTTCCGCATTTCCTTCTGGTGGTTTCTTCTCCAGGGCGTCTTTCAGGTGCCGGGGGAGTGCCTCCACCATGCCCACATGGTTTGCCTTGGCTGTGTCAATGCGGGGCTTGCTAGGTGGCCTGGCTCGGTGCAGCTTCTTGGGCTGGAGTTGGATCTTGCAGAAGACCAAGGAGTGGTCT
Source organism: Hippocampus zosterae (assembly GCF_025434085.1). Taxonomy (NCBI): domain Eukaryota; kingdom Metazoa; phylum Chordata; class Actinopteri; order Syngnathiformes; family Syngnathidae; genus Hippocampus; species Hippocampus zosterae. Next base: position 21,442,255 of record NC_067462.1, on the reverse strand, counting down.
GTGTCGCATCGCAGTCAGTGCTGTGGTACGAGCGTGTGGTCAGAATGCTGCTTAGCTGCTTGCGGCAGGTCAAGATGAGATCCAGTTGGTGCCAGCGCTTTGAGCGGGGGTGGCGCCACGACATCTTGTGCTGCGGTTTGCTCTGGAAGAAACTGTTGATGACACACAGGTCTTAAAGTGTGAACAGTTACAGGAGACGTTGTCCGTTGTTGTTGTCACCCACTCCCCAAGGGCCGAGGCAACTGGGCCATGATATGTGGTTGGATCCAACGCGAGCGTTGAAATCCCTAAGAAGAACAAGTTGGTCGGTGGTTGGAACTTTCTGGATGACTGCCAACAGCTGGTCATAAAACTTGTTTTTCGCGTCCTGCGCCTCCTGGAGTATAGAGTAGGGGCGTCGACGCTGAACAGGGTGACAGTGCCGACTGTAGTGTGAAGTTGCAAGGTGAGAATCCTCACAGTCCCTTCTCCACCAGGCTCTATCATGCTCAGCAGGGAGTTCTTGACAGCGAAACCAACGCTGTGCTCTCTGGTCTCGTCGGCCGCTTTCCCGCACCAGTAGAGGGTGTAGTCTTTCTCCCGGAGAGATCCAGTTTCAGCGAGGCGGGTTTCTTGCAGCGCAGCAATGTCAATGCGGAGTCTCAGCAGCTCGTTGTTGATCACTGCTGTCTTGCGGGCATCGCTGATGTCCATTAGGTCTGACATCAGACCGGTTGTCATTGTCCTGACAATCCATGTTGCAAGTTTTAACAAGGGCTTGCTCCTTGTTGTGTTTCTTTTGTTGTTTCCTGGTGCATCGGTTTTACAGTCCACCTTATAAACTATTCCTGGTCCTAATCCCTACGCACCAGTAAGGAAAGTGAACTGTGGCGGGGTAGCACCTTACTGTCCGGGGGCTGCCCGGCTTGAAGCGGGCGGTAACTACCCGGTGGGGGTACGAGGCCCCCTCCCACTGTCAGGAGTGACCCTAGCCTAGCTCTACGCCAATTAAGCACTGACTTATCACTGGTATCTGCCACTCCTCGTGTTGTGTCCTCACACAATGACGCTGGAGTGTCCTCTCCAGGGCACAGGCCTGGGCAAGTGTGTATGGAGGATCTGGCATTGCCCATGCGCTCGATACCTCCTCTCCACGCCGTTGATGTTGTCCAACGGAAGGGCGGGGCCCAAGCAGCTTGGCATCGACGTCATCGCAGGAGTTGCCAGCACGCTGAGAGAGTTTCACAATGCATCCCTTTAGGGACTCCAACTCCGGATTTGGCCTCTGGGTTTATTCCCGAAGGAAGATTGCCGACCAAGGCTAAGGAGCTCCTCCCACCCCACGGGTCGTAACTCGCAGCAAACGACTCGCCCCAATTGTCGCCTCTTACGAACAGCAAGGGGGTGCTAGGGACCTATTCTACCCCGGACTCCCGCGGGCTAGCTGTAGTTGTAGGACACTAGTTAAGTCCCTGGAAAAGACGCCTTGGTGGTATGACAGGGTCACAGATTTTCTTGAAAAGGAACGGAGAGTAGAATTCCCGTATAAATAAATGGACACATTTTATGATGTCGGCCAAAATTGAGCTTCCCCTCCTTGACCGACCAGTATCCGCCACTGTTGTATACAGTACATAAGGCTCCCTCCAGGTTTCGGTTGAGAAGTCCAGAAGGCCCTCACCCATAAATGTTGATGATTCTCTTAGGCTTCGTGAGAGATGAGCACAAGACCACCTCCCTGAGGTGGATCAAATTTGCTTGGTCCGGGGCTGCGCCGGAGCTAATTTGCACGTGTGAACGCTCGACTGGGGTAGCCCCGGCGTAGCACCGGACCAAATCTTGCCGTGTGAACACCCCTCATGTCTCTAAATAAATCTATCCATCCATTTTCTAATCCGCATATGCTCATGGGCGTGCTGGAGCCTATCCCAGGCAGATGTAGACGAACAACCATTCGCACTCACACACAGGGACATTTGGACAGAGTGTTCCATCAACCTGCCATGTGTGTGTTCTTTTGAAATGTAGGAGGAAAGCAGAATACTCTTCTCCAGAGTACCTGGAGAAAACCCACGGAGGCATGGGGAGACGCATGCTAACTCGAGACAGGAAGGCCAGAGCCGGAATCGAACCCAGCACCTCTGCACTATGAGGCGGACGTGCAAACCAGTCGACCGCTGTGCTGCCACTCTAAATCAGGGGGGTGCCCAACCTTTTGTGACAGAAGATCTACTTTTCAATCAACCGACCTCACGTGATGAACTGGTTACCGCACACACTTACACAAGCATGCAGGATAAAAAAAGACCCTAGCACATAAATAAGCATATGACAGTTATAACAAGTCACAAGACAGAACATGTAATAAGGGGGAGGATGAATGGGAGGGGGGGGTGGGATGGCGAGGGGGGGGGGGGGGTGACCGCGTCGCGGCCCGTCTGACCAGCTGCACGAACCACCGTGCGCTCAGCAGATCGTACCACGTCACAGGGGAAAAGAATCGGAGCGATGAAGACGGTGATAATAAGGATGTGTATGAGCATGTGATTGTCTCGTAATGTATGTGTATGCGTGTACAGGCCACAGCTGCTTCGTCAAGGTCTGCTCATGAAGACAGTCCCGGCTTATCAGTCCATGGCCGAGAAGGAGGGGTGTGATGGTGGGGGGCACTAGCTTCCATGCATATTTCCATCCAGGGGAAAGGGTCCAGATAGCATTGTTTGTTTTGGAGGGACGGCCGCCAACAACTTCAGACAGCCTTGAGTCCGTGGCCTGTATCTCTTCACTGGCGCCGATCAGCCAAATCCGCAATCTCTTTCCGCAGCGCGGATTCCAATTTCTCCATGTTGTTGTCGATCGTACAGAATCGCTCCAAAACCGCATCTATATTGCGGTTGAGCTCACTCACCGCTTGAGTCTGAGTGTTGGACATTCGCACCAAACCATCCAGAATGGTTGAATTTTGCGATAGACCAGGAAGCTGCTAACACCAAACAGCAGCATACCTGCTATCAGAAGGCAGGTAATGTAGATGTCTTCCATTTCCTCAACGGACAGGATTGACAGACACACCATTCTCCACATTCTCCATGGATCAAGGGCGTACCGGCAGCAAATGTCCCTGAGGGGCAAGTAGGCTCCCCACTGCCTGCTCTTTTCGTCGAAAAAAAAACCACAATACAGCCAACTAATTCCATGGTTAGTTCTTCGGATTAAAATACGGTAGGAGGCTAGAAAAAGTTAGACAAAGACAGCACAAAGACTAAGTGGCGAGCAAGGAGAGGACGGGGGGGGGGGGGGGGGGGGGACAGGAGCTCGGCAAAAGTGTCCGCCTTCGTCCAGAGCCAAGCAGGAATAGTGGCCCCTGAAGGGTCTTTCATTCATAGTATGCACTTTAGTGTTGCCGCATCACGTTTTTTCATATAGTAACAAAATACTTGCTTTTGTTACAGTGCTATTTTCATGGTTGTAGATGATTCAGGTGGAGGATTGGAATGTGTGACTGCAAATAATGATGTTTTTCTTAGTGTAAATAGGAGACTGTTTGCATTCAAGTGTGATTGAGGAAGAGGGGGTGCCAAGGTGCCTCGGGTAAAGGGGAGAGGCCGGTTGGACCACTGGACTGGAAATCACAATCGGCACTCAAAAAGGCCCCATAGCAGGATGACCGCTTCCAACAACAAAAGACGGCCAAATGTTAGAGACCATATACACATCAAAGGAAGATTCACAATAGGACAATCCACACCTCGTCTGACAGATGCCATTGATAACACTTGGACTGTCCTCGCAGACAACTTGTATATGCCTGAACACACACACACACACACAAAGAGAGACATACCTTTTTGGGGAATTGTATTCAAGGTGGATCAAGGGAAAGGCATCTTTGTCACTCTGCCTCGCTACCTTTGCGGTTAGCAGAAGTTGATGACCCAGAGCTCTATTTAGAATAATTGGCTTGATCTATGCTGTATTAGACTATTTGTTAGGGATTAAATACTTTTCTGTGTTACTGACTCAAAAGACAAGTGCATCTGGTCATTCCTGAGCCCATCAACGAGCACCCCGGAAGTCCGCCAAGGTATTTGACGATTGGTCAAATAGTGTGGTGCAAATTCCGCCTTCACCCCTAAGATGAACGAAACAGAAAGATAAACACACGCACCACAGTTGGTTAATGGTAACCAGACCTGATTTTGTTGTTTTATTTTTTAAAATACTTTTTGTGAAAGTGAGACTGATAGGATGCTAAGGGTACAGGCTGCACTAACACAAAAATATGTCATGTTAATAACACGCACAGAGACCCACAAATGTTTTGGGTTGGTTGTCCCCCCCCCCCCCCGCCCCCTCTACATTCCTCGCGATCAACTTGGGACCAGTCCGCGAGCTCCCGGTGGATCGCAATCGACGTATTGGGCACCCCTGCTCTAAATACAGTCTTCAGAAAAGATACTTCACTCAAGGCTACAGGCCAATTTCTGTGTGCATTTGTGGCCAGTACATGACTTTGCGCTTCCTCCATTTGTATTTTTCCTCTCCTAAATGTTGTTTTGGTTTTGTGCCATTTCCTTGGTTACTGCAGGTTGGTTTTGATGACAGACTTCTTCACGTTGAATTTGTTGCCGACCACAACAATCAGTTCTGTTCTACGCTTTCTGGATTCCTGTATTGCAGCGCCAGACGTTTGTCTTCCCTCATGTCATCCTCAGTATTGTTTCTTTTAATGTTCTCACAGTGTGAACAGTTTCTCTTTTCTTGTCTGGTCTGTTCCCTCTTCAGAGACAAAGAGGGATGACACTCTCGTGTCCAAATTAAGCCTGCATTCCAGCATCTTTTGTTTAGTCTGCGCTTTCATTTTCATCACCTGCACGGGAAAGTGTGTCTGCATTCAACATAGTGCATTTGTCTACTGTGAAGACGATATTCACATATTTTTACAGACGTATCATCATTTATTGCATCCTGGTTGAGAAGACATGATTGACAGAAGGGGCTCATGATCCTTTTCCACTTAAACAGCTTGACCATAAACATACTGATTGAATCTTTCACATCTGTAGGTGCTGCGAGCACTTTTTTTTTTTTAGCATATCTTGTCTCAGGCCTGGAGGTGGGGCTCGTTGGCAGGCGCCTGGTGGCCGGGCCTACACCCATGGGGCCCGGCCGGGCACAGCCCGAAGAGGCAACGTGGGTCCCCCTTCCCATGGGCTCACCGCCCATGAGAGGGGCCAAAGGTGTCGGGTGCAATGTGAGCTGGGCGGCAGCCAAAGGCGGGAACCCTGGCGGTCCGATCCTCGGCTGCAGAAGCTAGCTCTTGGGACATGGAATGTCACCTCTCTGGCAGGGAAGGAGCCCGAGCTGGTCCACCATCCGACGTCTCAGGAGGAGGAAGCAGTGCACCACTAACACTGTGTACAGCGGGGATGGGTCGCTGGTGACTTCGACTCGGGACGTTGTGAACCGGTGGGCAGAGTACTTCGAAGACCTCCTCAACTCCACCAACACGCCTTCCTTGGAGGAAGCAGAGCCTGGGGACTCTGGGGTGGGCTCTCCTATCTCTGTGGTTGAAGTCAGTGATGTGGTTAAAAAGCTCCTCGGTGGCAAGGCCCCAGGGGTGGATGAGATCCGCCCGGAGTTCCTCAAGGCTCTTGATGTTGTGGGGCTGTCCTGGTTGACACGCCTCTGCAACATCGCATGGCCAACAGGGAGAGTGCCTTTGGATTGGCAGACCGGGGTGGTAGTCCCTCTTTTTAAAAAGGGGGACCGGAGGGTGTGTTCCAACTACAGAGGGATCACACTCCTCAGCCTCCCTGGTAAGGTCTATTCAGCAGTGCTGGAGAGGAGGGTCTGTCAGGAAGTCGAGCCTCAGATTGAGGAGGAGCAGTGTGGTTTTTGTCCCGGCCGTGGAACAGCGGACCAGCTCTACACCCTTAGCAGGGTCCTTGAGGGTATGTGGGAATTCGCCCAACCAGTCTACATGTGTTTTGTGGACTTGGAGAAGGTGTTTGACCGTGTCCCTCGGGGAGTTCTGTGGAGGGTGCTTCGTGAGTATGGGGTACCGAACCCCCTGATACGGGCTGTTCGGTCACTATACCACCGATGTCAGAGTTTGGTTCGCATTGCCGGCAGTAAGTCAGAATTGTTTCCAGTGGGCGTAGGACTCCGCCAAGGCTGCCCTTTGTCGCCGATTCTGTTCATAACCTTTATGGACAGAATTTCTAGGCGCAGCCGAAGCGTTGAGGGGGTCCGTTTTGGGGGCCTCAGTATTGTATCCCTGCTTTTTGCAGATTATGTGGTGCTGTTGGCTCCTTCAAACGGGGCTCTCCAACTCTCACTGGAGCGTTTCGCAGCCGAGTGTGAAGCGGTTGGGATGAGAATCAGCACCTCCAAATCTGAAACCATGGTCCTCGGTCGGAAAAGGGTGGAGTGCCCCCTCCGGGTCGGGAAGGAGATCTTACCCCAAGTGGAGGAGTTCAAGTATCTTGGGGTCTTGTTCACGAGTGAGGGTAGGAGGGAGCGGGAGATCTGCTGTGATGCGGACGTTGTATCGGTCTGTCGTGGTGAAGAAGGAGCTGAGCCAAAGGGCGAAGCTCTCAATTTACCGGTCGATCTACGTCCCAACCCTCACCTATGGTCACGAGCTATGGGTCGTGACCGAAAGAACGAGATCCCGGATACAAGCGGCCGAAATGAGTTTTCTCCGGAGGGTGTCCGTGCTCTCCCTTATAGATAAGGTGAGAAGCTCAGTCTTCCGGGAGGGGCTCAGAGTCGAGCCGCTTCTCCTCCACATCGAGAGGAGCCAGATGAGGTGGCTTGGGCATCTGATTCGGATGCCCCCTGAGCGCCTCCCCGGTGAGGTGTTCCGGTCATGTCCCACCGGGAGGAGACCCCGAGGAAGACCCAGGACACGCTGGAGAGACTATGTCACCCAGCTTGCCTGGGAACGACTCGGGATCCCCCGGGTAGAGCTGGAAGAAGTAGCTAGGGAGAGGGAAGTCTGGGCTTCCCTGCTAAAGCTGTTGCCCCCGCGACCCGTCCCCGGATAAGCGGTAGATGATGGATGGATCTTATCTCAGCTAATGCTGCCATGCTGGACAGTAACAGACCAAGCCCACCCACTCAGCAACATTGGTCTGGCCCAGCTTTGGGCCACATACATCATTCATCTATAACTGCTTCAGACAACAAAGTGTATGCAGGAAAGTGGTTAAGATTGCACGATTGTCTGGGTCTCGTGTTGTTTTGTATTATTTTGTCTTTTTTTTTGTTAACTTTTCTTTTGATAGCGGCGCGGACACCCGCAGCGGCGCCTCTTGTTTTATGTTGAGAGGGAAGAAATTTCATCTGTGCTGTATGTTACACGTTACACATGCAGTACATTTGACAATAAAGTTTTATCTAATCCAATCCAATCACTTGCACCCGGCACACATACCTCAATGAATGACGGTCCTTTAGTGGCTCACATCTGGCATCCACAATGTGGGCCACATAAGGCCCATATCTGAGCCAAATTGCACAATCATATCTGGCGCTGCTCCGGCCCTACGCTGGGCCAGAACAGGTTTACTTATATCAGCCTTAATTCAACCTTAACTAAGCCACTTCTTTCATAAGCCATATTCCACCCAAATTTTTTTAAATGCCTCAAAAACGACTGTTATAAAAATATTGTAATGCCCTTCAACATGGACAGAAGGATGCACGCAGTCGCTGATGCAGCCTTTTAGATTTTAATAAACAAAAGGAGCAATAAACACACATTCATCGGAGTTGCCGTTAGCTACAACTCACGCCCATGCGCTCTCCACTCAGACTAATTCAGCCAATATTCGCCCAACCTGGCTCATCCCTTTTCTATGATGTCACACAAATACAAAAAACAGATATTACAATACATTTATTGTGTTATTTTGTGAACTTCACATGTAACTGCACATACACTGGAAAACTGCACTTTTAACAGTGAACACAGAGTCCAAACTGGGATGCAACTTGCTCTTGAACAGCATTTTTCTATCCATCAAATTATTGTGCTCTCCATGCCCTCTTTTTTTCTCATGCTCTCGCCATCTCTATCAGGAGCCAAATGTAGCCATCTTTTGATTATGACATCAATTTCCTGGTCTGTGGCCCAAGATGTAAGCCTGTTAGGTCTGACAGCCGCTGTAAGAACTGTAGGAAAACAAAGATGGACAGTGTGTTAGAAAAACAAACATTTGTACATTTCATTACCAATAAATGCTCAGTAAAAATAACCCTTGAAATTTCTTAAACTCGGTGTGACACCGTAGGGTGGAATATTTGCCACTAAAAACTAAATGTGGATAATTTAGATTTAAATAGTTTATACCGAATTTTAATTACATAATTTGAAGTCAGGTGGCTCGGATAATTTATTGATTTTATATTTTAATCTGAATCATATTGAATAACTGAATCTGAATTGTACAATTTGAATTTGAAAAGGATATAGTTTGTCTTTGAAACTGTATTTGATCCCCACTGAAAATTTAATTCTGTTTATTTTCATATTCAGTCTTACAAATACAAAACTTTTCATTTCAACGTCAGATTTTTTAAAAAATTCAGGTAACAGTTTTTCATTTAACTTTATGGTCAAATATGAAGTATCCCCTCCTTGTGGGTCCTGGCCTTGCCGTGGCAAGGAGGCTTGTGTGTTCTTATGATCCGGAGAGCGTTACCGTCTGGAGCTTGCTCCAGGTAGGGTCTCCCTTAGCGGGCCGGTCTTCGGGGAGGTTCCAGACTAACAAGGTCCCAACGGTGTGTCAGTACGCCGCTGAGATGGCAGCCCCATCACCCGACTATCCTGCAGAGGGCCAACAACCCATTCAGGAGAAATTAATTGTTACGAAACCGACCAGAAGAAACCAGACTGCCCAAACCGAGACAACACATAGGAACGCCCCCGACCAACGAGTACGGATTGACCTACGCCTGAAGACGCGCATTGCCACATGGAATGTCCGAACGCTTCTTCGGGCTGGAGCTCCTTCACTGCTGTCCTTGGAGCTCTCCCGCTACAAAATCACCATGGCGAGTCTGTGTGAATCAAGATGGCAAGGCAGCGGCGAAATTACAGCAGGAGAACACAGCTTCATATGGAGTGGCCCTGAAATCCGGACGGGCCTCCATGGAGTTGCGCTGGCCATGTCCAAAAATACACGGCAATCACTTATCAGCTGGATCCCAATTAACGATCGACTCCTGTCTGCACGGTTCCTCCACCGACATGGCAAGATGACAGTCATCGTTGCTTATGCCCCCACAGAACTCGCCGATGATACAGTGAAGGACACCTTCTTCGACCAACTCCATCAGATCGTTAGCCAAACCCCACCACATGACATTGTCATCATCCTCACTGACGCCAATGCAACCTTCTCTTCTTCCTCCAGAGAAGGACCATCTCACCAAACCCCCACACAACCCATTGGCACCACCTTTGTCGATAACACCACAAATGATAACGGCAAACGTCTGCTTCTCCTCTGCCATTCAAATAACATCTGCATCACCGACACATGGTTCCCCTGCAAGCAGATCCATCACTGGACCTGGTATAGCCCTGATGGAAGAACCCGGAAGGCGATAGACCATATCATCATCTCCCGCCGCTGGCGATCCTCCGTCACCAACTGCAGGGTCTTCAGAGGTGCACAGTTGGGCAACACTGACCACCGCCTGTTGGTTGCCCAGCTAAGACTTAAAATACGACTAGACCCATCTATCAGGCCACAACCACGCTTAATGTCTTCCAGACTCTGGGACCCCACCACTGCCTCCGCATATCGCCGCTCCATCACCTATGCCTTCACCGCTCTCGCCGTTGATGACATCGCAGACTGGGAGACTTTCAAATTAAAGGTCAACCAGTCTGCCCAGGATGTATTGGGAAGATCAAGATCTCTTCCCAAACAACCATGGATCTCACAGCTGACCCTCGACATCATTGACCGCCGCCGTGCTGCTCGCCTGCGCGGTGATATCACAGAGTACCGGAGGCTCAATGCAGCACGGAATGCGGCAATTGCAACTGACAGGGAGAGATACTGGGGAGAAGAGGCCAAACGCATGGAATCAGCAGCACAGCGCAACGACCTTAGACAGGTCTTTCAAATGCTGCGCCAAACCCGCATCGGACCACACATCAAGACCGCCCTCGTGAAGGATGCCAGTGGAAATCGCATCACCACTGAAATAGACTGCCTTGAACTCTGGGAAGAGCACTTCAGCAACCTCCTTCATCACCCTCCAGTCCCCACCGACCCCCGTCTTGTTACTGCTGCCAACTCTACCACCCCCAACCGCAAAACGGATCCAGTCACAATCGACGAGGTCAGAGCAGCAATAAAATCACTAAAAAATCACAAGGCCCCTGGAATCTGTGCCATCACTGCAGAGCTGCTCAAAGAAGGTGGTGACTCCATGGCCCAGTGGCTCACCCACATCATTAACCATGTGTGGGTGGCAGAACAGCCCCCCACAGACTGGACCCGAGGCATCATCCTGCCATTCTGGAAGCGGAAAGGCGACAAGCAACTCTGCAACAACTACAGAGGCATCTCACTGCTCTCCATAGCCGCAAAACTGTTCACCCGGATCCTTCTCACCCGCGTCCATCCCGCCATTCGAAGCCATCGCTGCCCCCAACAAGCTGGCTTCATGCCCAACCGGTCCACCATAAATCACATCTCAGCAGTTAGACTCATTGTTGAGAAGGTTAGAGAGTTTCGGATGGACCAACATCTTTTTATAGCCTTCATAGATCTCAAAGCTGCCTTTGATACAGTCGACCACCTCTCCCTTTGGAACATTCTGAAATACCTTGGAGTGCCACCCAAAATAACCACATTGTTCCAGCGACTCTACAACAACTCAGAGAGCTGTGTTCGTGTGAATGGGAAGGACTCAGAGTGGTTCCCCATTAACAGCGGGGTCAGACAGGGCTGCGTGGCCGCTCCTGACCTATTTAACTGTGTCATTGACCACCTAATGATCCGAGTCCGGGAGCAAGTCTCAGGCGTGTCGCTCTGCAACTTCCACCTGTCCGACCTTGAATACGCTGATGACACCACCCTGTTCAGCAACTCCCTCCAACACCTCAGCAGTGCTCTCTCCATATACCAAACAGAAGCAGCAAAGCTGAGCCTCCAAGTTAGCTGGCAGAAAACCAAACTTATGTATATTGGTGACGGACCGAACCCCTCCCCCCTGATCTTTGGCACAGACGAAGTGCAATTTGTCAATTCCATCATCTACCTGGGCTCCACTATTACCAGCAGTGGCGATCTCAAGCCAGAGATTGACCGCGGCAATGCAGTCACTGTGGCGGCCCCTCTGGCGCCACCACTCAGTGTCCCAAAAGACCAAGATGCGCATTTATAACTCAGCAGTTCTTCCCATCCTCCTATATGGTGCAGAATCCTGGCCATTAAACAAGACCCAGGCCAAGAGGATCGACGGCTTTGACACCAGGTCACTCAGAACCATCTTGAACATCAGCTGGCACCTCCATGTTTCCAACTCAAACCTCCGAAAACCCTTCAGCCCCCTGCATCCCGACTGGCCGCTCAGAGGCGCATCCGTTGGCTTGGTCATCTCCTCCGATTACCCCCGGAACACCCAACTCGTGTCATTTTCTCATTTGATCCAGCGACAGCCGGCTGGAAAAGGCCACGCGGCAGACCCCACACCAGATGGCTTGATGTCATCAGAGAGGATCTCAAACACCAGGGCCTTACCCTGGAGGATGCAGCGGACCTGGCCCATGACCGTGGTCATTGGCGGACCCTGGTGAAGCTGATCGGCTCTACGCACTGCGACGACCCAGCCGAATGAGACTGGGCATCCGCGTCGCAAGAGCATTATTATTATTATTATTATTATTATTATTATTATAATGAAGTATCCAGTTCGCATCGCAGCAAACTGAATCAAAATTTATTTCATTGTATTTCAGTGCAGAACTGGTTCTTTTTTTGGCAGTACCTCTGATTGTACAATCACCTACATTTTCACGAAACTCATATGCACACGGAAACTGACGCAGCAGGCTCAGGCCCAGCCCGCCTCTGACATAGCTGAGCGGGTTATTTCGCGCGCTTCAGTTTCGATTTAGATACAGCAGGTGACAATTTTAGGAAAAAATACATGTAAACAACCCTTAAATTGTAACAATATATTTTTAATACTTCCCAAAGTCACCATGAAGAAGTCATATCTGTGCTTGGAGCACATACAGTAATTTCCCCCCATTTCGGGCTAATGCTAATCATTATTATTAGCGCTCTTCAAAATTCAAGCTAAACTCGAGACAGAATTGTCTTCGTATTATAAATGCCAGTGCACTGTCACAAAAGACAAACGTTAACCTAACCATTAAATAAATTTACTCACACCGTCGCACCACGTCGTGATGCTGTGAGATGGTGGTCCACTCCGGAGGTAGATAATGGCGTCTTCTACGCCGATGCCAGGCTGATAGGCAAACTGCAGCGGGTCCAGTGGCTCACCAGCGGTCGAAGGTGGGCGAGGACGAGTCTCTCCAGCGTCTTCATCAGGTGAGACGTCAGCGCCACCGGTCTGTAGCTGTTCAGCTCCTTAGGGTGGGGGGTCTTGGGCAGTGGGACCAGACTGGGTTGTTGAGAGCTGGTCGAAAGAGGAGGGGGAGGATATTAAAGGACATAAGAGGAAAAAAAAAAACAAAAATAAGAAAATTCTAAACTTGTACCTTCTTTCGCTGACGTCAGTGGACTTCAACATAATCGTACTTGACCACGTTTAATTTGTGTGTGTGCACGAGCGAGCGTGCACAAGAATTAGTGTGTGTGTGTGTGCCAATGCGTGCATGTGTGTATGTGTGTGTGATGAATAGAATTCCGCATATGTCTGCGATGTAAAACAAGGCTGCAAGTAGAAAAAAAAAATCTGAAACTGCATTTGAGGGTGGCTCACTACTTGGCTGTACATATACAGTGATAATGTTACAGTTTACCCCCAGTGAGTCCCAGGGACTTGCCAATCAGAAAAGTATGAGTCCCATGATGCATTTATAGAGTGCCAAATTTTGAATTCTGAAATGGTCTACTCATTCAATTGCATATGATAATAACACAAACAACAACATATACTGTACATACAATTAAAAACAAATGCTGCAAAAATTTAAATAATTCAGTAGCAGGCCTGAAGATTTCGGAAAGTCACGGTAACCGTTTTTCGGTTCCGTCGGATTACCCGATGGGAAACCACGGTAACTAATTTTGGGTTCCGTAAGAATGGGAACCCATTTTTCAATTTTGACTGATGTTCATAATCAAGAATTTTGAAACTCAAAAGTATAATGTTTCTAGTGTAAATTTTTGGAAATTATGCATTAACGATGAACATTGTCACGTTGAGCTCGAAGCGACAGAGTAATCGCTTCGTGCGCAACAAACTGAGGATAAGTGGATCACCGAAATAGCAGACACAGAAAGTAACTTTGTCACGAAAATTACATTCATTACAACACAACCCCCCCCCCCCCCCATCTAAAGTTTAGGCAAAATACTATAATTACACACGAGAGGATGTCTAGGAACGTAACAATTATCAATAGTCTTTAAGGCAGTGTTTAACCGAGAATGAATAGGCAATAGCAATGGCACGGCGTGGAATACTTCAGCAGTGAGTCGACTGCCGTAGCGCCTAAATATAGCAGGTGCAATCACCGATAAATGGGTGGCAGGTGTGCAGGCGGCAAGCAAGAACACCTGCCCCGTGCTGTCAAATACGGAACGTGACAAACGTTACATCAGTAGCAGTGTACTCTAGGTTTATTCAAAAAAAGAAATGGATTAAAATATGTTGTACTCATATGGCATCATGAATACAGCATTCCACAAAATCTGATTATTTTTCCAATCTCACATTGCAAATATTAATTTACTGGTAATCATTAATACAGGTAAGTATTGATGTGGCTTGACATCCTCTTCCCAAAACGATGCATGTGTAATCTACTGTCAATTTGCCGAAATAATCTACCACACATCATCATTAGTTCTACCGACAGTTAACATTAGCATTACTACACCTTGTGACGAATGTTTTATTCCTAAAGTTACCATGCTACAATCAGTAAATTATAGAATAAGCAATACTCTTACATAATATTTTTCATAGCGATTAGCCTATAGATCTAATGACCAACTTGCCTCGTAAATAGTACTGCGATTTATCCATTTGTGTTCATATTGTATTTAATTGAAAGATGTTTTTTTTTCTCTTTCTCCTTTCTTCTTTCTACATACATTCTTGCTGCTGGAGGCTGTAAATTTCCCCAGTGTGGGACGAATAAAGGATATCTTATCTTAATCGTGCCTACCGTGGCATCTTGCTCTCGTGTTCTGTGCATACACCACAGGTGAGTTTAGTGATACGCCCTTCGGACGATTCATACGAAAAATCAGACTGGCATTCCCATTTCTTAAATGTCGTTATTAGTAGACCTCACCGCCTTCACAACCTTTCATCCGTGCGATTCCTCAGTTTGCAGACTAAAATAGCTATTTGCATGCGCACATAACGTTATCTGTTCCGTTCCCCCCAACACTGAACACAAAACAAAACGAAAGTAAATTAGAAGAAACACACTCACACACCACACCGCACCACAAACACAATACAGGCACAGTGAAATTGCGTTGGATTGGATTGGATTAGATAAGGTTTATCACATCACAAGCATTGATCACGCAGGAGAGATTTTGATCGCGTACAGTCAACTCGTGTGTGGTGACTTTTATGGAAAATTATGCGTCTAGGATGCGGGATGCAGAGGTAACGAGATGGCTGCATATATAGGCCAGAGTTGTACATTGATTTCTGGCCCAGATACTTCACTCAACAACTAGCCTACATCTGGTTTGCCAGAGTCAAGCCAATGCCTCTTTTGGCACTACTGGGCCATGTTCGGCCCACATGCCTTATGCCAGTGCCGACGCGATGCCATCTTTGCCAGCTTCATGCCAAATCTGGGCCAAATGTCTTTGCTGACTGGGCAGTGATATCTCCCCACTGATATTCGATAAGCACTCAGAGCACAGCTGGGATAGGCTTCAACACTGCCACAGACTCATGAGAAGAAAAGCGTTCAGATAATGGATGGATGGATAAAAGTGCTTAAATAAACATAGCATACCATCAATAAGAATTTACAAAACCCAATTCCGGTTAATTTCAATGATTTGCAAATCCTTCCCAACCAAAATTCAGTTGAATACACCACGAAGACAAGTTGGTGTTTAAACTGATAAACCTGTTTGTGTGTGTGTTTTTTTTTTTTTGGTAAATGTTCACTCATTTTGGATTTGCTCAAACAAAACAAGCTGCAACAGGAGAATATTTACCACTGCTTTACATCACCTTTAGTTTTCATAACTCGATGAGCGTTTGGTAACTGAATATTGAAGCTTTTGAGATGGAAATCATTTGTCATTCTTGCTTGATGTACTGCACAACTTCAGTAGCCCAATAATCCAGGGTTTCTGTTGATATATTTTGTACATCATACATAAATCATTCAATGGGAGAAAGGGGTCCAGTCTTGTACTTACACTCTTTTTACGATGAAGTGAACAATTAGGAATATTGACTTGTCGGATCACAGCACACTTTTCCACTTTGCGATTGGCTGTCAACCGATTCAGGGTGTCCCCCGCCTACTGCCCGAAGACAGCTGGGATAGGCTCCAGCACCCCCCGCAACCCTAGTGAGGATCAAGCGGCTCGGAAGAAACTAAATGCACAACAAAACAAAATATACAACATAGGTGATCGAATATTAACTATTTACAAAGAAAAGGAAAAAAACCACACTTCCACTGGTATCTACGTGATGCCACTGAACGCATCACACGCAGCAGAACGGCTGCACATTGTGCACAATGCACAATAATGGCGGCCGCGAAGAACCACGCGGGTACACGCCATCCACACAAATAGCCAAACAAAAAACGACACGAAAAACTATATACAGTACAATCAAAAGGAAAGAAGCATTACCTGCAACACAGTATGGCAAGAAGATAGATGAAGTCACCGGGCTTTTCAGTCTAAAAAATAACTGCGCAAAAAAAAAAAAAAAAAAAAAAAAACACCTGTTACTCAATGGATAAAAACTTTCATTCGACAAAACTTAAATTAAATGACGACACAAAAAAGAAATGTGGACTCGGAACAAATCAGGGAACTAATTAAATACACAGCGCCGTAGAAAAAGGGAAAACAAAGTGAAATATTGTAATTAAACTAGAAATGAATACGGACCGTCAATGAAACCTGACTTACCCTGTGACCTCCCTGGTAGCTCTGCCTGAACTACGGCGGGAAGCTGGTGCCATACCGTGCGCTGTTGCACCACTTCCGTCATAAATTAATAAACGCAATATATCACTCTGTTACACATAGATTGAAAAGGACTTTCACATCGTAGTGTTCTATTTTTGTTACGTTTTACAGAACCTCCCAGCTTTCTTGGAATTGGGGTTTGTATGACCACATCGTGGGGGAAAAATGTTTGTGCAAGAGAGTGAACTACATTCGATAATTCTGTGTTAAGGAATTATTCCGCTAGAAGTAGTAGTAGAACATTGTTGAATTTCATCTTGCTATGAGAACTATTGATACTAGTCTCTCTCCTGAGAATCTGCTGAAGTAGTTAAAACAAAGAATGTACTTTGAAGTTAGAGCCATTTCCCTCTGGTTAATTAACAGCCCCCCAAGGGCTTTTATTGCCTCCACTTCCTCATGAAAGTCCCTGAAGGCTCTCAAGTGCCCTCAAAGAGGAACCCTAATCTCAAGATCTGTGACCAGCAGCAGTGGTCTATACTTTGTCATCATATCAGAATCGAACTTTGCTTGATCTTCCTTATTTCTGCTTTTTATTTGGTTATGGTGTTGTTCCTTCCTGTTGGTTGTGTTTGTTCAGACACTGAAAGAAACAATGTACAAATGCGGTTGAGGGTATTTCCTGCTCAATGTTATTACAATCAACTTTAGTGCCCTCGGCCCCCACCACTTTGGGGCCCCCCCCCCTCCGCGGGACATGTTTTAGAGGAGCTGTTATCTCCGGTATCTTTGTTCCTTTGTTCCTGCCATCGCACCAAATGGGGGGTAGTGGTGGTCTGGTCTCACCTCACCGCTCCTGGCTTCCTCCGGCCACACCGGGTCAGATGACATGTTACTTTCTTTGTTTCGGGATTTGCATGGGAGGCGTACCTCCACGCCTCTCATTATCATATTGTCTCTATATAATCTCATGTATGTGTTTCTTCGGGGCTTCCTGATGAAATCTGAGACTCACAGGAGCCCGAATCGATTCGTGTTGCGTTGTGATAAACTGAAGAAAAGACTATGTGGTGTTGGGTCTTCTTCCACCTTATAGAGAGATAAAAGAATCTGTAAGCAAGGAAGGGCCAAGAGCAAATTGACAGCTCCCATTCCTCAACAAATGGCGTCACGAACAGGATCTCTCTGGAAAAAGACCGACACCGGTTTCAGGACCTTCAGACTCAGGCAGTAACCAAGGAGCGCTCCACTATAACCAGGTAAGACACACCTGTTCCTGTTATTACGGGCAAAGTGTCAAGATTCGGCTTATGTCCAATAAGGACCGATCAAATCAAACTGCTCTGAACCTGAATGTGTTGAACCAAGTATAGTAATTGGGTCTTGTAGGTGGCAAATAACAAATTGATAATGAGTTCGTAGGACTGACGACTGGAGATCGCGGTCTGAGTAAAATGAAGTACTGTACAGGAAAAAGGAATTAAGGTATAGGTGTGAGGTATATTCAAAACAATATACCGTCCAAACTTTGCCACTGAGTCGTAGATAACTGAATTGGCACAGTTATTGAGGCACCACGTAGGCGGTTTAAATTAGGTAGAACCGCTGAGTCGTAGGTTTGGCTAGTAGCTGACGAGCAAAGACCATACTGAGTTCGTAGGCATTTAAAAAATTAGTGGTTAATTGCTGAGGCAGGTCCAGGTAATTTTTATTATTCTGGATGCTGATAAATTGTCGTAGGACTGACGACTGGAGATCACGGTCTGAGTAAACAGCTGTATATTTAGGGCAAGTTAGGGACAGCTCCATTGTTACAATTGGAGAATTACGTGACGTCACACGGTCCATAAGGGAGTATATTGGACGGTGAGTATGATAAAAACATGGTGAACTGTAAGATGGACGGAACGCCTGAAGGCAAGAAAACGGTTGACATACCGTCTGGTGGTAAGTAGGAAAGAAAGGAAGGCGAATGCATTGCGCAGAGAGAGAGAAGGGCGAATGCACTGCGCAGTGGGGTAAGTAAAGCGAGAAAACAAGGTCTTAAGAATAAATTGTAAGAATAAGACAATAGGTTGAAATATAAAAAGAAAAAATATATATAACCAAAGTAACTCCGACAAAGTTATGATAAACAAGGCAGCGAGGATGCCTCCTTCACCGCATGAGGTGACGAGCGCTAAAGTTATGACCCCACTACAAGCGCCGAGTAGCCGTTTGAACATAGGCGAGGAAAGGGGGATAACACATACTAGCCATTTTACTGGCCCCCACCTGAATCCCTTGTGTGCCAAGCTTCCCCCTGATCTGCCCAGGGTGGTTCATAAACAATTGGTAAAAGTAGAAAAATGTATGCAAATTACACAGGATAATGAGAGCATGAGTGTTTGGGATGCAACCACTTTTGTAACTAAGGAGACTGAATTGACGAGGCAAATGTTGCTGGATTTGCCTAAAATTGACTATGACATACAGTTGTGGGCAATAGACTGGCTTAAGAGTAAGTATTTACCCAAAGAGATTATGGACCTATTAGAGGGAATAGCCTCTTGCAAATTGACTAGGTTGAATGATAGAAAATCAGACGCGCTGAGTTCCCTTTATGCAACAACATGGGGTCCTTCACAACAACTGGTGTTTGAATTGCTATCTGAGGTACACCCAATGACTTATTTGGTTAATTGTATGGATGCTTGGGTGACTGTCACAGGACAGGACCCCAATAGTCATCCATTGAATCAGGCTTTGTTCAGGCAAGCAGTGCTGGGGGGTTGTCCGTCTGATGTGCAGAAAATGATGACTAACTCTCCCACTCTCCCCACTTCAGATGACGTGAATTGGCGAACTCATTTCCTATATTATGTGCAGCAATCTCGAATGAGAGCCGAGGAAGAGACTGAGAAAACATCCGAGCTACAGAACAACTTTTTGAATCCACAAGTACAAGAGGCTAAGAGAGCCTCCAGTAATGCACGCAAAAAAGAGAAACTTGGGAGATCTAATCAAATGTCAATCAGTGTCTCTCAACAGGCTCCACCGCGGCTGATCACACCCACACCGCAGCTCCAAGCCACTCCTCAACATTACGGCCTGCCCACAAGGCAGGGCCGAGACGCATGGCTGGGGGGAGGTCTGAGACGGGAAGGTGGGCGTGGACGAGGAAGTCACGGGAGCCAAGCTGGCTGTTTCATTTGTGGTGATGTGAATCATTGGACAAGGAAATGCCCGCACCGCCGGCGCCCACCTGTTCATCGATCAGGCTATGATCAACAAGCTCTGACTCCTCCTCCGCAAAACCAACAACAATGACAGGATACGGCACCTCCAAATGGACAATACCCATCTGCTCCATGGGTACCCGAATCCCCAACAATCGGGATCACTGCTGGCCTCACTGAAAGACTGTCATGAACTTGAACATGCTGGACTACGCTCGCTCCCAATGCAGGCTGATACAAGACTGACTATTGCTAAAGTCAGCCGATGACCCACCACTGAACTCTGTCTTCCAACAGTATCGGCTTTGGTCTCCTTAGACTTCCTCCATATGACCTTACCATCCGCTGATCGGTCCTTCCCACTGCACAATGCTTTTGACAAGCTAGAGATTGAAATTTATCGCATGGCCTGGTTGGGTGAAACACAAGGCAATTTGTTTAATGTTCCCTCCTCCTCAATTATTGTAGGTCCTGAAGGGTGTGGCAGCCAGAGTGGACCTGTCAGAGGATCTCATCTCATTGACTGGTATCTAGGCCTGACATGGCCGCGCCGCTCATACTTTTTTGCCGTCTACTCAAATATCCAAAAATTCTCATTCGTACACATTTTTGTAATCGATTTGGCTAAGGTTTTTTCCATATACCTCTTTCAGAATCGTATAGGGAATTTTCTCATTCTCTCACCTTGGAGTTAAATTTTACCACACTCGGTTGCCCCACGTATTCGATTTTGTCTTCTGGAATTTTTATTCAGGTGCTTAAACACCTTATCTACTCTTTCCGACCTACGGATGGCGTTGTGCTTATTCGGTATAGTAATGCATCATCTAAGATTTGTTGTTTGGATGCCATGTGGTGGCACCTTTGACGTTTGGCTTTTTGCGGTTTCAAAATATCGCATGTGAAAATTACAATGCGCACTGCCTTTATATTTTTGGGGAGACTGAACACATCAGAAGGTACAGCGATGCCGGTTTCTTTTGTGCAGCCTGATTTAGCTGATTTACTTAGATGTTTCTGAAAAAGAAGGTTCTGTTTCTGTAGTTCTTTTTCAGAAAAGAGGGGGGAACGTGAATGGCAGGAACGTGAACAACAGGGAAGTAAAAGACTAATTTTGATGAATTTTGACATACGTCAGCAGGCAATTGGACCCAATTGAACAAAAATATTCAGCATGCATCAGATATGCGGCAGCATGAGGCAAATGTTTACAATAAAAAATTTCAAAAACTGCCACAGGAACATCGATTCAACATAGTGAAGAAAAAACAAAGAAACAAAAAACTTAGAGAGGCTCTGCCAAAACCAAAAGAAGTAGTTATTAAATGCAGGGCACATATTAGAAGGACTTTCCCACGTAAAAGACAAAATGAAAAAAATGACAAAGCAGACTAGATGACTAAAGAGACAGTAGAAGACGACTTGATCTTTAGTGATGGAAGTGGAATCAAAAATGGGAAATTGTATGTTTTCCAAACTAACAACCTTATTTCAGACCAAGAGAGGGTATCCCGGAGGAGAAGAACTAACCGGGTGGCCAGGGATGAGACTGGTTTGTATCGGCATGAAATTGATGGACGTCCAGTCCTGTTGGCAACTAAATTGAAGACTCCAATTCGGGAGGCATGGGGTTTTTTATCTGCAATTCAAGGTAAGCTCGAACCAACGTATCAGAGGCTTATATCAAAAACTCAGATGGTGATGACCTCAGAGAAATCGGATTGGGATGAGGCGCTACCACTTGCGCTTTCACCATGAGGTCCACCGTTAAGTCCACCACGGGTCTCACACCTTTTAAGATGGGACGTGACGAGGAGTTCCCCGCTCCATGGCAATCCATGGACCCGGGCGCTCTTCAACAAACGATTCCCCATGAAGCAGACAAGGAGTCATTGAGTGTTCTCGTCTCCTATTTTCAGGAGCGGACGAGACTCCAGGGTGAACACTGACATGAAACCACAGACGTATCCCGAGCATGTGTATCTGGGGGTCCTACAGCGGAAGGGGCACCAGCCGAGATGAATGGGACCACGCAGAGTGACAGAAAGGACCCATCATGCTGTCTACCGAGAAGGAATGTGTCAGCCCCAGGAAGCGTCTCCAACTTCAAAGTGACATTCGGAAGGACGCCTGGACGTGAAACCAAGACAAAGTTCTCAGGGGGCCCAGAACTAATAACATATCTTCCTGATCATACTGGTTATTTTGGTCTCTATTTCTCTACTAATGTGGGCACTGATGTCAGGCTTCACTGAGACGGTTATTTCTGGCTGTAGTTTGTTTGATGATGCTTTGCACAAGACAGAATTGGTTGTTCCGCTTTGACGACGGAGTTTGACACCGAAGTTTTGTGATCACAATATTAATTGTGATCAAGAGAGGGATTGTTAAGGAATTATTCCGCTAGAAGTAGTAGTAGAACATTGTTGAATTTCATCTTGCTATGAGAACTATTGATACTAGTCTCTCTCCTGAGAATCTGCTGAAGTAGTTAAAACAAAGAATGTACTTTGAAGTTAGAGCCATTTCCCTCTGGTTAATTAACAGCCCCCCAAGGGCTTTTATTGCCTCCACTTCCTCATGAAAGTCCCTGAAGGCTCTCAAGTGCCCTCAAAGAGGAACCCTAATCTCAAGATCTGTGACCAGCAGCAGTGGTCTATACTTTGTCATCATATCAGAATCGAACTTTGCTTGATCTTCCTTATTTCTGCTTTTTATTTGGTTATGGTGTTGTTCCTTCCTGTTGGTTGTGTTTGTTCAGACACTGAAAGAAACAATGTACAAATGCGGTTGAGGGTATTTCCTGCTCAATGTTATTACAATCAACTTTAGTGCCCTCGGCCCCACCACTTTGGGGCCCCCCCCCCCTCCGCGGGACATGTTTTAGAGGAGCTGTTATCTCCGGTATCTTTGTTCCTTTGTTCCTGCCATCGCACCAAATGGGGGGTAGTGGTGGTCTGGTCTCACCTCACCGCTCCTGGCTTCCTCCGGCCACACCGGGTCAGATGACATGTTACTTTCTTTGTTTCGGGATTTGCATGGGAGGCGTACCTCCACGCCTCTCATTATCATATTGTCTCTATATAATCTCATGTATGTGTTTCTTCGGGGCTTCCTGATGAAATCTGAGACTCACAGGAGCCCGAATCGATTCGTGTTGCGTTGTGATAAACTGAAGAAAAGACTATGTGGTGTTGGGTCTTCTTCCACCTTATAGAGAGATAAAAGAATCTGTAAGCAAGGAAGGGCCAAGAGCAAATTGACAGCTCCCATTCCTCAACATTCTGTTATAAAGTAAGTGATTATCACAGAAATTGCATACAACCTACCATGCATTTTCAACACCGCTTACCCTGAACAAGATCACAGGGGCTGGAGGAGCCTATCATAACTGACTTCGGAGGTAGGGCGCAGTCGCACACTCTGAACTGGTAGCCAGCTAGTCAAAGTGAACAAGTCGACCGTTGTGAAAAATGAACAAAAATCCCCACATCCACATCATCAACCCCACGCTGACCATACACATGTAAGGCAACTGTACTACTACACTATCAGCGACTATCACAGAAATTAATGACTCAATACATTATTCGTGGTCTTGATTATTCGTTGTCATGTCAAAACAAAGCTTTTGCTTTGAAATCACACCGGAAGCTGTATTATCGTTTTGTCTAGCTTTTGGTCTCGGTTCATGTTAGTCTGACAGAAACTCTCAAACAAAACAAACATGGCAGGTCAGTATAAACTTCCAAAGTTTCTTTAATTCGCGTCGCTACATCGTCATATTGAACCACGGGCATGTGTTTGTATGGTTAATCTTCAGTATCAACGACCTTTACTCTCTTCCGGTAAATGTCTTTTTTTTACGAAACATTATTATTGTTCGGTTTAACTTTGTCATTTTATTATATTTTTGCCATATATAAATGACATTTTATTACATTAAATTGATGCCAATGTTACGGTATTATTCCTCTCTGTTAGTTGGTTTTGAAAGAAACAAAGAATGTAGAATTTTGTTGGAGGTATTTCCTGCTCACAGTGTTTACAATCACCTTTAGTGCCCCTCGATCCCCACCACTTTTAGGGCCCACCTTCATAGGACATGTTTAACACCAAAAGAAGTTATCTCAAGTATCCGTGTTCCTGCCATCACACCAATGGTTGGTAGTGGTGGTCTGGTCTCACCTCACCACTCCCACATGGAGGCGCAACTCCCCGCCTCTCATTATCATATTGTCTCTATATAATCTCATGATTGTGTTTCTTCTGAGCTTCCTGACTGAAACCTGAAACCCGCAGGAGCTCGAATCGATTCGTTAACTGCAGAAAAATAAATTAAACCCTTTGAAGAACTGTTCATTGACTCCAGCCTGTATTTGGATAACCAACATCCTCATCATCCGAAATTAACGAACACGGGGAGGGAGAGAAAGCCCGCTCTTCCCCCAACAACACGCAAGTCCAGGGTTCTTGTACTGTGGTGGGCTGTTGAAATCAAACAATACTTTTACTCGCACCGTACATTGGTACTGTTCCAAATGTATGCTTAATACTGTTATGTTTCCTGCTTGTTGGTGTGTAGATGTCTGCAAAATACAGTCAATGTGTTTACTCTGAAACGCAAAAAAGTAAAATGAAATCAATAAATAAAATACACGTTCTTGTTTTGTGATTTGAATGTTAAGACTTGTACTAATACTTGCCTTGAAACTCTTTGTGTGTATACAGATACTCAGTCATCCTAACCACGGTAATCAGCCAAAAAAAAAAATGAAGCAAGGCACCTGGGTTGTTCTTTTTTATTGAAGCCGTTTCACCTTGAATCCAAAAGGCCTCTTCAGGTCAAAATTTCAGGTGCGCATTCACTCTCTTCATGCCTTTGTGGGTGAGCTGTTGTTTAGTATTAACAAATATGGGGAAACAACATTCATATCAGCCTGCTATGCTGCCTGTTTTTCATTGAATGACTAGACACAACTCTATTTTAAAGTTAAAAAAAAAGAATACATTAATTATGCCTGTTTTTGTCTCATTGATCACAGTGATTGATTGGGCATTGACCGTAAATTGCCAAAACACCATGTTATAATAATCTCCTTCGTAACTACTGTATTGTAATACTGTATTATTGTATTTTTGAAAAGCAAGTGGTCAAGTTGACCTTGCAGTGTCTCCTTTGTGCAGGCATGGCTGTGTTTGACAAGTGTTCAGTGCTTTTGGACCTGAAAAACTTGTCCTTTAAGGAGAGGAAGAGTCTGAAGTTGTCCGTGACAGAAAATGGAGGAAGCCTTTGTTTTGTAGTCACCAAACAAGTAAGACGATGTGCAAAAGCAACCATTGGGTACGTGCACTTATGTGCACGGTCTTTCTTTTTAGTTTTTACATAATGGCCACAGTACAGTACTCTTTTTTTTCCATTTTCAATTTTTCAAGAATTTTGTCAGCCACATAGGCAGCAAATGTTCAATGTGTTTCATGATAAAACTTTACTGATGAACTAAAATATCGGCTAGCGAACAAGAGTTACATCATTAAGATTTTTTTCCTGGACATGTTTTGTGCAGCTGGTGGTTGCTAAGAAAAATGAATGGGGCAACATTATTTGTTCTTGAAAGACTAATAAGACACTTATCTCAGATATGCTTTTTTATTCTGTTTCCTTGGTAACTTGATGCAGAGAGAGGATGCTGTCGAAGGCTTTCTTGAAATCGATATAGTTGATCATGAGTGGTATCTGAAGTTCTTGGCACTGCTCTATGATGTTTCTATGATGCTCTATGATGATCTATTCGGCGCAAGACCTTCCCTTCCTGAAAACATGACAATAGTACCAATTTTTAATGCACTGCTCCCTAAGGGATCAAAGGTCACAAGCATTCATTGTGACCTCGAAACTGCAGAAATGTCTCCAAAATGTCAGAATGTTTTGGTTCTCAAATCGTTGTTTCCTTGCAATTGTACATTGAAAAACATTCTGTTCCTATTTGCTCATGCAATTGTTAACAAAGTGTTGAACCTCGCCCTATATTTGTTTCCACTTCACCCTGGAGTGCCCCACCTATTAAGACCAAAGTTCTAATTTTGAAGCAACCAACTCTTGGGATCCACCCGTTACCGCAGGTGCACACATGCACACACAAACCCGCGCATGCCATGATGAGCAACAGCCACAATGACGTCTAACATTAACGAAACAGAAAAATAATGTAGATACAAGAGTTTGTGAAAAGGGAATCACTGCCCACTTTAGTGGAGACCTGACGCGGAGGCATGGCACGCAGTTCTGCAGAGTGTTCAGTGCACAAACATGACTATCATAGTTCACTTGTACCATTTTAAAATGCTTCTTCTGGTGCTCCAGATTCCCACTCTTTACCAGTGCCATCAACGAATTGCAGATGAAACAAACGTTGAATGACAAAAAATAAAATAATTCACAACAGCTTTGATCGCAAGCGGACCGCCAACAACCTTATTTTTATACTGTACTAGCTGGTTCGCCGCCCTCCGGGCGGCTCATCAGCTAGTTCCTGCGGAAGGCTGGTAAGGTGGTGGTTCGCCGCCCTCCGGGCGGCTCATCAGCTAGTTCCTGTGGAAGGCTGGTAAGGTGGGCCTTCGGCCCACAAAAGTGTTGTTGCTTGGTTCAACTTTTTGTTCATCTTCATTGCATATCGCGAAAATAAAGACATGTTTAGCTCTACTAAATAACTAACAATTTCATTGCAATGCTTGTGGGTAGACAACATTTTTTCGCTAAGATGCCCGCGCGATCGTAGTGAGCCACTGCCTGAGCGGCGCAGCGGCGCGGTGAAGTAGGTACGTTTTGAAAAGGGACAGACGGAAGGACAGACCGCGTGCGGGACGACGCACAATATATATATACATATATATTATACACGTATATGAATGTATATACACACACACGTATATGTATGTGTATACACATGTGTATGTGTTATTTTTAACCAGGGTGATTGTGGCCACGCTATTTGGGCGAATACATGACTTGACTCAAAGATGGGAATACCCCTCACTTTCCTCGCACACGCACACACACACACACACACACACACACACACACACACACACACACACACACACACACACACACACACACGCAGACACTCATGCCATGGTGAGCAACAGCCATAATGGACCCTAACATGAATCAAACAGAAAAATAAAGTAGATATAAAAGTGTGTGAGTTTGTGAAAAGGAAACCACTGCCTACCTTAGTCAGAGACCTGACATGGAGGCAGGGACGCACTTTGTTATGTATTAAGTGCAGATACATCACTGTCATACCTCACGTGGACTGTTTTAAAATTCTTTGCCAATGTTATCAGTAAATTGCAGATGAAACAAACTTTGAATGAGAATAAAAAATAAAGCAGCTTTAAAAAAATAGAGTTTATTTTGTTCTAATCTTTTGTGAAAGCAAAACTGATAGGATGCTTCGGGTGCAGTGTACACAAACACAAAAAAAAATACCATATTAACCGTTTCAGGGACAGCGGTTACTACAGTGGACAACTTATCATGTTATCAGGTTACAGGTTGTCATTATTGGTGAATGAATTATTGGGTTCCTTACACACTCTATTTTTTTTCTTAATTTTTACCAACACCTCTCGGGGTAACCTCAGACCAATGCATGGACTACCGTTCGACTGCGATTGACTTTAAATGATATATATATGATTGAATTTAAGTGATATATATTTGTGGGACAAATAAAGGATATCTTATCTTATCTTATCTTATACATTTTTGGTGGGGGTTACATTGAACTTTTGACACCCCCCCTCCCCAAATATGATCTCCTACCACCCAAACAACCCCCCACGTGCACCCCATACCCTTGTAGCTAACATAGCTTGGTGACATCCACTCGTTACACTGATGCAGCAAACGGAGAGGACCTACATGACTAAAGAGGCAATCAGTCAGTTAGAATGGTTTTGGATTTGCGGATATAAGCAACAAAGATTGTGCTTTTCTATGTTTAGAAAATGTTAACTACAGCGAATAGCGCAACTAAATAATTTCAGCATGTGAATCTGAGACATGTGAAAGGATGCACGGCACAGAAGGAAAAGCTTCCACTAAGACTTGGAGAACATGAGTGGAATCAATGTGACATTGCTTTACAAAGACAAGAAAGAACCTTGATGAAATGCAATCACTGAGTCGATTGCGCTGAACATTGTGCAAGTCAAGTTACCCCTTTGTATTTTCCACATACTGATCCACTTCAATGGTGGGTGTAGCTGGTGTGATAAACTACATACAATTTGTCCAAAACATTGAAACTCCTCTACAACGAAATCATGTTTGCAGCAAGAAATGTTTCTTTCCGAATGAAGCAGTAGAGGTCGCTGTTGGATTAGACTTCGTTGTAGTGAATGTCTTCGCGAGGCTGGAGCAGAGAAAATGATTTTGTATCACGCAACAGGGTGTTTTTTTCATCGTATGGGTGGCAATAGAATGGGAATGGTGTTAATGCATGAAGATTTTTTCACATTAGGGGGTATTTCGCCCATGTAAGTTTTATTCTAGAGGAGTTTCACTGTAGCTCATCCATATGAATTACACATTTATCACGGTTTTATTTATTTATTATATCTCTGTATATTTTAATCATGAAGTCACACCAAAATATCATTCTATACACTCTACACAATACTGTTTCAGGTGTTGTAACTTTACACGAAGAGGGTCTCAAATTTCACCAACTGTTAGACCAGCCTTAAATAAACATCACAGCGCTGAATAATATAGGATTGTAACGCGTCTGTATTTCTAAGTACCCTATCAGAGAGCATTTTCAATGTATGGGTAACTTTACAACATGTTACTAGGCATGCCTAAAGCTTCATGTTGTGCACAGGCTTATTTTCTTTGTTTATCAAAATAAGGCAACCTACCAAATAGAGAAAAGGCAGCCACAGGATGGAATATAGAGTAAATGTGTGTAGGTGGCGGGAAGCGGGGGTAGACTGTAAAAGATTTAGGTTTTGCTTGCACAAATCCCACCTTGATATATGCCCACGAGAGAGAAAGAGAGCGCCATAAATATGAGGTGCAGACATGAGGACTAATGGAAAAAGGGTCCATGCAGCATGTGCACTCTCCTCTGTTTACACAGTGCAGACAGATTGAATCAGAGCCAACACGCACCCAGTTCCAGCCAAGCGACTCTTGGCTCTTGTCGATCACGGCCTTCATTTGCTTGTGGCGCAGACACCAATCAAAGAGTTATGCTCTCTCTTGGCTGATGCATAGGCCCGTTGATAAAGCGTCTAAGTCAGGCTCACTCAGCTCGACACAGATGGCTCGAGGCCATGCAAAGGTTTCTATCAGCAAACAGGAGCCACAAAAAGATTGTGACTTTGCACTTAGGGTGTATGTGAGTATCTGTGTGTGACTGTTTTTGTATTTGCAGTGAGCAGAGCTGTTCTCAAGCCATCCAAAGATAAAACCTACCCTCCAGATAAGAGTGTAAGCGTACTGGGCAAGTTCAGGTGTGTATCGTGCCTGGGCGCAGCAAGGTGTTGGGGCATCAGGATAGGATGAGGTCGAGAGACCACTAACACGGCATAATCAACCTTTGGACTCATAGCGTCGCTCTCTGGTTTTCCTCATACCTTTTCACACTATTCTTTTAAGGCACCTTTGAAGCCACGGCCCTTTGTGTTGAAAGCAAATGTGAAAGAGGCTGGTACTATGTTCATTACACTTTTAAAACTCATCATATTGTGTGACACCGCTACATCTTATATGGATGCGCATTACTGACTTTTATTGCGAGTCATGACAAATGCAACCTTGGAACTGTCCTTAACATAGGTGGAAGGTTGCTGATCAAATATTAATGAGCACTGATGAATGAATTGGCCACATATTCCGGAATTACCACCATAGTGTGACAAATGGGGTAAATTTGGGTGATGACATACTGTGGGAGCAGGAGGTATTCTAACCATGGGTGACCGACTGCTCAACATGCAAGACTAATTCCTCAAACGGACGGGTCAGCAGGGCAACCGCGCCATGGAGTTCCGTTGACATGGTCTCCTGGTGTCCCACCAGTCGTCCCTGGCTGGCCAAAATATTCATACATTTATTTGACTCAATGGGATCCAGAGTCGGATTATTCTGACACGGTCTGTAGACCACCCAGGTGGAGAATTGATCCCAAAATTGCAGACTCAGATAAGCTGCGTTACAAAAATATTTAAAGAAAAAAGAGGTACCCAAACATACAAACATAAAACACAGACAGAGCAAAACCATTAAAGAATGTGGCTGTGTTCAACACACTTGTCATCACCAAAGTGCCTCTGAATAACGCAAATATAATTTTTTGCTCTTCTAGCTGTTTTTTTCTGTTATTTCTTTTTGCCCTCTATCAGAAGTCTTTTTTTCTTCACACGGACTGCGATTTCAAATAGTTAATAATTCCTTTCACCTTTTCTAAGGCTCAATTTTAAGCTGAAGAATTGCATCCATAAAGCCTGATGCTGCCACCAAATATGATTTTCTTTAGGTGCGGTGCTCTTTTGAAGTGTAGCAGTGTTGTTTCCACTACACATATCTTTTAAATTAAAAAAGAGGGCGTGCACACTTTTGCAACCACATTCTTTTAGTTATTTATTTGACTTTCTCTCTCTGCAAAACCATCAAAATGTTTTTAGTCTATTGATGAGGCCAAATGCATTTGACAAAATAAAATTGTGATAATGAAAGGCTTTCATAGCAAAGTAATTGCCGGTGTAATTATGTCATTTCAGGATTAAATACTGCCCAAAATAAATGAAAGACTTAGGTATAAGTCTTATTATTAGTATTATTAGTATAATAGGTATATTCAAATGCTCATATTCAAAAAAATTCCGGGATTTGGCTGGCAACCATTTCAGAGCATTCCCCAACTCTTACCGAAAGTCAGCTGGGCTCCAGAACATCCATGACCCTATTGAGAACAAGCTTTATAGGAAATGGACTGATGATTCATCAAAGAATGACAATACAGAAGTCAACAATTAAAATTTCAATTCCTGCTCCGTTTACCATCGAGCTAATACATGCTCATGGTTATATTCTGTACACAATTTGAGCACATATGTCAAGAAGCAAAAAGGCTGATCCGCAAGTCAATTTTAGCAAGTCTTTGTAGATGCTCGGTGCTCATGCCTCATTGCCCATTTACGACAATGTGGAGATGCTCCTCAGTTCGGCGGCATGAGAACAATTTCGGTCACAGTTGAAGCATTGAGGAACTGGTTACTTTGCTACGAACAGAAATAAGGGTCTTCAGTGAACCTAAAATGCACATTTTTGGAACGCGGGTGAAAGATCACACAAACACAGGGAGAACATATTTATTCCAGAAAGGAAAGTATTTTCCTTTGTGTGCAGTACCCTGAGTAATATTCTTTTGTTTTCAAAATTAATAGAAAAAGTCATGTTTGATACATTACATAAAGCCTCTATATATGAGAGCGCCTCTCTCTTTTCAGCTTGCACGTCACAGCCATCTGCTATAGACTACCGGGCTTATCACGCTAAAGCTCCCTCAGAATGGGCTCCTGAAATACTGAAATGAAAGTACTTATCTTGGCACTTCTGCTGTGGATTTCTCCAGGATTTATACAGAACAGGATGAAGACATTCCAGCATATCCAAATGACTTCAATGTTGCCAAGTATTCCATCTTTCATAAGGTGACTGTTAGGCACCATGTCTCTGTGCCTTACTTGTCAGAGGTAATAATGTGCTATAATGTACTCGTCTATGTAGGATGACAGCGGAACCTGGTGTGTGCTGGAGCTGCAGAGCGCCAAAGGACAGAAGAGGCAGCAGTACCGCGTGATTAACTACCAGAAGGGCGTAAGTCAAATATGTCTGCTCAACGTTCCGCGAAATATTGGTTTATATTGTAATTTGTTTTTGTGCTAACAGCAGACGGTACCAAATGACATGGTGATATTCCCGTCGACCTCAGAGGAGGCTGTGGAGGTCTACCAGGCACTGACTGACATCCTGCTGGCTTCGGGTCTGCGCCCATGGGCCAGCATTCCCCCGCAGGATCAGAACCTTGGCTCATACGCCCTTCAGCAGGTTCTCCACCCCTCCCTCACAAAAACACATAACGCGAATATTTGAGTAATTATGAAAACAGTTGCAGCCAAATAGTCTCTAGAGGGCACCACTAAGACATAAAAGATTATTATACCATAAAACAGCTCAAGCTTCCTCTGCGGATCAGGGGTAATACTGGCAACATTATGAGCCAACATAAAATTTATTGTGGGGGGTCACATACGAGCTGTCTCTATTACCTAGTCAGGTTCCTAATTGTCGTCTTGATGCACTTTGTCACTAATGTTTTTAATAATAATACAATAATTCAAGCAATTATTGTATCGCCAAAATTCAGTTGATGGAGAGACATGCTGCTCCTTCTATTTGTAGGTCACACTGAAAAAAGTACTTTCACGACCATACGGCACACCATATTAAAAGGCGCAGTCTCAATTACAGATGCTATTTCTGTATGTATCACATACACAAGGCGCATTGTATTATTGGACGCAGGCATGGTAAAACACATGCTAGCTTAAATAATGTGGTAGCATGCCTGCGTGCTAGTGTATATTTTTAAAAAGGCAGCAGGAGTAAAACTGAGTTCTATTGTATTTTATTGAAGCATTTAATAATGTACTCATGTTATTTTTGGATCAACCCTCAACCACAAATCCATTAAAGTCCTCATCTTCTGTATCCGAAATGAATAGCTGGGCAGGTTCTCCATCAAACATGCCGGGTTCCCTCACGTCATGTTCCCTCGAGTCGGTGTCATTGCCGCGTGGCTCCTCAGAAATTTTGCCAGCTTTTTTGAAAGGTTGAACAACAGTACAAGCAGACGTGTTACTTTGGGCATCCATTCATAAATTGTGGCATAACTGGCCCGTGCTGCCTCCCAGTCTTAGTAAAGCTGTGTTCGCCATCGCTCTCATGCTGCTCGCAGCTTGACTTTGAATGTCCTGTTGACACCGATGTCCAGCGGTTGGATTTCCTTCATAAAGCCTCCCAGAATAATGGCAAACGCCAAGTTCATTTAGCGTACTACACTCGTTTTTTCACAGCGACTCTGACATGGATGGTGTCACGGATCATTTCCTTTTCGTCCATCCAGCCTTTTTGATTGGCCCTAATGATGACTCCGGCTGGAAACTTAACTTTAGGCAGCGTCTTGTGAAGTTTCTGTCCATTACCCTGACAACCAAGCACAACCGTCGAAGGTGACCGTTACCTCATCCATGATGGTGATGTGGTTGGGCTGGATTTGTCTGGCGGCAATGTTTTTGTTGTATTTCATAATACAAAGTATTTGTGTCCCTCATTACTTGCGGTAGCCCATGCAGGTAAACTGGGAATGTGTGGATTGGTTGAGATTAGTCTGTAATGGAAGCAAAGTGAAGCCGGCAGAGCGCCAAAATAGAGGATTAAAATCTCCAATCTTTATTTAATGCATTGCAGAACATTACCTTTTCCTGCAGTATGAGCGGAAGATGGCTAGCTTTTCCTTGTAAAGTGCCAGATGTTGCTGCGCCGCAGTTGTCCTTGCCCTAATGGAGAGATGGTGCCGCTTCATAAAACGAAAGCACCAAGATACATGGATACGTTGATCTTGAAGACTCTCTCGTGGCTGCTTGATCCTCATGGACCTCCGCGTAACTGATAGCTTGCAATTTAAACTATGCTTCATAAGTGTGTCTTTTCGTATGTGCTGTTTTCAGGTGTCCTTAGCCAAACTGATGCTGTTTAGCACAATGCACATTCCGACACTATAAACGCTCACTGGGGCTGTGTCTGTAGAATTCTCTTTCTCTTTCCTCAGTCATGCACACCTTTCCTTTCCTCTCCATAAGCAGTGTGTCAGTACAAAATCAGTCAGTCAAGCGGAGCGCTCCTCGAAGTCACACAGCATTCACAGATTTTGGAACGTGGTGCATACATAATATGCCCCGCATTATTAGGTGCCCTGCCCATTTTGGAGTAAATTTAAGACTTTTAAATTTGCCTTACAGTCGTGAAAATACAGTCCTTGATTTTCAGTAGAACATAATTTAAAAGTTTTCACATCATATCATTTGTTTTTTTTGGAGGAAATCATGTAAAAATGGCTCGACATTTTAATCACGTGCAACCAATGTGCATGTTCGAATCAGGTAAATCCAAAGGATTTTTTTTTTCAAAGCAGACAATCTGCAACGCAATAAGCACCAAAATAATGTCACAATCCTGTGAAACATCTATGTGCATTTTGTCATTTTAAAATATGTGTACGTTAATGGGATGTCCGTAACGCAGACACACCACACGTCGATTTATAATTCCCTACAAAGGTTCCTTGGTTTTATATCTGTTGATGTTGCCATGCAGGGTAGATTAACAGCGAAGTCATAAATCCATCCATTTTCTGATCCGCTTAATCCTCACAAGGGTCACAGGGGGCGCTGGAGCCTATCCCAGCCGTCTTTGGGCAGTAGGTGGGAGACACCCTGAACCGGTTGCCATCCAATTGCAGGGCACATAGAGACGAACAATCATCCACGCTCACACCCACACCTAGGGACAATTTAGAGCAGGGGTGTCCAAACGTTTTTGGACCGAATATCGACTTTTCGATCAACCAACCTCACGCGATCGAGCCGTTACCGTGCACGCAAATACATACGCGCGCCATGATGAGCAACAGCCTGACACGGAGGCATGTGACGCACTTTTGCAGCCTGTTAACGATAGTAGCTCACACGTACCGTTTTAAAGTGCTTTCCTCGGCCCTCTAGATTCCTATTCTTTGCCCGTGCCCTCGGTGAATTGTACACAAAACACACTCTGAATGAGAATAATGATAATTATAAAAGACTAGCTGGTGGGCCGCCCTCCGGGCGGCTCATCAGCTAGTTCCTGCGGAAGGCTGGTAAGGTGGTGGTTCGCCGCCCTCCGGGCGGCTCATCAGCTAGTTCCTGCGGAAGGCTGGTGAGGTGGGCCTTCGGCCCACAAAAGTGTTGTTGCTTGGTTCAACTTTTTGTTCATCTTCATTGCTTATCGCGAAAATAAAGAGATGTTTAGCTCTACTAAATAACTAACAATTTTACTGCAATGCTTGTGGGTAGACAACATTTTTTCGCTAAGATGCCCGCGCGATCGTAGTGAGCCACTGCCTGAGCGCCGCAGCGGCGCGGTGAAGTAGGTACGTTTTGAAAAGGGACAGACGGAAGGACAGACCGCGTGCGGGACGACGCGCAATATATATATAGATATAGCGCAACAGCTATGATCATAGCTGCAATTGCAGACTGCTTAGCCCTAACAACGTCCGGTGACAGGTTAAAGATATACCTGCTTTAATTTTTTAGATACTTTTTGTGAAAATTAGACTGATATGATGATTCGTGTACATTAACACCAAAAATATATTACTAACATGCATAAAGACACACAAATGGTTGTTTGTTGTTTTTCTCCTCTACACCCCTCGCTATCGACTTGGGACCAGTCCGTGATCTACTGGTCGATCGCGATCAACGTAATGATTTAGAGTGTTCAATCAGCCTGCCATGCATGTTTTTGGAACGTGGGAGGAAACCGGAGTACCCGGAGAAAACCCACGCAGGCCTGGGGAAAACATGCAAACTCCACACAGGGAGGCCGGAGATAGAATTGAACCCGATACCTCTGCACTGTGAGGTCGACGTACTAACCACTGGAGCACCGGGCCGCCAATCTTAAATCATATCCCCAAATGTTTTATTTTATAACCCCCCCCCCCCCCATTTTTCCCAAAACCTGGAGGATATTTAATAGTCATAATAAATAAATAAATGTAATAAAGAAATAATTAATAGCTTTGAAGTCAAGATCGGGTAAAGGGGAGAGGCCGGTTGGACCCCTGGACTGGAAATCACAAACGGCACTCAAAAAGGCCCCATAGCCGGATGACCACTTCCAACAACAAAAGACGGCCAAATGTTAGAGACCATATACACATCAAAGGAAGATTCACAATAGGACAATCCACACCTAGTCTGACAGATGCCATTGATAACACTTGGACTGTCCTCGCAGACAACTTGTCTATGTCTGAACACACACACACACACACACACACACACACACACACATACACACACAAAGAGTGACATTTTGTTGTTTTTGTGTTTGTTTTGTCACTTTGTGTTTGTTGTTATGTCGTGTGGACCAGATCTGGAATTTTTTCAGCATTTTTGGCCACTACATTCATCAAGGAGGAGACTCTGTGCTTGGTGGTTGGGCCTTCTCAGCAGCATGGGTATACCAGCACTGTTTTTGACTGGGAAGAATGTCGGCGCCATTTGACTGTCGTTGCTGGACAGTCCCGGGGCGCTTGTGTCTTGCGCCTGTAATGGGCAGCATTTTTCACAGCCGTGCTTTGTTCAGCGGAGAGATAAGTGCTGTTGAATAGTCTGCGGCGGGATGGATGTAAGTCTTGAGGAGCCGACGATGAGAAGAAAGGAGCGTTAGCGCGGAGCGCCGATGCGGATTTGGAACTGGGAGTCGCGGCTTGGAGTTTGAAGCGGATTACGTGGGACAGGAGAAGTGAACTAATCTCTTTTCATCAATGGACGCTACAGCTTCGTGTTTGCTTTCAAAACTTAGCTTGTAGCAGACGTGTGCACATTTTCAGCATGATGTCTCTGATACACTGGTGAAAGGACACCTTGATCCTCTCCTCTTTCGTCTATAACTGCTTCAGACAACAAAGTGTATGCAGAAAAGTGGTGAAGATTGCACGACTGTCTGTGTCCTGTATGTTGTGTTGCGTTGTTCTTGTTATTTTGACTTCAAATTGGCGCCGCGAGAGTGGCTGCCTTTCCAGCAGCTCCTATATTTTGTTGTTCTACTTCTTCCTTTCATAATTTTGCTGCTGTGAATTGGGAATTTCTCCACTAATAAAGGTTTTCTTATCTTATCTTATAGTTTGACAGCTGCTCAACTGAATTGTTTTTGGTGGCAATTAATGTTATGAAGCAGATTTTCTTGGGTCAACGTTCACAAGTGGTATGATCAAATATCTATTTACAGTACAACAAACCACATTTAGTCGCACAACAGATTCAAGGTCTTGTAAAAGGATTTCCAGATTCACAGTGTTGTCATGATGCCTTCAGATGTTGATGCAATTAACCAATAACTGGTTTATACTTGGAAAAGTCTACTGCTGGTTATATTACAAATCAATATGAACAAAATGAACAATTAAGGTTTGAATGCATTAATAGACAGTTATAAGTGACTTCCGACAATTTTATATATTGGTTGTCTTACAGAGATTGGCTGGGAACCAATTCAGGGTGTCCCCCGCCTACTGCCCGAAGACAGCTGGGATAGGCTCCAGCACCCCCCGCGACCCTAGTGAGGATCAAGCGGTTCGGAAGATGAATGAATGAATGAATGTCTTACAGTTATCTATGTGTAAGGGATTTTTAAATCATTATCTATAATAGCCATCCATCCATCCATCCATTTTCTGATTCGCTTATCCTCACAAGGGTCGCGGGCCGTGCTGGAGCACATCCCAGCCGTCTTTGGGCAGTGCGGGGTACACACTGAACTGCCAGCCAATGTATCATAGCAATTCAGGGAAAACAAACTCAAGTCACCTTTCATAATGATAATGTTATTATAAAGTAGCAAGGAAAACATTCCTATCACAGATTTTTGTGGAAGGATGAGTAAACTTCACAGGAATATAAATGGTCATAGCACACTTGAGTAGCATTCACACCTCAATGGGCGGATGCCACTTAAGGCGCAGAGAACACAGTTTCAAATGTCACGAGGTTACTCAACAACCTGGCAAATCGTGTCTGTCACTATTTTGCTGCTGATTGACATGTGGCTTTTTCAACTGGCAGCTGCTGCTGGAGGAGAAGCTGAACACCGGAGTCTTGTCACGAGACGTGGCTGTCTTTGTGGAGCTGCTCTGGACTGAGGCCCTGGGTTGCCTAGGCAACATCCTCAAAGTTCCTGTGAGCAAACTCAGCCTCAATGACGTAAGACTTTCCTGATTGTACCATGATCAGTGTGTTGTTTTTTGCAAACCCAGAAAAGATGGTGAATATTGATTTATCTTCACTAATATCTTCAATAAACCTAATATACAGTTATGACTTTTCAGAAAAGGTCCATCGGTGGTTTAACAAAATACAGGGATATTTGGCTTTCAGGTGAAATATATGGAAAATATAAAAAGTTCATGCGACAGTGATTGTGAAAATAGGTCATATTTAAGTAGAAGGATGCTCTGGTGATTTTGTCATCTCAAACAATTCATTGAAACAAAAGTTAACAGCAATGGTGGGAACACCACAACAAAAAATTTCAATGCCTCAATAACTCATCATGTGCCTTTGAACATCAATTACAGCTGGACAACGACTCCTGCTGTTCACAAGGCGACTTATTGTCTGCTGTGGCCTGCCATCCCACTTTTCTTGTAGGGCAGCCCTCAGGTCATTGAGGTTGAGGCTGAGTTTCGAGCCTCTACACGGCGACTCAGCTCATCACACAGGTTTTCAATAGGATTCAGGACTGGAGAAAGTGCAAGCCATTACATTTGAGGTACACCACCCTCCAAAAGCCATGTCCTGATGATGCGACCTCAATAAGCTGGAGCGTTGCCATCCATGAAGATGAAATTACGCCTGTGTTGTTATTATCGGGGCACAATCACTGGATTAACAAATTGAATACCACCCTTTATCACTGGAGCAACCCCCTCAATCCCTTACATTTTACTGAATTTTGACTTATTTGCAAGGCCCACAGAAATGTCTATTCTACGGCTATATAAACACGCGCCCTTTAAGTAAGTAATTAACTAATTCATGTATGGCTTAGTCCGTTTGTAAACATGGAAGACAATGGGCTCTATTTTCGTTCCGAATGCAAGTCTAGCGCAAAACACAGTCTAACTGTGCACACTTTCCTTCTTGTGGTGTTTTGCTACACATTGTGCCAGTAGAATTGGGCATAAAGGGTGTTTGCACCTTTTTGTGCCATTTTTTTCCGACCAATTGTCATGGCATCCCTCATTTGCATTCAAATAAGGATAGTCGCAGGGGCGCGATGCCCGACTCCGTGCTTGATGTTGTGGAAACACAAATGGACTCTTTGGGATTCGTACATGACATTGCAATATCTTCCCTTGCTGATGGGCAATAGGAGGCCGACTTTCACCCCTGATCGTGCGTCTGAATTTTAACCAACAAAAGTGACGGGGGGGCTTTGAAAATGTCTTTTGGATAATTATTATTATAATATTGTAATGACTGCTATATACATAATTCACCGCCAACTGCAAACGTGTGAATGCAATGTTTCATATGCTTGTCAGAGAGTTCACGATCATTTGATAACGGGGTAGAAATAATTGTAGTCCCTTTAAGGACCGCCATGTTAGTCTGCTTGTTTGCATGGAAACTGACTTTCGGCGGGTCTCGTTTCCACAATATGTTCATTGAATTGATTTTTGATTCAGAGAGATTGTCCCATGCTGGTGTCATATATATATATAATATATATATATATATATATATATATATATATATATAAAGGAAAGCGGCTACGGCCAAATACCTCCAGCGAGTGAGGCAAGTCCTAAGAAGCCAGCTCAATGGCAAGAATAAGACCCGGGCAAAAAACAGCTATGCCCTGCCAGTGATCAGATCCCCTTCAGGAATAATAAGGTGGCCAAAGGAAGAGATTCAGACCATGGACGTTAAGACCCGAAAGCTCCTAACCATGCATGGAGGGTTCCATCCCAAATCCAGCACCCTGAGATTGTACGCAAGCCGAAAGGAAAGAGGCCGGGGACT
This sequence comes from Hippocampus zosterae, assembly GCF_025434085.1. Lineage (NCBI taxonomy): Eukaryota > Metazoa > Chordata > Actinopteri > Syngnathiformes > Syngnathidae > Hippocampus > Hippocampus zosterae. The sequence continues at coordinate 21,402,762 of NC_067462.1, read as the reverse complement.
AGTGAGTGTGAGAGCCACTGTCCAGGATGAAACATCCAAGCTCCATGAATACATCAAGGAGAAGGCTCCAATGGATGACGTACTCAGAGAATGTCTCAGACAATGGGGAACAGAAGATGAGGTGCTGGAAGAGGGACCATCATGGGAGGACAAGCCCCTGCAAGGGATGTACCACCGGACCATAACTGAAGTGGCCGATCTCAAGAAGTCCTATCAGTGGCTAGAGAGGGCTGGCCTGAAAGACAGCACAGAGGCACTCATCCTGGCTGCTCAGGAGCAGGCCCTGAGCACCAGAGCCATTGAGGCCCAGATATACCACACCAGACAAGACCCAAGGTGTAGGTTGTGCAAAGAGGCACCTGAGACGATCCAACACATAACTGGAGGGTGTAAGATGCTGGCAGGGAAAGCCTACATGGAACGCCATAACTAGGTGGCTGGCATAGTCTACCGAAACATCTGTGCGGAGTATGGACTCGAAACCCCAAGGTCAAAATGGGAAACACCTCCGAGGGTGGTGGAGAATGACAGAGTGAAGATTCTGTGAGACTTCCAGATCCAGACTGACAAGATGGTACTGGCGAACCAACCAGATATCGTGATCATAGATAAAAGGCAGAGGAAAGCCGTTGTAGTGGATGTAGCGGTCCCAAGTGATGGAAACATCAGAAAGAAGGAACACGAGAAACTCGAGAAATACCCTGCGCTCAGAGAGGAGCTGGAGAGAGCCTGGAAGGTAAAGGTGACAGTCGTGCCTGTGCTCCGAAGCACCAAACTAGATGAGTGCTTGCAACAGATCCCGGGAACAACATCGGACATCTCAGTCCAGAAATGTGCAGTGCTGGGAACAGCAAGGATACTGCGCAGAACCCTCAAGCTTCCTGGCCTCTGGTAGAGGACCCGAGCTGAATGAGGGACGGACACCACCCGAGGGGGGGGGTGAGACAAGGAATTTTATATACCGTATTTTCACGACTATTCGACGCATCGTACTAATGGCCGCAGTCTCATTAATGCGTGACATTTCTGTATTTTACACATACACAGGACGCATCGTACGAATAGCCGCAGTTTTACAGTGGTAAAACATACGCCAGCTTAAACATACGGCATGCATGCGCGCACTCTAACACGTTAGCTTGAAGCATACGGTAGCATGCCAAGACATACAGATAAGATAAAAACACGTTTTTAAAAAGGCAACGAAAGCAGAACTGAGTTCGGGTGTATTTTATTTAGCCATCGTACAATGTTCTCACGTTTTCGATCAATCATCACCCAGAAATCCATCAAAGTCCTCATCCTCTGTATCAGAAGCAGAGGACTGCACATCTCAGTTGTCATTGAATGCATCACATGCTAGTGTGAGTTGCTACGCATTGCCGAGCGGAAAGAAGGAGTAGCAACAGCAAAGTCAACATTTCTCTCGTGTGAAGCTTTCCCACATTTGAAAGTAAAGAACAGAGCGAAACATGGTGGCAGCGCGTGTGTGTGTAGAAAGAATTGAACAATTGTGCAAGTACCGTAATCCATCAAAAACGCCGCGTTCCCTCTCGTTGTTGCGTATTGTGGCGTAACTCGCCCAGCGCTGCCTCTCACTCTTTGTAAAGTGGTGTTTGCCATCGATCATTGTTCCCATGCTGTTCGCAACTTTACTTTGAACGCCCGGTTGATGCCAATGTCCAGCGGTTGGAGTTCTTTAGTCAAGCCTCCGGGAATAACGGCAAGCTCAGAGTTCATTTGCTTGACTTGATTTTTCACCGCTGCTGTGAGATGGTCACGCATGCCAAAAGCATAACCGGTGGCTTTAAGTTTTAACTGAGCTTCGTAGGCATGTCTCTTTGTCGAATTTATTTTCAGGGGTTCTTAGAAACCAAAACCGGAGTTGTTTTGCAACAATGCACATTGCCACACGCTATACAAGTGTTGGTACTGGCTTGAGGCGTCCACTTACACGCCCACCCTTCACCATTGGCGGACTAGCTTGTCTGTCCTATCTCTCCCTCTCTCTCTCTCTCTCTCCCTCTCCATATATGTATATATACACGCCCACCCTTCCCTGATTGGCCGACTTCTTTCACAGTCACTTCCGCCTTTTCTCTGTATAAACAGCGTGTCGGCTGTCAGTCAGATTTTGGAACTCAGCGCATATAAAGGACGCTCCGCACCATAAGGCGTCCTGTCCATTTTGGAGAAAATTTAAGACTTTTAATGGCGCCTTATAGTCGTGAAAATACGGTACATTTTTTTTATCATTCCCCCCAAATTTGCTGCTGCAGACTGTAAATTTCCCCAGTGTGGGACAATTAAAGGATATATTATATTCAGGAATTCAATCTGCTGACATTCACCATACACAAATTTGTGTATGCCATTTGCCATTTGTCGCAAAGCGGCAAATGGCAGACGCCCACTGAGTCGTCGCGCGTGTACCAAATTCACAAACATGTTGTACTAGTCCATTACCCCGGCACGAAAATGACGATGCTGACTTTTTTATGACGAACGCAGACTACTTTCTGTGACCAAATTTTCAGATGAGTCTGGGGCAAGGCAACTCTGTACCCTGGAACATCTCGAGAGGTGCAACACGACTCCAATTATGGTAGACTGCAGTGGTTCCAACCTGTTTTAAATGATGTACCCCCTCTGAAATATGTTTTTCAGCCAAGCTCACCCAAACCAGTGCAAAGCATTGTTGGATGAACCTAAAATTTTTGAACCACTGGACTAGACTTGCACTGGCAAAAAAATGAAGTTATGCCCGATTTTACGGCAAACGCATAGGTGCCAGTCTGCCAAAACAGTGCTCAATATATTTGCCCCTGAACCTGACGTAGATGTTTACTAAAACATCTGATGTTCTTTCGTCTTCAATGAACTGAGTGTGCAAGGTTTCATTTTGCTTACCGTATTTTCACGACTATAAGGCGCCATTAAAAGTCTTAAATTTTCTCCAAAATGGACAGGACGCTTTATGGTGCGGAGCGTCCTTTATATGCGCTGAGTTCCAAAATCTGACTGACAGCCGACACGCTGTTTATGGAGAGAAAAGGCGGAAGTGACTGTGGCCAGGCATGCGGGAAAGAAGTCGGCCAATCAGGGAAGGGTGGGCGTGTATATATACATATATGGAGAGGGAGAGAGAGAGAGAGAGAGAGAGAGAGAGAGAGAGAGAGAGAGAGAGAGAGAGAGAGAGAGAGAGAGAGAGAGAGAGAGAGAGGACAGGCAAGCTAGTCTGCCAATGGTGAAGGATGGGCGTGTAAGTGGACGCTAAAGGGACGCCGCAAGCCAGTACCAACACTTGTATAGAGTGTGGCAACAATGTGCATTGTTGCAAGACAACTCCGGTTTTGGTTTCTAAGAACCCCTGAAAATAAATTCGACAAAGAGACACGCCTACGAAGCTCAGTTCAAACTTGAAGCCACCGGTTATGCTTTTGGCATGCGTGCCCATCTCACAGCAGCGGTGAAAAACCAAGTCAAGCAAATGAACTCTGAGCTAGCCGTTATTCCCGGAGGCTTGACTAAAGAACTCCAACCGCTGGACATTGGCATCAACCGGGCGTTCAAAGTAAAGTTGCGAACGGCATGGAAACAATGGATGATTGGTGGCAAGCACAACTTTACAAAGAGTGAGAGGCAGCGCTTGGCGAATTATGCCACAATACGCAACAACGAGAAGGAACGCAGCGTTTTTGATGGATTAGGGTACTTGCACAATTGTTCAATTCTTTCTACACACACACGTGCTGCCACCATGTTTCGCTCTGTTCTTTACTTTCAAATGTGGGAAAGCTTCACACGAGAGAAATGTTGACTTTGCTGTTGCTGCTCCTTCTTTCCGCTCGGCAATGCGTAGCAACTCACACTAGCATGTGATGCGTTCAATGACAACTGGGATGTGCAGTCCTCTGCTTCTGATACAGAGGATGAGGACTTTGATGGATTTCTGGGTGATGATTGATCGAAAAACGTGAGAATATTGTACGATGGCTAAATAAAATACTCCCGAACTCAGTTCTGCTTTCGTTGCCTTTTTAAAAACGTGTTTTTAGCTTGTATCTGTATGTCTTGGCATGCTACCGTATGCTTCAAGCTAACGTGTTCGCGTGCGCACATGCATGCCGTATGTTTAAGCTGGCGTATGTTTTACCACTGTAAAACTGCGCCCATTGGTACAGTGCGGTCTGTATATGTGTACAGAATACAGAAATGTCACCCATTAAAGAGACTGCGCCTGTCACGTTCTGCCCGAAGCGATAACAGATCTCTCCGTGCAGAACAAGGAAGTAAAGGGTTGGATCCCCGGAAAGCAGACAACGAAAAAATCTTGTCAAAGAAAAGGGTGTCTTTAATGACAAAAAACAGAAAGAGCCAGACAGGGAAAAAACGGTAACACAAAACGCTGGTCAAATAAGGACCAGGAATAACAAAGAAGGAAACAACAACTGAAAACGCTCGCGGAAAACAAAAAAACGCGAGGAGGGCCTGAATTGGCGGAAATACGAATAATACAAAATCTTAGAGGCAAAACGCGAATAACAAGAGTATCGGCCGTAAGGCAAAAAGGCAACGAGTCGAATAACAAATAGCGAAATAGAGCGCGAGAGCAATATGGCACGGCGTGGAATTCTCCGGCAGTGAGTAAACTGCCGGAGTCTCCTAATAAAGGAAGCATAATCATCCCGAAATGAACAACAGGTGTGCAGTCGGCGGGGAGAAAGCCCGCCCCCTGCAGGCAGGCACGGAACGTGACAGTACCCCCCCCTCAACGGGCGCCTCCCGGCGGACCCCCCGGTTTGGAAGGATGAGAGGTGTGGAAGTCGCGCAGAAGGGACGGATCAAGGATCCAGGAGCGAGGCACCCATTGCCGCTCCTCCGGCCCATAGCCCTCCCAATCGACCAGGTACTGGAAGCCCCTGCCCCTGCGCCGAGAGTCCAGGATGGCACGCACCGTGTACACCGGACCACCCTCGACCACCCGCGGGGGTGGCGGCGGCGTGGGAGGAGGAGCCAAGTCACTGGAAGACACGGGTTTGAGTAGGGAGACGTGGAAGACGGGGTGGACCTTCATGGTGGGTGGCAGCCGGAGCCTGACTGCAGCTGGACTGATGACGGCCTCGACCTCGAACGGTCCAGTGAATCGGGGACCCAGCTTCGCCGACGAGCCGGCCAGGCGAAGATCCCTCGTAGCCAGCCACACCCTTTGTCCCACCACGTATGAGGGGGCCGGACGCCGACGACGATCCGCGATCTGCCGGTTCCGGGTAGCAGTGCGGGACAACGCCGCCCGGGCCTCTCTCCACATGTGATGGGCCCGCTTAAGATGGTGCTGAACGGAAGGGACCTCCACCTGCCCCTCCTGTGATGGGAACAGCCGTAAGCAGTCATGAACGGTGACCGGCCGGTTGCGGAGGAGACGAGGGTGTTGTGTGCATACTCCACCCATGGTAAGTGGTCGACCCATGATGCGGGACGGTGGAGGCACACACAGCGGAGGGCCGCCCCCAGATCCTGGTTGGCGCGCTCCGCCTGTCCGTTGGACTGGGGGTGGTAGCCGGAGGTCAGGCTGGCAGTAGCTCCGAGGGACCGGCAGAACCGCTTCCAGACGCGAGACACAAACTGGGGCCCCCGTTCAGACACAATGTCAGTTGGAATGCCGTGGAGACGGAAAACGTGCTTGACCAGGAGGTCGGCGGTCTCCAGCGCCGACGGTAACCTGGACAAGGGCACAAAATGAGCCGCCTTGGAGAAGCGGTCCACGATCGTGAGCACGACCGTACGACCCCGGGAGGAGGGAAGGCCCGTAACGAAGTCCAGAGCGATGTGGGACCAGGGGCGTGGCGGAATGGGCAACGGCTGGAGCAATCCCGCCGGAGGTTGACGGGAAGACTTGCCGCATGCGCAGGAGGTGCAGGCCCTGACGAACTCCGTCACGTCGCTCCGGAGCTCCGGCCACCAGAACCGCTGGGCGACGAGTTGCACCGTCCGGTTCACCCCCGGATGGCATGCCACCTTGGACCCATGTCCCCACTGCAGAACTTCCGACCGCAGGGACGGAGGCACGAACAGTCTCCCCGCCGGACACCCCGCCGGTACCTGAACCCCCTCCAGGGCAGTCTGGATCCGCTGCTCAACCTCCCACTGGACGACCCCCACGATGCACTGAGCCGGGAGGATGGTTTCCGGGGGCCGATCCCCTCCCGTGGGGTCGTGGAGACGGGAAAGGGCGTCGGGCTTGGTATTCTTCGACCCGGGGGAGTAGGTGAGAATAAAGTTGAATCTGGTGAGGAACAAGGCCCGGGAGTTTAGTCTCTTGGCGGTACGGAGGTAAGCAAGGTTTTTATGGTCCGTGTAGACCGTGAACTGTTCCCTTGCCCCCTCGAGCCAGTGTCTCCATTCTTGCAAGGCGGAGACAACAGCCAACAGTTCGCGGTTGCCCACGTCGTAGTTGGATTCGGCCGCTGTGAGTCGACGGGAGAAGAAGGCGCAGGGGTGCAGCTTCTGGTCGATCGGAGAGCGTTGAGACAGCACCGCCCCCACCCCTGAATCCGAGGCGTCCACCTCTACAATAAAGGGAAGATCAGGGTCAGGATGTTGAAGTACGGGGGGACTGGTAAACGCCGCCTTTAAGTCTGCGAACGCTGCGTCCGCGGTGGAGTCCCACTTAAATGGGGTCTTAACAGACGTCAGGCGGGTCAAGGGGAGCGCCTTTTGACTATAGCCTCGGATAAACCGTCTATAGAAATTTGCAAACCCCAGGAAACGCTGCAGTTCCTTGCGATTAGTAGGAACCAGCCAATTCGTGACTGCCTGTGTCTTAACGGGGTCTGCTCGCAACCTACCCTGCTCAATGATAAACCCCACGAAGGAGATGACGGGAACATGGAATTCACACTTCTCTGCCTTGACGAAGAGCCGGTTCTCTAATAGGCGCTGTAGCACCAGCCTAACATGTTGCTGGTGCTCATGTAACGACCGGGAGAAAATCAATATATCGTCCAGATAGACAAAACAGAAGATGTTAATCATGTCCCTTAAAACATCGTTAATGAGATATTGGAAAATGGCAGGAGCGTTAGTAAGCCCGAAAGGCATCACTAAATACTCGAAATGGCCCAGAGGGGTCTTAAAAGCGGTTTTCCATTCATCTCCCTCTCTGATACGGACCAAGTGGTAAGCGCTGCGTAAATCTAATTTGGAGAAAACGGTGGCGGATTGCAATGGGGCGAAGGCGGAATCTAACAAGGGTAGTGGGTATCTATTCTTTATTGTAATTTCGTTTAACCCACGATAGTCGACGCAGGGTCGCAGGGTCTTATCCTTCTTCCCCACGAAGAAAAAACCCGCCCCTAACGGTGAACGCGAAGGTCTAATGAGGCCTGCGGCGAGCGAGCTGTTAATGTACTCCGTCAACGCCTCGCGTTCAGGCCGAGACACCTGATACAGCCTCGAGGTCGGCAACGGGGCGCCCGCCTGCAGGTCTATTGCGCAATCGTAGGGGCGGTGTGGAGGTAAAGAGCGCGCGCGGTCCTCGCTGAAAACCTCCTTGAGGTCCCGATAGCAATCCGGCACTCCGTCAAGGCAGATATCCTCGGGGGGTGTGACACGTTTGTACCCCCCGACGGCTGACTGTAAACTGTGCTGATAACAGTACGGGCTCCAACTATCAATTGCTGGGCGCGCCCAGGAAATTACGGGGTTGTGTACCCTGAGCCAGGGTAACCCGAGAATAATAGTAGCGTTGCGGGACCGCATTACGAGAAAACGCCGATGCTCGACATGGTTACCCGAAGGTTGGAGCTTCAATGGCTCCGTTCTATGTGTTACGACCGCCAGGAGACGCCCATCGAGATCACGAACCCGCTTTTTATCGATAAGTTCCTCCAAAAAACAACCCAGCTCGGATGCGAGCTCGGTGTCCATCAGGCAGTCGTCTGGTCCTGAGTCTACCAGGGCCCGAACCCGCCTCGACCGGGAATCACCCAATATCTCCCCCTCAAGCTCCAGTCTGTTGGGGTGTCCCGGTCGCGCGTCGACTCGTCTAGACTCGGGAGTTAACGCGCGGGATCGTGACTCACAGTACTCGGGATGGACGCGAAAAGACGATCCTGGATGACTGGTTGTGGCGTGAGGGGAGGTTTGGGTGTTGTCACTAGTCGCTCGACGGCTGACACGGAGACTTCCTTCCTCTCCACCAACGTCTTTGCCTCCCAGCTGCATAGGTTCCTCCGCGGGTGCTGTCTCCCGGAATACTCCACGATGTTCCTCACGATATGGAGTGCGTCGGTACGGGAAACGATCTCCCCCACGCTCCCGGCCCCGCTCCCTCAAGCGATTGTCCATGAGGAGAGCGAGGTCGATCAGCTCCTCCGGGTCGGTGCTGTGGTCGCGGGTCGCCAGCTCGTCCTTGAGCTGAGAGTTCAGGCCGCGACGAAACAGTCCACACAATGCTCGATCGTCGTATCCGCTCTGTGCTGCCAGAATCCGGAACTCGATAGAGTAGTCTGCGACCGATCGCCTTCCCTGGTGGAGGGCAAGGAGCCGACCCTCTGCCTCTCGGCCCCGCATGGGATGGTGGAACACCCGGCGAAATGCCGTCACGAACTCAGGGAACGATGATCGGAGAATCGGCTTGGATTCGCTGGTCGCAATCGCCCATGACGCCGCCGGACCTGTCAACAAACTCATCACATAGGCCACTTTGGCGGCATCATTAGCGTAGGCAGACGGCTGTTGGTCGAATATAAGTGAGCACTGGTGAAGGAAGTGGCCACACTGCCCATGCTCACCCCCATAACGAGGGGGGTGTGGAAGCGATGGTTCCCTCGACATAATGGTATGAGAGGGGGGCGCTTCCGGGGTGGCTGGATGGCCCCCGGAGGGATGGGGTCTCCGTTCCTCCACCCGTACTAAACGAGGTTCGAAATCGTCGAACCGATGAGCCAGCATGGAGACCGCGCCTCGGAGTTCCGAAATGGCTTGGCCCTGCTGACTCATCTGTTGCTCTTGTCGGGTAAGAGCGGACAATATTTTCTCGATATCTGCGGGATCCATGGTGGCCGGAGAATTCTGTCACGTTCTGCCCGAAGCGATAACAGATCGCTCCGTGCAGAACAAGGAAGTAAAGGGTTGGATCCCCGGAAAGCAGACAACGAAAAAATCTTGTCAAAGAAAAGGGTGTCTTTAATGACAAAAAACAGAAAGAGCCCGACAGGGAAAAAACGGTAACACAAAACGCTGGTCAAATAAGGACCAGGAATAACAAAGAAGGAAACAACAACTGAAAACACTCGCGGAAAACAAAAAAACGCGAGGAGGGCCTGAATTGGCGGAAATACGAATAATACAAAATCTTAGAGGCAAAACGCGAATAACAAGAGTATCGGCCGTAAGGCAAAAAGGCAACGAGTCGAATAACAAATAGCGAAATAGAGCGCGAGAGCAATATGGCACGGCGTGGAATTCTCCGGCAGTGAGTAAACTGCCGGAGTCTCCTAATAAAGGAAGCATAATCATCCCGAAATGAACAACAGGTGTGCAGTCGGCGGGGAGAAAGCCCGCCCCCTGCAGGCAGGCACGGAACGTGACAGCGCCCAACCGTACGGTGCGTCGAATAGTCGTGAAAATACGGTAATTTTGTTTTCAAAAATCAAACGCTACACAGAAAGGCCAAGTCCACATTAAGTCAAACAGATTCTACATTCACTGTCCTTGTGTTCCATCCTGTCTGTGTTATTAGGTGAGCAGAGCTGAGGGATTGTTGATTCAAGCGCAAAGGAAACTGAAGGAAGTCAACAGTGCCGCAGCATTCTCTCTTCTGTTTGAAGTCTACGCCCTGCTGCCACACAAATATATCAGTCGAGGTTGCAGTCCCAAGGTTATCTCTGAAAAACTGGACCTCTGTCAGGTATTACAAAATGCACATGATCACCTTGTGTCATACAAACAAATAAGTACACAACAATTATAAGACTAAGAAGTGGAGTTTTGCTCAGTGTATTCCAGGCCACAATTCACACTGCTGCAACAGATAACCACCCATTGTAATTAATATTGCCGGCTTGTAACAAACCACAGCCCAAAAGGGTTTTATTTTGCCTCCTCAATTTGATTGTGCTTTCTTCTGCTACTGAAGCCTGTCGAAACTACTTTGATGAACTCACAAAAATACCCTCAAGCATGTTCTTTTTCTGCTTTTGAACATTTGAAACACTGACAGCCTTCAACAACAAAGAATATACCCATTTATATGTTTTTATTTAGCTGCCTTCATCTCAATTCACGTATAATGGGTTCACTTTTTCTAATTGTCACATGTTAGATCCTTACAGGTCAAATTTATAGACTGTGCAAGAAAAAAAAAGACTACGCTCACCAATAGCATTAAATAAGATAAGATATCATTTGTTTGTCCCACACTGGGGAAATTTACAGTGCATTACAAAATGCCCTTTAATATTGTTTCACTTCCATTCCTACAACTCTGAAGTGAAATGTATTTTAAACACAAAGGAGCAATGATAGAAGTGATAAAGCCATCCATCCATTATCTGATCCATTGATCATAATTTGGATACTTGGCTAAGAATAACAGTCTGTGTCTTTTCATTTTCAGTCATATAATCGGCATTTGTTTGTCTGACATGAGGTTGAGATCCAGTGCTTTGAAAAAGCGTTCACACGCCTTGAACTTTTTCACATTTTGCCATGTTTCTTACCTGATGTGGTGTACATTTATATTCAGTCCCCCTGCCTCAATACTTTGTACAGCGACGTTATGCTGCCGTGACTGCTGCACATCTTTCGGAGCAGGTCACTATCAACTTTGCCCATCTAAACATTGACATTTTTGCCCATTCTTCTTGACAAAAAAAATGATGAAGCTCAGCCAGATCGGATGGAGAACATCTGTGAAAAGCAGTTTTCAAGTCTTGCCACAGACTTTAGATGTGGACTTTGACTGGGTCATTCGATGTATGTTCAGGGTCACTAACACTACATGTACTTAAATCTGTGATTCATCAATATCTTTGCACGTGTACACTATATGTTAGTATTCTTAAATATGAAACCTTTTCAGATGAATCAACTTTTGAATAAGCATCAAACACACATCTTTTACCCAAGATGCACAAACGTATTGAAACTAAGAGTCATTAATAAAACCAATCATAATTATTTTAACAATAATAACAGTAACTTAAATCATGAATTTTGGAATGAGTTGACCAATGTATTTAATAACAGCAAAGTGCACTTCTCATCACGTCATGCCTTTTAAGTGTGTAAATGTGCATATGTACTATACGTGTGTGTTTTCAAGAGAAGAATGCATGGGAATCCTTTGGTTCCATCGCCGGAAAACCCATCGAAGCGCTGACATTTCCTGACTAATTCAAGACTTCCAAGTGTTCAGATCCATCAAGTACATATGCACGCTACAAATTCTGTATCTTACAACTTTTCGAGTAATTTACAGTCCACCGTGAAGAAGATTAAAGACACATACAGTACATTGTCACTGAGGTCACCAGCGCTAATGTCAATTGAGTTTTATCAACTTAGAAAAACCTTTTTGCTCCGCTATATTTATGATCTATTTTAACAAATTGTGTGTTTATTCTTGGGCACTTTATTTATTTGTCTATCCATGTTTGGTGTGCAGCATTCTCTAATATAACATTGAGATTGGTTAACAGTTATTGATGATGTTATTATTTGTCATCAGTTTCTACGTTGAGCAAGCTTTTCGATAATGCTGATCTTTTCGGATCAAGAGGAAGAAACTTATAAAAATGTTAGGGCCGACTCTCGTGCATTGGCTAAGATCTGTCCAGCTGGGGCCCTTTTTTAGGGAAAAAGCTGTGGGGTTTATGCAAATTAGAGCTATGTGAGCAAGAGCTGTCATTTAACACGAATTCTGATTAATTTAGATGCACATGGTGGTGCAAAGAAAATGGGCCGGTCATGAATTCAATGATGATTTTGCATGTGTTCCACTTGTGCACAAAGTAAGACTACTTCCACACATTTCATTGGGAGACATTGGTTTGCTGGAAGATTAATCTCCTTCCCATTCTGAAATGTTTTGTAGCCTCGATCAGGTCTTCTTGCAGGATTGCCGTGTATATCTCCATCCATCTTCCCATCAACTCTGACAAGTTTCCTTTCCTGTGCCTGCTGAAGTAAATCATCCCCACAGCATGATTTTTACCACCACCTTGTTTCAGAGTGTGGATGAGGTGCTCAGGGTGATGAGCAGTGTTAATTTTCCACCACACGTACCTCTGAAAAATTGACCACAATTAGTCTCATGTGACCAAAGCACCTTCTGCCACATTTCTGCGGTGTCCCCTACATATTTTTTTTGTGCCTATCGTTCATCAGAGTCTTTCCTCAAGCCACTCTTCCTTCCATAAACGTCATATTTGTGGAGCGCACAACTTATCGTTGTCCCATAGACACATTCTCCATACTGGACTGTGGATTTCAAGTGACCATAGGCCTCTTGGCTGCTTCTCTCAAGAGTGTTCCCCTGGGTCGCTCCCTCAGTTTCGGTGCACGTACGGTCTGTGTCTTGGTAGTTTTGCAGTTGTTCCATACTTTTACCATTTTTGGATGATGTTCAGAGCAGGGAATATTTATGATACGTACCACTGATACCTTCACAGAACAGGTGTATTTATCTTGAGGTTAAATTACACATAGGTGGACTTTTATTTCTTTATTTTGGTGTTAACGTGTTTCAGAAAACACATGGCTGTGTAAAAATGCAAACCATTTTGGGGGTTTTTCATTCCATTTCACAATTGCTCAACTTTGTGTTAACATATAATCTCTATAAAACACCTTCAAGGTTGTGATTGTATGCTCGCAGAATGTGAATAAGACCAGGGAGTATGAATACTTTTTCACGGCACTGTACGCCTCTTATACCTAGCTTGAAACTGAAAACTGGGAACGAGTCATGTTTGTTTGCACTGTGTAATCGATAAATATCAACGAGGGTAAATATTTTGCAGTCTTGTTAGATGTGAAAAAGTGAGGAGGGAGAAATGTGGGGTCCAAGTAGCCAAGTTCAAAGGAGGCTGAGCGTCCCCAAACGTGACATGTGGACCCAACTCTCCTCCTGCAGGGGTGAGTCCCGTAAATGAATGAGAGCGAGGCAGCACTCCTCATTGTATGCCAGCATAGCATTAATAAGATTTATGGAGGTCCAGTCACTACACACTGTTGTTCTAATTGAAACAAGAATGACTGAGATTCACCAAAAACATTTGTTGAAGGACTGAGGATCTTCCTTTGTTTCATTTTTTCATGTCAAATGACTCAGAAAATCATCTACCGCATATGCACCAAAAAATGCACTTTTTCCTCCGCCACACACACGGCTCTCATCAAGACTGTTAAGAGATTCACTGCTCCTCCTTGTCTAGCTTATTCGAGACATCCTGAACGTGAGTGAGCTGACTCTGAGAAGCCCCGCCACTTCCTGCGTTGGCAAGTTTCGCGCCCTGAGGTGCAACATTGAAACAGTCAAGCCTGGCTCCTGCGAATATCGCACTGTGTCATCTCTGGTCAAAGACAGGTGAGAAAGTTTTATGTATTCCATTCTACAAAGCACCACAAGAAAATCATGCAAAACAACTCAAGATAAAAGCAAAAGTAACATCCAAATCGCACAGCAAATGTCAACCACCGCATAATCTGATGATGAAGGAAGGAGAATAAGATAAGATAAGATATACTTTATTTGTCCCACACTGGGCAAATTTACAGCCTCCAACAGCAAGAATGTAGGTAGAAAGAAGAAAGAAGAAAAAAAACAACAAACACCGTTCAATTAAGTGCAATATAAACACAAAATGGATAAATCGCAGTGCTATTTACAATTGTCTTTCACATCATTTAATTATTATTATTATTATTATTATTATTATTATTGTTGTTATTTTTATTCAGCAGCCTGACAGCAGTCGGTAGGAATGAGCGTCGGTATCTCTCCTTCTTGCAGCGCGGGTGTAACAGTCTCTGGCTGAAGGAGCTACCAAGTGCTGTCAGGGCGGGCTGGAGGGGGTGGGAGGGACTGGCCATCATAGCTTTTAGCTTAGTTAGCAATATCAGCGAACACCATTGTAATTGTGTGCTTAATTATTGCTACCAACAGTAACAGTACAGTGAGTTTCTCTTAATGAGGGTAACAATATATGATGTTCAGAAGTTGCAAATGGCCAAAGGTGGGCGATTTACAAAATTTTGCCAGTCCTTCATTCGTCATTCGTCAGCAGGATGGGCACCCATCATCGTCAGTACGTCATTTTTTTCAAGCTGAAGCAAACTCTCATCTTCAGTCGATCCGCCCTTCATGCTATTTTAACCTCGGTTCCATCATCGCTTGTGTCACTATTATGATGTACCGGTAGTTCTTTTTTTTTTTATAGCATACGGTGTACAAACGGTCATTGAGTTTTCTGTTCTGATTCGCTAATGGTGAACCTCTTCTCAAATCAAATGAAAGACGGCATGTTTTTACAATAATCTTCTCGCCCATAAGAAAAAAACCCGCCCCAACATAAAAACTTAAAAAGACGCACCAGCAGAGCACCGCAGGGATCGTGAACCACGTTTAGAGGACTTTGAAATACACGTGAGTTATTGTTCATATTTATTTTATGTGTAGAACCGCATACATTGATCATCTATTCATCCATCCATTTTCTGATCCGCTTACACCCACAAAAGTCATGGGGCATGCTGGAGCCTATCTCAGCCTTCTTCGTGCAGGAGGCAGGGGACACCTTGACGTGGTTGCCAGCCAACCGCAGGTCACACATAGACATACAACCATGCGTGGTCATACTTACACCAAGGGAAAATTTAGAATGTTCCATTAACCTGGCATGATTTTTTGGAATATGGGAGAAAACCTGGAGAAATGCCATGCAGGCACGCTTAGAACATGCAAACTCCACACAGGAAGCCCGGAGCCGGAATCAAACCCTGCACCTCTGCACTGTGAGGCCGACACACTAACCAGTCGACCGGGCCGCCCTAGATTGATCATTAAAAATAGATTTGTTCCATGTAAAATTCAGCCATTTTCAACACTGCTTATCCTGAACATGATTGCCGGTGATGCAGGAGCCATCCCAGCTGATTTCGGGCGAAAGACAGAATACACCCTGAACTGGTTGTCAGTCAGTCGCAGGGCACGTTATTTGTAAAAGCTACTCTCTCTCTCTCTCTCTCTCTCTCTCTCTCTCTCTCTCTCTCTCTCTCCCTCTCTCTCTCTCCCTCATATCTGAACAGTTAGACATATCTCACATTTTGAAATTAGAAAGTGTATCGTTGAATAAATCGGAGCACCACCAAGAAACTGCTGAATCTCTGTCCAGTGCTGTGCCGTGATTGGCCAGTCTGTTAGTTGGTGTTGCTCAGCAAAAGATCTGTGTGCAAAGCGTGCAGTCGTCCATCCCATCTTATTGTGGATAGCCATTCATGGTAGTAAGTTTCTTTAACACACAGCATTTTAAGCTTTTCTGAGAAACACAATCGATGACTAGCGCAAGGATTTGGAGCCACGCTCTGCAGTTTCATCTCCACAGGGGCCTTTTCAGCCACAGCTCCTGTGGGTCTGCTTCAGGCTTGATTGATCCCAGCAGGCTGATAAAAGCTTACTTTTGATTCACAAGAGCTACCTGTAAAGTAAATGCCTACCTTATTTGCCTTTTTTCAGATCTGTGCAGATCAATCAGGTGTTACGTGTCAGCAGAGCGGTGGAGCTGCAGACCTTTAAAGGCAAACTCGGCAACATCAAGTCCCTCCTCCACTCCTCCAGCGCCCGCAATTTTGTTGGAATTCTGTCCCGGTGAGTTTAAGCATGACTAACACATACATGCACATATAGGCAGTACACACACAACACACATATGCCAAATTGTGCATCTTAGATGATTCACTGCATAGTAAGCTCCTTACTCTTACCGGCACTTTAATACAATCCATTCTATGGACCTTTAAAAGCCACAACCTGGGAGCAGTGAAGAAAGGTAATGATACTGTTTACCCTTTCACGTGCCCTGTAACCTTGTATCATGATAAGCTGTCGTAACCATTGTCCCTGAAAGGGTTAAAAAGAGACAATGTTTCGGGCTGTCTCTCTAAAGATCTGCTGTTTGACTGTGTAATATACTGTAATTACGTGCTTAAAAAATACATTTGGGGGGGGGGGGATCCATTATTTGCTCATTTTCACCGATGGCATTTTCTACAAACCAACAATCGATATGTTTGTTTTGTTTTGTTTATTTGTTTATTGAGCATATATAGTACACATAATAATAGATTGACAAAAGTCAAACAAAAACTATGAAAGGAAAATTAGAAAGTAGGTAAAAGAAAAAACACATCACAGTTATATGCTCAAAGGAGTAGGAAGAAGTAAATAACTTATCTAGTCCTACCCCTTATTATGTAGCAATTTGAATTGATCATTTTTCAAAACAAAGAAGAAAAGAAAAATCTACATGTCATCAAATACTTTTACCCTTATGTATAATATACTTTTCTATTTATACACCTTTTGGTTTGTATATATATATAGTTATTCTTTCTCCTTTTTTATTTCAGTTTTCTCATATTCATTGTAATTAGCATTTCTTGAATACAGTTTATAAGTTGATCAAAATCCAAAACAAGAACAAACAGTTTGTTTGCCCTTCACTCTCCTATTAGTGGTTTGCTGCTACCTTGTATTGGAGTAGAACGTCATGGGATTGAACGAACAGATGCTGGCAGTCTTGGAAATGGCATATACTTCAGCGATCACATGCGGTCAGTAAGCATTAAGAAAATTCCTTTAAATGTTGTTCTTCAGCCCTGGACTGCTGTGCATTGTTTCATCATTTCACCTTCACAAACCATCGTCATACGCATGTCCTCCTCCACCCTTCATATAGCACCTGCATAAAGTACACTAAGCCCAGCGTCTCGGACGGCTCTCGGCTGCTGCTGGTGTGTGACGTGGCCCTGGGGCGCTGCCTGGAGCTTCACCAGAGAGATCCCACTCTGGCTCAGGCCCCGGAGGGACACAACAGTGTACACGGCATCCGCCGCACAGCGATGGTTAACTCAGAGTTTGAGGTAGGGCTGCAATTTTGTCTGTGTGATTAAATAGTTTAGTTTGTCTGAAGGTGTTAATCATTAATGCTGTTCCAGTATTTTTATTGTACACGCAGATTTGTGTGTTAACAGCTCGTTGCAATGCATCTCATTAGATTTACAGTCATATGATGAGCGAATTATCGATTTGGCTGCACAGTGGAATGTCCAAAACAGAACACAATTAGCCCTGTGAGGCTTGTTTGTCTCGAAGTTGTTCAAATTTCAACACATCATTTGAATAACAATAGGTAAACATTGTTAAGCAAATTTATTTGTTCCTGGCATTGTCATTAAAACGTTATTAAATTAAACAAGCTATGTTTTGAGTAGTAGACCTACTGGTGATAAAAGCATAACAGTAACCACTGTCTTGTGTATCTAAAATAAAGAATGGAGGGTGAACGAAATGGCGGTATTCTATAGATTTTAATGAGCTACAGTGGTGTGGGTGTAGCTAAAATAATAAGTGAATTTCCATTAGCATCTGCTTGGTAAATTTTATTTTTTTCCTTCAAATATTGCTTACGGTATATTGTTCTGTGCAACCATATTTTACTGAGCAGCGAGACAGCATTTTCCTCTGTTCCTTTTCCACTCTGCCGAGCATCACATTTTTCCTTTTTGGGCTTTGTGGGCTCTGTTTTCGTAGACGGTGCGCATGTACTCGACGTAAAAACTGGTGCATCTTGATTTTCGTGCAGGTGCAAACCTTTAGTGTGTTTGGGAATTTAGCCATGCTGGACATTCCAGCTGACCGAGGGCCTGCTTTCAGCTGCTGTAATGTATTTTTGTTTTTGTTTTTTGTGGCGCAGAGGGCATAATGTGATTTTAGTGGGTTTGTTCGAAGTGCAGGGAGACAGATTCTGAGCTCAACGGATATAGATTTTTTTAACCCCCATATAGTATTCTTTAATGGCCAATATTGTTTAAATTATTGTTTAATGGCCAATCGAAGCAGCTTTTCTTATTGAGGACTTGAGGACTTGCATACTGCAAGAATCAAGACGAGCACGGAAAATCCTCCTGGATCCCCCGCACCCTGCCCACCACCTTTTCCAGCTACTCCCCTCAGGCAGGCGCTACAGATCCATGCGCACCAAAGCCAGCAGACACTTAAACAGCTTCTTCCCTCTAGCCATTAACTCCCTAAACAGTCACTGATGTAGTCACTCTTCTTGTACTACAAATACTGCTACTGGTCACTCTAAAATGGTTCAATGATTTTCTGCACCAACTGTACAAACTGTTATCGTATTGTATTCTACCACTGATCACTTTAGCTCTGCTTGATACTTTTGCACATTTTCTCACTTACATTACAAAATGTCCTTGCATACCTATTTGTCATGTCCTTGTTTACGATGATACTAATGCAGCGTGTTATAACGGAGACAAATTCCTTGTGTGTTCTACATACTTGGCCAATAAAGGTGATTATGATTCTGATTCTGAAATCCGGCATGCGAGAGGGTCACTGATATGATGGTAGAAGAAGAAACTGATTTGTTCATGTCTGACGGGAGGTCAAGGATGCAAAACACCAAACAGACCTCCACATGCAGATGATACATGATAGAGTTGGCTTGAGAGATCACAAATGTGCGTCAAATCCAGGCTCCAGGTTCTGGCCATCCTATGTGGAGGTTGCATGTTCTCCCCATTATTGCGTGACTTTTCTCCCCATTCTGTTTCCTCCCACATTCTAAAAACTAATTTCCTTCTCGGTTAAATGTAGACTCTAAATTGCCCTTAGGTGTGAATGTTGCTTTGTCTGTGTGCCCTTGATAGACTAGCGACTAAATCAGGGTGTATCCCGCCTCTCGCCCATAGTCAACTGGAATAGGCTCCAGCTCATCCACTGGCTTAGTAGGGATAAGCAACACAGGAAATGGATGGATAGATATTAATTTCCTCAATAATTAACGTAGCTGAACTGCTATGGTTGCGGTAAGGCAAGGGGAACTATGTCGTTCTGTGTTGTGACAATGACATCTCAATCTAATTCCATTTAGAGTGAAGGTTTATGGTTCAAATATGACTGAAGCCATTTTTTTCCATTCCATGCTCCAGGGTGATGAGTATGTGGTGTACAGTCCGGATCAGGTCAAGCTGAAATATGTTGTCCAGTTCAGCATTGATGGAGACCAACTGAAGCCTTTCAACCCAACGATAGACACGTCGGCTGAGTCTTGTCTGCCCCCTGCTGATCCAGGTGAGCACTGTGCAGCACTTGCTTAGTTTTGCGATGTAGTCACTAATATTTTATTTATTTTTTTCATTTGAAGGAGTCATTAGTAGGTCACCCTTAAGTGTCTTCTCTTTAAAAACATATATATATCATGAGCTCTCATTTCCATAAGATGATATTCGTTGCTGTTTCTATTCAAGGTGCTAACGCTGTAAAATAAATAAATAAAAATGCAAAAGTGGTTTCACGCTGCAGAACCTCAGGGGCGACGTTCACAAAGGTTGCTATTGTAGCATTGCTCCTAATTGGCAGTAAAAGTTCCTTCGCCAAGAGTTTTCTCTCAGGATCAGTTGGCAAAGAAGCTGAGCACAAGTTTTTACTACAGTAACAACTCCCAAACTGATAGAAGACTTAATGGACCATCCTACCATCCCCACGGCAAGCGTGCATGTCATCGAGCTGCATTGGAAAGTATTTATCTTAACAAAGGAGTGCAATGGATGAGAACAACTCCTTCTGTAGGCCAGTGTGATCTTTGCACAGTAAATAGAGGTCTTATTTAAATATGCTGGCATTGCCTGCAACGCTCAGGAGGGGTGATCATGACATTGTGTGTGTGTGTGTGTGTGTGTGTGTGTGTGTGTGTGTGTGTGTGTGTGTGTGTGTGTGTGTGTGTGTGTGTGTGTGCGCGCGCGCGTGATTTTCCAAGTGGTACTTCCTGATGATGATGCAGGTATTGGAAGCATAAACAACCCCTTGAACGACATGACTTCAGGACTGCTGGACAGCTCAGGGCAGCAGCTCCCCCTGCTGGGTGTACACGTGAAGTGCAAGTTGATGGATTTGCTCTCACATGTCAGAGCATTTTCACTTTCACTTTCACTCATACTCACTTTTTATTTATACAGTATGTCTTCAGGTTGCAGCATCCTGGAAGACAGACATTTATTTTATGCTTTTTGTAGGTCATCATCTTCCAAAGGTATACTAATCAGAGGAACGTGCCCATTGAAGCGAAGTATGTCTTCCCTTTGGACGAATATGCAGCAGTGTGTGGCTTTGAAGCCTTCATTAATGGGAAACATGTGGTGGGACAGGTAAATTATCTTAAGATGTACTTTTAGCTAAAGAAACCATAGCAAGCGAACGCTGGCTTTAAATGTTGTTTTCAAGTGTTCAAAATTCCATGTTGTTCCCTCAAGGAGCCCAGTTAAATTTACTTTGCAAATTTACTGGATTAAATTTCCATAAAAGGCTGCAGGGTGAAGTAGTGATTAACATTTCACACGGTCAGAAGATGTGCCATGTCTCGGTTTAGAGATTGCATATAGTGTTGGTTTTCTGCAGAAACCAATTTTTCTCCCACATTCCAAAAATGTACACATGACGTTAATTAAAGACTTGAAATTGTTCAGAGGTGTGAATGGTTGTGTGTCTAAATCAGTGGTTCTTAGCATTGTTCGAGGTACCGAACCCAACCAGTTCATATGCACGTTCACCGACCTCTAAGTGAAAAATAAAAATGTTTTTTTTACAAATTCCAGACATTAAAGAGCACATTTATTAAAAACAGAAAAAAAGTCAATAAAATTAGATGGTAAATGTGTAGTTTTTTAAAAATTGTATGACATTATATCATGACAGTCACACGGTGACTACTGAGCGAACTAAATTTCCCGCAGCACTGATTAGACAAACAATGTCATGTGATCATCTGCAGCCAGCGATGGTCAGGCGGCGTGTCATAACTAATTGACATCTTGGGTCGGTGTGTCTTAACCTGCATGGCAGAGGCTCCGTCGAAGCCCTGAGACCAATTCACCAAACCCCTAGTATTCGATCGAACCCAGGTTCAGAACCACTGGTCTGTATGTTGCATGTGATTGAATGTATCAGTGAAGTCAGCTGGGATTGACTGCAGTTCCCTACCACCAGAATGTAGATCAGTAGCATAGAAACTGGACTGATTGATGGGCCTGAAAAAAATTCATTTTTTGCTTTTTCTTAAGCCCACATGCTTAACTGTCATACATGTGCAAGAAAAGGTTCACCATTGACAAAACAACAAAACAGACGTACTGCTACTTTGATAACATCTAATGACACATACAGTTCCGTGAAAAAGTATTTGCCCCTTCCTGATTTTTATATTTATCCCACACTAACATTTCAGTTCATAAAAACAATGTTAATATCACACAGAGGCAACCCAACGAAATACAAAATGTAAATTCTGACTGCCAATTTAATTTATTAAGGCACCAAAAAAAAAAAATCCAAACCTCTCTGACCCTCTGTGAAAAAGTAATTGCCCACTGAACCTAATAATGGGTTGTGCCATGCTTGGCAGCAATAACTTAAATGAAGCGTTTGAAATAATTGGCGCCGAGTCATTCACGTCGCTCTGGAGGAATTGTGTCTCACTCTTCTTTGCAGAATTGTTTCAACTCTGCCATGTTGCAGGGTTTTCTAGCATCTCACTGCGCAGCATCTCAATTGGATTCAAATCAGGACTTTGACTTGGCCACTCGCCCGTGTTTTTTTTTCTTCCCCCAGAGGTGGACTTGCTGGTGTGTTTCAGATCGTTGTACTGTTGCATGATCCAAGAGCGCTTGCTGATTCTCAGACGTTCTCCTTCCAGATTTTCTGGCAGACAGCAGAATTCATTGTCCCATCAATCACAGCAAGTTGTCGTGGTCTGGAGACAGAAAAGCATCACAGACCATTACACTGCCACCACCATGCTTCACTGTTGGCATAATGTTCTTTTCATCAGACATCTGCACATCTTACAAAAAGTTCAGTTTTTGACCTGTCAGTCCACAGAATGTTTTTGCAAACGTTTTGAGGATCATCAATATGTCTTTTTGCCACTGGCTTTTTTTTGTGTTCTTTTTGGACAGCAGTGTTTTTCTCCTGGTAACTCTCCCATGGATGTCATTTTTGGCCAGTGACTTTCTTATGAAAGAGTCATGAACACTGATCTGAAGTTGTTAGGCCAGTGAGGTCTGGAATTCTTTGGGTGTTGTTCTAGGTTCGTTTGCAAGCTCCTGGATGAGTCGTCGTCACACTGTTGCAGTAATTTTAGCTGGTTGACCACTCCTGGGAAAGTTTGAGACTGATCCCAGTTTTCTCCATTAGTGGATAATGACTTAGACAGTGATTTTCTAAAACCCCAGTCTCTTGGAAATGGCTTTGTAGTCTTTTCCAGACTTATAGATTTCAATAACTTTTTTTCTAATTTCTTCTTGAATTTCTTCGACTCGTGGCATGATGCGTTGGTTTCTTGAGAGCTTGTAGCCTACT
Source organism: Hippocampus zosterae (assembly GCF_025434085.1). Taxonomy (NCBI): domain Eukaryota; kingdom Metazoa; phylum Chordata; class Actinopteri; order Syngnathiformes; family Syngnathidae; genus Hippocampus; species Hippocampus zosterae. The sequence continues at coordinate 21,380,099 of NC_067462.1, read as the reverse complement.
TAGTCCCCCAGATTCTGTTTCTGTGATTTCTTGATTCAACAAATGTGGTGCTTGGATGTGAAATTGAACTCAGCTTTCCCAAGCTGTTGTTGGTCACAGTTACTTTATAATTTAATAATTACTTTTTTCACAGAGAGACAGGTAGTTTTGTAATTTTTTTGTGCCTTAATAAATGAGATTGGCACTTTGGTAGTCTCTGTGATATTCAAATTGGTTTGATGAACTGAAATCTTTGTATATGATAAACATGCAAATAACACAGAAATCAGGAAGAGGGCAAATACTATTTTATAGCACTGTATGGTAAAACCAGAGTTTTTTTCTCATATTTCACCTAACTTTTGGTATATATTTTTCTTCTCTGCTCATATTGGTCTCCTCAAAACCACATGTTGAGACTGATCCTTCTTTTGAAATGTGTGACTGAATAACCCCCTCAGCCCCAAAAAATAAAATAGATAAAACAGCAGCACAGATTTAATCCTAAACTAAACTCTTGAGTGGCGTACTGCTGTTTTGTGTGAGAGTCTTATCTTTTGAAAAAGTATGACAAAAAGGTCACCAAAAGCCCAAATAAGAGCAAAACACACAGAACACACATTTGACATATTTTTGATGAACATCTTATCGATTTAAGACTTTAAACTATGAAGAGAACAGAATGGAGAGTTAAATGAATCAGATATAGGCAATGATCTGGAATTGAAGCCTCGTTGACACAGTAGCTTGCCAATGCAGCCTTGTTGTCTGATGATTTCAACACTAATTAACATGCATGTCCTTCATGTCAGGTGAAGAAGAAAGAACGAGCTCGTAAGCAGTACAAACGGGCAATAGAGAAGGGCCATGGAGCCTACCTCATGGACCAGGATGTCCCAGTAAGCACTCCACACATGCACACACCCGTCCACACTCACACACATCCACACTCACAAATAGGCAATAAACTTAGTATCACCTCTAATGTGGCCTCTACACCATTCCTTGCAGGACATTTTCACCATCAGCGTGGGCAACCTGCCAACTGGTGCCAGCGTGCTCCTTAAAGTGACCTTTGTGTCAGAGCTCATCATCAAGGACGGGAGTGTTTTCTTCACCCTGCCTAGTAGTGTTGCACCGTGGCAGAAAAGTGCAGCGCTCAACCAGATTACACAGGTAACACAGGCCTGGTTTGAATTAAAATAGAAAATTGTGCATTTTTTAAAATATTTTTTTTCGGCTCAATAAAGTGGAAAGAAAGCCAGATTTAGTCTAACTCAGATGTATTTGTGTTTTCAATAGGTGACCGTGGACAAAGTGTGTGTAACAGATGATGCAGCAAGTACAAGGTTTGCATGAAAGTAGAAGTTGTAGAAGAAAAAAAAACGAAAAAATAAATTATTATTCTTTGACGAATGTCGTGGCCAAAAATGCTGAAAATAGTCCAGATCAGGTCCACACGACGTAACAGCAAAACGATGTGACAAAACAAAAGACAAAAACAACAAAAAAACGCAAGGCTCTTGAAGAGCACTTGCCGACAGCTATCTACCCGGGCGCCATCTTGGGGGGGGGGATTAAAAAAATTGCAGACTGCTGATAGCTAACAACTTCCGATGATGCAGGTCACACATCACCGTAGGTTAAAGGTGACCTGCTTTTTAATTTAATTTTATTTTATTTAATACTTTTTGTGAAAGTGGCGGCACAGTAGTCCAGTGGTGAGCACGTCGACTTCATAGTGCAGAGGTACCGGGTTCAATTCCAGCTGCGCTCTCTCTGTGTGGAGTTTACATGTTCTCCCCGGGCCTGCGTGGGTTTTCTCTGGGTGCTCTGGTTTCCTCCCACGTTCCAAAAACATGCATGACAGACTGATTGAATGACACTACTACACTAATGACAATGATGATGACACTAAAAACATTCTCCCTAGGTGTGAGTGTGAGCGCGCATGGTAGTTCGTCTCTGTGTGCCCTGCGATTGGCTGGCAACCAGTTCAGGGTGTCCCCCGCCTACTGCCCGAAGACGGCTGGGATAGGCTCCAGCACCCTCCGCGACCCTAGTGAGGATTAAGCGGTTCGGAAAATGGATGGATGGATGAACTTTTTGTGAAAGTGAGACTGATGGAGATGATCAAGGTGCAGTGTCCACTAACACAAAAATATATTCATAACGTGCACACTGACACACAAATGGGGTTTTTTTTTGGTTTGTTTAGTTTTTTTCCCTTCAACACCCCTCGCGACCGACTTGGGACTTGCGACCGACCGGTCAATCGCGATCGACATATTGGGCACCCCTGGTCGATGGGTTTCATACAGCATTGCCACATGCTAGCAGCAGCACTGTACATTCTGGTCTCCAGCGTGCACTTGGAGTGACTTTTCTGGCCGTAAGAGTGACTAAATATGCCATGTATTAATTAAATATTTTAGACCCTTAACATCAGCACGTGCAGTCACATTGTGATAATACACGTTTATTGGCATTCGAAAGACAAATGGCAACATCTCTTGTGTAAGTTTACGTGCCAACTGCCCAAGTCAACAACGAATGTATGCGTGGATACGTGTTACTGGAGGCTTGCGGTGCGTTGCAATGTGTTGAAAAAGAAAATCAACGGAAAGTGTTAAATCTCGCTGACCCCAGGGACTAAAATAAGCCCTGACCGGCTCTCCATTTCAAATTGGTAAAACCTCCCATTGCCCTTTGCCACAGTACTGTATACTTAGTCAGAGAACGAATTAAACAAATTAAAAAACTGGTTCGACAGAAATAAATTGTCACGTAACCTAAAAAAATCGAAGTTAATTATTTTTGGCACAAGACCAATCAAACACCAAGCTAAAATTATGGTAAACTCAATTGAAATAGAAAGAGCGTATGAAACCAAGTTTCTCGGATTAGTAATAGACTCAAAACTATGTTGGAAACCACATATCGATAACGTAAAAAGAAAAATAGCCAAGACCGTAGGGATCCTCTACAAAACCAAGGAAGTGCTAAATAAGAGATCTTTGTACACATTATACACTTCATTATTATTACCATATATGACCTACTGTGTGGAAACATGGGGAAATGCCTGCAAAACAAACACACTCCCTATTCTCAAACTACAAAAAAAAGCAATTTGAATTATTAATAGATCAAAATATACGGAACCCACAAATCCACTATTTATCAAATTAAATACGATGAAATTTTATGACCTGGTTGACTTTAAAATCGCCCAATTAATGTACAAAGCACACAATAACCTGCTCTGCCAAAATATTCAGAAGTTTTTCGAAATTCGAGAAAGCAACTATGAATTAAGAGGTACCAACTTATTCAAAAAACTCAAAACAAGAACAAACAAAGAAGCAAAGAAGTGCATTTAGCAAAGGTGTTAATCTGTGGAATAATCTCGAAACGGACCTGAAAATGAGTAAATCGCTTGCTGAGTTCAAAAACAAATTAAAAAAAATAGTACAAACAACCTACATCAATCAGAGTTAAAATGATAAATTCTAAACATTAAATATAATGATAAATCAGAATTAAGTTGATAAATAGAGAAAGGTACTGAAATATCCATTATGAAAACAAGAGAAAATTGACACAAGAGTGGCAGGGTGTGGATGTATATAATCCCGATACAAACCAAAAGTTGTAAAAATATCACGGTTAAGTAAGTAAGATATCCTTTATCCGTCCCACACTGGGGAAATTTACAGCCTCCAGCAGCAAGAATGTATGTAGAAAGAAGAAAGAGGGTAAAGTATGAGCCTTAATGGAGACTTCTTCTTACTTTTTTCTTTTCTGATTGATATAAAAATGATTTAGTAGATATAAACACATAACGGGGTAGGACTAGATAAGTTTTTTACTTCATCCTACTCCCTTGAACATAACTGTTGAATGAATACTAATTTCTTTCTTTTTACTTTTTTATCTACCTTATTTTCTGTGAAACTATTACTGTATATGTTTTATGTTCAATAAACAAACAAACAAACAAAAGGAGACAACGGTTTCTCAAGCCGGTAACAGAAAAGGACACATCGGGTACTCACCAGTGTTGTGTCCAAGGACCGGCAACCCGAGGCCAAGGCCAAGGCCAGGGACTTGACTCCGGGGCAAGGCCAAGGACTTGCCTCCAAGGCCAAGGACCAAGTACTGATTTTGAAACTGAGGCCTAGCCGAGGACATGTATAAAACAATGCTATCATACCACTTGGCAGGTCTTCATGATTTGCAACACCCCTCTATCATAACCCTTTGCACTCCCTAACGCTTGAATGAAGTGTTTTTATTCAAAGAGTAGAACAGTCAGGGAACGTGTTATTTATACTGAGGGGAAAAAATCATATGGTATACATTTATGAATTAATGTTTTAGTGCAGTAGTTTCTTAATATGAAGTAAATCAACACTCAATAAGCATGACATGGCACGGAACACAAGTTGAGAAATGACTTTGCATAAAACTCAATCACTGACTGCAGAAAAAGTGGTAATCTCTGTGATAATTTTACAGTTTACCGGCAGCGAGTCCCAGGGACTTGCTGATCAGAAAAGCATGAGTCCCATTATGCATTGAGAGTGCCAAATTTTTAATTCTGAAAGGGTCTACTTATTCAATTGAATATGATAACACAAACAACAACATATACATACAATGATAAACAAATCCTGCAAAAATTGTAATAATTCAGGAGCAAGCCTGAGGATTTCGGAAATTCATGGTAACCGTTTTTCGGTTCCGTCGGATTACCCAATGGGAAACCACGACAACAAATGTTGGGTTCCGAAAACGTTCATCATGGGAACCCATTTTTCTATTTTGACTGATATTGATAATCAAGAATTCCGAAACTCAAAAGTATAGTGTATCAAGGGTCAATGTTTGAAAACTATGTATTAACAATGAACATTACATCAGCAGCTGTGTACTCCAGGTTTATTCCAAAAAATAAATGGATCAAAAACTAGTGTACTCATGTGGCATCATTAGAGTATTTTTTTCCAATCTCACACTGCAAATATTAATTGACTGGTAATCATTAATACAAGAAAGTATTGATGTGGCTTGACATGCTCTTCCCAAGATGATGCATGTGTAATCTACGATCAATTTGACGAAATAATTTAACACACGTCATCATTAGTTCTACCAACAGTTAACATTAGCATTACTACACCTTGTGACAAATGTTTTATTCATAAAGTTACCATGCTACAACCAGTAAATTATAGAATAACCAATACTGTTTCATAATATTTTTCACAGCGATTAGCCTAAAAATCTAATGACCAATTTGCCTCGTAATCGTGCCTCGCGTCGTATTTCGCTCTCGCGTTCTGTGCATACGTCACAGGTGAGTTTAGTGATACGCCCTTTAGACGATTCATACGAAAAATGAGACTGGCATTCCCATTTCTCAAATGTCGTAATTAGTAGACCTTTGTGAGTTTTTTTCGCCGCCATCTCAAACTTTCATCCGCGCGATTCCTCAGTTTGCGGACTAAAATAACAACCCGCATGCACACATAACGTCAACTGTTGTGTCCCCCCCAGCACTGAAAACAAAACAAAACGAAAGTAAATTAGAAGAAACACACTCACACACCACATCATAACGCAAACACACATACAGGCGCAGTAAATCGCGTGGATCACACAGTCAATTCAAGTGCAGTGACTTTTATAATTAAACTATTTTTCGGTACCGTGAAAATGACGCCACGGAAACGACACACGAACCGGTAACGATTGTTACTGTGAAATCCTCAGCCTTGCCGTAGTTTTTTGTTTGTTTGTTTGTTTTGACTGAGAAATTTTCTTGCGTCCCAAAAACACACATTGTTTGGAACTCTGCGTCCCGTGGGAAAATTATGCATTGAGGACGCGGGACGCAGAGGTAACGAGATGGCTGAATCTCTAACCATTCTCTGAGTACTACTATTATTACCACTACCACTAATACAACATTAATTAATACCTTCAACTTAACAACAATAATAATAAATAATTAAATCAACCATGATTTTAAACTATGCATCATTCATTCATTCATTCATCTTCCGAGCCGCTTGATCCTCACTAGGGTCGCGGGGGGTGCTGGAGCCTATCCCAGCTGTCTTCGGGCAGTAGGCGGGGGACACCCTGAATCGGTTGCCAGCCAATCGCAGGGCACACAGAGACGAACAACCATCCACGCTCACACTCACACCTAGGGACAATTTAGAGTGCTCAATCAGCCTGCCATGCATGTTTTTTTGGAATGTGGGAGGAAACCGGAGCACCCGGAGAAAACCCACGCAGGCCCGGGGAGAACATGCAAACTCCACACAGGGAGGCCGGCCGGAGCTGGAATCGAACCCAGTACCTCTGCACTGTGAAGCCGACGTGCTAACCACTGGGCTACCGGGCCGCACTATGCATCATTAATATTCATTATTTCAAACATGAGAAAGCATTCAGCTAACATAACTGGAATCGAGCAAAAGGACTCCAAATCCCAACGGCCAAACCCAGAAGTGAACTGCCGACATTATTGACCCCAGCTGTAACGCAAATTACTTGGTTCAAACAAACATTCGAGCGCAACCGCACAAACGTGACGACTGTGCAAAAATAAATAAATAAAATACATCACTGTTACAGAAAGGCTTTACACGCTATTTGAACTGCCGATCGCGAACGCAACAAACCGTGATTGAAACTAACTGTGATGCCGCTCTTTATACGTTGCGTTAACTGTGTACCTGTCAGTGGCAGACCCGCCCCTCTTAAAGCGCCAAAGTTAATCCATCAATATGGGTTTCCTTGGATGTAATTTATTAGATTCCTTCATGATTTTTGTGGTCCTTAGACAAGCGATTTGAGGCTCGAATCCCTCATTGTGTCAGAGGACCGGCACTCCAAGGCCAAGGACTTGACTCAGAGGCCAAGGACCAAGGACCCCCCCTCGGTCCTCGAGCCGGTCCACAGGACCGGCTCGAGGAACACATCTCTGGTACTCACTGCCTTAATCCTTGAGTGCCAGTAACAGTTTGGCTTTCTCTATTAAACAACCTTTAGGAGAAATAAGAAATCAATCTGATCACGCTGTTTTCTAACTCTGAAATTGTCATTCTAATGTGGATGTTTACTGTGGTTCTCTCTGTTTGCCTTTGGTAGCTAAACCTAAAATTATATTGTTAATGCACTGGCTAATTCCATTTATTTTGTTAAAGTCTAAATTCAGTGGGCGGCCCGGTAGTCCAGTGGTTAGCACGTCGACCTCACAGTGCAGAGGTTCAATTGCAGCTCCCTGTGTGCCTGTGTGGAGTTTGCATGTTCTCCCCGGCCCTGCGTGGGTTTTCTCCGGGTACTCCGGTTTCCTCCCACATTCCAAAACCATGCATGGCAGGTGATTGATCACTCTAAATTGTCTCTAGGTGTGAGTGAGGGCGTGCATTGTTGTTTGTCTCTGTGTGCCCTGCGATTGGATGGCAACCAATTTGGGGTGTCCCCGGCCTACTGCCCGAAGACAGATGGGATAGGCTCCAGCTGCCCTGCGACCCTAGTGAGGATAAAGCGGTTTGGAAGATGAATGAATGAATAAATTTAGTGGTGAAACCAAATTTAGAAGGGCCTAAATCAAAGATGGGGAAATCTGTTGTTTGAATTTTTAGAATTGCAAACATTCATGCCAACCGTTAAGCCATTTGTCATGGAATTCAATTCATCCATCCATCCATCCATTTTCAGATCCGTTTTATCCTCACAAGTGTTGCGGTGGGTGCTGAAGCCTTTCCCAGCTGTCTCTGGGCAGTAGGCAGGGGACACCCTGGACTGGTTGCCAGCCAATAGTACGGCACACATAGCTGAACAACCATCCGTGCTCACACCCACACCCAGGTACATGTTTTTGCAATGTGAGAGGAAACCGGAGTACAGAAAACCCACGCAGGCAGAGGGAGAACATGCAAACCCTGCACCGCTGTTCCGTGAGGCCAATTCGCTCACAAGTCAACCACCGGGCCTCCCGGAATTCATTTCATTTAACCTTATACCATTACATCATAAGACATGGTGCCTTTACGTAACAAGTGATCTTTTCGACCATACAGTTCTTTTTCTCTTTTGTCATGTCACCTCTCCACCTGACAAAAGCACAGTCCATAAAGTATGTTTTATTTGTTCTGCTCTTCACGTGCAGAGAACGTCCAGCAGGGGGATGCACGAGTGCCTCGCATGCCCCACCTGACCTCACGTCCCTGAGTAATAGGGAGCTATACATAGTAGTGATTTGTTGTTCATGACATCCTTGGTTTTCCATTTTGTTTTTAACATTATCTGTAGGTGGCTTTTAAATGAAGCTTACTTGCTTCAGGGCAATGCTGTGAAGGTCCTTGAGTGGCCCAACCAGAGCCCAGAATTGAATCTGATCAAATAACTCCCGATAAATCTGATAATGGCTTTGCAGTGATGCTACCCATCCAACCTAATGGAGCTTGAGAGGTGCTGCCAGGAGGAATGGGCGTTAATTGCCCACTGATTAGGTGTGCCAGATTTGTGTAATTACCGCCAAAGGTGCATCAAAGTGTTGAGCAAAGACTGCGAATCCTTACACAGATATGTTTTAGTTTTTTAAATTTTTAAAAACTTTGAAAATCCCCTGCTCCCACCGAAAACGTTTTTCATGTTGTCATTATAGGGTATTGTGTGTATAAGTATGAGGGGGAAAAATGACATAACAAAATGTGGAAAAGTGAAATGCTACCATGTTTCAGTCCTATGTAGTACTTTGATTCTTCGTTGTGCTATGTGATCTGGAAATCGCTGTCTTTCTCAAGTTTCCGATTGGCTGTTAAATAGCAGCTGTTTTGGCATGTGACGGTGGTGCATCAAAAAAAATGTGGCTTGTATATTGTGCACTTATTATGTAAGTGTGCTAACAAATTAATTGGTCCCCTTCAGAGAGTTCAGCCTGGACATGTCCATTGAGATGCCATATGACATCACCAACCTGCAATGCATTACGCACAAAGTTAAGATGAAGGTTGGTCCCATGTTAGTCCCTTCATGCCTTTTCTTGGATTGGAACAAACTCCTTTTCATGTATTTTTAATCTGCAGCTTCATTAAAAATGCACAGTTTTTGTTTTATACCTTTCAGGACAGTTTTCATATTTTCATATTTCCTATAAAACCGTGTGATCTGCAGTGTTTCAAGAGCTCACACAGATGCCTTTCAACATCACATATCGTCAAAATGCTGTGACAGCAGTGATCATTTTGCTCTCTGTGATCACGTTATTAATACATTAAATGTATTGTGAATGTTATCCTACAGAGGACCGACTGCAAGGCAGTTGTGAGTGTGCTGCCAGGGCAGGTCATGACTCCAGAAGGATTCCAGCTGTCAGTCACTCTGTCGGAGGTACATCTACCCAGGATGTGGGTGGAGGAACACCCTGACAAGGACAGCCAGGTCTGACAGTTTGGCGTCTATCTGTCAGCCTTGATCTGCTGCTTCACTCCAGGAATTCTTTTTTTTTTAATAACCTAATTGTCAATCCCGCAGGCCTGCATGTTAGTTTTCTACCCTAACTTTGACATCAAACCCACTTCTGGATCCAATGAAGTGGTCATTTTGCTGGACACGTCTGAGTCCATGCATGGAGAGCCTTTACTCTGGGCCCAGAGGATTGCCCGGCACGCCATCAAAACCCTAAAGGGTGACCTTAAAATCAACATCATCTTGTTTGGCACAGGTCAGTGCCAATTCGTGTGTGTGTCTGCGTGTGCGTGTGCGTGCATGCGTGCGTGTGAAAAAGAGAGACTATTCCCCTTAGTTATTGCCATTAAGCAGAGGCAGGCATCGTCAGTCCGCTCGTCAGTCCATCCGAATCGTCAGTGACAGCCAAACGGGGTTCAGAATGAATTCACCAGTAATGCATCACACATCTGTGCTACATACCTGACACGTAGCCAAATACAGAAAAAAATAAAACAGTGCTGTGTACCATTCCGTCCCACAGACATCCCATTTTGTTTTAATTTCACCAATCACCACTCTGCGTGTACGCATGTCTGTTGTTTTTATTTTCATGTTTTTTATGTATTTGGCTGTGTTTCGTGGAAGTTACTTTCTCATCACCGATTTGTTGTTGCTAACACAGAAGCAGTATACCTTTTAAAAATGGCATGCACTGTATCAAAGTGACCCCAAATAATGTAACATAAATCAAGATGAATGCTATCGTAGCTTGCAGATAAGACGGCAAAAAACAACAATAGCCTGGAAAATGATATAGATCACTGACGTCAACTTCAAGGGCAAAATCTGGTCCGACACATCATTTTGTGTGGCCCACAAAAGCAGTTAAAACATGTCAACTTCCATGATGCTTGCCAAAATCCGAACCAAAATTACAAATTCTCATCTGGAATAAAGAACTAAGACATTCCTTTTTCTTGTCACCAAACCCCTCATTACACAAACTTAAATAGTTAAATGAACGATTATTATTGACTTCTATACATGGTTTCACAGTGAGAACGGTCCTACAATGTGGCCCTGGACAAAAATTTGTTTGACACTCCTGAGGTAGACAGAGTAGTGATTCCAAATGTGTGTGCTACGGCAATGTCTCAAACCTCACTTGTTTGGACAAAAGAATTATTCATTTACGCACAAAATGTGTGTGTGTGTGTGTGTCTATATATTTCATTCATTCATTCATCTTCCGAACCGCTTCATCCTCACTAGGGTCGCGGGGGTGCTGGAGTCTATCCCAACTGTCTTTGGGCAGTAGGCGGGGGACACCCCAAATTGGTAGCCAGCCAATCAAATGGCACAAAGAGACCAACAACCATGCACGCCCTCACACCTAGGGACAATTTAGAGTGATCAATCAGCCTGCCATGAACATGCAAACTCCACACGGGGAGGCTGGAATTGAACCCGATACCTCTGCACTGTGAAGTCGACGTGTGTGTGTGTGTATGTGTGTGTATATATAAATATATCTATATCTATATATATATATATATATATATATATATATATATATATATATATATATATATATATATATATATATATATATATATATATATATATATATAAGCGGCTGGATAGCTCAGTTGGTAAGGCATCGGTTTGGCATACGGGAGACGGGCTTGGGGCAAAATGAGCACATAACACCATCTAGTGTGGGTCCTTGGGCAAGATCCTTCACGCTAATGCCTACCTCATACAATGATGAGAGACAATGAAATGAATGACATGCCGGCTCAGACGTCGCCCGGCCAAACAAGGTCTGCGTCAGGTGCTGGGGAACCAGAGCACCGTGATGAGATGCGATAACATGGCTCTGTTGGAATGCTACTACTCAAGCAACCCTAGTCAGAGGGGTTACATGCAGAGAATGTGGGCTGAATGGTTACTTCGTAACCCACAGTCACGGTTGACGACGAAACAACTAGTAACTCAGTGTTCCAACATCCACAAACGGCAACTGCTGTCACAACTTGAGATTGATGAGGTACAACGCAGGTTCCATGGTGAAGGGCCCCAGGCTGCCAGACCAGAGGAGGAGGTCATACCAGAGATTGGGAGGCAAGCCCCAATGAATGCAGATGATGAGATTGGGAGGCCAGCCCCAATGAATGAAATGCTGAGCGAGGCAGCAACTGACCTGAAAGCTAAGATCATGGCGAGAATGAAAGCTGGGCAACCTAGAAACCGATTACAACGGCTATGTGAAGTACCACCTGAAAGTCTCATGGAAAGTGTGAATGCAGCACTGAGGACGATCCCTACCGTAACGATCACGGAAACCAATGAGCTGATATACGCTTCAGCATCAGTGATCCTTGAGATGCTTGGCTATAAGAGCAACCATGGAAGCCATGAGATACGTTACCCACCATGGAAAAGACGGTTGGAGGCTAAGATCAAGGCGGCCCGGAAAGATGTGAGTCAATTGACGGAGGCCCAGAGAGGTGTGATGAAAAGGCCGATACTCAAGAAGTACATCCAGATGACCATACCTGAAGCACTCGAAACTGCCAAACAAAGGCTGCAAGCCTTGTCCAGTCGCCTAAAGCGGTACACGAAAGAGAATGAGGCCAGACGAATAAACAGGCTGTTCGCAACACAACCTGCGAAAGTGTACGCTCAGTGGCAGGGTCCTAACAACAGAGCTGACCCACCAAGACTGGAAACTGAAAGGTACTGGAAAGGCATATGGGAGAAGGAGGTTGCACATAACAGCAGTGCACAATGGCTGGTGACCCTGAGAGAGGAGCACAGCAACCTCCCTGAACAGAACCCAGTTACCATAACAGTGGCAGACATACAGGAACGAGTCTCAGATATGAAGAACTGGACAGCACCAGGCCCGGACATGGTCCACACCTACTGGCTAAAGAAACTCACAGCACTCCATGAGCGCCTAGCAGTACAAATGAACCATCTGCTGAGGGATGGGACTCACCCAGAATGGCTAACCGAAGGGCGAACGATCCTGATCATGAAGGAGCCCTCGAAGGGTGCAGCCCCATCCAACTATCGGCCAATAACCTGTCTCTCCACAACATGGAAGCTCATGTCAGGAATCATTGCGGCTAAGATAAGTGGACACATGGATCAATACATGAGCGAGGCGCAGAAGGGCATTGGTAGAGATACCAGAGGAGCCAAACATCAGCTCCTGGTTGACAGAACAGTCGCACAAGACTGCAGGTCCCGACGTACCAACCTGTGCACAGCCTGGATTGATTACAAGAAAGCCTATGACTCGATGCCACATACATGGATCACTGAATGCTTGGAGTTGTATAAGGTGAACAGGACCCTAAGAGCCTTCGTTGCGAACTCGATGAGAATGTGGAAAACCACACTTGAAGCCAATGGCAAGCCACTTACCCAAGTGTCCATCAAATGTGGCATATACCAAGGTGATGCACTCTCCCCACTGCTGTTCTGCATAGGACTGAACCCCCTAAGCCAAGTAATCACCAAGACAGGCTATGGATACCGCCTCAGAAATGGAGCTACAATCAGTCACCTCCTCTACATGGATGACATAAAGCTGTATGCTAAGAGTGAAAGGGACATAGATTCACTGATCCACACAACCAGGATCTACAGCAGCGACATCGGGATGTCATTCGGGCTTGAGAATTGTAGTCGGATGGTGACTAAGAGAGGCAAGGTAGTCTGCACTGATGGGGTCTCACTCCCTGAAGGAACAATAGCAGACATTGAGGACAGCTACAAGTACCTTGGTATACCACAAGCCAATGGCAACCTCGAACTGGCAACAAGGAAAGCGGCTACGGCCAAATACCTCCAGCGAGTGAGGCAAGTCCTAAGAAGCCAGCTCAATGGCAAGAATAAGACCAGGGCAATAAACAGCTATGCCCTGCCAGTGATCAGATACCCTGCAGGAATAATAAGGTGGCCAAAGGAAGAGATTCAGACCACGGACCTTAAGACCCGAAAGCTCCTAACCATGCATGGAGGGTTCCATCCCAAATCCAACACCCTGAGACTGTACGCAAGCCGAAAGGAAGGAGGCCGGGGACTAGTGAGTGTGAGAGCCACTGTCCAGGATGAAACATCCAAGCTCCATGAATACATCAAGGAGAAGGCTCCAACGGATGACGTACTCAGAGAATGTCTCAGACAATGGGGAACAGAAGATGAGGCGCTGGAAGAGGGACCATCATGGGAGGACAAGCCCCTACATGGGATGTACCACCGGACCATAACTGAAGTGGCTGATCTCAAGAAGTCCTATCAGTGGCTAGAGAGGACTGGCCTGAAGGACAGCACAGAGGCACTCATCCTGGCTGCTCAGGAACAGGCCTTGAGCACCAGAGCCATCGAGGCCCAGATATACCACACCAGACAAGACCCAAGGTGTAGGTTGTGCAAAGAGGCACCTGAGACGATACAACACATAACTGCAGGGTGTAAGATGCTGGCAGGGAAAGCCTACATGGAACGCCATAACCAGGTGGCTGGCATAGTCTACCGAAACATCTGTGCGGAGTATGGACTGGAAACCCCAAGGTCAAAATGGGAAACACCTCCGAAGGTGGTGGAGAATGACAGAGCGAAGATCCTGTGGGACTTCCAGATCCAGACTGACAAGATGGTAATGGCGAACCAACCAGATATCGTGATCATAGATAAAGGGCAGAGGAAAGCCGTTGTAGTGGATGTAGCGGTCCCAAGTGATGGGAACATCAGGAAGAAGGAACATGAGAAACTCGAGAAATACCAAGGGCTCAGAGAGGAGCTGGAGAGAGCCTGGAAGGTAAAGGTGACAGTCGTGCCTGTGGTGGTCGGAGCACTCGGGGCAGTGACCCCCAAACTAGATGAGTGGTTGCAACAGATCCCGGGAACAACATCGGACATCTCAGTCCAGAAATGTGCAGTGCTGGGAACAGCAAGGATACTGCGCAGAACCCTCAAGCTTCCTGGCCTCTGGTAGAGGACCCGAGCTAAATGAGGGACGGACACCACCCGAGGGGTGAGATGAGGATTTTTTTTTTTTTTTTATATATATATAGCCAACAGACCTCATTGCTGAACCCTGTTAGCTTTGCTGGCTAAAGTTGCTAGCGCTGGCTAGTTAAAAAGTCTCATGTCAGAAGCATAATGTTAGAATTTTTGATCAGCAACAAAACAACAGAGCACCATGGTGACTTAGCATGTCTGCCTGACAGTTCCGATGTCCTGGTATTGATTCCCTGCTCTGAACATCCAATTCGAAAAGCATGCATGATGGGTTGAATAAACCCAAACCGTAGTTGCAATATTAGTAATAATGGCTCTTTTTCCATACATCATGTGACTTGGAGCTTGTGACCAGTCCAGGGTGTAGTTCTTGCCCAAAGTTAGCTTGCTCTAGCTCACCAAGACTCTTATGAGGACACAGCACATCGAAAATGGTTGCATGGACACGGCAACAGCATCTCATTATGTAACAGATACAGTAAAACTGGGTAAATGTATCTTGGAGCAGACAAACTTTGCCTTTCATCGTCAATTGACTATGCAGAGAGCCACGTGACTTTATCAATAGGGAAGAGAGAAAATATATCAAAAACTTGAAAAAAAAAACTAAATGCATACAATATTGTGGGATTGAAACTTAGCAAATGTAAAACCTTTGTCAAAAGCTCTTCTGTGATTGCCGAAAGACCGAGATCAATAAAAATAAAAACAACTCAAAATTGTACTGCAATTTTTATATACAAGTCGTATCCTTTGATGATGGACGACAAACATTGATGGTCTGCACAATACGTAATTCATTCTTCTATTTATTATTCTCGACTCAGTCCTGGACAGCTCAAACTTGATTGATTTTCTGCTTAATAGCACCGTAATAAACTCTCAAAATCATGCCATATTAAACGCATAAATCACAATGAGACACGATAACAAATCTCAAATCATCATCATATATGTCGCGCCAGTACTGGATCCATTGCTTGGCAGCATCACTAGTGTCTAAGAGGTCTTGATCTGTGCAGGTGGGCCCCAGTTCACAATCCCGAAGAATGTGCTCCATTGTTTGTATTGGGTGGCCACACGGACATTCACTGCTGAGTCAGAGTCCCCATTTATAGGTGTTGTTCCCAGTCTTGCCTACTCTGGTTCTTATTCTATTTAATGTCACCCAGGTCTTTCTTGAGAGGGCAGTTCCACTTGGAAGATGTTCGTTTGGGCTTTGGATTGCACCATTTAGTGCAGAGCTGTCCCATTCTCTCCATTTTTGGGTGGTTTGTTGACTGCACAGGATCTAAACGTTGGACGGTCATAAAGCTCTTTCTGGACTTCAGTCTTCTTATTGAGTCACTATGACCATAGAGGGGGTGTCTTGTGTCATTTTCTTGACTATGCTTTTGTGTCCTTGCATGAATGTCTCTACGTATGTGTGGTGGTGCGATGCCCGCCAATCTGTAGAGTGCTGGCAGTGGTGTTGGTTTTAGCCAGTAATTATTCAGCATGTGTTGTTCAGCTCAGGATCTATTTTGTGAGCATGACATGATCTTGCCCATGCTGCTGAGCAATATTCAGCAGTAGAGTAGCATAGTGCTAGAGCTGTTGTTCACAGAGTTTTAGGATCTGTTCCCCAGTTCGAGTTAGGAAGTTTAGCTAAGAGTTTGTTTCTTGTGGCAACTTTTGACTTGAGTTTCCTTACATGTTCTGCGAAGGAGAGCGTTCGATCTAATGTGACTCCAAGATAGACGGGATAGTCAACATGCTCAAGTCTCTCATTATTCAAGTGGATGCTTAATTTTCTATTTGCCTGGTGGTTATTTAGGTGGAATGCTCACACCTGCGTCTTTCCTGGATTGGCATTAAGTGAGTTTTGTTTATAATACTCTGTCAGGTGTTGAAGAGCAGCTGATAGTCTCCTTTCGGTGGTTTCAAATGAGCGCGATTGGGTGGCAATACACAGATCATCGGCATATATAAATCTTCGGATGTTTACAAACTCTGGCTGGTCATTTGTGTAGATGTTAAAAAGTACTGGAGCCAGAACAGAGCCTTGTGGGAGACCATTTTTTTATGTTCGGTATCTACTTTTCTTGCCATCCATTTCTACAAAGAAACCTCTCACCTCTCACCTATTCCTTGACCTCGGTTGTGGTCGTTGGGGCGCCCGTGAAGACCCTTTCACCGTTTCTTTCCAACCGTCTCTGTTTTCTGCCTCTCTCTGGGACTTTCCGAAATCCAGGTTGGTCCACTCTCTGATGTTGTCCTCCCACCTCTTTTTCTGCCTTCCTCGTTTGCGAGATCCTTGTACAGTTCCTTGTAGCACCGTCTTTGCAAGGCCTGATGATCTCGTAACATGGCCGTACCACCGTAACTTCCGTCTTTTTACGATGGTGAGTAGGTTGTCATGGTGCCCGATAGCTTGTTGTATCCTATTTTGAACTTCCTCGTTTGTTACATGATCGGTGTAAGGGATGTTTAATATCTTCCTGTAGCATCTCATCTCCATTGCAAGGATCTTTCTTTGGAGATCTGCTGTTAGTGTCCAGGTTTCACATGCATATAGGAAGATTGACATGACAAGGGAGCGTAGAGGGTGGATCTTTGAGCACAGAGCTATGTTCTTATCTTTCCAGATGGTTTGGAGTTTTGCTATTGCTGTTGATGTTTGAGCAATTCTTGCCAACATCTCTGGCCTCGAGCCCTCGTCTGAGATAATAGAGCCTAAGTATTTGAATGACTGCACAGTTTCTAGTTTTTTCCCACTGACTTGGATATCAAGATTGATGCCTTGATTGTTGTTGGTCATCAGCTTTGTTTTTTCGGCAGATATTTCCATGCCATATGAGGCAGCTGCATCTTCTGTTCCTGCCAGTCCATCTATGTCATCAGCAAATCTGAGGTTGGTGATGTTTCTCCCTCTGATGGAGATTGTTCCTTCATGATGTTCAAGGGCATCTTCCATGATCCTCTCTAGATACAAATTGAAGAGGGTGGGTGAGAGTAGGCAACCCTGACGCACACCGACAGTAGTTTTAAACCAATTGCCGATACTTCCATTCAGGAGGACAGCACTTGAGGCCATACAGGTTTTCGATGATTCGGACGAGGTTGGCATCGATGTTATACTTGCGCATGGTGGTCCATAGGGCTGCGTGCCATCCCCTGTCAAAGGCCTTCTTGAAATCTATAAATAGGTGGTATAGGTCTTTTTGGTGCTGTAGGTGTTTTTCGCAGATTATTCTTAAGTTAAAAATCTGTTCTGTGGTGCTGCGTCCTGCTCTGAATCCAGCCTGTTCCTCAGCTATGATGTTCTCAGCTATGGGCTTCAGTCTGTGCAGAATGATCTTCAGCAGGACTTTGCTTGGGTGACTGATCAAGCTTTTTTCGGCAAGGTGATTATTAATGATTGAGTCCAGGGTGTTGGCCAGACTCCGGTACTCCATATATGGTTGCAAATTTTTGTGAGTGCTGTTATCATTGCCTCTCCTCCTGCTTGGACTAGTTCCGCAGGGATATTGTCTGCTCCGGCAGACTTTCCTTTTTTAAGTTCCTTGACGGCTAGTTCCACTTCTTCGCGCAGTATGGGGCTTGAGTCTTCTTCTGGTGGTGTTAGTGGTGTTGTTTATAATACTCTGTTAGATATTGAAGAGCAGCTGATAGTCTCCTTTCGGTGGTTTCAAATGAGCGCGATTGGGTGGCAATACACAAATCAGCGGCATATATAATTCTTCGGATGTTTACAAACTCTGGCTGGTCATTTGTGTAGATGTTAAAAAGTACTGGAGCCAGAACAGAGCCTTGTGGGAGACCATTTTTTTGTATTCGTTATCTACTTTTCTTGCCATCCATTTCTACAAAGAAGCGTCTGTTTGTAAGCAGTGACTGTATGATTTTCACAATCGTTGTATTATGAACAGCTTTGGCAAGTTTCAGGAGAAGGATTCTGTGATTTACTGTGTCGTATGCAGCAGTAAGGTCTACAAAAACTGCACCAGTAATTTGCTTGGCCTCAAAACCATACTCGATGTACTGAGTGAGGTTCAACATTTAGCTACAGCATGATCGCCCTGGACGAAATCCAGCCTGGTCTGGCGATAGTTGTTGTTCCACTGTAGGGTGCATTCGGGCCATTATCATTCGTTCATATAATTTGTAGAGGATGCATAGGAGCGAAATAGGACGATAGCTTTTTTTAATTCTCTGGGTCTTTACAAGGTTTTAGCAGGGCCACGACTCTTGCTCTTCGCCATATCTTCGGGATCTTTAGACTTGCTGCACAGTTGTTGAAGAGAGCAAGTATCCGTGATCTGGTCTTTGTACCAAAGTGCTGAATTATTTCTGTTGTAATACCATCGAGTCCTGCTGCTTTGCCTGGTTTGAGGTATTTCATGGCTTCCAAGAGTTCTTCCATGGTGAACGGATTGAAGAGTTTATCACTTTCTTGCATAATGCAGTCCACTGCTGATTTCATTTTTTTGAGGTATCTTCGCTCTTTATCGGGTGGTTTTCCATTGAGTAGTAGTTGGTTTGGCACTTCGTCCGGTGTTACGGCAGCTGTTCTTGTTCGGATGTTCTTTTCTGTATTCAATTTCTTTATAGTGCTCCATGCCTTCTTGCTTCTTGCGTTCACATTTTCCATTTGCAACAGAGGCTGTTAACAATTCACCAAGTTCGATTTTCATCAAATGGATCTGCATTATATGCTTGAACATAATCCTCATAAAGTTCCTTGCTTTGATCTGTTAGGCAAGGAATGAAGGTATTTCTACATCCTCTTGGGATGTATCTCCTGGAAACCTCCCAGACAAGCTTTTGGAAGTGTTCATAGTTCTCTGCTCGCGCTGCAATGGTGGAGATCCTTGAATCTAGTTCAAGGGTGAGGTCTTCCCATTTTGCCTTTCTAAAGTTAAATCTGGGTGTTGATTTGGAGTCGAGAGGCCTGATTACTGGCCTCACATTCAAAGTGATTGGTCTATGTTGTGATCTGGGAATTGGGTCGTTGACATATTTTTCAAAATTTGTGTAGATGTTAGAGGACACAAATGCCAGATCAGGGTTATAGCCTCTTTAGCATTATGTAAGATTGTCAGATTGTTACTTAATGCCCATTTTTCAATGACCTCTCCATTATTATCATTTTGGGCATAGCCCCAGATGGTGTTATGGCTATTGAAATCACCAATAGCAACTAGGGCCTTGTTTCTTTGGCTGAGGGTTCTGGGCCACATGAATGGTGTTAATGGTGGTTTGTAAACTGACACAATGGTGATATGTGTCGTTTCTACTTCAAGTATTTCCATCCCTTCTTCGGAGAGATCCCTGCTGTTTAGGATGTTCGATGGATCTTGTGTGTAGATGGCACTTCCATGAACAGGGCTAGCATGGTGGACGACTAGGTGCATGTCTGGGACTTTAGGTGGTATTGAGTCCTTGTGGGTCTCTTGTAAGCATAATATGTCAGCTTTGAGGTTGGAGAGAATTTCGGCTTTTGATGATGAAATTCCTTCAGCATTGAAGCTGACTATCTTGAAGTTTGGCATAATTGGGGCCGAGGGTTTATCCTTTTACCACCCCAATTATTCAGTACTGTGCGTGGTGTAGAGATTGGTCTACCCCGTGGGTTTGGGAGATTAACAGGGTCGCCGGTACTTGTAGGTACACGCGTGAAGGCTCTCTACTTGACCCCACAAATCTCAAATTAGGAGAAAAGGGTCTCCATTCTTCTGTTTGTGGCTGATGGTAAGAAAGCTCATTTTGTCTGAAAGGAAACTGAGGAGAGCAAGAAAAACGGTGGCTACAGCAAAGTGGAAACTCTTCAGTATGTGTACTGTTAAGCATGTGTGTACTGTAATTTTTGTAATTTTTAGCCACGTATGCCCAAGTCAAGTCAAGTCAAGTCAACAGTATTTATAGAGCACTTCCGAACAGCCATCGCTGCATACAAAGTGCTGTACATGGAGCGATTTAACATACACAATAAACAGTAAGACGAATCGGTAATAAAGGCGGTGGACAAGCACCAAGCAGTAAAATCAAGGACAAATCATGCTGAGTCGAACGCCAAAGAATACAAGTGAATTTTGAGGAGGGCTTTAAAGATGGGCAGCGAGGAGGCTTGCCGAATGTTCAGTGGGAGGTCATTCCAGAGAGAGGGACCCGCAACAGAAAAGGCTCGATCCCCTATGAGCCTCAGTTTAGCTCTTGGTACCTCTAACAAAAACTGGTCCACAGACCTGAGGCGACGGGCAGGTGTGTAGGGGCGGATGAGCTCAGAGAGGTAAGGTGGCGCGAGATTATTCAGCGATTTGAAAACAAAGAGGAGGATCTTGAAAATAACTCTAAAATGAATGGGGAGCCAGTGAAGGGATGCCAGAGTGGGAGTTATATGCTGCCTCTTACGAGTGCCAGTCAAGAGGCGAGCAGCGGCATTCTGGACCAGCTGAAGGCGCTTAATGGAGGACTGTCTGACTCCAAAGTACAAGGCATTGCAGTAATCCAGCCGGGATGTGACAAAGGCATGAATTACTGTCTCAAAGTGTTCATGTGAGAGGAGAGGTTTTATTTTGGCCAGCTGTCTAAGGTTAAAGAAGCTTGATTTAACAACGGCACCAATTTGCCGATCGAGTTTGAAATCACTGTCCAGTTTAAGGCCCAAGTTTGAGACCGTTGATTTCAGATAAGGAGACAGGGGGCCCAAGTCTACAGGATGGAATGTACAAGGGCCACTGGGACCAAACAATATCACCTCTGTCTTCCTTTCATTGAATTTCAAGAAATTTTGTGCCATCCAGGTTTTGATTTCTTCCAGACAGGATAGGAGTGGCCTTAATGAGAAGGTGTCTTTCTTGCTCAGTGGGACATAGATCTGGCAGTCATCTGCATAGCAGTGGAAGGGAATACCATGTTTCCTTAAGATGGAACCCAATGGGAGCAGATACAGCGAGAACAGCAAAGGCCCCAGAATTGAGCCCTGTGGAACACCACATGACAGGGGAGCAGTGCGTGACTCAGAGCAGCCAAGGCTGACACAAAAGGTCCTGTCAGCTAGATAGGACCTAAACCACTCAAGAGCACTGCCGCCAATGCCCACCAAATGCTGCAAACGAGTAAGAAGAATACTGTGATCCACTGTATCAAATGCTGCAGTTAATTCCAATAAAACCAGACACACGTGGTCTCCAGAGTCAGAGCCAAATGCTGTAAGAACATGGCAATGACTTATATATTTTTTTTTGTTCGATTGTATTTTTGTTGTATTGTCAGATTACACACAAGCGTTCCTGACAGCACAGCCTCTTCACAAAGCTCGACAAGCTGCTGAGAACTTCATACAGGTCAGTCCTGATGACGTATGATTACCGGACTTTCATGTGACTAGGACCAAAGTGTTACACTCAAAAGGTACACTTGTACACTGTACATTGGGACTACTTAATGCCTCTTATGAAGCAAAGTAAATTAACAAGCCATAAAAAGTGAAAAATGTACAGTACTGTGTGCTCTCTCTTGCTCTTTCCAATCAGTCCATCTCACCAGTGGGGGGCAGCACCGAGCTTTGGCGCCCTCTCCAAGCTCTTGCACTTCTGCCTCCATCCAATGGCATTCGCAATCTTTTTCTGCTGTCAGACGGCCACGTCCAGAACATCAGTGTCACTTTGCAGCTGCTCAAGGACAATGTTGAACACAGCCGCCTCTTCACTTGTGGCATCAGGTCAGTCAAATGTCAAGGGGGTCACAGGTTACATTAAAACCACAGGATTTCTTTACAACTGGTTTATTGTTAAAATACAGGGAGCACTTTGGATGAGGGCTGCACAGTTTCTATTTTTTGTTTGTTTGTTTGTTTGTGGGCGCCTTTCTAGAAACTCAAGGACACCTTACAACAAGCAGTTAAAATCACGAATACAATGTTAAAAACAACATCAAATAAGATGAGAAAAATTACAACAAAAATAAATAAATAAAAATAATGGCTTTATGGTCCGAGTGAATAGGCTTGTCTAAACAGATGTGTTTTG
This sequence comes from Hippocampus zosterae, assembly GCF_025434085.1. Taxonomy (NCBI): domain Eukaryota; kingdom Metazoa; phylum Chordata; class Actinopteri; order Syngnathiformes; family Syngnathidae; genus Hippocampus; species Hippocampus zosterae. The sequence goes on along the minus strand of NC_067462.1, from coordinate 21,357,597 downwards.
AGGCTGGATTTGAAATGTGTTAATGAGTCTGTATTACGAAAGTCAGCTGTGAGTGAGTTCCAAAGCTAGGGAGCAGAGCGACTGAAGGCTCTGTTTCCCATGGTGACGAGGCGAGCAGGGGGGACAGAGAGGAGGACAGAGGATGAGGAACGAAGAGAGCACACAGGTGTAGGAATATGGATGAGGTCAGATAGGTATGCAGGAGCTAGGTTATGAATGGATTTGAATGTGAGGAGCAGGATTTTATATTGAATGCGGTGTAAAATGGGGAGCCAGTGGAGATGTTGGAGGACAGGTGTAATATGGTTTGTGTATGGTGTGAGTGTGATAATGCGGGCGGTTGAATTTTGGACCAGCTGAAGCTTATGGAGGGTTTTTTGAGGGACACCGAACAGAAGGGAATTACAATAATCGAGTCGTGAGGTGACGAGGGTGTGAACAAGTATAGTAGTGGACTGAGGAGTGAGAGAAGAGCGGAGCCGGTGGATGTTTCGAAGATGATAATATGCAGAACGAGTGATGTGGTTGATAAGTGAAGTGAAGGAGAGGGTGCTATCAAGGATGACACCCAGACTCTTGACCTGAGGGGAGGGGGAGATGAAAGAGCTGTCGAAGGTAATGGAGAAATTGTTTATTTTGTTTAGGGTGGATTTGGTGCCAATGAGGAGGAGTTCAGTTTTATTGCTATTCAGTTTGAGGAAATTTGAGGTGAACCAAAATTTTAATTCCTGCAGGCAGTTGGTTAGGGAGAATGGTGAAAGTATGGTATTGGGTTTGGTAGAGATGTAGAGCTGATTGTCATCCGCGTAGCAATGAAAGTGAATGTGATGTTTCCTGAAGATATTACCAAGGGGAAGAAGATAGACTAGAAACAGCAAGGGGCCAACGACAGAACCCTGAGGAACACCTGAAGTGAGGGGAAAGGGGTGAGATCGAAAACATTTGAGCTGGATAAACTGGGTGCGGTCAGAAAGATAGGAGCGGAACCAGGAGAGGGGGATGCTGGTGATACCAATGGAGGAGAGTCTGTCGAGGAGGATGGAGTGAGAGATGGTGTCAAAGGCTGCACTGAGGTCAAGCAGGAGGAGGATGGCGAGTGAACCGGAGTCAATAGAGAGAAGAAGGTCATTGCATATTTTGATGAGGGCAGTTTATGTACTAAGGAGGGGATGGAAGCCAGATTGAAATTGTTCGTAGAGGTTATTGGAGGAAAGAAGTGTGTGAAGTTGAGCAACTACTGTTTTTTTTTTCTAGAAGTTTGGCGATGAACGGAAGGTTTGATATGGGACGAAAGTTGTTCAATTCGGAGGGATCAGAGCCAGCTTTCTTCAGTATGGGAGTGCCAGCAGCAGTTTTGAGATGGGAGGGTACAATGCCAGTAGAGAGGAAGTTTGAATAATGTTAGTGATGAGAGGGGAGAGGGCCGGGATAGAAGCTTTGACTAAAACCGTAGGGTGAGGGTCAAGTTGACAAGTAGAGGATTTGGACTTCTGGATTAAGATGGAGATTTGGTGGACAGATGGGGATGTGAATGCAGAGAACAGGTGGGTAGGAACCGGAGCGAATGGAGAAGGAGGGTTGGGAGCAGATGAAGGGGTGAGTTGCTGGTGGATAAGTTGGATTTTGGATGTAAAAAATGAGGCCACAGTATTACAAAAAATAGTGGAATAGAGATGTGAGGGAAGAGTGTCAGCAGGTTTAGCGAGTTTAGAAATGAGTGAAAAGAGTGATCTGGGGTTACCTTCATTGGAACTGACTAAACCAGAGTAGAAGATTGATTTGGCTTTGGATATTGAGTCCTTGTAATGGAGGAAGTGGGTAGTGTACATTTCTTTATGAATAGCGAGTCCAGTTTTTCTATATAATCTTTCAAGTTGACGGCCTTTTGATTTAAGTTGTCTGAGGGTAGGCTTAAACCAGGGTGCTGTTTGGTTGAAGGATGCAGTTCGGGTTTTGAGTGGGGCCAGGGTATTGAGAATGTTAGCAGCATCCTCGTCTCGAAAGGCGATGGTCGACGCGTAGGGGGGGGATTAGGTCCTGTACTGGACGAATGAGCGCGAGTGGCTGAAGAGCCCTATTCTTGAGTGGCATTCCCGCTGGCATTTCACGCAGGTGAATGTTGAGGATGGTGGGGTGGTGTGTGGAGCAGCTGCGCGGCACTTTCTCGCTGCCCGCTTCTGTGAGGCCCGGTCCTGCTCCTCCGCCGCAGCCTCGGCGACCCCTATGCGGATGGTGTTGCGCCAGGTGGCTCGGTCTGCTGCTGCACTCTCCCATCTGTTGGGATCCACCCGGACCGCCTTTAGGTCACGTTTGACAGTGTCCTTGTAGCGCAGCAGGGGCCGGCCCACACTCCAGCGTCCCTCAAGCAGCTCGCCATAGAGGATTTCCCGCGGCAGCCGGTGGGGGTCCATGCGGAAGGTATGGCCGATCCAGCGGAGCCTCCTCTTCATCAAGGTGCATTGGATGCTTAGGAGGCCGGCTTGTTGGAGGACCGCGGTGTTTGGAATCCGGTCCTGTCACCTGATGCGCAGCAGCCGCCGGAGGGCACGTAGATGAAAGGTGTTAAGTCGCCGTTCCTGCATAGCGTAGGTGGTCTATGACTCACTGCCGTAGAGTAAGGTGGAGAGGACGCAGGCCTCGTACACCATAACCTTGGTTTTTGCACTGAGAAGGCTGTTTTCCCAGACGCGTTTCGACAGCTTCGCCATAACACCGGCAGCCTTGGCGATCCTCGAGCTGATCTCGGCGTCGAGTGTTGTTGCACATGTGACGGTTGAGCCTAGACAGGTGAAGGAGTCGACATTTTGCAGTGGCGTGTCCTCGATGGTGATAGAGGGGGCGACGGTGGTTCCCTGGGCTAGTATATTTGTCTTCTTTAGGCTGATCGTGAGCCCGAAGTCCCTGCACGCACGTGAGAGTCTGTTCACCACCACCCTGTGCTGGAGTCCTGCCTCACTATGGGAAGTGAGGGCAACATCGTCTGCAAACAGTAGTTCTCTTACCAGGATGTTGTAGGTTTTAGACTTGGCGCGCAGTCTTGCCATGTTAAAGAGGCTACCATCTTGCCGTGTGCGGAGGTATACCCCCTCTTCGCAGTCGGAGAAGGCATACTGGAGGAGGATGGAAAAGAAGATTCCAAATAGGGTTGGTGCAAGGACGCACCCCTGCTTCACTCCACTGCTGACTGGGAATGGCTGGGAGGTAGCGCCGTTGAAGCGGACTGTGCTTTGCATGTCTTGATGGAAAGAGCGGATAACGGTGAGCAGTTTTGGTGGACAGCCTATCTTCTCCAGTATTTGAAATAGCCCGCTCCGGCTGACCAGGTCGAATGCTTTGGTCAGGTCAACGAAGGCATTGAACATAGGTCTTTGCTGCTCGCGGCACTTCTCTTGAAGCTGGCGGAGGGAGAATATCATGTCCACTGTGGATCTTTTAGCCCTGAAGCCACACTGCAATTCGGGGTAGACTCGTGAGGCGAGGCGCTGAAGCAGTTTCAGGGCGACGCGGGCGAACACCTTCCCAACGATGCTGAGCAGAGAGATGCCCCGATAGTTGTTACAGTCGCTGCGATCCCCCTTGTTCTTGTAGAGGGTGACAATGGAGGCATCCCTCATGTCTTGGGGGATGTGGCCCTTTTCCCAGCAGAGGCTCAGAAGCTGGTGCAGCGGTTGCAGGAGCGTGTGTTTCCCATGCCGCAGTACCTCAGGGGGGATGCCATCCTGGCCTGGTGCTTTGCCATCGTTTAGAGCGTTGATTGCTTTCGCAAGCTCGTCAAGCGAGGGTGCGCTGTCCAGTTCCTCCATGAGGGGAAGGTCAGGCAGGGAGTCAAGGGCTGCTCCTGCGACGGTGTTTTGAGTTGCATATAGCTCTAGGTAGTGCTGGCCCACCTGTCCATTTGCCTGCTTTGGTCTTGGATCGTGTGACCGGTCTTGGACTTGAGAGGGGCGGTTTTGTTGCATGATGGACCCGTTGCCGTTTTGATCCCCTCATACATGCTCCTGGTCCTGCCCTGGTCAGCAGCTGACTGGATCTCCATGCAGAGGTCCTGCCAGTATTTGTTAGCACAACGGCGGGCTGACTGCTGGGCTTTACTCCTGGCAGCACGGAGGGTGTCTCGGGTGTTGGGGCAGGGTTTGTTCTTGTGCTCAAGCATTGCCTTTCTCTTGGCTCCTGTTGCAGGCTCCATTTCTAGCCAGTGCGCCTCGAACCAGTCTGCGTTTTTCCGCACTCTCTTCCCAAAGGCGAGCATTGCGGAGTCGTAGATGGCGTTTCTGAGCTGGTCCCAGAGACGGACGGGGTCTTCTGTGGTGTTGTCATATTTCTCTTTCAGCTTATCTCTGAATGTAGTGGAGAAGCAGTTCACCTTTTCCAGGTCGGCAGTGCCACAGGTGTTTATGCGCGGCTTGCACTTGGTCTTGGCGTGGTGGATTCTGTGAGGCTGCAGCCTCACCTCACTGGCGATTAGGGCGTGGTCGGTGTCGCAGTCTGCGCTGTGGTAGCTCCTCGTGTGGAGGATGGCGTTCAGGCTGGATCTTCTTGTAATTGCTAGGTCCAGCTGGTGCCAATGGTGGGATCTAGGGTGCGTCCAGGACACCTTGTGGCGGTCATTGCCTGCGAAGAAGGTGTTGGTGATACAGAGGCTGTGGTGGCAGCACAGCTCGAGGAGGTGTTGGCCATTCTCGTTCAGTCGGCCAACTCCATGTGGGCCGAGGCAAGAGGGCCAAGCCTGCCAATCGGCCCCCACACGTGCGTTGAAGTCGCCGAGAATCAGGAGGAGTTCGGTCTTGGGGATACGTCTCACTTCATTTTCGAGAGTTTCGTAGAACTCATCCTTGGCTTCTGGGGAGGACGTCAGGGTGGGGGCGTAGGCTGAGATGATGTTGGCATACCCTGCTGTGGTCTTCATGCGCAGGGAGAGGAGACGGGACGTGCCGCCGGTCGGTGTTTCCACTGCGTGGAGCAGGGAGTTCCTCACTGCGAAGCCCACGCCATGCTGGCGCGGTTCCTTCTGCGGCCGACCCTGCCAGAAGAAGGTGTAGTTTTCTTCCCTGAGGGATCCGCTGTCTGGCAGGCGTGTCTCCTGGAGGCAGGCCACATCGATGTTCAAGCGGGCCAGTTCCTTCCCAATGATGGCGGTCTTTCTTAGGTCAGTGATCTGAGTCGGGTCGGGGGACATTCCGGGGCACATAGTTCTGACGTTCCAGCTTGCTATGCGAAGTGCTGGGGACTTCTTTCTCTTGCATGTTTTGCCTGGTGCATGGAGGCACTCGCTTTCCGGGTTTCCCCTGCTCTCTACGCACCCAGTAGAGCAGGCGAGTGTGACGGGCTAGCACCCTATTGACCGGGGGCTGCCCAGTTTGGGGCGGGCGGTAGCTAGCCAATGGAGTGCGATGACTCCTCCCACCGTCGGACGAGGCCCCTGGCGCTCCGGCTCCACGGCAATTGGCCGGAGCTCTAATGAACCGGTAACTGCCTCTTCCCGTGGTTGCTTTACGAAGTCTTGCGACTTCAGTGGAGACCACTCTCCAGTGCGCGTCGAAGGCTTGGGCGGGGGATATGGAGACACTGAGTTGCCCAGGCTGTAGTGTCCCCCTCTCGGCGTCACCGATCGGAGCCCAAGGGAGAGGATGAACCAATACACTTGGGACCGGGTCTGCTGCAGGAGTTGCCAGGGTCGCTGACTGCGTGTTTGACCCTGCCTGTCGGGGCTCCACTCCGGGTACACTGGTGTACCACCGTAGCCAATGCCTAAGAGGCAGACCCTGCGAGGCAGCAGGGGGATTTTGGATTCAGAGTTGCCTTCTCCTAGCCTTTGTCTAAAGAGACCCAACCTACAAGGCAGCAGGTTTTTACAGGGTGAGGTTGTTAACCTCACGCCCAACCCCCAACCTGGAGGACCAGTTGGATGCAGTTTAACGTCATACCCAGGACACATTGAGAATGTTATGGAGGTTTGTATTGTACTGTGTCAAAAACTCATCTGTTGTAGAAAGACAATCAGTACTGGGGAGGTTGTTGATAAGTGATTCTAAAATGTCCGGGTTAATGTCCTTGATTTTACGGAAATGTAGAATGCGTTGTGGGTTGGATTTGAAAAAGGACAGGTTAACATTCAATGAAAGCAATAGATGATCTGTGTATGGGAGGAGATCGGTTTTACAGTTTGTTGGTGATAATCCAATTCAGCAGATCAAGTCCAGAATATGTCCTTTACTGTGTGTGGGTAATTTGACAAACTGTTGAAAACCAAAACTGTCCAGACAGGAGGTAAAGTCTTTGGTGAGTGAGTTATTGATATTGTTCATGTGTATATTAAAATCTCCTAAGAGAATCACATTTGGTGATAGTGTATACAGATGAGTGAGGAGTGTAGTAATGTCAGTGATAAAATTCTTGTTTGGTTAGCTGTATAACTGTAACTTCAAAAGATAAAAAAGCAGGCACATTTACAGGTGCAAATTTCCAATCCTCGCGCAGAATCATCGCGAGGCACAGTGTGATAAACAAAGCCCGGTGGAGTATCTTCATTAAGAGTACATAATCATTTGGCTGCTGCCAGGTCTCAGTCAGACACAGAATGTCAAACTCTCGGTCTGTCAGGAGGTCGTGGACGAACTGGCCCTTGCTCGTAAGGGAGCGGATGTTCAGTAGGCCAACATTGACAGCAGTGCAGCTATGAGCGACCGCGATGCTATCCGACCTCGGGGCGCGTGTCAACACAGAGGCATCCGCACAGCGTCCGGTGTTCTTCCGTGGGCGGCGAGCAGTGGACCAGAACAACCTGATGGAGCTGGAGTTGTCGTATTGATAGTTTCGGCGTGAGCCCAAGTGAGTGCACCTTCGCCGGGGCACGTAAGGATGTCCGGGTGTTGGAGCAGAGCAGGCGGTGGTGGACCGTGTGGATTAAAATTGAGTTTGAGCTCAGTGGCTACATACTGGTGAAGCACTTCCAATGGGTGGTGGAGAACAGACAGGACGAACCAGCAGAAAGCAAGCCACTCACAGCTGATCGACATAGCTGGACTGGATAATGAAGTCGGGAAGCAGCAACAGGTAGCAGGTAAGCTAGCCGCTAGCCGCAACTCGACGACATCTCAATACTCGATGACAGGTAATGACAGTTCGGCCGATCGAGTGTGGATTGATCGTTGTTCACTCAGTGACCATAAAAGCAGGTCGACATAAAATATGTCGGCTTTTAAAGATCAAAAAAATTACTTAAAAAATTGACTTAATAATCCAAAAATCAAAGGAGTAGCGGCGTCCAAAATTCGCCAGCGTTCACTCCGGAAGTGAGAAAAAGCCTGTGAGAGTTCAGGGGAAGCTGTGTGCACTCTCAATGGGGATGTAAGGCTTTATAAAGTGCTTTGGGCACCATGTGGTGTAGATAAAGCTCTATATAAGTGCACTCCATTTACAATATCAACTCTTATATGAACTACTATAAACGCCATCTCCTTCCTCTTCTGCCAAGCGAACTAGTTAGAAGTGGCGTGCTAAAAAAACAATCAGCTCTGAGCTGCTGCTCGTGAACTGGGAGCAATTCTTGACACCGCTCCGTGGCATTTTTATGGGTGCAAGCTTTCTTGCTACTGCAGATCCTCTCCCTTAAGTAACTACTTCTGGCCTCCGTGGCGGCAGATTTAAAGGCAGGTTACATGCTGAACTGGTGGCCATTCACTCACATAGCATAGCAAACCTTTCATCAATAATGCACTGTAATTGAATATGAAAAAAAAAGAAAGATCGATAACACATTGAAAACTGCTGCTGAATCAAGACTAAAGAGATTATATTTATGGGTTGTCTTTTTAATGGGTTATCAATTGTTTGTTTGTTAGCTCTACAGCCAATCGACACATGCTGAGAGCCCTTGCTCAGGCGGGGTGCGAAGCATATGAATTTTTTTATGCTAAACACAAGCACAAGTGGGCAGAGAAGGTGAGGAAATAAAAGTGACACTCACATTCATATTTTTGGGTGATTTCCGTGAAACATTCGTCCTAACTTAGGACGTGTCCTGTCTCCGTCACAGGTGGAGTGTCAGTTGAGGCGCATGGCATCTCCCGGCTGCAGTTCTGTGTCAGTGAAATGGCAACAGTTTAACCCATCAGATCCCACTCCTGTACAAGCCCCCAAGCAACTCCATGCACTCTTCAACGATTGCCACACGCTTGTCTATGGCTTCGTGCCACATTGCACACAGGCATGACATTGTTCACTAATTAAATTAAATTGAAATTAATTGAATCTTCATAATTAGCCAACTTTGTTAAAATGTATCTCAAGTAGTTGGAGCCACACTACAACTACAGCAGACAGGCCACTGTCTGCTGTAGACACCGTATTTTCCTCACTACAAGGTGCTCTGGAGTTTAAGGCGCAACTTCAATGAATGGCCTATTTTAAAATTGTTTTCATATATAGCATGCACTGCATTATAAGGCATGTAAATTAGAAGCTACAATAGTGACTGCGGTTGCATTATGGATCCACTAGATGGAGCGACACTAAAGGGAAGGGAATATCTTTATTTATTTAGAACTTTCACAACTGCTGCAGCTATAACAAAGCGCTTTACAGAACATTTAAAATACTACATCCAAGAAATTAGAATTTTGATCCTCATGTTGCTCCCTCATATAGCATAAAGCATGACATGAAGTCCATAAAAGACAGAGTTTATTCCTGAGCATAAATACAAATGGCATTACAAAATAAGAAATGAATGAAAGAGGTTTTGAAGACAATTGATTCAACAAAAAAGGCACACAAACCTTGTGAGCTCACATCCACAAGGGGCTAAACATCCTTAGAAATCTTACTTGTCTCCTTCTTCCTTCGTTTAGTCATTAGTTTACTCTGCTTTTGGTGTAATCTTCGTTTCATAATGGCTACGCAGAGCTCACAAAATAGTTGTCTGTCTGAGTGTGTGTTGGCAGCTGCACGTCAATTAGTGTCGGGCAGAACCCTTTTCGGATACAATGGGTTCCTGCTAATAATCACCACTAGGTGGCATAGGAACACGAGCAGGGAAACAACTCTTTGGGGAATATACAGTATAAAGAGACTGTAGTGTCATGTAGTGTTTTGCCATATATAAGGCATATCGGATTATAAGGCGCACTATCGGCTTTTGAGAAAATTGAATGCTTTTAGGTGCACCATATAGTGCGGTAAATGCGGCAATATAAAGTAAGCCCACTGGCTGCCTTTTTGTAGCCCCTGAACTGTTATGATCTTTTCGGAAATCACACGAGATTGGGCATTCTCAGGGTAGTAGTATGGCCGTAAGCCATACTGCATATCGCAATGTACCATCGACCAACCCATTGATTGTGTACGTGAGTTTGTTGGCACATGAGGTGGCCCCAAATAGTAGAATGCATTTTTGATAGGTCAGCACGTGTATACCGGGATTTGTCTTCATGCCAGTGATAAACAGACAGCCTCTGACTTAGTCATTGAGAGTTCGCTGCTGTAAGGGCATTATTTTTTTTGTTTTTTACTTCCACTGACACAGCCAGCCGTAAAAGCCAAAATGATACAAAAATGGAGTGTTTGCTGCTGAAAGAAAAATGTACAGTGTACGTCCCTAGACTTTATAAGTTGTAGATGAAGGAGCAACAGGTCTGTAGTCATTGCAGGCTTCTTGAGATTTCAGTGTTCGAGGATTTGATGCACAATGTGACTTCACACATTTCCAGGAGTAGAAGGAGAAGGTTTGAGTGAAGATTAGAGCCAGCTGATCCGTGCAGACTTTTAGCCAGGAGGGAGAGACACCAACCGTGATAGGAGTTTTCTTTATCTTTTGTCCCTTGAGAAGCTGACTCACTCCCCTTATCGCATTATCGTATTGTTACTCGTACACAACAAATTGATGCATTCCTAGTTTTTAAATCAGTCAACTATAATGGTTTGATCTATTATTGTTCAAGTGAGTGCAAACAGAGCAACAAAATCTTTGCAAAACCTCAATGTTATTTATTACACATGATAATTTGACATTTCGGCACAGATTTTAGCATGGATTGTGGAAGTTGACGCACATGATTTGCACTCGCGATCTGGCCCACGGGCCTTAATTTTGACATCTCTAAATTAACCACTGATAAAACTTAAAACAAGAAACAGTCAATAGTTTAAGAGTCGATGAAGTATAAAAACAGTTATCATTTCCTCTAGTTGAGGCTACTCCTTTTTTAGGACTAAGTGTCCTAAGTAGGCTTAAAAAATTCTAAGAAAAATACATTTAAATGTCATTAACCATCAAATGTAAAAAAACCACTGTCAGTACAACCTTTGATTGTTGAGATTACTGATCAGAGTTTGCTGTTTGTCTGTTGCAGGCTACCCTGCTTGGAAACCTGAGCGGCCAGGAACTAAATACCATGGTGTCCACGAGTGAACTGCAGAAGACGAGGGGCACGGTATAAGGATGCAACACTCTGCCAAATGAGGTGTTATTTTCATGATAAATGATGTGGTTGGTCATAGTGCTGTTATGTGTATGTGTGCAGTTTCTTCACAAGCTGACAGCGAGAGCTCTCATTAGAGACTACGAAGACGGAAGCTTTGATTCCAACGAAGCTGAACATGAGGTGCCTCACAAATGTACAGACTCAAATTCCAATGAAATTAGGATGTTTAACGACAACAACTGTATTTTTCCAAATATTCTCTCATTTTGAATTTCATGCCTTCAACACAATTCCAAAAAAATCTGTGACAGCGGCATGTAAACCACTGTGTTACATCACCTTTTCCTCAACACTCAATAAGCTTTTGGAAACTAAGGACACTCATTTTTTATGCTTTGCAGGTGGAATTCTTTACCATTCTTGCTTGACATACAGCTTTGGTTGTTCAACATTGCAAGGTCTCAGTTGCTATATTTTGTGCTTCATAATTGTCACGTTGCGCCCGAGGCGATGAAAAATCGCCTCGTGCACAACAAAAATAACGAGGTGGATCCCAGGAAAAAGCAGACACGAAAAGATCTTGTATGAAAAACAAAGGGTTTTAATACGAACAGAAAGAGCCCGACAGGGAAAACGGTAACAGAAAACGCTGGTCAAATAAGGACCAGGAAATAAGGAAAAACAACCGAAAACGCTCGCGAAAAAACAAAGAGCGAGGAAGTATTGAGATCAGTAATCTAGAGCAATAACAATTTGGATGAAACGCGAATAACAATTCGCATTTCATCCAAATTGTTATTATTGTTGCCAAATTGTTATGTTGCCTTACGGCCTTAGTGGCCGTAAGGCAAAAAGGCAGCGAGTAAATTCGAACGATGAAATAGCGAGAGAGAACAATGGCACGGTAAGGAATTCTCCGGCAGTGAGAGGACTGCCGGAGTCTCTTAATAAAGGAGGGTAATCAGCCCGAAATTACGAACAGGAGTGCAGAACAGGCGGGGGAAAAAAACCGCCACCTGCTGGCGGGCACGCGACGTGACAGTACCCCCCACTCAATGGACGCCTCCCGGCGGACTACCCGGTTTGGTTGGATGAGCAGTGTGGAAGTCGCGCAAAAGGGACGGATCAAGGATCCAGGAGCGTGGCACCCATTGCCGCTCCTCCGGCCCGTAGCCCTCCCAGTCGACCAGGTACTGGAAAACCCTGCCCCTGCGCCGAGAGTCCAGGATGGCACGCACCGCGTACACCGGACCACCATCGACCACCCGCGGAGGCGGCGGCGGAGCGGGAGGAGGCGCCAAGGCGCTGGAAGACACAGGCTTGAGCAGGGAGACGTGGAACACGGGGTGAACTTTCATGGAGGCCGGTAGCCGGAGCCTGACCGCGACGGGGCTGATGACGGCCTCGACCTCGAATGGTCCAGTGAATCGGGGTCCCAGTTTTGCAGACGTGCCGGCCAGGCGAAGATTCCTCGTTGCCAGCCACACCTTCTGTCCCACCACATATGAGGGCGCCGGGCGCCGACGACGATCTGCGATCTGCCGGTTCCGGGACGCAGTGCGGGACAACGCAGCCCGGGCCTCCTTCCACACGTGGTGGGCCCGCTTAAGGTGGTGCTGTACAAGGGGACCTCCACCTGCCCCTCCTGGGACGGAAACAACGGTGGCTGGTACCCGTAAGCCGTCATGAACGGTGATCTGCCTGTGGCGGAGGAGACGAGGGTGTTGTGGGCATATTCTACCCAGGGTAAGTGGTCGACCCAGGATGCGGGACGGTGGAGGCACACACAGCGGAGGGCCGCCCCCAGATCCTGATTGGCGCGCTCAGCCTGTCCATTGGACTGGGGGTGGTATCCCGAGGTCAGGCTGGCCGTAGCTCCGAGGGACCGGCAGAACCGCTTCCAGACGCGAGACACAAACTGGGGGCCCCGATTCGACACAATGTCCGCCGGAATGCCGTGGAGACGGAAGACGTGTCTGATGAGGAGGTTGGCGGTCTCCAGCGCCGACGGCAACCTGGACAAAGGCACAAAATGAGCAGCCTTGGAGAAGCGGGCCACGATCGTGAGCACGACCGTTCGACCCCGGGGAGGCGGGAGGCCCGTGACGAAGTCCAGGGCGATGTGGGACCACGGGCGAGGAGGAATGGGCAACGGCTGGAGCAGTCCCGCCGGAGGTTGATGGGACGACTTGCCGCAGGCGCAGGAGGTGCAGGCCTTGATGTACTCCGTCACGTCGCTACGGAGCTCCGGCCACCAGAAACGCTGGGCGACGAGTTGCACAGTCCGGTTCACCCCGGGATGACACGCCACCTTGGACCCATGTCCCCACTGCAGGACCTCCGATCGGAGGGAAGGAGGTAACAACAGCCTCCCCGCTGGGCACCCCGCCGGCACCTGAACCCCATCCAGGGCTCCCTGGATCCGCTGCTCAATCTCCCGCTGGACGGCCCCCACGATGCACTGGGTCGGGAGGATGGTCTCCGGGGATCGGTCCCTCCCCGCAGGTTCGTGGAGACGGGAAAGGGCGTCAGGCTTAGTGTTCTTAGACCCGGGAGAGTAGGTGAGGACGAAGTCGAACCTGGTGAGGAAGAGGGCCCACCGGGCCTGACGGGCGTTTAGTCTTTTGGCGGAGCGGAGATAAGCGAGGTTTTTATGATCAGTGTAAACGGTAAAAGGCTCCTTTGCCCCCTCGAGCCAGTGCCGCCACTCCTGCAAGGCAGTCACAACTGCCAACAGTTCCCGGTTGCCCACGTCGTAGTTGGACTCGGCGGCACTGAGTCGACGGGAGAAGAAGGCGCAGGGATGCAGCTTCTGGTCGACTGGAGAGCGTTGGGACAGCAGCCTGAATCCGAGGCGTCCACCTCTACGATGAAAGGATAGTCAGGATCTGGATGTTGAAGTACAGGGGGACTAGTAAACGCCGCCTTCAGGTTAGCAAACGCCACATCCGCGGTAGGATCCCACTTAAATGGGATCTTAACAGAAGTAAGGCGGGTTAAGGGAAGCACCATCTGGCTGTATCCGCGGATAAAACGTCTGTAGAAGTTGGCGAACCCCAAGAAGCGCTGCAGTTCCTTGCGGCTGGTAGGAACCGGCCAGTTAGTGACCGCACGCGTCTTAATGGGGTCCGCTCGTAGCCTGCCCTGTTCTATAATGAACCCCAGGAAGGAGATGACGGGGACATGGAACTCACACTTTTCTGCCTTGACGAAGAGCCGGTTCTACAGTAAACGTTGTAGCACCAGCCTAACATGTTGCCGGTGCTCATGTAATGAACGGGAAAAAATCAAAATGTCGTCAAGATAAACGAAACAGAAAAGGTTAATCATGTCCCGTAACACGTCGTTAATAAGATTCTGGAATACGGCAGGGGCGTTTGTGAGTCCAAAAGGCATAACTAAATATTCAAAATGGCCCAGGGGGGTCTTAAACGCGGTTTTCCATTCGTCGCCCTCCCGGATGCGAACCAAATGGTAAGCGCTGCGCAAGTCTAGTTTCGAGAAGACCGTGGCAGATTGCAGTGGGGCGAAGGCGGAGTCTATCAAGGGTAAGGGGTATTTATTCTTGATCGTGATCTCGTTCAATCCCCGATAGTCTACGCAGGGTCGCAGGGTCTTATCCTTCTTCCCCACGAAGAAAAAACCCGCCCCTAACGGTGAGCGTGATGGTCTGATGAGACCTGCAGTGAGCGAGCTGTTGATGTATTCCGTCAACGCCTCACGCTCGGGTTGGGATACCTGATACAGCCGCGAGGTCGGCAACGGGGCGCCCGCCTGCAGGTCTATAGCGCAATCGTAGGGGCGGTGTGGGGGCATGGAGCGCGCGCGATCCTCGCTAAATACTTCCCTAAGATCCCGATAGCACTCCGGCACTCCGTCAAGGCAGATCTCCTCGGGGGGCGCGACGCGTTCGTGCTTCCCGACGGCTGATTGTAAGCAGTGCTGATAACAGTATTGGCTCCAGCTATCGACTGCTGGGCGCGCCCACGAAATCACGGGGTTATGCGTCTGAAGCCAGGGTAATCCGAGGATGATCGGAGCGTTGCGGGACCGCATTACGTAAAAACGGCGATGCTCAATATGATTGCCGGATAGTAGAAGCTTTTGCGGCTCCGTTCGATGCGTTACTACCGCCAGGAGACGCCCATCAAGATCACGCACCCGCTTCTTTTCAATCAATTCCTCTAAAAAGCAACCCAGCTCGGACGCGAGACTGGTGTCCATCAAACAGTCATCCGCTCCTGAATCTACAAGGGCCCGAACCCGCCTTGACCGGGACCCACCGAATACCTACCCCTCGAGCTCAAGTCTGTTGGGGTGTCCCGGTCGCTTGTCGACTCGCCTAGGCTAGGCTCGGGGGGTGACGCGCGAGGTCGTAACTCACAGTACTCGGGGTGGGCATGGAAAGACGACCCCGGATAGCTGGTTGCGGCGTGAGGAGGTGGTTGGGCACTGTCTGTCGTAGCACGGTCGCGGAGACGGCGCCTTCCTTCCTCCGCACCAACGTCCTTGCCGCCCAGCTGCATCGGTTCCTCCGTGGTTGCTGTCTCCCGGCCCCGAGAGTGCTCACCGAACCCATGATGTTCCTCACGGTACGTGGTGCGTCGAGACGGATACTGATCACTTCCACGCTCCCGGCCTCGCTCCCTCAGGCGATTGTCCATGAGGAGGGAGAGGTCGATCAGCTCCTCCAAATCGGTGCTGTGGTCGCGGGTCGCCAGCTCGTCCTTGAGTAGCGAGTTTAGGCCACGGCGAAACAGTCCACACAGGGCTCGATCGCCGTATCCACTCTGTGCGGCCAGGATCCGGAACTCAATGGAGTAGTCCGCGACCGACCGCCTTCCCTGGTGAAGGGCGAGTAGCCGACCCTCCGCCTCTCTGCCCCGCACGGGATGGTGGAACACCCGACGAAAGGCTGCCACGAAGTCACGGAATGATGAACGGAGATTCGGCTTAGCGTCACTGGTCGCAATCGCCCACGACGCCGCCGGACCTGTTAACAGACTCATGACATAAGCCACCTTGGCGGCGTCATTAGCGTAGGCAGACGGCTGTTGGTCAAATACGAGAGAGCACTGGTGTAGGAAGTGTCCACACTGCCCGTGCTCACCCCCGTAACGAGGGGGTTGTGGAAGCGAGGGCTCCCTCGACATAGAGGGATATGAGGAGGGCGCTTCCAGGGTGGTAGGACGAACCCCGGGAGGTGGTGGTCTCCGTTCCTCCACCCGAACTAAGCGAGGTTTGAATTCATCGAACCGATGAGCCAGCATGGAGACCGCGCCGCGGAGTTCCGTAATGGTTTGGCCGTGCTGACTCATTTGTTGCTCTTGTCGGGAAAGAGCGGAAAATATCTTTTCGATGTCTGCGGGATCCATGGTGGCCGGAGAATTCTGTCACGTTGCGCCCGAGGCGATGAAAAATCGCCTCGTGCACAACAAAAATAACGAGGTGGATCCCAGGAAAAAGCAGACACGAAAAGATCTTGTATGAAAAACAAAGGGTTTTATACGAACAGAAAGAGCCCGACAGGGAAAACGGTAACAGAAAACGCTGGTCAAATAAGGACCAGGAAATAAGGAAAAACAACCGAAAACGCTCGCGAAAAAACAAAGAGCGAGGAAGTATTGAGATCAGTAATCTAGAGCAATAACAATTTGGATGAAACGCGAATAACAATAGTAGTGGCCGTAAGGCAAAAAGGCAGCGAGTAAATTCGAACGATGAAATAGCGAGAGAGAACAATGGCACGGTAAGGAATTCTCCGGCAGTGAGAGGACTGCCAGAGTCTCTTAATAAAGGAGGGTAATCAGCCCGAAATTACGAACAGGTGTGCAGAACAGACGGGGGAAAAAACCCGCCACCTGCTGGCGGCCACGCGACATGACAATAATTTGTGACACGTTTTCAGTGGGAGACAGATCTGGATTGATGTGACACATGCAAAATGCAGGTTGCCATTGTTTCTCTGAAATAAGCATGGATGTCCCCAAAGAAGATTAGCTCTGTCTTTATCTCCTCCCCCTGGCAGCTCTCAATTTCGGCCAGAGATCTTTCCACTTCTGTTGCACAGATTCAGAGAACTCTTGATGAATGAAAATCTTAGCACCCAAAGGAGCTTGGGAATTTTTCTCGGTCTTCCACCCTTCTGGTCCTGACCAATTCTCTGAACACGCTCACTGTTCATATTTTTGCCACGCAGGCCCATGTATTTTGAAAACATGCACTTTTTTTCACTTCAGTTCTCCTCTTTCTCATCGGCAATTCCGTTGATTGAATCATTTTTCTCCTGCTCTGGTTCTTAATGTAATCCAGTTTGGTGAGCATTCTAGCCAACTCCTGCTTGGAATTCATGATGGAAATTTTTTTCTCGATCTCAGAGCATCCCATCTTATTTTTTAAGTCAATTCTGTGCTCGTTTTCAGCTCATGTACACCTTGTTAGCTCTGTCCACGAACAGCAGAATGAAAAGTTTAACGTTGTCCCGCAATCGCATCTCCTTGTAGAACTCTGTGCTGCTCCATTTACTGTAAGAGAACACTCATTGTGACCGCGGCATCATCCTCATAAGGAGTTGTCTGACTTTTTGAGAAGGCATGTGTCAGGTCAGTCAGGCATTCAGACCCTTAAGACAAACTTTAAATCACAAGAGAGACTAGGAGTCTAGCAGAGTTGATTTTTTTCTCCTAAGGAGAACTTGAACATGATTCTCAAAACATCTCTGAAAACCCTTCACTCGTCTCTCCACTTAATTGTCTTAGGGAGTGGCCTAACACACAAACATCCAAAGGGGTGGGGAAACACTCACAATGTATTCCTCGGTAATTGGAGGGGTCATGCTGACGGTTGGATGTGTGTGATAGCAGCTGTGGACCCATCACGGGCGTGCCATTTTTTTATATACAATTACTCTTGCAGCATGTTTTTTTTATCAGGATGTACCAGGAGTTGAAAGTTGAAAATGATTACAGGTCTTGGCACCGATATTTGGTGATCCGATAGCCGACCATCGGCTAGCTGCCTTTAATTCCCGAAGCTATTCAGGGCTCCGGTGGCTAGCCCGGCAAATTAGCTGTTACTACTCTCGGTCGACAATCAGGGCTTGTTTGGTGGTGATGGTCTGCGTTCTGGTGGCAGCTTTCATTTTTGTGTCTGTGTGCTTGTTATTAAAAAGGGATATTTTTGTCTAAGTATACACTGCATCCTCTCCGCAACGATCAGTTTCACTTTCACACAAAAGTATTTAAAAAATAAAATAAATGAAATTAAATAAGCAGCTGACCTTTAACTTATGGTGGGGCGTGACCTGCATCATCAGAAGTTGTTTGCGGTCTGTAATTGCAGCTTGTAATTACAATCAGTGCTATTGCGATTATATATATATATAGAGATAGAGATAGAGATAGAGATAGATAGATAGATAGATAGATAGATAGATAGATAGATAGATAGATAGATAGATAGATAGATAGATAGATAGATAGATAGATAGATAGATAGATAGATAGATAGATAGATAGATAGATAGATAGATAGATAGATAGATAGATTGGAAACTCCAAGGTCAAATGGGAAGCACCTCCAAAAGTGGTGGAACATGACAGAGCGACGATCCTGTGGGACTTCCAGGTACAGACTGACAAGATGGTAATGGTGAACCAAACAGATATCATGATCATAGATAAAGGGCAGCGGAAAGTCGTTGTAGTGGATGTGGCGGTCCCAAGTGATGGAAACATCAGAAAGAAGGAACATGAGAAACTGGAGAAATACCAAGTGTTTTGAGAGAGCCTGGAGAGAACCTGGAACGTAAAGGTCACTGTGTGTGTGTGTGTGGGGGGGGGGGGGGGGGTGTATAAATATATATATTAGAGCTGTCAGTTTAGCGCGTTTTTATTGGCATTAATTTAAATGAATTTTAACGGGATTAAACATTTTCTCGCGAGATTAACACGGCATACGTCACAAGCGGATGTTACGTTGCTCTATAAATACACCAAAAACAAAACAACAAGAGCGCTGCAGAAGTCCACGCCCATGTCTGTTTTGCCAGCCACGGCAGCGCGAGACACCAAAAACGGATACTTAAAGAGTTTATGAATGGAAAGTTTACTTTTAAAAGGTTGCCATATTGCTCCACTGACAAGACCAAAGTTATCTGTTCTTCTCTCTCTCTCTGTATCATACAGGTATACAATGTATGCCACTGACGCGATTGTTACTTGTTTGGAACTATTTTGTGTGGAAGGTTACAGCGTTCCGTGTCCATATCAATACAGCGGGTGGAGCTTCTCTGTGTTCGTCTGACAGTGACAGTGCGCTACAGTGGTAGCGACCTAGCGAAAGTAAAATGTCTCCAGTGTTGTCATCGAACCAAGTGTAGTCATTCGAAATGAGGTCTACACAAAACCGTAGAGAGAAGGGCTGTTCACACGGCAAGATTTGGTCCGGGGCTGCCCCAGTAGAGCGTTCACACGTGCAAATTAGCTCCGGGGTAGCCCTGGAAAAGAGCTTATACCGGACCAAATTTGACCCACCTCAGGGAGGTGGGTCAAATATTTGCTCCGGGGCAAATGTTCGTTTGCGAGGCAGCACCGGTGTGAATGTGCACGTGTGAACGCAACTGGGTTAAATTAGCTCCAGAGCAAATGCTTGTGAAGAGTACTATGGCGAGAATGCCTTGCTTTCGTGCTCTGTCGGACTTCCGTAATGTGTTGATTCATAACGACACAAGACTTGGCTAGTAACATATTTCCTTTTGTAGGAGACTGGACTGTCTCAGAGTTGTTTGTTCCTTTGTTGTTTGTTCACAACCCCCCGCCCCCATAGAATTTATTTTGTGATTTCCTCTCTTGATTTTCTGTTTGGCGCAATAGTGTTTGCTTTTCTGAGTGTCATTGAAGTCATCGTTCATTTACGTTTTCTTGGGCGGTCACTCTCGAGCAGAAGGCACGGAAACCGAGAAGGAGAAGGACGTGCCGGTCCAGTCGTCGCTTGAGTTGTGTATATACAGTACGTTTTAAAAAGAACCAACACGACAGCTCGTTTGTTTTCTGTCGTTTTGCGCCGCTGCAGAAACTGAACTGAAAGTCAGCGGCTTTGTACGTGTGAACGCTCCACACAATTTGCTGCGGTGCAAAATATCCCGCACAAACTATCTCGGTGCAGCACCGGAGCAAATGTGTGTCGTGTGGACGGCCCTAGAGACTTCCACGCAAGAAGGACCAACACAATCAACATAGCCTGACTATGTTAGGGGGAGTGAAACCCCCCTCCCCTTTCAGAATGGTTTGCCCCTGCAGCACGGGGGAAGTGCGTGTGCTTGTTTGTAAGACCGTCAGTTTCGAATACAGCGGCACATAATGAACACTGGTGTCCAGTGTCTCGTTATTCTTCAACAAACATACAGAAACAGACTGCTGTGTTGAAAGCAAACTTGAGAAAAATTAAGTATGCAAGCATGGTTTAAATCCACTATAGGCTGAGTACTAGTGTACCTTAGATGTGCTCTTTATAATGTTATATTGCTCTGTTTTAATTTCATTTAAAAAAAGCTGTTAAAGCAGCTGTTGTGTGACCAAATATTTTTTTCGCCGTTATTGATGGACAGTAATATTGTGTGAGAGATTATGTGTGAATAATTGCACCAAGTGAAAAATGTTCATGTAAAATTGAAAATCGAAATTGTTATTTCAGTAAATATTTGCATTTGGCACATAGAAAACTGATTCATGATTCCATGTTGATGAAAGCATTAAAATGGGGGGAAAAATAGGACAAAAATGTAAAAGGAAATTCAGAAACAATAAAAAATGTGTGAGTAATCACGATTAATTTTTTAGTTCATTTGAGTTAATTATGACAATTGCATTTTTAATTAGATTAAATATTTTAATCGTTTGACAGCTCTAATATATATATATATATATATATATATTAGGGATGTGAATCTCAGCACTGAAGACGATTCGATACACATCTCGATGCACTGCCAGCGATGCGATACTTAAACGATACATGGAATTTTCTGGCGATACGATGCGATACGTTTCACCGTCGTCACGATGCGATACGATTCGATACACATTAAGTTCAAATCAATGCGATCCGATACGATACAATGCAATTTGTTGCGATATTGTGCAATTAAACATGATGCAAATAAGCAAAGAAAAAAAGCTTTTAAAAAGATGGAATTCAGTATGGTATTACAAAAAGGATACCACTTTATTCCTTATAAAGAGTAGAACTTGTAAAACAACTTATTTAAGCCCTTTCACAATTGGGTTTTGTGCAAAGAAAATGTAAACAATTTGGCACCTGAGACTCACAGCTGTTGCTGTAGTGTAAACACAAACAGACTATTCTCACTGAGTGTCTTATATGAAATATAATAATAATATATATATGTATATGAATCTCTAGCGCAAGATGTCCACCCATCCACTGTAAGTGCAACTCTTTGCGCACTGTTCAGCGACACAGTAATCTCACTTCTCACTTTGTTGTACACATCGGGAATATGTTTGTAAGTGAACACAGACCTGTCTGGTATTTTATACCTGGGTTCCAAAACGTGCACGAGCTGTCTGAAACCCTCGTTGTCCACCACGCTAAGGCTGGAGGTCTTTGCATATGAAATAAGCAGTGGCCTTAGTTATAGCCATTGCGCGGTCACAGTGAGTTGCAAGGGGACTCCCAAAATAAGAAGCGATTTTTTTCTGATCCTGAGCTGGTTTACCAAGAGTTTCTCCGGTGTCCGACGACGAACTAGGCGGGGAAGCGGGAGGGAAACTTGTCGGTGATCTGGTGCCATCGGTTTAAGTGGGTCTGCATATTTGTGGTGCTGCCGTTGTATGGCTTCTTAGTGCGACATTCCTTGCAAATTACGGAGGTTTTATCAAGCTTTCCGTCTTTCTTTTCGAAGCCGTAGTATTTCCAAACATAAGATTTGAATGTTGCGGCTGCATTAAATATAGTAGTTTCCTTGCTGCTGCGTGCGCTAACTTCCATAATGTTTCGCTCGTTGTGTACTGGACTGTATGTGACGCATGGCTACCGTCCGTATTCAACACAAAACGCAAAGCAATGATGGTGCATTCATTGCGCCTAGGAAAGGGCAGATATGTGACGTTTAACATGAATAAAACGGCGATTGAATCGGATTTTACCGATACCCATCAATGCATCGTGATGAATCGCGATTTCACCGATACCCATCAATGCATCGTGATGAATCGCGATTTCACCCGTCAATCGCGTCGTGCCCAGTGAATGAGCCGATGCACTCGGATCGCGGACGTGCGCATCGATGTATCGATTAATATCGATTATTTTCCACACCCTTAATATATATATGTATCACAAGCAGGCCTTGAGCACCAGAGCCATTGAGGCCCAGATATACCACACCAGACAAGACCCACGGTGTCGGTTGTGCAAAGAGGCACCTGAGACGATGCAACACATAACTGCAGGGTGTAAGATGCTGGCAGGGAAAGCCTACATGGAACGCCATAACCAGGTGGCTGGCGTAGTCTACCGAAACATCTGTGCGGAGTATGGACTGGAAACCCCAAGGTCAAAATGGGAAACACCTCCGAAGGTAATGGAGAATGACAGAGCAAAGATCCTGTGGGACTTCCAGATCCAGACTGACAAGATGGTAATGGCGAACCAACCAGATATCGTGATCATAGATAAAGGGCAGATGAAAGCTGTTGTAGTGGATGTAGCGGTCCCAAGTGATGGAAACATCAGAAAGAAGGAACACGAGAAACTCGAGAAATACCAAGGGCTCAGAGAGGAGCTGGAGAGAGCCTGGAAGGTAAAGGTGACAGTCGTGCCTGTGGTGGTCGGAGCACTCGGGGCAGTGACCCCCCAACTAGATGAGTGGTTGCAACAGATCCCGGGAACAACATCTGACATCAGTCCAGAAATGTGCAGTGCTGGGAACAGCAAGGATACTGTGCAGAACCCTCAAGCTTCCTGGCCTCTGGTAGAGGAACCGAGCTGAATGAGGGGGGGGTGCGACGAGGATTATTATTTATTTTTTTCATATATATGGCACAAAATTTCTTGAAATTCAATGAAAAGAAGACAGAGGTGATACTATTTGGTCCCAGTTGCCCTTGTACATCCCATCCTGTAGACTTGGGCCCCCAGTCTCCTTATCTTAAGTCAACAATCTCAACCTTGGGCCTTGAACTGGACAGTGATTTCAAACTTTATCGGCAAATTGGTGCCATTGTTCATTCCAGCTTCTTTCACCTTAGACATCTGACCAAAATAAAACCTCTCCTCTCTCATGAACACTTTGAGACAGTCATTCATGCCTTTGTCACATCTCGGCTTGATTACTGCAATGCCCTTTACTTTGGAGTCAGCCAGTCCTCCAATTAGCGCCTTCAGCTGGTTCAGAATGTTGCTGCTCTCCTCTTGACTGGTACTCGTAAGAGGGAGAACATAACTCCTACTCTGGCATCCCTTCACTGGCTCCCCATATATTTTGGTTATTTTCAAGATCCTCTTATTTATTTTCAAATCTCTTAATAATCTCGCGCCACCTTACCTTTCTGAGCTCATCCATCCCTACTCACCTGCCTCAGGTCTGCGGACAAGACATTATTAGAAGTACCAAGAACTAAACTGAGGCTCAGAGGGGATCAAGCCTTTTCTGTTGCTGGTCCCTCTCTCTGGAATGACCTCCCACTGAACATTCGGCAAGCCTCCTCGCTGCCAATCTTCAAAACCCTCCTCAAAACTCACTTGTATTCTTTGGCATTCGACTCAGCATGACTTAGATTTGTTCTTGGTTTTACTGTTTGCTGCTTTCTACCGTCTTTATTACCGATTTGTTTTACTGTTTATCGTATATGTTAAATTGCTCCACGTACAGCACGTTGTATGCAGCGATGGTTGTTTGAAAATGCTCTATAAATACAGTTGACTTGACAATGATTGTAAAGGGAAGAAAATATTCTCTCTCAAAGTGGGTCAGTGATTGAACATTCTCTCTCTCTCGTCTATCCCGTAACCCCAGGGGGTCGTTGGGGCATCTGTTGACCAGCTCTCTCCATCCTTCTCTGTCTTCGGCAGCTCTCATTGCCTCATTGAGTTTCAAGTGAGTCCATTCTATTATGTTATCTTCCCATCTCTTCTTTTGCCTCCCTCTTCTTCTGCCACCTTGTACGATGCCTTGCAGGATGGTCTTTGCAAGGCCTGAGAATCTGATGACACCTGCGTACCACCTCAGTTTCTGCTTCACAACAGTGGATAGGAGGTCATTATGTGGGCCGATGGCTTGTCTGATCTTTTAACGGGACTTCCTCATTCGTAACATGTTGGGTGTAGGAGATACCCAAAAGTCTTCTGTGGCATCTCATCTCCATACTCTGTATTCTCCTCTGCAGCTCTGCAGGTCCATGTTTCGCAAGCATAGAGAAAGATTGAGGTGACAAGTGAGCGCAGCAGTCTCACTTTTGATGCCAGACTGATGTTATTATCTTTCCATATGGGCCTGAGTTTTGACAGGGCTGCAGTCGTTTGAGAATCAGAATCAGAATCATCTTTATTGGCCAAGTATGTAGAACACACAAGGAATTTGTCTCCGGTATAACACACTGCACTAGTATCATCGTAAACAACAAAATCATTGAACCATTTTAGAGTATACCAGTAGTTTTGTAGTACCATTTTGTGGTGCAAGAAGAGTGACTATGTCAGTGACTGTTTAAGGAGTTAATGGCTAGAGGGAAGAAGCTGTTTAAGTGTCTACTGGATTTGGTGCGCATGGATCTGTAGCGTCTGCCTGAGGGGAGTGGCTGAAAAAGGTGGTGGGCAGGGTGCGGGGGATCCAGGAGGATTTTCCGTGCCCTTGTCTTGATTCTTGCAGTGTGCAAGTCCTCAAGAGTGGGTAGGGCGGTGCCAATGATTTTTTCTGCCGTCCTAACTGTCCGTTGAAGTCGGATTTTGTCCTTTTTTGTGGCGGCCCCAAACCCAACCGTGATGGAAGAACACAGGATTGATTCGATGACTGCCGTGTAGAACTGTCGTAGCACCTCCTGTGGCAGGCCATGCTTCCTCAGCAGCCTCAGGAAGTACATCCGCTGCCGGGCCCTTTTCAGGATGGAGATGGTGTTGACTTCCCACTTCATGTCCTGGGAGACTGTGATTCCCAGGAACTTGAAGGTCTCGACGGTTGACACAGGGCAGTTGGATAGTGTGAGGGGCAACTGAGGAGAAGAATGTTTCCTGAAGTCCACGATCATCTCTACAGTCTTGAGCGTGTTCAGCCCGAGGTTGTGTCGGCCGCACCAGAGCTCCAGCTGCTCCACTTGTTGGCGGTACGCAGACTCGTCGCCGTCTTTGATGAGACCGATGACCGTGGTGTCGTCTGCAAACTTTATGAGTTTGACAGCTGGATCTGTTGACGTGCAATCGTTTGTGTAGAGAGAGAAGAGCAGTGGCGAGAGGACACATCCCTGTGGGGCTCCAGTGCTGGTAGTGCGTATTGATGATGTTGTTGCTCCCAGTCTCACCTGTTGTGTCCGTCCCGTCAGGAAGCTGAGGATCCACTGGCAGATCGCAGGGGACACACCGAGGTGGAGTAGTTTGGGGGTGAGGAGTTCCGGGATGATGGTGTTGAACGCAGAGCTGAAATCCACAAACAGAATCCTTGCGTAGGTCCCTGTGCTGTCGAGGTGCTTGAGGATGTAGTGCAGACCTATGTTGACTGCGTCTTCCACAGACCTGTTTGCCCGGTAGGCAAACTGGAGAGGGTCCAGCAGGGGTCCAGTGACGTTCTTAAGGTGGTTCAGCACAAGGCGTTCAAAGGACTTCATGACCACAGACGTCAGGGCGACAGGCCTATAGTCGTTCAGTTCCGATGTTGCCGATTTCTTGGGAACTGGGATGATGGTAGACTGTTTGAAGCAGGATGGGACCTCACACAGCTCCAGGGATCTGTTGAAGATCTGTGTGAAGACCGGAGCCAGCTGGTGTTTGAGCAATTCTGGCAAGGACTTCCTGCTTTGATCCTTCATCGGACACAATTGCTCCGAGGTACTTGACGCTCGACACACAGTCGAGTGCCTGTCCATTGACTTCAATGTCAGAGAGAATACCATTGTTGTTGGTATTTTGAATTTTGAGGACTCACTTTGCTCTTTTGCCTCTGGGCTCCTCAAAATTCCCTTGCTTTTGTACTCTGCATTTGCCCCATTGTTGGGGGGGCAGGGTGAGAGGTGGTACTTATGAGACAAAACAAGTTTATCTCAATAGAAAAATAGGGTTGAAAAGTGTGTTATACTGTGATTGGTTGGGAACCAGTTCCTGGTGTACCCCGCTTACTGCACAAAGACGGCTGGGATCAGCTCCAGCACGCCCCCGAACCTCGTTGGAATAAGAACGGTTCAGATAATGGAAAGAGGTGTGTTGTAATTATTGGTCTTTGGTGTATTTGAATGAAAGTACCTCTCAGACATACTGTATACAGCATCAACAAACCTGGCAACAGTCTAAACTGTTTTAAATTGTATGCCTGTGCCCTCAGGGGAAGAAAATCCAGTTGAAGTCCTTCATCATTGCCTTGAGCAAAGAATTCTCCATCCTGTCTCAGTTCACCAGCTTTGTGGCCATTGAAGAAAGGGTTTGTTTGTTTGTTTGTTTTTTCTTGTCACTTTGACTGATTCATCTGTCGGTCCCCACTCAAATATGTCATGACAAAAGTATTTTTGAACTTTCAGCAACCGAATCAAACAGATGAGGGATTCACGGACATCCCCAAGTTGTTGGCGGAAGAAGATGTGGACATTCTTCCCTACCTCAACTGGATATCTCCTCAAATTGTAGAAGATAAGGAGGGGGACATGGAGATTGTTGAAAGTTTTTTCGAATTTCTGGGCAGTGTATGTCACCTGTCGCGTCATCTTGGTTGCTCATGTTACTTCTGGTCATCTTTCTAAGCTGCTTGTGTCTATTGTCTGTCATGCAGGCTCAAAGTTATGGCTCAGACTCCAGTGAGACGTCCCAATATTCGCCCACGGTTCGTCTCTCTGCCCTCATTTCTTTATTTGTTAGGCACATCTGTGCAGTACAATAACTCTTCATTGTTTAGTTTTATTTTTTGTTTTTGTTTTCTTTAGAGTCCGAGTCTAGCTTCCTCACCTACATTTGAGGAAATGCCCATGTCCAAGAGTGTCACCACAGGGTCGTCCATATTGAAGGGTGCTAAAGAGCGATGTAAAATGACGGACACTGAAGCTGGGCGTGTGTTTCGATCGCGCAGTGTATCAATCGATGCAGGCCGTCCATCAAAAAGCATCCATACTTTGGGCTCATCACTCCCTCCACCTCCACCGCCACTCCCTGTTGGTCATCCTCCGTTTGTTGCTCATTCATTTCCACGTTTTGACCACTCATCTTTTGCCCCGCCCCCTGCACCCTCACCTCGCAGCCCATCATTTCTTCCCCCTCCACCACCATCTGTTGGCCATCTATCATATATTCCTCTTCCACCGCCACTTCGGCCTGTCGGCGTATCAGTCGACAGTCCTACACCTTGGGATCTGGTTTTACGCGAAATTCGCGTCAGCTCACCTTCTAAATGTCGACCCACTGGTGTTCTCGGGGACCGCATTCTCAATATTTCCAGTAACCAGAGTTTACAGGGCATAGTACCTGCCAGACCAGTACAGCTGTCAATGGCGAGTTTGGCCGACTCAGGCTCGACTGGGATGCAGGAGACAATTAATCGCTTGCTTGGTCGAGCTGCATCCAAAGACGACGCTTATAGTGGCCCGCCACTCAGACAACAACTGACAGCGTTTTCTTCAGGCCACCCTAGTGGAGGTATTTCTGAGTCCCAACCCACACGGGGAATTGCAGGGACAAAATTCTGGCCCTGTAACGCACTGCCTGCGGTGGGATTTTCATTTGGGGGCCAAGCTAAAAGCAAGGCTGCACTTGATAAGGTACAACGGAAAGTCAGTTTTGGAAACAGAGCTCTCAACTTTGATTCAGCAATGCCAAGCTCTCAAGTCGTTCAACAGACCTCCAGGTAAGTTTCTAAACATGACCACTCTTGTGATTCAGTCGTTTAAAAAGTCATTCAATTGTTTATACCATAATCTTTGTGATTGTTTTTGTTACGTGGGTGGGTGTGTGGGTGCGTGTGCGTGCGTGGATGCATGCGTAAATGTAAGGTTTAACTTTGAAGTAAACAGTTTTTAAGCAGTTGCCCACTGTAGTTTGCAATGCTGTTTACATATTTTCAATATATTAAAAATGTAAGCACATTAATTCAACAACATTGGTGTTGGTAGTGTTTGTATGTTCATCACATAGTATATTATTACAATTTACAATTTAGAATCACTTATCAACAACCTCCCCAGTACTGATTGTCTTTCTACAACAGATGAGTTTTTGACACACTACAATACAAACCTCTCAATACCCTGGCCCCACTCAAAACCCAAACTGTCTCCTTCAACCAAACAGCACCCTGGTTTACCCCTACTCTCAGACAACTCAAATCAAAAGGCCGTCAACTTGCAAGATTATATAGAAAAACTGGACTCGCTATTCATAAAGAAATGTACACTACCCACTTCCTCCATTACAAGGACTCAATATCCAAAGCCAAATCAATCTTCTACTCTGGTTTAGTCAGTTCCAATGAAGGTAATACTCTGGCCTCATTTTTTACATCCAAAATCCAACTTATCCACCAGCAACTCACCCCTTCATCTGCTCCTATCCCTCCTTCTCCATTCTCCCCGGTTCCTACCCACCTGTTCTCTGCATTCACATCCCATCTGTCCACCAAATCTCCATCTTAATCCAGAAGTCCAAGTCCTCTACTTGTCAACTTGACCCTCTCCCTGCTGTTTTAGTAAAAGTTTCGTTCCCGGCCCTCTCCCCTCTCATCACTAACATTATTCAAACTTCCCTCTCTACTGGCATTGTACCCTCCCATCTCAAAACTACTGCTGTCACTCCCATACTGAAGAAACCTGGCTCTGATCCCTCCGACTTGAACAACTTTCGTCCCATATCAAACCTTCCGTTCATCTCCAAACTTCTAGAAAAAACAGTAGCTGCTCAACTTCACACCCATCTTTCCTCCAATAACCTCTACGAACAATTTCAATCTGGCTTCCGTCCCCTCCAAGGTACCGAAACCGCCCTCCTCAAAATATGCAATGACCTTCTTCTCTCTGTTGACTCCGGTTCACTCGCCATCCTCCTCCTACTTGACTTCATTGCAGCCTTTGACACCATCTCTCACTCCATCCTCCTCAACAGACTCTCCTCCATTGGCATCACCACCATCCCCCTCTCCTGGTTCCGCTCCTATCTTTCTGACGGCACCCAGTTTATCCAGCTCAAACGTTTTAGATCTCACCCCTTTCCCCTCACTTCAGGTGTTCCTCAAGGTTCTGTCCTTGGCCCATTGCTGTTTCTAGTCTATCTTCTTCCCCTTGGTAATATCTTCAGGAAACATCACATTCACTTTCATTGCTACGCGGATGACACCCAGCTCTACATCTCTACCAAACCCAATACCATACTTTCACCATTCTCCCTAAACAACTGCCTGCAGGAATTAAAATCTTGGTTCACCTCAAATTTCCTCAAACTGAATAGCAATAAAACTGAACTCCTCCTCATTGGCACCAAATCCACCCTAAACAAAATAAACAATTTCTCCATTACCTTCGACAGCTCTTTCATCACCCCCTCCCCTCAGGTCAAGAGTCTGGGTGTCATCCTTGATAGCACCCTCTCCTTCACTTCACATATCAACCACATCACTCGTTCTGCATATTATCATCTTTGAAACACCCATCGGCTCAGCTCTTCTCTCTCTCCTCAGTCCACTGCTATACTTGTTCAGACCCTCGTCACCTCGCGACTCGATTACTGTAATTCCCTCCTGCTGGGTCTCCCTCAAAAAACCCTCCATAAGCTTCAGTTGGTCCAAAATTCAGCCGCCCGCATTATCACACTCACACCATACACAAACCATATTACACCTGTCATACAACATCTACACTGGCTCCCCATTTTACACCGTAATTCAGTATAAAATCCTGCTCCTCACATTCAAATCCATCCATAACCTAGCCCCTGCATACCTATCTGACCTCATCCATATTCCTACACCTGTGCGCTCTCTTCGTTCCTCCTCCTCTCTCCTCCTCTCTGGGAAACAGAGCCTTCCATCGCTCTGCTCCCCAGCTATGGAACTCACTCCCCGCTGACCTTCGTAATACAGCCTCATTAACACATTTCAAATCCAGCCTCAAAACACATCTGTTTAGACAAGGCTATTCACTTGGACCATAAAGCCATTATTTTTATTTATTTATTTTTGTTGTATTTTTTCTTATTTCATTTGATGTTGTTTTTAGCATTGTATTCGTGATTTTAACTGCTTACTGTAAGGTGTCCTTGAGTTTCTAGAAAGGCGCCCACAAATAAATGTATTATTATATTAATAACCGGACATCATTTATTTCAGGACATTTGGTAGAAGCCCTTTTTGCAAGACCATGTCAGTGGGTGGCATTGATCACGTTACATTTAATTTGGATTGGCGAAGAAACTTCCAGATGCAGATTTCGGTAAGTCATAAAATGACAATGTGTTCAAGATGTTTTTTTTTTTTTTTTTTAACTCTGGCCATTTTCGCTGCACACCTATTTGTCATTGAATTAGGTACCTCAGCAAAATGATATGAGCACCAAAATATTTGAAGACACACCCTGTGAAATTTGTGTTGCAGGAGGGCTACTGGGAGTTGAGCACAGAACTGGGCAAGTACGTCAATGTGGATCTCGACATCTTTGCCGCGTTCCTCGAAAGTAAAGGCATCCTCTCCCTCGGTGAGATCCATTTCCTCCCTGGTGTTGGACTGAACATTATGTTACCAATATTGTTTTTACATTGTTGATTGCAATGTTTTAAATAATAATCCTCAAGAAGGATGTTTAGGACTTTGTCTGCCTCTGGAAATAGGCATTTTCCTCTGAAATTTATACAGAGAAATTGATCTGAAACATTGACTATTAGGCCAATTATGACCCTTCAAACATCGGCCAAAATAATCGGCCAAATGGCTGATGTTTGTCATTTACAGCAGTTGTACTCAAGCAACCCTGGTTTATGTATTTCATGTAAATTTATGATGTGGGTTTGAATCAGGACCCGGCCTTTCTGTGTGGATATATATATATATATATATATATATATATATGGCATGCGTGCCCATCTCACAGCAGCTATATATATATATATATATATATATATATATATATATATTACTAAAACATCTGATGTTCTTTCGTCTTCAATGAACTGAGTGTGCAAGGTTTCATTTTGCTTACCGTATTTTCACGACTATAAGGCGCCATTAAAAGTCTTAAATTTTCTCCAAAATGGACAGGACGCCTTATGGTGCGGAGCATCCTTTATATGCGCTGAGTTCCAAAATCTGACTGACAGCCGACACGCTGTTTATATAGAGAAAAGGCGGAAGTGACTGTGGCCAGGCATGTGGCAAAGAAGTCGGCCAATCAGGGAAGGGTGGGCGTGTATATATACATATATGGAGAGGGAGAGAGAGAGAGAGAGAGAGGGAGAGAGAGGACAGGCAAGCTAGTCCGCCAATGGTGAAGGGTGGGCGTGTAAGTGGACGCCTCAAGCCAGTACCAACACTTGTATAGAGTGTGGCAATGCGCATTGTTGCAAAACAACTCCGGTTTTGGTTTCTAAGAACCCCTGAAAATAAATTTGACAAAAAGACACGCCTACGAAGCTCAGTTCAAACTTAAAGCCACCGGTTATGCTTTTGGCATGCGTGCCCATCTCACAGCAGCGGTGAAAAAACAAGTCAAGCAAATGAACTCTGAGCTTGCCGTTATTCCCGGAGGCTTGACTAAAGAACTCCAACCGCTGGACATTGGCATCAACCGGGCATTCAAAGTAAAGTTGCAAACGGCATGGGAACAATGGATGATCGGTGGCAAACACAACTTTACAAAGAGTGAGAGGCAGCGCTTGGCGACTTACGCCACAATACGCAACAACGAGAGAGAACGCGGCGTTTTTGATGGATTACGGTACTTGCACAATTGTTCAATTCTTTCTACACACACACGCGCTGCCACCATGTTTCGCTCTGTTCTTTACTTTCAAATGTGGGAAAGCTTCACACGAGAGAAATGTTGACTTTGCTGTTGCTACTCCTTCTTTCTGCTCGGCAATGCGTAGCAACTCACACTAGCATGTTCTTCTTTCCCGCATGCCTGGCCACAGTCACTTCCGCCTTTTCTCTATATAAACAGCGTGTCGGCTGTCAGTCAGATTTTGGAACTCAGCGCATATAAAGGACGCTCCGCACCATAAGGCGTCCTGTCCATTTTGGAGAAAATTTTAGACTTTTAATGGAGCCTTATAGTCGTGAAAATACGGTAAATCCGCTTCAATTCCAAGCCGTGACTCCCAGTTCCACATACGCATCGGCGCTCTGCGCCGACGCTCCTTTCTTCTCATCGTCGGCTCCTCAAGCCATGCATCCATCCAGCCGCAGACTCTCCATAAGCACCGACCTTTCCACTGAACAAAGCGGGGCTGTGAAAAAGCTGCCTATTTCAGGCACAAGACACAAGCGCCCCGGGGCTGTCCAGCAGCGACAGTCAAATGGCGCCGACATTCCTCCCAATCCTAATCAGTGCTGGTACACGCGTGTCGCCGAAAGGCAGATTTCTTTGATGAATGTCGTGGCCAAAAATGCTTAAAACAGTCCACATCAGGTCCACACAATGTAACAACACCACCATGTTAGTGATGTGATGTGATGCTCCAAGAGCCGGCTCTTTGAAGTGAACGATGGGGGCCGGCTCCCACCTCATTGGGAGCCGGTTCCTCATTGGGGAGCCGGAAGGGGAGGGTTACGCACGCACGCACACACGCACGCCCTGCAGTTTAGAGAAGGGAGGGGTTAGAGAAGAGACACAGTCAGCAGCACACTGAGCAGCACGCGAACAAGACAGACGAGGAGACGAGAGAGCTAGTTAGTGAAAAAAAACAACACGGTGGAAAGTGGAAAAGTGAGAAAATGGATAGGAAATGCAGTGAAACATGGACTCATTTCAATTTAATTGATAGTTCAAAGGCAGCGTGTAGACTGTGCAAGGTTAAAATATCCCATAGATCAGGCCCCACGAATAACCTGCACAGGCACATCAGAAATGTCCACCCATCAGTACAATTTGAAGAGAAAGACAAGCAAGGGAACCAGCTATTAATGAAGGTGCTAGTGTGTCTGCAACTGTTGCTGCTGCTGCAATGTCACAACTGCCTAGATGTACAACCCAGAGCTCTATGAGCCACTTTATGCAAAAAGCTATACAACCAGCAAAACAGAACACAATTGATGAGGAACTGGGTAAATGATTGCAAGGGATTTTCATCCATTTTGTGTTGGCTGTGTGTTGTCGCAACATCTGTCCCCTCAGAGAGAATCTTCTCCAAAACAGGGCAAATATTAACAGAGAGGAGAAAGAGGATCAACCCCTCAAAGCTGAGGCACTTGGTTTTTCTTCATGCCAATCTTCGCTAAAGACAAGCTAAAATCTTTACCTGGATGCTGCTTTTTTTCTTTTTGTTTTACAAATTTTAATTTATAATTTGTTGTGTGGTATTCAAAGCTTACTTATGTTGTTTTACTGGAAATAGTTAAAAGCTTATAAATATACACATTAGAGATTGGAACTTTTTGACGACCTTGTTTTGAGATGGGTCTTTGTACTTTGTTTTTATTTTTGTAGCACTCCATGTTGAGTATGTTCAGAAGAATATAAATAAAGCCATATAAATAATAAATATTTGATATAATGTCTATTTTTTGCATTAGTAATTCATTTTACACATAATATTACGTTATTTTTGGTATTAAATTAATTTAAGCAACAAAAAAACTGAGGAGCCATTTGGGAG
This sequence comes from Hippocampus zosterae, assembly GCF_025434085.1. Classification (NCBI taxonomy): domain Eukaryota; kingdom Metazoa; phylum Chordata; class Actinopteri; order Syngnathiformes; family Syngnathidae; genus Hippocampus; species Hippocampus zosterae. The sequence continues at coordinate 21,324,172 of NC_067462.1, read as the reverse complement.
CCGAAAGAGCCGGCTCTTTTTAGGGAGCCGATCCAAAAGAGCCGGCTCCCTAAAAGGAGCCGGAATTCCCATCACTACACCATGTGACAAAACAAAAGACAAAAACAAAAAAAACACAAGGCTCTTAAAGAGCACTTGCCGACAGCTGCCTACTCAGGCGCCATCTTGGTAAAAAAATAAATAATGCAGAGCGGAATGCAACTGAAAGAGAAATTTTATTTACAGTTGATCCCTGCTATTTGCGGGAGATAAGGACCAGGCCGGCCTGTGAAGAATGAAAATCTGCACATAAATGACAGCCATTGAAATGCATTGGGGGTGGGGGGTATTTTATGTGCTACAAGTCAATGTCCTCTGTGACTTATCACTCGATTACCTGTCTGGTGAAGGTCGAAGTGAAGCGGACCACCCCTGCTAAAATCTGAGAGAATACATCCGGACTTAATGAAATGGCATTGCATGCTGACACGGGGAGATTGAACGGATTCTTGTGTTTCCCCGCAGTTTTCCCCTGACTCTTGCGTAGGGCAGAACTGGGTACACCTACACTAACAGTCACTATTCTTTCTCACCTTGGTGCAGGCCCAGGTCTTGGGCTCTCCTCGGCCATGCTAACATCTGATGTGGCCTCAAGGTTTTGCCACGAGTCTGTTTCCAAATTTTCCTCCTCCTCAGAACCAGTGTCAGAAACATTATCATTATCATCTGGCTCTTAGGAAACTTCCTCTTCCGCAAGTGGTTCATTGAATTCTTCAACCAATACGAACTCGATATCATCCGCCTCATCTTCTAATGGTGGAGCTGGGATAGGTTGTTTTTCAGGTGATTGGCAAGGACTTCTCTGTTCCGGCGCTGGTCCCACACATGGACGGAGGTTGGACCTATGCACCCTCTTTGTCAGTCCCCCATCCAGGGTCTCTACTGTGTAGGTGGTTCCTTGTACATCCACAACCTTGTACATGGTCGAGGCCCATGCATCCTGTATCTTATTTCTTCCGAGAGGCCTGAAACGTAGTACACGAGTTCACCCACATCAACAGGTGGACAGTAGACTTTCTCCTGTTGCTGGGCCATTCTCTCAGCTGCTCTCAGTCATCTCTCTTGCCCGGGCATGTGCATCTCTGGGTCGTTCCTGGTGTACGGCAAGCCAGTCGACTGTATCATCTTTGACTTGTTGCTCTTGGCCCAGTAAGGCATCCACTGGAAGGTGAGGATGGACGCCAAACAACAAGTAATGGGGTGAATGTCCCGTTGTTGAGTGTGGAGTCACATTGTATGCATAGACCAATTCGGACAGGCGTTCCGGCCAACTGCGTTTCTTTTCAGGGGGAAGCGTACGCAGAAGATCATGTAGGGTTCGGTTGAACTTTTCACACTGTGGGTTGCCTTGGGGGTGATAGGGTGTGGTTCGGGTCTTCTTAACTCCATAGAGCTTGCACAACTCAGCCACGACAGCACTTTCAAAATTCTGGCCTTGGTCTGAGTGCAGGTGTTCTGGCACACCATACTTGAGAAACCACTCTCTCAGGATGACTTTTGCAGGAGTATCTGCCTTTTGATCTCGAACAGCAATTGCCTGACTGAACTTCGTGAATACATCCGTTATCACGAGAAGACTTTCACGCCCATCTGTTGCACGTTCCAGTGTCGTGAAATCCACAGGAACGACCTCAAGTGGCCGAGTCGCCAAAAATTGAGTTTGAGGGGCCCGAATCTTTGGTTGTGGCATTTTGGTCAAAACACATCTCTGGCACTTCTTTATCCACTGCTCAACTTCTTCATGCATGCCTCCCCAGAAACACCTTTGCCGCAGCAGACCTAATGTTCGCTCTATACCCTGATGTCCCATCTGGTCATGGACGCTTCTGAGAACTTTGTCTTTGAGACAGGCAGGTAGTAACAACTGGTAGCATTCTCCTAGGTGAACATCGTTAATCACTCGGTACAAGAGTCCATCTCTTTCTCTGAGACGGGGCCACTGTTTTAGCAGAGCACGCACTGGCTTTGAAAGGCCCCTTCTTTCTTGATAAGATGGTTTTCTCTGATGGTTCCAAAAGTCTCGCACCACTTTGAGAGTTGGGTTGGCAGCCTGAAATCCTTGAAGTACTTCCTTGGAATATCCCGGCAGTGTGGGGGTATTATCTTGAACAGTTTCATCATTTACTGTCTCATTGGCCTCTGACGCTTGCAGCTGTCTGATCATATGGGTCTCAACTCCTGCCAAAACCCTCTCTGGTTCTAAAACCGTCCCTGTCCTCAGGGAGCTACAAATTGCTACACTACCATCAAACTCTGCATCTTCACTGGTCGGTTCTGGCTCATTCACTGGTCGACGAGAAAGGGCATCAGCTACAGTATTACATCTGCCAAGACGATACTTTACATCAAAATCAAATATTGCTAACTGAGCCACCCAGTGCTGTTGAGTTGCTCCTAAGTCAGCAGTCTGAAGGTGACACAGAGGGTTATTATCTGTGAGGACTGTAAACTTGAACCCGAGCAGATAACTCCTAAACTTTTCAGTCACTGCCCACTTCAGTGCTAGGAGTTCAAGCTTCATGCTGCTATAGTTCTGATCATTTTTCTCAGCACCCCTAAGTCTACGACTAGCAAAAGCTATCACCTTCTTCTGACCCGCTTGTTTTTGATAAAGGACTGCACCCAAACCTAAATTGTCGGCATCTGTCTCGATGAAAGACAGTGAAAGACAGTATGAAAGGTGAATTAAGTCTGCATAACCTAGTTTGGGTGCACTTGTGAGCCATTTTTTTAACGCTTCAAAAGCCTGTTGACACTGAGGTGTCCAAGCGGACCTGAACAACTGGCTAGCCCTGGCCCGACTATTTTCTGCTGCACAGGTGCTAACAACGTCATGAAGCGGTCCGGCGATCTTAGAGAAGCCTTCCACAAATCTCCTATAATAACTACAAAAGCCTAAGAAAGACCTGAGTTCCTTTACTGTAGTAGGAATAGGCCACTGTTTCACTGCACTTATTTTATCCGGGTCTGTTTTTATGCCTTCCGCAGACAGCTGGTGACCCAGAAACTTCACCTCCGTTTTTAGGAAGTGACATTTCTCAATCTTTACCTTGAGGCCTGTGTCCCTCAATCGCTTCAGAACTGTCTCTAGTCTCACGAGGTGGTCATGGAAGATTGGTGAGAAGACCAGTAGGTCATCCAAATAGACCAGTACGATCTGAAACGCCAAGTCACTCATTGTAGTCTGCATTGGTCGCTGAAAAGTGGCGTGCGCATTACACAACCCAAAAGGCATTCTAAGGTACTCATAAAGACCAAAAGGTGTGGTAAATGCCGTTTTGTGTTTATCCTTCTCATGTACTGCCACCTGATGGTACCCACTGGCGAGATCAAGTGTGGAAAGGAACTTGGCGCCACTTAGAGCATCCAGGCTTTCATCGATACGGGTAGTGGAAAAGCATCCCGCCTCGTTTTCGAGTTGAGCCTCCTATAATCAACGCAAAGTCTCAAACTGCCATCTGATTTTCGGACCAAGACGACTGGTGAAGCATAGGAACTTGAACTCTCTTGAATAACACCTTTCCTCAACAACTCTGATAGATGTTCTTTGACTTCCTGATACTGATTAGGTGGGATGCGACGGTATGCTTGGTTGACTGGGATTTCATCAACCACGGGGATTTCGTGTTTAACCCTGTCAGTAAATCCCAAGTCCTTGTCTTGTAGAGCAAACACATCCGCATACTTTGTCAGGAGCCCCCTAAACTCTGCCTGTTGGGTCGTTGTACCGCCTACGTCCAACCGGTCTAGTAAGCCCTGTACGTCACAATTTGACTTTGGAACACTTTTCCGACTAATTGTGACTTCCTTGTGGTTGGACGAAATCTGTTGAAAATTTACTTCTAAGGGATCGCCTTCCCTACACTTACACTGACTTAGAATACCTAGCCGTGTTCTTGGAGCTAACCAGATGTCCTCTGGAGACAAGTTGACGACTTGGACTGGGAAAACATTGCTGTAGGAAGGGACTACTGTTGGTACAACAATCAATCCTCTTGGTAATTGGCTATTTCCAGGTTCAAGCAGCATGCTTACAGCATCATTGGACGATATCTTTAGGCCCCGTGCATAGACTGTTGCGACGGAAAAAGACGGTCCTCTAACTTTGCTTGTTCCTATGACACGAGCAGCTGAAACCTTCTCTACCAACTCTGTTTCTTGCACGCGCGGAAAGGCCTCTTTCCAGGCAAAATCCAATTCACCACCCAAAGTGGTGTCGAACTGTGACAATGCCAATTGTTGACATCGCTTGGTAATGTTCATTCCAATAATTCCCTGAAAAGATTTGCCAGCCTCATCTGTGCTATCTTGGATAACTAGGAATCCACACTTAGGGATCCTGACCCCCATTGCCTGCACGTCCAACTCAACATAACCTAAATAGGGTAGAGGCAAGTTATTTGCTGCGGTTAGTTTAAGCCATTTAGCAGTACAGTGCGTATCTTCATCTCCGACAGTTTCTGAAAAAACTTTCTGTGAGGGTGCTTACATTGCTTCCAGAGTCAAGTATGTATCACAAGGGGACTCCACCAATCTGTATGTCTACTTCAGGGCACTTGCCTACAGCCCTCTCTATAAAACGTTCTCTCGTCAACAAATTACCTGAACCTTCCCTCCGACTCCTCACTGCCCGGCTCACAACAGTGGAGGATTCCTGTTTCCCTGGACTGGCGGGCTGGGCATAGTCGGATGTTGATATGGGGGTTTGCGTGTCACCCGGCATTGCCTAGCAATATGTCCAACACCTTCACATCGCAGACAAATTGGTTGGCCGTCACTCATATACTTGGGTTGAACCTTAGGTCTGCTATTGGTCATGGTGAGTCCACGGATGGCATTTGTCAATTCACTAATAGCCTTTCCCTGTTGGGCAATTATTTTAACTACTTCCTGCAGGGTCACGGATAAGTCAGTTTGGACTTCAGTGGTCATGTCTCTCTTCTCTAAAGTCCTATCCTGGTGGTCACTAACCAGGTTTCTGTTCTTTGCAACACTAGTGTGAGGTGGTTGGTCTTCAAGGGCCCACATCATTGCCTCCTTTCTCACATCGAATAGACTATTTTCCGGTCTCTCTCTGAGCAGCCTACGCAGTTCACGCCTCAAGGTGGAGTCTCGCACTCCCTCCACGAACTGGTCTCTATGAGCTATCTGAGCATCAGATACCACATTAGGCGACTGTTGGAGGGCTGAATTGAGCAGTTGGGAGAGAGCATGTGAAAATTCGCACAATTCTTCTCCATCAAATTGTCTGCGAGCATAAAAAGCATGTCGGAGTTGCGGTACCGTACGTTTTTCTCGAAAGGCTTCACGCAAACAAGAAAACACATCACTGGGCGTCTTAGGTTGCCCTCGCATGCACAGTTTAACCTCCTCTAGGGCTGAACTTTTTAACAGTAAAATAATGAAGTCTATTTAGTCGTCCTCCTGTAGACCTCTCGTTCTTATTGCCCGTTCTACTTCCTCTATAAACTCATCAACAGTGTCAACATCTTTCCCAATCTCACCAGAAAAAGGTTTAATATGTTTTTCCCTTGGGATGTAAACAATTGATCTGGGCTGAACATTACCCAAATTTGCAAGGCTTGACATGATAGCCTCGTGTTTTAGACTGAGTTCGCTAATTTGCGACTGTAACGCGGTCACGCAGTTACCTTCATCACCCAAATGTAAGGAACTTGGGTCATCCTCGCTGTAGGTCCCTGCCAGGATAGCAGCTGCTTGCGCGTCGTCCTCTGACATTTTCAGGTCTCCGTTGCAATGTATTTAACACAGCAGAGCGCAACAGTCGCAAAAAGGCAATCCGTTTCTCTTCTGGCAGCTTTGAAGACTCCCTCGCGTTCAGTGATGCGTGTCGATGCGAGGCTGTTCCACATTCAGCCACACGAACCACAGGCTATACACGAAGGCCTTACGCCATCGACACTCCACACTATGGCATCAGAACTGCTTCACTTCTCACCACTACTGTTGTCTATTATACTTAAAACTCACACTATCCACTACAATCTCAGAACTTAATAGGGAATCCCACTTCTGACACCAAAATTGTGTAGCCGAGTCTCTGGAAGGACTGGGTGGACACAAAATATTTTTTATGTGGGCTTTATTCCTGACTGAACAATGAGAAATTGTACAGCTTTAAGATGAAAGTCTGAGATGTTAACTGAATTTTAAAAGAGTTCGAAAAGGGATCTAAGAGATCAAAGAAAATCATTTAACAGATTAAAGACAATTACGCCACAATTGACAACAGCAGTGGCTTGCTTAATAGCGAAACAGAAATAAAAATACATTATTTCCAAGCCACAATACTTCTTAGTGCAGAACAAATAATCATTACAACCCAATGTTTTGAGATGCAGCAACACTTACTCGATATGTTCCGGTGTGTTGGGTGTGTACAAAGCACGTGGACAAACATAAATGATCTCCCCTCTAAAGAACAGATAACACAGTTCATATAATTTCAGTCAAAAAAAAAATATTTACATCTTATAACATTGCGAACACTTACGCAATGTTATATATATATATAACTATATATTTTTCAATTTCTCAGCCAATTCATCTGTAATCTGTATTTTTCTCTGCCAAAAATCGGGAGCAGGCTCAAAAAATCCATGTCCTATTAAAATGGTATGATAAATAGTAGGCTAACTTACGCAGAAGACATCAACGTTTTTTGATTGGTGGTTTAGGTACATCCATAATCCATAATGTTTAGTGAGACTTCAATATTATCTCCCTTTTCGTGACCTCATGCTTTTTTTTCCACTTGTCGTGCGTGTGTAGGTGCAACGGCCCGTACTGACATTCTGAGGCTTCTGGCGACTCTTCTGGTCCTGCAGCTGATGCGCTTGGAGAAGCTCCCAGAAGGTGTATTGCTGCGCACGCTCTTCTGTCTAGAGGATACTGACAGGTGACACTCAATTCAATTCAATTTCAACTCAATTGTATTTATAGAGCACTTTCGAACAGAAATCGCTGCATACAAAGTGCTGTACATGGAGCAAATTAACATACTGTATACAATAAACAGTAAAACAAATCGGTAACAAAGACGGTAGAAAGCACCGAACAGTAAAACCAAGAACAAATCTAAGTCATGCTGAGTCGAATGCCAAAGAATATAAGTGAGTTACGTCTATTCCGTAACGACCCTCTGGGGTTACCCGATAGACGAGAGAGAGAGAGAATGTTCAATCACTGACCCACTTTGAGAGAGAATATTTTCTTCCCTTTACAATCATTGTCAAGTCAACTATATTTATAGAGCACTTTCAAACAGCCATCGCTGCATACAAAGTGCTGTACATGGAGCAATTTAACATCTATATATATATTGCGCGTCGTCCCGCACGCGGTCTGTCCTTCCGTCCGTCCCTTTTCAAAACGTACCTACTTCACCGCGCCGCTGTGCGCCGCCACTGCGCCGCTCAGGCAGTGGCTCACTACGATCGCGCGGGCATCTTAGCGAAAAAATGTTGTCTACCCACAAGCATTGCAATGAAATTGTTAGTTATTTAGTAGAGCTAAACATCTCTTTATTTTCGCGATAAGCAATGAAGATGAACAAAAAGTTGAACCAAGCAACAACACTTTTGTGGGCCGAAGGCCCACCTTACCAGCCTTCCGCAGGAACTAGCTGATGAGCCGCCCGTAGGAGTTATGTGCTCCCTCTTACGAGTACCAGTCAAGAGGCGGGCAGCGGCATTCTGGACCAGCTGAAGGCGCTTAATGGAGGACTGGCTGACTCCAAAGTAAAGGGAATTGCAGAATCCTTTGAAGGCAGCTTTTTATTTTCCCCCGTCTGCACCTCCGAACGAACGAACGAGAACACACCTCCTTCCCGGAAACACAAAACACTTCCTGGTTTCCTTAACCAATCAGATAATATCAACATAAACATGTTTAAGCAATTATTAAACGGAATATAACCTAGGTAACTGTAACACAAAAGAATATAATGCCAAATATAAAATAATTCATAATTTAACATAAGCTTACATTCCTCCTCCTCCCACCAGAGAAATGTCCTCATTTCTACTTTGATCACTTCATATAGAATCCAGGTTACAACAAATGAACAACATTGCACAGGGGGGTAAAAAAAATAACTAAATAGATAAAGGGGCATCAGGAACATACAATCATTTCAGAACAAAGTCTTTGAAACAAGACGGAAGCTTAACATCACGGCGGCCTCGGCGTGTAAAGGAACTGGAACTCAAGCCCAGGGCTGCAGGCAGAGCTGTCGACATTTGGTCCACAACAGATCTTGTGGAATGATGAGGTTGCAGACACTGTCTTCATGGTTTGCTCTCTGACGTGGAGCAGGATTGCGTCGAGCATCGCATGGCACAAACTTCTTGCACCACTCACGAATATCTCGAGACATGAATGGCCAGTAGCACAGTACCTGAGTGCGCTGCAGAAGCTTCTCTGCTGACAAATGGCCTGCCACAGGATTACCATGGAGCAGCTTGAAGACATCTTCCTGTACTCTTATGTATGATAACCTGGTAGACAGCTGACTTGGATTTCGGGTTATGGATTTTCCAACAGAGTAGCTCTTGGTGAAAGGTGAGCCTTCTGTATTCATGCCAGAGTGACTCCCACGTGATCATCACATATTAAAAGTTCAGATTTTCAATCGGAACATTCCCTCAACTCAATGAACAGGCTGGACATTTCCACACGGGTGCTTCACTTCACCCAATCACACTACCAGCCTCCTGCACAACTTCCTGATGAGCAGATCATTTGCAAACTGGTATCATCAGTCACTGTGCGTGGTCACGTGACTCAGTGAAACTTAAGTAGAAATGAACACAATATCAGTTCTAAGATCAGGACAAAATGAAATGAAGTATTCGTCGTTCGGACAAGAGATGTTTAACATTCAAGCTGTTTCTTTCTGTAGCTTTGATTTATTTATTTATTTATTCATTCGTGAGATTCAAGACCTACTCTACGTGTGTCCATTGCGTTTCTGGTATGGAGCTGAAAGATTTTTATAAAACAATCAAATTGCGATTTTTTTTTCCCCCCTCAAAATTGCGATTGAATTTTCAGTAATTCTTCCAAGGTGCTTTATTTTTGTATTTTTCAACAAACAAGAAATTAATATTTATCATAACAAACAATATCATTCTGCATTGTAGGATATTATGATAAAGCTTATGGAGCATGAAGCATTAATATAAAAGGGAGTTTGTCGACTACAATTACAGGTCTAAACCTACTAAATACTTTATGTCTATATGTCTAGTCGAGGAAGCTTTCACTGCAGAAATTGTTGTTTTGCCACTCATAAACAGATTGTGTAAACAAATTTTAAAACTTCCTCCCTATCACCTTATGAAACATGATACGTAAAGGTGGACTGCACTTCTTCATCACTCAACTTATCACAGAGCAATAAATAATTAAATCATAAATGTACGAGGCCCTATGGTGCACCTAATTTGGGTGCGCGGGCGCCCGAATTTCACAATGCCACATCTGAGAAAAGCCAGAGGTTGCACTTGTGCCATCTGCCTGCCAAGGTACCATCGCTCAAAGGACATGCATATTATGTTTTCAGCCAATCATAGATTGTCAAGGGTGAGAACCTCTGATTGGCCGCAGTCCAGATATTACAGTAATCCCTCGTTTATCGCGGTTAATGGGGACCAAAACCACCCGCGATAAATGAAAATCCGTGAAGTAGCGACCAATTAACATACACATAAAAATAAAAAAAATGCCCCACGTGGGCCTTTGCGCTTGAACAGAGTGCACTAACACACACACACACACACACACACACACACACACACACACACGATTAGTCAATTAAGTATGGTTAGACAATTAAGGATGGAAGAGACCTGCTTGTTTTTATAAACCTCCTCTCTCTCAGCCACACATGCACACACACACACACACAGACGCACACTCGCAGCATCGTAAACAACACTTAGACACTGATCAAAGATCAAAGGGTAACCCACAAAATAAGACAGAAGGAAGATGCACAGCCAATCAACATGGCTTTACATCTTCTCAGCAACCCCCCACCCCTGCCCCACATGTGTACTTTATATGTTGCTCTATGTGACTCACTGTTGTTTTGCTGACTTTCACTGCTTCTCGCGGACTTTTTGGGGACTTCAAAAAAAAAAAGTTTTTTTTTTTAATGAATGTTTGAAAAGATCTGCGATGCACCGAAATCGCGATAAACGAACCGCGAAATAGCGAGGGATCACTGTATTCTCTTTTAAGATTTTTAAACTTTATTAAGCACTTAAAATGACTGGCTCTCTCAAGCAGCTAAACACTTAGAGTTGCTGCTCTCTTACTTGCCATGTAGCAAACAGCACAAGCACAGACGGGCAAACAAACAGCGTGGTGAAATAAAAACCATGTGGGACAATATCATTGCAGTCTGTGGGACTCAACACATGCGGCTTCCAATAGCGACCACAAAGGAGCAACAAGGAAGCATCTGTGTGCATCAGTGGTTGTTTTGACATGATTCAACGAATCGTAATCATATTGCCTTTTTGGCAGTGAAGAAGCTTCAAGTCATGATAAATGATGAGCTAACCTGGAGCGCACTTACAAAGCGCTTGATCTACACCATGTCATGCTGAAAGTGCTTTACGGAGTACAACGTGGAGTACAGGATGTCATTTTCTCCAATTGTCTTTTTTGGTCATTGTTTGGTGCAAACCAGGCCGGCCCGCTGGTGGAAGGTGAGGAAGGCGGTCAGCTGGGTTCGCTGGGCAGACCGCCAGTACCCTTGCATCTGCAGCCGGCTTGAGTTCGGTTTTACGTGGGAGTCGGCCACCCGCCAACTGCTGGGCTACGACAGCTTCCCTGAATTCTCGCCTCTCGCCGGCCTGGAGCTGAGGAGGATTACGTCGGCCGCTCCTGTCTCCATGGTCGTCCACTGATCACAGCATATTAAAACACACTTTTTAAAAGTATTTCGCACCTATTCTCAAGTTTGCTTGCTTCAAGCTGTTTGTCACCCCTGGCTGAGGTTTACTGTAAAAATGATCTGTAGAATCAAAGAGAATTACACAGTATATTTAAACACCGAAATGTTCAACAGATTGGACACATAATTTCCTCTACCATAATATTTTTCCCATTTTATTATCTGGCGTGAGGTTTTGCTGGTTGGATGTGTGATGTTCGTTTTCCTATAATTTCCTTGCACAAAATATTATGAGGCTGCAATGATATTTAATGGAGCAATATGTTGGTAAAAATGTTGATTTTGAACTGAAAATGGGCAATTTAAATATTATCAAGAATTATTAGGGAATCGTTTGAGGATTAATGCTGATTTCACTGCTTTTTTTTGTTCATCACATTTGGATATTCATGATTTAGATTTTAGATGATTAATATCTCTCTTCAGAGATAGTTAAATAGGACCAATACAGACGAATGTTGAAGAATAATCAATAAAACAAAAACCTTGACTCGCTCGTGGTTGTATGACACCCTCTACTAGTAATTGTAGGCAAAAGACAAGCCTTTTTCTTTGTGATAATTGTTTTGAAAGTTGCCTAATTGAGACAACAGCACTTTTTCTCTACAATGGTTCATAATGCAAATATTCACATTTTGTATTCAATTTACCGAAGAGGAATCCTTATTTTGTGTTTCATTCTATCGTGGTGCAATGTAGCTTTTTGCGCCGTTTCACCACACTTCCTATTTTACACACATCAGGGTTGCGGTTGCTTCGCTTTATAGTTCTAAGACAAAACACAGACAAATACCGCTTCCTCTACAACCTTTTTTGCATTAAATTATATTATTATTATTATTTATTAATATTAAATTTAGCCTTCTTTTACGTAGTAGGCTCCTCTTCTGTCTCCTGCCTGGGCCGTTGCCCCTTCCCAAAGACGTTTGGTTTTTACTCATTTTGCTCGCTCCTGGGTTTCAGTTTAGCATTAACCTACCACGTGACCGAGAAGCGTGCCTTCCCCGCATCAAGAGTAACATAATGTAGACGGATGTAACAGAGAATACAGTATTTTTTCTAAATATAACATCTTTCCGATTCTGAAATAAATAAAACGGAAGTAACGTAATTTCTTTTATTCTTTCAGTTGTATTTAACTTTTCACAATACATTTGCTCTTAACCATTTAAAAATCGACTCGAAACAGGATTGTTACCAGGCTCCTGCACAGCTTCCTGATGAGCAGATCATTTGAACCAATTGCGTTGGAGGAGGAGGACATCTAAAAACAGGCTGGATAAGGAAGGGCTCCTGAGGGCCGGACTTGACCCCCTTTATATGTTGAAATGGTCAGTCAAGTGTGACAACTTACGTGAAGTGCTAGTTAGCTGCAAGGTTTAATTGAGAAACCGCGGCAGCACGATCGGGCTTACACCGCTGCAGTCGGGCCAGCCTCCACATGCTAAATTGAATTCAAGCCAGCCGCCACAGTGATTGTTAATTATGGTAATCAGCCTCCAGCGAGTGGTGTTGGCTGCCTTCAAATTTAAAGATATCCAAGTAATGCATGAACATCGGTGGTTTGAATTTAAAATCAGGTAAGAAAAGAACTTGTTTGTGCTTGTTCCCGAGCAATACTGAACCATATTTTGAAAGCAACGCATTGTTAACGTCTTCCAAGGTTCACGGCAAAACACTCATGTACATTTAGAACAAAAGCACACACTGTATGACATGCCGAAATACAAAGAAGAGCTCTCCCCCTTGCCCCTTCATTGCCACACATGTGAACAGTGGTGCGTTCTGGTAACCCAAGGCCGAATGATGCCGCTCGGCAAGACATGAGAATCGCCTTTGCTTGACATGGTTGCCTGAGCTCTTCAACATTAATGGGCCTGTGATCTGTCTTACTTCCGACAGGATTCGCCCATCGAGATCACAAACACTATTGACCTTTTCAGAATCTTCGACCAGACAATCTAATTCAGGGGTGACCAAACTTTTTGGACCGAAGATCTACTTTTCGATCAACTAACCTACCCTTATCGGCGCACGCGCACGCACGCGCACGCACGCGCACGCACGCGCACGCACGCACGCACGCACGCACACACACACACACACACACACACACACACACACACACACACACACACACACAAATGTCATGATGAGAAACAGCCTGAAACTGAGGCATGCGATGCACTTTTGTAGCCTGTTAACTATCGTAGCTCACACGTACCGTTTTAAAGTGCTTCCCTGGGCCCTCCTAGATTCCTATTCTTTGGCCTTGCCCTCGATGAATTGTACACGAAGCAAACTCTGAATGAAAATAATGACGATAAAAGATAGAGCGCAACAGCTCTGATCACAAGCTGCAATTGCAGACTGCTCAGCGCTAACAACCTCCGGTGACGCAATCCCGCACCACCGTAAATTCAAGATTTATCTGCTTTATTTTATTTTTTTTAATATTTTTATGTGAAAATGAGACTGATAGGATGATTAGGGCGCAGCGTACATTAACAACAAAAAATATATTACTAACATGTACAAAAACACTAATGGTTGTTTGTTTTTTTTCTCCTTGACACTCCTCGGATCTACTTGGGACCTGTCTTAGATCTACCGGTAGATCAGGATCCACGTAATGGGCACCCTGATTCTAATTCATTTGTCAAATTGGGGTCGATGAAACAATCATCTGCCCCAGAGTCCACCTGAGCTCAAATAGGGAGACCCTGAACCTATCAAAAATGTCTCCCTCCAGTTTCAGCCTCTTGTGGCCTCTGTGCAAGATCGACTCAGCTTTACCATAATTCCAGCGGTCAGTGCCGGTGTCTGACTCATAGTTGCCCACATGAGTGGATGGGCGTCACAGCCATGGAGGTTGATTGAGATTGCAGACAAGGTAGGCAATCTGTCGCTGATTATCACATTGGCTTTCATATTTTGGAAGGTCAAACAAGGTCTGCGTCAGGTGCTGGGGAACCAGAGCACCTTGATGACAAATGGGCTACTGGAACAAAGCGGAGATGGGCAGGATGCGATAATATGGCTCTGTTGGACTACTACTCAAGCAACCCTAGTCAGAGGGGTTACATGCTAAATGGTTACTTCGAAACCCAGTCACGGTTGACCACGAAACAACTAGTAGCTCAGTGTTCCAACATCCACAAACGGCAACTGTTGTCACAACTTGAGATTGATGAGGTACAACGCAGGTTCCATGGTGGAGGGCCCCAGGCTGCCAGATCAGAGGAGGTCATACCAGGGATTGGGAGGCAAGCCCCAATGAATGCATGCACATATATAGATGTGACGGGGGTCACAACTATGATGGTCTCGAGCTCCACGTCGCTGCCGCTTCAAGAATACCAGACCCTAGGATGTGGCTTTTCCCTTTTTTTTTATTGTCTGCAACACAGTATGGCAAGATAGGTGAAGTCACGGGGCTTTTCAGTCTAGAAAATAACCTGTGACTTCCCTGGTAGCTCTGCCTGAACGAAACATCATCCATAAGAAACTGAATGCACAACAAAATAAAATATACAACATAGGTGATCGTATATTAACTACTTACAAAGAAAAGGAAAAAAACACTTTCGCTGGTATCTACGTGATGCCGCTGAACGCATCACACGCAGCAGAACGGCTGCACAATGCACAGTAATGGCGGCCGCGACGAACCGCGCGGGTACACGCCAGCCACACTAATAGTCAAATGAAAAACAACACGAAAAACTATATACAGTACAATCAAAAGGAAAGAAGCATTACCTGCAACACAGTATGGCAAGATAGGTGAAGTCACGGGGTTTTTCAGTCTAGAAAATAACTGCTCAAAAAAAAAAACACCTGTTAACTCAATGGATAAAAACTTTCATTCGACAAAGCTTAAATGAAATGACACAAAAAGCAATGTGGACTCGGAACAAATCCGGGAATTAAATACACAGCGCCGTAGAAAAAGGGAAAACAAAGTGAAATATTGTAATTAAACTAGAAATGAATCCGGACCGTTAATGAAACCTGACTTACCCTGTGACCTCCCTGGTTGCTCTGCCTGAACTACGGCGGGAAGCTGGTGCCATACCGTGCCCTGTTGCGTCACTTCCGTCATAATTTAATAAACGCAATATATCACTCCGTTACACATATATATATATTAGAGCTGTCGGTTTAGCGCGTTTTTATTGGCATTCATTTAAATGAATTTTAACGGGATTAAAAATTTTCTCGCGAGATTAATGCGGCACACGTCACAAGCGGATGTTATGTTGCTCTATAAAAACACCAGAAACAAAACAACAAGAGCGCTGCAGAAGTCCACGCCCATGTCTGTTTTGCCAGCCACGGCAGCGCGAGAAACGGAAAACGGATACTTAAAGAGTTTATGAATGGAAAGTTTACTTTTAAAAGGTTGCCATATTGCTCCACTGACAAGACCAAAGTTATCTGTTCTTCTCTCTCTCTGTATCATACAGGTATACAATGTATGCCACTGACGCGATTGTTACTTGTTTGGAACTATTTTTTGTGGAAGGTTACAGCGTTCCGTGTCCATATAAATACAGCGGGTGGAGCTTCTCTGTGTTCGTCTGACAGTGACAGTGCGCTACAGTGGTAGCGACGTAGCGAAAGTAAAATGTCTCCAGTGTTGTCATCGAACCAAGTGTAGTCATTCGAAATGAGGTCTACACAAAACCGTAGAGAGAGACTTCCGCGCAAGAAGGACCAACACAATCAACATAGCCTGACTATGTTAGGGGGATTGAACCCCCCGCCCCCTTTCAGAATGGTTTGCCCCTGCAGCACGGGGGAAGTGAGTGTGCTTGTTTGTAAGACCGGCAGTTTCGAATACAGCGGCACATAATGAACACTGGTGTCCGGTGTCTCGTTATTCTTCAACAAACATACAGAAACAGACTGCCGTGTTGAAAGCAAACTTGAGAAAAATTAAGTATGCAACCATGGTTTAAATCCACTATAGGCTGAGTACTAGTGTACCTTAGATGTGCACTTTATAATGTTATATTGCTCTTTTGATTTCATAAAAAAAAGCTGTTAAAGCAGCTGTTGTATGACAAAATATTTTTTTCATCGTTATAGATGGACAGTAATATTGTGTGAGAGATTATGTGTGAATAACTGCACCAAGTGAAAAATGTTCGTGTAAAATTGAAAATTGAAACTGTTATTTCAGTAAATATTTGCATTTGGCACATAGAAAACTGATTCCTGATTCCATGTTGATGAGAGCATTAACATGGGTGGAAAATGGGACAAAAATGTAAAAGGAAATATAGAAACGCTAAAAAATGTGTGAGTAATCACGATTAATTTTTTAGTTCATTTGAGTTAATTATGACAGTTGCATTTTTAATTAGATTAAATATTTTAATCGTTTGACAGCTCTTTTATATATATATATATATATATATATATATATATATATATATTTATATATAGTTTGGCGAGTTTTCATAGCTCAGCTTAAGATTTGGAGCTAGGCTGGGCGAAGATCCAACATTTTCAGGTGTCAGCCAGAACACAGGAAAGTGCTATCATACCAATTTGACAAATTTGGATGAGATGGAAATCCCACAATTAGAGTGGTTTTAACCACAATGTGACAAGTGGATTTTAAGTGTGCTGTCATCTTTTTGTTCATGAAACTCTTTCTGGTACAACTATGAGGTATAGTATTGTATATTATGAAAAAGAACTGTCACCTACAACAGTGTTTTTCAAACTCTGTTTGGTGTGCCACTGCATATTATCAGGTGTGCCATGGGAAATGTTGTATGCCTGTGTGGTCTATCACCTGGCAGAGTAATCGTGTAGCATTCTTCCTTACTGGCAGGTAGCAGCAGCAGCAGCTAGCTAATGGCCTTATGCTTCGAGACAAGCGAAGTTTCCGGCATGAGGGAATACAACGAAAGCTATCTTTCGTTTAGATTTACTTTTACCAGAGATGCAACGGCACCGACTCCGTTGTGCTTGGTAATTGGTGAAACAGCGCTATTGTCCCAAGTAAGCTTAAACTCCATCTCCAAACAAAATACCCTTCACTTCGAAACAACAATGTGGAGTATTTTGTTCGCCTGCGTAAATATACGGAGAGACAAGCAGCGTGCATGAGAAAAACCACAAAGATGAATGAGAGAGCCTTGACAGCAAGTTACCTTGTTGCTGAACATGTGGCTAAATCAAAAAAGTGGCAGCAATTAATAGTTCCCGGCTGCAAAGGCATAAATGAAATGTTCGGACCCGAAGCAGCCAAAGAAATAGCCTGACTGTTGTAAAAACTAAAAACATTGAAAGAAGGAGAGCTGTGGATGAAGAGCTTTGTGTGTCTTTCATCGACTGCTTCCAGGATATCAGATCTGTGTTCATCCAAACCATTCATCACACTCAGTGAGAACTGACCATCAACAACATCAAGCAGCATACTGAGAGTTATTCACCACCCGACGATAAAAACTCTGAACCTACTGAAGCAGGAAATTCACATACCAAAAAACATGGACTTCGAACCCTTTGATGACCCTTCCAACCCTTTGATGACTTCCAACCCTACTGACCACAAGACATTTGACCCTGAGAACAACTTGGACCTGGACAATAAGTTTTTCAAGACCGACCAACCGCGAGAGAGCCAGCAACGACCGACCGTGAGGGAGCCAGTAATGACTGCGAGGAAGCCAGCGACGACTGCAGGGAAGCCAGCGACCGCGAGGAAGCCGGGAGACAACCAGCCTGCGACCACCGCGAGGGAGCCAGCGACCACCGCAAGGGAGCCAGAGACGACCGAGAGGAAACCAGCAACGACTGCAGGGGAGCCAGTGACCGCGAGGGAGCCGAGAGACAGCGAGCCTGAGGCAGCCGGGAGACAACCAGCCAGCGCGCGTGGGAGAGCCGGGAGACAGCCAGCCGGACGGCGTGAGGGAGTCGGCGACGACCGCGAGTGAGCCATCGACGACCGCGTGGGAGCCGGAAATTCACATCCCAAAAACATGGACTTCCAACCCTTTGAAGATATTGACTGTAAGCCATTTGATCCCGGGAACAATTTGGACCCAGACAATAACTTCTTCAAGAACAAACAAAGGGTAACAAACTCTGACTAGTACCTGGATGAACAATTCAACACTAATAGAAAATTGGAAAATGCTCTTTCAGTAATACACTTAAACAGTAGAAGTCTCGATAAAAACTTCACAAAAATCAAAGTATAGCTGACTAAATTCAATAAATGTAAAATAATTGCCATATCAGAAACTTAGCTTGATGAAGATAAAACAACTGAAATGGAAATAGAAGGTTATGAAATGTTTGCAACTAATAGAGAAAACAAAAAAGGAGGGGGGGTTGCAATATATGTAGACAAAGCACTTAAATGCAGTAAAATCGAGAGATTGACAAACACAATAGAAAACCTAATGGAATGTCTAACCATTGAAATACATAATAAAAAGGCATCAAATATCATCATAAGTTGCATCTATAGGACACCAGGATCATGTATTGACACATTCAATAAAAAACTAAAAGATATGCTCAGTTACTACAACGATAAGAAAACACGAATAATATGTGGTGACTTTAACATTGACTTATTAAACCCAAATGGACACAAAAAACAATTGACTTAATAAATACTATGTACAGCAACAGCTTTTTCCCAGTAATCCTGAAACCTAGCAGAATAACAGTTGACACGGCCACATTAATAGATAACATATTTATTAGAGCTGTCAAACGATTAAAATATTTAATCTAATTAAAAATGCAACTGTCATAATTAACTCAAATGAACAAAAAAATTAATCGTGATTACTCACACATTTTTTCATCGTTTCTGAATTTCCTTTTACATTTTTTTGTTCTATTTTTCCGGAGTAAATGCTAGTTTGCGAGGCAGCACCGATATAAAATGGGACGTGTGAATTCTACAAGAGTGAAGTCGCTATGCGTGATAAGAGTTGATTACATCCGGGTCGAATGCGTTGCTTTCATGCTCTGTTGTACTTCCGTCATCTTTCCTTTTGTAGGTGACTGGACTGTCTCTGAGTTGTTTGTGTAGTTTGTTCCTTTGTTGTGTGTTCACAAACTCCCCCCATAGAATTCCCCATTGAATTTATTTTGCTATTTCCTTTCTTGATTTTCTGTTTGGCGCATTATGTTTGCTTTTCTGACTGTCATTGAAGTCACAGTTACGTTTTTGGGGGTGGTCGTTGAATGCCTCTCGAGCAGAAGGCACAGAGATGAGAAGGAGAAGGACGTGTCTGTAGTTGCTTGAGTTAAGCAAATTAATAAAGTGTATGTATTACAAAAACAACACGACATCCACTACAACAGCTTGTTATCGCTTCTCGCCCATCTCCGCTTTGTTCTAGTGGCCCATTTTTCATCAAGATGCTCTGGTTCCCCAGCACCTGACGCAACCTTGTTTGGCCGGGCGACGTCTGAGCCAGCATGTCATTCGTTTTATTATTCTCATCATTGTATGAGATAGGCATTAGCGTGAAGGGTCTGACCCACAGGACCCAAGGACCCACACTGGATGGTGTTATGTGCTCATTTTTGCCCCAAGCGGGATTCGAACTCCCATCTCCCAAACCAGTGCCCACATTAATAGATAACATATATATTAGAGCTGTCCAACGATTAAAATATTTAATCTAATTAAAAATGCAACTGTCATAATTAACTCGTATGAACTAAAAAATTAATCGTGATTACTCATACATTTTTTATCGTTTCTGAATTTCCTTTTACATTTTTTGTCCTATTTTTCCCCATTTTAATGCTCTCATCAACTTGGAATCATGAATCAATTTTCTATGTGCTAAATGCAAATATTTACTGAAATAACCATTTCAATTTTCAATTTTACATTAACATTTTTCACTTGGAGCAGTTGTTCACACATAATCTCTCACACAATATTACTGTCCATCAACAACAGTGAAAAAAAATATTTTGTCACACAAGAGCTGCTTTAACAGCTTTTTTAATTAAATCAAAACAGAGCAATATAACATTATAAAGTGCTCATCTAAGGTAAACGAGTACTCAGCCTATAGTGGATTTAAACCATGGTTGCATACTTCGTTTTTCTCAAGTTTGCTGTGAACACAGCAGTCTGTTTCTGGGGAATGTTGTTGATGGGAAATATGGAAAATTCTTAACCAAGTAATCAGAAATAGTCCTAAAAAATTGATTATCCTGAGTATTTTATTAAAGGCAAAAATACTATTTTGGAAAAAACTGCAGAAATAGCAACTGAATTTAATGAGTATTTTGTCAACATCGGTAGTAACCTGGCAAAACAAATTCCTGATCCAACAAACGTGTTTGAAATAGATACGTAGAAAAAAATCTCCTCCACGATGTTCCTTACTGCTGTAAAACAAGAAGTATCAAATATTATAAAAACGTTGACAAATAAAAAGTCAACTGATTGCTTTAATATTGATCTGACAATAATAAAGCAGATTATAGAATATGTAGTGCTACCTTTCACCCGAATATGCAACCTATCATTCAAAGCTGGTATCTTTCCATCAAAAATGAAAATTGCTAAAGTTATTCCAATCTATAAAAGTCGAGAAAGACATCTGTTTACAAATTATAGACCAATATCACTACTACCAAAATTTTCAAAAAATTAGAAAAACTATTTTCTCGCAGACTTGATAGCTTTATACAAAAGCATGCGCTGTTAAGCGAGAATCAATATGGCTTCAGGGAAAAACGGACCACCTCAATGGCAGTTATGGAGTTTGTGTCACGTTGTGCCCGAAGCGATGGAATTATTGCTTCGTGCACAACAAAATAACTGAAAGGTGAATCCCCGAAATAGCAGACACAAAAGAGATTTTGTCAGAGAACAAAAGGAGTCTTTAATGACGAATGCAAAATACCAGACAGGGAGAATAACAATAAAACGCTGGTCAAAATAAGGACCAGGGATAGAATAAAGGGAACAACAGAAAACGCTTGCGGAAAACAAATGGCAAGGAAGGTCTGATTAGACGATTATATAAATTTTGTACGTAATAGGAATAATGGCGCGTAATCACAGCCACAAAGCTAAGAGGCAACAAGTAATCCAAATAGTAATTTTAGCGAGAGAATATTGGCGCGGCGTGGAATTCTCCGGCAGTGAGTAGACTGCCAGAGCCTTCAAATAAAGGCTGAGCAATTACTGCCAAATGGGTGACAGGTGTGTAAACGGCGGGCAGAAAGCTCGCCCCCTGCTGGCAAACACGGGACGTGACAGTTATCCATCCATCCATCCATCCATCCATCCATCTTCTACCGCTTATCCGGGGCCGGGTCGCGGGGGCAACAGCTTTAGCAGGGAAGCCCAGACTTCCCTCTCCCTAGCTACTTCTTCCAGCTCTCCCCGGGGGATCCCGAGGCGTTCCCAGGCCAGCTGGGTGACATAGTCTCTCCAGCGTGTCCTGGGTCTTCCTCGGGGTCTCCTCCCGGTGGGACATGCCCGGAACACCTCACCAGGGAGGCGTTCAGGAGGCATCCGAATCAGATGCCCAAGCCACCTCATCTGGCTCCTCTCGATGTGGAGGAGAAGCGGCTCGACTCGGAGCCCCTCCCGGATGACCGAGCTTCTCACCTTATCTCTAAGGGAGAGCCCGGACACCCTGCGGAGAAAACTCATTTCGGCCGCTTGTATCCGGGATCTCGTTCTTTCGGTCACGACCCATAGCTCGTGACCATAGATGAGGGTTGGAACGTAGATCGACTTCACCACGACAGACCGATACAACGTCCGCATCACAGCAGACGCTGCACCGATCCGCCTGTCGATCTCTCGCTCCCTCCTGCCCTCACTCGTGAACAAGACCCCAAGATACTTAAACTCCTCCACTTGGGGCAAGATCTCCCCCCCGACCTGGAGGGGGCACTCCACCCTTTTCCGACTGAGGACCATGGTTTCAGATTTGGAGGTGCTGATTTTCATCCCAACCGCTTCACACTCGGCTGCGAAACGCTCCAGTGAGAGTTGGAGAGCCCTGTTTGAAGGAGCCAACAGCACCACATCATCTGCAAAAAGCAGGGATGCAATACTGAGGCCACCAAAACGGACCCCCTCAACGCTTCGGCTGCGCCTAGAGATTCTGTCCATGAAGGTTATGAACAGAATCGGTGACAAAGGGCAGCCTTGGCGGAGTCCTGCCCTCACTGAAACGATTCCGACTTACTGCCGGCAGTGCGGACCAAACTCTGACATCGGTGGTATAGTGACCGAACAGCCCGTATCAGGGGGTTCGGTACTCCATACCCACGAAGCACCCCCCGCAGAACTCCCCGAGGGACACGGTCAAACGCCTTCTCCAAGTCCACAAAACACATGTAGACTGGTTGGGCGAATTCCCACATACCCTCGAGAACCCTGCTAAGGGTGTAGAGCTGGTCCACTGTTCCACGGCCGGGACGAAAACCACACTGCTCCTCCTCAATCTGAGGCTCGACTTCCTGACGGACCCTCCTCTCCAGCACCCCTGAATAGACCTTACCAGGGAGGCTGAGGAGTGTGATCCCTCTGTAGTTGGAACACACCCTCCGATCCCCCTTTTTAAAAAGAGGGACTACCACCCCGGTCTGCCAATCCAGAGGCACTCTCCCCGTTGACCACGCGATGTTGCAGAGGCGTGTCAACCAGGACAGCCCCACAACATCCAGAACCTTGAGGAACTCTGGGCGGATCTCATCCACCCCTGGGGCCTTGCCACCGAGGAGCTTTTTAACCACATCGGTGACTTCAACCACAGAGATAGGAGAGCCCACCTCAGAGTCCCCAGGCTCTGCTTCCTCCAAGGAAGGCATGTTGGTGGAGTTGAGGAGGTCTTCGAAGTACTCTGCCCACCGGTTCACAACGTCCCGAGTCGAAGTCAGCAGCGCCCCATCCCCACTGTACACAGTGTTCGTGGTGCACTGCTTCCCCCTCCTGAGACGTCGGATGGTGGACCAGAATTTCCTCGAAGCCGTCCGGAAGTCGGCTTCCATGGCCTCACCGAACTCTTCCCATGCTCGGGTTTTTGCCTCGGCGACCACCGAAGCTGCGTTCCGCTTGGCCAGTCGGTACCCGTCAGCTGCCTCTGGGGTCCCACAGGCCATAAAGGCTCGATAAGACTCCTTCTTCAGCTTGACGGCATCCCTTACTGCTGGTGTCCACCAGCGAGTACGAGGGTTGCCGCCACGACAGGCACCAACCACCTTACGGCCACAACTCAGATTGGCCGCCTCAACAATAGAGGCACGGAACATGGTCCACTCGGACTCAATGTCCCCCGTCTCCCCCGGAACATGGGAAAAGCACTGTCGGAGGTGGGAGTTGAAACTCCTTCTGACAGGGGATTCCGCCAGACGCTCCCAACAAACCCTCACAATACGTTTGGGTCTGCCAGGACGGACCGGCATCTTCCCCCACCATCGGAGCCTACTCACCACCAGGTGGTGATCAGTTGACAGCTCCGCCCCTCTCTTTCACCCGAGTGTCCAGAACATGCGGCCGTAAATCCGATGACACGACCACAAGGGCGATCATCGAACTACGGCCTAGGGTGTCCTGGTGCCAAGTGCACACGTGGACACCCTTATGTTTGAACAAGGTGTTCGTTATGGACAGTCCGTGACGAGCACAGACGTCCAATAACAAAACACCACTCGAGTTCTGATCGGGGGGGGCTGAGCTGCTGTTTGGTGCATATGCACAAACAACAGTCAGGACCCGTCCCCCCACCCGCAGGCGGACGGATGCAACCCTCTCGTCCACCGGTGTGAACCCCAATGTACAGGCACTGAGCCGGGGGGCAATAAGTATGCCCACACCTGCTCTGCGCCTCTCACCGTGAGCAACTCCAGAGTGAAAGAGAGTCCAACCCCTCTCGAGAGGACTGGTACCAGAACCTAGGCTGTGTGTGGAGGCAAGTCCGACTATATCCAGTCGGAACTTCTCTGCCTCACACACCAGTTCGGGCTCCTTCCCTGCCAGAGAGGTGACATTCCATGTCCCAAGAGCTAGCTTCTGCAGCCGAGGATCGGACCACCAGGGTCCCCGCCTTTGGCTGCCGCCCAGCTCGCATTGCACCCGACCCCTTTGACCCCTCCCACGGGTGGTGAGACCATGAGAAGGGGGACCCACGTTGCCTCTTCGGGCTGAGCCCGGCCGGGCCCCATGGGTGTAGGCCCGGCCACCAGGCGCTCGCCAACGAGCCCCACCTCCAGGCCTGGCTCCAGAGGGGGGCCCCGGTGACCCGCGTCCGGGCAAGGGAAACACGTGACAGTTAGTGGGGGTTATTTATGGGGTTTTCCTAGATCTAAAAAAAGCTTTTGACACAATAGATCACAGTATATTATTGAAAAAACTAGAAAGATATGGCATTAGAGGTGTAGCTTACAAGTGGATAACAAGTTATTTAGAAAACGGATATCAATACGTGCAACTCAACAATAAAAAAAAACGAATGAACTGGAAATCACTCACGGAGTTCCTCAGGGGTCAGTGCTTGGTCCAAAACTATTCATCTTATATATAAATGATATCTGCAAGGTCTCAAAACTATGTAAATGTATCCTATTTGCTGATGATACAACCTTCTACTGTTCTGGTAAAAATCTGAAACAGCTCCTGACAACCATAGAAAACGAATTAAACAAATTAAAAAACTGGTTCGACAGAAATAAATTGTCACTTAACCTGAAAAAATCGAAGTTAATTGTTTTTGGCACAAGACCAATCAAACACCAGGCTAAAATTATGGTAAACTCAATTGAGATAGAAAGAGTGTATGAAACCAAGTTTCTCGGATTAGTAATAGACTCAAAACTATGTTGGAAGCCATATATCGATAACGTAAAAAGAAAAATAGCCAAAACCGTAGGAATCCTCTACAAAACCAAGGAAGTGCTAAATAAGAGATCTTTGTACACATTATACACTTCATTATTATTACTATATATGACCTACTGTGTGGAAACATGGGGAAATGCCTGCAAAACAAACACACTCCCTATTCTCAAACTACAAAAAAAAGCAATTCGAATTATTAATAGATCAAAATATATGGATCCTACAAATCCACTATTTATCAAATTAAATACGATGAAATTTTATCACCTGGTTGACTTTAAAATCGCCCAATTAATGTACAAAGCACACAATAACCTGCTCTGCCAAAACATTCTGAGGTTTTTCGAAATTCGAGAAAGCAGCTGTGAAATAAGGGGTACCAACTTATTCAAAAAACTCAAAACAAGAACAAACATCAAGCAAAGAAGTGTATCTAGCAAAGGTGTTAATCTGTGGAATAATCTCGAAACGGACCTGAAAATGCGCAAATCGCTTGCTGAGTTCAAAAACAACAACAACAAAAATGTACAAACAACCTACATCAATCAGAGTTAAAATGATAAATTCTAAACATTAAATATAATGATAAATCAGAACTAAGTTGATAAATAGAGAAAGGTATTGAAATATCCATTATGAATACATGAGAACATTGACACAAGAGTGCCAGGGTGTGGATGTATATAATCCCGATACAAACCAAAAGTTGTAAAAATATCACGGTTAAGGGTAAAGTATGAGCCTTAATGGAGACTTCTTTCTTCTTACTTTTTTCTTTTCTGATTGATATAAAAATTATTTAGTAGATATAAACACATAACGGGGTAGGACTAGATAATTTTTTTACTTCTTCTACTCCCTTGAACATAATAACTGTGTTGAATGAAGACTGATTTCTTTCTTTTTACTTTTTTATCTTCCTTATTTTCTGTCAAATTATGACTGTATATGTTTTATGTTCAATAAACAAAATTAACTAAAAAAAAATCATTTTTGCAGAGGATGTCTCGAACGATATGTCCAGTGAGTAGCAATCCTTCAACTCACTGACATGTTAGTGTTAATCAAATTGAACTGAAATTTATATAATTGCTGCTTACCTTAATATCCATTGGGGGACATGTCTCTCTTGAATTATGCCCAATATTATTAACATTGTAATAGTTGTTGGTCAGTGGGTTGGATGTTCACCAAGTATCAATCATGTGACAGCCAGCCTGACCATACTATGATGTAATCCCGATGAGGTCATCGAAGGCTGAATAACTGAAGTCATAAAGGCTTATGTTAAGTCAATGAAGGCACCATGTGTATTCATTGAAGGCTGTGTTTTGGGTTTTAAAAGCTCACACCCAATCATGAAGGCTTATGTTTACAAACCACCATCCACACACAAAATTGTCATCCACACACAAAATTGTCAAGGTTGTCGCCATGAAAATTCAGAAATAATGACCTTAATAAGGCAAGATAATAGATTTTATTTCATATACTTTGAGACAAGGAGATGGACTCAGACAACTCAACAGAAACTAATGAAAATTCACGTTCACCTTTCTCTGGGTTGGTAGATGGCCTGAACAATAATGACAGTGAGCAGCAAATAGAAAG
Organism: Hippocampus zosterae; assembly: GCF_025434085.1. Lineage (NCBI taxonomy): Eukaryota > Metazoa > Chordata > Actinopteri > Syngnathiformes > Syngnathidae > Hippocampus > Hippocampus zosterae. Next base: position 21,297,668 of record NC_067462.1, on the reverse strand, counting down.
CAAGTCTTTGGAAGCGAAAGATGACTCAGTTCGTGATGATCAGGCACAGGAAGCTGCAAAGTATGGAAGTCGTCCTGAAGCAGGCACTCCCAAATTTGTGGATTCCCATGAGGACATGCATGGTGTTATCAAAAGACGAGGCTGGTTTGTAGAGGATGATGGTGTCACATCAGATGAAAAAGTGGATTATGTTGTGCTAGCTTCTCCTCTTGAGGGGCAAATGTGCACCGGTGATCAAGAAGATCAGAGTGTCCAAAGACAATCAACCCCAAAAAACTCAGAACATCAGAGCAGCTCTACAGCCTCATCCCCTGCCTCAATATGCTTGGATGATGAAGTCCAGGCTGCAATAAAGACAGCCTCCAAAACCATCTACGAGGGCATTGTTCATTACGTTGATCCTTCACACGATGTACACCTGGCATCAAAATCCTTAAGACCATCACCCCAAGATGAGCAGAACAGAGATGTGTCACCAGCCATCCCTTGTCAGGAATTATATCCCGAGGATAGTAATTTAGAATTACCAGCCGGTGTATCGTCAATCTCATCCCAAGAGGAACACAATGGAGGACAGCCTTCTGTCTCCAATGACCTGACTTTAAAGCCACAATCCCCAGGAAATGGAAGCAACCCTACCTCCGTATGTTCCAGTGACAGCCCGGGTAATATAAAAACACCCTGCAGTCCCATTGTTCAAGAATTTGACCACGATAAGGTTGTCACACCAGAAGAAAAGGTGGCAGAGGAGCAGGTCGACAAAGCGGCACCACCCTTTAACCTTCTTTATCAGGAGTCAGATCCTATGGAAGTTAATAGTGCTTTAGATGAGCATAACCCATCAAAAACCTTGAATGCATCACCACGAGAGGAGCAGCATCGGGAGACAACACCACCCGCAACCTCTGCTTGTCAAGAGTTGGATTTTGTGGAGTTTGATAGTGATGTGAATGAAGAGAAACTATTAAAGTCATTGATTCTGTCACTAAGAGAGGAGCGGCATGGGGATCTCATCACATCTAACTCTACTGGTCATGGGTTTGATTCTCTCGATGTTGACAATAATGTGGATGAAGAAAAACAATCTGAACCCTGGAACATATCTCCAACAGAGGAGAAAAATGAGGGGAAAAGTCCACCCCAAATGTTTCAGAGTCAACAGTCTAATTCCGCAGCAGTTAATAGTGATGTGGAAGAAGAAAAACGATCAAAATCCTTATGTCTGTCACCATCAGAGAGGTATGGAGATGCGACACCACCCTCCATCTCCAGTGGTCAGGGCTTTGATACTCTGGATGTTGACAGTAATGTGGATGAAATAAAACGATCAAAATCCTTGAGTCTATCACCAAGAGATCAGCAGAATAGGGATGCAGCACCACCCTCTATCTCCACTGGTCAGGGGTTTGATACTCTGGATGTTGACAGTGATGTGGATGAAGTAAAATTGTCAAAATCATTGAGTCTATCACCAAGGGATGAGCAGTATGGTGATGCAACACCTCCCTCAAGTTCTTCTTTCCTGGTATCTGATCCTCTGAACGGTTACAGTGATCTGAATGAAGAGAGACGATCAAAACTTTTGAGTCTATCACCAAATGATGAGCACTGTAGGGATGCAAAACCACCCTCAAGATCTTCTGGTCGGGGATCTGATCCTCTGAATGTTTCCAGTGATGTAGATGAAAAGAGACGATCAAAATCTTTGAGCCTATCACCAAGAGATGAGCAGTATATGATTGCAACTCCACCCTCAAGATCTTCTTGTCAGCGATCTGATCCTCTGAATGGCTACAGTGATGTGGAAGAAGAGAGACAATCAAAATCTTTGAGTCTATCACCAAGAGATGAGCACTATGGAGATGCAACATCTCCCTCAAGATCTTCTTGCCGGGTATCTGATCCTCTGAATGGTTACAGTGATGTGAATGAAGAGAAACGGTCAAAATCCTTGAGTCCATCACCAAGAGATGAGCAGTATAGGGATGCAACACCACCCTCAACATCTTCTTGTCAGGGATCTGATCCTCTGAATGTTTCCAGTGATGTAGATGAAAAGAAGCAATCAAAATCTTTGAGTCTATCGCCAAGAGATGAGCAGCATAGGATTGCAACACCGCCCTCAAGATCTTCTTGTCAGGTATCTGATCCTCTGAATGGCTACAGTGATGTGGAAGAAGAGAAACGATCAAAATCCTTGAGTCTATCACCAAAATATGAACAGCATAGGGATGCAATCCCACCTTCAAGATCTTCTTGCCGGGGGTCCGATTCTCTGAATGTTTCCAGTGATGTAGATGAAAAGAAACAATCAACATCTTTGAGTCTATCACCAAGAGATGAGCAGCATAGGATTGCAACACCGCCCTCAAGATCTTCTTGTCAGGGATCTGATCCTCTGAATGGCTACAATGATGTGGAAGAAGAGAAACGATCAAAATCCTTGAGTCTATCACCAAAAGATGAACAGCATAGGGATGCGTCGCCACCTTCAAGATCTTGTCAGGGATCTGATCCTCTGAATGCTTACAGTGATGTCGAAGAGGAGAAACGATCAAAATCCTTTAGTTCATCACCAAGAGATGAGCAGTATAGGGATGCAACACCACCTTCAAGATCTTCATGTCATGGATTTGATCCTCTGAACGTGGATGAAGGGAAACGATCAAAATCCTTGAGTCTATCACCAAGAGATGAGCTCTGTAGGGATGCAAAGCCACCCTCAAGATCTTCTAGTCGGGGATCATATCCTTTGAATGGTTACAGTGATGGGGATGAAGAGAAAGCCTCTAAATCCTTGAGTCTGTCACCTAGCCATGAACAATATAGTGGTGCAACACCACCCTCTACCTTTACTGGTCAGCAGTTGGAACCTTTAGAGGTTGTCAGTGGTATGGATGAAGAGAAACCATCACAATCCTTCAGTCTATCACCAAGTTTATCTACAGGCCATGGTCATCTGGATGTTGATAGTGACTTAATTGGAGATAAAATATCAAGGTCACTGAGTCCATCGATATTAAGGGAGCAGAAAGGGGATGGAACTCCACCCCTGACTTCAACTCAGGCGGTAGCTCTTGTGGAGGTTGATAGTGACTTGGAGGAGAAAAAAACATCCAAATCATTGAGCCCTTCACAACTAGAGGATCGGAAAAGGGGTGAAACTCCACCAGAGTTAGATTTTCTGGAGGTTGAAGCTGAACAGGAACTTGAGATTATAGTGTCAAAGTCCTTGAGTTCATCACCACGAGAGGAGAACAGCAGTGGAAGATCTCCTGAAAGAGATCTGTTTTTTTTCAAAGATTCAACACATGAATCCAAAGGACATGGAAGCCACTCTTCAGTATGTTCCAAAGATGGCATCCAGTATGCTGATAAACCAGACTCAAGTTCCCCTTGTCAAGAATTTGTTTCAGTGGGTGATAATGATGATGGGGGTGTCATATTAAGAGAAAGGGTGTCATCAAAATCCTCCACAAGATCATCTCCAAATGGGGAGCAGAACGAAGACTTGTGCACACACATAGAAGACCACAAGGATTCAACTCCAGAACACTTAAAGCCTAAGAGTGACTCTCAAGCCTCATCCCCCACTTTAGTATGCTTGGATGTTGACATCCAGGCTGCCCTGACTTACACCTGTGAGGCCTCTGTTCATCAACTGAACATCACATCAAATGAAGACATAGCATCCAAATTGAGCCCATCTCCTTCAAAAGAGCAGTATGCAGGAGTTATACCTGGTCCAACCACCACGTGTGAAGAGTTCCGGATAGAAAACACCATCAAAACCAGTCCACATGATGAGACGCTTTCACTACAAGAACTGTCACAAAACACAAGTTCTGTATTACCCAGTTGCACCCAAGCACTCATCACGAAGGCTACCGATAGATCCACTTATCAAGAGATGCACATGGATGATGATAGTGTTGTCAAACACCAAATGGAAGAGCCATCAAAGCCATTGAAACATTCACTGCCAGAGGTTACAACATCAGTGCCACAAATTCTGGAAAAGTACTTCAGTGATGCAATGAAAGCCTGCTCCAACACCATATTTCAGGCCCTATTGAATGAAGTAGTGGACTACTCGGATGCCATGAAAGAAGGCAGGGCGTCAATACATAGGGAAGACCTTGCACAATCTAAAACTCATGTTATAACTCCAGTAGAGCAAGAAGGGGACTCACCTGCAAAACCTTTAGGACATGATAGTTGCCACCAACCAACCACCACAGACATTCTTGGTGAGTACCTCTCTCTGCTGTGCTACACACATGCTCCACCACTATATTTGAAGCTTTGATTTGTCATGTTAGCTAATAACACCAGAAGAGAATTATGAGGCGTCAAATTTCACTAATGTGCAAGGAGAGCAGAGTCTGAAAATATCATCTGTTGCAGAAGAACCTCCTGAAAACTCCATGGCAGCTCCACATAGTGCAGAGAACCAGGCCGACTTTACGGACATCTTATCAAGACGTCAGATGTGCAAAGTTCACCCAATTGAAACAGAATCACAGGATGATAGTGAACATCCTTGTCCACACCATCTTTTTGAGGTTCCTGAGGATGAAAAGACAATCGAGGCCACAAAAGTGCAGTCAACTACCAAAGAAAACAACACAACCTCATCCCCAAAACCTTTAACTGCTGAAAGCAACAAGAATACAAAGCACAAACTGTTGGCTTCAAAAAGGACCCGAAAATTAAAAAAAGAGGTGGGTCATAGTTCAGCTCTTGGACTGCCACAACTTCCAGTCCCAAAAACGCATTTGCTGGACAGAAGATGTTTTAAAAAAGTGAGAAACTTCTTTGCCAGGATGAAGAGGCGCAAAGTTTGTCCAGAGAAGAGCACAATTTTTAAAGCAAAGGTGAACTCTCCGCCAAAAGTGCAGGAAAAAAAGACTAAAATCTCTTTTTTCAGGAGACTTTGGAAAAAGATTTGGCGGCGGTAAAAAACAAAAAAACCAACGTGGCACTTTTTTTGTCAAGTTCTTTTAATTCATCAATGTCATGCTTATGATGTTATGATGGTCAGGGCCATGAGCATTGACAACAAGACTTGTATTGATGAGTTTAGATTTTCGGTGGGGAAGTCTAGGAAAAGTAACTTCTTTGCTGGAATATGAATTTGGGGAATATCAAGCATGTCAATTCAGAGTCAATATTTGCTCTAGCACAAAAAACATGAGAGGCTTCGTTTTCCTCAGATGTGAAGAAAACATTTTCATGCTCTTCATTTTCTCAATTAGAGATTCTGGCACAAGCAGACAAAAAGGAACATAAAACTTTCCCCTATCTGCATACCCATTGCTTTTTCCATTTGTGTAAAACACTCTTTTGTTGCGGCTACTTGTTTTTGGAGTTATTCGGTTTCTAGCTGGTGCTACCTGATACTTGTCGTGTTGAATGAGGCACACGTGAGTCCAACTGTTGAGTTAACGTGGATAACTTATTATGCTTATTATGCATCTCCCAACGCACATCCGTGACATAATCGCACAGCGACTACTTTTTGTCATACACGATTACACCACATCTCCCCTCTAAAATCATTGGATGGACGACCAGGATGTGTGGATTAAGGACCAAGGAGCAGGAGCCTTCATTGAACAGACCTTGAGGATTATTATGCCTCATGGCTGTAAGGTATGCTGAATAAGACAAAGGATCACGTACGCATAAACAAGGATACTGTTAGTTTGAACAATCCACTCCAAAACCAATAACTTGAACATCCATCTTAACATCCATCCTCTTCTACGCTCTGTAACTGGCTAAACATTGTACAGTGAAACAAAAACATTCATTCATTCATCTTCCAAACCACTTGATCCTCACTAGGGTCGCGGGGGGTGCTGGAGCCTATCCCAGCTGTCTCCGGGCACTAGGCGGGGGACACCCTGAATCAGTTGCCAGCCAATCGCAGGGCACACAGACGAACAACCATCCGCGCTCACACTCACACCTAGAGACAATTTAGTGTTCAATCAGTCTGCCACGCATGTTTTTGGAATGTGGGAGGAAACCGGAGCACCCGGAGAAAACCCACACTGGCCCGGGGAGAACATACAAGCTCCACACAGGGAGGCTGGAGCTGGAATCGAACCCGGTACCTCTGCACTGTGAAGCCGACGTGCTAATCACTGGACTACCGGGCCGCTTACAGAACAACATGTACAATCATATTTCAACATTCCATCATTTTTTAAAAACGTATGATTGTCTCTGAAACGTCGGAGGAAGAACGAAGAAGGGAAAAAAACAATTGTAAGTCCAACCTGGTTTGTTTCACCACGACTGTCCCAAACCCGGGTTTGTTTCTAGTAGTAGGAATAGATGGCGGGTCTGGAAGACTCTGCTGTGCTCATCTACAGGTCAGCTTTTAAGTCTAGCAAGCCAGAAATCAAAACTGTGAATGTGTGGTCGAACAACAAAGTAGAGGAGCTCAAGGGAAGCTATCTCTGCACAGACTTGAGTGTATATTCCAAGACACACATGTTCATGAGGCTGCAGAAGTAATAACGGATTATGTCTCCTTCTGCATGCACATTATCACAAAAAAAAAAAAAAAACGTAAAAAATATATGCAGACAATAAACCGTATATCACGAAGGAAGTTATTGAGTGCATTAGGAGGAAGAAAACACCCCATAGGCTCGGTGACACCGCGGGGCTGAGGTTGGCCCAGAAAGATTTCAACCGGCAACTAAGAGCAGCACAGTCAAAACACAAAGAGCGGGCAGAGCAAGCCCTGTTTCAAACACAAAGAGGTTGTGGGACTTGTTGGGGGAAGAGTGGCCTCCTCATCCCCGCGTGTTCATTGAATTTCGGACGAGGAGAATGTTGGTACTCTAAATACAGGCTGGAGGCGATGAACAGTTCCTTCGAAGGATTTACTTTATTTTCCTGCGGTTTACGAATCAATTCGGGCTCCTGAGGGGTCCAGATTTGAATCAGGAAGCGTAAAAGAAACACATTCATGAGATTATATAGAGACAATATGAGAATGAAAGGCGGGTAGTTGCGCCTCCATGTAAATCCCAGAAACAAAGAAAGTAACATGTCATCTGACCCGATGTGGCTGGAAGAAGTTGGGAGTGGTGAGGTGAGACCAGACCACCACCAACCATTTGGTGTGATGGCAGGAACACAGATACTTGAGATAACAGTTCCTCTTTTGATGTTAAACATGTCCTGTGGAGGGGGCCCTTAAAAGTGGTGGGGGTCGAGGGGCACTAAAGGTGATTGTAAACCCAGTGAGCAGGAAATACCTTCAACAGCATTCTACATTGTTTCTTTCAAGTGTCTGAACAAACACAACGAACAGAGAGGACTAACACCTTAACCATCAAACCTAACAGGAAGAGAGGAATAATACAAGAGTATTCCATTTCTAGGAGATGATTGTTACAAGGATGCCAAGCTACGCTGTGGGCTGTGGGCCTCAGTCCAGAAATGTGCAGTGCTGGGAACAGCAAGGATACTGTGCAGAACCCTCGAGCTTCCTGGCCTCTGGTAGAGGACCCGAGCTGAATGAGGGACGGACACCACCCGGGGGGTGAGATGAGGATTTTTAAAATATATATATATATATATATATATATATATATATATATATATATATATATATATATATATATATATATATATATTAGAGCTGTCAGTTTAGCGCGTTTTTATTGGCATTAATTAAATGAATTTTAACGGGATTAAATTTTTTCTCGCGAGACTAACGCGGCACATGTCACAAGCGGATGTTGCGTTGCTCTATAAATACACCAGAAACAAAACAACAAGCGCGCTGCAGAAGTCCACACCCATGTCTGTTTTACCAGCCACGGTAGCTCGAGACACCGAAAACGGAAACTTAAAGAGTTTATGAATAGGAAGTTTACTTTTAAAAAGTTGCCAGATTGCTCCACTGACAAGACCAAAGTTACCTGTTCTCTCTCTATATATATCATACAGGTACACGATGTATGCCACTGACGCGATTGTTACTTGTTTGGAACTATTTTGTGTGGAAGGTTACAGTGTTCTGAACTTCTCTGTGTTCATCTGACAGTGACAGCGTGCTGTAGTGGTAGCGACCTAGCGAAAATAAAACGTCTCCAGTGTTGTCATCGAACCAAGTGTAGTCATCCAAAATGAGGTCTACACAAAAGCGTAGAGAGACTTCCGCGTAAGAAGGACCAACACAATCAACATAGCCCGACTGTGTTAGGGGGAGTGAAACCCCCCTCTTTCAGAATGGTTTGCCCCAGCAGCACGGGGGAAGTGCTTACGCTTGTTTGTACGGACGGCAGTTTTGAATACAGCTGCACATAACGAGCACTGGTGTCTCGTTATTCTCCAAGAAACATACAGAAAACAGACTGCTGTGTTCAAAGCAAACTTGAGAAAAACGAAGTATGCAACCATGGTTTGAATCCACTATATGCTGAGTACTAGTTTACCCTAGATGTGCACTTTATAATGTTATATTGCTCTGTTTTGATTTAATTAAAAAAGCTGTTAAAGCAGCTGTTGTGTGACAAAATATTTTTTTTCCACTGTTGTTGATGGACAGTAATATTGTGTGAGAGATTATGTGTGAACAACTGCTCCAAGTGAAAAATGTTCATGTAAAATTGAAAATTGAAATTGTTTTATATATATATATATATATATATATATATATATATATATATATATATATATATATATATATATATATATATATATATAGTCGCCCCCGCGCGACTATAAATAGTATCATTTGTCTCTAAAATTGTTATAAGTACACCTTTGCATAACAGTGTATCCTTATTAACGTATAAGAGAATAAAAAAATAGAAATATGGACCAACTATATGGACCAATTTACAACAAAGAATAGCTTTAGTAACTGGAACAGAAAAGATTTAAAGTGCATGTGAAATTCAAAAATAACATTAAATCCTTAATTTAACAATAAATATTTTTTGACTGACCATGACAAACCATACAATACTGAAAAAGAAAATGACATAACATCAATAACTAATAATGCATTCAAACTAATCACCAACATTATCTCAGAGCACAATATTAAAAAAAAAAAAAAAAAACATTTAACCAGCAAAACAAAAATTTCTAAAATAATTTGTGCCATTTTTTTAAATCAAAGATGATGTCTGGATTAATGGCTAGAATGAGCACGTTTTGCAATGCACAGCTTTTCGAAGCGAGGTTTGAAGCAGGACACAGCAACTCTCGGATCCTGCTCAATGTGTAGCCAGGACCTGTATTTTAGTTTACTGAAGTAGCAGTCATAAAGCGGCATGATTGTTGGCAATATTTGGCACGTTTTTGCTGAAAAAAACTCAAGCAGTTTATCAGCGTGATTGGGGTGTAATGTCTTTAAGTGACGCCTTAATTTATTTGCTTGATGCTGTCCGCTACCAAAATTTTTAGACACATTGAGCACATCCATCTTTTCTTGTCTGCCACCGCAGTCGCATTGAAGCCAAGTGCTACATAAGCCTCGTCATATTTCCTCCCTGAGAATGCTCCCTGCGCAAACTATGCCAATGAGAGCGCCACTGCCCCCTAACGTAGTGGAGGTGCAACTGCACGTTATTTTAGGACAGTAAAATAAAAAAGCATCTTCCCTGAGGTTGAACGCGCCCCCCTTGATGGAGCCTCCTGGGGAGGGGGGGTGTTACTATTTGAGAAATATTAAGGCAAGATAACCTTTATTTGTCGCACACTGGGGAAATTTTCCAGTCTACAGCAGCAAAATTGGGGTGGGGGGGGAGAAAAGTGTTTCATTGCATTACAAGTCTAAATGAAATGAATGCAATCATTCACATTGAACCTTAATTGTGTACCAACCTTCGGTGGGCCGCATTAAAAAGACCAACGGGCCGGATCCGGACCGTGGGCCTTAGTTTGCTCACATCTGCTGCAGTGAGTACTGTGGGACTTGTTTATTTGGCTATTAGCATAGTTCGGTGTGTTTTTAGCAGTTGTTAAGTTGCTCTTGAACACTGTCAACAGATTCAGCATCCTTGCCTCTGAAGTGGTGTCCCCATGCAGGTAAGACGGCTGTCTCGTCACCTCTATTCTATTCTTATGGATTTTTCAAGGATCAGATCCGTGTCCAACTGCATGCGTTTAGAAGTCCCCTGTCTCGCAGTCTGATGACAATTCTGTCTCTGATCAGTTTATTGTGTCGCGCCCCAGAGCGACAATGCTCTGCCAACACATACAGTGCAGTGATAAACTAATCCACACTCTCCCCTCCCTACTGATATACATATTGTATATAATACGCTTGAAGATTATGTTTTTCTTGACAAGGAAGACGTTTTTGAGTCCCTGTCACACCTCTTGGTATGTGTGCTGTTGAACCTCTGTCAGATTCAACTCACTCAGGATATCATCAGCCTCATCACCACACATACACATAATCAGTGTGTATGTCACAATTTTATATTTTCTAAATATATAATTTTACTTTCATATGGAAGGTATTCACAGAAGTAATGTTGTGAATAGTAGAGACTAGTTGCTCCAACACAATTTGTAAAAACATGAATATTTACATTAAGAATTGAAACCAGTCCAGTTATATTATAATTATACATACATACATCATTTTGAGAGGCTACTGTCGCAATGTGACGAGATCTCACGGGACTCAAGAAGTACATGAATTTATGTGAAGAAGATCGATTAAAAGGATCGATTTATGGTTTTGTGTGTCGGGCATTGTTGAGGTGTTAATTTGAAGTATTTACTCGGACGCTCCAGCATGAAATGATCATACTATATATGTACAATGGATGATATTTGGTACAGAGACAGTGCATATTGCAACAAACATCCTTTTTTGGAGGAACAGCATGATACCTTTGTCATGATCTGCATTTTTTGCCTTTTTGGTTGTCTTTGCATCGTGTTTTGATCTGATTTGTTTTTGTTTCCTATTATCTGGGTTTTGTTTTCCAGTGTCCAGAGTGGTTCAAATTACTAGGGGGGGTTGGAGCTTTTCTAAAAACTAATTCAATAAGCTCCCGAATTTCTCCTTAATACATGTAATTAGTTATCTGTGGAAGTAATTAGCTCATGATTTTTTTGGGAGTGGGCGGGAAACATTCAATTTCCTTCGGCTCAGGCCGGTTTTTGTGTCCACCGAATAAGCTGGAAACACGCCCCACTCTATTCTTACCTGTCACTCACATATGTAGCACATATGTTTTTACAGTATGCGCTCAAAAGTTTGCCGTGACAAACAGTACGTCTATAGCAGTGGCTCTTAACCTGGGTTTGATCGAACCCTAGGGTTTCGGTGAATCAAGGAGTGTTCACATGGCAACATTTGCTCCTGTGCTACGCCGGCGCTGCGCCAGTGGAGCGGTCACACATGCAAATTTGCTCCGGGGTAGAACGGGAAAACAGCTTACACCAGAGCAAATTTTTTCCACCTCAGGGAGATGGTTTAAAAATTTGCTCCAGAGCAAATGCTCGTTTGCGGAGCAGCACCTATGTAAATTTGCACGTGTGAACTCTCCAATTTGCTCCCAAGCAAATGCTCGAGAACAGTTGATTACGTACGGCGAAAATGTGTTGCTTTCGTGCTCTGTCGGACCTCAGTCATGTGTTTGTTGTAGTGATGTGTCGTTCGCGAACGAGCCGGCTCCCAGAGCCGGCTCATTGAAGTGAACGATGGGAGCCGGCTCCTCATTGGAAGCCGGCTCCTCATTGGGAGCCGGAAGGGGAGGGTTACACACACACACACACACACGCACACACACGCACGCACGTACGCACGCGCTGCAGTTTAGAGAAGGGGGAGGGGTTAGAGAAGAGACACAGCAGCACACTGAGCAGCACGCGAACAAGACAGACGAGGAGACGAGAGAGCTAGTTAGTGAAAAAAAAACAACACGGTGGAAAGTGGAAAGGTGAGAAAATGGATAGGAATCGCAGTGAAATATAGACTCATTTCAATTTAATTGATAGTTCAAAGGCAGCGTGTAGACTGTGCAAGGTTAAAATATCCCATAGATTAGGCTCCACAAATAACCTGCACAGGCACATCAGAAATGTCCACCCATAGGTACAATTTGAAGAGAGAAGACAAGCAAGGGAACCAGCTATTAAGAAAGGTGCTAGTGTGTCTGCAACTGTTGCTGTTGCTGCAATGTCACAACTGCCTAGATGTACAACCCAGAGCTCTATGAGCCACTTTATGCAAAAAGCTATAAAACCAGCAAAACAGAACACAATTGACGAGGAACTGGGTAAAATGATTGCAAGGGATTTTCATCCATTTTGTGTTGGCTGTGTGTTGTCGCAACATCTGTCCGCTCAGAGAGAATCTTCTCCAAACAGGGCAAATATTAACAGAGAGGAGAAACAGGATCAACCCCTCAAAGCTGAGGCACTTGGTTTTTCTTCATGCCAATCTTCGCTAAAGACAAGCTAAAACCTTTACCTGGATGCTGCTTTTTTTGTTTTTGTTTTACAAATTTTAATTTATAATTTGTTGTGTGGTGTTCAAAGCTTACTTATATTTTACTGTAAATAGTTAAAAGCTTATAAATATACACATTCAGAGATTGGAACTTTTTGACGACCTTGTTTTGAGATGGGTCTTTGTACTTTGTTTTTATTGTTGTAGCACTCCATGTTGAGTATGTTGAGAAGAATATAAATAAAGCCATATAAATAATAAATTTTTGATATAATGTCTATTTTTTGCATTAGTACTTAATTTTACACATAATATTACGTTATTTTTGGTATTAAATTAATTTAAGCAACAAAAAAATAAACAAAAAAAAAGGAGCCATTTTGGAGCCGAAAGAGCCGTTTTTTTTAGGGAGCCGATCCAAAAGAGCCGGCTCTCTAAAAGGAGCCGGAATTCCCATCACTAGACACAAGACATGGCTGGTAACAGTAGCAAGCACCTCTTGGGTTATACCATCTCAACTGGAATGGGGGGGATAGTCCCCAAACGTCATCTTTCCTTTTGTAGGAGACTGGACTGTCTCTGAGTAGTTTGTGTCGTTTGTTCCTTTGTTGTGTGTTCACAACTCCCCGCCCCCCATATAATTTTTAGTGATTTCCTCTCTTGATTTTCTGTTTGGCGCATTACATGTTTGCTTTTCTGAATGTCATTGAAGTCATCATTGATTTACGTTTTCAGGGGCGGTCACTTTCGAGCTGAAAGCACGAGACCGAGGTGGAGAAGGATGTGCCTGTAGTCGTTGCTTGAGTTGTGTAAAAGTTTTTAATAGAACCAACACGACAGCTCATTTGTTTTCTGTGGTTTTGCTCTGCTGCAGAAACTGCCGTGTGACCGCAAGTGGAGCTGCACCGACACTGTGCCGGTGCTGACATGCTCAGCGGCTTTGTATGTGTGACCGCTCCACAAAATTTGCTCTGGAGTTAAATATATTGCAACAAAATACATTGGTGTAGCGCCGGAGCAAATGTGTACTGTGTGAACACCCCTTCAGTCTCAAGGGTTTGATGGAGCCTCTGCCATGGAGGTTAAGACACGCTCGACTCAAGGTGTCAATTAGTTATGCCACGCCAGCTTGGCCATTGCTGGCTGCAGATGATCACATGACATTGCTTGTCCAATCAGTACTGCGGGAAATTTAGTTTGCCCAGTAGTCAATGTGTGACTGTTGTGATAGTACGTCATAATTTTTTTTAACTATACTTATGGCATGTAATTTCATTTACTTTTTTCTGTTTAAATACGTGTATTTTTAATGTCTCGAATTTGAAATTTTAAAAAATCACATTTTTATTTTTCATTAATGAAGGGTTCGGTGAATGTGCATATGAACTGGTTAGGTTCGGTACTTCTAACAAGGTTAAGAACCACTGGTTCATAGTGTGAGCCACAGTTTCAATGTGTGATGCTGTGTTCACAGTTAACTTTCCTTGAAGGCTCTCTGTTGTATGGAACCACACGCAGCACATAGAGCAAGGCCCCGCTGCAAGGTCCACAAGCCAGGTAGGGGTTCGTGGATACCTATACAGTTCACACAACAGAGGCACAGTAGCCCAAACAATACAAAACATTTCAGGGAAGAGGCATTTTTTGTGTAACATGTTTGGAAAAAAGGTGCTATATTTTTACCGATAAGAGTTCAATCTCTTGTCACTAGGGCAGTACCATCAAGGGTACACATATTGTACCCATTAAACAGGGGACATATTGGGACCCTTACAATTTGTACTGTTTGTAGGCATCTATGTAGTTTGGGGTAGATAGAGGCTAATCCACTTTGGTACTGGCCAAGGCTAACAAGGCAATCCTCTGAAAAGTGACCATCACAGACAAACAGTTACTGGTGGTCTGTCACCAAGGAGGCTGGCGTCTCTTTCTGGATATGCTTAAGGGGCGTCCTGCCTGTAGGATGACTTTGAAAAAGTTTGAAACAACGGACTTCCACTCGGAGCGCGCAATCATCAGGTACGCATAACTAATGCATTATTTTTACAAAGCAGTTATTGAGGTAGTAACTCGTTTACTTTATGGAAGCTGAATTTGTCATGATAACAAATTGCCTTTTTTAAGTTACATGCCACACACTGTTACATGCCAATATTATCGAGGTAACCAACCCCTTGGCCCTCTTGCCTCGGCCCACATGGAGTTGGCCGACTGAACGAGAATGGCCAACGCCTCCTCGAGCTGTGCCGCCACCACAGCCTCTGTATCACCAACACCTTCTTCGCAGGCAATGACCGCCACAAGGTGTCCTGGACGCACCCTAGATCCCACCATTGGCACCAGCTGGACCTAGCAATTACAAGAAGATCCAGCCTGAACGCCATCCTCCACACGAGGAGCTACCACAGCGCAGACTGCGACACCTACCACGCCCTAATCGCCAGTAAGGTGAGGCTGCAGCCTCGCAGAATCCACCACGCCAAGACCAAGTGCAAGCCGCGCATAAACACCTGTGGCACTGCCGACCTGGAAAAGGTGAACTGCTTCTCCACTACATTCAGAGATAAGCTGAAAGAGAAATATGACAACACCACAGAAGACCCCGTCCGTCTCTGGGACCAGCTCAGAAACGCCATCTACGACTCCGCAATGCTCGCCTTTGGGAAGAGAGTGCGGAAAAACGCAGACTGGTTCGAGGCGCACTGGCTAGAAATGGAGCCTGCAACAGGAGCCAAGAGAAAGGCAATGCTTGAACACAAGAACAAACCCTGCCCCAACACCCGAGACACCCTCCGTGCTGCCAGGAGTAAAGCCCAGCAGTCAGCCCGCCGTTGTGCTAACAAATACTGGCAGGACCTCTGCATGGAGATCCAGTCAGCTGCTGACCAGGGCAGGACCAGGAGCATGTATGAGGGGATCAAAACGGCAACGGGTCCATCATGCAACAAAACCGCCCCTCTCAAGTCCAAGACCGGTCACACGATCCAAGACCAAAGCAGGCAAATGGACAGGTGGGCCGAGCACTACCTAGAGCTATATGCAACTCAAAACACCGTCGCAGGAGCAGCCCTTGACTCCCTGCCTGACCTTCCCCTCATGGAGGAACTGGACAGCGCACCCTCGCTTGACGAGCTTGCGAAAGCAATCGACGCTCTAAACGATGGCAAAGCACCAGGCCAGGATGGCATCCCCCCTGAGGTACTGCGGCATGGGAAACACACGCTCCTGCAACCGCTGCACCAGCTTCTGAGCCTCTGCTGGGAAAAGGGCCACATCCCCCAAGACATGAGGGATGCCTCCATTGTCACCCTCTACAAGAACAAGGGGGACCGCAGCGACTGTAACAACTATCGGGGCATCTCTCTGCTCAGCACCGTTGGGAAGGTGTTCGCCCGCGTCGCCCTGAAACGGCTTCAGCGCCTCGCCTCACGAGTCTACCCCGAATCGCAGTGTGGCTTCAGGGCTAAAAGATCCACAGTGGACATGATATTCTCCCTCCGCCAGCTTCAAGAGAAGTGCCGCGAGCAGCAAAGACCTCTGTTCATTGCCTTCGTTGACCTGACCAAAGCGTTCGACCTGGTCAGCCGGAGCGGGCTATTTCAAATACTGGAGAAGATAGGCTGTCCACCAAAACTGCTCACCGTTATCCGCTCCTTCCATCAAGACATGCAAAGCACAGTCCGCTTCAACGGCGCTACCTCCCAGCCATTCCCAGTCAGCAGTGGAGTGAAGCAGGGGTGCGTCCTTGCACCAACCCTATTTGGAATCTTCTTTTCCATCCTCCTCCAGTATGCCTTCTCCGACTGCGAAGAGGGTGTATACCTCCGCACACGGCAAGATGGTAGCCTCTTTAACATGGCAAGACTGCGCGCCAAGTCTAAAACCTACAACATCCTGGTAAGAGAACTACTGTTTGCAGACGATGCTGCCCTCATTTCCCATAGTGAGGCAGGACTCCAGGACTTGGTGAACAGACTCTCGCGTGCGTGCAGGGACTTCGGGCTCACGATCAGCCTAAAGAAGACAAATATACTAGCCCAGGGAACCACCGTCGCCCCCTCTATCACTATCGAGGACACGCCGCTGCAAAATGTCGACTCCTCACCTATCTTGGCTCAACCGTCACATGTGCAACAACACTCGACGCCGAGATCAGCTCGAGGATCGCTAAGGCTGCCGGTGTGATGGCGAAGCTGTCGAAACGCGTCTGGGAAAACAGCCTTCTCAGTGCAAAAACCAAGGTTATGGTGTACGAGGCCTGCGTCCTCTCCACCGTACTCTACGGCAGTGAGTCATGGACCACCTACGCTAGGCAGGAACGGCGACTTAACACCTTTCATCTACGTGCCCTCCGGCGGCTGCTGCGCATCAGGTGACAGGACCGGATTCCAAACACCGCGGTCTTCCAACAAGCCGGCCTCCTAAGCATCCAATGCACCTTGATGAAGAGGAGGCTCCGCTGGATCGGCCATACCTTCCGCATGGACCCCCACCGGCTGCCGCGGGAAATCCTCTATGGTGAGCTGCTTGAGGGACGCCGGAGTGTGGGCCGGCCCCTGCTGCGCTACAAGGACACTGTCAAATGTGACCTAAAGGCGGTCCGGGTGGATTCCAACAGATGGGAGAGTGCAGCAGCAGACCGAGCCACCTGGCGCAACACCATCCGCATAGGGGTCGCCGAGGCTGCGGCGGAGGAGCAGGACCGGGCCTCACAGAAGCGGGCAGCGAGAAAGTGCCACGCAGCTGCTCCACGCACCACCCCACCATCCTCAACATTCACCTGCGTGAAATGCCAGCGGGAATGCCACTCAAGAATAGGGCTCTTCAGCCACTCGCGCTCATGCGTCCAGTACAGGACCTAATCCCCCCCTACGCGTCGACCATCGCCTTTCGAGACGAGGATGCTATATAACCAACCACCACTGCTTGACTTCCAAGACCATGCAGTCACATTAGAACAAAACCACATGTGCCTGTATAACAGGGCTAGTGAAAAACTGACTGTAATGTATTATAATTATACAAAATCTATACAATGATAAATACCTTAAGTGTTCTGTTACTATATCCTCCATGATCAAAGGGTGGAACAAAATGTTTAAGTGTACCCCTACTTCAATGTGCTTCCCTTCTTCCCTTGCTCTCCACAGAGAGGGGCACTCTGTATCACTCTAATTGACAGAAGGGCATTGTTTTCTCCTTTTTTTTCACCTTTTTTGTGATGGAGATGATTAAACACAGCCGACACAAGAGGTCCTGCTGTGAGTCGTCAATATTCTTAAACACAATGCAGTCCAACACTACCGGTTATGCTTGTGCTGCAGAGTCTTCAGACACGCCCGCTACGCTCAACTCCGGTCTTCTGCAACAACTCCAACACACGCCCAGCTGTCCTGGTCAGCTGGGTTGGGCGCCTGGTGATCTGCCATCTCAGCAGCCTGAGTTTGTGTATGTGTGTGCATGGTTTAAAGTTTAAAGTCTTTTCATGTGTGCTGCGCTGAAGTCACTCAAAAGGTGTTTCCTATCTTCAACTGCTCTACTTAAGCCAGCCTCAGACTTCACCACGCCACCTGACTGTCATTTCTCAATCATCATATCTTGTCGCGCCAGTACTGGATCCATTGCTTGGCAGCATCACTAGTGTCTAAGAGGTCTTGATCTGTGCAGGTGGGCCCCAGTTCACAGTCCCGAAGAATGTGCTCCATTGTTTGTATTGGGTGGCCACACGGACATTCACTGCTGAGTGAGAGTCCCCATTTATAGGTGTTGTTCCCAGTCTTGCCTACTCTGGTTCTAGCTCTATTTAATGTCACCCAGTTCCTTCTTGAGAGGGCTGTTCCACTTGGAAGATGTTCGTTTGGGCTTTGGATTGCACCATTTAGTGCAGAGCTGTCCCATTCTCTCCATTTTTCGAGCCTGTGGTTTGTTGACTGCTCAGGATCTAAACTATGGACAGTCATAAAGCTCTTTCTGGACTTCAGTCTTCTTATTGAGTCACTATGACCATAGAGGGGGTGTCTTGTGTCATTTTCTTGACTATGCTTTTGTGCCCTTGCATGAATGTCTCTACGTATGTGTGGTGGTGCGATGCCCGCCAATCTGTAGAGTGCTGGCAGTGGTGTTGGTTTTAGTGTGCCAGTAATTATTTGGCATGTGTTGTTCAGCTCAGGATCTATTTTGTGAGCATGACATGATCTTGCCCATGCTGCTGAGCAATATTCAGCAGTAGAGTAGCATAGTGCTAGAGCTGTTGTTCTCAGAGTTTTAGGATCTGTTCCCCAGTTAGAGTTAGCAAGTTTAGCTAATAGGTTGTTTCTTGTGGCAACTTTTGACTTGAGTTTCCTTACATGTTCTGCGAAGGAGAGCGTTCGATCCAATGTGACTCCAAGATAGACGGGATAGTCAACATGCTCAAGTCTCTCATTATTCCAGTGAATGCTTAATTTTCTATTTGCCTGGTGGTTATTTAGGTGGAATGCACACACCTGCGTCTTTCCTGGATTGGCATTAAGTGAGTTTTGTTTATAATACTCTGTCAGGTGTTGAAGAGCAGCTGATAGTCTCCTTTCGGTGGTTTCAAATGAGCGCGATTGGGTGGCAATACACAGATCATCGGCATATATAAATCTTCGGATGTTTACAAACTCTGGCTGGTCATTTGTGTAGATGTTAAAAAGTACTGGAGCCAGAACAGAGCCTTGTGGGAGACCATTTTTTTATGTTCGGTATCTACTTTTCTTGCCATCCATTTCTACAAAGAAGCGTCTGTTTGTAAGCAGTGATTGTATGATTTTCACAATCGTTGTATTATGAACAGCTTTGGCAAGTTTCAGGAGAAGGATTCTGTGATTTACTGTGTCGTATGCAGCAGTCAGGTCTACAAAAACTGCACCAGTAATTTGCTTGGCCTCAAAACCATCCTCGATATACTGAGTGAGGTTTAATATTTGGCTACAGCATGATCGCCCTGGACGAAATCCAGCCTGGTCTGGCGATAGTTGTTGTTCCACTGTAGGGTGCATTCGGGCCATTATCATTCGTTCATATAATTTGTAGAGGGTGCATAGGAGCGAAATAGGACGATAGTTTTTTTTATTCTCTGGGTCTTTACCAGGTTTTAGCAGGGCCACGACTCTTGCTCTTCGCCATATCTTCGGGATCTTTAGACTTGCTGCACAGTTGTTGAAGAGAGCAAGTATCCATGATCTTGTCTTTGTACCGAAGTGCCGAGTTATCTCTGTTGTAATACCATCAAGTCCTGCTGCTTTGCCAGGTTTGAGGTATTTCATGGCTTCCAAGAGTTCTTCCATGGTGAACGGATTGAAGAGTTCATCACTTTCTTGCATAATGCAGTCCATTTCTGATTTCATTTTTTTGAGGTATCCTCGCTCTTCATTGGGTGGTTTTCCATTGAGTAGTAGTTGGTTTGCCACTTCGTCCGGTGTAACGGCAGCTGTTCTTGTTCGGATGTTCTTTTCTGTATTCAATTTCTTTATAATGCTCCAAGCCTTCTTGTTATTATGAGTCATATCTGTGTTGCATATAAGTTCTTGCCAGCGTTCACATTTTCCATTTGCAACAGAGGCTGTTAACAATTCACCTAGTTGGATGGTATTTTCATCAAATGGATCTGCATTATATGCTTGAACATAATCCTCATAAAGTTCCTTGCTTTGATCTGTTAGGCAAGGAATGAAGGTCTTTCTGCATCCTCTTGGGATTTGTCTCCTGGAAACCTCCCAGACAAGCTTTTGGAAGTGTTCATAGTTCTCTGCTCGCGCTGCAATGGTGGAGATCCTGGAATCTAGTTCAAGGGTGAGGTCTTCCCATTTTGCCTTTCTAAAGTTAAATCTGGGTGTTGATTTGGAGTCGAGAGGCCTGATGACTGGCCTCACATTCAAAGTGATTGGTCTATGTTGTGATCTGGGGATTGGGTCGTTGACAAATTTTTCAAAATTTGTGTAGATGTTAGAGGACACAAATGCCAGATCAGGGTTATAGCCTCTTTTCCATCTTGCACTCATGAAGGATGGTTTATCTTTAGCATTATGTAAGATTGTCAGGTTGTTATTTAATGCCCATTCTTCAACGACCTCTCCATTCTTATCATTTTGGGCGTAGCCCAGATGGTGTTATGGCTATTGAAATCACCAATAGCAACTAGTGCCTTGTTTCTTTGGCTGACGGTTGTGGGCCACATGAATGGTGTTAATGGTGGTTTGTAAACTGACACAATGGTGATATGTGTCGTTTCTACTTCAAGTATTTCCATCCCTTCTTCGGAGAGATCCCTGCTGTTTAGGATGTTCGATGGATCTCGTGTGTAGATGGCACTTCCATGAACAGGGCTAGCATGGTGGACGACTAGGTGCATGCCTGGGATTTTAGGTGGTATTGAGTCCTTGTGGGTCTCTTGTAGGCATAATATGTCAGCTTTGAGGTTGGAGAGAATTTCGGCTTTTGTTGATGAAATTCCTTCAGCATTGAAACTGACTATCTTGAAGTTTGGCATAATTGGGGCCGAGGGTTTATCCTTTTACCACCCCAATTATTCAGTACTGTGCGTGGTGTAGAGATTGGTCTCCCCCGTGGGTTTGGGAGATTAACAGGGTCGCCGGTACTTGTAGGTACACGCGTGAAGGCTCTTGACCCCATTTCTCAATGACGAGTTTGTATCCTACCTCACTTTGTCTGACAGGTAAAGATCAACAAATCTGGCCTGGGTTTTAGAAGTGAAACTAAATTCAGATTTCCAAAGACTGTGGTTCATCACAGTTGATACTTTTCACATAGAACCGAATAATTTTTAGAGTCCAAAAATGCAGGCTCAGACAAGGATCAAGATCAACTAAAGGAAGAATGAAAAACACTGACAAAAGGTCTATGACAAAACGAAAGCGACTATGAAAGGTATCAAAAGGTCTAGAATACAACACATGAAGCAGAACAGTGAGCAAGATCAATAATCTGATAAAATGACCAGGCAGCTAGACAGTCCTTAAACATACAGCAAAGCTTGATGGGGAAATGCGGCACAGGAGGGAAACGCCCTTTACTCCAGCTGGAGCTGAAACATAATCAAGACAGAATATGACGGGCCAGATAGCTTTGTTTTTCTTTCCCTGAATAAAGAAAATGATCATTTGGAAATTGCATTTTGTTGCTTTGTTTAAATATCCTTAAGATACAGTATTAAAATGAGCTTAATGATCGAAAACATAAAAGGTAATAATTGTGCAAAAAATAAATTGAAAGCAGGAAGGCTGCAAACATTTTTACAGCACTAACCAGTCGAGCACCGTGCAGCCCCGTCTTGGCCTCATGATGTCAAAATGTGAACAGTGTCTTGAGGATGACTGTTTAAACACAACCTCTTATTGAATCAGGACATTTATTGGTCGATTCAAGGATCATATGCCTTTTGTAAATGTTGCCGTCAAGCACTGTTGTTAGAGAACAACAACTAGTGCAGAAAGCACTGAAACATACAGTATAATAGTTGGACATGTGCATTCAATAGCTTAAGGAAGGTCAAATTAAGTTCACTAGTAAAGGTTTGAATGTATTTTAGGCTCGTCCTGAAATTTCACCTGAAAGCCAAATATCCCTAACTTTTTGTGAGTGTGTGTTTCTGGAATGTCGGAAGCCTCTCTTTTCTTAGCAGTGGAAATCAGCTTATTTTAATAGCAGCAGCATACGCCTTAAGGTAATATTGACTCATACGCCTGTTTTTAAGACCGCATCTGTGTGTGTGTGTGTGTGTGTGTAAGTGACTGAATGAGTGAGTGAACCAGCCGACACAAGTCAAGATCATACTTTTTATTATATACATATATTTTTAATTATTGTTGTTGTTATTATTATGTTTTAGGAAATTTGACTTGATCAAGAGGCTTTCATCCAAAGAGGTTTCGGAATGAGAAACTATGGCTTCGCTGGGACAGATCATCTTCTACATGTGAGCATAAAAACTGTGTTTTTTTTAACGCAACGATAGCAAAGTCACAGTTACAATTGTTACTTTCTCGTCATGAACGGCTGCTGATAATTTTGGCTTATACATTTGGCTTAATCAAAACATAACCTTTAATCGTTGTGTTGTCAGAAATATCATTAAATGTGTGTGTGTGTGTGTGTGTGTGTGTGTGTGTGTGTGTGTGTGTGTGTGTGTGTGTACGTGGGCGTGCGTGGGCACAGCATGATCACGCTGATTGCTGTCTTCTCAGCTCTCATCATTCTCATCTTGTCTTTGACACTCTCAGGTAAGACTAAATAATTTTCAAAAAGGTTCGCCATGAGTATGTTGATATGCACACATTAGGAAATTAACCTTTTAGCCACACGAAGTGCTCAGTACAATTTCTTTCGGCTGGTTGATGTAAGTCCAGAAAGACAAGACAAACAATTTTTTTACATTTTTAGAAAAACATTTCCTTTTTCCCCGACATCAGTGTTGTGTCAATGGAAACTCTTGCGGCTCCATATTTTATACATCGTACCAGATGTAATAATCAAATATCATTATTCGCAAAAGATCTGCGATCCCTAGGCTCCAAGGAGCGGATCAAACCGTCGCCAATTCCTAGTGGATCGCAGTGAAGTCCGTAAGGGAGCCTCCACGCCGAATTGACGGGACTTTCCATCACTGGAGAGTTGGTGCGAAGTGGTAATTACCTTCGGGTCAGCAAAATCCCGCAGGACCGCGTCCGGCGGTATACAAATCCATCGCAGTCCTGGCGTTAACCGGATCCCCAAGCCGACCATCCCCATGGGTTATGAAGGAATGCCCACCCTTCAAAATAAAACACCGGGCCCGGCGCACCCACGGTCCAACCTCGGGTGCTGCAGACCCCCTGGACCACCACCGTTGGCCACTGCGCTGCCGTGGACCCTGGCCACGTGGTCAAAGTGCGGGGGCGGGGTTGCAACCCGTCCCCCTCCCTCACGCTACATAGCCCCCAGGATGGCTATTCTCCCCCCCCCCCCCTCCTGCCCCCTCAACCCTTTTCCCCCCTCTCCCGATCCCCTCAATAATCAAACTGCCAAGTGTGATTCTGTCACAAGCCCCTTCCAGGCTGCCAATAAAAGCTTACTCAATCCCGGGGGTCGGCAGCCAGTGGCTCAAGAGCCGCATGCGGCTCTTTATGCCACCCTACTGGCTACCTGGAGCTTTTTCAAAAATGTTTGAAAATTTTAAAAAAAAGATGGGGGAGGGAAATACATATTTTTGTTTTAATATACTTTCTGAGGACACACATGACACAAACATTCTTAACATTTTCTAATGTTGCAAAAATGTGTCGAATAAATATTCAATTTCAAAATTTCTGCCAACGTTGATTTGCGTCATAGCCTGCAACACACTGTTCTATCAGTAGGGCGAGATGCCAAGCACGGGCCTGTTGTATAAATAAATAAATAAATAAAATGAAAACGGTGTTCCCTGTACAATTCACCAAGGGCACTGGCAAAGAATGGGAATGTGGAGAGCCGAGAGAAGCATTTTTCAACAGTACCGTTATGGCTATTGCTCATTATGGCATGCATGTGTACATGTGTGCATATGCACGCGTGTGCGGTAATGGGTCGATCTCGGAGGCTGGTTGATCGAAAAGTAGATCTTCGGTCAATAAAACGTTGAGCACCCCTGCTCCCCAGATGCACTGCAGGGGAAAAAACTAATCATGAAGGCTCATTGTAGGAGCAATGCATCAGGAGCAAACTTCATCATTTTGACAGTAGTCTAATACAGCTAATATAGGTACAGCATGTGTTGCCTTCATTATAAGGCATATATTTGGCGTTTAATTTTTTGCTGCTCCAGATATATTCCTTTTTTGGTTCAATATGGCTCTTTCAACATTTTGGGTTGCCGACCCCTGCTCTATCCCTGCTGAAAACGGACCAATACAGATTTAGGTGTTGTGAATCAGAGGCAAGTTGGGACATTGCCTTTATGAAAGGATAAGGAAATAAGTGGAGCCGCTCTTGCAAAATTGCACACATGTTGCACTACTCGCACCATCGTGCTGAAAACACTTTTTGCTCGCTGACTACACTGTGCGCCACAGCAGTTGCTTATCTGCCTCCATTCTGTGGATTCTGTGTAAAAGGTGGATAAATGCACCTGTTACACCTCTGATGTGTCAATTTTGCTCAGTCCCTGTGTTTTTTGTCTTTGTCCAAGAAGGCAGCTTGTCTCTGGTTCAGAGCCTCAATAGACTTCCTGTGGCCAACCTCGGCAAAGACCACATGCTCAGCTGCTTCCTGCCTCCAGACAGCGAACAAAGTACATTCCAAGAGGTGTCAGTCACGTGGAGGAAGGAATCACTGGAAGGAGTCGTTTACCGCTATGAGGATGGTGCCGAGAGCAACAGTGAGCAGAACTCAGAATACAGCGGCAGGGTAGAGATCTTCAGGGATGTTGTGCCGAAAGGAAACGCCTCACTTCTTTTGAGGAAGGTGCGACGAAGTGACGCGGGCAAGTACACGTGCTCGCTCAGCCACTCCGGAGGCAGCGGGAAAGTCAACATCATCCTCAGGACGGCAGGTGGGAAAACTCAACATTCCGGTTGCACTGTGATTCTTTCCATAATCAAACAGCAGAAACCTTCAATTGGAAAGTGACAGATTTTAAGAAGGACCAAAAGTCAACAATGTTCTGTAATTCTCCATGAAAAAAATTACCCTCTCGACAAGAACACACGCTTGAATATTATACACACCCTTTAAATAGCTTTTTAAAGCTGCTTTTTGTTTTTGCTCATGCAACACTCTCCCAATTTGTTTATTGTTACCCGACTTTGCAGGGATTGGAAAAAACAACATAATTTTGGTAAGATAAGATAAGATAAGATATCCTTTATTTGTCCCACAATGGGGAAATTTACAGCCTCCAGCAGCAAGAATGTATGTAGAAAGAAGAAGAGAAAAAAAAACGACAACAAACATCTTTCAATTAAAATACAATATGAACACAAATGGATAAATCGCAGTACTATTTACAATTTTCCTTCACATCATTTAATTATTATTATTACTATGATTGTTATTTTTTATTCATCAGCCTGACAGCAGTCGGTAGGAATGAGCGTCGGTCTGTAACTGGACAAAAAAATAAAAAGCGTTGAAATTGAATCTCTGCCTTGAAGATACACTGGTGCTTTATATCCTTGGTCATCTTCCTCATACATTTGATATCCAACCGTGAACTCGATTCAAACTCCAAATGAATGTTTCACAGTCTACAGCAGCGGTCACCAACATGGTGCCCGCGGGCACCAGGTAGCCCGTGAAGACCACTTGAGTAGCCCGCCAGTGCCTGGACATTGTGATTTGCTAGTAGAAATTATGATTTAAAAATGCAAACATTGGCAGTACTGTGAGACATTTCGAAACACGATCAAAGTCTGACAATTTAAATCATCAAGTATTAAAAATAACACATCCTCATATTATTGAAGGTATTTTGGACAAATATGTTATTTCAGACGTGTATCAATTTGGTAGCCCTTCACACAATCGGTACACATGAAGTTGCTCTCACCCTCAAAAATGTTGGTGACACCTGGTCTACAGTATTATGACCCTCTACTGGTAGATGCTAATACTGCAGCCAGGTTTTGAGCTCCAGCTCAACCGCAAGGTTAATTTAACGACCATCTGAAGTTACAAGTGGTGTCCATGGTGTCTGTGCTCAACAATGAAAATATAAATGAAAAAGTACTTCATACTAGTAATAGTACTAGTGTACTTTAATAATATTAATGAATGTTATTTAAAACGCCATTGAGGACATTCAAGGTTGCTGTACAAAACACATTAACAACCCTTTCAGGGACAGCGGTTACTACAGTGGACAGCTTATCATGTTATCAGGTTATAGGTTGCACGAAAGGGTTGAAACAGAATTTAGTGGATGTACTTCGTATAAAAAGATTCATATTTTTATTTTCAAAACTCCTAAGCCTTGCTTTTTAATGGTGCGTGTATGTCCCAAAGTAGTTTTGTTTAGTCATTTGCGATCCTGTTGTCCCCATGCCCTAGTGGGTTTTGTCCGGATACTCCGGTTTCCTCCCACGTTCCAAAAACATACATGGCAGGTTAATTGAACACTCAAAATCAGGGCTGCCCAACATTTTTTGACCGTCAATCTGTCATGTTTCGGTTTGTGACCAACAGGTGGCACTGTGGGACTTTTCCCTGCAGCTCCGCACCTGTTGGTCGTTAGATAATTATTCGCTATAAAAGGGGTATAAAAGGGTTGCCGTCGCTTTTGTTCCTGTTCCCTGGCGAGGCGAAGGTCGCCATCGCTTTTATTCCAGTTCTCCGGCGAGGCAAGCCTTTTGGACAACTTTGGGACGTCTGAGATCCGTCCCTTGAGTGAGGGGTACTGTCATTTTTCTCAGCAGCTACACACCTGTTGGTCGTTAGGTAATTAGTGGCTATAAAAGGACTCCCGGCCGACTCCTCATTGTCGGGTCTTTGTTTGTTGCCGTTTGTTCGCTGCTGTCATGTTTGTTTCAGTCAGGTTTTGGTCATTATGTTTTATCTTTAGTCATATGTTTTGTTTGATACTTTGGATTTTGTTTGTTTTGGATTTAGTTTTCTGAGTTGTAATCAGAGATGTGTTCAAGACAGTCCTTGGCCTCGAGGACCGAGGGGCGGTCCTTGGCCTTAGCCTCAGAGTCAAGTCCTTGGTCCTTGGCCTAGGATTGCCGGTCCTCAAGTCCTTGGCCTAGGATTGCCGGTCCTCAAGTCCTTGGCCTTGGCCTAGGATTGCCGGTCCTCAAGTCCTTGGCCTTGGCCTAGGATTGCCGGTCCTCGGCTACAATGAGAGATTAGAGCCTCGAATCCCTTTGCATCTGGACCGCAAAAATCACGAAGGAAACCAATAAATTCCATCGGAGGAAACCCGTATTGATGGATTAACTCTGTCGGTTTAAGAGGGGCGGGTCCACCACTGACGGGTAACAGTTAGCGCTACGTGTAAAGAGCGGCATTACAGTTAGTTTCAATCACGGTTTGTTGCGTTTGCGATCGGCAGTTTAAATAGCGTGTAAAGCCTTTCTGTAACAGTGGTGTCTTTTATTTAGTGATTCTTGCACAGTCGTCACGTTTGTGCGCACTACTTTATTTGAGCCAAGTAATTTGCGTTACAGCTGGAGTCAATAATGTCGGCACTTAACTTCCAGGTTTGGCCGTTGGGATTTGGAGTCCTTTTGCTCGATTCCAGTTATGTTTGCTGAATGTTTTCTCGTGTTTGGAATAATGAATATTGATAATGCATAGTTTAAAATCATGGTTGATTTAATTATTTATTGTTATTATTGTGAAGTTGAAGGTACAGTATTAATTAATGTAGTATTAGTGGCAGTGGTAGTGGTAATAATAGTAGTACTCAGAGAATCGTTACGTCGAGATGCACAATTTTCCCACGGGACGCACAGTTCCAAACAATGTGCGTTTTTGGGACGCAAGGAAATTTCTCAGTCAAAACAAACAAACAAAAAACTACGGCCAGCCTGAGGATTTCACAGTAACAATCGTTACCGGTAGCGTGTCGCTTCCCTGGCGTCATTTTCACGGTACCAAAAAATAGTTTAATTATAAAAGTCACCGCACTTGAATTGACTGTGTGATCCACGCGATTTCACTGCGCCTGTATGTGTGTTTGCGATATGATGTGGTGTGTGAGTGTGTTTCTTCTAATTTACTTTCGTTTTGTTTTGTTTTCTGTGTTGGGGGGGGGGGGGGAGAGACACAACAGATGACGTTATGTGCGCATGCGGGTTGTTATTTTAGTCCGCAAACTGAGGAATCGCGTAGATGAAAGTTTGAGATGGCGGCGAAAAAAACTCACCAAGGTCTACTAATTATGATATTTAAGAAATGGGAATGCTTGTCTGATTTTTCGTATGAATCGTCCAAAGGGCGTATCACTAAACTCACCTGTGACGTATGCACAGAACGCAAGAGCGAAATACGACACGAGGCACGATTACGAGGCAAATTGGTCATTAGATTTGTAGGCTAATCGCTGTGAAAAATATTCTGAAACACTATTGGTTATTCTATAATTTACTGGTTGTAGCATGGTAACTTTATGAATAAAACATTCGTCACAAGGTGTAGTAATTCTAATGTTAACTGTTGGTAGAACTCATGATGACGTGTGTTAAATTCTTTCGTCAAATTGATCGTAGATTGCACATGGATCGTCTTGGGAAGAGGATGTCAAGCCCCATCAATACTTACCTGCATTAATGATTACCAGTCAATTAATCTTTGCAGTGTGAGATTGGAAAAATACTCTGATGATGCCACATGAGTACACCAGTTTTTGATCCATTTATTTTTTGGAATAAACCTGGAGTACACAGCTGCTGATGAATATAAATTTCACTCGCAAGAGGAACAACGACGCGCAATAACAGCCACAAGGCTAAGAGGCAATGAATCAATACAAGTAGGAATTGGGCGAGAGAAATTTTGGCACGGCGTGGAATTCTCCGGCGGTGAGTAGACTGCCAGAGCGTCCAAATAACTACTGCACATACGCATGTACTTACACACACATTCCCAAATGAGCAATAGCCATAAGGCCCCTAAGATGAACGAAACAGAAAAATAAAGTAGACACAAAAGTTTGAGTTTGTGAAAAGCAAATCACAGAGACCTGACGCCAAGGCAAGGGACACACTTTTGCAGCGTGTTCACAATCGTAGCTCACGTGTCCCGTTTGAAAATGCATCTCTCAGCCCTCCAGATTCTCATTGTTTGCCATTTCCCTTGGTGAATTACACATGAAACAAACTCAGAATGAGAATAATAAAAGATATGATGCACCAGTTCTGATCGCAAGCTGCAATTCCGGACTGCTGACCGCTAACAACTTTCAGTGATGCAGGTCATGGGACACTGTAGGTTAAATATTCCCTGCTTTTTTATATTTTTTATATACTTTTTGTGAAAGTGAGACTGATAGGATGCTAAGGGTAAAGTGTACACAAAGACAAACATAACATATTAATATCATGCGCACAGACACACAAATGTTCAGTTTTTTGGGTTTTTTCCCCCCTCTACACTCCTTACGATCAACTTGGGACGCGATCGACATATTGGACACTCCTGATCTGAATTTTCCCGAGGTGTAAGTGAGAGCGCGGATTGTTGTTGGTCGATGTGTGCCCTGCGATTGGCTGGCAACCAGTTCATTGTGCCCCCCGCCTACTGCCGGAAGACAGCTGGGATAGGCTCCAGTGCGCCAGTGACTCTTGTCAAGTCAAGTCAAGTCAACAGTATTTATAGAGCACTTTCAAACAGCCATCGCTGCATACAAAGTGCTGTACATGTAGCAATTGTGAGGATAAGCTGACTAGAAAATTGTTGGGTGGATGGATGGACGATTTTCTTGTGGTGATTGTTGAAGTCACAACTTAAAACTACAGTCGACCGGGGCATATTTGTCATTTGGCTACCATGGATTTGCATATTTGCTTTTTCATTTTTTCTGATTTTTAAAAAAAATTTAAGGATTCCCCCCCCCCCCCATATCCCCCCGCTTTTCATGGAAAGTGTACAGTGTACTGTCTATATATCCACTCAGAGTGTGGTCCATCTCTGTTTACAGTATCTTCAAAGCACTCCAATCTCTCATCTTGTAAGACCATTTCCTGTGAACAGCACTCTTTCGGTCACCCCACAATTATTATGTAGAATCTGGGTCGTGTTTTTTTTTTTGTAACATATTAAGACACTGCACTTTTTTTCAGGGTTGACGCACACATGATTTCTTTTTATATCCTCCTGTAAGCTTTCACAGCACCCACGTTTACGTTGTCAAGCGGTGTCCTGACAGCTGAGGCAAGCAGATGGTTTCCCAGGCCCAACGTAACATGGCTGGATGCCGACGACAACGTTCTGCAGGGGAGCACAGATTTACAGCAGAGCTCTGCGGGCATGTTTCGAGTGGTCAGCACACTGCAGTCGCTCAACATCAGTGACATATACACGTGCAGCATTAAGACTGAGCTTGTGGTCTCACACTCTGATGCCACAGTGACAACAGGTCAGTTACCCAGATACGCCCTCCATTTCAAAACCATGGAAACATTTTGTGAATATTTTCCTTTTATGTCATATTTTGCAGACTCTGATGTTACCACAGAAACATATTTTACCTTCAATGCAGCATCACCCTTGATTGCGCCGTATCTCAGAATAATGTGTGTCTTTTACGTTTATCTATTGTAATGCAACACAAGTCCTTCAAAATAAAATATAAATTATGTTCTAATGTATCACATGGATAATGCCATTATTTCTTGTATATTAAGCCATTTAAACATTATTTATTTGATGATCACAGCATGAACATTTTGTGTAACTGCCACTAATTTGCTTCAAAATCTAATTTATGACGTTTTCATGGCTGCTTTTTTCATTTTTTATTTATTGTACTGTTTAATCGTTCAAGGGGAATTTCAATTTATGCTCCTGTAATAACCTATTAGCCCATGTGAACTCTTAATTCCTGCATAAATTGGTCATTCTGTGAACTGACGCTCATCTTGGCCACAACATACAGACACAATTTTCCCCACAAAAACAATATGCTTCCATGTTTTTATTGAACATGTAAAGAGCAGGGTGGGAACTGATGCTAACCTCCCTTGGAAACAAAACCTCAACCAAACCTCTCCTGTAGGTACAATCAGACCTGTACAATGCTCAGGGGGATTTTTGGGCGAGTTCGAAAATTGCTTCAGGGCAGCAATATTTTTCTTGAGATGTCTGGTGTGAATTGCTCTCATGAGGTCATGGGACAACATCCCTTTGTGTTGAGGTCAGATCTGACGGAGCCACTGAAGAAGGCATAATGTATTTTCTTCTGTTGAAAGAATTGTGTTATTATTTCTGTCCTATGGTTCCTTTTCCCGTCGCTTCACCCATCTCCTCTTCAGCTTGAGTCGGCAGTTAGTCTTAAGTTCTCCTGTCTCGATGAACTCGGGAATTCATTTTTCGATATGAAAGCAATGCCGCCATACAATACAAAGGAGATGCACATTTTGTACTTCAATTGACCAGAGTTGTTAAAAATATTTACTTTAATTTCTCAAGAAGTACAAATATTGAGGTTTAAAAATATTTTGGTTGAAGTCTCAACTCCAGCTTTTTACTTCAGTAAAAGTATAAATGTAATGGGAGGAAACCGGAGTGCCTGGAGAAAACCCACACAGGCACAAGGAGAGCATGCAAACTCCACACAGGAAGGCCGGAGCTGGAATCGAACCCCGCACTTTGGCACTCTGAGGCAGGCATGCTCACCTTTTCAATGCATACTTGTCGTCAATGGTCCCCACCGACCAAATATATCAGGTGACTACAGTAGGTAAACGGGTGTGGGGCGTACTCACATATTTTGCGCAGGGGATTCAACCCGGCAGGTGCAGCGGACCTGCGAGATTTGACTCCCGCCCCGTGGAATGGCAGCCCCCAGCCAAGCGCGTTTCCCATGCCGCGGTGCGCCAGAACGGGCTCGAGGTCTTCACTGCCCGAAACTCGTTGCTTCCGATCCCGGCTCTGGCCTTCCTGTGTGGAGTTTTCATGTTCTTCCGGGCCTGCGTGGGTTTTTCTCCCACATTGCACAAACATGAATGGCAGGCTGATTGAACATTTTAAACTGTCCCTTGTCCCCCTGGTGTGAATGTGAGTGTGGATGGTTGTTGGTCTGTTGTCTGGTTGTTTGTCTCTGCCCAAAGACAGCTCCAGCATGCCCCGCGACCCTTGTGTTAGCAGAGTCGCTTCACAGCACATGCCGATTGGCATCCTTCTGCCACATTGTTGGGTTGAGGTCATTCCAATTGTGCAACTTTTAGGTGGCGCCAGAGGATCGCAAATGAGTTAGCTTTTTTGCAGGAGGCTTCAAACCAATGCATTTTACACGAACACGTCCGGTCGGGATTGTTAGTAGGGCCTGGTTGGGACCTCCAGACACATTTTTTTTTCCTTTTGCAAAAAATAAAGAATAAAAAAATCCCAAAGAACTAATAAAAACTATATATGTATGGATAGCACAAATGCCTCTGAACATTTTGAGTGTTTGAAAAAAAAAGAATGTTTTTGTAACACAAAATACATCATTACAAAAATTGTAAAATGCGTAACTTAAGGCCTTTTTAATTTGGAGCACACAAGGGTTAAGTATCCTTTTTCGGTGTCTCGCGCTGCCAGGGCTGGCAAAACAGACATGGGCGTGGCCTTCTGCAGCGCCGCTTGTTACTTTGTTTCTGGTGTATTTATAGAGCACCGTAACATCCCCTTGTGACGTGTGCCGCGTTAATCTCGCGAGAAAAAAAATAATCCCGTTAAAATTCATTTAAATTAATGCCAATAAAAACACGATGAACTGAAAGCTCTAATTATATATATATATATATATGTATATATATATATATATTCATTCATTCATCTTCCGTACCGCTTGATCCTCACTAGGGTCGCGGGGGGTGCTGGAGCCTATCCCAGTTGTCTCCGGGCAGTAGGCGGGGGACACCCTGAATCGGTTGCCAGCCAATCGCAGTGTATATATATATATATATATATTACACACACACACCGTATTGGCCCGAATATAAGACGGTGTTTTTTGCATTGAAATATGACTGAAAAAGTGAGCGTTGTCTTATATTCGGGTCTAGACATTATACCCATTCACGATGCTAGATGGCGCCAGATATCATTGACACGCATGCTGAACTTGACTCCCCAGGCCAAAATGAACCCCTGTCACGATGAATAATAATAAAAATAGCGGTGGCACGAAGAAGAAGAAAAAAATAGCGGTAAGATAGAAAAGAGAAGAAAACAATAAAAGAGATAACAAATAATGGAGAAACATAGTGACAATCTGAAGAGAATGACTCCCACCCCGCTGAATGGCAGCCGTCAGGCAGGCGCACTTCCCACGCTGTGGTGTGCCGGAACAGGCTCCAAGTCGGCCTGGAATGGCTTGGCCATGGTAGGACACTGGTGCGCAGAGGCGCCCGCCGCACTCTACACGTGGTCAACCCATCGACTGGCCAGCCCTCAGCTCCTCACTGTAGACGGCTTGGCGATCTCCCTTCATGGCACTGCGAACTACAGCTTAAACTTTGAGTGAGGTTTATCATTGAACGTTTCATGCATTTTTCATTCTGTGCATAATTTTCACATGAGTTTAACAGTGCTTGGAATACTCCTAAAAAGAAACAACAGAACTTCTAAAAGGTCCGTTATTGTGTGTAAATATAGTATGACAATTTGATTAGTTCAGTCCTGCCAGAAAAGAGGACCGGTATGGGCATGTTTGGAGGGGGTACCTAAAAATGTTCGGACCGCCCCTGCTGGACCCCGGCGCCCTTCCATTGGCCCACCGCTGAAGCGGTGTCGTATGTCCCATTGGAGCCATGGAAGAAGCATCAAGGACTGCATTCCGGTGGCATTTTAACGGATGAAGGCAAGTTAAAAATGTGTTTTTGTTTTGATAGTAAAGTTTCACGTGAGTTACTGTGGACATATCAAAGATTCTGCTTCAGTACAGTTGTCTTTTGAACAAGTTTGGTCGCAAAGTTTGGTTTGTTTTTGTCGGCACCAACGATGTCCGAAGAAAAAGATCATTGCGAACAGCTGACGACAACTGTGGCAATCGCACAAGACGGTCTGCCGGCGAACCCTAGGGCGGTTTGTAGCGCGTGTAAACGCTTGTACCGGGAGCCTAAAATCCTGCCGTGCCTGCACACCTTCTGCTTGGACTGTATCAGCCACTTGGAGCCCTTTTCAGTTCACGCTGGTCGCAACCGGGACGCCCCAGAACGTAAGGGCAGCGACGGGGGAACTCCGAAAGACAACGCCACACCGATCACCGTCACGGTGCTCTGTCCCGACTGTGACTCGGAGGTGGACCTTCCGCCTTCAGGGCCTGCCGGGTTAACCATTGACCACTTGGCGTTAGACGAAGTCTTTCTCGAGACCCTGGTTCGCAACGGCCCACTTGGGTGTGACCTGTGCGGCGAAGGACTGGCTGAGAGCCGCTGTGAGGTCTGCTGTGTTAACTTGTGCGAGTTCTGTTTTCAAGCGCACAGGTACTTCTTTCACGACTATTTACTACCGATTTACTTTTTTCTTCTACTTTGTACTTCCGCGTTAACTTTTGTTTTTTAAAGACAATCTTTATTGCAAAATTCTATTCACAAGTAAACAAAACAGTGTCGTGAAGAACATTTGCATGCGATGATAAAACGATAACTTCAACAACGCCATTTATTCCACATGAACACAAAATCTGGCGATGAAAGCATAACACCTGTTCAATTAATATTCACAAAACATAACAAACATGAATTCATAATGAGAGCCTTAAACACAAGGCAAAATGAAACACTGCAATTTCAGGCTACTTGGTCAATCAATTCTCTTGTTTCGTCGGGGCGTTTTTAGGATGCTTTCCCAAATGTAATTAAACATGTATTATTTATTATTATCATAATCATTATTACTATTTGTGCAAAATTAATCAAGAAATTAATCACTTGTAATTTGGTGACTTTTTTTCAACTACTGCTGCAGTAGAACTTTTCTACCTCATGTTCTACTCATCAACATGTAAAATGTTCTTATCTGCACAGGTTAGTTATAATCAGCAAATAAATAAAACTGTCATTAAGATAATTGAGAAAATATTAGAAACTGTTGTCATTGTGCTGCTGCTGTACAAGCTCAAAAACAAACGCATTGTTACATAAATACTGTACCTCTAAAGTTATCTTGACTTTAATACAGCCGAGCCATCATTTTTGATTGGGCTCTTATCGAGAATTTGTGTTTTTCAACCGTTGTTGAGCCAAGACGGAATATTTTGCATGACAAAAATCTCACAGTTCACCACCCCAAACATTTTTTATAACTGTCGATACGATGATTTTTGTCTGATGATCTTGATGATTTAATCACTAATTACTTACCTGCTATTACATTTTGGTCTTTTTAATTGAATACTCACTGTACTCTATGTGTTGGGAATCACTGATCTCCATTGATGCTGTCATTGACAGGCGTCAGACGCGTACAGCGTCTCACTCCATTCAGCAATTACAGGATCTCAAGTCTCACAGTCGCCTCTGCCGTCCCATCCTGTGTGCCTTCCATCCTGGACAGGAGCTGCGCCTCTTCTGCCAACCCTGCGACCTACCAGTATGTCTGGAATGCGCCGCAACTCTCCACTCCGAGCACCGCTGCAGTCCTGCCCATGAGGTCATTGGCTGCCACGGAGACCACATCAGGACACTGGTCACTGTCCGCCTGCGACCTCACCTGCAAAGACTGGAGCAGACACTGCAAAAGGTGTGACGAGTTGATTTTGTCACCGCCTGTTTCATTTGTTAATATTTATAATCTTCTCCAGGTGGAGGGTTCCCAGGAAGCTTTGCAGACAAGAGTGGAGGCCACAGCCAATGAGGTTAGGGCATTCGCTCGAGGCTACGCCGGTGCGGTGGAAGCTCACTGCCTCGCCCTACTGCATCGCCTAGAGGAGCTTCACATCCAACGCAAGTATGATACCAACATGATGAGCCATGCTGGATGTTGATGCTGAATGACAGGTTGCCAAGATCCAACATGTCATGTTGAGTGGCGTTCTAGATGTTGACATGTATGAAGTATGACATGTTGGATGATAGATCACAGATGCTGGTTAACATGTTGGACACATACTGCATGGCATGTTGCATGACATGATGACATACTGGATTGGCTGTTGAGATGTCATAGCATATGCTAATAGACATGTTACGCGTTAACATGCAGGAAGATGCTTCTGGATGACATTTGAGATGAGGTGCTGGATATTGGATGAATGGGTTTCATTGATTCTGTGTTACATTTTACTCTGATATGCTGCAGCAGCAAAGCAGTTATTTTTCAAACAGCCTGATCATCTTTTGTACTATTCATCATTCACTTATATGATAAGATAAGAAAACATAAGAAAACCTTTATTAGTCTCACAATGGAGAAATTCCCAATTCACAGCAGCAAAGTTATATATAATGATAATCCCCCACTGGACTACAGTCGACTGCCAAGTGGCAAAATGGTCGTCCCCTGAGATGGATAAAAATGGATGGTTTCCTTCATATTCCACAAATGCAATATGGAGCAGAATGCCCTGTTTAGATGAGTGGCGAGGCTTGGAGAATATTATTGAAAAGAAGTTTGACTTGACTTCCCCTTTAACATGTCACAGTATATGTCAGACAATAATATGCTTGATGAGGATAAAATTTTGATACGTCTGGCATCAGACAGAAGCCTTTTACTTGCTAAATCATCACTTCAGGACACCTTCAAAACGCCATGTCTTTTAAACCATGAATATTATCGTCAAAGATCGCAAGTTAACACTTAAGATTGGTCAATAATTTGTGTGTCTATGTGTAGACTGACGAATTGTATAGATTTATGGGGAAGAAAAAGAACTTTACTAAAATGTGACATTGGAGGTTTCGACCTGACACCACTGATTTGTTGTTTTAGAATACTGCAAGACATGTTGACAAACTAGAACATATGACCTGCTGGATAACATGCTGGAGGCTGACATGCTTGATTAAATGTCGGATGCTGACATACTGGATGACTTGTTGGAAGACGTGCTACTGTGAAACTCTTCTACAACGAAATCATTTTTACAGCAAGAAATCTTTCACAGCAGGGGGATTTTCACTGTAGCAAATTTTTATCTCCGATGTAAAGACACACACACACACACACACACACACACACACACACACACACACAAAACGTGTATGTGTACTCTTTATTTTTATTCCAATCCTGTACATAGTGCATAAATATGAGCATACGCTTATTTGATATTGTTTAACATTAACATACAATTGTTTGATATTTATCACTCCACTTTGTTGCTTTTTAAAAAGTCATTTATACTCTTTTGCTCGACAACACTTCTCAATTTTTCTTCTTGGAACAGGTCTCTGAGTTTTAGTGCTGTACTCAGCCATTCCATGTTTCCTCTGCCTTTAACATCTTCAATGAGTGCTGTAATATTGCTGAGACTGTCTCTCAGGGACCTGGGTTTAGGTGTTTTATCATCAGCATCCTCCCCCTCCTGTAATTAATAAATTAATAATACAAAACTAAGAAAAAACACCCCAAAAATCTGACATTTTTTTCGTTATGTTGTAAAGTAACATTCAAATTTTCTATCCATTTGTGAAAAAGAAAGAAATTGAGAAATTTACGATCAGCATTCACTTACATCAATTTCTTGGATAATGTATTTTATTTTGCTTCCTCCATCTTTCATTTTGATCACTTTTACCCTCTCTTCCAGCATCAGAGTTCTTCTTGTCTTAGCTGCTTGACATCCAAAGGTCCGTTTTGTAGCCATTTTAGCAATGCAACGTTCTTGCTGCGTCTGAAACTAACAATAAATACTTCCTGGACTACTGCCATGTGTAAACCAGTGTGGTGGTTGCTGTTGCCATTTCCCGAATGAAGCAGTAGAGGTCGCTGTTGGATTAGACTTTTGCGGAAGGCTTGTTTTCACTGCAGTGAATCTCGTTGTGAGGCAAGAGCAGAGAAAAAGATTTCGTATAACGGAATGGGGACTTTTCGTCATAGGGGGAGCATGAAATTTTTTTCACATTAGGGGGTATTTTCGACCATGTAGGTTTCGTTGTAGAGGAGTTTCACTGTATGTGACAGATTGTACATTGACATACTGGGATTTGTCATGCTGAATGACAGAATGACATGTTGACATTCACATACTAAATCAAATGTTGGGATAGAAATGCTGGGTTACATGTTGGATCCTGGTATGTTGTATGCTGGACTGCTGGATGATATGTTGGACTTTGATATGCTGTTAATTGTTTTGAGTGTTGCTATGCTGGATGACAACTTGAACAAAGTTAATTTAGGAGTCATTCCCATTGTGTGACAGGAACCAGCTGCATCTGCAGAGGGCACAGCTGCAGCAGGCACTGTCTGATGTCCGTGGTGGCGTGGACTTCGCCGACAGGCTGCTGGGCTGTGGCTCGGATGCAGAGATTCTCAGCACAAAGGGTGTGACGCTCAGGAGGCTGAGCAGCCTGGCAGAGAGCAGCTGCAATGACCAGCTAGCTGCACTCGTCCCCGATGACGGCAGCGGTATTCACTTTGATCCCCAGGGCCTGGCAGGTGAGGTGAGCGGCTACCCAGTGGTGGGCGTAATCCACTTTAAGGCTCTGGACCCCAACAAGTGCACGATAGATGGAGAAGGTAAGCAGTCGTAAACAGAGGTTTAGAGTGGCAGCTAGTTATAGTAATTCGTTGGACCTTATTTTGTGCTCCCATGTTTATGCTATGACACTGCATTTGCTCTACTATAAAGAATTGCGCTGTCGAGCTTAAAGGTAATGGTTCAAATTCCACTGCAGACAAAATGTAAAAATGGCAACTATTAATGGTAAATGGGCTTCTATTCACGTATATAGCGCTTTTCTACGTAAAGGTACCGAAAGCTAATGAACACTGTTTGGTCATTTACCCACTGATGATGCAGCATCAGGATAATAAGATAAGATTTCCTTTATTTGTCCCGCACTGGGGAAATTTACAGTCAGAGTTCAGAAAGGAAATCACTCGGTAGAAAGAGGGGGGAAAAGACACGCTCGAACTATGAGGATAATTTAAGTCTAGGATTAAAAAAAAAGACCATAGCACATAAATAAGCTTATGACAGTTACAACAAGTCACAAGACATAACATGTAATGAGGGGGCGGATGGATGGGAAAGGTGAGTGGGGGAAGGGGGAATGCGACGCATCCCATCCGACCAGCTGCACGGTCCACGAGCGCTCCGCGGATCAGTCCACGTCGCGGGGGGAAAACAGGAACAATGAAGGCAGTGATGATAAGGATGTGTATGTGCGTGATTGTCTGGTTGTGTGTGCGTAACAGGCCGCAGCTGCTTCGTCAAGGTCTGCTCATGGAGACAGTCCCGGTTTATCAATCCATGGCCGAGAAGGAGGGGGTGATGGTGGGGGCACTAGCTTCCGTCCAGGGGAAAGGATCCAAATAGCGTTGTTTGTTTTGGAAGGACAGCCGACATTTTAGGTGCCCTTGAGTCCATGGCTGTATCCCTTCACTGGCACCGATCAGCCAAATCCGCAATTTCTTTCCGAAGCGCAGATTACAACTTGTCCAAGTTGATAACCATCATATGAAGACGCTCCAAAACCGCATCCATTTTTCGGTTGACCTCAGTCATCTCTTGAGTCTGAGTGTTGTACATCCGAGCAGTGCCGTCCCAAAAAGACCGGCAGCTTCTTCACTTCCAATAAAGCTGCTCCCGTCGGTTGGATTTTACGATAGATCAGGAAACTGCTAACACCAAACAGCAGTATACCTGCTATCAGAAGGCCAATAATGTAGATGTCTTCCACCTCCTCAACGGACAGAATTGACAGGAACACCATTCTCTGCTTCCTCCAGGGATCTATGGTGAACCCTGCAGAAAATGTCCCGAGGGGCAAGCAGGCTCCCGACTGCCTGCTCTTCTCGTTGAGAACATTTTGTCGATTGGATCAAGAGACCAGCCAACCAATTCCATGGTTTGTTAGGATGAAAATACGGCGGAGGCTAGGAAAAGACAGCACAAGGATAGCACATAGACTGAGTGGCGAGCAAAAAAGCATCCGCCTTCGTCGAGAGCCAAGCAGAGGAGAAATTAGGAGTTCAATATCTTGCTCAAAGAACATTGGTGACAAGGGTTGAATGTCCAACCCACAACCTTCGGGTTGGTAGATGTCCACTCTACCACTGAGTCATGCCGTCCCTGGTTGTTGGAGCGATGCTAATCTTACTAACCAAAATTTGCTGCGGCAGGCATCATAGCCCATCCCCTTTCGCTTTGAAATCTGTCTGCATGGTTCTGGTTCTCTGTGTGGTGTGAAACCCAAAAATAAGCAGTCGTGAACAGAGGTTTAGAGTGGCAGCTAGTTATAGTAATTCGTTGGACCTTATTTTGTGCTCCCATGTTTATGCTATGACACTGCATTTGCTCTACTGTAAAGAATTGTGCTGTGGAGCTTAAAGGTAATGGTTCAAATTCCACTGCAGACAAAATGTAAAAATGGCAACTATTAATGGTAAATGGGCTTCTATTCACGTATATAGCGCTTTTCTACGTAAAGGTACCGAAAGCTAATGAACACTGCTTGGTCATTTACCCATTGATGATGCAGCATCAGGATAAGAAGATAAGATTTCCTTTATTTGTCCCGCACTGGGGAAATTTTCAGTCAGAGTTCAGAAAGGAAATCACTCGGTAGAAAGAGGGGGGAAACCCATTGCAAACCCAGCAGTTTGAGTTGAAATCTCCCTTGAGGAATTGTAATTCGTATTAGACAGAAGCGTGGTTAAAATAACTGACAGGCGGACTGAGAGATTGATGATTAAAGTTTGTTTCGGCTTGAAAAAAAAGACGACGGACTGCCGATGAAGGATGGTTACCCAGGCTGCTGACAAATGATGAATGACCGGCAATATTTTGTAAAATACCCACCTCTGAGAATTGTTACTCTTACCACAAATGTCCACTTTAGGCTTCATACTTCAGATGAGATTCATCCATCAATCCATATTCTGATCCACTTTATCCTGACGCGGGGGTGCTGGAGCCTATCCCAGCTGTCTTCGGCCAGTAGGCGGGGGACCCCTGAACCGGTTGCCAGCAGGGCACACAGAGACGGACAACCATCCACGCTCACACTAACACCGAGGGACAATTTAGAGTGTTCAATCAGCCTGCCATGCATGTTTTTGGAATGTGGGAAGAAACTGGAGTACCCGGAGAAAATCCACACCGGCAATGGGAGAACATGCCAACTCCACACATGAAGGCTATATCGAACCCTGCACCTCTGCACTGAAAGGCGGATGTGCTTAACCAGTTGACCACCGTGCTGCCCCGCATAATAAATGACTTTTTCAATTTGAAAATTTACCGAACCCTCCCCATCACCATGTCCACAGGTCTCGAGCAGGCTAATGAGGGCCAGCAGGCTCACTTTACCCTGGTTTGCAGAAACTCCAGTGGGGACCAGATGGCACGTGGCGGGGATCATGTCCTGGTCAGCATTGTCCACAGGGAGAAGAAAAACTGGTAAGGACAAGTAGGCCATATATCCATCCATCCATACCTACATACACTTTAGATTGAGTGTTTCAGAGTATTTATACAGTGGGCGCCACGATACTTACGTGTACTATAAGGCGAGTGACTACCACTAACCTAAACTGAAACGATGACATTGAGGAACGATGATCTTTGAGGTTGGCTGGCAACTAGTCCATGGTGTACTCTGCCTCGGCCCAAAGTCAGCTGGGAGAGGTTCCAGCTTTCCTACAAATCACAACCCTTAATAAGGTGAAACAACACAAAATGGCTGGGTGGATTAATTGAGATCAAATCAAATCCATTCTGAAATGTTAGACATCCAACGGTGAGAGCAAGAACAAAAAGAAAAAAAATCAAACACAAAGCATTCACTCAATCTGTTGTGATGTCAATCACTCGCATTTATGCGAGTGTTTGCTTATTTTGTGGAGATTGCTACGATATCCTGCGAGATGTGTTAAATGTTATATTTCATGTTGGTTTTGACTTACCAGTATGTGACATTTTGTCAAAGGTACTGCAATTTTTTTCTTTCAGTGTGGTGGAAAGCACAGTGGTGGACAACAATGACGGCTCTTACAAAGTTTCCTACACGCCGGACGAGGCTGGAACATACTCTGTGTGGGTTTGTGTCAAAGCACAACATGTGAAGGTACAACATGAACCCATGTGACTGACCTAAATATAGCTACTCTGTGTACTTTATGGACTATATACGGAGAAGAAGTACTAGGATACAATACTGACAAGGCTGAGGAAAGGTAATCCTTGAGACTAGAAAATGAATTGACTTCAAAGGCTTCCCTGAGCAAGACCTAAAAACATTTTGTTTTACCTTTATTGGTAATGTGCATGTCATTGTTTTGTGTGCTATTTATGCCATAAATAATATTGTCGCTGTCTGATGGATGCCCCAATGCCTAAATATGGCGAAATGCATATTTTTTTTTCACAAATCGATACTTAAGGACCACCCTCATTTCATCTGTTAATTTTGCACAAACAGTGCAACAGTATTAACCTATTTATAGGGGTGAAAATAGCTTGAAAACAAATACATCGTCAGTCTTGAACACGACTTAACTCTGAGCAGTGTTCCAAAACCCCATCCATTTCATTGTTTTGCGGATGCTGTGTGCCGCCTGTATTCAACATCTGGTTGTTTCTTTGACAATAATGAGTGAAAATAGTATGGTTCGATTCATTTTAATTGGCTTGTTATGTTAAAATTGATCGCTGTAGTACATCATTGCAGAAGGACCCTCAAAACCCATGGAGGTAAGTCTCAGCTGCATATTACGCGTAATGCACAGGGTTAATTGGATGATTGTCTTATTGGCTCGCTCATGACATTTGTGACCGTGACATAGGATGGGCATTTTCTTTTGTGACATATCAAAAGGGTTTTTGCATGATGGGGACTTGGCAAGACCATGGACTGTGAAGCGCACAGCTGCCTCGAGCTCCATGTTTGTTCTATTTTCCAGAGGTAATTTACAAGGAAAGCAGTAGCTGGAATTGAGCCGGCCGGGTACCTCTGCACTGTGAGGTCAATGCGCTAATCACTGAACCAACCGGCCGCCATCATCAACATGTTACTTGCTAATTATTAGAAAGATTACTTGAAAACAAATTGTACGTAAAGGCTGAGAAATGTGAATTCCACTCAGATGCTGTCCAGTTTTTAAGTTTCATTATTTAGAAGGGACAACTCCAAGCGGACACTGATGGACGAAAACCCATTTCTGTCAATGCTTTGTCCGTCATTTCTTTTTTTAGTTTTGCGTCATTCGTCAATTATCAGCAAAACGGGTGTCCATCAGTGATGGACTGACAGACCTCCTGTCACAGATGAGGGATCCCTACTTTTGCCATTTTCATCAATGCCAGAGAAATAAAAGTGTTATTTTATTTTCTTACGCATTATTGTTTGAATGTATTTGGGAATGCAACCAAGCTGGCATTTTTTTGATTTACGGAAAAGTTGGTATTTTGACAGTATGAGGATTCCTCCTGACAGCGACAATATACAATACAATATAATACCTGCTGATTTATATAGCGCTTTCACAACAGCGGCAGCTGTAACAAAGCGCTTAACAAAACAGTTCAAATAAAGTCGCGCAGTCCTAACCACTTTTCCGTCACACGCTTTGTTGTTTGAAGCAGTTTGAGATGAAAGAGGAGAGAATCAAAGTGTCCTTTAACCAGTGGATCAGAGACGTCATGCTCAAAATGTGCACACGTCGGCTACAATCTAAGTTTCGAAGTCAACAAGAAGCTGTAGCATCCACTGACGAAAAAAGAGATTGGTTCACTTCTCCTGTCCCATGGAAATCCATTTCAATTTCAAGCGGCGACTCACGGTTCCAAATACGCATTGGCGCTCTGCGCCAACGCTCCTCTCTCCTCATCCTCAACTTCAGCAGCCATCCATCCAGCCGCACCAACGCCGACTGTCCAACTGCGCCGACATAACCACTGAACAAAACGGGGTTGTGAAAAATGCTGCCCATTACAGGCGCAAAAAACACAAGCGCCCCGGGTCTGTCCAGCACCGACAGTCAATGGCGCCGACATTCTTCCCAATCAAAATCTGTGCTGGTACAGGCGTGCTGCCGAGAAGGCGCAACCACCAAGCACAGATACTGCTCCTTTGACGAATGTCGTGGCCAAAAAGCGCTGAAAACAGTCCATATCAGGTCCACACGGTGAAACAACAAACATGTGACAAAACAAAAGACAAAAACAGCAAAAAAGAACAAAAAAAGCAAGGCTCTTGAAGAGCACTTGCCGAAGGCTGC
The DNA here is from genome assembly GCF_025434085.1 of Hippocampus zosterae. Classification (NCBI taxonomy): domain Eukaryota; kingdom Metazoa; phylum Chordata; class Actinopteri; order Syngnathiformes; family Syngnathidae; genus Hippocampus; species Hippocampus zosterae. The sequence goes on along the minus strand of NC_067462.1, from coordinate 21,253,183 downwards.
CTACTTGGGCGCCATCTTGGGAAAAAATATATATATATTATATATATAAAATATGGAAGAGAGTATTGAGAAAATTGTAGAAGGTAAATGTTAAAAATTGGGATTGTTGCAAAACATTATTTCCAGAACTTCTAAAAAATGGATAAAGTAGCCTAAGGACCTGAGGTCAGCAACCAAACCTTGACACCTCTGACAATCAATAGTAGTTTGGTTCATAAAGCGACTTATGTTCTATCCTGCAGGGTTCCCCGTTTATTTTGGATGTAACGAAGAAGCTGAGGCTTCACACTGGAGTGTTTCACTGCTGCTCCTTCTGCTCCAGTGGAGGAGCCAAGGAGGCTCGCTGCGGCTGTCCAGGAACTATGCCCGGTATGAAGAGACTCTAACATTACACTAACCCTGTTGCACTCTGTTGTTTTTAATGAAACAAATTACACTTTGTAGTTAATTATTGGTGTTTGGTTCATGGTGTAGTCCGAAACGATGCAAGTCGCTTTAATGTAATTTACAGTTGTCACGTTCCGTGCCTGCCTGCAGGGGGCGGGTTTTCTTTTCCCCGACTGCACACTTGTTGTTAATTTCGGGCTGATCACCTGCCTTTATCAAGCGACTCCGGCAGTCATCTCACTGCCGGAGAATTCCATGCCGTGCCATATTGCACCCGCTCTCGATCTCGCTATTGTCAATTGACCAGTTGCCTTTTTGCCTTACGGCCGTTATTCGCGTTTTGCTCCTAGATTTTGTATTGCTCTTATTACCGCCAAATTCAGGTCCTCCTCGCGTCGTGTTGTTTTCCGCGAGCGTTTTCTGTTAGAGTACCCTTCTTGTTATTTCCTGGTCCTTATTTGACCAGCGTTTTGTGTTATCGTTTTTCCCTGTCGGGCTCTTTCTGTTCTTTTTGTCATTAAAGACACTTTTTCGTTGACAAGATTTTTTCGTTGTCTCTTCTCCGGGGATCCAACCTTTATTTTATTTGTTCTGCACGAAGCGATAGCTATCGCTTCGGACAGAACGTGACAACAGTAAGTGCAGGTGCAGCGCTCCAAAGCAAGTCACTTATAGGAAAGTAGTATAAGGTAGACATCAAAGTCCACTTTTGCAACCACAGTGATTCATGTGAATTGTTTGTCATATGTGCTCTGTGTTTGATAGATGACCATTTTAGGGCATATCCTGCCTCTCACCTAAAGTCAGCTGAGATCGGCTCCAGCTCAACCGTCAAAAGTAATGAGGACAACTGGTACAGAAAATGATGGGCAATAAATGATGACGTCTTATACTTTTATTTTGCGGGGGGAATGGCAAAGCTCACTTGCTCATGATTTTGAATGTAAAAGTGTGTCAAAACCTCTGCATAGTAGTGCATTTTTTTCCTGCTCATGTAGGCACTTCTCTTTCATTCCACAAGATGTCCTTGTACATCTTTTAAAAATTGCGCCTACCAAGGACGTACCTGTAGTCTCTTTTTTTTGCGCCATAGAGGAGGGTCTGATGCAATCTGTGAATGAGAATAAGCCGTTTGCATTGTAAATCATGTAAAAAAGCGACCAGTAGGTGGCAGTGGTGCCTCACGTGCTTGAAATGCATGCTTTTACAAAAAGCTCTTTTTCTCCGTTTTTTTTTTTTTTTTTTTGCCCAGGAATCGCCATTTTCATGAAACTTAGCCATTTTGTAATGCCGATTGCTGAAGAATGGAAAAAGATTAGATGAAGATGGAAAATTATCTGCTGAAAGAAGAGAGTCCAAATTTTATTTTGGTAGGCTCCATATTTATATAGCATCAGCTAGTTCCTGCGGAAGGCTGGTAAAGTGGTGGTTCGCCGCCCTTCGGGCGGCTCATCAGCTAGTTCTAAAAGTGTTGTTCTAAAAGTGTTGTTGCTTGGTTCAACTTTTTGTTCATCTTCATTGCTCATCGCGAAAATAAAGAGATGTTTAGCTCTACTAAATAACTAACAATTTTATTGCAATGCTTGTGGGTAGACAACATTTTTTCGCCAAGATGCCCGCGCGATCGTAGTGAGCCACTGCCTGAGCGGCGCAGTGGCGGCGCGCAGTGGCGCGGTGAAGTAGGTACGTTTTGAAAAGGGACAGACGGAAGGACAGGCCGCGTGCGGGACGACGCGCAATATATATATATATAGATTAAAACCAAATGTTCTGTGGGCCTTGCAAGATCAGTCAAAATCCAGTAAAAGGCTGGGATTGAGGGGGTTGCTCCAGTGAAAATGGCTGGGATTGAATGAGTTAATAAGACCTGACAGATTGATTACTGTACAGAGGGCAGGTAACATTTCCTGAAGGTATAAAATGTAAACATATCAGGTATCAATTCAATTCTACAAACGGTCAATGTTGCATCCTTGAAACCTGAATGAATACTTTGTGTTTATGTGGGCAGGAGGATTTCAAGGGTGCGGTCACAACCACAAGGGTCATCCCGGAAAGCCACACTGGTCATGTTGTGGCAGCGCCACGGAGAAGTCAGAGTGTTTACCTGCCAGTGTGATCAAAGCCGTTTCAGCGGGCAAACACGTTCGCACCATCGAGCTCTGAGGTTGGACGATATGGTCAATGACGAGACAAACAGGAAATTTGGCTGCTTGACTGTGTTGCTAGTAAGCCATCTCCATATGATGTGGAACATTATCCGGCTATTACTTTAGCCCCTTAATTTCTTTTTCTGTTGCTGGTCCATCTCTCTGGAATGACCTCCCACTGAACATTCGGCAAGCCTCCTCGCTGCCCATCTTTAAAGCCCTCCTCAAAACTCACTTGTATTCTTTGGCGTTTGACTCAGCATGACTTAGATTTGCTATTGGTTTTACTGCTTGGTGCTTTCTACCGCCTTATTACTTATTACTGATTCGTCTTACTGTTTATTGTATATGTTAAATCGCTCCATGTACAGTACTTTGTATGCAGCGATGGCTGTTTGAAAGTGCTCTATAAATACTGTTGACTTGACTTGACTTAATTCTATAACAACATTGCCTTTGAGCAAACAATAAAATCAATGTGCCAATTTTTTTTAAAAAGCACGATTTTGCAGACAGTTGTGCAAAATGTTCATATGGTGGCCAAGGGCATAAATTTAGTCAATTCACAGGCAGGGTGAGTCATTATGAGGGGTAAAGCATTTATTCGTACAATTACCGGTACATTTTAATCATTGTTTCAGACTGGCGTCTGAGATTTTCTCATGCTGCTCTTGAGCTTAGGAATGAACTTCTGTTATCTGACTGAGATAAATACACTGTTCACACCTGTTCTCCACGTGTTGGAAAAAGGAAGCAGTCTATCAGACGGCTTTTTTTTTTCTTATGATTGACATAATAGTGAGGAAATACATTCATTATAAGCTATCCATACTGAACAATGGCTGTTTTTAGACGTGTTGCAAAGAAGCAGTGACAGCTCCGACGAAAGTTGAAGTGAAAGTCGAAACTGTCAACTCGGTCAGAGTTTTTCTCTTCACAAAAGAAAAAGACCATTATCGGAGGAAAAAAAAGAAACCGTAAACCTATTTCAACGAAAAAGAAGACAAGATGAACGCCATGCCCCTAAAATTCTGTGTTGGGACTACTACTTCCTTTTGTCATCATTGATTTAAAAATACAGTACAATATATTTTCTATGAAGTATGATCACAATATTTCAGGATTTATTCCATGGTCCTTATAATTGCCGACACCGTATGCATATACATAATGCCATTCTTGCAGTTGACAAGCTCCCTTTCTTTGCCTTAATATGACTACAATTTCCTGTTTTTATGACAAATGTATGAGAACGGTGATCAATTTTCTCCAATGAGTGTAGATGTTGCTAAATGCTGTCAGTAAGTGCTCTTATTCCACACTGTACAATCATTGAATATGCATGTTTAACAGAAATGATACATTCTTGACATTGTAATAAACAAGTGTATGTATAATGATGTATTATTATTACTGTTAATTGTTTAGGGAAAAAAGTGTTAGTTTAGCTCACTTTTGTGCTGGTTCGGTGTCCGAGATATATTTTGTATAAAATGGTGGCAAGTGCACTTTTTAAATGAATTAAGCGTTTGTTTCTTGTTATACCACCGGGTGGTAGGAGATAATCGTTTTTCCTCTCCTACCTGCTGTTCCAGAGCGAATGCTCATGTTCCCACTTCCCATTTCCGGTGACCGCTGTTGATTCACAATAAAACTAACTCATCACACTTGGTGACCATTTCCCTCTTCGGATCGGTGTGTTTGGTTCGACAATGGGATGGAAGCATCAAAGTGTTCCAAACAGGGCCAGAGTCTTGCACAGAACCCTTGGCCCCTCACGATTGCTGTAAAGCCGTGTTTTTTAATCTTTTTGGAGCCAACTTGCCAAGGTACATTTATTTCATTGAGTTAATCCAGCGGCAAACCACTACCTGACAATGTGAAAAAAGGCTTATTTTAACAATTACGTGTTCTATTGTTACGATAAGCGTTTAACGTTGAAAATTAAGACACACTACATTGAATCGGAATCAAATCAACATCAATGCAAGAATTGGTGCATTCATTTTCATGGCAAGTAAAATATAGTCAATTAGAACTTCAACTTCCTCTGGGAAGGATTTTTCTCTGTGTGACAGCCGGTTCTTTTTCTCCCGGTCATTTCCGCTCTCCCGCAACATTGTACATCCCATTTCCCATCTTAAGTCTTTGTATCATTCCAACATTCAAATGACTTTTCTGATGAATGTGTCGCTTGAAGTAGTCCAGCTTGCATTTAGTCCATATCAGTTGCTGGTCTGTCAAGGAGGGGAAGCTCAATTTCGGGCTACGTCATAAAATGTGTCCGTTTATTTATTTACTTGTTTATGTATTTATACGTGAATTCCTTTCCTATTCAAGACAATGATTTGTGACCCTGTGGTGATATAAGTCAGTCTGCGAACACAAGCAGCTACAATAAAACCCACCAGAAATAAAAGATTAATTTGTCGCTAGTCGTTTTCAACAAAGAGTGTCGCTAGAATGATTAGAAGAACTCTCCCGTTCAACTCAGAACAGAGTGAGAATTGAAAAATGCTCCCACGGATGCCGACACCAAAAGATCGGCGATTGAAGCTCAGGGTCCGGGCCAGGCCATAAACGCCCACTGTCCATAGACTCGCAGAGACGCTGAGCGTCCAATGAGCGGGACAAAACCAGCATTCATCCAATGACTGGTCTCAGTGGCGGGCCGTGCATTTCAACCTTAGGCCTTCAGTGACGTCACATACATTAACACAATACATTATAGGCTCGTCAAGCAGCACTTAATTTCAGGAGCATTTAAAATCAAGTTTGCATTCACAATTAAGAGCAGGAAACTAAATTGATAGATATTGTCAAAAATAAAAAGATGATACGATGAAATACGAAATAAAATGCCACCCAAATTACGCGGTGTAATCTTAAACAAGTCTGTGCAATAAATCGCGCAATGTCGCAGTTTCATATAAGACACCAACCAAACAATTAAAAAAAAAAAACTACCGCTATCCTTTGAAAATAAACAGATCATTTGCATTTTGAGAATTGGCGATACAACAGCAAATAACTGAAAATGTTGAGCAGCTGAGATTGAACAAACTTTCGTGCACGGAGGTGACTCCAAAGTGCCATTATGAATCACAGGCGAGCAGATTTATTGGATACATTTTTGTATTTCTGTTTTTATTTCGTTACCATTAATTTAATACTAACGAAATAAAATTACAAGAAGAAATGTAAAATAAAATTCATTGACTCACCAATGTAGTGCCTGTTCACTGAGCTGCACATCTACACGAGTGTCCCCAAACGTTTTTAAATGTCACGTTGTGCACGATGCGATAGGATAATTGCTTCGCACACAACAAAAAAATAAGGAAGTGGATCCCCGAAATGCAGACACCAAACAAGGTCTCCGTAGCAAAAGGGTTTAATATACAAAAATTCGCACCGACAAAGTAGTAACATAAAGAGCTGGTCAAAACAAGGACCAGAGGGCACAAAAACGAATAACAAAAAGCGCCTGCACAAAAGGCAAGGGGGGAAAATAAGAATCGCGAAGGCAAAACAAAAAAAACAATGTAACCACTACACGCAAGCGAGAGCCAAATCACAAACTAAGAACCATACTTACAAAATACTGAGCACCAAGAGTTCAAAAAGCGAAACACGACGAGGTCTGCAGCAATAGCAGTCAATGAGCAAGGAAGTAGCAAGACGAAATTCAATACTCCAGCGATATGTGCATATCAGAGGGCTCCTTAAATACAGACTGAGACTAATCACAGATTGGCAGCAGGTGTGCACAAAAGTCCGCTGATGCCACCCGCTGGCCAGACTGACACAGAACCGTGACATTAAACTTGTAAGTGCCCAGCCGTGCTCTGATGTTTCCTTGCTGCCTTGGTAAAACAACTTAAATTGGTAAATCCAGTGCGGCTCCAAACACCAAATCGGTCCGTTGCAAGCAATCGGCATTCCCGGCAGTACAATTTGCAGCGTTTCTCAGAGGCTGTGAGCCACGGGTACCGTTCATAATTGCTCGTCTGAAAATGATGGACAAACCCTTTTCCTTGCTGGGACAGGCTATCTAGCGCAGGAGTTAGGTGACCTCTTCGCACAATATCCAGCTTTTCGTGGTAGGTCCGTCTTGAAAATTGTGTGGAAATCATCAATACGCACATCATCAATACGCACCACCAGCACGGGAGCCCCACAGGGATGTGTCCTCTCGCCACTGCTCTTCTCAATCTACACAAACGATTGCACCTCAACAGATCCAGCTGTCAAACTCATAAAGTTCGCAGACGACACCACAGTCATCGGTCTCATCAAAGACGGCGACGAGTCTGCGTACCGCCAACAAGTGGAGCAGCTGGAGCTCTGGTGCGGCCGACACAACCTTGGGCTGAACACGCTCAAGACTGTAGAGATGATCGTGGACTTCAGGAAACATTCTTCTCCTCAGTTGCGCCTCACACTATCTAACTGCCCTGTGTCAACCGTCGAGACCTTTAAGTTCCTGGGAATCACAGTCTCCCAGGACATGAAGTGGGAAGTCAACACCATCTCCATCCTGAAAAGGGCCCGGCAGCGGATGTACTTCCTGAGGCTGCTGAGGAAGCATGGACTGCCACAGGAGGTGCTACGACAGTTCTACACGGCAGTCATCGAATCAATCCTGTGTTCTTCCATCACGGTTGGGTTTGGGGCCGCCACGAAAAAGGACAAAATCCGACTTCAACGGACAGTTAGGACGGCAGAAAAAATCGTTGGCACCGCCCTACCCACTCTTGAGGACTTGCACACTGCAAGAATCAATACAAGGGCACGGAAAATCCTCCTGAATCCCCCGCACCCTGCCCACCACCTTTTTCAGCCACTCCCCTCAGGCAGACGCTACAGATCCATGCGCACCAAATCCAGTAGACACTTAAACAGCTTCTTCCCTCTAGCCATTAACTCCTTAAACAGTCACTGACATAGTCACTCTTCTTGCACCACAAAATGGTACTACAAAACTACTGGTATACTCTAAAATGGTTCAATGATTTTGTTGTTTACGATGATACTAGTGCAGCGTGTTATACCGGAGACAAATTCCTTGTGTGTTCTACATACTTGGCCAATAAAGATGATTCTGATTCTGATTCTGAAGTAGTTCTGCAACCAGATCAACGTCTTCTTCTTCGGCCATTTTGGGTTAAAATGCAGTGATAGCTCCCTCTAGCAGGCGCTAATCCAATCACCGAACGCGCACATCCAGTCTCGACGTAAGGCATTCTAGCTGGCCTCGGTGCGCACACTCGTGATCTGATTGGCTATTGCAACCTAACTGTGCCCGTTCCCTTACAGCGCACAGGGGCCTGCTCTGTTTAATCGGAAGGCCTGGGCAAGTTTAATTTACCTGGCAACACAAGCTATCTGAAATATGAAATTTCTACCATAATACATCCATCCATTGTCCGAACCGCTTAATCCTCACTAGGGTCGCGGTGGGAGCTGGAGCCTATCCCAGCTGTCTTCGGGCAGTAGGCGGGGGACACCCTGAAATGGTTGCCAGCCAATTGAGGGGCACACAGAGACGAACAAATATGCGCATACATATGTATGTGTTTATGTACCTGTATATATATATACACATACATATATATTTATATATGTGTATGTATATATACTGTACATATACATAAAAAAAAAAAATCCTCATCTCACCCCTTGGGTGGTGTCCGTCCCTCATTCAGCTCGGGTCCTCTACCAGAGGCCAGGAAGCTTGAGGGTTCTGCGCAGTATCCTTGCTGTTCCCAGCACTGCACATTTCTGGACTGAGATGTCCGATGTTGTTCCAGGGATCTGTTGCAACCACTCATCTAGTTTGGGGGTCACTGCCCCGAGTGCTCCGACCACCACAGGCACGACTGTCACCTTTACCTTCCAGGCTCTCTCCAGCTCCTCTCTGAGCCCTTGGTATTTCTCGAGTTTCTCATGTTCCTTCTTCCTGATGTTTCCATCACTTGGGACCGCTACATCCACTACAACGGCTTTCCTCTGCCCTTTATCTATGATCACGATATCTGGTTGGTTCGCCATTACCATCTTGTCAGTCTGGATCTGGAAGTCCCACAGGATCTTCGCTCTGTCATTCTCCACCACCTTCGGAGGTGTTTCCCATTTTGACCTTGGGGTTTCCAGTCCATACTCCGCACAGATGTTTCGGTAGACTATGCCAGCAACCTGGTTATGGCGTTCCATGTAGGCTTTCCCTGCCAGCATCTTACACCCTGCAGTTATGTGTTGGATCGTCTCAGGTGCCTCTTTGCACAACCTACACCTTGGGTCTTGTCTGGTGTGGTATATCTGGGCCTCGATGGCTCTGGTGCTCAATGCCTGTTCCTGAGCAGCCAGGATGAGTGCCTCTGTGCTGTCCTTCAGGCCAGCCCTCTCTAGCCACTGATAGGACTTCTTGAGATCAGCCACTTCAGTTATGGTCCGGTGGTACATCCCGTGTAGGGGCTTGTCCTCCCATGATGGTCCCTCTTCCAGCGCCTCATCTTCTGTTCCCCATTGTCTGAGACATTCTCTGAGTACGTCATCCGTTGGAGCCTTCTCCTTGATGTATTCATGGAGCTTGGATGTTTCATCCTGGACAGTGGCTCTCACACTCACTAGTCCCCGGCCTCCTTCCTTTCGGCTTGCGTACAGTCTCAGGGTGCTGGATTTGGGATGGAACCCTCCATGCATGGTTAAGAGCTTTCGGGTCTTAACGTCCGTGGTCTGAATCTCTTCCTTTGGCCACCTTATTATTCCTGCAGGGTATCTGATCACTGGCAGGGCATAGCTGTTTATTGCCAGGGTCTTATTCTTGCCATTGAGCTGGCTTCTTAGGACTTGCCTCACTCGCTGGAGGTATTTGGCCGTAGCCGCTTTCCTTGTTGCCAGTTCGAGGTTGCCATTGGCTTGTGGTATACCAAGGTACTTGTAGCTGTCCTCAATGTCTGCTATTGTTCCTTCTGGGAGTGAGACCCCTTCAGTGCGGACTACCTTTCCTCTCTGAGTCACCATCCGACTACATTTCTCAAGCCCGAATGACATCCCGATGTCGCTGCTGTAGATCCTGGTTGTGTGGATCAGGGAATCTATGTCCCTTTTGCTCTTAGCATACAGCTTTATGTCATCCATGTAGAGGAGGTGACTGATTGTAGCTCCATTTCTGAGGCGGTATCCATAGCCTGTCTTGGTGATTACTTGGCTTAGGGGGTTCAGTCCTATGCAGAACAGCAGCGGGGAGAGTGCATCACCTTGGTATATGCCACATTTGATGGACACTTGGGTAAGTGGCTTGCCATTGGCTTCAAGTGTGGTTTTCCACATCCTCATCGAGTTCGCAACGAAGGCTCTGAGGGTCCTGTTCACCTTATACAACTCCAAGCATTCAGTGATCCATGTATGTGGCATCGAGTCATAGGCTTTCTTGTAATCAATCCAGGCTGTGCACAGGTTGGTACGTCGGGACCTGCAGTCTTGTGCGACTGTTCTGTCAACCAGGAGCTGATGTTTGGCTCCTCTGGTATCTCTACCAATGCCCTTCTGTGCTTCGCTCATGTATTGATCCATGTGTCCACTTATCTTAGCCGCAATGATGCCTGACATGAGCTTCCATGTTGTGGAGAGACAGGTTATTGGCCGATAGTTGGATGGGGCTGCACCCTTTGAGGGATCCTTCATGATCAGGATGGTTCGCCCTTCGGTTAGCCATTCTGGGTGAGTCCCATCCCTCAGCAGCTGGTTCATTTGTACTGCTAGGCGCTCATGGAGTGCTGTGAGTTTCTTTAGCCAGTAGGTGTGGACCATGTCCGGGCCTGGTGCTGTCCAGTTCTTCATATCTGAGACTCTTTCCTGTATGTCTGCCACTGTTATGGTAACCGGGTTCTGTTCAGGGAGGTTGCTGTGCTCCTCTCTCAGGGTCACCAGCCAATGTGCACTGCTGTTATGTGCAACCTCCTTCTCCCATATGCCTTTCCAGTACCTTTCAGTTTCCAGTCTTGGTGGGTCAGCTCTGTTGTTAGGACCCTGCCACTGAGCGTACACTTTCGCAGGTTGTGTTGCGAACAGCCTGTTTATTCGTCTGGCCTCATTCTCTTTCGTGTACCGCTTTAGGCGACTGGACAAGGCTTGGAGCCTTTGTTTGGCAGTTTCGAGTGCTTCAGGTATGGTCATCTGGATGTACCTCTCGGGTATCGGCCTTTTCATCACACCTCTCTGGGCCTCCGTTAATTGACTCACATCTTTCCGGGCCGCCTTTATCTTAGCCTCCAACCGTCTTTTCCATGGTGGGTAACGTATCTCATGGCTTCCATGGTTGCTCTTATAGCCCAGAGTCTCCAGGATCACTGATGCTGAAGCGTATATCAGCTCATTGGTTTCTGTGATCGTTACGGTAGGGATCGCCCTCAGTGCTGCATTCACACTTTCTATGAGACTTTCAGATGGTACTTCACATAGCCGTTGTAATCGGTTTCTAGGTTGCCCAGCTTTCATTCTCGCCATGATCTTAGCTTTCAGGTCAGTTGCTGCCTCGCTCAGCATTTCATTCATTGGGGCTGGCCACCCAATCTCATCATCTGCATTCATTGGGGCTTGCCTCCCAATCTCTTGTAAGACCTCCTCCTCTGATCTGGCAGCCTGGGGCCCTTCATCATGGTACCTGCGTTGTACCTCATCAATCTCAAGTTGTGACAGCAGTTGCCGTTTGTGGATGTTGGAACACTGAGCTACTAGTTGTTTCGCGGTCAACCGTGACTGTGGGTTTCGAAGTAACCATTTAGCCCACATTCTCTGCATGTAACCCCTCTGACTAGGGTTGCTTGAGTAGTAGCATTCCAACAGAGCCATGTTATCGCATCTCGCCCATCTCCGCTTTGTTCCAGTAGCCCATTTTTCATCAAGGTGCTCTGGTCCCCCAGCACCTGACGCAGACCTTGTTTGGCCGGGCGACGTCTGAGCCGGCATGTCATTCGTTTTATTGTCTCTCATCATTGTATGAGGTAGGCATTAGCGTGAAGGATCTTGCCCAAGGACCCACACTGGATGGTGTTATGTGCTCATTTTTGCCCCAAGCGGGATTCGAACCACCGTCTCCCGTATGCCAAACCGATGCCTTACCAACTGAGCTATCCAGCCGCTTGAGCTATCCAGCCACATATATATGTATATATGTATGTATATGTATATAAACATATACATATGTTGACCGTGATTGGTTGAGCCCTCCTAGTTCATTCATCTTCCAAGCCGCTTGATCCTCACTAGGGTCGCAGGGGGTGCTGGAGCCTATCCCAGCTGTCTTCGGGCAGTAGGCGGGGGACACCCTGAATCGGTTGCCAGCCAATCGCAGGGCACACAGAAACGAACAACCATTCGCACTCGCACTCACACCTAGGGACAATTCAGTGTGTTCAATCACCCTGCCATGCATGTTTTTGGAAGGTGGGAGGAAACCCACACACCCACGCACCCGGAGAAAACCCACACAGGCCCAGGCAGAACATGCAAACTCCACACAGGGAGGCCGGAGCTGCACTGTGAAGTCGACGTGCTAACCACTGGACTACCGGGCCGCCTCTATCATAATAAATAAGTTATTTATCGAGTGGCTTTCAATGTTATTTCAAATAATCCTCCAGATTCTTTTTGCCAATACCCTTGGTGAATTGTACACAAATTGCTTGTGTTTTTTATTTTTATTTATTTATTTATTTTTTGCAACAGCCACCTGCCTTGCATCACGCCCTGCTCAGAGAAACGTGTGTCGCAGGCTATGACACAAATCTTTGTGGACAGAAACGTTGAAATGTAATATTTATTCTACATATTTTTTAGAGCATTGGGAAACGTTAAGAATATTTGTGTCATATTTTTACTCCCACAGAAACCATATTTACAACAAAAAAATAAATTTCCATCCCACATGTTTTTCCATTTTCAAACATTTTTTTTATAAAGCTCCAGGGAGCCACTAGATGGTGCTACAGAGCCGCATGCGCCGCGTATTGCCGACCCCCAGTTTATCCTATAAGGGGTGGAGCCTATCCCAGCTGTCATCAGACAGTTGGTGGGGGACAAAATGAACAGACAACCCACGCAGGCATGGGGAGAACATGCAAATTCCACACAGGAAATCCGTAGCCGGACTCAAACCCTGCACGTTTTTACTGTGAGGCTGACGCACTGACCAACGGGGCACCCTCAAATTACATTATTTCACTATTAAGATTATTTTTTTATAATATTGGATTATGTTTCTAACTACATTTTTTAAATAGGTCACATGTAACTGTATCGGAACACCTTTAAGTGACTCTCCCAACCCTGTGCACAGCCCATCAATTAGTTTTGCCATGCTGAGCCAAAGGCCAGCAATGAAAGAGTGCTGAAGCTGGCAGTGCACAAATTTAAAATGTTTCCTTCCTTTTGAAAACAAATTCACATTTACACTGCCAGGTGTATACCTTCATCAAGAGCGAATCTGAGTCACAACCAACCCAGAGTCAACGTGACAAGATCGTGATTAATATGACTTCTTGAGCATTGCTTTTGAATCAGGCGCCGACAGGTATGGCAGCCTCGGTCACACGCTCCCTAGTATTATCCCTGTTTTTGTCATTTTCGTTTGTTTTTGGCGACCCTGAGCGGCTTACTTACACGAGGGAAAAGTTGCTGCGCATTGGGGAGTCTACGCTCGGTCTTTTTTCACCAGCACACGAAAATCCACAAGGTTTTTCGGAGCTAATCGCGAGCGGAGCGGCTGCGCTGTACGGAGCATGGAAACGCCGCCGGAGGAGGGGGAAGCGAGCCGGCGTGCTCGTCAAGCTCCGGCATCGCGGATTTTGAACCCCGCTCCCATAGATCCATCTTGCTAATCTACGATCTCTGCCAAACAAGATGGATGAACTTCTTCTCCTCACAAAGACCAACAAAACATTTGCACGTTCTGCTGCGCTCTGCTTCACTGAAACCTGGCTCAGTGACCGCCATCCAGATCCCGCGCTACATCTACCCGGCTTCCGCCTTCTCCGAGCCGACCGCGGCACGGAGCTATCAGGGAAATCGAAAGGTGGTGGGATTTGCTTCTATATCAACGAAGAATGGTGCACTGATGTCACGAAGCTCGACGCACACTGCAGCCCGGACCTGGAGTCGCTGTCTTTAAACTGCAAGACATTCTACTCGCCACGTGAGTTCACCTCCTTTTTACTAGTCGGTGTTTACATTGCGCCATAAGCTAACGCTAACACGGCGATACAAACGCTAGCCGAACAAGTAAACAAACTCGAACTAAAATACCCAGAGTCACCCCTGATCATTTTGGGCGATTTTAATAGAGCACATCTTAACCGTGAACTTCCCAGATATAAGCAGCACATCGACTGTTTCACCAGAGAAGGCAACATTCTAGACCACTGCTATACAACAATCAAAAATGCATACCGATCGGTCGCCCGTGCAGCATTGGGTCTTTCTGACCACAATTTAATCCACTTGATACCTACATACAGACAGAAACTCAAATGTGTTAAACCGGTTGTTAAGACTGTGAAAAAATGGACAGATGAAGCAAAGCTAGCTCTACAAGAATGCTTAGACTGCACTGATGGGGGCATCTTTGAAACTTCAACGGGCACACTGGATGAATACACAGACACTGTAACATTATACATCAGTTTCTGTGAGGACATGTGTGTACCTACGAAGTCCTTCCGCTCCTTCAACAATAACAAGCCATGGTTTACTCCCAAACTCAGGCAACTCAGGAAAGAGAAAGAGGCCGCATTTAGAAGTGGAGATCGGGTACTGTACAAACATTCCCGAAACCAATTGACAAAGGAAATTAACATCGCAAAGAGAAGCTATGCAGAGAGGCTGAAAAACCAGTTCTCTGCTAACGACTCAGCATCTGTATGGAATGGCCTGAAAGCAATCACTAACTATAGAATGCCACCCCCCCAAACAGTGAACAATAAGGGTCTTGCTAATGAACTAAACATGTTTTTCTGCCGATTTGAAAAGGACACCCCCATTTCCCCCACACACCCACCTCTACCAGAAACCACTCTACCTACCCCCCCGCCCCCACCCTCTTTTTCTCCACTACAGATCCACGAACAGGACGTGAGACGGCTCTTCAAGCAGCAAAAGATCAAGAAAGCTCCGGGGCCCGACAAAGTGTCCCCCTCCTGCCTGAAAGTCTGCGCTGACCAGCTGGCTCCGGTCTTCACACAAATCTTCAACAGATCCCTGGAGCTGTGTGAGGTCCCATCCTGCTTCAAACAGTCTACCATCATCCCAGTTCCCAAGAAATCGGCAACATTGGAACTGAACAACTATAGGCCTCTCGCCCTGACGTCTGTGGTCATGAAGTCCTTTGAATGCCTTGTGCTGAACCACCTAAAGAACGTCACTGGACCCCTGCTGGACCCTCTCCAGTTTGCCTACCGGGCAAACAGGTCTGTGGAAGACGCAGTCAACATAGGTCTGCACTACATCCTCAAGCACCTCGACAGCACAGGGACCTACGCAAGGATTCTGTTTATGGATTTCAGCTCTGCGTTCAACACCATCATCCCGGAACTCCTCACCCCCAAACTACTCCACCTCGGTGTGTCCTCTACGATCTGCCAGTGGATCCTCAGCTTCCTGACGGGACGGACAAAACAGGTGAGACTGGGAGCAACAACATCATCAATACGCACCACCAGCACTGGAGCCCCACAGGGATGTGTCCTCTCGCCACTGCTCTTCTCTCTCGACACAAACGATTGCACCTCAACAGATCCAGCTGTCAAACTCATAAAGTTCGCAGACGACACCACGGTCATCGGTCTCATCAAAGACGGCGACGAATCTGCGTACCGCCAACAAGTGGAGCAGCTGGAGCTCTGGTGCGGCCGACACAACCTCGGCTGAACACGCTCAAGACTGTAGAGATGATCGTGGACTTCAGGAAACATTCTTCTCCTCAGTTGCGCCTCACACTATCCAACTGCCCTGTGTCAACCGTTGAGACCTTCAAGTTCCTGGGAATCACAGTCTCCCAGGACATGAAGTGGGAAGTCAACACCATCTCCATCCTGCAAAGGGCCCGGCAGCGGATGTACTTCCTGAGGCTGCTGAGGAAGCATGGCCTGCCACAGGAGGTGCTACGACAGTTCTACACGGCAGTCATCGAATCAATCCTGTGTTCTTCCATCACGGTTTGGTTTGGGGCCGCCACAAAAAAGGACAAAATCCGACTTCAACGGACAGTTAGGACGGCAGAAAAAATCGTTGGCACCGCCCTACCCACTCTTGAGGACTTGCACACTGCAAGAATCAAGACAAGGGCACGGAAAATCCTCCTGGATCCCCCGCACCCTGCCCACCACCTTTTTCAGCCACTCCCCTCAGGCAGACGCTACAGATCCATGCGCACCAAATCCAGCAGACACTTAAACAGCTTCTTCCCTCTAGCCATTAACTCCTTAAACAGTCACTGACATAGTCACTCTTCTTGCACCACAAAATGGTACTACAAAACTACTCGTTACTCTAAAATGGTTCAATGATTTTGTTGTTTACGATGATACTAGTGCAGCGTGTTATACCGGAGACAAATTCCTTGTGTGTTCTACATACTTGGCCAATAAAGATGATTCTGATTCTGATTCTGATTCTGAATTATTTTCTGTCATGCCCCCCCCCTAAGAAAAAGAAAACAGGTCATCCCCCCCCCACCCCCCGCGTGACTATAAATAGTATAATTTGTCTATAAAATTGTTTGAGTACACCTCTGCATAACACTGTATCCCTATTAACGTATGAGAGAATAAAAAAGAAAGAAATATGGACCAACTTACAACAAAGAATAGCTTTAACTGTAACAGAAAAAATGTAAAGTGCATCTGAAATTCAACAATAAAATTAAATCCTTAATTAAATTGGAAACATTTTTTGACTGACCATGTCAAACCATAGGATACTGAAAAATACAATTGCATAAAATCGACGATAAATAATGCATTCAAACTAATGACCAACATTAACTCAGGAGCACAATAACTGCAAAACATCAATACATAAAATAATTTGTGCTGATTTTTTTTTTTTAATCAAAGATGATGTCTGGATTAATGGCTACAATGAGGGTGTTTTGCAATGCAGAGCTTTTCCAAGCGAGGTTTAAAGCAGGACACAGCAACTCTCAGCTCCTGCTCAATATGTAGCTGGGACCTGTATTTTAGTTTACTAAAGAGCAATCACTAAGCGGCATAATTGTTGTGTAATGTCTTTAATTAAGTGACGCCTTAATTTATCTGGTTTCATGATGTCCGTCATGATGATGGCTTCATGATGACGTCCGTTCGTGATTTCCTCGTCTCCCACCGTAATCACAGTTTAATTTTTTAATTTTTTAAAATAATCTTTATTGAACAAGTCAGGATACAATTATCAGTAAGCAGAAAACAAAACGAACACGTTATTAATACATACACATATTACAAACATTTAAACAAAAAAGATGCCAGGGGATTTTTAAACAAAAAATTCAAATAAGGAGCATATAGCCAGAGTCTTAACAGCGTTCTTGTTTTTTGGAATCCATAGTAGAACTCAGGTACTGCTTTGTTTCTGCTTAAAAAATTAAGAAAATAGGTTTTGAATTACTCCATCTGGGTTTGTGGATATGGAACTTGGCGAGAATGATTATTACATTTATAATAAAGGTTTGTTTAGTGTTTTCTTCCTTTCTTTTGTAGAATCCAAGTAGTACATTTTTCCAGTATAGCATAAAGTCAGAGTCAATATGTTCAATAACAAATCTGGATACAGCTTTCCAAAATGTGTTGGTATATGGGCATGGCCAGAAGAAGTGCACCATTGTTTAAGGGTACATTCCACAAAATGAACAATCAACAGAGATGTCTTTCTTGAACCTAAGAAGATGCTTGGTGGGATAGTATTTGTGTATCATTTTAAAAGAGATTATTAAAGAGACCTTATTAGTCAGGAGGTATTTGTATGGGAGAGACCAGATTTTTCCCCAGTGTAGATTATCAACAAAACCAGACCCGTAAGTAATAATATGTGGGGTTATTTAAATATCTTTTTGAAACAGGGAACGTATGTTACGGTTGTTATTTCTGGCTGATGTTGACGTAAAACAGGATTTGCCGATAACAGTCATTTGGGGGGCCAGGGTTGCTGTGGAGGTTGTTCTGTCCACCCCTTTCAAGAGGGTCAAGATTCCAAAAGGAATAGCATCCATGACTGGAGCAAATTCCTTTGGGGTGACCGGTAGATTAAATTTATTTAAGAATTCGGAGTACGGTAATTTAAAAGGAAACCTTGATTATTGATTTGTTGACTGACCAGGATTATTTTATTATTGAACGAATTATGGAGAAATAATGATCTATTCTTGTACAAGATGTAACGATTATTCCAGATAAAGCATTTATGAGCGGAAAAAATATGTTTATATATCAAGGACCAAGTCAAAAGTATTTGTTTGTGGAAATTGGATAAAGCGGGATTTGTTTTCTATTTTGTAGTCACATTAAAAGTACAAAGTTAAGACCACAGAATTGAGAAAATATATAGTTAGGTATAAATTTCCTAATCGATGAGGGATTACAGGTACCCAAGAATTGTTTGATCCATTCATTCATTCATTCATCTTCCGTACCGCTTGATCCTCACTAGGGTCGCGGGGGGTGCTGGAGCCCATCCCAGCCGTCTCCGGGCAGTAGGCGGGGGACACCCTGAATCGGTTGCCAGCCAATCGCAGGGCACACAGAAACAAACAACCATTCGCACTCACACTCACACCTAGGGACAATTTAGAGTGTTCAATCAGCCTGCCACGCATGTTTTTTTTGGAATGTGGGAGGAAACCGGAGCACCCGGAGAAAACCCACGCAGGCCCGGGGAGAACATGCAAACTCCACACAGGGAGGCCGGAGCTGGTATCGAACCCGGTACCTCTGCACTGTGAAGCCGACGTGCTAACCACTTGGCTACCGGGCCGCCAAGGACATGAGGTTATTGAGGCCGATTTGAGGTTATTGAGGTTAGAGATTAAGTCCAGGAAGTTCAATCCACCAGTTTTGTGGGTATTCATTCCAACAGACTTTTTCACATAGTGAGTCTTGTTCCTCCACAACAAGTCGAAAAGCATCTTATTGATATTCTTACAAATTTTCGCATTCACAGAAAAGAGATTGCAGCGTACGTAAGACGTGACAGTCCTGCCGCTTTGGTCAGTAGCGTACGTCCTTTTAAAGAAAGATCTCTACCTAGCCACTGGTTAAGCTTAGCTTGGGTTTTGTTAATAATTGGGTCAAAGTTCGCTGTACATCGCATGGCCTCATTTTTCATTATGGTAATCCCAAGATAGGTAAGTTTCTCTTTAGTTGGGATGTTGCAGATCGAAGTCTCATTCCGGTCATGGATAGGGAACAGTTTGCATTTGTTGAGATTTGGTGGAGACCAGAGGCCGCTGAGAACTGTTTGACCGTTTTAATCGCAGCAGAGACTTGGCTGCAGTTCTTTAGGAATAAGGTAGTGTCATCTGCAAGCTGACTAATCAGGATTTCTCTGCCCGCAATAGATATCCCTTGGATGGCACATCTTCTGATATGACAGGTGAGGAGTTGCGTACACAATCGAAACAGAAATGGAGAGGGCGGAGAGCCTTGGCGCACTCCTCGATTTGGAGAAAATCTTGGAGAGGTGCCATTTCTCAGTTTGATGGAGCTATTGCCATTGGCATAGTTTTAACAACTTTACAAAAGAAATCAGCAAATCCGAATTGTTCCATGCAGCGAAAAATGAACTCATGTTTGACCATGTCAAATGCCTTATAGAAGTCCAGAAATCGGAGGTAACTATTGTCAGAGCAGAGGAATTAGTAATCAATCAGATCTAGGACGAGCCTGATATTCTTATAAATGTGTCTTTTACTTATGAAACCGGATTGAACCTCATCAATTAAAATCGATTACACCTTTGACTCTCCTAGCTATTATGGAAGCAAACACTTTACAGTCGTTATTTATTTTTTATTTATTTATTCTCTCCACTGCTCTCCTCCCTGTACACAAATGATTGCACCTCAACAAATCCAGCTGTCAATGTTGAGGTGTGCGCTTCGTCTGGATGTATCTGGGAGAATAACGACGAGAGATGAATTTACTTGTTTAACTCAAACACGTGGCATGGTTTATTTGCCGTCTGCACAGAGAGCAGCCGCTTCTTATCATCACTGAACAGGAAGAAAAAAAAATATTTCGCGCCGAGTACAGACCGGATATGGCGTAGTGTCTTGGGTTGCCAGATCTGTTCAAAATAAAGAACACATCTATATATATATTGCGCGTCGTCCCGCACGCGGTCTGTCCTTCCGTCTGTCCCTTTTCAAAACGTACCTACATCACCGCGCCGCTGCGCGCCGCCACTGCACCGCTCAGGCAGTGGCTCACTACGATCGCAAGGGCATCTTAGCGAAAAAATGTTGTCTACACACAAGCATTGCAATGAAATTGTTAGTTATTTAGTAGAGCTAAACATCTCTTTATTTTCGCGATAAGCAATGAAGATGAACAAAAAGTTGAACCAAGCAACAACACTTTTGTGGGCCGAAGGCCCACTTTACTAGCCTTCCGCAGGAACTAGCTGATGAGCCGCCCGGAGGGCGGCGAACCACCACCTTACCAGCCTTCCGCAGGAACTAGATGATGAGCCGCCCGGAGGGCGGTGAACCAGCTCGTCATTAAAGAAATGAGGATACAAGATATTGTTTCTTAACAGTCAAACTCATAAAGTTCGCAGGCGACACCACGGTCATCGGTCTCATCAAAGACGATGACGAGTTTGCGTACCGACAACAAGTGGAGAAGCTGGAGCTCTGGTGCAACCGACACAACCTTGGGCTGAACACGCTCAAGACTGTAGAGATGATCGTGAACTTCGGGAAACATCCTTCACCACAGTTGCCCCTCACACGATCCAACTGCCCTGTGACAACCATCGAGACCTTCAAGTTCCTGGGAATCACAGTCTCCCAGGACATGAAGTGGGATGTCAACACCACCTGCATCCTGAAAAGGGCCCAACAGAGGATGTACTTCCTGAGGCTGCTGAAGAGGCATGGCCTGCCACAGGAGGTGCTACGACAGTTCTACACAGCAGTCATCGAATCAATCCTGTGTTCTTCCATCACGGTTTGGGGCTGCCACAAAAAAGGACAAAATCCGACTTTAACGGACAGTTAGGACGGCGGAAAAATCATTGGCACCACTCTACCCACTTTTGAGGACTTGCACACTGCAAGAATCAAAACAAGGGCACGGAAAATCCTCCTGGTTGTGGCAGGGTGCGGGGGCACCCTGCCCACAACCTTTTCCAGCTACTCCCTTCAGGCAGGTGCTACACATCCATGTGCACCAAATCCAGCAGACAAACAGCTTCTTCCCTCTTGCCATGAACTCCCTAAACAGTCACTGACGCAGTCACTCTTCTTGTACAACAAATATTGCTTCTGCTCACTCTAAAATCGTTGAATGACTTTCTGCACCAATTGTACAACTGTCATAGTATTGTATTCTACCACTGATTACTTTAGCTCTGCTTGATACTTTGCACATTGTCTCACAGTTGTCACTGGGTGGTACCACTGCACTCCGGTTCACTTACATTACAAAATGTCCTTCCATAAGATAAGATAAGAAAACTTTTATTAGTCTCGCAATCCCTATTTGTCATGTCCTTGTTTATGATGATACTAATGCAGCATGTTATACCGGAGACAAATTCCTTGTGTGTTTCACATACTTGGCCAATAAACAGCCGACTTTTCCTACTCAGGAAACTGAGGTCTTTTGGGGTTCAGGGGTCACTCCTTAATACTTTCTATAACTCGGTGGTGGCCTTGGCCACCCATTATGGCATTGTCTGCTGGTGAGACAGCATCTCGGCCCGGGACAGAAAGAGACTGGAGCGACTGGTCAGGAAGGCCAGTTCTATCCTGGGCTGCTCCGTCGATACTCTGGAGGAGGTGGGCAACAGGAGGATGCTAACTAAGCTAAAAGCTATGATGGACAGTCCCTCCCACACCCTCCTGCCCGCCCTGACAGCACTAGGTAGCTCCTTGAGCCAGAGACTGTTACACCCGCGCTGCAAGAAGGAGAGATACCGCCGTTCGTTCCTACCGACTGCTGTCAGGCTGCTGAAAAACAACAGCAACAACAACAACAACAACAACAACCATCCATCCATCCATCATCTACCGCTTATCCGGGGCCGGGTCGCGGGGGCAACAGCTTTAGCAGGGAAGCCCAGACTTCCCTCTCCCTAGCTACTTCTTCCAGCTCTCCCCGGGGGATCCCGAGGCGTTCCCAGGCCAGCTGGGTGACGTAGTCTCTCCAGCGTGTCCTGGGTCTTCCTCGGGGTCTCCTCCCGGTGGGACATGCCTGGAACACCTCACCAGGGAGGCGCTCAGGAGGCATCCGAATCAGATGCCCAAGCCACCTCATCTGGCTCCTCTCGATGTGGAGGAGAAGCGGCTCGACTCGGAGCCCCTCCCGGATGACCGAGCTCCTCACCTTATCTCTAAGGGAGAGCCCGGACACCCTGCGGAGAAAACTCATTTCGGCCGCTTGTATCCGGGATCTCGTTCTTTCGATCACGACCCATAGCTCGTGGCCATAGATGAGGGTTGGGACGTAGATCGACCGGTAAATTGAGAGCTTCGCCCTTTGGCTCAGCTCCTTCTTCACCACGACAGACCGATACAGCGTCCGCATCACAGCAGACGCTGCACCGATCCGCCTGTCGATCTCTCGCTCCCTCCTGCCTTCACTCGTGAACAAGACCCCAAGATACTTAAACTCCTCCACTTGGGATAATATCTCCTCCCCGACCCGGAGGGGGCACTCCACCCTTTTCCGACTGAGGACCATGGTTTCAGATTTGGAGGTGCTGATTTTCATCCCAACCGCTTCACACTCGGCTGCAAAACGCTCCAGTGAGAGTTGTAGAGCCCCGTTTGAAGGAGCCAACAGCACCACATCATCTGCAAAAAGCAGGGATATAATACTGAGGCCCCCAAAACGGACTCCCTCAACGCTTCGGCTGCGCCTAGAAATTCTGTCCATAAAGGTTATGAACAGAATCGGCGACAAAGGGCAGCCTTGCCGGAGTCCTACCCCCACTGGAAACGGTTCCGACTTACTGCCGGCAATGCGAACCAAACTCTGACATCGGTGGTATAGTGACCGAACAGCCCGTATCAGGGGGTTCGGTACCCCATACCCACGAAGCACCCCCCACAGAACTCCCCGAGGGACACGGTCAAACGCCTTCTCCAAGTCCACAAAACACATGTAGACTGGTTGGGCGAATTCCCACATAACCTCGAGGACCCTGCTAAGGGTGTAGAGCTGGTCCACTGTTCTACGGCCGGGACGAAAACCACACTGCTCCTCCTCAATCTGAGGCTCGACTTCATGACGGACCCTCCTCTCCAGCACCCCTGAATAGACCTTACCAGGGAGGCTGAGGAGTGTGATCCCTCTATAGTTGGAACACACCGTGTTGTTTTTTCTCTAGAGCGCTATCGAGATCTCGCTCGTCTCCCTGTCTCCTGATCGTGTGCTGCTTGCTCAAATGTCTCTAACTCCTCCTCCTTCTCTTCACTGCAGCGTGTGTGTGTGCGTGTGTGCGTGTGTGTGTGTGTGTGTGTGTGTGTGCGTGAGTGAAACCTTCCCCTCCCTCTTCTACCACGGATCTTGACCAATCACGTGCGGCTTTAACCGAAAGGGGAAAAACAGGAGAAAGAAAGTCGGCTCCTTTTAGAGCGGCTCTCTATTAGGTGCCGATTCCTGTCGTTCACTTCAAAGAGCCGGCTTTAACAGCCGGTTCGTTCTTGAACGACACATCACTACTTTATAGAGGAGCAGCAGCAATAGCGGGGAAGCTTCAGACGGTCGGTCCGCCAATCAGGTCCAATCGAGCGGCCAGACAGCAACTACCGCCCCCTCTTCGGAGCGTGATTTTTTTTCCCTCTTTCATTATTTTTCTTCACCCCCCCCCCCCCCCCCCAAGCAACGTAGAATAATTTGTGGGCATCATGAACGCACCCGGAAAGTCACCCGCCTTGACCGGACTTCCTGGGAATCAGCAGGCACGTCAGATTTTGCCCGAAAATATGAGTGCAACGTTGATGCGGCACGGCAGCGACTAAAGACCGCCTCTGTCGGCGGTACACAAGGCAGACTCGCTATTCTAGCATTAGCAGCCTTGTAACATAGCTAACGAAACCAGCCCATTGGTCTGTGACCGTTCGGCGTAGGACATCGTCGTCTTCAATTCTGCGTACAATGATGTCAGCACGCTGAACGTGCGTACGGAATTACTATTTTCGTAGGTTACGTCTCCCGTTGAATGATACCCGGTAAGTGAAACATTTGTTTTTAAAAAACGAGTATACGCCTCTTGTGAGCTAGCAGGGTAGCTAGCTAGTCCGCTAATCATGCCTGCCAGAATGTGACCCTCCACGAATGAACTCCTGCCATACCACAAAACACACGGCAGCGATGCATCCGTTTGATCAGATCGAGATTTTCAAATTCACACCGTGTGGTTAGATGTCACTGCTTGTTATCGGCGCATGTGTTGGCCCTCCTAAAGGAGCGAATCGCGTCATGATTAGTAACCCATCCATCCATTCACTGAACGCTTGGATTCGAAGCGAACTTTGCTTTGCATGCACCGTCACGATGCGTGTTTGAAACCTGAACAGCAACGGAAGGCGTTTGGCACAAATCCATTCACACAATCACCTCTGCAAACATCTGCTTTTCTCGGACTACTGTTGTTGTTGTTATTATTATTGGAATGTCTTGTGTGTGGTGGCAATACAGTAAAACAAGGGTTGACACAAATAAAGTGTTGAGTTTGTCGTTTAACATGTTTTTGTTGTCCATAGCATTACACTGTCGTGGTTCTCGAATACTGTCACCTTTTCCCCATATTTTTCTCGGGGACAGAATGAAATGCTTCATCTAATGAATGAATGAATACATAAATAAATACAAACAAGTTTAACTCCGTTGGTTAATGTCTGAAAACCGGGATCAATTGTCACATAAATTCATACTCATGTCTGCTTAAGCTCAACCTCTAATAATATTCCTCCCCATAGGAACCCACTGTAGAGAAAGAAACTTAATGTCTGAAAACTACGCCCAATCGTCATCCAAATTTACACGGACACCTCTGTTCGTGTGGGCATCGTCTTCTGAAAATATCGAAATGATCGCTCAAATATTTTGGATTTTATGATCATTAAATATTTTCCCTCCCCTTAGAAAAAGCTCAGTGTCACATGCTGTCAGAAAACTGCCTTCAATCTTCAACATTTATGTGGCCATCTCTGTCAATTTCAGCTGCTGCTTTGCCTGGCCAGGAACGGCGATTTCATTCAGCCTTGCTCGCCTTTGCTTATTTAATTGTTCATATTAATTTCAATTTACTCTTCTTTCCTGACTTGAAAGTTATTCGTAATAATTTGTTTGAATAGAATTACCGTATATTGATGGTGAATTTCCACCTGATGTTTGGCGTCCCCTAGAGTACATGGCGCCCTTAGCATCTGTCTCGCTCACTTAATGGATGAGTCTGCCCTGAAAATAGGCATAGAAACCGATGTCCACAATAATTTGGGTGACGCTTGATCAGCTTCTGGTGTTAAGCAATTTAAGCTTTACTCTATAGTGAACATCTGAGAGTTATAAGGTTAATGTCCATAACATCCCAAATATTGTTTTGATATTTTCAGAGGTTGAAGTGGGCATAAAGTGAAGGCGGTTGATTGCACTTTTCTGACACAAAGAGACATTTTCGACAGTCACGTTCTTGTTGTTGGTAAATCGGATGTACTTAGATTCACTTAGGATTTTTTTTGGCGGTTGAAAACAGCTTTTTCAAACATCCATCTCGACATTTTTTTTGGGGCATTGTGATATTGCCATATTGCCTTCATTATTAGGATCACAGATGAGCTCTCTGAAATATTTGTTATTATTATTTTTGTTTGAGAGTTGGTGTACTCTGAACCGTTTTTCCCCAGTCGCAGGCCAGCTTAACAAAAATTCTTTCTCTCACGTATGGAATTTAGAGTCTTCAGTGAACCTGAATGCATCTTTGTGGAATGTGTGAGGAAGCCTCAATACCTCAAGAAAACTAATACAAGAACAGAGTACATGTCAACTTCTACACTGCAAATCTAGAGCCCAGATTTGAAGCCCCAGCATATACATTAACCATTATCCCACTTCGTCACTGCTTTGAAAACATATGTCTTACTTTTAAACTAAACATTTCTCCATGTTTAAAGTGCCTTTCAGAGCACCTTATAAAGGAATTGGGGAACAAAAAAAAGAATTAATCTCTGCTATGACAAGTTCAACCATAACAATTTTAACAGTATGAATGATTGTGCTGTCAAAGCATAATTTGTATTTATAATGTAGTTGAGTTTGCATTATTAGTTTTCTGACCTGCAGGGATATTCAAATTGGTTTGATGTTTCACTAAAGCATATCTCGAGCCAGGATGTCCACATTCCAAAGGCTGATGTGTAGTGTGAATGTTTACGAAGTAGTTGTGTGTCTATAGCGCGCAAAGCTGTTATACTTCCTGTCCCTTACTAATCGAAAATAGCCATACCAAATATGAACAAGTAATATTTTTTGTGATGCCTTTCAAATTAATATGATTTTTATTCAATAGAACTCACATCTGTCCTGGGCGCTTTCACTGTTCAGGGGGCACTCGGTTTACTATGGGGTTCTGCTCTTACGGTGCCGATGTAACACAAATTTTTATGCAAGTCAGAGCACGTTTTCACTTGTCTATGCTAATGCTAAAAAGAAAATTCAACAATTACAGTAAATCTTTGTTTGAAAAATACTTATATGTGTATAATTTGAACCTGGTACCATCCTCAATTGTCTGAACAATTTAATTGACGAATCATTCACACTGCAGCACTCGTGGGATCGCTGGCCTCTGTGTGTGTGTGTGTGTGTGTGTGTGTGTTTGTGTGTGTGTGTGTGTGTGTGTGTGTGTGTGCGTGCTCTGCTCAAGTGCAAAGGCCCGCTTGGGGCATTTTTTTAATATAATAATTAGAGCTGTCAGTTTAGCGCGTTTTTATTGGCATTAATTTAAATAAATTTTAACGGGATTACATTTTTTCTCGCGAGATTAACGCGGCACACGTCATAAGCGGATGTTACGTTGCTCTATAAATACACCAGAAACAAAACAACAAGCGCGCTGCAGAAGTCCACGCCAATGTCTGTTTTGCCAGCCACGGCAGCGCGAGACACCGAAAAGGGATACTTGGAGTTTATGAATGGAAAGTTTACTTTTAAATAGTTGCCATATTGCTCCACTGACAAGACCAAAGTTATCTGTTCTCTCTCTCTCTGTATCATACAGGTATACGATGAATGCCACTGACGCGATTGTTACTTGTTTGGAACTATTTTGTGTGGAAGGTTACACAGTGGTCTGTGTCCATATAAATAGAGCGGGTGGAGCTTCTCTGTGTTCGTCTGACAGCGACAGTGCGCTACGGTGGTAGCGACCTAGCGAAAGTAAAACGTCTCCAATGTTGTCATCGAACCAGGTGTAGTAATTCGAAATGAGGTCTACACAAAACCGTAGAGAGACTTCCGCGCAAGAAGTACCAACACAATCAACATAGCCTGACTGTGTTAGGGGGAGTGAACACCCCCTCCCCCTTCCAGAATGGTTTGCCCCTGCAGCACGGGGGAAGTGCGTGTGCTTGTTTGTACGGCCGGCAGTTTCGAATACAGCGGCACATAATGAACACTGGTGTCCGGTGTCTCGTTATTCTTCAACAAACATACAGAAACAGACTGCTGTGTTGAAAGCAAACTTGAGAAAAACGAAGTATGCAACCATGGTTTAAATCCACTATAGGCTGAGTACTAGTGTACCTTAGATGTGCACTTTGTTATATTGCTCTGTTTTGATTTAATAAAAAAAAAAGCTGTTAGAGCAGCTGTTGTGTCACAAAATATTTTTTTCACCGTTATTGATGGACAGTAATGTTGTGTGAGAGATTATGTGTGAATAACTGCACCAAGTGAAAAATTGTTCACGTAAAGTTGAAAATCAAAAATGTTATTTCAGTAAATATTTGCATTTGGCACATAAAAAACTGATTCATGATTCCATGTTGATGAGAGCATTAAAATGGGGACAAAATAGGACAAAAAATGTAAAAGGAAATTCATAAACGATAAAAATGTGTGAGTAATCACGATTAATTTCTTAGTTCATTTGAGTTAATTATGACAGTTGCATTTTTAATTAGATTAAATATTTTAATCGTTTGACGGCTCTAAAAAAAAAATATATATATATATAATATATATTCCGGGGTATTTTCCCCGGAATTTTCAGAAAAGTCCTATTTCATCTCTGGAATAAGAATGGGGCTCAGAGCTGACCCCTGGTGAAGACCCACCTCCTCTGTCACACCTATAGCACATCTCACCACTGTCCTACAGCCATCATACATGTCCTGCACAGCTCTAACATCTCTGTCACCCCAGACTTCCTCATATAATACCACATTTCTTCTCTGGGCACCCTGTCATCCACTTGCTCCAGATCTACAAAGACAGAATGCATTTCCCTCTGACCTTCTCTGTACTTCTCTATCAACAAAGCCTGCACCAGTCGTACTATTTATTTATTTATTTTTGTCGTGAAACCAATCTGCTGCTCACAAATGCTCACTTCTGTTCTTCGTCTAGCTTCAACGACTGTTTCATATAGTTTCATTGTATGGCTCATCAACTTTATTCCTCTGTAGTTACTACAATTCTGCACATCTCCCTTGTTCTTAAATTATATATAACATTTGTGCTGTCAGTTTAGCGCGTTATTATCTGCATTAATTTAAATAAATTTTAACGTGATTAAATTTTTTATCGCGAGATTAATGCGGCAACACATCACAACGGATGTTATGTGGCTCGATAAATAAAATGAAAACAAAACAACAAGCGCCCTGCACAGGTCCACACCCATGTCTGTTTTGCCAGCCACGGTAGCGCGACACACCGAAAACAGATACTGAGAGTTTATGAATGGAAAGTTTACTTTTAAAAAGTTGCCAGATGGTTCCACTGACAAGACCAAAGTTACCTGTATGTTTTGCAGTTGTAAACTGGGCTATCGTCATAGCACGTCAAGTCTGAAATACCACTTGATGGCCAAGCACACAGCTGATGTGAGTACTCCGCCCCCTCGTCGAAGTCAGACAGCTGTGGATCATTTCAAAGCGAAGAAAATGCATAACACGATGAAGAACAAATTTGCTGAAGACATAGCTAAATGTATGGCTACTGCATGCAAGCCTGTCAACATCGTTCACCGCTCGACTCAAGCTGAAGTCATTCGCATTGCATCGAATGACTCCACTGCGGATTGCCAGTGATAGCCTCCATTACAAGCTATGTGCAGAAATTATACGTAGCGGAGAAGGCTAAGGTACACCAAGCGGGAGAAGACACTATTTCGGGAGAGAAATAAGAGACGAGCTTGATGAGCCTCTGGTGAATAAAGAGCAGATAGCCTGTCGAATACAATATGTGCCACTGACGCGATTGTTACTTGTTTAGAACTATTTTGTGTGGAAGGTTACAGTGTTCCCTGTCCATATAAATTAAGGGGGTGGAGCTTCTTTGTTCATCTGACAGTGACTGTGCGCTAAGGCACGTCGAGAGTTCAGCAGTGCAGTGTTAGAGACAACACTGAAAATAAGAAAACGTCTCCAGTGTTGTGCCTTGAACCAACTGTAGTCATCCGAAATTATGTTTATACGAAACCATAGAAAGACTTCCGCGCAAGAAGGACCAACACAATCAACATAGCCTGACTGCTGTGTTCAAAGGAAACTTGAGTAAAACGAACTATGCAACCATGGCTTAAATCCACTCTAGGCTGAGTACTAGTTTACCTTAGATGTGTACTTTATAATTTTATATTGCTCTGTTTTGATTCCATAAAAAGAGCCGTTAAAGGAGCTCTTGTGACAAAATATTTTTTTCACTGTTGTTGATGGACAGTAATATTGTGTGAGAGATTATGTGTGAATAACTGCTCCAAGTGAAAAATGTTCATGTAAAATTGAAAATCGAAATTGTTTCAGTAAATATTTGCATTTTGCACATCGAAAACTGATCCATGATTCCATGTTGATGAGAGCATTAAAATAGGACAAAAAATATAAAAGGAAATTTAGAAACGCTAAAAAATGTGTGAGTAATCACGATTAGTTATGACATTGCGTTTTTAATCACTATTAAATATTTTAATCGTTTGACAACACTAAAATATACTGTGTGTGTGTGTTTAAGTGAAGTCTTAAAGAAAAAAAAGATAATGTTTTCCTAAAAAGGGATTGTCAGTACTGTATCTGCTGATAAGAAAAATTAAAGTAAATTGCAATCAAAGTTGGGTACTTTTAAAATCAAGTAACCAGAATCACAATTATGTTACTTTTTAAAGAGAGTAATACAGCGAGTTAATTTTGTGGCTCTTAAACATATCATCAAAGAAAAACGATTCATGTGCAGAACGGCATGGTGCACGTACAAATTCCTGATGTTGTAAAAGTACTTTGAATACACCATGCTGTGCAACAGTCAATTATTGGTGGTAGTGTTATGGTCTTGGGCTACATCGCTACCCCTAGACCTGGATGGCGGCTCGCTGTGATTTATGGAACTGTGATTTCCTCTCTTTACCAGAAAATGCTGTTGGAGAACATTTAACCATCAGTTGTTTGTGGCCTCAAGCTGAAGCGCATTTGAGTTCTGCATCACAATAACAATTGAAAACACATCAGCAATTCAACTTCTGAATGTTGAATAAAACGTTATTGAGTGTTTTGGAGTGGCCAAATCAAAGTCCAAACTTGAATATGATCGAAATGGTGTGACATCAGCTTTGAAAAGCTATTCATGCTCGAAAACCCTCCAGTGTGGCTGAATTAAAGCAATTTTGCAATGAAGGACGTATTGCCAGTTATAGAAAATGCATCATTTTGGTTGCTGCTGCTGAGGGTGGCATAACCACTTATGAGGTTTAGGGGGCAATTACTTTTTCACACAGGGCATTTCCTCATTAATTAAAAACCAAACAAAAACCTAAATTTTGTTTTCACTTACAAACATGCAAAAAAATAGAAGAAACACTTCGGGTGTAGCAGGTTAGCGTTCGAATGATACACATAAAACTTGGCAATATGTTGTGCACATAAACACCCGTTTGTAGTTTGGCTTTTAAATGTGTCGAATTGAGGTGCAACGTACACATTTTTTACTGGAAAATTGCAATGTGAATCTAATTATATCGCAACTTCCAGCTAGTCACTCAATATGCAGGAAAACAAAATCAGAAAAAAGTGTGAGAACAGGCATAAGGTGAAGAGAATAGTTATAATTGATTGCCAATTGATTGCCCAACCTTTTTGACGGAAGAGCAACTTTTTAAGTAACCAACCTCCTGCGATTGACCCGGTTCCATACATACACACCTACATAAAAATTAGAGCTGTCAAACGATTAAAATATTTAATCTAATTAAAAATGCAACTAGAGGCGGCCCGGTAGTCCAGTGGTTAGCACGTCGGCTTCACAGTGCAGACGTACCGGGTTCGATTCCAGCTCCGGCCTCCCTGTGTGGAGTTTGCATGTTCTCCCCGGGCCTGCGTGGGTTTTCTCCGGGTGCTCCGGTTTCCTCCCACATTCCAAAAACATGCGTGGCAGGCTGATTGAACACTCTAAATTGTCCCTAGGTGTGAGTGTGAGTGCGAATGGTTGTTCGTTTCTGTGTGCCCTGCGATTGGCTGGCAACCGATTCAGCAACCCCCGCCTACTCCCCGAAGACAGCTGGGATAGGCTCCAGCACCCCCGCGACCCTAGTGAGGATCAAGCAGCTCAGAAGATGAATGAATAAATGAATGAATAAAAATGCAACTGTCATAATTAACTCAAATGAACAAAAAAATTAATCATGGTTACTCACACGTTTTATCATTTCTGAATTTCCTTTTACATTTTTTGTCCTATTTTTCCCCATTTCAATGCTCTCATCAACATGGAATCATGAGTCAGTTTTTTATGTGCCAAATGCAAATATTACTGAAACAACAATTTCGATTTTCAATTTTACATGAACATTTTTCACTTGGAGCAGTTATTCACACATAATCTTTCACACAATATTACTGTCCATCAACAATAGTGAAAAAAATATTATGTCACACAACAGCTGCTTTAACAGCTATTTTTATGAAATCAAATCAGAGCAATACAACATTATAAAGTGCACATCTAAGGTAAACTAGTACTCGGCCTATAGTGGATTTAAACCATGGTTGCATACTTCGTTTTTCTCAAGTTTGCTTTGAACACAGCAGTCTGTTTCTGTATGTTTGTTGAAGAATAACGAGACACTGGACAGCAGTGTCCGTTATGTGCGCTGCATTCAAAACTGCCGGCCATACAAACAAGCGCACGCACTTCCACCGTGCTGCTGGGGCAAACCATTCTGAAAGAGGGGGGTTTCACTCCCCCTAACACAGTCAGGCTACGTTGATTGTGTTGGTCTTTCTTGCGCGGAAGTCTCTACGGTTTTGTCCTCATTTCGGATGAGGTCTACACACTTGGTTCGATGACAACACTGGAGACGTTTTATTTTCGCTAGGTCGCTACCGCTGCAGCGCACTGTCACTGTCAGATGAACACAGAGAAGCTCAGAACACTTCCACACAAAATAGTTCCAAACAAGTAACAATCGCGTCAGTGGCATACATCGTGTACCTGTATGATATATATATATATATATATATATATATATAATATATATATCTCGCCGCCCTCCGGGCGGCTCATCAGCTAGTTCCTGCGGAAGGCTGGTAAGGTGGGCCTTCGGCCCACGAAAGTGTTGTTGCTTGGTTCAACTTTTTGTTCATCTTCATTGCTTATCGCGAAAATAAAGAGATGTTTAGCTCTACTAAATAACTAACAATTTCATTGCAATGCTTGTGGGTAGACAACATTTTTTCGCTAAGAAGCCCGCGCGATCGTAGTGAGCCACTGCCTGAGCGGCGCAGTGGCGGCGCGGTGAAGTAGGTACGTTTTGAAAAGGGACGGACGGAAGGACAGACCGCGTGCGGGACGACGCGCAATATATATATAGAGAGAGAGAAGAACAGGTAACTTTGGTCTTGTCAGTGGAGCAATCTGGCAACTTTTTAAAAGTAAACTTTCCATTCATAAACTCTTTAAGTATCCGTTTTTGGTGTCTCGAGCTGCCGTGGCTGGTAAAACAGACATGGGCATGGACTTCTGCAGCGCGCTTGTTGTTTTGTTTCTGGTGTATTTATTGTTACGAACTCGGGTAAACCGAGTTAGGGAGGGGGATCCAAAAAACGTAGACAAAAACAAGGTCTCCGATTTAAAGACAATTTAATGTCCAAATCGAATCGAAAATAAGCGAGATCATAGAGCGCTGGTCCACAATGAGGACCAGGAGGTAAATCAAAAACGACTAACAAAAGGAGCTTGCACAAAAGAGCAAGAAAAGGAAAGTAAAGCCACAAACTACGAACGAAAAACTATGTAACACTTTGTACACGCAAGAAAAGCCAGATCATCAAAACAAAATGGTACTTACACACAAACTTGGTACCGAGTCTACACGCGAAAACACGACGAGGTCAATAGCCACTAGTCAATGAGCAATGAGGTAAGCAATGCCATAAACAATACTCCCACAACAGGTGTCGAACGTAGGAGTCCTTAAATAGTGTCTCTATTGATTAATGATTGCCAGCAGGTGTGCTAGAGAGACCGCTCCTGCCACCTGCTGGCCAGACCGAAAAACCGAAATGTGACATTTATAGAGCAACGTAACATCCGCTTGTGACGTGTGCCGCGTTAATCTCGCGAGAAAAATTTTAATCCTGTTAAAATTCATTTAAATTGATGCCAATAGAAACGCACTAAACTGACAGCTCTAATAAAATTACATAATATTAATAACATGCACACAGACACCCCCCTACCTTGGGACCAGTTCACGGGCTACTGGTCGATTGCGATCGACTAGTTGGGCACCCCTGGTATCATAGGGAAAAAAACCCCAAAACAAAACACTAATGTATTTGTGCGTCTGTGAGTGTTAGTAATGTGATATATTTTTATCATCTCAATTTCACTTTCACAAAAAAGTATTTCACAAGTAAAACAGTATAAAAATTCAGGTCACCTTTAACCTATGGCAGCACGTGACTTGCATCACCGGAAGTTGTTAGCGGTCAGCAATCTGCAATTGCAGACTGCATCTGTTGTTATTGTTATCCTTATTCAGTTTGTTTCATGTACAATTCACTGAGGGTAATGGCAAAGAACTGGAATCTGGAGTGCCGAGAGAAGCATTTTAAAACGGCACACGTGATCTACAATCGTGAACAGTCTGCAAAAGTGTGTCCCATGATTTCCTTTTCACAAACCCACAAACTCTTGTGTCTACTTCATGTCTATTTTGTTCATCTTAGGGGCCGTTATGGCTGTTGCTCATCATGGCATGCGTGTGTTTATGTGCGCGTGTGCGGTAACTTGTCGATTGCGGGAGGTTGGTTTGCTTGAAAAGGAGATCTTTGGTCAAAAAAGTTTGGGCACCCCTACTCTACATTATCCCTAGATAATGGTTGTTTGTGTGCCCTGCCATTGGCTGGCAACCAGTTGAGGGTGTACCGTGCCAACTAGACAACAAGACAGCTAGGATAGGCTCCGTCACACCTACGACCCTCGTGAGGATAAGCGGTTGCGATAATGGATAGACTAGTTATTTACTAATTTATTTTTGTCTTGCAGAATGGATGATGACTCTTTACCTGCTCATCAGTCAGTCCTTCACTGAGGCACCTCTTCCTCTTTTGGTGTTTGGACTTGGCAGCACAGGCATGAGATAATAAAGTCAAGTAGCTGCAACAAACGACACCTGCGGCGCTCGTGACCCTGCCGCTGCTCTCCCTCCCGCCTCATTCGCTCCTGTCCTGCTGCTCAATAACCCTTCAGCAGTCCTCGACATGACCACGCCAGCGCTTTTACCGCTCTCTGGGCGCCGTATACCCACGCTGTCGCCGGGCGCCTCCTCCTTTCCGCACCACCGCGCTACCTTAAGGCTGTCTGAGAAATTCATCCTGCTGCTCATCCTCAGTGCCTTCATCACCCTGTGCTTCGGCGCTTTTTTCTTCTTGCCTGACAACTCCAAGCACAAGCGCTTTGACCTGGGCTTGGAGGCCGTACTCATCCCACACATTGACTCGCCGAAGGAGGGGAAACATGGACAGGTGATCATACACGGTCAGGGAGGACTTGATGAGCACAGACACAGGTAATTTTTTTCATTTTTAGATCTTGTATTGTTGCTCTAATTCAGGGGTTTGTGAGTCGTGGGGAGAATACTTCGTAGATCTTTTCATTTGCACTCATACGCCTTCCTATGAGGAAGCCTAGTCCGGAGGTACTCTGAGATGGGCTCTCCTCTTTCTGAGGCTGAAGTTAACCGAGGTGGTTAAAAACAGTCTTGGTGGCAGGGCCCAAAGTTTCTTAAGGCTCTGCATGTTGTGGGGTGCGTCGAGGATCCCATTCAAATACTATAATAATGAAATTAGCAGATAGCATCTGGTATTTTCCACACTGAAAGGCACACTGGATTATGAGGCGCCCTGCAATTGGCTAGTAACCGATTTAGGGTGTCCCCCGCCTACTGCCCCAAGATAGCTGGGATAGGCTCCAGCACCCCCCGTGACCCGAGTGAGGATAAAGCGGTACCGAAAATGAATGAATGAATGAATATATTTTGAGGCGCATCTTCAATGAGTGAGCTATTTTGTAATTTTTTTCATATATTACATGCACCGCATTATAAAATGCAATCTACAATGCATCCACTTGATGGAGCTATGCTCATGGAAATGCCAACAGAACACGGCACTACATCAGTGTTTTTCAAACTTTTTTGAGCCAAGGCAAAAAAAATCTCGCAGCACACCACTTGCTGAAAATGTGACCACCCCCCTCCCGCTTATTTTAACAATTAACGTGTTATATTGTTCCTATAACCATTTTTAACATTGAAGAATGCCGTTATAACAGCTTGAATTGGAATCAAATGAACATAAAGAAAAAAGTATTTTATCATCTTTCATATTGTTTCACCGTCGTCCTGCATTGTTGCGTCACAAATTCGCTTGTCTCTCGTCGAAACACAAGGCAATTGGCTGGCTGTTGCTGCTCCTTAGTGTTATGGGAGGGTACTACATGATTACCTTCTGGGCGAAAGACCGCACAGGCATACAAATTGGATATTTTCCCCCGGCGCATCTGACAATGTCTCGCGGCACGCTGAAAAACAGTGCACTACACCACACCCTAATTTATATAGCGACAATCAGATGTCAGTAAAACGTATTTAATAAATCAGTGACACAGTTCACTTAACCAACAGCAAGTTATTACATTGACTCGTTAACGTTGAACTCTCTTGCCGCTGCATACAAAGGCGCATCGGATTTTAATGCACGCTGTGAGCTTTTAAGAAAATGGAAGGCTTTTAGGTGCGCCTTTTAGTGCGGAAAATACATTCATGATTTTCGAAGCTATTGATCAATTTGTGATCTTCACAAAATAATTTGATACTCAAAATTCCCAATACTCTTTTATTTTTGATGAACGTTTGAATGTTCTTTTTAATCAACTTATATTCATTTTTCGCTTGTACACCTTACATCCGGTCAACCCCGGGGTGTACAAATAACAAAATACTGTAAACATATACATACTGTATACGTGAACACACAACTTAGACCAGGGATGTCCAAAGTCGGTCCTGGAGGGCTGCTGTCCTGCCTTTTTTCCAGCTCTCCCAGCTGTAACACACCTGATTCATATGATCAGCTCATCAACCAGCTCTGGCCCTCCAGGACTGACTTTGGACACCCCTGACTTAGACTATAATAGACCAAAATTGCTCATAACGGTTAAGATGAGACAACACAATGTGTTCACTTGTCTGAAACACTTTGGATTTTGCAAAAAAAAGGAAGATCGTCTTGACAAGACAGTAGCTGTGTAAAAGCCTTTGTAAATGCCCAGTGAAATATAATTTGTCAACGCATCTCGACAGTGCCAGTGCACAGGTGCTCATCAAAAAAATAGAACATAATGGAAAAAGTTGATTTCAGTAATACTACTCAAAAAGTGAAACTTGTGTAATGCTTACATTAATTCCACACAGACAGGTGCATTTCAAGTGGTCGTTCATTTTGATTTTGAAGATAATATCTATCTATTTATAACTAATAAAACCAAAATTCACTATCTCAGAAAATTTGAATCCAGTGATCCCTCACTTATCGTGGTTAATGGGGACCGAGACCACCCGTGAAAGAGGAACATCCTCGAAGTAGCCCCCCACCCCGTACAGGTATATGAGCAAGTACCATACGCACTCACATTCGGCAGTTGACTTAAGGTGCGACCACTTGCACAGCAGGACATCTCAATTATCCATAGAAATACTCGTTCAATGCACCAAACGATAATTACGATTATGCGAGAACTTTGTATAGGTTATGTAGAAACCATTTATAATGCATTTGACACAACAAAATCGGAGCAGCCACATGTCAACTCAAATTGCAGGTGGAGATGATTCACATTTTTGGGGGGGGGGGGCAAAGACATTGGCATAACATTTTTTGCTGCCAGACAACATGTAGGCACATCTGATATTTTTTAAATGGAATAACAAAATAAGAGAAAATAGAAAAACAAAATAGGTCATTCATTGAAGCTGCGCCTCATAATCCAGTGCACCTTTTAATGTGGAAAATACGGTATGTAAGGTTTTGGTAACATTTTGCCAGCCGTTGTTGTTTTTTTTAAAAATATATAGAACAATTAGCAGGTTAATTTAATGTGAAAATATACAACTTTAATGTGTTTTTGTTTTCTAAACCAACAGAGGTCAGGCACTGTTTATTCAGTTCCATGACACCACGTACCTTTGTGCAGCATTCTTTGTTTCCCCACTGGGTGTGACCAGTATTTTGAAAAATGCCTAACTTGGTATATGGTAGGAGATCTCAAGATGCATTTTGGGGTGGCATGGCAAGTGTAACCGGTAGTGTCTGACTGTATTGTGTTCAAGCATATTGATGACGGACAGCAGGATTTCTTGTTACCCAAATGTTTTGTATACTGTTCTTAGACTGCCTCTATTGATTTAGTTTATGCTATTGTGTCGTCTGTACTGAGGAATATAAGATAAGAAAACTTATTTGTCTCACAATAGAGTGTGCTAACTCTCTTTTTATGAAGAAGGGAATGCATGGATCAAGGATCAGAGATTTTCAAACCCAAGTGTGTGCTGAGGACAGGGGTGTCAAACTCATTTTTGTCACGGGCCACATTGTAGTTACGGTTTCCCTTGGAGGGCTGTTATGATGATGAATTTTGTGAAACCATATAAATCAAGGGTGGCCAACCTCCCACGATCCAATCGCGCACGTGCAAGACACACACGCACACATGCACGTGGGTGCGCAACCATGAGGAGCAACCGCCGGAACGGCCCGAAAATGAACGAAAGCTAAAAACACAAATCTACCCCCCTCTATTTCCTCCTCCCACCCCTTGCGGTCGACTTGGAACCAGCCAGTTGGCTCCCGGTCGATTGCGATCGACCTATTAGGCACCCCTGCTTTAAAAACGGAGGTAATTCGCTGACTATCTTAGCGCTTAGCGCCGTTATTTGCGCATGAGCAGTGATTCAGTCATCTGATTGGTTGCCCTCCATGTCAATCAAGTAACGGGATTGATGATAGGCTGACGTGGTAGTTCTGTGTATTTAGCGCCATAGTTTGAATGACATGCCACTGCCGAGGCGTTCTCGACGCTTGTCGCGTGAGAGCCCGTGAGCCGCATGCGGCTCGTGAGTTGCGGGTTGGCCACCCCTGATATAAATGTTTAATCACCTCAATGATTTGCTTCAACATTGTTTACACAAATGTAATAAGGGGTTTGGTCATGAGAAAATGCTTGCAATATCATGTTATTATGGATTATATTCTTCTTTCTTCTTTCTACCTACATTCTTGCTGCTGGAGGCTGTAAATTTCCCTAGCGTGGGACAAATAAAGGATATCTTAATCTTAATCTTAATGACAATGTGACATTTTGGTTCAAACTTTAGCAAGCATCATGAAACTTGACATGCTTGATTTGCTTTTGCAGGCCATTATAAAATGATGTGGTGGCCTTGATTTTGACACCTGTTGGTTAAGATAACAATTGAAAACATATTTGCTCCCTTTTTGGAAATTGTTATTTCCCGAAATTATATTTTGAACCAAAACATGAAAACTAAAAACAGTTCATAAATTCAGATTCTCATAAATGTTTGTAAGGAGATTAATGCAACTGCTAACTAACCAGCATACCCGTATGTATGTATGTATTTATTTATTTATGTTATTGGGACAGTACCCATTAATTAACACAAGAATAAACAGTGTTAATGCGCCGGACTTAGCATAACTGCTTGTTTTCAGTCGTACTCCCAAGGTAGGTTTCTAAAATAGCACAGTGATATGGATATAAATAGATAGATAGATTTAGAACCCAGATGCCCCATGACCAATTGTTGAGTATGTCACACCGTTGCACAGGCTAAGGTACGTCAAGACAACTCAAAATCATCTGCGATACACTATGTTTATCGGCTACATTCGCGTAGTTTGACAGCAATACAATACAATACATGCTGATTTATATAGCAGCATAACATAACACGGCTGGAGAGTTTCATGGATGCAGATGCTCTAGAATGGTTACATGTTAGGACGTCTGTGTTTTTGTGGTTACATCTATACTTGAATTACTATAATAAAATTAATGTCTTGGTCTGAATGTTTGCCACATGTTTTCTTTGTGAAAAGGCTGACGGCAGCACAACATTTCAGTGTCTACAAGGGGCGACTATGATTATACTACATAAAGCGGCAGCTAAAGCTTGAACGGACAGCATACGCTGACATTAGCTTGTGTGTTTATGTATTTGACGTTATATCTAACTACCTATTTTTTTTTTCTCTTCTTCTTTCTACATACATTCTTGCTGCTGGAGGCTGTAAATTTCCCCATTGTGGGACAAATAAAGGATATCTTATCTTATCTATCCTCAAATCTTAATGTTAATCATGTGAAAACGGCATGGTTTTTTCACCGTTTACAGATAATACTCGTTAATAATAATTCTATATAGACATACATCTGTGTATGTGTGATAGAATTCTCAAGGTACCATGTCCAAAAGTGCTTTCATTTGTACAGCTTCTCATGTCTATAGCAGCTGACTGCTAATTTCCCTAAAAGCCTGTCTTTGTTCTTGACTCATTTAATTATCTTTCATCACGAAGATACCTTTTTGCGCAATTACACTGTTTATTTAGTGTCAGGCTCACTTGCTGCTCTCTTTGTGCAGGCTAATTATCTGCCAGAATAAAGAGGATATTTTCTTAACTTGTTTTCCGATGCTTCTTGTAGGGAGGACGAGGCGAGCCTCCGGGATAAAATTCGCGCCGACCACGAGCGGGCCCTGCAAGAGGCCAAAGAAAAGTTGCGGAAATCGCGTGAGGAGATACAGGCCGAGATCCAGACGGAGAAGAGCAAGGTGGTGGAGGACCTGAAGAAAAAGGACATGGGGCCGAAGCCCTTGCATCCCATGCCCATGCCCAAGGTGGTGGCCATTGGTGATGGAGAGCCACTTGAGCCCGAGGTCAAAGAAAAACGGAATAAGATTCGAGAGGTAAGAACATTTTTTGCATTTGTATCTACACGGTCAAGGATGACGCCTCGTACTGGTGTCCAAAACGTTTAATCATGGAACACCGTGAAAACCAAAACACATTTCGAACAACAATCAAAATTACAATACCTTGAACAGGACATTAAATAAATAACACAAAATGACATACCGTGTTCACCTTGGTAAACCGAAAGTAGATCAAGTTACGGTAAATCACGTAGATCACACGGCATCGGAGTTTTGTCTCTGACTCTCTTTCTCTCTCTCTCCAGTTGTCTTCTCGATCTTTCTCTCATTCCTCGCTATCCACGGCATGTGACCCGGAAGTGATTTTTAACAAAACATTCCAAATAACATATTCAGAGGATTTAAAGAAAAGACAAATATGAAAGTTCACATAGAAATATGAAATACTTTTGCAAAACAACAAGCCTAAAATAAATTGTATTTTTGTTGTCTTGGCAACCAACAACTCGGTCTTGGTGCCAGTTACAGTATTCTTTAATGTCCTCTTTTTCAATTGGAAAGAGGAGGTATGAGTTCTCATACCTGCTCAGCCGGGCTTCCAAGTTTGGTGAGGCAATACTACAATTATGTGGGTGACTGCTGGTTGCTCATTGGTCGATCATATTTGTTTTTACTGTGAAGGGTTGAAACGCGTCCTCGAGTAACTTAAGTGTCTCAGTTCAATAAAATAGTTTAAGCATGTTTTCTGCCTCGAGTACCCGCTCATTTATGTGTACCCTGTCAGAAGGAAGAAATCAAATGAACCACAGCAACAATTATTCATGCTACATATCACCACCATCGCGATTAGGCCAACTTCAAAATGAACCGTAGTTACCAAACAATTAATCTATGCCTAGTTACACTTTTATTTCAATGTTGTTCCTGACAGCGGATCGTGTGGTAACCGCTGACTTGACTTGTTTTCCAGACTGTGTTTTGGGGTCGCTTATTGCCGTCACAAACTGTTTTTTCTGACAGCAATACGTTGTCCTGAAATAATGGTCAATCGCTAACATTTAAGGATGAGCAACTAAAATGATAAAGAACAACTGTCTCCACTTTTCTGCAATGGTTCATTTTTATGGGTAACTGTATTTTTTTATATTCCTGTTAGAGCCTATTTCTGCTTTCTTCATCTTGATTTTGTGACTTGCAAACTGCGACGAAATGCTTAAAAATGCGCGAACCATGCATTTGCAGAGCAACGAACAACAAGAATGGACCCCTCCTTAACCTCATGCTTGTGTGTAGAGATCCTGCCTTTTACCCATCTTTCAAATTCAAATTTAAAAGAGTATGAAGATATTCAGGTGGCTTAAAACTCCAGGCATGAACTATTGAAAACGTTGCAACAAACTCAGGCGTTGATTCTTTTTGCTTTCACATAGATCAATGTGCATGCATGGTGCAGGTACTGACACGAGCCTGAAATGTAGTATGAATGAAACTGCGTATATGCAATCGAAAAGTATACTCTTGGTCTTCTCCACTGCTGTTTGTCAGCGTGTCTCATTCTGACTGATGCAATAATGGCACTATTCTGAAGATTAAATTCAACAGTCCTGAGCAGAGCCAGGGTTTTACTTGCAGGCTTTGAGTTTGATGAATTTATCTCTGCCTTTAAACCTGCAATATGAAACTTCTTTTTAATTATTATTTTTGTTCGTTTATTCCGTTTGTTTATTCCCACCCACAACACAACTAGAAATGATGACACATGGCCGATTAAGCGTATCAGGTTCAACATATTGTTGGATTTTTCAGTATTTTACTTTTATCCATTATGCTGACTGACCATCTCCAGTCCTGCGCTGGCCTACTGGATGGCACACTGGAAATGACGGACTGGAAAAGATGCCATTTACCTCGTATTAGGCGAAGTATGTTGGCTTGCACTGACTGCAATGACCACAGTTATGGAATATATATTTAGATGTACTTATTTATAGAATTGCATAATGTTGTTAATGGATTTATTCTTATTTTAAGATGGGTAACTGTATTTTTTGAGTGTTTGTCTTTTTCACATGGGAGTTTTGTTGCTGACAGAAAAGATTAAAATTCTAATGAATATCATTAGTTTTGTTGATTTTTATGGAATTGATTCTTGATTATCTTATTTTCCATACTAAAGGAGCACTGGATTATGAAGCGCACCTTCAATGAATGGCCTGTTTTGTAATTTTTTTTCATACATTGGGCGCACCGCATTATATTTACAATACATCCATTAGATGGAGATACGCTCAAGGAAACACCATCAGAATGATCAGATGTCATTAAAACTTATTTAATAAAGCAGCGACGCAGTTCACTTAACCAACAGCAAGTTATAACATTGACTCTTTAACGTTGAACTTTCTTGCCGCCGCTCTATTTTCATGTTCTACTGCGAAACCAATCACCTTAAGTTTGAACTCTGCGTTGTAAGCATGTGTCTAGCAAGGAGCCATTTTGGAGTTGACATATTACTGTAATGACCATACACAAGGGGCATCAGATTTTTAGGCGCGCTGTGAGCTTTTAAGAAAATGGAAGGCTTTTAGGTGCACCCTTTAGTGCGGAAAATATGGTACTGTAATCATTTTCTTGAAGAATTTGAGGCAAAATGGAGTGCAGCACTTTTTATCATTCTCATCGAGCTCATTGTCTTGTTGAAATAAACATGGACTTA
Source organism: Hippocampus zosterae (assembly GCF_025434085.1). Taxonomy (NCBI): domain Eukaryota; kingdom Metazoa; phylum Chordata; class Actinopteri; order Syngnathiformes; family Syngnathidae; genus Hippocampus; species Hippocampus zosterae. Next base: position 21,209,977 of record NC_067462.1, on the reverse strand, counting down.
CCTCAAAATCTATCTATCTATCTATCTATCTATCTATCTATCTATCTCTCTATCTCTCTATCTCTCTATCTCTCTATCTCTCTATCTCTCTATCTCTCTATCTCTCTATCTATCTGTTAGAGCTGTCAGTTTAGCGCATTTTTATTGGCATTAATTAAAATTAATTTTAACGGGATTAAATTTTTTTCTCGCTGCACACGTCACAGCGGATGTTAAGATATCCTTTTTTGTCCCGCAATGGGGAAATTTACAGTCAGAGTTCAGAAAGGAAAACACTGGGTAGGGAGCGGGGGACACACGCTCGAACTATCCTCTTCTGAGGATAATTTAAGTCCAGGATAAAAAAGACCCAAGCACATAAATAAGCATATGACAGTTACAACAAGTCACAAGACATAACATGTAATGAGAGGGCGGATGGATGGGTCACGGACAGTATTGCCAGGCACACTGGTCTTCACTTTCTCCATGGATCCAGGGCATATCCGGCAGCAAATGTCCCCGGAGGGCAAGCAGGCTCCCCACTGCCTGCTCTTTTCGTCAAAAAAATGTTGATTAGAGAGACCAGCCAACTAATACCATGGTTAGTTCTTCAGTTATGTTGCTCTATAAATGAACCAGAAACAAAACAACAAGCGCGCTGCACAGGTCCACGGACGTTTGTTTTGCCAGCCATGACAGCGCGAGACACCGAAAACGGATACTTAAAGAGTGTATGAATGGAAAGGTTCCTTTTAAAAAGTTGCCAGATAGTTCCACTGACAAGACCAAAGTTACCTGTATGTTTTGCAGTCGTAAACTGAGCTATCATCATAGCATGTCGCTTCTGAAATACTGTACCACTTCATGGCCGTATAGTATTACGTACAGTAATACTACGTATGTACAGTAGTACGTAGTAATACGTACAGTATTTAATAAACATTAAAATACTGTATTTTACTGTTGTGATTTTTTGGGATACACCTGTATTGCAGTTTTTGTTATATAAACAATTTTTGGACAGGATATTTTTGTTTTTTATTGATTGTGTTGTTACACGTGCATTTTGTCAACATACTTGCAGGTTCCTAAAGGACATGTACCATGCTCATTTCCCAAATGAGGAATTTCTGTTATCAGGACAAATTGGACAGCACAAACACAAGTCCGTACTAGAGAATATTTACTGTATATATATGGCTTCAGCGGATGACATACTCAGAGAATGTTTCAGACAATGGGGAAGAGAGGATGAGATGCTGGAAGAGGGACCATCATGGGAGGACAAGCTCCTACACGGGATGTACCACCGGACCATAACTGAAGTGGCCAATCTCAAGAAGTCCTATCAGTGGCTAGAGAGGGCTGGCATGAAGGACAGCCCAGAGGCACTCACCCTGGCTGCTCAGGAGCAGGCCCTGAGCACCGGAGCCATTGAGCCCCAGATATACCACACCAGACAAGACCCAAGGTGTTGGTTGTGCAAAGAGGCACCTGAGACGATCCAACACATAACTGCAGGGTGTAAGATGCTGGCAGGGAAAGCCGACATGGAATGCCATAACCAGGTGGCTGGCATAGTCTACCGTAACATCTGTGCGCAGTATGGACTGGAAACCCCAAGGTCAAAATGGGAGAATGCCAGAGCGAAGATCCTGTCGGACTTCCAGATCCAGACTGACAAGATGTTAATGGTGAACCAACCAGATATCGTGATCATAGATAAAGGGCAGAGGAACACCGTTGTAGTGGATGTAGCGGTCCCAAGTGATGGAAACATCAGAAAGAAGGAACAAGAGAAACTAGAGAAAAACCAAGGGCTCAGAGGAGCTGGAGAGAGCCTGGAAGGTAAAGGTGACAGTCGTGCCTGTGGTGGTCGGAGCACTCGGGGCAGTGACCCCCAAACTAGATGAGTGGTTGCAACAGATCCCGGGAACCACATCAGACATCTCAGTCCAGAAAAGTGCCGTGCTGGGAACAGCAAGGATACTGCGCAGAACCCTCAAGCTTCCTGGCCTCTGGTAGAGGACCCGAGCTGAATGAGGGAGGGACACCACCCGAGGGGTGAGACGAGGATTTTCTTTTTTTAATATATAGTATTTTAAAAGTGAATTCATCAAAATGTCAGTATAATAAGCCTCTTAATGTATTCTTTTCAATAATTTTGTGTTAATACTCACCATTAATGTGAATGGTTTTCCGTTCCTCACGATTGCTAAAGATCCAACAAATCTTCCGGGGTTCTCGTCCGCTTGCCGGGCCGATAGGCCGAGTTGCTGCTGGCTAGCTTGCAGCATGCTCAGTAGCTTGCAGTATTTCACCATCAAGACTTGAGAGCTACGCAGCGTAGCTATAGAGCTAACACAATGTAAAAGATACCAGTTTGCTCAACATGCGACTAACGTTATTAAACATGACTCCTCTGAGCCTTCAAAGCCGCTGACTTGACGTATGTGCTTCCAAGACCGTGACGTGGTGGCGGCGACGCAGCTTCAAAGCATGAGTAAATGGGGCTCAGACGGCGCAGCAGTTGCCACGGCTACAGAACTATCGAACCCATACATCAAAATAACACTATAAAAAACCAACACGTCTGTATGGCACAATGGACGTTTATAAATAATACTACATATGAAAATAGGGCGGCCTGGTAGTCTAGTGGTGAGCACGTCGGCTTCACAGTGCAGGGGTACCGGGTTCGATTCCAGCTCCGGCCTCCCTGTGTGGAGTTTGCATGTTCTCCCTGGGCCTGCGTGGGTTTTCTCCGGGTGCTCCGGTTTCCTCCCACATTCCAAAAACATGCGTGGAAGGCTGATTGAACACTCTAAATTGTCCCTAGGTGTGAGTGCGAGTGTGAATGGTTGTTCGTTTCTGTGTGCCCTGCGATTTGGCTGGCAACAGATTCGGGGTGTCCCCCGCCTACTGCCCGAAGACGGCTGGGATAGGCTCCAGCACCCCCCGCGACCCTAGTGAGGATCAAGCGGCTCGGAAGATGAATGAATGAATGAATGAATGAATGAATGAATGAATGATATCAAAATAGGTTTACACAGCACTACACCGAGGCAAAAAGGAGTCACTGATGTTTCCTGTGTGTGATACTGCAGTGGAAAATTACTGCTCGTTTCTGATTATGAACATGCATCTTAGATGAACGTATTATTTTATTGCTTGTTAGAAACCACATCAGCGAGGAAGAAGATGCAAAATAACTAAATTGATAAATCCTAGATCAATGCAAAGTCAATAAGAGTAATTCAAAATTTTTAACAAAACCATGAAAGGGTGTACTTATTAATCCTGTCCTTTTTAAAATTTCAGCCCCTGGGCTCGGTGTACATTCCTAGGAAAAGTACATCAATCGCAGGGCGGACACAAAGAAGCAGCCATTCACACGGACATTTTATATAGTATTAACCACCATGCATGTTTTTTTTGTTTAACTTAAATTCTTCCAACACATTATTTTATTGGACTTCCCATCTCATCATTTCAGATATTCGGCAGGCTTTTGACTTTAATTAATGACTAGAATTTTGACCCAAAATTAGGGATCTTAGCTATGCCAGCTCTTTTTCTTTTTAAAATTGATTTATTTATTTTTTAAGGCGGCCAGACCGACAATACTGCGCCAAAAGGAGATGTTTGGTTTCCCTTTTCTTACGTGCACATTTACTGGCATAATTAACTCGTATCACATCTCTTTAAACAGCACGTCATGATGGTATGACAAAATTCAATCGATAGTACATATTGTGTATTTTTGGTCTTGTTGCTTTAAACTACCACACATTCACTTGTTGCCTCAGAACAACAGTTGAGTGACATGCTCTTGGAATTGTTTTGGGTCACCGTTTGATGGCTTTTGGTTTCTTAAACCTTTTTTGGTACGTGCGACGCATGCATTCAGCCATCTCTGCGTCCCGCGTCCTAGATGCATAATTTTGCCGCGGGTTGCACAGTTCCAAATAATGTGCGTTTTTGGGACGCAAGGAAATTTCTCAGTCAAAACAACGAAAAAAACTACGGTAAATCTTTTTTTCCAGCAACGATCGCAGTTTGACCATCCCCTCCATTGTTGTTTTGGTCTTGCGTTAAATAATCTCACGTGACGAGATTGGTGAGCTCAGCCTTCACCTCGCGGGAAGCAGACGATTGCCAAGTTGTGTAATGTTAAAACAAGTGTTGCGAACAAGTGTTACAAAGGTTTATTGCGGAGATATCACAGAGGAAGCAGCTAATGTTGGATAGTTTTTTTGCAATGATAAGTTGACTTTGTGAAAGCCTTGCATCACTGGAAGCAGAGTAAAGAGAGATTTATGATCTTCAAAGACTGAACCATGACATGAAATAAGAACCCTTTTCTCAGCAAATCTTGTATGCCTGAATGATACAAATTTTTGCAGCATTTGTTTATAATAAATAAACCTATTATAAATGCATATTGTTGTTTTTTGTGTTATTATCATATGTACCGTATTTTCACGACCATTCGGCGCACCGTATGGTTGGGCGTAGTCTCATTAATGGGTGCTATTTCTGTATTTGACACATAGACAAAACACACTGTATTATTGGGCGCAGTTTTACAGTGGTAAAACATACGCCAGCTTAAACAAATGGCATGCATGCGCGCACGCTAAAAACACATTAGCTTGAAGCATACGGTAGCATAGCAAGACATACTAGATATAAGCTAAAACATGTTTTTAAAAAGGCAACGGAAGCAAAACCGAGTTCCGTTGTATTTTATTTAGCCATCGTACAATGTACTCACGTTTTTCGATCAATCATCACACAGAAATCCATCAAAGTCCTCATCTTCTGTATCAGAATTGAACAATTGTGCAAGTACCGTTAATCCATCAAAAACGGCGTGTTCCCTCTCGTTAGAGTCACTCTCATTGCCATGTGGCTCCACAGAAATTGCCAAAAACTCAAACAACAGTGCAAGCAGACACGTTCGTCCAAGCAGCCAAAATCCATTCGCAAATTGTGGCGTAACTCGCCCAGCGCTGCCTCTCACTCTTTCTAATGTGTGTTTGTTTCCATTGTTCCCATGCCGCTTTACTTTGAACGCCCGGTCGCAACTTTGCTTTGAATGCCCGGTTTATGCCGATGTCCAGTGGTTGCAGTTCTTTAGTCAAGCCTCCGGGAATAACGGCAAGCTCAGAGTTCATTTGCTTGACTTGGTTTTTCACCGCTGCTGTGAGATGGGCACGCATGCCAAAAGCATAACCGATGGCTTGAAGTTTGAACTGAGCTTCGTAGTGTTATGTACTCGGGTAAACCGAGTGAGGGAGGGGGATCCAAAAAACGTAGACAAAAACAAGGTCTCCGAAGTAAGACAATTTAATGTCCAAACCGAACCGAAAATAAGCGAGAACATAAAGCGCTGGTCCACAATGAGGACCAGGAGGTAAATCAAAAACGACTAACAAAAGGTGCTTGCACAAAAGAGCAAGAAAAGTAAAGTAAATCCCACAAACTACGAACGAAAAACAATGTAACACTTTGTACACGCAAGAAAAGCCAGATCATCAAAACAAAATGGTACTTACACACAAACTTGGTACCGAGACTACACGCCAAAACACGACGAGGTCAAAAGCCACTAGTCAATGAGCAATGAGGTAAGCAATGCCAAAAACAATACTCCCATAACAGGTGTCGAACGTAGGAGTCCTTAAATAGTGTCTCTATTGATTAATGATTGCCAGCAGGTGTGCTAGAGAGACCGCTCCTGCCACCTGCTGGCCAGACCGAAAAACCGAAATGTGACACGTAGGCGTGTCTCTTTGTGGAATTTATTTTCGGGGGTTCTTGGAAACCAAAACCAAAGTTGTTTTGCAACAATGCACATAGCCACACTCTTTACAGGTGTTGGTACCTGCTTGGGGTGTCCCTTTAGCGTCCACTTACACGCCCACCCTTCACTCATTGGCGGACTTCTTCGCCGCATGCCTGTCCTCACTCACGTCTGCCTTTTCTCTCTCTCTCTCCATATATTTATACATACACGCCCACCCTTCACTGATTGGCCGACTTCTTTGCCACATCTCTGTCCACAGTCACTTCCGCGTTTTCTCTATATAAACAGCGTGTCGGCTGTAAGTCAGGTTTTGGAACTCAGCGCATACACAAGACGCTCCGCATCATAAGGCGTCCTGTCCACTTTGGAGAAAATTTAAGACTTTTAATGGCACATTATATTCGTGAAAATATGGTAATTGAATAAGTAAACCATTTCGGAATTTAAAATTTGGGAGTCTCTAAATCAGGGGTGCCCAAACTTTTTGGATCGAAGATCTACTTTTCGATCAACTAATTCCTGGGATCTACCCTTACCGACACGCGCGCGCGCACACACACACACGCACACGCACACGCACGCCATGATGAGAAACAGCCTGAAACTGAGGCATGCGACGCACTTTTGCAGCCTTTTAACTATCGTAGCTCACACGTACCGTTTTAAAGTGCTTCCCTGGGCCCTCCTCGATTCCTATTCTTTGCCCGTGCCCTCGGTGAATTGTACACGAAGCAAACTCTGAATGAGAATAATGATGATAAAAGATAGAGCGCAACAGTTTTGATCACAAGCTGCAATTGCAGACTGCTGAGAGCTAACAGCTGACGTAATCACGCGCCACCGTAAATTCAAGATTTACCTGCTTTATTTTATTTTTTCAATATTTTTGGGGTGAAAATGAGACTGATGAGATGATTAGGGTTCAGCGTACATGAACACAAAAAATATACTACTCACATGTACAAAGACACACAAATGGTTGTTTGTTTTTTTTCTCCTCGGATCTACTTGGGACCTGTCTTAGATCTACCGGTAGATCAGGATCGACCTAATGGGCACCCCTGTTCTAAATGCATAATGCAGGGGTGGCCAACCAGTCAAGAGAATAAGAGCCAATTTTTTTACTGTGTTACTGCTAAGAGCCACACACGCACAGCCGTGCGCACACACACACACACACACACACACACACACACACACACACTAAGGGTAAGATCTAAAGCCTGAGCCCGACCCGAAAGCTAAAAATCGGGCTAAAATGTCAATCATTGGCAATGATTGACATTTTAGGCCTGCTTAAGGCCGGGCCGGGCCTCTCTCTCGCTGACATTTTAAAAAATAAATATCACTGTGATGCTGAGGCGTTTTGAGGCCGTGAATAGTGTTGGTCACGAGAGACCGTGGTTCGCAAAAAAAAAAAAAAACAGAAGTCGCATTATCACAACACGTACTGTACTAAATTCTTGCAACGACAATTCAAAGAAATCTGTCTATTATCCACCCCTCATTCTTCTTCTTCTTTGTCACTCTGCCTCTCTCTCTTAAAATGCCACGCTAGATGCTTAAGGACGTACTGCTGCTGTTGTTAATGGGCCAATTTTCAACCTGTCAAAATGATGGATGGCCTTAATTTTTTCCATCAACTACTCAATGATGGAAATTTGTCGGTTAATGTACCCTCTGCAGAAACAGAAATATAAAAGATGTAAATGTTTCTACAGTCTTGTTTAACTTAGATTTCGTGAAAGACAGGCTTAAATTTGTTATCAGAAATCACCCCTCCTCCTCCCGAGTCTTCACAAATAAAATATTAAATTTCGGGTTTGCTTTGGATCGGGCCTGCAAATCAAATTAATTGGTCGGGCTCGGGTTGGGTCGGGCTGGATTTTTTTTGTCCAGATCTTACCTCTAACACACACACACACGCACACACGAGCATGCACTCGCGCACATATACATGCACGCCACGACAAACAACAGCGCCCGAACACAAATAAAACCTTATGACACAAACACCATTTTTTATTTATTTTTTGCGGCCATTTCCTCCTCCAACCACTTGTGGTCGACTTGAGACCAGTCTGCTGGCTCTTGGTTGATTGCGACCGACGTTTTGGGCACCCCTGCCCTAAAAACAGAGGTAATTCGCTGACAAGCTTGGCACTTAGCGCCGTTGTCTGCGCGTGAGCGGTGATTCAGTCATCTGATTGGTTGCCCTCTATGTCAATCGAGTAACAGAATTGATGATAGGCTGATGTAGTCCGTGCTGTGTACTAAGCACCGTTGTTTGAATGGCAACGCCATCAGCGAGGCATTTTCGACAATTGTCGTGTGATAGCCCGGGAGCCGCATGCGGCTCGCGAGCCGTGGGTTGACCACCACTGGCATAATGGGACTCATACTTTTCTCATCAGCGAGTCCCTGGGACTCGCAGGGCTCAAACTGTAACATTATCACTGTGCACTAATGTTAGACAATTTTGTCCTCAACAATTGCTTTGAATGTTCACAAGTTTAAACTCGCATACGAGACAGACGAATGACACTGAATTGCAAGGAATTGAGGTTTGCCAATGAGTGTTGGTGGAACATAAGCAGCGATTGATGAGTCGCTGTGATCACCGTTTTTGTACATTGAAGTGACGTTAATGTTTTTTCTCTAGAGCAGAGATGGGAAAACTATGGCCCGCGGGCCGGATCCGGCCCGGTGGTCTTTTTAATCCGGCCTGCCGAAGGTTGGTACAGTACACATTTAAGGTTCGATATAATGTATAATAACCTGTAATGACAGGCATTTCAACGCCAGGTGGCGCAGTTACTTGAAGTTGCAGAACACAGGGAGGGTGGGGGAGACGATATGGAAGCCCGCAGTAGCGCTCACTCAAGTAACTCCCGCTTGATACGACGGAATAAGTGTGTCTGCGTTAGAGGTAAGATCTGTCCTAAAAAATCGAGCCCGACCCGACCGGGCCCGAGCCCGACCAATGAACATGATTTGCAGGCACGCAGAGAAATCCTTCAGCCCACTAGGCTTTAAATAGAATAATTCAAATCAAATAAATAGGTAAAGGTATATGAAAGTATTTCTATACTCTTGTTTAAACGAAATTTAACCTAAAAGTTAAAATTTTCGTTGTCTGTAATTTGGTGTGACACGTGCGCAGTGCATGCTCAGCGTCTGGCCGTCTGCGGCTGTTCTCCCCTTTAGCAGTTAAATAGCAATTAGTTGACAGCGCCTTCTCTGTTTTATACAAATTGTTTGTTTTAAAACAAGTATTCCTTAGTTTCGTATCTGCACATCGTTTTAGTATACAATTTTAAAAACATATATATACATATTTTTTTTTAAGTCAGCGAGAGAGACTCTTTATTGCAGTGAGTTTTACTGGAATTGCGAACATTTTTACATCCTATAGATCAGGGGTGCCCATTAGGTAGATCCTGATCTACCGGTAGATCTAAGACAGTTCCCAAGTAGATCCGAGGCTATCGAGAAGAAAAAACAAACAAACAACCATATGTGTGTCTTTGTACATGTTATTCATATATTTTTTTGTGTTAATATACACTGCACACAAATCATATTATCAGTCTCATTTTCACCCAAAAAAATATTTTAAAAATAAAATAAAGCAGGTAAATCTTAAATTTACGGTGGTGCGTGATTACGTCACCGGAAGTTGTTAGCGCTCAGCAGTTTGCAATTGCAGCTTGTGATCAGAGCTGTTGCGCTCTATCTTTTATTGTCATGATTCTCATTCAGTTTGCTTCGTGTACAATTCACCAAAGGCACGAGCAAAGAATAGGAATCTAGGAGGGCCCGGGGAAGCACTTTAAAACGGTACGTGTGAGCTACGATAGTTAACAGGCTGCAAAAGTGCGTCGCATGCCTCCATTTCAGGCTGCTTCTCATCATGGCGTGTGTGTGTGTGTGTGTGTGTGTGTGTGTGTGTGTGTGTGTGTGTGTGTGTGTGTGTGTGTGTGTGTGTGTGTGTGTGTGTGTGTGTGTGTGTGTGTGTGTGTGTGTGTGTGTGTGTGTGTGTGTGTGTGTGTGTGTGTGTGCGCGTGCGCGTGCGCGTGCGCGTGCGCGTGCGCGTGCGCGTGTGCGTGTGCGTGTGCGTGTGCGTGTGCGTGTGCGTGTGCGTGTGCGTGTGCGTGTGCGTGCGCGCGCGCGCGCGCGCGTGCGTGCGTGCGTGCGTGCGCGTGCGTGCGCGTGTGTGCCGGTATGAGTAGATCCCGGGAGGTTAGTTGATCGAAAAGTAGATCTTCGATTCTTCGATCCAAAAAGTTTGGGCACCCCTGCTATATATCATGGCATACAAACGAAGAGGAACAGTAATGGCCGTGGAAGAGAAAGTGAAGTGTATCTGATTAAACGAAGCGGGTTACAAAGTACAAAAACTTCAGAAGACACTTGGAGTCTGAAAGACTCAAATCTACGAGACTTTGAAAAACGAGGAAGCAATTCTGGCTGTTTCCATGCTCAGAGTGAATTGCATGCGGCTCGACGGACAGTCGAGTAAACAAACGTTTCCTCCAGGAATGGTTTGACTGTTATTGTGCTAAAAATTTCCCGCGAACTGGACCACTAATAAGACAGCAATGGAGTTCCATTGCGCTATGGGCATCGAAGACTTCGAAGCATCCCGTGGCTGGGTTCAAAAATTCGTTGCACGACATCAGCTGAGCAACGCTGTCTTGTGTGGTGATCGAGGGGAGGTCAAGTTCGAGACAGTGAGTGAGTGGAAAGAAAGCCACCAGGTCTTTTACTCGTCTCATTTTGGAGCAAATAGTCCTAACTTTGTAATATTTTGTCATACATCTGTACTGGATGCTGCAGTTTTTGGACGATATATTGTTGCATTTTGTTGCTTGTGTTGTCATACATGTACTGTATGTTGTTAATATACTTGGACATTCTTACAGGACATATACCATAGTTATTTCACTGTTCTCATTAAAAAAATACTTTAATGCTTTTGTTCTGTTAATGTTTGGTATGGACTGTCAACATATACAGTTTTTTACATGTCCCGTATCTTGTGCTGACCGTGTCAAATTTAGAAATCACTATGGCCCCCCCGAGCCAAAGAGTTTGCCCACCTGTGCCCATTAAAAAAACAAACAAACAAACACGATTTTCAATCAAACGTTTAGAGTATATGAAGTGAGCATGAATAGAGATGTGCACATACATTTTGGTGATGATTTGTTAGGGTTAGACTTTAAACCAATTATCTTGCGGGTATCGAAATTGGTTAATATTGACCATTTTATGCAAAATCGGTGACTGTAGTGTGATAATGTGCAATCTATCAATGGCATTGATCGCATCCATGGTCACATTAACACATTACAGCAAACTCAACCGGCGTTGTTCTTTTATAAGTGTTAGCCCAAAAACTACTTTATTTTTAGCCTTGTTGCGGTTCTTGTGAGTGAAAAGGCTGCGCTGAAACGTGCAACTTCCACCTCCGCACTGTCAACGATGTAATCACAAATTAATGGCGTTCGTGTAGTGTTGTTGTTTTTCTTTTGTTTGGCTGGGAAAAAGTCTGAAAAGCATTTTATTGATGTCCAAAAAAAAGAACTAGCTTCGGTATGTATATTATGTTTATTTGTTTGTTTATTGAACATAAAACATATACAGTAATAATTTGACAGAAAATAAGGTAGATAAAAAAAGTAAAAAGAAAGAAATCAGTCTTCATTCAACACAGTTATTATGTTCAAGGGAGTAGGATGAAGTAAAAAAACTTATCTAGTCCTACCCCGTTATGCGTTTATATCTACTAAATCATTTTTATATCAATCAGAAAAGAAAAAAATAAGAAGAAGTCTCCATTAAGGCTCATACGTTACCCTTAACCGTGATATTTTTACAACTTTTGGTTTGTATCGGGATTATATACATCTACACCCTGCCACTCTTGTGTCAATTTTCTCTTGTATTCATAATGGATATTTCAGTACCTTTCTCTATTTATCAACTTAATTCTGATTTATCATTATATTTAATGTTTAGAATTTATCATTTTAACTCTGATTGATGTAGGTTGTTTGTACTATTTTTTTGAATTTGTTTTTGAACTCAGCAAGCGATTTACTCATTTTCAGGTCCATTTCCATTTCGAGATTATTCCACAGATTAACACCTTTGCTAGATGCACTTCTTTGCTTGATGTTTGTTCTTGTTTTGAGTTTTTTGAATAAGTTGGTACCTCTTAATTCATAGTTGCTTTCTCGAATTTCGAAAAACTTCTGAATGTTTTGGCAGAGCAGGTTATTGTGTGCTTTGTACATTAATTGGGCGATTTTAAAGTCAACCAGGTCATAAAATTTCATCGTATTTAATTTGATAAATACTGGATTTGTGGGTTCCGTATATTTTGATCTATTAATAATTCGAATTGCTTTTTTTTGTAGTTTGAGAATAGGGAGTGTGTTTGTTTTGCAGGCATTTCCCCATGTTTCCACACAGTTGGTCCTATATGGTAATAATAATGAAGTGTATAATGTGTACAAAGATCTCTTATTCAGCACTTCCTTGGTTTTGTAGAGGATCCCTACAGTCTTGGCTATTTTTCTTTTTACGTTATCGGTATGTGGTTTCCAACATAGTTTTGAGTCTATTACTAATCCAAGAAACTTGGTTTCATACGCTCTTTCTATTTCAATTGAGTTTACCATAATTTCAGCTTGCTGTTTGATTGGTCTTGTGCCAAAAACAATTGACTTCGATTTTTTCAGGTTAAGTGACAATTTATTTCTGTCGAACCAGTTTTTTAATTTGTTTAATTCGTTTTGTATGGTTGTCAGGAGCTGTTTCAGATTTATTCCAGAGCAGTAGAAAGTTGTATCATCAGCAAATAGGACACATTTAAATTGTTCTGAGACCTTGCAGATATCATTTATATATAAGATGAATAGTTTTGGACCAAGCACTGACCCCTGAGGAACTCCGTGAGTGATTTTCAGTTGATTCGGTTTTTTATTGTTGAGTTGCACGTACTGATATCTGTTTTCTAAATAACTTTTTATCCATTTATAAGCTACACCTCTAATGCCATATCTTTCTAGTTTTTTCAATAATATACTGTGATCTATTGTGTCAAAAGCTTTTTTTAGATCTAGGAAAACCCCAACAGTAAATTCTTTGTTGTCTATATTCGTGGCTATTGCTTCCACAAACTCCATAACTGCCATTGAGGTGGTCCGTTTTTCCCTGAAGCCATATTGATTCTCACTTAACAGCGCATGCTTTTGTATAAAGCTATCAAGTCTGCGAGAAAATAGTTTTTCTAATATTTTTGAAAATTGTGGTAGTAGTGATATTGGTCTATAATTTGTAAACAGATGTCTTTCTCCACTTTTATAGATTGGAATAACTTTAGCAATTTTCATTTTTGATGGAAAGATACCAGCTTTGAATGACAGGTTGCATATGTGCGTGAAAGGTCGCACTACATATTCTATAATCTGCTTGATTATTGTCATATCAATATTAAATCAATCAGTTGACTTTTTATTTTTAAAAGTTTTTATAATATTTGATACTTCTTGTTTTACATCAGTAAGGAACATCGTGGAGGAGTTTTTTTTCTACGTATCTATTTCAAACAAGTTTGTTGGATCATCAATTCGTTTTGCTAGGTTATTGCCGATGTTGACAAAATACTCATTAAATTCAGTTGCTATTTCTGCAGTTTTTTCCAAAATAGTATTTTTGCCATTGATAAGATACTCTGGATAATCAATTTCTTTAGGACTATTTCTGATTACTTGGTTAAGTATTTTCCATATTTCTTGTGTGTTACTTTTATTCTGCTAGAATAGTGGATGATAATGATCTCTTTTACTGGTTCTTATAATATTTACTAGTTTATTTTTATAGGTCTTATATTTTTTTCTGCTTCTTCAGTTCTCACTTTTAAAAACAATTTATATTAATTATTTTTCTTTTTACATGCGTTTTCTATGCCTTTCGTTATCCATGGATTACTTGGGTCTTTATACTTTTTGGAGACTTTAGTTAATGGAAAATGTTTGTCATATAAGGAGATTATGGTAGACTGAAATACTTCAAACGCTGTATTTGGGTTTTCGTTTGAGTAGACTTCGGTCCAGTTTTGTTTTTCTAGGTCTTGCTTAAAAGCTCCCTTGCTGTCATTGCTTCCTCCCTTGCGGTCGTCGCTGGCTCCTTCGCGGCTGCTGGCTGGTTGTCTCCCAGCTCCCTCGCGGTCACTGGCTCCCTTGCAGTCGTCGCTGGTTTCCTCTCGGTCGTCTCTGGCTCCCTTGCGGTCATCGCTGGCTCCATCTTGGTGGTCGCTGGCTGGTTGTCTCCTGGCTTCCTCACGTCCGCTGGCTTCCCTGCAGTCCTCGCTGGCTTCCTCGCGGTCGTCACTGGCTCCCTCATGGTCAGTCGTCGCTGGCTCCCTTGCGGTCGGTCGGTCTTGAAAAAGTTATTGTCCGTGTTGAAGTTGTTTTCAGGGTCAAATGTCTTGTGATCAGTAGGGTTGGAAGTCATCAAAGGGTTGGAAGGGTCATCAAAGGGTTCGAAGTCCATGTTTTCAATTTCCTGCTTCAGTTGGGTCAGAGTTTTTGTCGTCGGGTGACAAACAATTCTCAGTATGCTGCTTGATGGTGTTGAACTTGAGCCTGTTGTGCTGGAGTACTGGTGCGGGGGTGGACGATAAGGTTGTCATATCTGAAGTAGGCAGTTTCCCCTCTGTCACGTGCAGCTTTTAATTTTGGGAGGAGCTCTTTTCTTTTTTGTCGTACGGCATCTGTAAAGTCTTCGTTGATGTAGATGTTGGAGCCTTTTAAGTATTTAGCTTTTTGTAGGATCCTTGATCTGTCCTTGTATTTTAGAAATTCCACCACAAATGGCCTCGGTCGAGGTCTTCCAGGTTCTTGTCTAACTGTGTGGTGAGCTCTCTCCACCTCAATTTGCCCCTGTATCAGCAGCTTTTCCTTGAGGATTTTTTGAACATTTTCCTCTGTTTCAGTCCACGTTTCTCCCGGTGTTTCCTCAATTCCATCAATTACCAAGTTGTTTCTTCTTGACTGTCCTTCCAAGTAATCCATCTTGTCTGTTAATACTAGCATGCCATCACATATTTTGTAGAATTCTGTTTGCATGTCTTTGGGATGGCCAGTTTGACAGATTAGATTTTTTTTTAATGTCGTCTCCCTCTTTTTGGGTAACGTTGATGCTGGTTTTTATTTCTTGGACTTCCCTGGTAAAAGTATCAAGTCGTGAGTTTGTTGAGTCTATTATCATCTTGACAAATCCTTTGAAATTTTCCTGTTGTTGTTGCAAGAGCACCGTAAAAAAGCTCTTTTTTTGCTGGAGTAATTCGTTTACTTGAGTGAGGGTCAGGAAATCCTCATCCTGCTTTGTGTCTTGCTTCTGTTTGGGTGGCATTTTGTCGGGTCTCGTTGCTAGCTGGTTGTATGCTAGTTTGTGACGTGTCCAGTGGGCTTGCTGCTGGGTGTTTCTAATGTGGCAAGTGGGTTTGCCGGCTCCCTCACGCTCGCTGGCGTTCGGCTGGTTGGTCTTGGTGGTGGGTTCCTGCTGCGTAGCGTCTGTTCGCAGTTAGCTTCGAACGAGCTAGCGTTTTGTCCAACCCCCTCTTCACGTCGCCAATTTCTACACACGCGCTGCCACCATGTTTCGCTCACACTACACAGGGTGAAATTAAACGTTACTTTTATTAACCGAGTCAGTTAAAGCTCGAATTACAACGGATACAACCAAACAACAATGTCAAGTTGCAGCCGGCCCTGTCCGTCTTCCGATCATCCCAAACAGCTTGCGAGCTTCGCACTAGTCCTTGCGGACTTAAATTCTTAAGAGGAGCTACTTAAGAACTGGTCACTAAGAACTGAAGAAAAAATCATTGATTTCTTTCACACAGTGGTCTCCATGGACGAGTTAGTGCTCACAAACCAACATTAAATAAAAGACGAAATACGTCCACAGTCTACAGAAAGGACCGACAGTGGAAAAGTTGCAAAAGATGGATTTCATTTTTATGATTTATCATCCATTTAACTGCATACCATTTGTCACAAATGCTGCTTCAGACCTGGTGGAACCTGTCGGGACCCAAGAACCACCAGAAACGATCATTTGGGGGTGGAAAAATCATGGCTTGGCATTACATGCAGTATGGGGTATGCGAGAAATCTCCAGAGTAGATTGCACCATCAAAAGCCTTTCAGTATCAAGGAAGGCCTTCTACATCCCAAACAATGAGATGGAAAATTCTTCAGCAAAATAGTTCTCCTTCTCATACTGCACATCAAAAGTCATGAAAGCCAAAATGGTCAAGGTACTGTAGAATTGTCCAGCCCCATCACCAGACAAGAATGAACATTATTGAGCATGTCTGGGGTAAGTTGAATGAAGCAGGAGGCTTGGAAGATGAGGCCAAAGAATCTTGATGAACTTTGGGAGTCCTGCAAGACAGTTTTTGCACTTTAAAATGGCAGCTGTAAACAAAGCGCTTTGTTACAGCTGCCGCTGTTGTGAAAGCGCTATATAAATCAGCATGTATTGTATTGTATTGTATTGTATTGTAAAGTGCTGTACATGGAGCAATAATTATTCGTAATCGAGCAATCGTCATAAAAAATCAGGAATTCAAATATTGTGGACAGCATTTGACTTCTTCCAAGTGCCAGAAGACATCACAAGATTGGTGAAAGCCTACTTACAGGACATCCAGTTCGGTCTTACAGCACAGGAGAATACAACTGCCTGGCATTACCTCAAGGTCGACATTATGGGGGGCTGCACCATCGCTCCACTGATGTTGTCATGGCAATGGGGCTCATCATTTGAGGGTATGGAGTGGAGGAAAATCATGTGGAACAAGCTGTGGAGCATGGAGGCTGATAGGCTAAACCTCATCATTAGGGCCACGTGTCCTGCCCTCCCCAACCAACTTACATCTTTGGTAAGGAGAAGAACCAACCTGCCCCCTTTGTGCTGTCCGAGCAAGCCTCAAACACATCTTGGTGGGGTGCAAAACCAGTCTGACTCAAGGAAGATACACCTGTTGCCACAATCAGGTTTGGCTGACAAACCTGAAAACAAAAAGGTAACTTCCCAGCCGACCTTCCCACACAAAACACCTTTCGTTCGGGAAGGGGAGAAACGGTGGACCAAGCCAGTTCCTCCGAAGTCAGGCCCACTGACTGTTGCCCGGGACTGGTAAATGCGGGTGGACCTCAGACAGAGGCTCACTTTTCCACACAAAATTGCGTTGACTAACCTGCACCCAGACCTGGTCCTATGGTCCAAAGAGGTGCCAGTCTGCATGCGAAAACCAAAAAAATGTGCATAATCTCCACCCACTGAAATGCATTGTGAAAATTGTACAATGGAAATTCTTTTTTTTTTTTTTGAAAATCGTGCTGATAAAACTCCAAAATCCGTGTTCCGTGAAGAGTAGGCTTTTTTTTCATATTGGAAAAAAAATGAATCTGCAGGTGAGGGTGCATCATAGGAGGCTAAACATATTCATATCTCCCACAAATTAAAAAAATTGTGTGTGTCTGCGCGTGTGCATCATATCTCTCTCTCTCTCTCTCTCTCTCTCTCTCTCTCTCTCTCTCTCGCGCACACAAACACTCAATAAATGAATAAATTATCTGGTCAATGGCCACATGTGGTTTCCCGTCCCTGCATTAAGTAATACCATATAAAATAAATTCTAATATTTGTAGTGTTACTTCAATGAAGTGTACAACTCTGTATATTGTTAAATCCCTTAATAAAACCACAATTGCTTAAATATCTGCAAAGTAGCGTGTGAAAGATAACTATGGTCGTTTACTATACTACTCACAAAATGTTTGCTCACACAGCAGTGTGCATGAGTGAGTGAGTGGTCATAACTATAAAGTACACAACTACGACATCATGTTTTTTTATCAAAATGCAGTTTTTCTCTTGGGAAAATGTGTCCAATTTATGCTCGGTCATAGTGTATTTTAATATTCAGGAACATTTGATATTTTTGTTGTGAGTTATTTACTGAAGTTTTATTTTGTTTCATAGATGGTTTGTTATATATTTGGTTTTAAGATAATAAAACCTTTATTAGTCTCGCAATGGAGAAATTCCCAATTCACAGCAGCAAAGTTATGAAAGGAAACAACAAAATATAGGAGCTGCTGGAAAGGCAGCCACTCTCGCGGTGCCATTTTGAAGTCAAAATAACAAAAATAACACAACACACACAGACAGTCGTGCAATCTTCACCACTTTTCTGCATACACTTTGTTGTCTGAAGAAGTTATAGATGAAAGAGGAGAGGATGAACGTGTCCTTTCACCAGTGGATCAGAGACGTCATGCTGAAAATTGTGCACACGTCTACTACAAGCTAAGTTTTGAAAGCAAACAACAAAGTACACTTCTCCTGTCCCACGTAATCCGCTTCAAACTCCAAGCCGCGACTCTCAGTTCCAAATCCGCATCGGCGCTCCGCGCTGACGCTCCTTTCTTTTCATTGTCGGCTCCTCAAGACTTACATCCATCCAGCCGCAGACCGTTCAACAGCACCGATCTCTCCGCTGAAAAAAGTGGGGCTGTGAAAAATGCTGCCCATTACAGGCGCAAGACACATGCGCCCCGGGACTGTCCAGCAACGACAGTCAAATGGCGGCGACATTCCTCCCAGTCAAAAACAGTGTTGGTATACCCATGCTGCCATGAAGGCGCAACCACCAAGCACAGAGTCCTCAATGAATGTTGTGGCCAAAACATGCTGAAAAAGGTCCACATCAGGTCCACACGACGTAACAACAAACACAAAGTAACAAAACAAACACACACAAAAAAAAAAAGCAAGGCTCATGAGAGCACTTGCCGACGGCTGCCTACTCGGGCGCCATCTTGACTTCAAAATGCCATGTTGACTTTTCTTTCAACATATCAACTATCACTTGTCGTCGTATTGTGATGCAATTTGTATTGTCAGAATTCATTGAGAGGATAGGTAGCTTGTCAAACTCCAAAACTCTACAGTCAGGTTGGGACAAAAATACGGTATAGAAGAGATACACTGACGACATCATCAACATGTCCAATTTCCATCGTGAAGATAACTGACAAAGAACACATTTTGTTGTGTAAAAATCCACCACAATCATGGTACAAATTGCTTAATTTCTGAACACATCCAATGTTCTGTGTGGCTTGACGTTTCAGATGATGAAGCATGCGTGGGACAGCTACCGTCAGTATGGCTGGGGTCACAACGAGCTCAAGCCCCTTGCCAAGAAAGGACATTCTACAAATATCTTTGGTAAGACCCTCGACAAAAAAAATCATATCACACACACTCTTGCAAAAACCCTTGGCGTAAACATGGTTGCCTTCATGTCTGGTGGAGAAAATTACGTGATAATTTCCACTGCTATGCAGATGACTGCCAGATCTATGTCCCTCTAAGCAAAAAAGACACTTTCTCTTTAAGGCCACTTCTGTCCTGCCTGGAAGAAATCAAAACCTGGATGGCAAAAAATTTCTTGAATTTCAATGAAAATAAGACAGAGGTGATATTGTTTGGTCCCAGTGGCCCTTGTACATCCCATCCTGTAGACTTGGGCCCCCTGTCTCCTTATCTTAAGTCAACAGTCTCAAACTTGGGCCTTAAACTCGGCCCGTTCTATAACTCGGTGGTGGCCTCGGCCATCCATTATGGCATTGTCTGCTGGTCAGGCAGCATCTCAGCCCGGGACAGAAAGAGACTGGAGCGACTGGTCAGGAAGGCCAGTTCTGTCCTGGGTTGCTCCCTTGACACTCTGGAGGAGGTGGGCAACAGAAGGATGCTAACTAAGCTAAAAGCTATGATGGCCAGTCCCTCCCACCCCCTCCAGCCCGCCCTGACAGCACTTGGTAGCTCCTTCAGCCAGAGACTGTTAAACCCGCGCTGCAAGAAGGAGAGATACCGACGCTCGTTCCTACCGACTGCTGTCAGGCTGATGAATAAAAAATAACAATCATAATAATAATAATTAAATTATGTGAAAGAAAATTGTAAATAGTACTGAGATTTATCCATTGTGTTCATATTGTATTTAATTGAAAGATGTTTGTTGTTTTTTTTTTTCTTTCTCCTTTCTTCTTTCTACATACATTCTTGCTGCTGGAGGCTGTAAATTTCCCCAGTGTGGGACGAATAAAGGATATCTTATCTTATCTTATCTTAAACTGGACAGTGATTTCAAACTCGATCGGCAAATTGGTGCCATTGTTAAATCCAGCTTCTTTCACATTAGACAGCTGGCCAAAATAAAACCTCTCCTCTCATATGAACACTTTGAGACAGTAATTCATACCTTTGTCACATCCCGGCTCGATTACTGCAATGCCCTTTACTTTGGAGTCAGCCAGTCCTCCATTAAGCGCCTTCAGCTGGTCCAGAATGCCGCTGCTCGCCTTTTGACTGGTACTCGTAAGAGGGAGCACATAACTCCTACTCTGGCATCCCTTCACTGGCTCCCCATTCATTTTAGAGTTGTTTTCAAGCTCCTCTTATTTATTTTCAAATCTCTGAATAATCTGGCGGCCCGGTAGTCCAGTGGTTAGCACGTCGGCTTCACAGTGCAGAGGTACCGGGTTCGATTCCAGCTCCGGCCTCCCTGTGTGGAGTTTGCATGTTCTCCCCGGGCCTGCGTGGGTTTTCTCCGGGTGCTCCGGTTTCCTCCCACATTCCAAAAACATGCGTGGCAGGCTGATTGAACACTCTAAATTGTCCCTAGGTGCGAGTGTGAGTGCGACTGGTTGTTCGTCTCTGTGTGCCCTGCGATTGGCTGGCAACCGATTCAGGGTGTCCCCCGCCTACTGCCCGGAGACAGCTGGGATAGGCTCCAGCACCCCCCGCGACCCTAGTGAGGATCAAGCGGCTCGGAAGATGAATGAATGAATGAATGAATGAATGAATGAATGAATGAATGAATGAATAATCTCGCGCCACTTTACCTCTCTGAGCTCATCCGCGCCTACACACCTGCCCGCCGCCTCAGGTCTCCGGACCAGACATTATTAGAAGTACAAAGAACTAAACTGAGGCTCAGAGGGTATCGAGCCTTTTCTGTTGCTGGTCTCTCTCTGTCTGGAATGACCTCCCACTGAATATTCGGCAAGCCTCCTCGCTGCCCATCTTCAAATCCCTCCTCAAAACTCACTTGTATTCTTTGGCATTTGACTCAGCATGACTTAGACTTGTTCTTGAATTTACTATTCGGTGCTCTCTACCGTCTTTCTTACCGATTTGTTTTACTGTTTATTGTATATGTTAAATTGCTCCATGTACAGCACTTTGTATGCAGCGATGGGTGTTTGAAAGTGCTCTATAAATATAATTGAATTGAATTGATAATAAAACTTCTGTAAATTACTTGGTAAGTGCCTTTGCACAGAACAGATTCCTGAAACTTTGAAAAATACATTAATTATAGGCGATAATACAGAAATTATGGCAGAGTGATATAAGCAGCAATGATAACACATTACTCTGTGGTGGAAATGTCCTTCATTCATATCAACGTTGCATGCGCTCTCACTATAAATACAAATGAGTACTCTGGCCCACCAAAGGAAAAACAATATTTCTGAATATTACAAGAATAAAGCTGTGAAGTTATATAATTGCCTGAAAACCTACTATTTTATCTGAAGTTACTCTGCAATTCCCAGCCATAGTGTAAAACAGTGTTTCACAGCCAGGGCTAATCGGGTGGGTACACAAGCATGTTACAGGGGGTACATCAGAATATTTATATAATATATTTTATTTCCAAGATGATGAGTAAAAATGTTCATTTTGTAAACCAGTTAATAAAATAAACACCTTGTATCCTTGAGGAGGCAATTGTTTTGTACGTGATAATTAGTTCAAGTACCTCTTTAATGGGAACTTATTGAATTGAGTATAAAAAAAGCATGTTTTCTCATTTAATTTATTTTATGTATTTTCAAGGCAAAGTATTGCTTTTTGTTTTTAATTTGAGGTAAAAAACAAGATAATACCTGAGAATGTAATAAACTAGCATTCGTAGATGAATTAAAATTAGTTGTATATAATAATCAGGTATGACTAACAAGTTTGGCGGTAGACAAAAAAAGTTGGGAAAACCACTGGTGTGAGGCATAACTTCTTCCGTTGCGTAAAGAAGTCTGTCCTATTTTAAACCCTTTCATCCACCTTTATTGAGTGTCAATCGCAAGTGGAAGAAGAAGGAGAAAGAGCCCTGCCAAGTCAAGAGGACGAAGCGGAGTTTCCACGGAAACAAGGCGAGGTAGCTGTGGCAGGGCAGCTATTGTCACGTCCCGGGGTTGCCCATTGCGGAGTAATTGCTCAGCCTTTATTTGGACGCTCTGGCAGTCTACTCACTGCCGCAGAATTCCACGCCGTGCCAAAATTTCTCTCGCCCAATTCCTACTCGTATTGATTCATTGCCTCTTAGCCTTGTGGCTGTTATTGCGCGTCGTTGTTCCTCTGGCGAGTGAAATTTATATTCATTATCTAATCAGACCCTCCTTGCTATCTTTTTCCGCAAGCGTTTTCTGTTGTCCTTTTTATGTTATCCCTGGTCCCTATTTTGACCAGCGCTTTTTGTTATTCTCCCTGTCGGGTTATTTTGTGTTCATATTAAAGACTCCTTTTGTTATTTGACAAACCTTTTTCTGTGTCTGCTATTTCGGGGATCCACTTCCTTATTCTGTTGTGCACGGAGCGATCATTCTATCGCTTCGTGCACAACGTGACAGCTATAAGTATGTTGCATTCAGGAGACTCGGAGCTGCGAGTAGCAGCCCATACTGTATTAAAACCTTTCATATCTTGAAATTTCTTTGGTAACAAGAGGCAATATTTTCCTGTTGAGGCGTTTCGTAACTTGAAGATTTTGTATGAAGAGATGTTCGTAAGTAGAGGTACCACTGTACAAGTGTTTTTGTTATCCTCAGCACAATGCCTTTTTTAAAATGTGGTTCTTCTACTGAAAAAAATGCTTGTAGCCTGGTTGCCTTTGTTTTGAATTTGCTGTAAGCTAATGGTTATATCAGAGCAGCTGATATTACATATGGTCCAACTAGTCAGCTGATCGCAACTCCCGTGATTTGGTTGATTTGAAGAATAAAGTGTTTGTGGCAGCTCTAATGTGCAACAAACAGACCACTGCAAACTATGTTTAAGACTGTTAAAAGCAAAGCAAGTAACATGGAAGGGAAAATTCCCACAAAGAAACTGACCAAATATAATTATTTCACGTTGTTTTACCTATGACAAGAAAGGAACCCGGTGAAGGCAATCATGCAGTCGATGGCGCTGAACATTGTCAAACGCATGGTGTCTTTTTATGCATTGCAAAAGCAGTCATTTATCCACACACTGATATACTTCAACGGTGCTAGCAGCTGTTGTGATAAACTACATACACCCTAACCCTAACCCTAACCCTAACCCTAACCCTTTAGACCAGGGGTGCTCATTAGGTAGATCCTGATCTACTGGTAGATCTAAGACAGGTACCAAGTAGATCCGAGGAGTGTCGAGGAGAAAAAAAAAACAAACAACGATTTGTGTGTCTTTGTACATGTTAATAATATTTTTTTTGTGTTAATGTACACTGCACCCTAATCATCTTATCAGTCTCATTTTCACCCGAAAATATTTAAAAATAAAATAAAATAAAGCAGGTAAATTTTGAATTTATGGTGGCGCGTGATTACGTCACCGGAAGTTGTTAGCTCTCAGCAGTCTGAAATTACAGCTTGTGTTCAGAACTGTTGCGGTCTATCTTTTATCGTCATTATTCTCATTCAGAGTTTGCTTCGTGTACAATTCACAGAGGGCACAGGCAAAGAATAGTAATCTTGGAGGGCCCAGGGAAACACTTTAAAACGGTACGTGTGAGCTACGATAGTTAAGAGGCTGCAAAAGTGCGTCGCATGCCTCAGTTTCAGGCTGTTTCTCATCAGGGCGTGCGTGTGCGTGTGCGTGTGCGTGTGTGTACGTGCGCGTGTCGGTAAGGGTAGATCCCGGGAGGTTAGTTGATCGAAAAGTAGATCGATCCAAAAAGTTTGAGCACCCCTGCTTTAGACACTTCACTGGGTTTTATTCCCATCAAGCCACATCTTATTGCATTTTACCAGGTGACTGAAAGTGATGTGACTTCATAAGAAGAGCGTATACAGAGTTCACCAAACATGACTGTGCTATCAAATATAGTTCCTTTGCGAGAATTTATCTGGGCTACAAAGAGAAAAACTCAATCGCCAAGTGCCAGATCAGAGAGGGTTTTCAGACCTCAAAAGTCAAAACTCAAGACTCTTGTGAAAACAAACGTGTAATATTTCTGATAAATTAGAAATATTCTGGGAGTATCTCAGTGATCCGTTTTCTTCGAATACTTTCTTTTGGCGGATATCATTGGGTTTGAGTTCAATCTGTATGAATGAGGCGCAGAATATTTATTTAGATACTAAACTACTTATCTTGAGCTTTGTTATTACACTAATAGTACAGATGTACAACCAGCACAAATACCGTTATTGGGAGGGCAAAACAGTAAAAACTGTTTAGTGTGTTTTGTTTAGTGTTGCTTAACTCTAGCATGGCAATGATGGCAATGAATTCATTGCAGAAGCAGAAGTTACATTAATATGACAAGACAAGATTTATACATGTGTGTCTACATCAGGGGTGCCCATTAGATAGATCCTGATCTACCGGTAGATCTAAGACAGGTCCCAAGTAGATTCGAGGAGTGTCGAGAAGAAAAAAAACAACCATTTGTGTGTCTTTGTACATGTTAGTAATATATTTTTTGTGTTAATATACACTGCACCCTATTCATCTTATCAGTCTCATTTTCACTAAATCTTTTTTTTTTTAAATAAAATAAAGCAGGTAAATCTCACATTTACGGTGGCGTGTAATTACGTCACCGGAAGTTGTTGGCGCTCGGCAGTTTGCAATTGCAGCTTGTGATCAGAGCTGTTGCGCTCTATCTTTTATCGTCATGATTCTCATTCAGAGTTTGCTTCGTGTACAATTCACCGAGGGTACGAGCAAAAAATAGGAATCTAGGAGGGCCCAGGGAAGCACTTTAAAAGGATACGTGTGAGCTACGATAGTTAACAGGCTGCAAAAGGGCGTTGCATGCCTCCGTTTCAGGCTGTTTCTCATCATGACGTGTGTGTGTGTGTGTGTGTGAGTGTGCGTGTGCGTGTGCGTGTGCGTATGCGTGCGCGCGCCGGTAAGGGTAGATCCCGGGAGGTTAGTTGATCGAAAAGTAGATCTTCGATCCAAAAAGTTTGGGCACCCCTGGTCTACATGATTGCCCAAGTGAGAATTTTTTTCCGTTAGATGACACATGGTGAACGTCAAAACAAAGCCCCTAGTATAGGGTCGGCAACCCAAAATGTTGAAAGAGCCATATGGGACAAAAAACAAATATGTCTGGAGCCGCAAAAAAATAAAAGCCTTCTATAAAACTTATAATGAAGGAAACACATGCTGTATGTATGTAGGAGACTGAACTGTCGCGGAATTGTTTGTTATTCATTCCTTTATGTGTTCACAAACACCCCCATAGAATTTATTTTGTAATTTCCTCGCTTAATTTTTTTTTGTTTTGGTGCATTATTTTCGCTTTTATTAGTATCAGTGATCATTCATTTCCGTTTTTCTGAGGCTGTCTTTGAACGCCTCTCAAGTCGAACGAGAAGAGAAAAGTCACGGAGTCGTAGTCAGACGTCTCTGTCTTTGTCGAGACTGTTAAAAGCATAAATACCACACACAATAACACCACAGCTCTCCTTTTTCGGAGCTGCAACATGTATCTATATCTATTTGAGCTATATTAGCATACTATCAAAATCTATTTCCATTTTCAAACCTTTTATAAAGCTCCAGGGAGCCAGTAGATGTCGCTGAAGAGCCACATGCAGCTCAGGTCCCGCGTGTTGCCGACCCCCGCCCTAGTAGTACGTCACAATGATGTTCTTACAAGATGATATACATCTTGTTTGTATGAAATTTGAATAGTGAAATAATGATGACCTTGATTTGCTCGTAAATGTTCTGTTATTCAAATCTAGCCCTGTTTTGCTGGTCACAAAGCTGATAGACATATCATGACTCACTGGAAGTCTTTTTATGAATGGCTTCAGGTTTAGTGTATCTCCTGCCATTTAATAGAAACTTATCTAATTGTTCAGCCTATAAATCTAAGTCACAGGCAAAGATAGATGAGAAATTTGTCATTAATAATATTAACTGAAAACCTTTGCACAGCACACTAGTGTGCCACAGCACCTTGTTTGATCACTGCCGATCTAGTGCAATAATTTAATTTCTGAGGAAAAACAAAGAAAACAGATGTTTTCATCTTTTTCCAAACCGCCAGTTCACTGACAGGTTGCTCTAATGGTTTCTGGGAGCATAAACTGCCATGTTTGTTCCTGCTGGGCCCATTACAAATCAGCCTAAAAGTGTCATGTCCATCATCCAAGCAGGAAGATAAGAAATTACGTGAAAGGCTTCTTTTGTGTTTTTGAAGATTATATTCTGACCTTGAATATTTTAGACACAACGAGACTAATTTTTCTATTGCCCATCCAAATGTTTTGTGTTCAATTAAATCAAATACAGTCACTGGGTCATCAAATATAATCATTTTGATGCATATTTTGTTCTTATAAACAATGTTTCATACCCATATTTGGTGTATCAGGTGTTTCATGAGATTTCAGTTGTATTGGTTTTGAGACACACAACTAACACATTAATGATGATGTCACAAAATACAAAGCATTATGCTTTGAGTGATTATTTTCTTAAGCTAGACTGGGGTCTAACTCAAGGTGGACAGTTCCAAATAACAGTCAGTATTTGTTAGCACAAAACCTTCCAGCTTCTTTGAGAAAGAATATTAGGGAAAGCCTATTTGAACATCTGAACTTTATTTGGGGTTATTCAGAGCCAGTTTAAATGGTGGCAGGTGTGTGCTGATCCGCATTTAACATGAGCTTGAATGTACAGTGATCCCTCGCTATTTCGCAGTTCGTTTACCGCGGCTTCGGTGAATCGCGAATTTTTTCAAACATATTCATAATTTTTTTTTGAAGTTCGCAAACGGTCCACGAGAAGCAGTGAAAATCAGCAAAACAACAGTGATTAACATAGAGCGACATGTACAGTAAGTTTTCTTTGTGGAAAAGAATCGCTATTAATCGATGCATCGATGTGCGTGATGCGAGTGCATCGGCTCATTCACTGGGTATGACGCGATTGACGGGTAATATCTAGATTCATCACGATGCATTGGTGGGTATCGGTAAAATCCGATTCAAGCGCAGTTTTATTCATGTTAAACGGCACCTATCTGCCCTTTCCTAGGCGCAATGAATGCACCATCATTATTTTGTGTTGAATACGGACGGAAGCCGTGAGTTACATACAGTGCAGTACACAACTAGTGAAAAACTATGGAGTTCGCGCAAGCAGCAGCGAGGAAACTACTGTATTTAATGCCCCCACAACATTCAGATCTTATGTATGGAAATACTACGGCTTCGAAAAGAAAGACGGAAAGCTTGATAAAACCTCCGTAATTTGCAAAGAATGTTGCACTATGAAGCCAGATCAACGGCAGCACCACAAATATGCAGACCACTTAAAACGACACCACATCACCGACAAGTTTCCCGCCCTCTCCCCCGCCTCCCCGTCCAGTTCCTCGTTGGACACCGGAGAAACTCTTGGCAAACCAGGTCAGAATCAGAAAAAAATCGCCTCTTATTTTGGGGGTCGCCTTGCAGCTCACTGTGACCGCGCAAGGAAAAATTATATATGGATGACTCTTTTGGACATTTCATTTTGACACAGAGTGGTCTGTGTACGCTACAATACACACAGCAGCTTTGAGGCTGTGACTGCCACATTGTTTCAATTGTATTTTTTTTCCTGTCCTATGGAGATGGATATTTCATATAATATACTCAGTGAGTAGTCTGTTTGTGTTTACACTACAGCAACAGCTGTGAGTCTCAGGTGCCAAATTGTTTACATTTTCTTTGCACAAAACCCAATTGTGAAAAGGCTTAAATAAGTTGTTTTACACCTTCTACTGTTTATAAGGAATAAAGTGGTATACTTTTTGCATTACCATACTGAATTCCATCTTTTTTTTAACTTTTTTTCTTTGCGTATTTGCATCATGTTTAATTGCACAATATCACAACAAATTGCACTGTATCGGATCGCATTGATTTGAACTTAATGTGTATCGCATCGTATCACATCGTGAATACGGTGAAACGTATCGCATCATGTCGCCAGAAAATTCCATGTATCGTTTAAGTATCGCATCGCTGGTAGTGCATCGAGATGTGTATCGAATCGTCCTCAGTGCTGAGATTCACACTACTAATGTGAATGTGTGTGGGGGGGGGGGGCTGAGAAGATGCAAAAGCCATGTTGATTGACTATGCATCTTCTTTCTGTCTTATCACGTGGGTTACTCTTTGATCTATAATCAGTGTCTAAGTGTTGTTTACGATGCTGCTAGCGTGTGCGGGTCTGTGTGTGTGGCAGAGACGATATTATGCGTTACCGGAAATTTGCGTAAGCGGAAATTCCACTACCCGTAACCCGGATGGAGGTGTAATGCCGCGGGAGCTTAAATACATGCAACGCCCACCCAATGCGACGGAAAAGACAACGCTGAAACAAGTTTTCGCTTCGTGTTTCAAATTCTAAACGACGATGTGTAAGGGTGTTTTTATTGCCGTGCGTTTTACTGTAATTGTGAATGATTTTAACTTTATTCACTTACGTCCTGAACGCGGCACTAGCTTAAAAGGAGCACCCACTCGACATGACCGAAGGAACGTGTTCCCTTCGCCGTTTTCATTCATCAGATTTGAAACGAAGACGTGTAAGCGACTTTTTTTTGCCGTGCGTTTTACTGCAATTGCGAAAGATTTTAACTTTATTCACTTACGTCATGTAGATCATCGCATCGAAACGTAGAAGAACTGTAACGACTGGAGTGGAGTGAGAGAAATGTGTCTGTTTGAGCGAGGCTGGACACAAAAGTTAAAAAGATCCAGCAGACACTTGGAGTGGGAAAGACGCAAATCTACGAAACTTTAAAAAAACAAGGCATCGATTCAACTCCTGATGACAAGCCACCATCCAGCAAGGAAGCAATGCAAATGGCAACAAAAATCCTTCAGTATGCACAAGAATTACCAGACATCGGTGATCAACGGGACGGTTACTTGCAACTAGCAAGAAAACTGTATGACACGCAGGCAAACATTGTCATAAACCAAAAAATGCATCCAACAAAATAATCCAAAATACAATTTTTTTTCCCAAGACAGAAAAAAATAAACATTAAAATACTGTATGTATTTTACTGTTGTGATTTTTTTTGGGATACACCTGTATTGCAGTTTTTCTTATATAAACAGTTTTTGGACAGTATATTTTTGTATTTTGTTGATTGTGTTGTCCACTGTTCCACGGCCGGGACGAAAACCACACTGCTCCTCCTCAATCTGAGGCTCGACTTCTTGACGGACCCTCCTCTCCAGCACCCCTGAATAGACCTTACCTGGGAGGCTGAGGAGTGTGATCCCTCTGTAGTTGGAACACACCCTCCGGTCCCCCTTTTTAAAAAGAGGGACTACCACCCCGGTCTGCCAATCCAGAGGCACTCTCCCTGTTGACCACGTGATGTTGCAGAGGCGTGTCAACCAGGACAGCCCCACAACATCCAGAGCCTTGAGGAACTTCGGGCGGATCTCATCCACTCCCGGGGCCTTGCCACCGAGGAGCTTTTTAACCACATCGGTGACTTCAGCCACAGAGATAGGAGAGCCCACCTCAGAGTCCCCAGGCTCTGCTTCCTCCAAGGAAGACGTGTTGGTGGAGTTGAGGAGGTCTTCGAAGTACTCTGCCCACTGGTTCACAACGTCCCGAGTCGAAGTCAGCAGCGCCCCATCCCCACTGTACACAGTGTTAATGGTGCACTGCTTCCCCCACTGAGACGTCGGATGGTGGACCAGAATTTCCTCGAAGCCGTCCGGAAGTCGGCTTCCATGTCCTCACCAAACTCTTCCCACGCTCGGGTTTTTGCCTCGGCGACCACCGAAGCTGCGTTCCGCTTGGCCAGTCGATACCCGTCAGCTGCCTCTGGGGTTCCACAGGCCATAAAGGCTCGATAGGACTCCTTCTTCAGCTTGACGGCATCCCTTACTGCTGGTGTCCACCAGCGAGTACGGGGGTTGCCGCCACGACAGGCACCAACCACCTTACGGCCACAACTCAGATTGGCCGCCTCAACAATAGAGGCACGGAACATGGTCCACTCGGGCTCAATGTCCCCCGCCTCCCACGGAACATGGGAAAAGCTCTGTCGGAGGTGGGAGTTGAAACTCCTTCTGACAGGGGATTCCGCCAGACGCTCCCAACAAACCCTCACAATACGTTTGGGTCTGCCAGGGCGGACTGGCATCTTCCCCCACCATCTGAGCCTACTCACCACCAGGTGGTGATCAGTTGACAGCTCCGCCCCTCTCTTCACCCGAGTGTCCAGAACATGCGGCCGCAAATCCGATGATACAACTACAAAGTCGATCATCGAACTGTGGCCTAGGGTATCCTGGTGCCAAGTGCACATATGGACACCCTTATGTTTGAACAAGGTGTTCGTTATGGACAATCCGTGACGAGCACAGAAGTTCAATAACAAAACACCACTCGGGTTCTGATCGGGGGGGCCGTTCCTCCCAATCACGCCCCTCCAGGTCTCACTGTCATTGCCCACGTGAGCATTGAAGTCCCCCAGCAGAACAAGCGAGTCCCCAGCAGGAGTACTCTCCAGCACACCCTCCAAGGACTCCAAAAAGGGTGGGTATGCTGAGCTGCTGTTTGGTGCATATGCACAAACAGTCAGGACCCGTCCACCCACCCGAAGGCGGAGGGAGGCAACCCTCTCGTCTACTGGTGTGAACCCCAATGTACAGGTTCTGTGGGGGGTGCTTCGAGGGTATGGGGTACCGAACCCACTGATACGGGCTGTTTGGTCACTGTACCACCGATGTCAGAGTTTGGTTCGCATTGCCGGCAGTAAGTCGGAATCGTTTCCAGTGGGGGTAGGACTCCGCCAAGGCTGCCCTTTGTCGCCGATTCTGTTCATAACCTTTATGGACAGAATTTCTAGGCGCAGCCGAAGCGTTGAGGGGGTCCGTTTTGGGGGCCTCAGTATTGCATCCCTGCTTTTTGCAGATGATGTGGTGCTGTTGGCTCCTTCAAACGGGGCTCTCCAACTCTCACTGGAACGTTTTGCAGCCGAGTGTGAAGCGGTTGGGATGAAAATCAGCACCTCCAAATCTGAAACCATGGTCGGAAAAGGGTGGAGTGCCCCCTCCGGGAGATCTTGCCCCAAGTGGAGGAGTTCAAGTATCTTGGGGTCTTGTTCACGAGTGGGGGCAGGAGGGAGCAGGAGATCGACAGGCGGATCGGTGCAGCGTCTGCTGTGATGCGGACGCTGTATCGGTCTGTCGTGGTGAAGAAGGAGCTGAGCCAAAGGGCGAAGCTCTCAATTTACCGGTCGATCTACGTCCCAACCCTCATCTATGGTCACGAGCTATGGGTCGTGACCGAAAGAACGAGATCCCGGATACAAGCGGCCGAAATGAGCTTTCTCCGCAGGGTGTCCGGGCTCTCCCTTAGAGATAAGGTGAGGAGCTCAGTCATCCGGGAGGGGCTCAGAGTCGAGCCGCTTCTCCTCCACATCGAGAGGAGCCAGATCAGATGGCTTGGGCATCTGATTCGGATGCCTCCTGAGCGCCTCCCCGGTGAGGTGTTCCGGTCATGTCCCACCCGGAGGAGACCCCGAGGAAGACCCAGGACACGCTGGAGAGACTATGTCACCCAGCTTGCCTGGGAACGACTCGGGATCCCCCGGGGAGAGCTGGAAGAAGTAGCTAGGGAGAGGGAAGTCTGGGCTTCCCTGCTAAAGCTGTTGCCCCCGCGACCCGGCCCCGGATAAGCGGTAGATGATGGATGGATGGATGGATGGATGGATGGATGGATGGATGGATGGATGGATGGATGGATGGATTGATTGTGTTGTTACAGGTGCATTTCGTCAACATACTTGCAGGTTCATAAAGGACATGTACCATGCTTATTTCCCAAATGAGGAATTTCTGTTATCAGGACAAATTGGACTGTGCAAACACGAGTCCGTACTAGAGAATATTTAGTGTATACATACAATGATAAACAAATGCTGCAAAAATTTAAATAATTCAGGAGCAGGCCAGAGGATTTCGGAAATTAATGGTAACCGTTTTTCGGTTCCGTTGGATTACCTAATGGGAAACCACTATAACAAATGTTGGGCTCCGTAAACGTTCATCATGGGAACCCATTTTTCTATTTTGACTGATATTGATCATCAAGAATTCCGAAACTGAAAAGTATCATGTTTCAAGGGTCAATGTTTGAAAACTATGCATTAACAATGAACATTATATCAGCAGTTGTGTACTCCAGGTTTATTCCAAAAAATAAATGGATCAAAAACTGGTGTACTCATGTGGCATCATCAGTGGCATCATCTCACACTGCAAAGATTAATTGACTGGTAATCATTAATACAGGTAAGTATTGATGTGGCTTGACATCCTCTTCCCAAGACGATGCATGTGTAATCTACGATCAATTTGACGAAAGAATTTAACACACGTCATCATTAGTTCTACCAACAGTTAACATTCGCATTACTACACCTTGTGACGAATGTTTTATTCATAAAGTTACCATGCTACAACCAGTAAATTATAGAATAACCAATACTGTTTCATAATATTTTTCACAGCGATTAGCCTACAAATCTAATGACCAATTTGCCTCGTAATCGTGCCTCCGCGTCGTATTTCGCTCTCGCGTTCTGTGCATGTGTGTGTTAGTGCGCTCTGCTCAAGCGCCAAGGCCCACGTGGGGCAATTTTTTTTTAATGTATATGTTAATTGGTCACTACTTCGCGATTTTCATTTATCGCGGGTGGTTTTGGTCCCCATTAACCACGATAAACGAGGGATTACTGTAATTCGTTTAATTCTGAACACAGACACATCCCCAGGTTTAGGGAGGTGTTCATACTTACTGTACATACAACCACAACTTCAGTTGTTTATATAGTACATCTGAAACAAATGATTATTACAATATATTTGAGAGTAAAAGCAAGTTATTTTTCCTCATTCAAATCTTAATATCTGAACATTTAAGTATGTAAACCAGTGGCCACCAAACTCCGGCCCGCCTCCACATTTGGTCCGGCCCCTCTGAACAATACCAGAGAGTCTTTTGATTTATTTTTCATCTATGTATATTTGTATTTTCTCATAAAATTTGGCTTTTGCAATAAAATATTCCTTAGTTATGAACTATTTTCATGATTAACTATTAGCTAGTAACAATTTCCTATGCACATATAACGTGACATTTGTTCCATCCTTCTGCGGTCTGCGCCGTTATCTGGCAACCCCAGAAAAAAATTCCTAAAACCGTCCCTCTCAAAGAGAACATAGTCATGGCGAAAAGGTGATGTAAGAGGAAAAAATAATATTCAGAATACAGGGAATTTAACCCAAAATGGAGAAACTATATTCTTTTCAATGCAAAGAAAAGATTGTCTGTCTCATCTGTCGGTGGCGGTATTCACAGAATACAATCTGCGGAGACACAACAACAAGTATGATTTTTTTGCATGGGCAAATGAGAGCAGACAAACTGTCAACGCTAAAAAGAGGAACGTGAGCTCAGCAAAATACATTTGTACGCCAAGCTCAGCTGAACCAGAATCTGTTTGGGCTAGCTTTCAGTTAGCTCAACTGATAGCAAGCAGCGGTAAGGAGAGTTTGTCAAGAAATGTATGAATGCTGTCGCGGAGGTGGTGTGTCCCGAGAAGAAAGACGTCTTTAACACCGCAACTGTATCAAAAAAAGTTATTTGATTTTGTGTGGGTTTCTGGGAAACATTACATTTTTACGTCTAGGTACTCTTGCAGTCACACTTGTGCTGTTACAAACTGACCCCGGCCCCCCCATCAGAGAAGCGAAAAGTTATGTGGCCCTCACAGGAAAATGTTTAGGGACCACTAATGTAAACTAAAGTGCAATCACATTCGTAAATGAATGGCTTCTGATTTTTGAAATACTATTACTGTAAATTACATCATAACTTCTCCTCAGCTGCCGGTTAACCTGGCCGATCTTAGACTTTTCTCCAGATTGTCGCTACGTTTCTCCATTTTCCGTTATCTCTTCTATTATTTTCTTTTCTTTCTTACCGATATTTTTTATTTTTCTTCTTCAGTCTTATTTCAATGCAAAAAAACACTGTCTTATATTCAGGCCAATACGGTAAATAGATGAACAAGTCTGGATGTCTACTTTGCCACATTCCACATTTACAGCCATTTAACCTAACTGGCACTATTTGCTTTATAAAGGACAGCTTTCCATTGAGTTCACTCCCATGAACTGAGTTGCTTGCATCCCGCTGTGCGTTTTGGCAACAGTAAGTGCACACTCTGTTTTCAGTGGTAGGTTACATGTGAAATTACAAATCCTGTTGGTCCTACTGTTGTAAAGCACACTTGTGTACCGTATATGGCCACTTGAGTCTTCGAATTATTAACTTGTGTTCAGCAATCGCAAGCTTGAACCGTGAAAACCGAAACTGACGTGGAAACGGACTTGTGTGTGTTCCAGACTGATCACTTTGATCATTGATCAACTCACTTGTATTCTTTGGCGTTCGACTCAGCATGACTTGTTCTTGATTTTACTGTTTGGTGCTTTCTACCGCCTTTATTACCGATTTGTCTTACTGTTTATTGCAGCACCGTTGGAGCCTTCTCCTTGATGTATTCATGGAGCTTGGATGTTTCATCCTGGACAGTGGCTCTCACACTCACTAGTCCCCGGCCTCCTTCCTTTCGGCTTGCGTACAGTCTCAGGGTGCTGGATTTGGGATGGAACCCTCCATGCATGGTTAGGATCTTTCGGGTCTTAACATCCGTAGTCTGAATCTCTTCCTTTGGCCACCTGATTATTCCTGCAGCGTATCTGATCACTGGGAGGGCATAGCTGTTTATTGCCCGGGTCTTATTCTTGCCATTGAGCTGGCTTCTTAGGACTTGCCTCACTCGCTCTAGGTATTTGGCCGTAGCCGCTTTCCTTGTTGCCAGTTCGAGGTTGCCATTGGCTTATGGTATACCAAGGTACTTGTAGCTGTCCTCAATGTCTGCTATTGTTCCTTCAGGGAGTGAGACCCCTTCAGTGCGGACTACCTTTCCTCTCTTAGTCACCATCCGACTGCATTTCTCAAGCCCGAATGACATCCCGATGTCGCTGCTGTAGATCCTTGTTGTGTGGATCAGGGAATCTATGTCCCTTTCGCTCTTAGCATACAGCTTTATGTCATCCATGTAGAGGAGGTGACTGATTGTAGCTCCATTTCTGAGGCGGTATCTATAGCCTGTCTTGGTGATTACTTGGCTTAGGGGGTTCAGTCCTATGCAGAACAGCAGTGGGGAGAGTGCATCACCTTGGTGTATGCCACATTTGATGGACACTTGGGTAAGTGGCTTGCCATTGGCTTCAAGTGTGGTTTTCCACATCCTCATCGAGTTCGCAACGAAGGCTCTTAGGGTCCTGTTCACCTTATACAACTCCAAGCATTCAGTGATCCATGTATGTGGCATCGAGTCATAGGCTTTCTTGTAATCAATCCAAGCTGTGCACAGGTTGGTACGTCAGGACCTGCAGTCTTGTGCGACTGTTCTGTCAACCAGGAGCTGATGTTTGGCTCCTCTGGTATCTCTACCAATGCCCTTCTGCGCTTCGTTCATGTATTGATCCATGTGTCCACTTATCTTCGCCGCAATGATGCCTGACATGAGCATCCATGTTGTGGAGAGACAGGTTATTGGCCGATAGTTGGATGGGGCTGCACCCTTCGAGGGATCCTTCATGATCAGGATCGTTCGCCCTTCGGTTAGCCATTCTGGGTGAGTCCCATCCCTCAGTAGCTGGTTCATTTGTACTGCGAGGCGCTCATGGAGTGCTGTGAGTTTCTTTAGCCACTAGGTGTGGACCATGTCCGGGCCTGGTGCTGTCCAGTTCTTCATATCTGAGACTCTTTCCTGTATGTCTGCCACTGTTATGGTAACTGGGTTCTGTTCAGGGAGGTTGCTGTGCTCCTCTCTCAGGGACACCAGCCATTGTGCACTGCTGTTATGGCAACCTCCTTCTCCCATATGCCTTTCCAGTACCTTTCAGTTTCCAGTCTTGGTGGGTCAGCTCTGTTGTTAGGACCCTGCCACTGAGCGTACACTTTCGCAGGTTGTGTTGCGAACAGCCTGTTTATTCGTCTGGCCTCTTTCTCTTTCGTGTACCGCTTTAGGCGACTGGACAAGGCTAGGAGCCTTTGTTTGGCAGTTTCGAGTGCTTCAGGTATGGTCATCTGGATGTACCTCTCGGGTATCGGCCTTTTCATCACACCTCTCTGGGCCTCCGTCAATTGACTCACATCTTTCCGGGCCTCCTTGATCTTAGCCTCCAACCATCTTTTCCATGGTGGGTAACGTATCTCATGGCTTCCATGGTTGCTCTTATAGCCCAGAGTCTCCAGGATCACTGATGCTGAAGCGTATATCAGCTCATTGGTTTCTGTGATCGTTACGGTAGGGATCCCCCTTAGTGCTGCATTCACACTTTCTATGAGACTTTCAGATGGTACAGTGCAACCTCAGAAATAAGACCACCTATGTTACTGCTCAAGGTGGTCTTATTTTCGGGGTGGTCTGATTTCTGAAGTGGCATGCAGTAATGATAATGCAGAAGTAATGTGGCTCACATGCAACAATATACTGTAGCGTCATGTACACACAATGAGTAATAAATGATGGAATGTACATGCAACTTTATTGTACACAAAAGAAATTTAAGCATTTGAATAGTCTATGTAAAGTATGTATAAGGCAAGAGAAAAAAAACTACAGCTACAAACTATGGTTCTTAGAGGAAGTAACTATCCAAAGTAGATTGTCGTTTCTTGCTATTGTGTTTCAAAGCAGCCTCTTGCAGTCCAGACTCTACAGACATAATCTTGCAAAGGATGGAGTCTAGACTGTTGGCAATAGCAAACTGCTTCAATTCCCCGGCCCATTTCATTGCTTCCGTGTAGCTTTTGATCAACGGTTCTGCTGGACATGGCTCATCTGGCTCCTCATCGTCTGACTGCACGGTTTCTCCTCTGGTGGCTGAAGTTTTGGTTGTTTTATACTCCTCTACTAAGTCTTTCTCCCATCCCTGTTGGAGATCTTCAATAGCTGGTGCCTCTTCATCTACTGTGGTGTACTCGTTGAGGGATAAGGAGCTCTCCAGATGCAGATGTTCCACTGTGTCTTGCAAGAGCTCACCAAGCTGTGTGAGACTGTCACCTTCGTCGGGAGTGTCACTGCAGATGCTGCCCTCTTCTGAAATAACACCAGCTTTTTCAAAGCAACGCTTTATTGTGTGTGCCTTCACATTCTGGACTGCAGTGTGAATCCAATGGCATGCATCTAAAACGTTGATGCCCTTTGAAATTTCTGATGCAGAGCCCTTTTTCATTTGGCACAGTACAGCACGAAGGAGAGACGTACGATCGTGGCACTTCATGTTCTGGATGATGCCTAGATCTAGTGGTTGCAACACTGATGTAGTGTTCGCTGGTAAAAACTGCAGCGTGACATTAGAGAATTCCGAAGCAGCTGGGTGACAGGGTGCATTGTCCAGCAACAACAACACGCGTCTCTTATTTTTCTGCATCTTTGCATTGAACGCTGTCAGCCATTCGTGAAAAATTTCACTCGTCATCCATGCTTTGCGATTTGCTGTCCACAACACAGGCAGATTTTTGATGTTGACATTTCTGAAACAGCGAGGCTTCAGACTCTTGCCAATAACTAACGGCTTCTCAATCTCTCCTGTGGCACTTACACACATAACCACGGTTAAGCGCTCTTTAGCTTTCTTTCCACCAGCACAATCACTACCCTTGATAACAAGTGATTTATCAGGTAGAGCTCGATAGAAAGGGCCTGTTTCATCCATATTATAGATGTCACAGGGATCATACCCTCTTGTGAGTTGAGGTAGCCGCTGTTTCCAAGCATGGACTGTCTCAGGATCTACGCTGGCTCGCTCTCCTGTTAGCTTAGCGCCTCCAATGTTGTGCCTTCGTTTGAAACGATCCAGCCAACCGTTGGACACTTTAAAGGCTTCGTCCTTTTCAAGCTCCTTTGCGTATTCTCGTGCCTGTTCCTGGATCATCTGTCCGCTGATAGGGACATTCTGGCTGCGCACTTTTTGAAACCATCGCCAAGTTAGCTCGTCCACGTCGTCGTAGTCGCTTCGGTAGCACAGGCGCTTTCTCGAAGAGCTAGCGTTCGCTTGGTATGCGTCGAGGAGCTCCCGTTTCTTTTTCAAAATGGTTTGGATTTGAGTTTTTCCAACTCCAAACCGCTCAGCTAATGTTCGCTGGCTCGATCCTGGCTGCTCACTGGCTCGAATAACTTCTATTTTCTGTTGTAGGGTCAAATCAACTCTCTTCTTGCTTGCTGCCATTTTCACTCCTGCTCGTAATTATGAGGCGATAGCTTCCTCGGGACCGGATATCGCGGTCGCAATTCTGAATTCCGGGGTGGTCTCATTTCTAGGGTTTCAATACAATACAATACATAGGCCTTCTATTTGGGACTGTACAAAACCGGTCGTATTTTTAAGGTGGTCGTTTAAATGAGGTGGTCGCATAGCGGGGTTGCACTGTACTTCACATAGCCATTGTAATCGGTTTCTAGGTTGCCCAGCTTTCATTCTCGCCATGATCTTAGCTTTCAGGTCAATTGCTGCCTCGCTCAGCATTTCATTCATTGGGGCTGGCCACCCAATCTCATCATCTGCATTCATTGGGGCTTGCCTCCCAATCTCTTGTATGACCTCCTCCTCTGATCTGGCAGCCTGGGGCCCTTCACCATGGAAACCTGCGTTGTACCTCATCAATCTCAAGTTGTGACAGCAGTTGCCGTTTGTGGATGTTGGAACACTGAGCTACTAGTTGTTTCGTGGTCAACCGTGACTGTGGGTTTCGAAGTAACCATTTAACCCACATTCTCTGCATGTAACCCCTCTGACTAGGGTTGCTTGAGTAGTAGCATTCCAACAGAGCCATGCTATCGCATCTCGCCCATCTCCGCTTTGTTCCAGTAGCCCATTTTTCATCAAGGTGCTCCAGCACCTGACGCAGACCTTGTTTGGCCGGGCGACGTCTGAGACGGCATGTCATTCGTTTTATTGTCTCTCATCATTGTATGAGGTAGGCATTAGCGTGAAGGATCTTGCCCAAGGACCCACACTGGATGGTGTTATGTGCTCATTTTTTGCATTTATATATATATATATATATATATATATATATATATATATATATATATATATAAATATATATATATTAGAGCTGTCAAACGCTTAAAAAATCTAATCTAATTAAAAATGCAATTGTCATAATTAACTCAAATGAACTAAAAAATTAATCGTGATTACTCACACATTTATCGTTTCTGAATTTCCTTTTACATTTTTGTCCTATTTTTTCCCCCATTTTAATGCTCTCATCAACATGGAAACATGAATCAGTTTTCTATGTGCCAAATGCAAATATTTACTGAAATAACAATTTCGAGTTTCAATTTTACATGAACATTTTTCACTTGGTGCAATTATTCACACATAATCTCTCACACAACATTACTGTCCATCAATAACGGTGAAAAAAATATTTTGTCACACAACAGCTGCTTTAACAGCTTTTTTTATTAAATCAAAACAGAGCAATATAACATTATAAAGTGCACATCTAGGGTACACTACTACTCAGCCTATAGTGGATTTAAACCATGGTTGCATACTTCATTTTTCTCAAGTTTGCTTTGAACACAGCAGTCTGTTTCTGTATGTTTGTTGAAGAATAACGAGACACCGGACACCAGTGTTCATTATGTGCCGCTGTATTCGAAACTGCCGGTCTTACAAACAAGCACACGCACTTCCCCCGTGCTGCAGGGGCAAACCATTCTGAAAGGGGGGGGGGGGTTCACTCCCCCTAACATAGTCAGGCTATGTTGATTGTGTTGGTCCTTCTTGCACGGAAGTCTCTCTACGGTTTTGTGTAGACCTCATTTCGAATGACTACACTTGGTTCGATGACAACACTGGAGACATTCTACTTTCGCTAGGTCGCTACCACTACAGTGACAGCGGTCACTGTCAGACGAACAGAGAGAAGCTCCACCCGCTCTATTTGTATGGAGACAGAACACTGTATCCTTCCACACAAAATAGTTCCAAACAAGTAACAATCGCGTCAGTGGCATACATCGTACACCTGTATGATACAGAAAGAGAGAACAGATAACTTTGGTCTTGTCAGTAGAGAAATATGGCAACTTTTTAAAAGTAAACGTTCCATTCATAAACTCTTTAAGTATCCGTTTTCGGTGTCTCGCGCTGCCGTGGCTGGCAAAACAGAAATGGGCGTGGACTTCTGCAACGCGCTTGTTGTTTTGTTTCTGGTGTATTTATAGAGCAACGTAACATCCGCTTGTGACGAGTGCCGCATTAATCTCGCGAGAAAATTTTTACTCATGTTAAAATTCATTTAAATTAATGCCAATAAAAACGCGCTAAACTGACAGCTCTAATATATATATATATTTGTGTACTTTATTTAATGACGGTTCACCATTGGTCCGTACGAGACCTTAATTTGGACCGAATCCGGACTCCAGTCTACCATTCAAGATATCCTGCTAACATGACTTTCAAAGCAAAATGATATTAATCTTCCAATACACCTCATAGTCACAAACCATATGAGTTGCACCCTAATAAAATCCAAAATAAGACAATGATTATTTTAGCGCTGGATACAATGAATGCCTAAATCTTCACAGTCAGTCTTTACGAGATGTTTGATCAATGGCACTTGGGACTGTTACTGTTGGTAATTGCTCTCACTCTAATCTAAATGTCATATCATAACTGTTGTCATAAATCTGTGACAAGGGATTGTGCTTTGTGGGAATGTCAATGTACTGCTGTTATTGGTGATTTGGTGTGCTTGCATCTGGTAGGAAACTTACTCCAATCAGGCCAGAGGAAGTATTTTGCTAGAAATCCTGTTGTTTTCATTGTCCATATATTAGAGATGGTCATTCAGCAAAGTTTCAAATGAGCATAAGCGGTTGAGAAAATGGATGGATGGATGGATGGATTACTTGTTGTTCGGGGGGGAACAAATATTTTCCCCCCTTGAGTTTCCCTATCTGTCTTGTGCAGGTAATTCTCAGCTTGGAGCATCCATCGTGGACGCATTGGACACGCTGTTCATCATGGGCCTGCACGAAGAATTCAAGGACGGGCAGGAGTGGATCGAGCAAAATCTGGACTTCAGTGTGGTGTGTACCTAACTCCAATTAATTCACAGGTCGATTTTCGATTCAACAAAAAAAAGTTTTATATCAACAATTTAAGAATGCTCTTTCAACGGTAGTGATGACATCCTATTGAACATTTCAGTCAGGGAAAAAAATGCTTAAACAATAACAATTAAGGAGAATGAGTCTTCTTGTATGTACTATTCAGATGTTTTGGCCATGTCCGGATGTTTATCCAGGTGTGGAGATAAAGGGGAGCTAGAAAATAAACTGTCAGAATGCAAAAGTATATCCTGGTGTTTCCGTGAGCTAAGGCACATCGACTGTTTAAGCTAATCTTTTGCCATGTTGAGAATCTGCCGGACCATCGAACGACTGGCAGGTGTTTACTTCCCCAAACTGAACAGATTTCAGAAATACTTTTTCCTCGGCAAGAGACAGTCTAAAACGCTTAATGTGTGTTTTGGGGTGGGGTGAGGGGGGACCTTAACCTCATTTAATGTTAGAAAACTACGGCTCGTCACCTCCAAAATTCATATGCAGGTCACCATCTATAACCACACCAATCTCTGAAAATATCAAAACAATTTATTTTTATTGCCCTAAAATGTTTTCCTCATTATGCGACACTAGGCCTCAGTGCTCACCTATGGAGAGGAAGAAGGTCATGTCCATAAAATCTCAAACATTGGTGCAATTGTTCTTATATTTTCAGAGATTGATGTGGGCACAAGTAGAGATCTCCTCTGGAATTTTGGTGGCGAATGGCCATCGTCTAATAACATTTAGCCTCATTAAGTATTTTCTCTTGAATGAACCTCAGTGGGGAGGAAAAACCTTAATGTCCATGAAATCCCAAAAGCTCTGGCAACCATGTTGATATTTTCAGAGGTTGGAGTCGGCGTAATTAGTGATGTGCATGTGAATTTTGTGACATTAACCCCCACGGTAAGCTTTTATACATTGAGCGTTTTAGACTGTCCCATTTGTAGTTAATGCAGTGCCACAGTTGTGTGTTATTCATTCACATCCACCCCGAATAAATTAAATCCCCACTCAAATAGACTACTGGATAAGGAAATAAACAGGTAGGAAAATGGATGGAACAAGATAAAAATATTCAGTGCTTCACATTTTGTGGAAACAGCCTCATTCCAAAATGGAATAAATCATTTTTTCCCCTTAAAATTAATAACACAACACCTGACCGACAATGACAATGTGAAAGTATTTTTGAAAATTTTGCAAATTTATTAAATAGACTGGGGAAACAAATTTATCACATGACAATGTGAAAGTATTTTTGAAAATTTTGCTAATTTATTAAATAGACTGGGGAAACAAATTTATCACATATACCATAGTATTCTCAGCCTTTTCCACAAAGCTCAATATTGAGCTAAGATGTTTGGAAGGCACCCTACCTCTCTGGCAGAGCACAAATTAAATCAAAGGAATTGTCACGCACAAATCTCTGGAAAGGGACCGAAAACAATTGTGATACTTTAAGCTTCCGATGAGAACTCTGGCCTCCATCTTATATATATATATTGCGCGTCGTCCCGCACGCGGTCTGTCCTTCCGTCTGTCCCTTTTCAAAACGTACCTACTTCACCGCGCCGCTGCGCGCCGCCACTGCGCGCCGCCACTGCGTCGCTCAGGCAGTGGCTCACTACGATCGCGCGGGCATCTTAGCGAAAAAATGTTGTCTACCCACAAGCATTGCAATAAAATTGTTAGTTATTTAGTAGAGCTAAACATCTCTTTATTTTCGCGATAAGCAATGAAGATGAACAAAAAGTTGAACCAAGCAACAACACTTTTGTGGGCCGAAGGCCCACCTTACCAGCCTTCCGCAGGAACTAGCTGATGAGCCACCCGGAGGGCGGCGAACCACCACCTTACCAGCCTTCCGCAGGAACTAGCTGATGAGCCGCCCGGAGGGCGGCGAACCAGCTAGTCATCCATAATTGGAAGGAGTTCTGATCCACCAGGACTCTTCCTAAAGCCAGCCGCCTGTGTATTGTAAACAACAACAATTAGTCAGGGAGGTGACCATGAATCCGTTGGGCACTCTGTCAGAGCTCCAGCGACTCTCTGTGGAGAGAGGAGGACCTTTCAGAAGGACTGCAATCTCTGCAGCACTCCCATCAATAAGGCCTGCAATGTAAAATGGCCAGACGGAAGCCACTCCAGCGGGGGCACCCGAAGGTCTCTCAAAACCTAAAAAAATAAGGAAGATTCTCTAATCTGATGATAACTGAACTCTTTGGCTTGAATGTCCAGCATAATTTTTTAGAGGAAACCAGGCGCAGCTCGTAACCTGACCAATAGTATCCCTACAGTAAATCGTGATGATTAATGGATGGTTTTCAGCTGTAGGAACTGGGATTGAGTCAGGAT
This sequence comes from Hippocampus zosterae, assembly GCF_025434085.1. Taxonomy (NCBI): domain Eukaryota; kingdom Metazoa; phylum Chordata; class Actinopteri; order Syngnathiformes; family Syngnathidae; genus Hippocampus; species Hippocampus zosterae. The sequence goes on along the minus strand of NC_067462.1, from coordinate 21,166,184 downwards.
TGCAGGAAATAGGAATGTATCAAGTGACATCCTGGACGAAAACCTGCTCCACAGTTGTCAGGACCTTAGTCTTGGGCAAAGGTTTACTTTCCAAACCTTAAACACATAGCCCAGAAAACCAAGGAGTAGCTTTAGGACAACGGTGTAAATGTCCTTGAGTGGCCACCCAGAGTCCAGACTCAAATCTGACCAAGCATCTCTAGGGAGAAAATAAAAATGGCTGTGCACCACTGCTCCCGATTTAACCTGATAGATCTTGAGATATGCTGCAAAGAGGAATAGTCAAAACTGCTCAAAGATATATGTGTCAAGGTTGTGACAGCATATTTCAAAAGACTTGAGACTAATTACTGCCAACGGTGCCACAACAAAGTATTTAGCAAAGGCTTTGGATACTTATGTACATGTCATGTGAAACTGTGCTACGGACATTCGGTTCTCTCTTGTGGAGTCTTATTTGTTGATTTTTGGCTGCTGGGCTTAACTCCCTTTACCACTCGGTGAAATTGACCTCACTGACTTCCTGTTCTGTGTTTCTCCAAAGAAAACACACAAGTTAATTTGCTTTAGCCTTGTTTGGACTATTGTGATGCAACACATTGTATTGTCTGAATAGTGTAAGACTCCAGCACACATGTAGTCTATGATAATAATAATAATAATACATCACATTTGTAAGCGCCTTTCACAACACTCAAGGACACTGTACAGCCAACACCAATGGTAAAACACAGATAAAATAATAAATAAAGAAAGAAAGATTCAAGGCGGGTAGGCAAGTCTGAATAGGTGGGTTTTGAGCTGGGTTTTGAATAAGGAAAGAGAGTCAATATTACGAATGTTGGGAGGAAGTGAGTTTGGGGGCAGAGCGAGTGAAGGCTCTGCACCCCATTGTACTGAGACGGGCAGAGGGTAGAAAAAGGTGGAGGGAGGATGAGGACCTGAGTGAGCGAGAGGGAATGGAGATTTGAAGAAGATCTGACAGATAGGGGGGCGCAAGGTTGTGGATGGCTTTGAATGTATAGAGAAGTAATTTGAAGTTGATTCTAAGTTTGACAGGAAGCCAGTGGAGCTGTCGGAGGATGGGGGTGATATGATGGAAGGAGGGGGTTCTCGTGATGATCCGGGCTGCTGAATACTGAACAAGTTGAAGTTTATGGAGGAATTTCTGATGGACACCGAAGAGGAGTGAGTTGCAGTAGTCAATACGGGAAGTGACAAGACTGTGAACAAGGATAGCGGTGGTGTGCGGAGTGAGTGAGGGACGGAGGCGGTTTACATTGCGAAGGTGGAAATGAGCGGACCGGGTAATGTTATTGATGTGGGAGTGAAAGGATAGTGAACTGTCAAGGATGACACCCAGACTCTTCACCTGGGGGGAAGGAGATATCGTGGCATTATCAATTGTGAGGGAGAAACTGTCTGCTTTGTTTAGAGTGGATTTGGTACAGACGAGTAGGAGTTCAGTTTTATTGCTGTTTAGCTTGAGGAAATTGTGGGTGAACCAAGATTTGATTTCTGAGAGACAGTGAGAGAGGGATGAGGGTGGGAGAGAAGCGTCGGGTTTGCTGGAGAGATAGAGCTGGGTGTCATCCGCAAAGCACTGAAAGTGTAAGCCAAATTTGCGGAAAATGTTTTCGAGTGGAAGGAGGTAGACAATGAAGAGGAGCGGACCGAGGACAGAACCCTGAGGAACACCAGAAGAAACGGGGGAGGGATTATGAAGTAAAAGAATCAAGTTGAATGAACTGAGAGCGGCCAGTGAGATATGAGTGGAACCAACGTAGAGGGGTGTTGGTGATGCCTATGGTAGAGAGTCTATTGAGGATGATGGGGTGAGAGATTGTGTCGAAGGCTGCACTCAGGTCAAGGAGGATGAGGATGGAGATAAGGCCAGAGTCTGCTGCCATGAGAAGATCGTTTGTGATTTTTATGAGGGCTGTTCCAGTACTGTGACGGGGACGGAAGCCGGACTGGAATTGTTCATCAAGACTATTGTCGCTGAGGTGGGAGTGGAGCTGAGAGGCGACAGTTTTCTCCAGAATTTTTGAGATGAAGGGAAGATGGGAAATGGGGCGTAGGTTATTGAAGTCATTGGGATCTGAACCAGTTTTTTTCAGGATTGGGGTGACAGCTGCAGTTTTGAAGAGCACAGGAACAATTCCAGTCGACAGAGAGGAATGGATAATGGCTGAGATGAAGGGAAGCAGAGAGGGTAGGCAGGATTTGACCAGAACTGTGGGGAGGGGATCGAGCTGACAGGAGGAAGTCTTGGATTTAATGATGAGGTCTGAAATTAATGAGAGTTCAAAAGAAGAGAACAGTTTGCAAGGGGTGAGAAGGTCAGTGGAGGGGAAAGGTACAGAGGAGCCCAGATGCTGGTGGATTCTGTTGATTTTTTTCATTGAAAAAGAGGAGAAGTGTGTTGCATGTGTCACGAGAGTAAAAGTGAGGTGGTAGGGAGTCAGGTGGTTGAGTGATTCTGTTCCAAAGGGAAAAGAGAGTCTTAGTATTTCCAGCATTGGAGCAGATGAGTCCGGAGTAGTAATGTGATTTTGCTTGCGAGATGGAATCCTTGTAGAGGGAGAGTTGAGCTGCATAGATGTCCTTGTGAGCAGTGAGGCCGGTTTTCCTATAAAGTCTCTCAAGCTGCCGGGTTTGGGACTTCAAGGAACATAGATGAGGGGTGAACCAAGGGGCAGACCGAGTAAAAAGGACAGAGCGGGACTTGACAGGGGCGAGCGTATTGAGGATGCTGGTGAGACGAGAGTTATATCGGAAAACCAAATCATCAGGAGTGGAGTCTATGTCCGGAGTCGGGGTGGTCAGTCATGCAGTGAGAGAGTCAATGTTAATGTTTTTAATATTACGGTAAACAATGGTCCGGGGTGATTTGGCAGTTGAGAGCTGGAGTGTAATGTTGAATGAGATAAGGAAGTGGTCCGTTATTGGAAGTTCGTCAGCAGTACAGTTGGAGGGGGAAATACCAGAGCAGCAGATCAGACCCAGGGTGTGACCTTTGATGTGTGTGGGAAAATCTACAAATTGATTAAAACCAAAACTGTTAATTGAATAAGTGAAGTCAATGGTGAGAGGATGCGCAGTGTTGTCCATATGTATATTAAAATCTCCCATTATTATTACATTTGGTGACAGAGAGGAGAGATGGGTGAGGACAGTAGACACTTCATTTAAAAAGTCGCGGTAGGGTTTGGGGGAGCGGTACACTGTGGCAATAATCGTGGGAATGGGTCCGGATATTTGACAGACAAGGCATTCAAAGGAGGAAAGTGGCGGGAGAGAAACGTGAAGTACTTTCCACTTCTCGCGGTATACTATCGCGAGACCTCCTCTGCGACCAGAATCGCGGGGCTTGGAAATGTAAACAAATCCCGGGGGAGTGGAATCGTTCAACTGTGAGAAGTCCCCGGGAGTTTGCCAGGTTTCATTTAAGCAAAGAATGTCAAGCTTACGGTCCGTGAGGATATCTTGAATGAGATTATCCTTCCCAGTAAGCGAACGGATGTTAAGTAGCCCAAAGTTGACGGCGGCAGTCTCGCTGCGGCGGCGGCCGTTAGCCGACCTAGCCAAGCCGGCTAACGCATGATGGTCGATGGACCGGCCGGCATTTCTGGATGGCCGACGGGAGGAAGACCAGAAGGAGATGATGGTGTTGGATTGGTTGAGGCAGAAGCCCCGACGAGACCCACGATGAATATATTTCCGGGAAGGAAAGCGAACGATGTCCGGGAGCCAGTGTAGAGCAGGAGGGGAGGGCCCAGCCATTGGAAGCGGAGCCGAAGGACCTCGGCCACCGAGTACTGGAGCAGACCCTTGACAGGTCGATGGAGGAGCGACAGGTTGACAGGTAGGACGCTGAGACGCCGGGACGAAACCGTCAAAGATAGTTGAGAGTGCGAGGCAGGCGTGAATGGGGGCTGGGTGGAATGACTGTGATTTGATAATAGTGATTCCATGTGAAACAGTAAAACAATCGAGCGTAAAAACACCGTAAAAACACCGTAAAACACAAAAGTTTCTGGGAGAGAATGCAACAGCACAGGTGCACTGATGATGGAACTCTTCTTTCATGCAGCCGTTAATGTCCATTCAACTTCTAAACCTTTGATCCCTGTTGTTCACCTGAAATATTTTTAAACCTTTCAGATTATACTGCCAACATTTAAACCATTTACATTTTCAAATAGGCCTCCAACTGTCACATAATTTCCCCAAAAGGTTATGTGAACATAACAATGATACTGTATTGGAATCTATTCCCGTACAACCCACATGTTTTTATTTACTTAGCCCCCCAACACACAACTCTATCCTCTTAAAATGAGCCCTTTGTTTCTTGTAATGCTATGACCTTATTCTCGTTACGTGATGACGTTCTGATTTTAATTTGTATTTTTGTAAATAGTGATTTTTTTAATCACTAGACGGCAAGTGATTAAAAAAATAATCAGGTTAATCATGTGATCAATCATAGTTTACTGTATTATTAATATTTTTGACCATAATTTCAAGTATGGCACCACGATTTATTGCTGTTTTGACATCTCCAGCATCTACCTAAGACTTTCCTTCAGCAAAACAACATAGACACCACCACCACAAAAGGACTGTTGATCGCGGTGTTCCACCCTATAGAACTGATTAAATGAACTATGACAAGAAGTGAAACAATAAGTTCAGTGATTGTGTGTGCACTGTATGTGCATGTATCCAGGTGTTCATGCGTGCCTGGGTCCCCCCTCCACCCTGCAGTTCCGGGCGTGTGCATTGTGTGTCCCCTTCCCCCTACAATTTATGCATGTGTGATACACAATGAAGCAGTTGTCCTCATACAAGGGCACACAACATGTCTTACATGGCGTTCTGGTTTCACTTTACGAAGGCATCTTCTCTGTGATGCGGTTTTTGCTTTATACAGACGATGCTCGTGCACACAGAGCCTCTTTTGATGGCTACTTCTTACTTTTGCGCGGACAAAAGCGTCCTGCTGCTTTCAGTAACTCCATCTTCCTCGGTGTAAGATTTTGTTCCCCGAAAGCAGTCATCACGGGTTAATTGTTTTGATTTCTCTATCGCTACAGGTTCGTATGTACTCTCTGCTAACTCCATGCTACTCCACAACTCCGCCCATGCGTCCCTCCCCCTCTACATCTGCTTGTTCTGCAACATGATCCTGGCTGATCCCTTACAAACGCTGCCACCTGCTGGACAGATTTTAAATTATTTACAAGGCAGGCAAGCCTGATCCTGAGTCAGAGGCTGCGTCTGACCCTCCTGCATTCTACAATGCAAAAAAATGTTACACATATTAACACGTCATAGGTGGTAGTAGTGTTTTTTCTTGACCTATTTATACATTACGGGGAAGAGCTAAAATAGAATTTACCATGAAGCAGTCCTGGTTCATTCTCATCACTCATCGTGGCTACCTGCAGCTTGTCCTGATATTCATAATCAAGAATTTTGAGACTCAAAAGTATGATATTTAAAGGGTAAATGTTTGAAAACTACACATGAAGTCAAGATGGCGCCCGAGAAGGCAGCCGTCGGCAAGTGCTCTCATTAGCCTTGCTTTTTTTTGTTGTTTTTGTGTTTGTTTTGTCACTTTGTGTTTGTTGTTACGTCGTGTGGACCTGATGTGGACTTTTTCCAGCATTTTTTGGCCACGACATTCATCAAGGAGGAGACTCTGTGCTCGGTGGTTGCGCCTTCTCGGCAGCATGGGTATACCAGCACTGTTTTTGACTCGGAGGAATGTCGCCGCCATTTGACTGTCGTTGCTGGACAGTCCCGGGGCGCTCGTGTCTTTCGCCTGCAATGGGCAGCATTTTTCACAGGCCCGCTTTGTTCAGCGGAGAGATCGGTGCTGTTGAACGATCTGCGGCTGGATGGATGTAAGGCTTGAGGAGCCGACGATGAGAAGAAAGGAGTGTTCGCGTGGAGCGCCGATGCGGATTTGGAACTGGTTTGGTTTGTTTATTGAACATAAAACATATACAGTAATAATTTGACAGAAAATACGGTAAATAAAATAGTAAAAAAGAAATAAATCAGTCTTCATTCAACAGTTATTATGTTCAAGGGAGTAGGAAGAAGCAAAAAACGTATCTAGTCCTACCCCGTTGTGTTTGATATCAAAATGATTTTGATATCAATCAGAAAAGAAAAAGTCTCCATTAAGGCTCATACTTTAGCCTTAACCGTGATATTTTTACAACGTTTGGTTTGTATCGGGATTATATACATCCACACCCTATCACTCTTGTGTCAATTTTCTCTTGTATTCATAATGGCTATTTCAATACCTTTCTCTATTTATCAACTTAGTTCTGATTTATCATTATATTTAATGTTTAGAATTTATCATTTTAACTCTGATTGATGTAGGTTGTTTGTACTATTTTTTAAAAATTTGTTTTTGAACCCATCAAGCGTTTTACTCATTTTCAGGTCTGTTTCGAAGTTACTCCACAGATTAACACTTTTGATAGATACAGTTCTTTGCTTGGTGTTTGTTCTTGTTTTGAGTTTTTTGAATAAGTTACTATCTCTTAAATCATAGCTGCTTTCTCGAATTTTGAAACACTTTAGAATGTTTTGGCAGAGCAGGTTATTGTGTGCTTTGTGCATTAATTGGGCGATTAAACTGGGAGTCGCGGCTTGGAGTTTGAAGCGGATTACGTGGGACAGAAGTGAACTAATCTCTTTTCGTCAATGGAGGCTACAGCTTCGTGTATGCTTTCAAAACTTAGCTTGTAGCAGACGTGTGCACATTTTCAGCATGATGTCTCTGACCCACTGGTGAAAGGTCACTTTGATCCTCTCCTCTTTCATCTATAACTGCTTCAGACAACAAAGTGTATGCAGAAATGTGGTGAAGATTGCACGACTGTGTGTGTGTTGTGTTATTTTTGTTATTTTGACTTCAAAATAGCGCTGCGAGAGTGGCTGCCTTTCCAGCAGCTTCTATATTTTTTTGTTCTACTTCTTCCTTTCATAACTTTGCTGCTGTGAATTGGGAATTTCTCCATTGCGAGACTAATAAAGGTTTTCTTATGTTTTCTTAAGAACAATTAACATAATTGCATCAACAGCTGTGTACTCCAGGTTTATTCAATCAAATAAATGGATCAAAATATGTTGTTTAGCACTTTTATTGTACTCATATGGCATCATGAATACAGCATACCACAAAATCTGAGTTTTATTTTCCCCATTCTCACACTGCAAAGATTAATTTACTGGTAATCATTAAGAAAAGAAAATCTTTAATATATATATAATATATATATTAATATATCAATAATGAAATAATTATGAAATACTATAGCCATCAGTAACATATATGTGTCCACAATACTTCAGACCTGGCTATATACCATGGGCGACAAGTAAACCTGACACTATTAACATGATATGTGTGTGGGTGTATTGTTTATGGAAATAAACATAATATCAATGGCTACTCACCCCCTTTATTAATACAAAAGCATGTATGAGGAATTGAATGATGAATCTTTTAAAAAATGACCTTATTCCTACATAGACTTATAGTATTGATATGGCTTGACATCCTCTTTGCAACCCCAAGACGATGCCCTGTGTAATCTACGATCAATTTGATAAAAGAATATAACACGTCAATAGGGGTGTTCACACGGCACACATTTGCTCCGGCGCTGCACCGATGTATTTTGTTGCGATATATCACCGCAGCAAATAGTGTGGAGCGTTCACACGTACAAAGCCGCTGAGCGTGTCAGCATCGGCACAGCGTCGGTGCAGCCCCACTTGCGTTCACATGGCAGTTTCTGCAGCGGAGCAAAACGACAGAAAAAAAATGAGCTGTCGTGTTGGGTCTTTTTAAAACGTATACACAACTCAAGCGACTACTGGACAGTAGGGATGTGAATCTCAGCACTGAGGACGATTCGATACACATCACGATCCACTGCCAGCGATGCGATACTTAAACGATACATGGAATTTTCTGGCGATACGATGCGATACGTTTCACTGTCGTCACGATGCGATACGATTCGATACACATTAAGTTCAAATCAATGCGATCCGATACGATACAATGCAATTTGTTGCGATATTGTGCAATTAAACATGATGCAAATAAGCAAAGAAAAAAAGCTTTTAAAAAGATGGAATTCAGTATGGTATTACAAAAAGGATACCACTTTATTCCTTATAAAGAGTAGGACTTGTAAAACAACTTATTTAAGCCCTTTCACAATTGGGTTTTGTGCAAAGAAAATGTAAACAATTTGGCACCTGAGACTCACAGCTGTTGCTATAGTGTAAACACAAACAGACTCTCACTGAGTGTCTTATATGAAATATTCATATATATATATATATATATATATATATATATATATATATATATATATATATATGAATCTATAGCGCAAGATGTCCACCCATCCAACTGCAACTCTTTGCGCACTGTTCAGCGACACAGTAATCTCACTTCTCACTTTGTTGTACACATCGGGAATATGTTTGTAAGTGAACACAGACCTGTCTGGTATTTTATACCTGGGTTCCAAAACGTGCACGAGCTATCTGAAAACCTCGTTGTCCACCACGCTAAGGCTGGAGGTCTTTGCATATGAAATAAGCAGTGGCCTTAGTTATAGCCATTGCGCGGTCACAGTGAGTTGCAAGGGGACTCCCAAAATAAGAGGCAATTTTTTTCTGATCCTGACCTGGTTTACCAAGAGTTTCTCCGGTGTCCGACGAGGAACTGGGCGGGGAAGCGGGAGGGAAACTTGTCGGTGATCTGGTGCCATCGGTTTAAGTGGGTCTGCATATTTGTGGTGCTGCCGTTGTATGGCTTCTTAGTGCGACATTCCTCGCAAATTACGGAGGTTTTATCAAGCTTTCCGTCTTTCTTTTCGAAGCCGTAGTATTTCCAAACATAAGATTTGAATGTTGCGGCTGCATTAAATATAGTAGTTTCCTTGCTGCTGCGTGCGCTAACTTCCATAATGTTTCGCTCGTTGTGTACTGGACTGTATGTGACGCACGGCTACCGTCCGTATTCAACACAAAACGCAAAGCAATGATGGTGCATTCATTGCGCCTAGGAAAGGGCAGATATGTGACGTTTAACATGAATAAAACGGCGATTGAATCGGATTTTACCGATACCCATCAATGCATCGTGATGAATCGCGATTTCACCGATACCCATCAATGCATCGTGATGAATCGCGATTTCACCCGTCAATCGCGTCGTACCCAGTGAATGAGCCGATGCACTCGGATCGCGGACGTGCGCGTCGATGTATCGATTAATATCGATTATTTTCCACACCCTTACTGGACAGGCACGTCCTTCTCCTTCTCTGTCTCTGTGCCTTCTGCTTGAGATTGACCGCCCCCGAAAACGTAAATGAACGATGACTTCAATGACACTCAGAAAAGCAAACACGTAATGCGCCAAACAGAAAATCAAGAGAGGGAATTACAAAATAAATTATATGGGGGGCGGGGGTTGTAAACACACAACAAATGAACAAACTACACAAACAACTCCGAGACAGTCCAGTCTCCTACAAAAGGAAAGATGTTACCAGCCAAGTCTTGTGTCGTTATTAAACAAACACATGACGAAAGTCCGACAGAGCACGAAAGCAACGCATTCTCGCTGGACGTAAACTATTCACAAGCATTTGCTCTGGAGCAAATTTAACCCACTTGCGTTCACACGTGCACATTTACACCGGTGCTGTTTCGCAAATGAGCATTTGCTCTGGAGCTAATTTTTGAACCACCTCCCTGAGGTGGATCAAATTTGGTCCGGTGTAAGCTGTTTTCCGGGGCTTCGCCGGAGCTAATTTGCACGTGTGAACTTGTGCTTGCTCTACCAAAGTTTGTAGGTAACATAGAGCCAATGTGTATATTGGCAAGATTTTCTGTTCTTTTTCAGCTGTTATTTTATTCTTTTTCTCTGTCCGAACTAATGTGTTGGCCGTGGGCATCGGTTATCCTTCGGGCCTGCTCTATAAACGGCTAAAGTGATGGGAGATTGTGATTTTCTTGGAATATTGTATAAGTGATTGTTTGAAAATGTAAACACTATCAGAGATTTGTAGAACGAAAGTGTGTTGATATTTATCTGGTACCTAATACTGTGAAAGATCATTAACATGAGTGCCTTCACATGCCGTAAATGAGCATTCATTATTAATGAAGCATACATTGTTAAAGGTAATTTGAGCAGATTTATTTCATAATTCGAGTGTGTATCAAAATAAGATAAGATATCCTTTATTTGTCCCACAATGGGGAAATTTACAGCCTCCAGCAGCAAGAATGTATGTAGAAAGAAGAGAAAAAAAACCCAACAACAAACATCCTACAATTAAATACAATATGAACACAAATGGATAAATCGCAGTACTATTTACAATTTACCTTCACATCATTTAATTATTATTATTATTATTATGATTGTTATTTTTTATTCATCAGCCTGACAGCAGTCGGTTGGAACGAGCGTCGGTATCTCTCCTTCTTGCAGCGCGGGTGTAACAGTCTCTGGCTGAAGGAGCTACCAAGTGCTGTCAGGGCGGGTTGGAGGGGGTGGGAGGGACTGGCCATCATAGCTTTTAGCTTAGTTAGCATCCTTCTGTTGCCCACCTCCTCCAGAGTCTCAAGGGAGCAACCCAGGACAGAACTGGCCTTCCTGACCAGTCGCTCCAGTCTCTTTCTGTCCCGGGCCGAGATGCTGCCTGACCAGCAGACAATGCCATAATAGATGGCCGAGGCCACCACCGAGTTATAGAACGTCTTAAGGAGTGACCCCTGAACCCCAAAAGACCTCAGTTTCCTGAGTAGGAAGAGTCGGCTCTGTCCTTTCCTAATCAGGGTGTCCGTGTTTGTGGACCAGTCCAGTTTGTCGTTGAGAAGAACACCAAGGTACTTGTAGGAGGTCACCCTCTCTATGTCCATACCCTGGATGTTCATCGGTGCTGGTGAGGACTTTTTCCTGCAGAAATCCACAACCAACTCCTTAGTTTTCCTCGGGTTGATCTGGAGGAGATTCTGCTGGCACCAGTCCACAAAGTCCTTTGTCAGTCCCCTGTACTCCCGATCATCCCCTTCTGTAATGAGGCCAACAATCGCAGAGTCATCGAAGAACTTCTGAAGGTGGCAGTTTGGAGTGTCATGTCTGAAGTCCGAGGTGTAGAGGATGAACAGGAATGGAGCCAGAACAGTCCCCTGCGGCGCTCCAGTGCTGCAGAGAAGCCGGTCCGACTCACAGCTCTGCAATCTCACGTACTGCGGCCGATTTGTGAGGTAATCTATGATCCATGCTGTGAGATGGTGGTCCACTCCGGCGTTCTGCAGTTTGCCTCCCAGCAAATTGGGCTGGATGGTGTTGAAGGCACTGGAGAAATCAAAGAACATGATTCTCACAGTGCTCCCAGCCTTCTCCAAGTGTGACAGCCCTGAGTGGAGGAGGTAGATAATGGCGTCTTCCACGCCGATGCCAGGCTGATGGGCAAACTGCAGCGGGTCCAGTGACGGGCTCACCAGCGGTCGAAGGTGGGCGAGGATGAGTCTCTCCAGCGTCTTCATCAGGTGAGACGTCAGCGCCACCGGTCTGTAGCTGTTCAGCTCCTTAGGGTGGGGGGTCTTGGGCACTGGGACCAGGCACGAAGTTTTCCACAGCTGTGGAGCTCTGCCCAGCTTCAGGCTCAGGTTGAAGATGTGCTGGACAATGTTACACAGCTGGTCAGAGCAGGTCCTGAGGAGCCGGGAACTGATCTTGTCCGGACCTGCTGCCTTCCTCACATTCATCTTCCTCAGTTGGTTCCTTACCTGCTCTGTTGTGACGGACAGGCAGGAACCAGGTGACATACTGGGTTGATGAGAGCTGGTCGAAAGAGAAAATGCTCCCTACACGTTGATCAGGACCCAAGAATTAGCTCGGACTTTGAACAAGGTGACCCCTGCCATAGGTTACTGGTTTTAATTTATACATCAATTTCAAAAAGTCATGGTTTCGAGATACGGTATGACCCGTGTATAATTGTGTGGGTGTGGGTGGGTGTCTGTCGTCAATTTTACAATTTGAAATCCAAAAAGTAGTGTTTCCACAGTGCTTCAGTTAACATTCAAGTATGCCTTCCCTATTAACCACCAAGTGTGCAAATCAATGTACTGTTTCAGAGGTTGAGTCTTAGGAGCTTGTCAGTCTTTTCTGAAAGCCCTGGTGTCAACTGCGGTGTCTCAGTCTGAACACTCATGGGGAAAAAAAGAATGTGTGGATAAGTCACTCTGACAGGAAGGGCAAGCCCTCAGCATGCCACTCTATTTTAACTCAAGGTCGACTTGCAACTTGGTTAACTGTCTGCAGCTCCTGCTATTGTCTTGCAAAACAGCAGAGATCCTGACCGCTGGGATTATGCTACTCTAAATTTTGATGTACAGTGATTTGGCTTGCACTGACCTGGAAATGTTAAGATCTGCACCCAACAAAAGACTCCAATTTCCTCACTGCGTAACAGGAGAGGCACCAATCAGGACATTCAGTGATTTTCTAGCTATGTTAATGGTTTGACAACCAAAGAAGACATCTTGCGATCATAGTCGTTGTTCCACAACTCCTTTCCCAGTTTTTCTCCTCTTAACCTCGCCATCGGTATTGGTGTAAAATGTCACCACCACTTTTAAAGGGGAAGTCGAGTCAAAAATGTTCTTTGTAATAATGTGGCCTAGGCATCACCACAAGTCTAAACACAGCATTCTGATTAATATTGTGTTTGTAGAAGACAAATTAAGATGAATAATGTACTTGGTTTTATCCATCTCAGGGTGCTGCCATTTTGCCTTGTACAACTACTTGTTGTTGACTGAAAATGACATTACAGTGCCGAAGGGCTCATCTTGAAAACCGAGTTTCGACTAGTGCGGGCGGTTTGAAGATACAGTATTATTGTTAAGGGTTTTTTTTTTAAATCTTGACTTTCCCTAAGATTGATTCAATGCCTTTCACTGCGGAATGTTTTGGGCACCTTGGTTTTCTACTTGTTGTCCTTCCGCATAGGAGTTTCCACTGCATTTCCAAAAGCTCTATCATCAAATGCATGAACTTCAACAATCATGCTCCTGGAGGTGGATTGAATGTGTGTGTGTGTGTGGGGGGGGGGGGGGGGGGTCAAATGCAGCAATTGGGTGCACCTGTGTGTCATGAACAGGCAAATGAGATTGGATTAAGCTCCAGTTTCGCTCTGCTATGCAAACAAACATAAATTGGTGTTAACCTCTTCTCACGCCCTCCCTCCTCTTCACTTTTAACACCCCTAAGCTATAATCAGTTTTGAGCTGCATTAGGAGACTGATTCTCGATTAAGCATTGTACCATTCCTGGCACAGTGTGATCTGACGGACACATACTGTAGGTGGCAAATGAATAAAGCTGTGAGGGCTATGAGGTTATATGGCTGTTGATAGTTGTGTCAATCTGAAATCTGAAACACCCAGAGAGCGTGGACCTTCACCAAGGCTTTAACATTCACAGAGTTGTGTGCGCCAGAGCAGCCATTCATCCATCTTCTGTACCACCCCAGCTGACGCTTGGCACAAGCACATAGAAACAAACAGCTCTTCACACCCAGATTATGGCATGTTAGGTACAATTTACCTAACATGCATGTTTTTTGCATAAGGGAGTTTTGAGAAACCCACACAAGCTTTACACAAAGGAAGAGCCCAGATTCAAACCCACAACTTCTAAACTGTAAAATGGATGTGCTCTCCATTTGACAAATATTGTATTGGCCGGAATATAAAACGGCCCTGATTATAAGATGACCCCTCTTTTTCAAGACTCAAGTTTGAAAAAAGACTTTTTGAACACCAAATTAATTTTTATACAGAAAATAATCACAGTACATCTGAAACAAATGATTATAACAATACAGTAATCCCTCGTTTTTCATGGTTAATGGGGACCAAAACCACCCGCGATAATGAAAATCCGCGAAGTAGCAACCAATTGCGCCGCACCATATTATAAACCGCTGGCCAATGAGTAGGCGAGGTTTTGCTTCTGCGTCCCTGCCGCCTGCTCCAGGCGGCAAAGACGCAGGCACTCTACCTCCGGGTGAGGCCGCGGACATGGTCCCCCGCTGAACCCCCGCAGAAAAAAAAACGCAACATTTTCTTAAAGTTAAAATAATCTCCATATTTTTATGAGCACAACGAAATTACGCTGAAACACATAAGAGGCCAGACAAAGAGAGATCTTGATGTGCATTTGCGTAATTACGAGGAGAAATACTTAAGCCCATTCGGCTTTAAATAGAATAATGCAAATCATATAAATGGGAAAAGATATGACATTATTTCTCTAGTCAGCCGCGTAAAAATGATCATCGGTGGCAGCTTTAGGCCTGCTGCGCAGCTCAAAACACAGGTAAAATGTGTTCTCTCGTGGCCGCTTGTTTTCAGTATGACGGAGGAGTCACCTTCTTTATTTACAGTCCGAGTGAGGGGCAAATCAAAAGTGACTCTCCACCTTCGCACCATCGACTCATCAACGCCAAGATTACGGGCAGCAGCTCGATTTCCTTCCATAACTGACAGAGTGATCGGTTTAAAGTTTAAAAGCTGCATCATATGCTTTTCGTCTGCTATTCTCCATGTTGATCAGTGTTAGAAGAAAGACTGAAATAAGGAAGTTGTGATTACCGGTAATCATACAATTTTATTGGACCCCTGTGTACCACTCATTCATTTTATTGGTCGACTGTTGCCAGGTAACACATTTTTCCCCGTTACGGCAAAAGAACAGAAGTTGTGATTAGTCATGCAATCTAATTGGACCTCAGTGAACTACTCCTTCATTTTATTGGTCCATGTTTTTCCCGCGATGGAAAAAAAATAATTAAAAAGCCCCTCATATTACACGCGGCATTGTTGAAAGTTTTGGAAAAAAAAGTAACGGTTTATAATCCGGAATTTATGGAATATAAAAAAAAATTGCCCCACTTGGGCCTTTGCCCTTGAGCAGAGCGCACTAACACACACACACACACACACACACACACACACACGCAGGCCAGTGATCCCGGGTGTGCAGCAGACGTGTTTATGATTAGTCAATTGTTTAGACAATTAAGGATGGACAGACCTGCCTTTGTCCTTATAAGTCTCTCTCTCTCTCTCTCTCTCTCTCTCTCTCTCTCTCTCTCTCTCTCTCTCTCACACAAACAGGCCAGCGACCCAGCTTGTGCAGCATACTGTTCATGATTAGTCAATTAAGACAATTAAGGATGAAAGAGACCTGGTTTTGTTCTTATAAGATTATATATAATTTTTTTTAATGAATGTTTGAAAAAATCTGCGATGCACCGAAGGCACGATAAGCGAACCGTGAAATTGCAAGGGATCACTGTATATTTGAGAGAAAAAGCGTGTTATTTTTCCTCATTCAAATCTTAATATCTGAACATTTAAATAAGTAAACTAAAGTACAATCACATTCGTAAATGAATGACTTCTGATTTTTGAAATGTAAATTACATCATAACTTCTCCTCAGCTGCCGGTTAACCTAGTCGATCTTCGACTTTTCTCCAGATGGTCGCTATGTTTCTCCATTTTCTGTTATATCTTCTATTATTTTCTTCTCTTTTCTTTCTCACCACTATTTTTTTACTTCTTCGTGCTACCGCTATTTTTATTTTTATTCTTCGTGACAGGGGTTCAGTTTTGCCTGAGAAGTCAAGTTCAGCATTCGCTTTAATGATATCTGGCACCATCGAGCGTCGTGAATGGGTATAATGTCTCGACCTCGAATATAAGACAACCCCCCCCCCCCCCCTTATTTCAATGCTAAACACAGTCTTATATTCGGGCCAATACGGTATCAAATGCTATTCAACCCATACATTTTCTTGACCTCAAGATGATATGGCCTTAAAATAAAATCCTGTCATAATGTTTAAACTTTCGGATGCTCCCTTATTGTGAAGTGAAATCACCGGAAGCAGTCATGTAGAAAATGAGACACTGTTGCTTGACAATTAAAACATACTTCTGAGTGTATTTCTGAGTCCAAATGGAAACAGAATTAATCAGTTTGCTCGTGAATGAATCATTCATATGTAGACGTTTAGCACAACAGCTGCACCAACCATCAAAATAGATCAGTTCCACAATGCGGCGATGTAACTGCTCTTGCAACATGCCAACACCAACAATGTTGAGAGATTGACTTCTTTATTACTGGGCTCCTTGTAAAAACTAAACCTGAATTAATTGTTCTTATCCGTTGCTTAGCGCGATCTTTCTCTCCCATGTCTCGCACAGAACATCATTTGCTGCTTTGTGTCGATTTTACATGGTGCAATAATTTGGTTTGTGGTACTCACTTGGTTTTAACAGCCTCTAAACCAGGGGTGTCAAACTCAGGTTCTGGAGGGCCACTGTTCTGCATATTTCCCTAGCTCCCTGTTGCAACACATCTGATTCAAATGAACAAGTTCAATGACAGGTGTCGATGATCTGATCATTTGAATCAGGTTTTTTGCAACAGGGAGACTTTGAAAACATGCAGGACAGCGGACCTCCAATACTGGAGTTCGACACCTGTGCTCTAAAACTACTTTGCCGCAGACTGTTGCTCGTTTTCTGGCGTCACTGCAAGCCGATTCGAAACAATTCACAAAACACTGCCTCGGGAGGAAACTTGCTCCACCTTGTCAGCCAACAAAAACTATTGAAAAAAATGCTGATTTATATATGTCGATAAATCAAGGGCAAATTTACAGAATGCACTACTGCAGGGGTGCCCAAACATTTTGGACCTCAGATCGACTTTTCGATCAACCAACCTCGATCGCCCCTTACCGCACACGCGCACGCACGCCATGATGAGAACAGCCTGACACAGAGGCATGCAATGCCCATTTGCAGCCTGTTAACTATTTAGCTAGCTCACACGTACCATTTTAAAGTGCTTCCCAGGGCCCTCTAGATTCCTATTTGCCTGTGCCCTCGATGAGTTGTACACGAAGTAAACTCTGAATGAGAATAATGACGATAAAAGATGTAGCGCAACAGCTCTGATTACAGGCTGCAATTGCAGACTGCTGAGCGCTAACAACTTCCGGTGACGTAGATCACGCCTCACAGAAGGTTAATGATTTCCCTGCTTTATTTTTAAAATATTTATTCGTGAAAATGAGACTGATAGGATGATTAGGGTGCAGCGTACATGAACACAAAAAATATATTACTAACAAACAACTGTACAAAGACACACACATGTTTTTTTTTTTTTTTTTTTAAATTCTCCTCTGCACCTCTCAGATACACTTGGACCCTGTCCTAGATCTACCAGTCGATCAGGATCAACGTAATGGGCACCAATGAATGAAGTTTCCTCACCGTGTCTTGAATTTTAGGGGCAAATGCGGCCATTGAAGGGCAGTCTTGTGCCCTGTTTATCCTTAAATATACCATATTTCTGCCGGTTGCAACAGTGTAGTTTTGCTTCAATTTCTTCATGACGTGGTTAACCTATTAATCAACCTCAAATGATCAACCTAATGATTAACACCGGATGGATGTATTATTAAATAATTGCATTTGTGTTTCTGATGTCCTAATTTGTCGGTTTCCGTTTTTCCAGAATGTCGAGGTGTCTGTGTTTGAGGTCAACATCCGTTTCATCGGAGGCCTGCTGGCAGCCTACTATCTCTCTGGACAGGAGGTCAGTGCTCACCTGTGGTTCTTCCGGAACAAAACACACAAGACGTGCATTAAGGTGCAGATGTTTTTAGACAACGGCAAGTTTGCCTTTCCAACCTTAATTTATACGACACGTGGTTGTAGGACATGTTTTTTTTTTTTAGGTATGCAAGGACATTTCGTAATGTAAGTGAACTGTAGTGCGGTGGTACCACCCAGTGACAACTGCGAGACAATGTGCAAAGTATCAAGCAGAGCTAAAGTGAACAGTGGTAGAATACAATACTATGACAGTTTGTACAGTTGGTGCAGAAAATCATTGAATCATTTTAGAGTGACCAGTAGCAGTATTTGTAGTACAAGAAGAGTGACTATGTCAGTGACTGTTTAGGGAGTTAATGGCTAGAGGGAAGATGCTGTTTAAGTGTCTACTGGATTTGGTGCGCATGGATCTGTAGCGCCTGCCTGAGGGGAGTGGCTGGAAAAGGTGGTGGGCAGGGTGCGGGGGATCCAGGAGGATTTTCCGGGCCCTTGTCTTGATTCTTGCAGTGTGCAAGTCCTCAAGAGTGGGTAGGGTGGTGCCATGCTTCCTCAGCAGCCTCAGGAAGTACATCATCTGTTGGGCCCTTTTCAGGATGGAGATGGTGTTGACTTCCCACTTCATGTCCTGGGAGACTGTGATTCCCAGGAACTTGAAGGTCTTGACGGTTGACGGAGGGCAGTTGGATAGTGTGAGGGGCAACTGTGGAGAAGAATGCTTCCTGAAGTCTACGATCATCTCTACAGTCTTGAGCGTGTTCAGCCCGAGGTTGTGTCGGCTCACCAGAGCTCCAGCTGCTCCACTTGTCGGCGGTACGCAGACTCGTCGCTGTCTTTGATGAGACCGATGACCGTGGTGTCGTCTGCGAACATTATGAGTTTGACAGCTGGATTTGTTGAGGTGCAATCGTTTGTGTAGAGCAGGGGTGTGCAACATATGGCCCGCGGGCCGGATCCAGCCCGTTGGTCTTTTTAATCCGGCACGCCGAAAATTGGTGCACAATTAAGGTTTGATTGCATTCATTTAGTTTGGATTTGTAATGACAGGTATTTCAACTCCAAGTGGCGCAGTTACTTCAAGTTGCAGAGCACAGGGAGGGAGGGGAAGACGAAGAAAGAGGGAGAAAGTAATGACCATCGAAGGGAAAGTAATATGTATGTGATTAAACGAAGCGGGTAACAACACACACGACACGACACATTCAGGAGACGCCTGGAGTCGGAAGGACTCAAATCTACGAGACTTTGAAAAACAAGGAAGCGATTCTTACTCAGTCCGATTCTGGCCATTTCCATGCTCAGGGTGAATTGCTTGTGGCTCGAGTAAATGAACATTTCCTAGAATGGTTTGATTACACGTTAAAAACTTTCCGCAAACTGGACCGGTAATAAGAGTAACAGGGGGCTCAGTACACATCCTTGAGGAGAACCGGTGCTGAGTGTGATGGTGGAAGAGAATGTTACATTATTACTGGCATACAAAGACATTGTGCTATCTTCTTTATTTTCTATTTCTATTTCTTACTTTTGGGCCGACCCTCCACAATATTTTCTGCTTCTCATTTGCCCCCCCCCCCCCTCCGGGGAAATAATTGCCCACCTCTGGTGTAGAGGGAAAAGAGCAGTGGAGAGAGGACACATCCCTGTGGCTCCAGTGCTGGTGGTGCGTGTTGATGATGTTGTTGCTCCCAGTCTCACCTGTTGTGTCCGTCCCGTCAGGAAGCTGAGGATCCACTGGCAGATCGGGATGATGGTGTTGAACGCAGAGCTGAAATCCACAAACAGAATCCTTGCGTAGGTCCCTGTGCTGTCGAGGTGCTCAAGGATGTAGTGCAGACCTATACAATACAATACAATACAATACAATACAATACAATACAATACAATACAATACATGCTGATTTATATAACGCTTTCACAACGGCGGCAGCTGTAACAAAGCGCTTTACAAAACAGTTAACATAAAGTAAAATAATAGACACAACACATAACATAAAACACGGACAGTCATGCAGTGTTAACCACTTTTCCATCGCACGCTTTGTTGTTTGAAGCAGTTTGAGATGAAAGAGGAGAGAATCAAACTATGTTGACTGCGTCTTCCACAGACCTGTTTGCCTGGTAGGCAAACTGGAGAGGGTCCAGCAGGGGTCCGGTGACGTTCTTTAGGTGCTTCAGCACAAGGCGTTCAAAGGACTTCATGACCACAGACGTCAGCGCGACAGGCCTATAGTCGTTCAGTTCCGATGTTGCAGATTTCTTTTTTTCTCTCAGGAGCACAACAGCTATTCCTTTCTTTCTGACATAGCTGACAGTGGTAAGGCTGTCGTTGAATCCAAACTGCTGTAAACCTCCCTGTACTTGGAAGGCTTCATCAGAGGAGGGATGTCTGGCTTGTTTTGACGCAGAGTCCCCACAATAGTGAACTCCTTCTCCAGGAGATGCTGTGCGAGTGGCACACTGGTGAAAATCCATGGTGATGTTGCGACCGGTGTTTCTAAATCTACCACACAACTGCTGGACAATGTTTTCGCCCAGATTCTTCTGAATGTCTTCCCCTGGTTGTTTCCCCGTGTAAACTATACCATCTATTGCTTAGGGGATGTGTGCAGAAGATCTTTAGGCCGTACTTAGCAGGCTTGCTTGGCATGTACTGTAGAAACTTGCACGCATCCCTGAATGGCACAAGCTTTTCGTCCACAGTGACACAATCACTGGGGATGAATCGCTGTCTGCAGTTGACCAGGAACAGGTCCCATACCTAGTGGAAGGCTGCCATATGATCTGTTTCCAGGCGGAAGGCCAATTTGTAGAAGAAGTCGATTAGAATCAGTCGTTCCCATTGGATTCCATAGAAAATGTACACAGGTCACTTTTGACCCATTTATGGAAACTTGGGGTAGCAAGTTTCCATAAAAACTGAAATTTCTTAAAATGTATAAAATGTAAGTTAAAATTGTGAATGACATTATATTAAAAAACTGTTTTTTGAGGAATACCTGGGATATGAAATGATAATAAATTTTCAGTCTGAAGATATTTCAAGAAAAAAACCTCACCAGGTCATTTTTGACCCACATATGCATCTAAGGGTTAAAGTGTCCAGTAGCAGTAATTGTAGTACAACTTTAGGTGTGCAATTATGCAGAAAGTACTTGAGTGCTTTAAAGTGTCTTGTTCTGTGGAATATTGATCGACAATGACGACAAGTGCAGTAATACTGTCCCACAGAGGTGTGCAAAAATTCAAAGAGCCACCATAAATTTAAGTCACTGTTTAGGGAGTTAATGGCAAGAGGGAAGAAGCTGTTTGAATGTCTGGTGGTTTTGGTGTGCATATTTCATCCTTACACACTTAAACTCCCTCCTCTGCCTTTGATACAGAGCCTTGCTGTGTATCGTCCTGGGACAAGTGACACCATGCTGGTCTACACCCTTTGGCTTAATTCTTCATGTCTATGGGGGGCATTTAACTCAACACTGAAGCTTTCAAGCTAATTGCACACTGGTGTTAGCCCCCACTTCTTTGCAAGGAGGAGAGATTAAGGCCATTTCTACTGGTTATCCGGTGTCACGTTGCAGAGGCAGCAGCTCTAGCAGGGAACCACTGACTTCCCTCTCCCCACCCACCCCTGCCAACTCTTGGGGCGTGGGATCCTCCTGCCCCTGGAACATGCCTGGAACACCTCATCAGGGAGCGTGCAGCCAGTATTCGAACCAGATGCCCGAACCACCTCTAGCTCCTCTCACTGCGGAGGAGCAGCAGCTTGACTCTGAGTCTCTCCCAGATGACCAAACTTCTCCCCTTATCTCTAAGAGCGATAGAGAGAGAGAGAGAGAGAGAGAGAGAGAGAGAGAGAGAGAGAAAGAGAGAGAGAGAGAGAGAGAGAGAGAGAGAGAGAGAGAGAGAGAGAGAGAGAGAGAGAGAGAGAGAGAGAGAGAGAGAGAGAGAGAGAGAGAGAGAGAGAGAGAGAGAGAGAGAGAGAGAGAGAGAGAGAGAGAGAGAGAGAGAGAGAGAGAGAGAGAGAGAGAGAGAGAAGAGAGAGACCCCCTGCGGAGGAAACTCATTTCAGCCGGTTGTATCTGTTATTTTGTTCTTTCAGTTACAACCCACTGTTTGTGACCAGAGGTGAGGTTTCTCACTCCATTATGTCTGAACACCATGTGGAAGATACTCATTTCAGCCGCTCGTCTGGGATTTTGTTCTTTTGGTCACAACTCATAGCTTGTCACCAAACAGTAGGTGAGGGTAAAACATAGAGCAACCTGGTCAATAAAAAGTGAAGCCTTTCAGCCCAGCTCCTTCTTCACCACAACAGACCGATACAGAGTCCAGGCATCCTGCCCTCACAAGACCCTAACATACTTGAACGCCTCTATTTGGGGTACTATCTCATCGCCGACCTGGAGAAGGCATTCCACCCTTTTCTGCCAGAGGACCTTGTTTTCAGATTTGTAGGTGCTGATTTTCATCCCAAACGCTTCACACTTAGCTGTGAACTGCTGCAGTGAGAGTTGTTGTTGCTTGAAGAAGACAATAACAACGGCTGCGCCTGGAAATTCAGTTTACATATCTTAATGATGGCGCCCCCTGAGTGGCTGCCTCTCCAGCAGCGCATATCCCTGTTTGAGATTCTTTTTGTCCTTTTACTTTATTTATTTCGTCTTCCCATTTTGTTTTGCGTGGTTTTGTACCCCAAACCTACGGGGGGAGAGGAGCAGCTTCATTTCTGCTCACCTCCCTTATTTGCTTGAATCTTTTTACTACAGTTGTCAGTTTAGCGCGTTTTTATTGGCATTTATCTAAATGAATTTTAACGGGATTAAATTTTTTCTCGCGAGATTAACGCGGCACACGTCACAAGCGGATGTTGCGTTGCTTTATAAATACACCAGAACAAAACAACAAGCGCGCTGCAGAAGTCCACGCCCATGTCTGTTTTGCCGGCCACGGCAGCGTGAGACACCTAAAACGGATACTTAAAGAGTTTATGAATGGAAAGTTTACTTTTAAAAAGTTGCCAGATTGCTCCACTGACAAGACCAAAGTTATCTGTTCTTCTCTCTCTCTGTATCATACAGGTATACGATGTATGCCACTGACACGATTGTTACTTGTTTGGAACTATTTTGTGTGGAAGGTTACAGTGTTCTGCGTCCATATAAATAGAGTGGGTGGAGCTTCTCTGTGTTTGTCTGACAGTGGTAGCGACCTAGCGAAAATAAAACGTCTCCGGTGTTGTCATCGAACCAAGTTTAGTCATTCGAAATGAGGTATACACAAAAAACGTAGAGAGACTTCCGCACAAGAAGGACCAAGACAATCAACATAGCCTGACTGTGTTAGGGGGAGTGAGCCCCCCCACCCCCTTTCAGAACGGTTTGCCCCAGCAGCTCGGGGGAAGTGCGTGCGCTTTTTTGTACGGCAGGCAGTTTTGAATTCAGCGGCACATAATGAACACTGGTGTCTGGTGTCTCGTTATTCTTCAACAAACATACAGAAGCAGACTGCTGTGTTCAAAGCAAACTTGAGAAAAACGAATAATGCAACCATGGTTTAAATGCACTATAGGCTGAGTACTAGTTTACCTTAGATGTGCACTTTAAAATGTTATATTGCTCAGTTTTGATTTTTATTAAAAAAGCTGTTAAAGAAGCTGTTTTGTGACAAAATATTGTTTTCACTGTTGTTGATTGAGAGTAATATTGTGTGAGAGATTATGTGTGAATAACTGCTCCAAGTGAAAAATGTTCATGTAAAATTGAAAATCGATATTGTTATTTCAGTAAATATTTGCATTTGGCACACAGAAAACTGATTCATGATTCCATGTTGATGAGAGCATTAAAATGGGGGAAAAAATGTAAAAGGAAATTCAGAAACTATAAATAATGTGTGAGTAATCACGATTAATTTTTTATTCCATTTGAGTTAATTATGACAGTTGCATTTTTAATTAGATTAAATATTTTAATCGTTTGACAGCTCTACTTTTTACGTATCCTGTGAACGGAGATCCCGATAGCACACGCAACTCCATTGTTTACAGTAAGGACCAGCTGTTAGCATGGCGGGCTAACAGCGGGCTACTGGCCGGTGACAAACCGGATATCCCACGCGAGTTGAAGAGGAGGACACGAGGGTGTCGAGCCGGGAAGGACCGCCGCACAAGGAGGAGAAAGTACAGACATGTCCTCCCGTCCGTCATCATTGGGAATGTAAGATCGCTCCCTAACAAGATGGATGAGTTGGCGGCGCTAACGCGACATCAAAGGGAGTATCGCGAGGCTAGCCTAATGCTACTCACGGAGTCGTGGCTAAGAGCGATCACTCCGGACACACATGCCGAGTTGGAAGGCTTCCAACTCATACGTGCGGACAGGAATGAAGGGAGTGGAGAGAGAAAAGGTGGGGGACTGGCTGTTTTTGTGAACGACAAATGGTGCAATGGCATATCACAATCAAAGACAAACTCTGCAGCCGGGACATTGAGCTGCTAGCCATTAGCCTGAGGCCCCATTATCTCCCGAGGGAATTCTCACACGTCATAGCTGTGACAGTGTACATCGCCCCGTCGGCTAATGGTGATGCAGCGTGTGATGTCCTGATAACTGTCGTGAGCAGGCTGCAAACACAGTCCCCCAACGCCCTGCTGATCATCTCTGGGGACTTCAATCATGTCTCTCTGTCGTCCTCCCTTTCAACCTTCACGCAATATGTAACCTGTCTTACTAGAGACAATAATATTTTGGACTTGTTTTATGCCAATACCAAGGAGGCATATAAACCCCTCCCCCTGCCCCCTCTTGGAAGAGCAGACCACAACTTGGTATTTCTCAAGCCTGTGTACAAACCCCTGGTGCACAGGTAGCCAACTGTGACCAGAATAGTCAAGAAATGGTCATCGGAAGCTGAAGATGCTCTGCGGGACTGCTTCGAGATAACCAGGTGGGAACTTTACAGCGAGGTTCATGGGGAGGACATTGATGCACTCACTGACACCATCACGGACTACTTAAACTTCTGTGAGGAGAACACCATACCCACCAGAACTGTGTGGTGTTTTTCCAACAACAAACCATGGATTAATCCCGACATAAAGGCCCTCCTGAAGGAGAAGAAGAGAGCTTTTCTGTCGAGAAACAGAGAGGAGCTGAAGGCCGTGCAGATTCGGCTGAGAAGAAAGATCAGGGAGGGGAAGAAGATATACAGGATGAAATTGGAGGACCAGTTACAGGCCAGCAATGTCACTGGTGTCTGGAGGGGCCTGAAAACCATCTCAGGCATGACAGCCCAAGACATTGATTGAGAAGGACAAGTACTGGGCAGATGGACTTAACCGTTTTTTCAACTGTTTCGACCAGTCGTCTGTCCCTTCCCCCCACCACCAACTGCAGCCACTCTCACTGAGGACTTCTTCTCCTCCCCCTCCTCTTTCGACCAGCTCTCATCAACCCAGTCTGTCACCTGGTTCCTGCCTGTCCGTCACAACAGAGCAGGTGAAGAACCAACTGAGGAAGATGAATGTGAGGAAGGCAGCAGGTCCGGACAAGATCAGTTCCCGGCTCCTCAGGACCTGCTCTGACCAGCTGTGTGACATTGTCCAGCACATGTTCAACCTGAGCCTGAAGCTGGGCAGAGCTCCACAGCTGTGGAAAACTTCGTGCCTGGTCCCATTGCCCAAGACCCCCCACCCTAAGGAGCTGAACAGCTACAGACCGGTGGCGTTGACGTCTCACCTAATGAAGACGCTGAAGAGACTCGTCCTCGCCCACCTTCGACCGCTGGTGAGCCCGGCACTGGACCCGCTGCAGTTTGCCTATCAGCCTGGCATCGGCATGGAAGACGCCATTGTCTACCTCCTCCACTCAGTGCTGTCACACTTGGCAGAATCAATCAAAGAATCATGTTCTTTGATTTCTCCAGTGCCTTCAACACCATCCAGCCCAACTACTGGGAGGCAAACTGCAGAACGTCGGAGTGGACCACCATCTCACAGCATGGATCATAGACTACTTCACAAATCGGCCGCAGTACATGAGGTTGCAGAGCTGTGAGTCGGACAGGCTTCTCTGCAGCACTGGAGCGCCACAGGGGACTGTTCTGGCTCCATTCCTGTTCATCCTCTACACCTCGGACTTCAGACACGCCACTCCAAACTGCCACCTTCAGAAGTTCTCCCATGACTCTGCGATTGTTGGCCTCATTACAGACGGGGACGATCTGGAGTACAGGGGACTGACGAATCCATTATGGCATTGTCTGCTGGTCAGGCAGCATCTCAGCCCGGGACAGAAAGAGACTGGAGCGACTGGTCAGGAAGGCCAGTTCTGTCCTGGGCTGCTCCCTTGACACTCTGGAGGAGGTGGGCAACAGAATGTTGCTAACTAAGCTATGATGGACAGTCCCCCCTCCAGCCCGCCCTGACAACACTTGGTAACTCCTTCAGCCAGAGACTGTTACATCCGCGCTGCAAGAAGGAGAGATACCGACGCTCGTTCCTACCGACTGCTGTCAGGCTGCTGAATAAAAAAAAATAAATAAAATAATAATAATAATAATAATTAAATGATGTGAAAGACAATTGTAAATAGCACTGCGATTTATCCATTTTGTATTTATATTGCACTTAATTGAACAGTGTTTGTTTTTTTCTTCTTTCTTCTTTCTACCTACATTCTTGCTGCTGGAGGCTGTAAATTTCCCTAGTGTGGGACAAATAAAGGATATCTTAACTTATAAAGGTTATGAACATGACAAATGGCAGCCTTGGCAAAGTCCAACCCTCACTTGAAACAAATCTGACTTGCTGCCGTCAAATCGAACCAAACTCTGTCATAGGTGGTGGTTCGTATCCCCCACTCCCACAGCACCCCACACATAAATCCGCGGCGGACTGGGTAAAATGCCTGCTCCTTCTCCAAATCCGCAAAACACATGTAAACTGGTTGGCTCTCATGCACCCTCGACAACCCTGCCGAGGGTTTAGACCTGGTCCACTGTTCCACGGTCAGGACAAGCCACACTACACCACCCCAGTCTGCCTAACCAGAGGCACTGTCAATGCCAATATATTTCTGATTTTATGAACTTTTTTCGGTCTTTGCCTTTTGCAAAAAAGGAATATTGTCTAGTGAGCATAACTTTCATTACATAGTACAGAGGCTACCCTACTTTTAATCCTTCAAATTACAAGCATTTAGACCAGTGGTCGTTAAAACTGGGTTTGATCGAACCCCAGGGGTTCGGTGAATCGGTCTCAGGGGTTTGACGGAGTCTCTGCCATGGAGGTTAAGACACACCTGACTTAACATGGCAATTAGTTATGATACGCCCGCTTGGCCATCACTGGCTGCAGATGATCACATTACATTGCTTGTCCAATTAGTGCTGCGGGAAATTTAGTTCGCTCTGTAGTCAACATGTGAATGTCGTGATAGTACGTCATGCACAGTTCATTTTGTGCACAATTAAAAAATATATACTTATGTCTTCAAATGTTATTGACTTTTTTCTTATTTAAAAAAAATGCAGTTATTTAGAGCGGTCAAACGATTAAAATATTTAATCTAATTAAAAACGCATAATTAACTAAAATTAACATAATTAATCGTGATTATGCAAACATTTTTTATCGTTTCAGAATTTTTTAAATATTTTTTTGTCCTATTTTTTCCCGTTTTAATGCTCTCATCAACATGGAATAATGAATCAATTTTCAATGTGCAAAATGCAAATATTTACTGAAATAATTTTGATTTTCAATTTTACATGAACATTTTTCACTTGGAGCAGTTATTCACACATAATCTCTCATACAATATTACTGTCCATCAACTACAGTGAAAAAAACATTTTGTCACATAACAGCTGCTTTAACAGCTATTTTATGGAATCAAAACAGAGCAATATAAAATTATAAAGTGCACATCTAAGGTAAACTAGTACTCAGCCTATAGTGGATTTAAGCCTTGGTTGGATACTTCGTTTTTCTCAAGCAGTCAGCAGTCAGGCTATGTTGATTGTGTTGGCCCTTCTTGCGCGGAAGTATCTCCAAGGTTTTGTGCAGACATTATTTCGGATGACTTCACTTGGTTCGATCACAACACTGGAGACGTTTTATTTTCAGTGTCAGACGAACACAGAGAAGCTCCACCGCCATTATTTATATGGACACGGAACACGGTAAACTTCCACACAAAATAGTTCCAAAAAAGTATATCAGTGGCATACGTCATGCTCAACAGAATGCCTGCCCTCTATTCACCAGAGGCTCATCAACCTCGTCTCATATTTCTCTCCCGAAACGGTGTCTGCTCCCGCTTGGTGTGCCTTAGCCTTCTCCGCTACGTAAAATTTCTGTTCATAGCTTGTAATGGAGGCTCTCGCTGGCAATCCATAGTGGAATCGTTAGATGCAATGCGCATGATTTCAGCTTGAGGCTGGCTGTGGAGAATGTTGACAGGCTTCCATGCAGAAGCCATACATTTAGCTATGGCTTCAGCAAATTTGTTCTTCATCGCGTTATCTTCGCTTTGAAATGATCCATAGCTGTCTGTCTTAGACGGAGTACTCACATCAGCTGTGTGTTTGGCCATTAAGTGGTATTTCAGACTTGACGTGCTATGATGGTAGCTCAGTTTACGACTGCAAAATATCCAGGTAACTTTGGTCTTGTCAGTGGAACTATCTGGCAACTCTTTTAATTTCGTGGAGTATGTGACCAGCCCGACACATGAACAAGGACATATTTTAGACCTTGTACTTGCTCATAGTCTACTGGTGTCAAATCTGGAAGTCCTTGAAAATGAGATTTCTGATCACATGGCAGTTTTATTTGACGTAGTCCTATCACATGCTGCTGTGAAATCTGCCGCTCCTAGTTGTAAACGCAGAATTTTTAACCCTCGCACTGCTAGTCGTTTCTCTGATGCCTTTAATAACCTTTGCGTACCCTCGTCTAACACAGAGGAACAACTTGGTTCCTCTTGGTTCAACTCGTCATGCCGTGCCATCCTGGATTTGGTGGCTCCTTCAAAAACTGTGCTCCCAAAACCTAAACCCGAGCCATGGTTTAACGACATTACCTGCGCAGCTAGGCAGGGGTGTCGCAAAGCTGAACGCAAGTGGAAAAAAGACAAATTGCATGTCTCTTGTCAAATTTGGAAAGACTGCTGGCGTAACTACTAGCTCACAGTAAAAGAGGCCAAAAGAGAATATCTGTCGGACCTTATTCAAGCTAACCGTCTCAACCCAAACAATGTATTCTGTACTCAAACCCCCTCTGCCTACTTACTCGGATTCTTCACCCGAGATGTGCAGCAAATTCCTTCCGTTTTTCATTGATAAGGTCTCTACAGCTAGGACTCCGGTCTCAAATACCGCAACTGACCCCTCTGTCCATATTCCATGTTCAGCTCTACTAAATTCTTTTGAAACTTTGTCCTTGGCTCTTTTGGAGGATGTAGTTCACCAGACGAAGCCATCTGGCTCCCCTTGCGACTCTCTTGGTCCAGAATGCCAAGAGAGTCGCAAGGGGCTGCTCGCCTCTTGACTGGTATAGATCAAATTAAGAAAAGTGAAATGACATCATCTACTGAAAAAAATTAAATAAGTGCATTTAGTGACATTATGAAATGCTAACAGCTTGGAGCACGCTTAACGGCTAACTGCAAGCTGCAAGCTGCCCATGCTGGCAACAGCTGCCCATGCTAGCAACAGCATGGGCAGCATAAAACAGCATAAAACATCCATCCATCCATTATCCAAGCCGCTGATTCTCACGAGAGTCACGGGCGTGCTGGAGGCTATCCCAGCTGTCTTCAGGCAGGAGGCAGAGTACACCCTAAAGTGATTGCCAGCCAATCACATGGCACACACATAGACAAACATCTATACTCACAATCCCACTTTATGATAATTTATAGCAGGGGTGTCAAACTATTTTTTTTTGTTGTGGACCACATTGTAGATATGGTGTCCCTCAATGGGCCATTATTGTGAACCCATATAAATGTATTTTGGCCTTATGTTATCACATATACTCACACCAAATTGATGGTTAACTCGTATTGAATTCAGTCACAGGAAATAGTGTGTTAAAGTATTTATCACTTTATTTTAACGAAGGCTTGGTAACAAATGCTTGCAATATCTTATTTCTCTGTGTTAAAAGAGACAACAAATTGAAAGAAAGATGAAGTCAACACACATGATTTTCTTTTGCGGGTTACATAAAATGATTTGGCGGGCCAGATCTGCCACCCGGGCCTTGAGTTTGACATATGTGATTTTGGGTTTTCAATTACCCTACCATTTATGTTTTTGTAATGTTGGAGGAAACCAGAGTACGCGGAGAAAACCTACGCAGGCACAGGGAGGACATGCAAACTCCACACAGGAAGGCTGGAGGTTGGATTTGAACCCACAACTTCTGCACTTTGAAGCAAACATGCTAACCAGTCCAGCATCATGCAGCCCCATGTAAAACAATGTCAGTTTAATTCATTAAAGGTTTGTTTGGTGTCCTTAGTAAACCATTGAACATGGCTTCAAGGTGATGTTGTGTTGTTGTTGTTTTGTGATGGCAATATAAGTCTAAACTGGGCTCTGGTGATCGAGCCTCTCCGCTCGTCGAGACGACTCAAGTCGACTGCTCTCAAGAGGACAACTCATGTTAGTTATCGCCTGCTCTGTAATGTTTCAACTCAGCACCTGTTTTCAGTTTATAGATGATATTGCCGTGTGTAATAGCGGGATTACTGGCCTCTTTTAGGATGGTTTTTCTGATGTGGATTATAGGTGATCGGTGCCTCTAACTGGAACATGTGTACCATTTCGCTGTCAACTTCCCAAAAGCACCTTAAAGGGACCATTACTTGCTTGAAGAAATCCACTTTGGCTGTGATTATGTCAGATGGGCCATGTTGAAATGCTATCTTCACTGTTGTTTCTATTCTAAATCCACTTTCTGGGACTCCACACACATATACATATGTATGTGTTTATGTACCTGTATATATACACATACATATATATTTATATATGTATATGTGTATGTATATGTATATAAACATATACATATGTTGACCGTGATCGGTTGAGCCCTCCGAGTTCATTCATTCATCTTCCGAGCCTCTTGATCCTCACTAGGGTCGCGGGGGCTGCTGGAGCCTATCCCAGCTGTCTTCGGGCAGTAGGCGGGGGACACCCTGAATCGGTTGCCAGCCAATCGCAGGGCACACAGAAACAAACAACCATTTGCACTCAGACTCACACCTAGGGACAATTTAGAGTGTTCAATCAGCCTGCCACGCACGTTTTTGGAATGTGGGAGGAAACCCGAGCACCCGGAGAAAACCCACGCAGGCCCAGGGAGAACATGCAAACTCCACACAGGGAGGCCGGAGCTTTGAATCGAACCCGGTACCTCTGCACTGTGAAGCCTACGTGCTAACCACTGGACTACCGGGCCGCCCCCTCCTAATTCAGAATGTTACAAATTGTTACTGAACAGATTTGCCCCTAGAGCAGCTGATAGATACAGAACATATTATTTTCCTATGAGAACATTTATTTAGAAAAACACAAAACCATTTTTTGTTTTCATATCAATATTATGATGAAAGAAAAAAAAGATTCAAAATACTTTTTTTGGACAGCAATATTTTCTCATTGAAATTAAGAGGGTCTTTTTTTGTGTATTTACATTTGTACAGTTGTGAGAATGCATGAATTTTTAAATGTTGTTTAAAACATGTTATACAGTGAAAAAATGTTAATGATTGCTAAGGGACAGATAATTAAATTTCCATTATTTCCTTTTTTGAAATCATTAGTAATTGTATTGAACTTAATTTACCACAACTGTAAAAGTGTTAGAAATTCATATAAATCTCACCTTGAAACAGCTTTAAAAAATGAATATGAGCTTGGGGGAGAAAAACCCGGCTAAAATTAATCTAAATCACGTTTTGATGCACTTTTTGTCTGTCTCCTTTAGATGTTCAAGTTAAAGGCGACGCAGCTTGCAGAGAAGCTGCTCCCTGCCTTCAACACCCCCACGGGAATCCCCTGGGCCATGGTCAATCTGAAGAGGTAAGTGATATCATCAAGGTAAATCAACTGTGTCGATCATATTCACTCTCAAAAGCAGCGTGCTATCAAATTTGACAGGTGAAGTCCCTAGAACAGGTTAAAAATGTCCACATTTCTTCCCTCAGTGGTGTTGGTCGTAATTGGGGTTGGGCGTCGGCTGGCAGCAGCATCTTGGCGGAGTTTGGAACTCTGCATATGGAGTTTGTTCACCTCACGTACCTGACAGGAAATCCTGTCTACTACCAGAAGGTAATGCTTACATGTGCACAACTGCAGAGATGGGCACTCCAACCTATTTTCTGTCCTCCGTCCGCAACCTGGGTACCCTTCCTTCATCGTCCCTCCGTCCTTTATTCATATAATAGTCGTGAGAGGCATGGGGTGGGGGCAATTCATACCCTACAAACAAGACAGCACTTACTATGCTACATACATTCACATCGCCCTGCTGATCCCATCTTGAGTGAAGCCTTTTGCGACAACAAGCAAGTATTGTCATAGACAACATTTACATTCCATATACAAAGACTCCTTCTTGAGGATGTCAACGCCACAGCCGTACGTATTGGTTGTGGCAAAGTGAAGCAAATCGTGAATGTGCATCCTCCTTACAGATGTATGATCAAGCAAAATATGGAATTATTATTTTTGATTGTATGAATTTGTCCCAGCTCAGTTTTAACATATTTTCCGAATTTATATCTAATATTAAAACCTCATAGAAATATGACGGAATAGGCGTACATATCACTCATACTCATTTCAATAATTATCTGCTACAGAATTGAAAAGGAAAATAATATTTATATTCATTTTAGAGTTTATGGCTTCCATGGAGTCTTGTAGTAAACGCCATAATCCCGCTTTATTGCTGACACAAATGTAGTACGTCCTTTCTCATTTGCCATAAAGTGATGCAACTCTTCATAGAGGCACTCACTACAAAGCTTATGTCTTCACGAAAGAAACATGTCATCCATTAAATACAAAACACATGACATGTCTTGCTACCTGCAAACATTGACGTATTCCTCACGTATGTCTGTGTACTGAACCTTATTTTCAGTAACGCCGTGATTGGCTGTTGCAGATAAAGCTGGGCATCAATACAGTCAAAATTATTGACATTTATGTTTTTAATGTCTTAGTCTGAGCAGGCACCCTGAGACATCACACAGCCAGCTTTCTTAACCGGCTGGATTGTTCGTTAGTGAAATCGGTGTCCGTAGGCACTTTATATTCTCTGACGGTACACTAGTCAAGTCAAATCAAGTCAAGTCAACAGTATTTATAGAGCACTTTCAAACAGCCATCGCTGCATATAAAGTGCTGTACATGGAGCAATTTAACATGCACAATAAACAGTAAGACAAATCGGTAACAAAGGCGGTAGAAAGCACCAAACAGTAAAACCAAGAACAAATCTAAGTCATGCTGAGTCGAATGCCAAAGAATACAAGTGAGTTTTGAGGAGGGTTTTGAAGATGGGCTGCGAGGAGGCTTGGCGAATGTTCAGTGGGAGGTCATTCCAGACAGAGGGACCAGCAACAGAAAAGGCTTGATCCTCTCTGAGCCTCAGTTTAGTTCTTGGTACTTCTAATAATGTCTGGTCCACAGACCTGAGGCGCCGGGCAGTTGTGTAGGGGCGGATGAGCTCAGAGAGGTAAAGTGGTGCGAGATTATTCAGAGATTTGAAAACAAAGAGGAGGATCTTGAAAACAACTCTAATATGAATGGGGAGCCAGTGAAGGGATGCCAGAGTAGGAGTTATGTGCTCCCTCTTACGAGTACCAGTCAAGAGGCGAGCAGCGGCATTCTGGACCAACTGAAGGCGCTTAATGGAGGACTGGCTGACTCCAAAGTAAAGGGCATTGCAGTAATCGAGCCGGGATGTGACAAAGGTATGAATTACTGTCTCAAAGTGTTCATGTGAGAGGAGAGGTTTTATTTTGGCCAGCTGTCTAATGTGAAAGAAGCTGGATTTAATAATGGCACCAATTTGCCGATCAAGTTTGAAATCACTGTCCAGTTTAAGGCCCAAGTTTGAGACTGTTGACTTAAAATAAGGAGACAGGGAGCCCAAGTCTACAGGATGGAATGTACAAGGGCCACTGGGACCAAACAATATCACCTCTGTCTTCTTTTCATTGAATTTCAAGAAATTTTGTGCCATCCAGGTTTTGATTTCTTCCAGACACTTCTTGCTCAGTGGGACATAGATCTGCCAGTCATCTGCATAGCAGTGGAAGGGAATACCATGTTTCCTTAAGATGGAACCCAATGGGAGCAGTTACAGCGAGAACAGCAGAGGCCCCAGAATTGAGCCCTGAGGAACACCACATGACAGGGGAGCACTGCGTGACTCAGAGCAGCCAAGGCTGACACAAAAGGTTCTGTCAGCTAAATAGGACCTAAACCAGTCAAGGGCACTGCCGCCAATGCCCACCAAGTGCTGCAAACGAGTCAGCAGAATACTGTGATCCACTGTATCAAATGCTGCAGTTAAGTCCAATAAAACTAGACACACGTGGTCTCCAGAGTCATTTGCCAGGAGGATGTCATTAGAAACGCGCAACAGGGCTGACTCCGTGCTATGCATCGTCTTGAAACCTGACTGGAAGACCTCCAAGATGTTATGTTTATCCAAGAAAAGTTTCAACTGCATGTGCACCACTTTTTCCAGAATTTTGGAAATGAAAGGCAGTTTGGAAATGGGCCTGAAACTTGACAGCACACCACTAGGTGGCAGTGTTGCTGTAAAAATACTGTTGAGATGAAATTGCCTTTTAAGAAAATGGTGTTTGTCTACACTTTGGCTTCATTTTGCCACCACATACTTAACTCAGTGAGGGACGATTAAATGTGCGGACGAAAACCCACTTCTGTCCTTGCTTCGCCGTCCTTTTTAAAAAAAAACGTCTTGTCCCAAAAATGGCAATACGTCCAGGACGGAGCGTTCCTTCCCAGGGACAGAATGCCCATCTCTGCACAACCGTATTATATAGCATATACATAGCTGCGGGAAACAAGACATTGTTGTGCTCAGTACCAACTAGGGCTAAACTTAAATCCTCCCTGACAAGCAGTGCCTTGAAAAACTATTTACCCCTTTCCTGATTTCTGTGTTCTTTGCATATTTATCACACACATAGGTTTCAGTTTATCAAACCAATTTTAATATCACACAGGGACAACCCAAGGAAATATAAAATGCAGTTTCTAATCGATCATTTAATTTGCCAAACTTATTTTGCTCTATGTGAAAAAGTAATTGTTGTCCCCCTTGTTAAATCACAAATTAACTCAGTTTAACTAAGACTTTTGGGAAAGGTGGGTTGAATTTTACAGGTAACACCCCAAACCTCGTTACTGCCGCATTTGTTGAATCAAGAAATCACATATGTAGAATCTGTCAGACAAAGTGAAGGCGGTCACAAGAGCTCAAGAAACCAACACATCACGTCATGATCCGAAGAAATTAGAAAAAAAGTTATTGAGGTCTATCAGTCTAGAAAAAGTTACAAAGCCATTTCCAAGACTCTGGGGTTCCAGTGACCCACTGCATTTTGTATTTTTTCGGTTGTCTCTGTGACATTAAAATTGGTTTGATGAACTGAAACATTTGTTTGTGTGTGTGTGTGTGTGTGTGTGTGTGCGTGTGCGTGTGCGTGTGCGTGTGCGTGTGTGTGTGTGTGTGTGTTCGTGTGTGTGTGATTTTCAAGGCATGGTAAAAAATGTTTGTCCCTCATAGATTCGTTTTAATGCATCCTTGACACCATTAACTTTCCTATTAGCCAGGGCTTCAGTGCCATCTTGTAGCATCTTATCCCATTCTTGGCAGAGCAGAAAAAAACTAATTTTGTGAATATTCAGTGAGGCAATGCATAAAGTCACTTAACTAACAGACTCATGGTTTACTCTTTCTTGACTTTGTTCTTGTTGGAAACCAGTGTTCTAAATTTACAAGACACTTACTTTTGTTATTAATAATTCTTTTATTTGCTATAGTGCTGAAATTCCAATTATCTGTTTTGAAATATTGACAAAACATTTCTTGATACATAAAAACTTGCACAGCTCAAAAGCAATCCAGAACTTCCAAATTCATTTTAATGTGAGAGAAAAAAATGTAAGTTAAATAATGATCTACTGTGAAATACAATTTATTATCTTTTGTATTGCTTTCGCAGGTAATGCACATCCGAAAGCTACTAGCCAAAATGGACCGTCCCAACGGGCTCTACCCAAACTACCTAAACCCTCGTACAGGTCGCTGGGGCCAACGTGAGTACACTTGATAATAATAATACATCACATTTGTAAGCGCCTTTCACAACACTCAAGGACACTGTACAGCCAAGACCAATAGTAAAACACAGATAAAATAATAAATAAAGAAAGAAAGATTTAAGGCGGGTAGGCAAGTCTGAATAGGTGGGTTTTGAGCTGGCTTTTGAATAAGGTAAGAGAGTCAATATTACGAATGTTGGGAGGAAGTGAGTTCCAGAGTTTGGGAGCAGAGCGACTGAAGGCTCTGCACCCCATTGTACTGAGACGGGCAGAGGGTAGAAAAAGGTGGAGGGAGGATGAGGACCTGAGTGAGCGAGAGGGAATTGAGATTTGAAGATCTGACAGATAGGGAGGTGCAAGGTTATGGATGGCTTTGAATGTATAGAGAAATAATTTGAAGTTGATTCTAAGTTTGACAGGAAGCCAGTGGAGCTGTCGGAGGATGGGGGTGATATGATGGAAGGAGGGGGTTCTCGTGATGATCCGGGCTGCTGAATACTGAACAAGTTGAAGTTTATGGAGGAATTTCTGATGGACACTGAAGAGGAGTGAGTTGCAGTAGTCAATACGGGAAGTGACGAGACTGTGAACAAGGATAGCGGTGGTGTGCGGAGTGAGTGAGGGACGGAGGCGGTTTATATTGCGAAGGTGGAAATGAGCGGACCGGGTAATGTTATTGATGTGGGAGTGAAAGGATAGTGAACTGTCAAGGATGACACCCAGACTCTTCACCTGGGGGGAAGGAGATATCGTGGCATTATCAATTGTGAGGGAGAAACTGTCGGCTTTGTTTAGAGTGTAAATATTGACGTGTTTTCGTTTTCTATTTTAGAAAAAATAACACAGGCGTTAAGGGAGCAAAGAGAAACATTTCTCAACAACAGTCGGCCACTCAGTGAAGGGTGGGCGTCTATATATACATATATGGAGAGAGAGAGAGAGAACGCTAAAGGGACGCTCCAAGCAGGTACCAACACCTGTATAGAGTGTAGCTATGTGCATTGTTGCAAAACAACTTCGGTTTTGGTTTCTAAGAACCCAAATAAATTCTACAAAGAGACACGCCTACGAAGCTCAGTTCAAACTTCACGCCATTGGTTATGCTTTTGGCATGCGTGCCCATCTCACAGCAGCGGTGAAAAACCAAGTCAAGCAAATGAACTCTGAGTTTGCCGTTATTACTGGAGGCTTGACTAAAGAACTCCAACCGCTGGACATCGGCATCAACCAGGCGTTCAAAGTAAAGTTGCGAGCAGCATGGGAACAATGGATGATCGATGGCAAACAGAACTTTACAAAGAGTGAAAGGCAGCATTGGGCGAGTTACGCCACAATTTGCGAATGGATTGTGGCTGATTGGACGAACGTGTCTGCTTGCACTGTTGTTCGAGTTTTTTGGCAAAGCCGGCATCATTTCTGTGGAGCCACATGGCAATGAGAGTGACTCTGACAACGAGAGGGAACACGGCGTTTTCGATGGATTACCGGTACTTGCACAAAATGCATTATTATTATTATTATTAATTGTTCAATTCTGATACAGAGGATGAGGACTTTGATGGATTTTTGGGTGATGATTGATCGAAAAACGTGAGTACATTGTATGATGGCTAAATAAAATACAACGGAACTCAGTTTTGCTTCCGTTGCCTTTTTAAAAACGTGTTCTTAGCTTGCATCTGTATGTCTTGGCATGCTACCGTATGCTTCAAGCTAACGTGTTTTTAAAGTGCGCGCATGCATGCCGTATGTTTAAGCTGGTGTATGTTTTACCACTTTAAAACTGCGGCAAATAATACAGTGCGTTTTGTCTATGTGTCAAATACAGAAATAGCACCCATTAATGAGACTGCGCCCAACCATACGGTGTGCCGAATGGTCGTGAAAATACGGTAGTAGTAATAGTGGCTGCGCTTGCGCTATGCAACCACTAGATCGGGGGTGTCAAACGTATGGCCCACGGGCCGAACCAAGCTCCCAAGGAGGTTCGATCAGGCCCGCAGGACAATTTAAAAGTGAAAAAATAATGCATGAGAGACACGGAATGAATATTTTAATAAGATGTGATTTATGGAATATCCGCTAGGGGGCACACTGTTTTGATCAGAGTAGAAGGCAACGTTGTTTTGATCAGAGAAGAAGACAACAGCAGTCTCAATCTGTCACTGAGACAGACCCAACGTAGCAGGCTGTATCAATACGTCAATGCTTTTTTACACCAAATCAAAGGAAAGACATGATATTTTGGTTATTTATAGCAGAGTATGGTATAATTTTAATGGTCCGGCCCACTTGACATCTACTGAGGCCGTATGTGGCCACAATGTGAAATAAGTTTGACACCCCTGCACTAGATGGTGCTATGCTACAGGAATACAATACAATACAATGGAATACAATACAATACAGCATTATTTATACAGAGCCAAACACGGACATATCAATACAAATGGCATTACAAAATAAATGAAAGACAAAATTATTAATTGATTCAACAAAAAGGCACACAAACCTCTGGGGCTCACATCCACAAGGGAATTCTAAGGATATCTTAGAAGTCTTGCTTGTCCCCTTCCTTCATTTAGTCAGTAGTTATCTATCCTTTTTCGTTTTATCTTCATTTCAAAATGGTTATGCAGAGCTCACAAAGTAATTGTCTGTTTGAGTGTGTGTTGGCGACTACACATGTCAATTAGTGTCGGGCAGAACCCTTTTAGGTTACAATTGGTTCCTGCTAATAATAACCACTAGATGGCAGAGGAACACTAACTTGGAAACAACGCAATGGGGAATATAAAGCGAGTTACAGTCTCTTTATATTAGGCGCATTGGATTATAAGGCACACTGTCAGCTTTTGAGAAAATTGAATGCTTGTACGGTGCAAAAATACGGAAATAGTTGTGTTTTAGAGAAGTATGATTGAAAGCCAACATCATAAATGGTGAATTATTCTGTGGTATTTGGCAGCAACAATACAGGTAGGAGGGACAAATTCAGATTTCACACTTGTGGCAATTTCAATTCAGGACAAGAAGATATTCGTCAAGGAAAACACTGTAATTTAGGCGTTCACAACTCAGAGCTCACTCCAATAGTCAATACAAGTCAATACATATGTTTTTGTTTTGGGCATTTAGTTGAAAGATAGCTTTTAATGCTTAACACACACAAAAAAGTGTTACATACTGTATATCTCCATTTTCAATGTGTACATATTAGTTTTGTACTCTTCAATTATACAAATTGATAAAATGTACATATTAACTTGGATATCGACCGATGGTTGCTGTTAAATGTGCACTGACGTCAGAAATGTAAGACTCTTTAATTATCGAAATGGAAGGCAACTCCGACCATGCCAACCACTGCCGAGCCATGTGCTGCTTTTTTAGCTTAAGCAAGCTGTTTAGCTACTAGCTTTTTTATTCCGGGTCATTCAGTAAAACAAGCTGATTTTTTCCTTTTTTCTTCACACACAGTTATGTGTTGTCTGATGTTTCAATTGTGTATGGATTGTAGTTATTTATGACTGACACTTTGTCATCGTGTTTTGTCTTTTCCATGGTATTCAAAGTTTCTTTGTACTCTTGTCTTTTTTTTGCACTCAGCACATCAAAAGAGATTGCAAATGTTGATAATGTAGCTCATATTACGGTAATTAATGACAGTTGTAATGAGGAAAACGAACACCTGCAAATAAACACAAGGTGGCCTCCAAGTCGTCTTTTCAATTCATGCGTAGCTTAACCTCCAGAGTTCAACCTCCAGCATAGCGGACACATGATCAAAAAATGTCAGTAGCCTCCTGGCATATTGAAAACTCATTCACTGCTGTGGGCGTTTGTATTCATCATCTGGAATCTAACTTTTGACTATCACCAGCAAATCTATTTGTTGTTTTTCAATGGGCGGGTGTGTAAGGGTGTCTCACCCAGCCTTGAAATGAAAGCTTCTTCATAACTGTTATGATGAACAGAATTTCAAATTTGAATAGAATTCAAAATCAGCACAGCTTTGATGATAGTCACCTTATCACATTGATTATGAGGGAGAGAAATGCCAACACGTTGGAATTCGCACAAGTCGAAACACTCAAACATCATATCATCACAGACCTGTGAAAAACACACCTGTCCATTTTTGTGGTATGTCAATGTGGTATCTACATTTTAGACATAAAAAAGACAAAAATGGACATGTGTTTGTCACAGGAGAGCGATGTGATGTACAGTATATGTATTGTATAACCAAGTACGTTTGTGTCGCAGTTGTGAGAAAAGATCATTCTTGGCATGAACTGGAACTCGATGTAAAAAAAAAGCCACACTTGAACCATGCATTGAGTCAGTGTTCTCACAGTGTGTTTTTTGACTCTGTATTTATCAATAAAATATTTGCCCTTTCTCAGTCTTGTTTTGTACATTTTGAATCTCAAGTCACTGATCTGCTCAACTCAACATGTTTCTTTTGACAAAAAGCTTGTTCTCTCAATTTGTCAGAAATCTGTTCTTTGTGACACCAACCCATGTTTTACCGCTGATCACTTAAGATCGGAAAAAAACAGCGTACTTATGTTGCATCTTATGTTCAGTGTTTTTACTGTGTTGTCACAGAACAATCTTCTGAGGGCCTTGAAAAAAGCTGTCAAAATGCTTTGATACAGCTGCCAAATGGGGAACGTTTTGAAATTGACCAGCATTGAATGAGCTAAGCACCATTGGTTTTTTGCTGATTGGAGGGAGAATGAGTGTGACATTCTCACTCCATTGTTCTTTGAAATGCCGATTTCTCACTGTTCATTTCTTCTTTAGAAGCAAGCTTGGAATACACCGCTTTTGTATGGCGCCTCCAACTGCTGGCAAACTGTGATCAACCTGCAGTTTGTGCACTACTCTAAAAGCAAAAGTGAAAGTTAAAACTTGTACTCACAGCAAGCTACCCAGTAAAAGGGTCTGTTTATTGGTGACATGGAGACATGTCCTGGTATACACTGCTGACCTAACCAAAACACATGCAACATATTTTTTGCAGCGCCTGGGTTGTGGCCATTCATGATAAATGGGTTGGTTCATGGCGCACTGTGTTAAGTGCAGTGTGAAAAGGCCTTAATTTGGGGGGGCACAAATGGTGGAAGGTGTTTGTTTGTTTTTTTACCTTCTGGTTGGCATGTATACATGCATCGTGACGACAAGGGAAACATGGAAAACCCACATTTTCGTTGAATATTGTCTGAAGGAGCTTTTTTCCCCAATTTTGAAAATGAAAAATTTGGAGGCCATTTCGACCCCGAATAGTACTTGCACTGAACTATTGAAACAATTAGCGACAGTGGTTATTTATCAATCAAATGGCAGCCCAGTTGCTTGTAAGATATTGACAGCAGACGTTTATCCTGCTGGACCGTCCAAATGATTAAAGTGAACTTTCTTCTACAATTTCTTAATTGGCTCAGCTATCTTTGGACCCTCTAACTCTGAAAGGCAGCTTCTATGTTCACCTTGTTTTGATCTTGAGATCTGTCTTTTTAACTTTTCAAACCCGCGGGAGATGTTCCACCATAGTTTGAGCAAAGCTCCTTGAAGCCCCAGGAAACAGGTGTCTAAGTGCACAGCAAATGATTGACACCTTGTCAGTAACACCCTGTGTCTTGGATTGATTGGTTTTCCTCGGGTGGTGGTTTCTTAAAAATCAAATTAGAGGTACCAAATGGGGGTCCAGAAAGGGATGCTTTATTTATTTATTTATTTTACAGGTCAACTATACAACTCATGTTTATACTGATAGTTTTCACAAATAAGTGTTCTTCTTTGTTTATTTTGTTTAGTTTGCCAACTCCCTCCTTAATGTGTTGCAGTGTATGAGGTCAATAGGCAGCAGGCAGGCCAGATGCTGCTTGTGAGCCAGCTACCGATTGTGGGCCACTGGCAATTTCCATAAAGATTTGTCTTCTCAATGCCGCATTCCGATTTTTTATTTCTTCCATAGTTAACAGTAGATCACATTACACAGTTACAAGCAGGTCTGAAATACACGGATAATAAGTTAGTGCAGCTCCATAGCTCAGGTCTGATCAGTTGGTGTTTAAGTAGCCCAAGGTTTAGGATGCAATGACATCAAGGCTAATTTCCGTCCATGTGTTGATGGCACTTCACGTCGTGAGCATTAAATTAGCCTATTTTTATTCAATGAAATTATGTAGTTTTGCTGAACATTTTGGTGTGCAATGTTTAATAGTCTTTGTTTTAATTGTGTGTTTTTACACTAAATATCAACTAGTAGTTGTAACATATTTTAGTTTTGTCTTTTGTCTTCCATAGCAGCTTCAGGTGTTGCGTTGATGTCCCTTGCGCTTGGCATACTGTTGTGTGGGATCTATCCATCTATTTTTATTCATCAAGGGAAATGTACCGTATTGTACCACATGTACCACACGGTAGCATGCCAAGACATACAGATACAAGCTAAAAACATGTTTTTAAAAAGGCAACGGAAGCAAAACCGAGTTCCGTTGTATTTTATTTAGCCATCGTACAATGTACTCACGTTTTTCGATCAATCATCACCCAGAAATCCATCAAAGTCCTCATCCTCTGTATCAGAATTGAACAATTGTGCAAGTACCGGTAATCCATCAAAAACGCCGCGTTCCCTCTCGTTGTCAGAGTCACTCTCATTGCCATGTGGCTCCACAGAAATGATGCCGGCTTTGCCAAACACTCGAACAACAGTGCAGCAGCCACAATCCATTCGCAAATTGTGGCGTAACTCGCCCAGCGCTGCCTCTCACGCTTTGTAAAGTTTTGTATGCCATCGCATCCATTGTTCCCATGCCGTTCGCAACTTTACTTTGAACGCGCGGTCGCAACTTTATTTTGAACGCCCGGTTGATGCCGATGTCCAGCGAGCGGTTGGAGTTCTTTTGACAAGCCTCCGGGAATAACGGCAAGCTCAGAGTTCATTTGCTTGACTTGTTTTTTCACCACTGCTGTGAGATGGGCACGCATGCCAAAAGCATAACCGATGGCTTGAAGTTTGAACTGAGCTTCGTAGGCGTGTCTCTTTGTAGAATTTATTTTCCGGGGTTCTTGGAAACCAAACCCGAAGTTGTTTTGCAACAATGCACATAGCCACACTCTATACAGGTGTTTGTACCTGCTTGGGGCGTCCCTTTAGCGTCCACTTACACGCCCACCCTTCACTCATTGGCGGACTTCTTCGCCGCATGCCTGTCCTCACTCACGTCTGCCTTTTCTCTCTCTCTCTCTCCATATATGTATATATACACGCCCACCCTTCACTGATTGGCCGACTTCTTTGCCGCATGCCTGTCCACAGTCACTTCCTCCTTTTCTCTATATAAACAGCGTGTCGGCTGTCAGTCGGGTTTTGGAACTCAGCGCATACACAAGACGCTCCGCATCATAAGGCGTCCTGTCCATTTTGGAGAAAATTTAAGATTTTTAATGGTGCCTTATAGTCGTGAAAATACGGTATATATTTTTTAAAAAGATGGATAATGTAAACAGCACTTGAATAAAAGTGTCTTGACTTAATGAATTCTATATCTCTGTAAAGCGGTTCAGTTAGGGCTACTGATGATTGTTATATTAGGTTAATGAGGTTTTATGGAATGTCTTGGAAGTAAACAGCACAACTTTTCCTTG
This sequence comes from Hippocampus zosterae, assembly GCF_025434085.1. NCBI lineage: Eukaryota > Metazoa > Chordata > Actinopteri > Syngnathiformes > Syngnathidae > Hippocampus > Hippocampus zosterae. The sequence continues at coordinate 21,122,349 of NC_067462.1, read as the reverse complement.
GCTGAATGCTTTGGAAGTGCACAGTGAGCACAAAGTTCAAGTTATTTTGATCGTGGAGTGTCGCCTAGTGGTCAAATCACATAATACATGCATCACGATAAATGCCATCGCTTCACTATGGTTGCCCGGACAATTTCCTTTTGTCACATTTAGTACTTGGTTAATATTTAAATGTGATGATTAAAAAAAGTATTACTTTATAATAATAATTTTTAAAAGTTAATTAAGGATTGAAGATCATACCGGGGCAAGCAAGGCTTTGCATGAAAAAGGAATTCAGATTCAGAAAACTTTATTTATCCTCGTGGGGCAATTAGAGTTGTGTGAGAGCAGCATATTAAGATATCTTTTATTTGTCCCGCAATGGGGAAATTACAATCAGAATTCAGAAAGGAAAAACGCTAGCGAGAGGGGAAAAAAAACGCGCTCGAACTATCCTCTTCCGAGGATAATTTAAGTCTATATTAAGTTTAAAATAGAGACAGTCAGAGCAAAGGAAAAACATTTTGGAGAATATTTGTGTATTGCTGTACTGTAATTGTTAGACTAAAGTACTGTTGACACTGTAAAGTAGATTTTAGTCCATTCTAGGACTATTAGTTGGTATATTTCTAAAGAAACAGTAATAGCCATTTAAAAATTAAAAAAAGAAAAAAAATGCCAGGAGGAAGTATTGGAATGAATAAAAAAAGACATGTTTGAAGAAAAAGTTTAACAATCAGTGTCATAATTTCAAAACAAATAACAATTGTGAATGGCTTAACATTAAAATCAGAAATCAATCTTGAAACACTCCAACAAGAGCAATACAAAAGGTGTTGCTGATGCACCTCTAATATCATTTGTAGCCTTCAAACAGCTCTCGCAATTGTGGTACTGGAAGTTTTGTCTTTTAGCTGTCTTTGATATATGAAATGGTTGAATTAAATCATCCAAAATTGCACTGTTATGTTTATTTTTAAATGTCTTTGTCTCATGTTTTTTTTATATTTCTTGTGCGCATGCCTTTTTTTTGGGGGGGGGGGTGGAGTAGGGGAGGGCGGGGTTATGTGCATCGGAGAGCGGTATCCTAAGTCTGCCAATCGACTTCAAAGGCTTGCTCAAGGCTTGCTTAGAAGGACATCTCCAAATCAGTTGTTTACAGTGTTGTCTGGTGTATACAGATCACACTTCAGTTGGCGGGCTAGGGGACAGCTTTTACGAATACCTACTGAAAGCATGGCTCATGTCAGACAAAACGGACACAGAAGCACGCAAGACGTACGACGATGCCATTGAGGTAAGACTTTCTCTCACGTTAGCATGTTCTCAAACTGGCTCTCACCGATTGTTGATGTAGCTCTGGAAATGATTAAAAGTAGCTACAGTGCATCTGCAAAGTATTCACAGCATTTTCCTTTTTCCACATGCTGTTATAGCCTCATCTCGAAATTGAATACAGTCATTTTTTTCCTCAAAATTTTACACATAACACAACACACATCATGACAATATGAATTTTTGCAAATGTATTACAAAAACAAAACAAAACCCTAAGACATCACTTTCTACATACTGTAAGTGTTCACAGCCTTGCTTTGATTTTGCACAGTTGGCCGTAATTACAGTTAAAGAGTTCAATCTTTATCTCATCAGTCAATTTTTTTTCTGAGGGTCTGAGAGCCCTTCAGGTGCCTTTTGGCAAACTCCGGGTGGGCAGCCATATGCTGTTTACTAAGAGTTGGGTTCCATCTGGCCACTTTACCAAACAGGCCTGAATAGTGGAGTGCTGCAGAAATTGTCCTGGAAGGTAATCCTCTTTCCACAGAGGACCGCTGGAGCTCTGAAAGAGCAACATTCGGGTTCTTGGTCACCTCCCTGCTTGATCTATTTAGATGGGTGGCCAGCTCTGGGGAGAGTTCCGGTGGTTCGGAAGTTATTGTGTCACAAAGTGTTATCAGCAGGTTGCAACAGAGATACAGAGAGACTGGAAGAGTCACAGAAAGATGTAGAAGTGGGCGTCTTTTGGCCACATCCCATGCTCATGACCGCAACATTGTGAACAATGTCCTGAGAAACCAGACATTGAATGCCGCTCAACTCCAGGCACATTTAAGAGAGGTGATGACCTCTGTTTACATCAGTGTGATCTGCGTGCTAGATGACCTGCAAAGGTACCTGACCACACCACCAAGCACAGACAGGCGTCATCGTCTTGCATGGGCCAGGGAGCATTTACACTGGATGAGGGACCAGTGAGCCTCAGTGCTGTCGATTCACGTTGAGCAGAAATTATGGCCTCCTATGATTTTGGAGAGGTCAACGAGAGTGCTATGCATCAGTCACTGCTGTCACCAGATGGGTTTTTTGTTACAGTGTGGGCAGGTGTGTCCAGTCGGCACAGAACCCCCAACACTTTGTGAATGGTACAGTGACAAACCCATATTACCCGAATAATATTATTTATCCAGTGATTGTGCCCCAACATGTACAGCACAGCCCTAATTTCATCTTCATGGACAACAATGCTCCAGCTCATCGAGATCGCATCATCAAGGAACGGCTGATGTAGGCTGGTGTACCTCAAATTGAATTGTTGTAACATTGTGTAGGAATATTGTCACATGTCCTCTGACCAGCGCTACTCATAGCTAGTGTTCATTGGTGTTTATGTTTGTTGCGGTTGGCTCATGCAAGGTGGGGATGCATAGTCAGTTCAGTATGCGCGCACCAGTGATAAAATTGTCTTTGCCTACTACAAACATTTACGTTGAGACACTGATGTTGCTGCATTAGAAGGTGAAACTGTAAATGCAAAATGCTCTATAAAGCAGTTATAGTAGTCTTATTTTTTTATATTTATGTACCATGCGTTTTAGCAGATTAATCAATAAATGCTATTATTGATTGATAAATGCATAGACATTTGCCTGCTTCATTTAACACATTGAGTAAAGTCATATAAAATTAATTGCAAACAAACTTAATGCAAGGCAAAATATTATGCATATTTCAAAACTTGAGTTTATGTCAATCTTTACTTCATATGAAGCACAATTTAACACAGCTAGTAATCAACATGCATGGCCTTGCCCTTACCCCCTTCCCTCCCCCCCAAAAAAATAAAAATGGTGACTAACTGATAAAGTCGTGAGCATTAGCACCAGTGCTAACAGGTGAACATTTAGTGTCGAGCTTTGGGTTGTAGTTACATCGTTGTGCAAACTCTAGTTGCAGTCTGTTATAATTACTTATTCACATAGTTTTACTTTTACACCAAATTGCGAAGGTTCATTATGAATTTTATATGTGTCACGATATTCAAACATTCAAAACAATTCAAAATGCCTGCCCACCTGCAGGCAATCGAGCGCCACCTGATCCGCAAGTCCAACAGTGGTCTGACATTCATTGGCGAGTGGAAGAATGGCCACCTGGAGAGGAAGATGGGCCACCTGGCGTGCTTTGCCGGCGGCATGTTCGCACTGGGCGCAGATGGCTCGCCCGAAGACAAGGCAGGCCACTGGCTGCAGCTGGGCGCAGAGATTGCACACACCTGCCACGAGTCTTATGACAGGACAGGTGGGCAATGCTACTACAAGCAGTACTAAGTACCATTCATCCATCCATTTTCCAATCTGTTTTATCCTCATAAGGTTCGCGGGGGTGCTGGAGCCTATCCTAGCTGTCTTCAGTAGGCAGGGGGCACCCTGAACCAGTGGCCAGCCAATCGCAGGGCACACACAGACGAACAAACATCCGCGCTTACATTCACACCTCGGGACAGTTTAGAGTGCTCTAATGTTTTTAGAATGTGGGAGGAAACACAGATATTGTGAGTGGGACTGTTGGAGACATCCGTAATTGTAATCCTTACCTGTGAGAAATTACCTTCCACAAACCTCATAATAAAGGTTTGGTTCCTGGTCTTTTCGAATATCTGGTGGGCAAACTTCTAAAAACCAACAAATTTCTGTCATGTTTTCAGTACAGGTCAGCACTTTACCATGCACAAGTACCGTACCCGAGCACTTATAGTAAACTAACATTCTGAAAAGGTCTCCTGTATATGTCACAAAACCGGCGATTTATCGTGATGTTAAGCTTTGAACCCGACGTTACGTCCTTCCAATCTGCAAAAATGTTGCTGTGTTCACCTTACCCCACTTGTACGAGCCTACAACAGAGATGAAAAGAATTGTTTCAAACCTTATTTGCTGTTAGAAATGTGCTCCGACAAGAGAGGTTGGTGTAGCAACAAATTACAGAAAAGAGAAACAGAGATCGAGAGAAAGAGATGAGGAGTGCTTGAACGATATCGGAGCCGTTAGCCTGTCAGTACTTGTTTATAGTTTATTTTTATTTTAACTAAGTAAATTTGATTTAGTTTCTTTGCTTAACCACAGCAGTTTGTTTTGAAATGGCTCTTAGATGGACAAATACAATGACCGCATTTTTCGGACTACAAGTCTCTCCGGAGTCCCACCAGTCAAAAATGCATGATGAAAAAGAAAAAAAAAAACAACAGACCTGTCTGGATCGGTCCAGAGAATCAGTCACATTTTTGGGGAACTTTATTTTACCCCCACCCCCCAAAAAATAAAGAATAAAACACACACAAACAAAAGTACAGTTCAGACTCACCCAAATTCCCTGTTCCCTAATCGTGGGTGCATTCAGAAATACCCTAAATGTCAGATGGAAACTCCTTTCAGTTTCTCAAAAATCGACATTGCATTTTTATTTTATTTATTTTTATTTTATTGCAGATTTTAATTTGTGACTATAACTTCATCTACAGCAGTTTGGTCTCACTATTTTAGTGGGTTGTGGGTTTTTTTTCCCGTTTGCTCCAATTCAATTTATGAGCGGTACCTGCAGCTGCGTACTTTTTCTAAATTTTGCAATTTTTAAAGTTGAACATATACTGTATGTGCACACGCGCGCACACACACACACAGGCATCTACAGTATATACAGTATATATATTTAAATATTTTTAATAACTTGCAGTTGTTTTTATCGTCATTCTTAAAGTTTGCAATGGCTCTCAAACGTACTTGCCCCCACCCCACTTTAGGAAGGTCTTCTTTCTTCTCCTATAAATTACTCTGAAGCAAAAGACAACAGTTGGTATGGTCCAAAGACACAGTGTTTTTATTGCTGATATTTTGGTATTTTTTGCAAAGCAAGGTTTTCACTTTCAATTTGCAGAGATGAAAGTCCTCTGGATTTTCCTGAATTACGGATTTTCACATTTTCATGAGAATTCCTCCGGAAAATTGAGGAAAAATTGCCTAAAATTAATCCATATATTAGTTGACAACATTGAACGAACATGCGTTTGAGTTCATTGTTTTGCTTTCACCAGCGTAGCCATGCTGAGGCACTAACACTAATAACTGTAAAGAGATCTTCGTCTCTTTATAAACACATTTGCTAAACCCCAGTGGAACGAATAAAAAACGCGGTGGACAAGACAGTTGTAGTACAAAAAATATATTTGAACAAAATTAGCAGAAAAACCGTCTGACTTCAAACGTCATGTCGTCTCGGCTAGTTTGGCTTAGCTGTTGTCAAAGCTTCTTTGATCTGTGACGTCGGTTGCGTCGGCGCTGATTGGTTGAAACCAAAAGACGCACGTGTGCGTACATGTTCGCGCTTCCGTACTCACAGCAGAAAGCAGCGGACTAGGCGCGCTTCGCTTGAGTGGCGTCACGACAACAGTAACACCCTCACCTCGCATTCTCATAGCCTCGCCATATCTCGGAGATTTCGAAATTTCGGCAAGAACAAAGCCACAAAGGGTGCACGTGTGCACACAAAAGGCAGATTAATCATTGAATGTCGAGTATTTGAATTGCGTTTTCATCCATTCATCCATTTTCCGAACCGCTTAATCCTCACTAGGGTCGCAGCATAATTTTCAAACAGGTAGACAGGCAAGCTGACATACGTGCAATAGATGCGAGTGTTAGGAACACGTTCAAGTGGTCATGGCTTGAGGAAAAGGACTTGAACTGAGATTTTTTTTGTCCGACTACATTCGAAGGGTCGACAAACCTGGTAAATCAGTTAAAACCATATATATATATATATATATATACACACACACACACGCATATATAGATAGATTTGTTTTCCGTAGTTTTCAGGAGAGTCCACTTTCATCTATGAATTTGTATGCCACATTACACTCTACATATGATTTCTGACAGTCAGAAATTCAAACTTAATAATGACAATCAAAATTTGTATCAATTTTGATCATATTTTCCCCTCCAGTGGTCAAGCTGGGCCCGGAGGCCTTCAAGTTCGATAGTGGCCTGGAGGCAGTGGCTGTGAGGCAGAACGAGAAGTACTACATCCTGCGGCCCGAGGTCATCGAAACCTACTGGTACATGTGGAGGTTCACCCATGACCCCAAATACCGCCAGTGGGGCTGGGAAGCAGCACAGGTAGGTACCCCTCATACATTTAAAAACTAATGCCATTACTAATGATAATGATAGTTGCGCCAGCTATATAAATATTTGACATTACCCATGAAGTCGCCAAACAGAAGCATGAAGGACTTCTTTATAGCTAGATGAGAAACTTTGTACAGGCTGGGCTCAGGCCGGGGTGAGTGTTTTTGGGGTTACGGTTCAACCTGATCGCCTCCTGATGGGCCTTTCTCAGCCTGGGGTGTTTAATGTTACTCACCGAAACACCTGATGACAGCATTGGTTAAGTACTGAAGACATATCCCCTGGAAAACGTGTTAAGTGTTCCCAGCTCTACTCTACTGTAAGAGGTGTCATTCATTGAATTTGCTTGTATTGCACCTGTTAGACGACTGTATTCTTCACACCACTATTTCAATTACAGGATCAAGTGCATTCTCTTAGTTTGTTCTTGCGCTTCAAGGATGTTATACATCTCATCCACCGGCTTTTGAACCCGATTAAATTGCCAGCTATTTTGATTTACAAAGTTGGATACTTTCTGCTTCAACCATCCTATTATCCTCAAATATTGCGAACACATTTTACCCTTGTGGTCAATTTTACTCCTGGGATATTTAGCTCAAGACAGTAGCCAGCTGGCCTGTCCTCTAGCGCCACCATCAGGTCAAACTTTTAAATTAATGTATCCTTAAAGGTTTTCATACAACTCTTCTGAAATTTTCAGAAAACATTTAATAGACACAAGAGGATGAGACCTGTACGTTTTGGTGATGAAATTACCTTTCCTGTCGCGTTTTTGAGTTTGGGTCTTGAAAATCTTTCATCCAAATATTTTCTAATTTGGGGTTTACATTCACAACTCTCACAGATTGAACCATATTGATGAATGTTGGGAAGCTCCTCTCCTCACCCGGCCCCCTGCCCTCATGAACGTGTCTACTTATTTTGAGCTCCTTTTTTTTTGTCAGATATTTGTCTCCCTCACCCGTCCTCATTAGTTATCCGCGCTTGGGACTGACGGCGGCATAGTTCGTTTTTTTGGTGGGGAAGGTGGATTCTTTTTGTGTGAGAGACACTTGCCACATTTCTTGTACCATTGGAGGAATTCGGGTGTTTATCTCTGTCTGTATGTCCCTCACAATTGCTGCAGCATCTGTCGATGCTCTTGTAAGGCACCATCTTCTTTCAATGTGAGGTTTCACCAATTGCATTACATAGGGGTGGGAGTGATTGTGCTTCACCGAAAGTAGCAGCACGTCTCTCTTCACCATGTTATGTCCCAGTGGAGGGAAACTCAACTCAACTGTATTTATAGAGCACTTTAAAACAACCATCGTTGTATACAAAGTGGTGTACATGGAGCAGAAACCAGCCATCTTGTTACCACATCCTAGACGCACAATTTTCCTGCGGGATGCACAGTTCCAAATAATGTGCGTTTTTGGGACGCAAGGAAATTTCTCAGTCAAAACAAAAAACAAACTACGAGATATACACACACACACACACACACACACACACACTAGTGATGTGTCGTTCGCGACCGAGCCGGCTCCCAGAGCAACACGCGAACAAGACAGACGAGGAGACGAGAGAGCTAGTTAGTGAAAAAAAACAACACGGTGGAAAGTGGAAAGGTGAGAAAATGGATTGGAAACGCAGTGAAATATGGACTCATTTCAATTTAATTGAAAGGCAGCGTGTAGACTGTGCAAGGTTAAAATATCCCATAGATCAGGCTCCACAAATAACCTGCACAGGCACATCAGAAATGTCCACCCATCAGTACAATTTGAAGAGAAAAGACAAGCAAGGGAACCAGCTATTAATGAAGGTGCTAGTGTGTCTGCAACTGTTGCTGCTGCTGCAATGTCACAACTGCCTAGATGTACAGCCCAGAGCTCTATGAGCCACTTTATGCAAAAAGCTATAAAACCAGCAAAACAGAACACAATTGACGAGGAACTGGATAAAATGATTGCAAGGGATTTTCATCCATTTGGTGTTGGCTGTGTGTTGTCGCAACATCTGTCCCCTCAGAGAGAATCTTCTCCAAAACAATACAATACAATACAATACAATACAATACAATACAATACAATACAATACAATACAATACAATACAATACAATGCATGCTGATTTATATAGCGCTTTCACAACAGTGGCAGCGCAACTATTAACAGAGAGGAGAAACAGGATCAACCCCTCAAAGCTGAGGCACTTGGTTTTTCTTCATGCCAATCTTCGCTAAAGACAAGCTAAAACCTTTACCTGGATGCTGTTTTTTTCTTTTTGTTTTACAAATTTTAATTTATAATTTGTTGCGTCGTATTCAAAGCTTACTTATATTTGTAACTGTACTGTACTGTAAATAGTTAAAAGCTTATAAATATACACATTCAGAGATTGGAACTTTTTGACGACCTTGTTTTGAGATGGGTCTTTGTACTTTGTTTTTCATTTTTGTAGCACTCCATGTTGAGTATGTTCAGAAGAATATAAATAAAGCCATATAAATAATAAATATTTGATATAATGTCTATTTTTTGCATTAGTACTTCATTTTACGCATAATATTACGTTATTTTTGGTATTAAATTAATTTAAGCAACAAAAAACTGAGGAGCCATTTGGGAGCCGCCGGCTCTTTTTAGTGAGCCGGCTCTCTAAAAGGAGCCGGAATTCCCATCACTAACACACACAGGCCAGCGATCCCGGGCTGTGCAGTAGACACGTCAATTAAGGATGATTAGACAATTAAGGATGGAAGAGACCTGCTTTTGCTCTTATAAGCCTTCTCTCTCTCTCTCTCTCTCTCTCTCTCTCTCTCTCTCTCTGTCTCTCTCTCTCAGCCACACGCACACACACAAGCACACGTACACTAGCACGTATCTAAACAACACTTAGACACATATTAAAGATCAAAGAGTAACCCACGTGATAAGACAAAGAAGATGCACAGCCAATCAACATGGCTTTGCTGCATCTTCTCAGCCAACCCCTTCACCCCACATGTACTGTATATGTTGCTCTATAGGGGTGTTCACGCGGCACACATTTGCTCCGGCGCTGCACCGATGTATTTTGTTGCAATATATTTTACACTGCAGCAAATTGTGTGGAGCATTCACACGTACAAAGCCGCTGAGCGTGTCAGCACCGGCACAGCGTCGGTGCAGCCCCACTTGCGTTCACACGTCATTTTCTGCAGCAGAGCAAAACGACAGAAAACAAATAAGATGTCGTGTTGGTTCTTTTTTAAACGTATACACAACACAAGTGTCGGTCTCCGTGCCTTCTGCTCGAGAGTGACCGCCCCCGAAAACGTAAATCAACAATGACTTCAATGACACTCAGAAAAGCAAACACGTAATGCGCCAAACAGAAAATCAAGAGAGGAAATCACAAAATAAATTATATAGGGGTCAGGGGGTTGTGAACACACAACAAAGGAACAAACTACACGAACAACTCCCGAGACAGTCCAGTCTGCGACAAAAGGAAAGTGTCAGATATTTTCTCGGACAAAGTTAAAGAAATGACTCGGCACACAGGAAAATTATCTTCAATATCGGCGGGAGGGGATCTCTGAGCGCAAACGACGGTTAGTTGCTTCGAAGATACACACTCGGCTCCCTCTCCGCCGGTTCGAACTTTTATTGCAAAATACAAAAAAACACTGCCCCCGAGATTTGCATACCGCGCCCCCTCGGTAATGATCTGATCTACTCGAATACACAAGTCAAAGACTTTGCTGATGACAAATGATCACCTGGGCGTGACAGCTGTTCCCAAACTGTCTTTTGGTATTCAACAACTCTTTGTTCCCAATTTGTTCATTCCTACTCTGTGATTGAATCTAGTCTTCTTCCTACTGCTTTGACAGTGTTTACTTGCTTGACGCGTTTACTCAAGAAAAGGCCATCCGCCCTAACGGTCGACGCCTCTGCGCTGAGTATGTCCAGACATGCCCATATTAACCGAAACTTTTGACATGATACAATTTTGTTCAGAGATTTCTCTATCAGAAAGATGTTACCAGCCAAATCTTGTGTCGTTATTAAACAAACACATGCCGGAAGTCCGACAGAGCATGAAAGAAAGCAACGCATTCTCGATGTACGTAATCAACTCTTCACAAGCATTTGCTCTGGAGCAAATTTAACCCAGTTGCGTTCACACGTGCAAATTTACATCGGTGCTGCTTCGCAAACGAGCATTTGCTCTGGAGCAAATTTTTAAACCACCTCCCTGAGGTGGATCAAATTTGCTCCGGTGTAAGCTGTTTTCCGGGGCTACGCCGGAGCTAATTTGCACATGTGAACGCTCTTCTGGGGCAGCCCCGGCGTAGCACCGGACTAAATCTTGCCGTGTGAACACCCCTTATGTGACTCACTGTTGTTTTGCTGACTTTCGCTGCTCCTCACGGACCATTTGCGGACTTTTTGCGGACTTCAAAAAATATATATATATTATACAGTAAATATTCCCATCCCCGGAATTCTCTGCAAGGGAATATCCTTCACCCGGAATAAAAACCTATGCATTAACATTTTGACTACGATATTACACGTTACCGGAAGTTGCGTAAGCGGAAATTCCACTACCCGTAATCCGGATGGAGGTGTAATGCCGCGGGAGCTTAAATACACGCAACGCCCACCAGATACGACGGAAAAGACAACGCTGAAACAAGTTTTCACTTTGAGTTTTTCGATCATCAGATTCTAAACGACGACGTGCAAGTGAGTTTTTATTGCCGTGCGTTTTACTGTAATTGTGAATGATTTTAACTTTATTCACTTACGTCTTGTAGAACGCGGCACTAGCTTAAAAGCAGCACCCACTCGACAAGACCGAAGAAACGTGTTCGCTTCACCGTTTACATTCATCAGATTCGAAACTAAGATGTGTAAGCGACTTTTTATTGGCGTGCGTTTTACTGTAATTGTGAAAGATTTTAACTTTATTCACTTACGTCGTGTAGATCATCGCGTCGAAACGTAGAAGAACTGTAACAACTGGAGCAGAGCGAGTGAAATGCATCCGTTTGAGCGAGGCTGAACACAAAGTTAAAAAGATCCAGCAGACACTTGGAGTCGGAAAGACGCAAATCTACGAAACTTTAAACAACAAGGCATCGATTCAACTCCTGATGACAAGCCACCATCCAGCAAGGAAGCAATGCAAATGGCAACAAAAATCCTTCAGTATGCATAAGAATTACCAGAAATCGGTGATCAACGGGACAGTTACTTGCAACTGGCAAGAAAACTATGACACGCAGGCAAACATTGTCATAAACCAAAGAATGCATCCAACAAAACAATCCAAAATACATATTTTTTCCCAAGACAGAAAAAAATAAACATTGAAATACTGTACGTATTTTACTGTTGTGATTTTTTGGGGATACACCTATATTGCAGTTTTTGTTATATAAACAGTTTTGGGACAGTATATTTTCGTATTTTATTGATTGTGCTGTTACACGTGCATTTTGTCAACATACTTGCAGGTTCATAAAGGACATGTACCATGCTCATTTCCCAAATGAGGAATTTCTGTTATAAGGATAAATTGGACAGCGCAAACACGAGTCCGTACTATATATATATATATATATATATATATATATATATATATATATATATATATATATATATGTGTGTGTGTGTGTTAAGGGTGTGGAAAATAATCGATACATCGATGCGCACGTGCGCGATGCGAGTGCATCGGCTCATTCATTGGGTACGACGCGATTGACGGGTGAAATCGCGATTCATCACGATGCATTGATGGGTATCGGTAAAATCCGATTCAAGCGCCGTTTTATTCATGTTAAACGTCACCTATCTGCCCTTTCATAGGCACAATGAATGCACCATCATTGCTTTGCATTTTGTGTTGAATACGGACGGTAGCCGTGCGTCACATACAGTCCAGTACACAACTAGCGAAACATTATGGAAGTTAGCGCAAGCAGCAGCAAGGAAACTACTATATTTAATGCAGCCGCAACATTCAAATCTTATGTTTGGAAATACTACAGCTTCGAAAAGAAAGACGGAAAGCTTGATAAAACCTCCGTAATTTGCAAGGAATGTCGCACTAAGAAGCCATACAACGGCAGCACCACAAATATGCAGACCCACTTAAAACGATGGCACCAGATCACCGACAAGTTTCCCTCCCGCTCCCCCGCTTCCCCGCCCAGTTCCTCGTCGGACACCGGAGAAACTCTTGGTAAACCAGGTCAGGATCAGAAAAAAATTGCCTCTTATTTTGGGAGTCCCCTTGCAACTCACTGTGACCGCACAATGGCTATAACTAAGGCCATTGCTTATTTCATATGCAAAGACCTCCAGCCTTAGCGTGGTGGACAACGAGGGTTTCAGACAGCTCGTGCACGTTTTGGAACCCGGGTATAAAATACCAGACAGGTCTTTGTTCACTTACAAACATATTCCCGATGTGTACAACAAAGTGAGAAGTGAGATTACTGTGTCGCTGAACAGTGCGCAAAGAGTTGCACTTACAGTGGATGGGTGGACATCTTGCGCTATAGATTCATATACATATATATATTATTATTATATTTCATATAAGACACTCAGTGAGAATAGTCTGTTTGTGTTTACACTATACCAACAGCTGTGAGTCTCAGGTGCCAAATTGTTTACATTTTCTTTGCACAAAACCCAATTGTGAAAGGGCTTAAATAAGTTGTTTTACAAGTTATACTGTTTATAAGGAATAAAGTGGTATCCTTTTTGTAATACCATACTGAATTCCATCTTTTTAAAAGCTTTTTTTCTTTGCTTATTTGCATCATGTTTAATTGCACAATATCGCAACAAATTGCATTGTATCGTATCGGATCGCATTGATTTGAACTTAATGTGTATCGCATCGTATCGCATCGTGACGACGGTGAAACGTATCGCATCGCCAGAAAATTCCATGTATCGTTTAAGTATCGCATCGCTGGCAGTGCATCGAGATGTGTATCGAATCGTCCTCAGTGCTGAGATTCACATCCCTAGTGTGTGTGTGTGTGTGTGTGTGTGTGTGTGTGTGTGTGTGTGTGTGTGTGTGTGTGTGTGCGCGCGTGCGTGTGTGTGTATATATATTTTTTTTAATGAATATGTTTGAAAAAATCCGCGATGCACTGAAGCCGCAATAAACGAACCGCGAAATAGTGAGGGATCACTGTATCGGCTAATCGCTATGAAAAATATTATGAAACAGTTCTTGGTTATTCTAAAATTTACTGGTTTAAATTTTTGCTGCATTTATTTATAATTGTATGCATATGTTGTTGTTTGTGTTATTATCATATGATATGAATTGAATAAGTAGACCATTTCAGAATTCAGGACTCTCGAAATGCATAATGGGACTCATACTTTTCTGATCTGTGAGTCCCTGGGACTCGCTGGTGGTAAACTGTAAAATTATCACTGGAAACCTTGGGACACGTGTGGGTGCTCCCCCAGTCTTCTCACACCCAGAAAGACCAGCGGCATCAGTCAATTAAGTTCTTAAGGAGCCATTCTATTGGCTTCAGAGGGAGTATAGGCCAACATAACAAACCAAACCAAAACACCCTATAACATCACGAAACAAAAAGAGGAAAATAAAAGACAAATAGCTGACTAACCTCCCCCAAACGAAAAACAGGAGAAAATGCGTTAAAACAAAAATGGCTTCCTCCTCCTTTGATTGCTCTGCTTGACTAAATATTTACAGATATTTACAGGTATTTATAAAGGTTTTACTCTAACTTGAAACATTTCCTATAAAGTCTACACAAAGCACAAAGTAGGTAATTGCTACGTAAAAGCAGTTTACAAGGCCATGCACAACCAAGCACTTTGCTGGCATTTCCTACTGGCCCATTCCTTGACCAATCACTTAACAGCAATCAAGTGAAGCTGAATGGGCAACGCTTGCTCCTAATTAATACAGCCAGGACAAATGCACACCAGAAACATCTGGAATGAAAGCGTTTTGGTGGCATGGCCTAGCCTCCATGCAGTGGGCAAGTCAAATTTATTTATTTCGCCCTTAGTCACAGAAATGGCTTACAGGGATTCACATGCCCACAGTTCACAAATCTTAACAACATCCCCTCATCTAGACCCCCAGGAGGGTAAAAATAAAAAAAAACAAACTTAAAAAAACAAGACAGGTGTGCATATGTGTAGAAATCATTTAGCGACATTGTGGCATACCTCCATCCATCCATCCATTTTCCACCGCTTATCCGGCCGGGGTCAGGTCGCGGGGGCAGCAGCTTTTGGAGGGAAGCCCAGACTTCCCTCTCCCCAGCCACTTCTTCGAGCGCTTCCTGGCGGATCCCGAGGCGTTCCCATGCCAGCTGGGTGACATAGTCTCTCCAGCGTGTCCTGGGTCGTCCTCGGGGTCTCCTACCAGTGGTTCATGCCCGGAACACCTCACCAGGGTGGCGTCCACCTCATCTGGCTCCTCTCGATGTGGAGTAGAAGCGGCTCTACTCTGAGCCCCTCTCGGATGACCGAGCTTCTCACCTTATCTCTAAGGGAGAGCCCGGACACCCTGCGGGGAAAACTCATTTCGGCCGCTTGTATCCGGGATCTCGTTCTTTCGGTCACGACCCATAGCTCATGACCATAGATGAGGGTTGGAACGTAGATCGACCGGTAAATTGAGAGCTTCGCCCTTTCGCTCAGCTCCTTCTTTACCACGACAGACCGATACAACGTCCGCATCACAGCAGACGCTGCACCGATCTGTCTGTCGATCTCTCGCTCCTTCCTGCCCTCACTCGTGAACAAGACCCCAAGAAACTTAAACTCCTCCACTTGGGGCAAGATCTCCCCCCCGACCCGGAGGGGAGGGGGCACGCCACCCTTTTCCGACTGAGGACCATGGTTTCAGATTTGGAGGTGCCGATTCTCATCCCAACCGCTTCACACTCGGCTGCGAAACGCTCCAGTGAGAGTTGGAGAGTCCTGCTTGAAGGAGCCAAAAGTACCACATCATCTGCAAAATGCAGAGATGCAATACTGAGGCCCCCAAAACGGACCCCCTCAACGCTTCGGCTGCGCTTAGAAATTCTGTCCATAAAGCTGACATCGGCAGGATAGGGACCGAACAGCCCGTATCAGAGGGCTCGGTACCTCATACTCCCGAAGCACCCCCCACAGAACCCCCCGAGGGACACGGTCAAATGCCTTCTCCAAGTCCACAGAACACATGTAGACTGGTTGGGCAAATTCCCACGTCCCCTCGAGGACCCTGCTAAGGGTGTAGAGCTGGTCAACAGTTCCACGACCAGGACGAAAACCACACTGCTCCTCCTCAATCTGAGACTCGACTTCCCGACGGACCCTCCTCTCCAGCACCCCTGAATAGACCTTACCAGAGAGGCTGAGGAGTGTGATCCCTCTGTAGTTGGAACACACCCTCCGGTCCCCCTTTTTAAAAAGAGGGACCACCACCCCGGTCTGCCAATCCAGAGGCCCCGATGACCACGCGATGCTGCAGAGGCGTGTCAACCAGGACAGCCCCACAGCATCCAGAGCCTTGAGGAACTCCGGGCGGATCTCATCCACCCCTGGGGCCTTGCCACCGAGGAGCTTTTTAACCACATCGGTGACTTCAACCACAGAGATAGGGAACCCACCTCAGGATCCTCAGACTCTGCTTCCTCCGAGGAAGGCGTGTTGGTGGAGTTGAGGAGGTCTTCGAAGTACTCTGCCCACCGCTTCACAACGTCCCGAGTCGAAGTCAGCAGCGCCCCATCCCCACTGTACACAGTGTTAGTGGTGCACTGCTTCCTCCTCCTGAGACGTTGGATGGTGGACCGAAAGTCGGCTTCCATGGCCTCACTGATCTCTTCCCACGCGTTTTTGCCTCGGTGACCACCAAAGCTGTGTTCCGATTAGCCAGTTGCTACCCGTCAGCTGCCTCTGGGGTCCCACAGGCCATAAAGGCCCAATAGGACTCCTTCTTCAGCTTGACGGCATCCCTTACTGCTGGTGTCCACCAGCGAGTACGGGGGTTGCCGCCATGACAGGCACCAACCACCTTACGGCCACAACTCAGATTGGCCGCCTCAACAATAGAGGCATGGAACATGGTCCATTCGGACTCAATGTTCCCCGCCTCCCCCGGGACATGGGAAAAGCTCTGCCGGAGGTGGGAGTTGAAACTCTTTCTGACAGGGGATTCTGCCAGACGCTCCCAACAAACCCTCACGACACGTTTGGGTCTGCTAGGACGGACCGGCATCTTCCCCCACCATCGGAGCCTACTCAACACCAGGTGGTGATCAGTTGACAGCTCCGCCCCTCTCTTCACCCGAGTGTCCAAAACATGCGGCCGCAAATCCGATGATACAACCACAAAGTCAATCATAGAACTGCGGTCGAGGGTGTCCTGGTGCCAAGTGCACATATGGACACCCTTATGTTTGAACAAGGTGTTCGTTATGGACAATCCGTGACAAGCACAGGAGTCCAATAACAAAACACCACTCGAGTTCAGATCAGGGGGGGGGGGGCGTTCCTCCCAATCACGCCCTTCCAGGTCTCGCTTTCATTGCCCACGTGGGCATTGAAGTCCCCCAGCAGAACAAGGGAGTCCCCAGCAGGAGTACTCTCCAGCACACCCTCCAAGGACTCCAAAAAGGGTGTGTATGCTGAGCTGCTGTTTGGTGCATATGCACAAACAACGGTCAGGACTCGTCCCCCCAGCCGAAGGCGGAGGTAGGCAACCCTCTCGTCTACCGGTGTGAACCCTAATGTACAGGCACTGAGCCGGGGGGGCAATGATTATGCCCATACCTGCTCTGCGCCTCTCACCGTGAGCAACTCTAGAGTGGAAGAGAGTCCAACCCCTCTCGAGAGAACTGGTACCAGAACCCAGGCTATGTGTGGAGGCAAGTCCGACTATATCCAGTCAGAACTTCTCTACCTCACACACCAGCTCGGGCTTCTTCCCTGCCAGAGAGGTGACATTCCACGTCCCTAGAGCTCGCTTCTGCAGCCGAGGATCAGACCGCCAGGGTCCCCGCCTTTAGCTGCTGGCCAGCTCACATTGCACCCAACCCCTATGGCCCCTCCTATGGGTGGTGAGCCCATGAGCAGGGGGACCCACGTTGCCTCTTCGGGCTAAGCCCGGCCGGGCCTCACGGGTGTAGGCCCAGCCACCAGGCGCTCGCCAACGAGCCCCCACCACCAGGCCTGGCTCCGTGACGTAATTTTACACGTCATAAGGGGTCTTAGAGCCGTGCTTCGTCTGGTCCTTCACCTAGAACCTGTTTGGCATGGATGACCCTGCCAGGGGCATAAAGCCCCAGACAACTTAGCTCCGAGGATCATTGGGACACACAAACCCCTCCACCACGGTAAGGTGACGGCTCACGGAGGGGTGTGGCATACCTATTCAGAATAATGAAAACAAATGATGGAGTGTGTTTATTTACACTAGACCTTCCACGAAGAGACCAAATACAGTGGTACCTCTACTTACGAACGTCGCTTCATACGCGCTTTTCAAGTTACGAAACGCCTCCACATGAAAATATTGCCTCTTGTTATAAAAGAAATTTCAAGATACAAATACAGAATGGGCTGCTCCTCGCAGCTCTGAATTTCCCAAACTCAACATACTAATAGCTGCTCTGCCATTGGCTCTTACCGAGCATCCTGGCATCCCATTGGCGAAGAGGGAGCTCTACCTTTTATGTCTATGTGTGTAGATAGATAGATAAATAGGATAGATATGTCTCTCTACAGAGTCCTCGTCATTTGCCAAGAGGCATTTGATAGTTTTACGTAAATGCGAATGATCCAGAAAAAGTGTTCACCAGTCAAGTCAAGTCTACAGTATTTATAGAGCACTTTCAAACAGCCATCGCTGCATACAAAGTGCTGTACATGGAGCAATTTAACATGCAAGATAAACAGTAAGACAAATCGGTAATAAAGGCGGCAGAAAGCACCAAACAGTAAAATCAAGAACAAATCTAAGTCATGCTGAGTCGAATGCCAAAGAATACAAGTGAGTTTTGAGAAGGGCGATGGCTCACTATGCTGATCTTTTTCAAGGATTGGTAAAAGCTGACAAAAGCAAACGCCCTTGGATCAGTTCTTTACAAAGCGCCAGGCAAAAACCACTTCTGAGAGAGAACTTGAACTGAAGAGGGCAAGAAAAACAATGAAGGTGCAATTAAATGTTAAATGACCATCATTTTTATTCTTTACTCTTGACTTAGTTTTTTGCATTATGCACAATTCTCATTTATTGTGCAATATTTTAATTGTAACATGTATTTGTTATGCATGGCAGGCTGATTGAACACTCTAAATTGTCCCTAGGTGTGAGTGTGAGTGCGAATGGTTGCAAGCGGTTAGGAAGATGAATGATGAATGAATGAATGTATTTGTTCCATATTTTTATGCTTTAGAAAACATTTATGTCTGAATGTTGGTGGGGCTTGCAACAGATTAGGACATTTACATGGAAAATGTGTCTCTACTTACAAAATTTTGTAGTTCCGAAATTTCTTCCAGAACCAATTAATTTTTGGAAATAGAGGTACCACTGTACTTATTTGTCATGTCCTTGTTTATGATTATACTAGTGGAGCTTGTGCTACTGGAAACAAATTCCTTGTGTGTTCTGCATACTTGGCTAATAAAGATGATTCTGATTTAATTTTTGTTTTCTAACGGTGCAAAATCTCCTCTACCACCCCCTACAGGCCATCGACAAGTACTGCAGGGTGAGTGGAGGCTTCTCAGGTGTGAAGGACGTCTACTCTTCGAACCCGACGTACGATGACGTACAGCAGAGCTTCTTTTTGGCGGAGACGCTCAAGTAAGCTCATAGACTGTTGAGTGCATGCCAAGCAACATGTGGTGCTCGATCGTTTAAAATAAAGCCCATTTTAACGTCAGAAGCCTTTTCTCGAAAAGATACAAAAACAGCACAAACCATGCAATTTAAAAGAAAAAATAACATTATAAAAGTGCTCATTCCGTCTCGATGTCTTTCACACAAAAACGGCATCCGAGGAAAAAAGGCCTGTGTGAAAGGGGTATTAGAACATGTCAGAAACATGTTCTGCTGCTCGGATTAATGTTACCGCTGTGCCCGTTTTAGGGTGAAAGTGATAGCATGTTAGAATTGCTGTTAACCTTTTGATAAATTACCGAATTTTCCGCACTAAAAGGCGCACCGGATTATGAGGCGCACCTTCAATGAATGGCTATTTTGTAATTTTTTTTCATACATTGGACGTATCGCATTATAAGGCGCAATCTACAATGCATCCACTAGATGGTGCTACGCTCCTTCCATGCTCTCTTTTTTTCAGAGCCGCAACAAAAACGTATTTAATAAAGCAGCGACACAGTTCACTGAACCAACAGCAAGTTATAACATTGGAAGCATGTCTCCAGCAAAGAGCCATCTTGGGGTCGACATATTACCGTAATGACCATACACAAGACGCACCAGATTTTAAAGTGCGCCCTTTAGTGCGGAAAATACGGTACTCATGTATTACTTATTTTCCACATACTGTACATGTGAGCAAATACCCCTTTTAAAGCAGCTCCTCTGTACCCTGGCACCTATTATTTTATTATTTGCAAACACAGCGAGGTCTGTTGGCATTGTCAGTTATTTGCATCACTCTCGTAACTCATGTGTGCAATCTCTTTTTTTTTTCTTCCTGTCGGCTAGGTATCTGTACCTGCTCTTTTCTAGCGACGATCTAATGCCGTTGGAAAGTTGGGTCTTCAACACAGAGGCTCATCCGCTTCCTGTGCTCCATCTGGGCAACATCACCCTGCCGGGCAGTGAGCCGTCACAGCAGTGAACAGGTCTCCCCCTGCCCGCCCGACAATACACACTGGACTGACTTTTATCAGGTTCTTCAGATGTGGACCATATCGGAGCTTGAGAACTCCCTGATAACTCTGGTGCTCCAGAATGGACACGTTTCATTTTTGTTCCAATGTTTGGGGTTTGTTTGACCAAACTCTTTATCTTCCTCTCTTTAATAGGGACGCACCAGTTGAATGGAAACTGTTGCTTTCACGGCACAATCTTGGCGGCCGTCTTCTTTTTTGAGCAGGTGTGGATCTTTCAGAGCAGACAACAGAGCTACAGTCTGACTGGCTGTATCATCAATTCAGCCAAAAACACTTCCTCCACCGCACCCGTCATTGAAAAAAAAAAAAAAAAAGAAACCGCTGCTATGCTATAATTGGATGCTGCTTTTTTGGCTCTTCTCGCTTTTTTTTTTTAAATATACCCCTTTTCTGTCTGTTCTGCTTCATCTTGTTGTTTCAACTTCCACTAAACTGATGTTGTGGACGAGGACGGGCGGAATCAGTCGCACCATCATCTGACTCTTTGGCCGCCACTTTCCTTCATCGTTCAAAATATTTTGTCATCTCCCGCCTTTGTATCCATCAACTTTATGCTATCATCAGCATTCTGAAATGAGATAAATCGAATTTGAGGTCCTGTGGTTTGTGGTTTTCCATCTTTAAGATGACTTGTTCATGAGTTTATTTCCATCGTTAGTGACTTCCTCTCACATCATTCATTTCTTTTGGGTCAAGGAAGTTACTTGCTGCGAGTCTTTTTTTTTCACCCGCAACCCCACCCCCAACCTTGTTACAATAAGACAGAAAATCTTCTGTGAAAGCTGACAACTTGAGCCAGATATTGCTCTCGGCTAATATGCAGGTATTCATGGTTGAAACTAGAGATGCAAATTGCCATCCCTGGCTGAAACTACAGCAAGCGACATGGATCATTTTAAATGCAAAATCATCAACTAACAGCACTCCATCCATCCATCCATCCATCATCTACCGCTTATCCGGGGCCGGGTCGCGGGGGCAACAGCTTTAGCAGGGAAGCCCAGACTTCCCTCTCCCTAGCTACTTCTTCCAGCTCTCCCCGGGGGATCCCGAGGCGTTCCCAGGCCAGCTGGGTGACATAGTCTCTCCAGCGTGTCCTGGGTCTTCCTCTGGGTCTCCTCCCGGTGGGACATGACCGGAACACCTCACCGGGGAGGCGCTCAGGAGGCATCCGAATCAGATGCCCAAGCCACCTCATCTGGCTCCTCTCGATGTGGAGGAGAAGCGGCTCGACTCTGAGCCCCTCCCGGATGACCGAGCTTCTAACCTTATCTGAAAGGGAGAGCCCGGACACCCTGCGAAGAAAACTCATTTCAGCCGCTTGTATCCGGGATCTCGTTCTTTCGGTCACGACCCATAGCTCGTGACCATAGGTGAGGGTTGGGACGTAGATCGACCGGTAAATTGAGAGCTTCGCCTTTTGGCTCAGCTCCTTCTTCACCACGACAGACCGATACAACGTCCGCATCACAGCAGACGCTGCACCGATCCGCCTGTCGATCTCCCGCTCCCTCCTACCCCCACTCGTGAACAAGACCCCAAGATACTTGAACTCCTCCACTTGGGGTAAGATCTCCTCCCCGACCCGGAGGGGGCACTCCACCCTTTTCCGACTGAGGACCATGGTTTCAGATTTGGAGGTGCTGATTTTCATCCCAACCGCTTCACACTCGGCTGCGAAACGCTCCAGTGATAGTTGGAGAGCCCTGTTTGAAGGAGCCAACAGCACCACATCATCTGCAAAAAGCAGGGATGAAATACTGAGGCCCCCAAAACGGACCCCCTCAACGCTTCGGCTGCGCCTAGAAATTCTGTCCATAAAGGTTATGAACAGAATCGGCGACAAAGGGCAGCCTTGGCGGAGTCCTACCTCCACTGGAAACGATTCCGACTTACTGCCGGCAATGCGAACCAAACTCTGACATCGGTGGTATAGTGACCGAACAGCCCGTATCAGGGGGTTCGGTACCCCATACCCACGAAGCACCCCCCACAGAACTCCCCGAGGGACACGGTCAAACGCCTTCTCCAAGTCCACAAAACACATGTAGACTGGTTGGGCGAATTCCCACATACCCTCAAGGACCCTGCTAAGGGTGTAGAGCACTCGTAATATCATATTTTTTCAGTTTCATTCAATTGTGACGAAATTATAATGCCCCTTTCTTTCGTGACTTGGAAGTTGCTTTGGCAAAACCTTTCTTGAAGGTGAATTCAAAGATTGATGAGGGGGGAAAATAGGACTGTGGATTTGACTGTATTATGTTGAGTCAAAATCATACTTTTGCAAACATTTGCTTGTACTTTGGAAGAGAGCGATGAACTATTTTCTTACATGTTATAGACCAAAGCATTAACTCAATCTTAATGTGTGCATTTTCTGGAATCAATTTGAAATAATGTCCTGTTTTTTAATACAGGGATGGAAAGTAAAGCTTTTTCTTTAAAAATCGGATCCATTTATGAATCAAAAAAATAATATGGAAAATATCAGATTATTAAAATACTCATTAGTTGCGGACCTGACTGAGTTTCAATCACATTCAGTGATTGTTGTATGTAGGTAAGTCTTGAATTTAGCTGAATAACCATTATTTTTTTCGGTCCTGTTTTAATGATGTTGATTTCTTAATTAAGCCTTATCATCTGATGTGACACAGTTGTGCCATTACCATGCTCTTTTACTGTCAGACATGAATTATTTTTTATTTAGGGGGTGGGGGGCTTCAAGTTCAGAACTGTGAAGTGAAACAGATTGACGCAGGACTGAAATGACGACGCTATAGTTAAAATGTTAATGGGATTTTCTGAATGTGACTTTTTAATGCAAACTGAATCGAGCCGTGACTGTTAAAAAAAACGGCTACACATTGTCGCTTTTCAATGAAAAGCATGTATCCCCAGATGTTCTGAGGGTTTTTTTTTTTTTTTTTTTTTTTTTAATCCCTAAAATGACAAATGACCTTTCCTGGCGTTTCAGATGAAAAGAAAATCCAAAATTCTGAGAAATATATTTTCAGTTAGACAGTGACACCATGCATTATTGGGATCCCTGTGTGCAAATGTAAATTTTAGGGATTTTCTTGTTAAATTATTTAATATTAAAAAAATCCACTATTTCTTAATTTGGAGGAAGTGCATCCATTTTGAAGTATGCATTCATTTTCATGACGTCACATACCTTCCTCGTTCATCGCTTTCAGAATCCTGTCAACCATGTGGCCGCAGCGAGCCAACCAATGAGTGGGCTGTGTTTTCTCTTTGTATTTTTACGTCACTACAAAGAAAAGGTGTGTGTAAATATGTTGAAAAGTCAACACAAAATTCAATAAAGTTGTTGCTATAAGTGAGGAGGGACTTGAGTTGTTTTAATGGTGTGAATGTTGGCTTTGGTAAATCTGCGATGTTTGCTTTTAAACTTGTCTTGCAATGACAAATACACTTAGATAAATGAGGTTGTTTAATTCTATTTCACATTTTAGTCTTACTTGGGATGTTATGTTTTTTTTTTTATATTGTATATATTTTACACTCCCACTTTTCTCAGAAGTCAAGAACTGAACCTGGCCACAAAAAAAAAAATGCCTGTAATAATAGTCCGGGAGTGTCACACTCATTTTTTTGGCTAAATACAGTAAGTGTATAATGGCCTTATATTATCACAACACAACAATTTTCTGGGGAATTAGTATTGAAATCACCCATTCGTCCATTTTCCGATCCGCTTCTCCTCACAAGGGTCATGGGGCATGCTTGAGCCTGTCCCAGCTGTCTTCGGGCAGCAGGCGAGGTACACCTTGAACTATTTGCCAGCCAATCGCAGGGCACACACAGACAAACAACCATTCATGAGCACAATCACGTGTAGGGACAATACACGTAATGTTCCATTAACCTGCCATGCATGTTTTTTGGAATGCAGGAGTAAACCAGAGAAAACCCACACATACACGGGGAAAACATGAAAAAATCCACACAGGAATGCAGGAGCCAGAATCAAGCCCTGCAACTCTGCTTGGTGAGGCCACTGGGCTGACTTGTTGAAATCACAGATCAGTCAATAATTCAACTCATTTTTAAAATTCTTGTAAAGGGGGATGAGTAACAAAAAATACTTGCAATATCATTGCAACAGTATCTTTTGTTAAAGGGAAAATATTTGCAAGAGTTATTAAGTTGGTGCACATAATTAGCCTTCGTGGGCCACATCAAATGCTGTTACAGGTCAGATCAGGGGCCCTGGGCCACTAGTTTGAAAACATGTGCTTTACCCTAAGTATAGCATAAACTTTGATCCCAAAGCACTTAAATATAATTTAAAACTCAGAAAAACTTAAATAACCTGTGAAAATAGCACCTGTGAAACCATTTGGAGACCTCAATATTCAGTTGAACTTTTGAATACCCAGTCAGCAAAGCAAAAACATATTTCACATGTCCTTACAACCCACGCTAAACTTACCTCCTCCCTGGCAGTCGAAGATGTTAGAACATTTGAGATGCATTGTTTGAGTGTGAGCGCGGTGTGAGTGTGAGCGCGGATGGTTGTTGGTCTCTGTGTGCCCTGTGATTGGCTGGCAACCGATTCAGGGTGTCCCCCGCCTACTGCCCGATGACTGCTGGGATAGGCTCCAGCACCCCCGCGACCCTAGTGAGGATCAAGCGGTTCGGAAGATGGATGGATGGATGGATGTTTGAACATACTCCTTTGACACCAATTACTACAGTACTTTCCTTTTAGCCCGGGTCACAGGAAGAGTCCAAAAATACAGAT
The DNA here is from genome assembly GCF_025434085.1 of Hippocampus zosterae. NCBI lineage: Eukaryota > Metazoa > Chordata > Actinopteri > Syngnathiformes > Syngnathidae > Hippocampus > Hippocampus zosterae. Next base: position 21,097,214 of record NC_067462.1, on the reverse strand, counting down.
TCCGCGAATAGCTCAGGATAAGCGCCACAGAATAAATATTACAAATATGTAGATCAATTCTTGACTTGTGAACCACAAATAGTCGACGGTTCCTTATGCTACAAAATGTATACACAATATAGCACCCCGCCCAACTACAAAAAAATACATTCTTAAAAGGCACTCTGACCTTTAGCCAGCATAAATAAAACAATATGTTCAACAATTATCATTTCAAAACAGTAGAATTAATGTTTATCACATAATTTATCTTTTCCTTTTTTTAAAAAATCTTTTTGGGCATGAAGGGTGCACCATAAACAAATTGCCGCTCAAAAGGCAAATTTTGTATAAAGAGTTTTAATGTTTATTATGCGGGTATATCACGGGATATTTAAGTGATTGTCTTTTGTTTCAATTCAAAATCAAATTCAGCGTATGTGGTTTTAGTGTTAATACTTTTGGTCTCATTTTGTACAAACTGGCTTCCAGAAAGTTCCCTGTATGTCGAAATTACTCAGCAGATGCCCCAACCAGTTAGCAGTGACAACGCAGACTGCTCTATGACGTGAGAGCTGCCAACAGGTGCGTTACCATGCGGACTTTCCCACAGTGCCTTTTCGCTACTACTGCATATCTTCCCTGTCCTACAAAATTTATGGGCAGTAAAAATCCTGCCTTGAATCCAACTGTTGTGGTCCTGTACGTCAATCCTATAATACGTACGACTGTTTTCACATTGCACCAGGATACTTTGTTTGTCATGCACTAACCACTTGTGCCAAAATACCATCTTAATTATAATGATTATAGACTTACTGTTTTCATCAAGTTGATGCGTGCACCATGTTTTTATGAGCATGGAGCACCAGGAAGTAAAAAACAAAACTGCTGTGATAAAAAAAGATGAACTAGAAAGAAGTGATGTCACAGGAAGTTGTGAGCTGTTCGTGGCCTGACTCAGTTACCGAGAACAGATAAGGTCACAGTGCAACCGCTAATGGATACTTTTGTGTTTGCGCCTGGTCTTATGAATGTGTGCTTGTGTGCACTCGTTTTATGTTAATAGAGCTTGGTCCATTGGAAGTAATGAAAATTAGAGTGAATCTATTCCAGTCTCCAACTATGGTCAATGATAAAACCTTCATCAAATGTGCAGGCAATGTTTTTTACACTTTTTAATTTTTTATTGACCATGCCCGCATTGTACGTTCGAAGTCAATTTTAACCAAGGCCAAGATTATCCATCCATCCATCCATCCATCATCTACCGCTTATCCGGGGCCGGGTCGCGGGGGCAACAGCTTTAGCAGGGAAGCCCAGACTTCCCTCTCCCTAGCTACTTCTTCCAGCTCTCCCCGGGAGATCCCGAGTCGTTCCCAGGCAAGCTGGGTGACATAGTCTCTCCAGCGTGTCCTGGGTCTTCCTCGGGGTCTCCTCCCGGTGGGACATGACCGGAACACCTCACCGGGGAGGCGCTCAGGAGGCATCCGAATCAGATGCCCAAGCCACCTCATCTGGCTCCTCTCGATGTGGAGGAGAAGCGGCTCGACTCTGAGCCTCTCCCGGATGACTGAGCTTCTCACCTTATCTCTAAGGGAGAGCCCGGACACCCTGCGGAGAAAACTCATTTCAGCCGCTTGTATCCGGGATCTCGTTCTTTCGGTCACGACCCATAGCTCGTGACCATAGGTGAGGGTTGGGACGTAGATCGACCAGTAAATTGAGAGCTTCGCCTTTTGGCTCAGCTCCTTCTTCACCACGACAGACCGATACAACGTCCGCATCACAGCAGACGCTGCACCGATTCGCCTGTCGATCTCCCGCTCCCTCCTACCCCCACTCGTGAACAAGACCCCAAGATACTTGAACTCCTCCACTTGGGGTAAGATCTCCTCCCCGACCCGGAGGGGGCACTCCACCCTTTTCCGACTGAGGACCATGGTTTCAGATTTGGAGGTGCTGATTTTCATCCCAACCGCTTCACACTCGGCTGCGAAACGCTCCAGTGAGAGTTGGAGAGCCCCGTTTGAAGGAGCCAACAGCACCACATCATCTGCAAAAAGCAGGGATGCAATACTGAGGCCCCCAAAACGGACCCCCTCAACGCTTCGGCTGCGCCTAGAAATTCTGTCCATAAAGGTTATGAACAGAATCGGCGACAAAGGGCAGCCTTGGCGGAGTCCTACCTCCACTGGAAACGATTCCGACTTACTGCCGGCAATGCGAACCAAACTCTGACATCGGTGGTATAGTGACCGAACAGCCCGTATCAGGGGGTTCGGTACCCCATACCCACGAAGCACCCCCCACAGAACTCCCCGAGGGACACGGTCAAACGCCTTCTCCAAGTCCACAAAACACATGTAGACTGGTTGGGCGAATTCCCACATACCCTCAAGGACCCTGCTAAGGGTGTAGAGCTGGTCCACTGTTCCACGGCCGGGACGAAAACCACACTGCTCCTCCTCAATCTGAGGCTCGACTTCCTGACGGACCCTCCTCTCCAGCACCCCTGAATAGACCTTACCAGGGAGGCTGAGGAGTGTGATCCCTCTGTAGTTGGAACACACCCTCCGGTCCCCCTTTTTAAAAAGAGGGACTACCACCCCGGTCTGCCAATCCAGAGGCACTCTCCCTGTTGTCCACGCGATGTTGCAGAGGCGTGTCAACCAGGACAGCCCCACAACATCCAGAGCCCTGAGGAACTCCGGGCGGATCTCATCCACCCCCGGGGCCTTGCCACCGAGGAGCTTTTTAACCACATCGGTGACTTCAACCACAGAGATAGGAGAGCCCACCTCAGAGTCCCAAGGCTCTGCTTCCTCCAAGGAAGGCGTGTTGGTGGAGTTGAGGAGGTCTTCGAAGTACTCTGCCCACCGGTTCACAACGTCCCGAGTCGAAGTCAGCAGCGCCCCATCCCCACTGTACACAGTGTTAGTGGTGCACTGCTTCCCCCTCCTGAGACGTCGGATGGTGGACCAGAATTTCCTCGAAGCCGTCCGGAAGTCGGCTTCTATGGCCTCACCGAACTCTTCCCACGCTCGGGTTTTTGCCTCGGCGACCACCGAAGCCGCGGCCCGCTTGGCCAATCGATACCCGTCAGCTGCCTCTGGGGTCCCACAGGCCATAAAGGCTCGATAGGACTCCTTCTTCAGCTTGACGGCATCCCTTACTGCTGGTGTCCACCAGCGAGTACGGGGGTTGCCGCCACGACAGGCACCAACCACCTTACGGCCACAACTCAGATTGGCCGCCTCAACAATAGAGGCACGGAACATGGTCCGCTCGGGCTCAATGTCCCATGCCTCCCCCGGAACATGGGAAAAGCTCTGTCGGAGGTGGGAGTTGAAACTCCTTCTGACAGGGGATTCCGCCAGACGCTCCCAACAAACCCTCACAATACGTTTGGGTCTGCCAGGACGGACCGGCATCTTCCCCCACCATCGGAGCCTACTCACCACCAGGTGGTGATCAGTTGACAGCTCCGCCCCTCTCTTCACCCGAGTGTCCAGAACATGCGGCCGCAAATCCGATGATACAACTACAAAGTCGATCATCGAACTGCGGCCTAGGGTGTCCTGGTGCCAAGTGCACATATGGACACTCTTATGTTTGAACAAGGTGTTCGTTATGGACAATCCGTGACGAGCACAGAAGTCCAATAACAAAACACCACTCGGGTTCTGATCGGGGGGGCCGTTCCTCCCAATCACGCCCCTCCAGGTCTCACTGTCATTGCCCACTTGAGCATTGAAGTCCCCCAGCAGAACAAGGGAGTCCCCAGCAGGAGTACTCTCCAGCACACCCTCCAGGGACTCCAAAAAGAGTGGGTATGCTGAGCTGCTGTTTGGTGCATATGCACAAACAACAGTCAGGACCCGTCCACCCACCCGAAGGCGGAGGGAGGCAACCCTCTCGTCTACCGGTGTGAACTCCAATGTACAGGCACTGAGCCGGGGGGCAATGAGTATGCCCACACCTGCTCTGCGCCTCTCACCATGAGCAACTCCAGAGTGGAAGAGAGTCCAACCCCTCTCGAGAGAACTGGTACCAGAACCCAGGCTGTGTGTGGAGGCAAGTCCGACTATATCCAGTCGGAAATTCTCTGCCTCACACACCAGCTCGGGCTCCTTCCCTGCCAGAGAGGTGACATTCCATGTCCCAAGAGCTAGCTTCTGCAGCCGAGGATCGGACCGCCAAGGTCCCCGCCTTTGGCTGCCGCCCAGCTCACATTGCACCCGACCCCTTTGGCCCCTCTCATGGGTGGTGAGCCCATGGGAAGGGGGACCCACGTTGCCTCTTCGGGCTGTGCCCGGCCGGGCCCCATGGGTGTAGGCCCGGCCACCAGGCGCTTGCCAACGAGCCCCACCTCCAGGCCTGGCTCCAGAGGGGGGCCCCGGTGACCCGCGTCCGGGCAAGGGAAACCGAGATCCATTTATCGTAATCATCATTTTTTTTTTTTTCCAAGATGGCGCCCGAGTAGGCAGCCTTCGGCAAGTGCTCTTCAAGAGCCTTGCTTTTTTTTTCTTTTTTGCTGTTTTTGTCTTTTGTTTTGTCACATGTTGTTTGTTGTTTCATTGTGTGGACCTGATATGGACTGTTTTCAGCGCTTTTTGGCCACGACATTCGTCAAAGGAGCAGTATCTGTGCTTGGTGGTTGCGCCTTCTCGGCAGCACGCCTGTACTAGCACAGATTTTGATTGGGAGGAATGTCGGCGCCATTGACTGTCGGTGCTGGACAGACCTGGGGCGCTTGTGTTTTTTGCGCCAGTAATGGGCAGCATTTTTCACAACCCCGATTTGTTCAGTGGCTATGTCAGCGCTGTTGGACAGTTGCCGTTGGTGCGGCTGGATGGATGGCCGCTGAAGTTGAGGATGAGGAGAGAGGAGCGTTGGCGAAGAGCGCCGATGCGTATTTGGAACCGTGAGTCACCGCTTGGAATTGAAGTGGATTTCCATGGGACAGGAGAAGTGAACCAATCTCTTTTTTCGTCAATGGATGCTACAGCTTCTTGTTGACTTAGAAACTTAGCTTGTAGCCGACATGTGCACATTTTGAGCATGACGTCTCTGATCCACTGGTTAAAGGACACTTTGATTCTCTCCTCCTTCATCTCAAACAGCTTCAAACAACAAAGCGTGTGATGGAAAAGTGGTTAGAATTGCATGACTGTCCGTGTTTTATGTTATGTGTTGTGTTTATTATTTTACTTTATGTTAACTGTTTTGTAAAGCGCTTTGTTACAGCTGCCGCTGTTGTGAAAGCGCTATATAAATCAGCATGTATTGTATTGTATTGTATTGTATCATTGGGGTCTTTGAGCCGTGCTTTGTCTGGCCCCTCACCTAGAACCTGTTTGCCATGGGTGACCCTGCCAGGGGCATAAAGCCCCAGACAACTTAGCTTCTAGGATCATTGGGACACACAAACCCCTCCACCACGGTAAGGTGACGACTCACGGAGGGGGGCCAAGATTATCCTTATGGTAATTGGCTATTGCGAAATAAGGTCATTTCAAACACCCGTCTCACTTTAATAATGATGATGATTAATCCTTAACTGATGTTTCACAGAAAATGGAATGGACTTTTTTTTTTTTTTTAAACATGACCGGTTAGAGGGGCGGTCCAGTGGTTAGCACGTCGACTTCACAGTGCAGAGGTACCAGGTTCGATTCCAGCTCCGGCCTCCCTGTGTGGAGTTTGCATGTTCTCCCCGGGCCTGCATGGGTTTTCTCCGGGTGCTCCAGTTTCCTCCCACGTTCCAAAAACATGCATGGCAGGCTGATTGAATACACTGAATTGTCGCTAGGTGTGAGTGTGTCCGCGCATGGTTGTTCGTCTCTGTGTGCCCTGCAATTGGCTGGCAACTGATTCAGGGTGTCCCCCGCCTACTGCCCGAAGATGGCTGGGATAGGCTCCAGCTCCCCCCGTGACCCTAGTGAGGATTAAGCAGTTCGGACAATGGATGGATGGATGACCGGTTAGATAAAAACGATCTACTGTGAAGCAATGTAATGTCGTGTTCCCCTAAGATGTGTGCGTGTATGTGTGTGTCGGTGGGGCGGTGATAAGCGGCATATGTGTTCTGCTCCTTGTGAGTTGTTGATATGATCAGCTTTCGCTGTTTCACTCATTCACCGTTTAGATTTAATTCTCCACGACCCTTCACAGACCAACAGGTGCAGGGACAATGCGATGGGAGTGCAGACAGCTTTCAGGGCTGTTTCAAAATCCTGCTTGAACACTTACCACTGTCCCATTTTTAAAAAAGGAATCATTTTTAATATGTTTATATTTATATTTTATTATTTATATTTATATAATTGTTGTTCTTCTACTTCTGCCTTTCATAATGTTGCTGCGGTAAATTGGGGATTTCTCCCTTGTAAGACAAATAAAGGTTTTCTTATCAAAACCTAATGTGTACCTAATGTCATGTTTTGTATTTTGTGAATTGAAAACAATGTGGTATAAATGTTTTATTGTATTAGCAGCACAACATGAAAGAGAAGACAATCGACGGTCTCTACATAGTCAAGGATTTCCCATGCTGCTAGTTCGCTTCCTCTTCTGCTGACTCACAAGTAATGTAGAACCCCTTTTTTCGGTCTACCCCTCAAACACGCGCGCACACACACACACACACACACAGTCACACACTTCCACTGCTGGTTTCATGTTACCATTCCGAAAAGGAGGATGTTCTTTCAGTGTGACCCGCATTCACGTACACATTACACAACAACGCCTCATGTAGTTACTTGTGTATCTTTTTCACACGATCAGGCTACGGTGTGACAAAATGAATGACGACCGACAGGAACAACATTCATTTTAATATTTTTGAATCATGAAATATTTTCAACCACAGTCAACAACTCGAATACACTTTTCCTTAAACCTTAATGTAGGAATTTAAATAAGATAAGATAAGATGAGATGTCCTTTATCCGTCCCACACTGGGGAAATTTACAATAAATAAATAAAGGTTTTCTTATCTTATTAGTCTCGCAATGGAGAAATTCCTAATTCACAGCAGCAAAGTTATGAAGGGAAGAAGTAAAACAACAAAATATAGGAGCTGCTGGAAAGGCAGCCACTTTCGCGGCGCCATTTTGAAGTCAAAATAACAAAACTAACACAACACATAGGACACGACAGTCGTGCAATCTTCACCACTTTTCTGCATACACTTTGTTGTCTGAAACAGTTATAGATGAAAGAGGAGAGGATCAAAGTGTCCTTTGTGTGTGTGCACACGTCTGCTACAAGCTAAGTTTTGAAAGCAAACACGAAGCTGTGGTGTCCATTGACGAAAAGAGATTAGTTCACTTCTCCTGTCCCATGTAATCCGCTTCAAACTCCAAGCCGCGACTCCCAGTTCCACATCTGCATCTGCGCTCCACGCTAACGCTTCTTTTTTCTCATCGTCGGCTCCTCAAGCCTTAAATCCATCCAGCCGCAGACCGTTCAACAGCACCGATCTCTCTGCCGAACAAAGCGGGGCTGTGAAAAATGCTGCCCATTACAGGCGCAAGACACAAGCGCCCCGGGACTGTCCAGCAACGACTGTCAAATGGCGCCGACATTCCTCCCAGTCAAAAACAGTGCTGGTATATCCATGCTGCCGCAAAGGCGCAACCACCAAGCACAGAGTCTCCTCCTTGATGATTGTCGTGGCCAAAAAATGCTGAAAAAAGTCAAAGGTCAAAAGTCAAAAGTCCACACGACATAACAACAAACACAAGTGACAAAAGAAACACAAAAACAACAAAAAAAAGCAAGGCTGATGAGAGCGCTTGCCGACGGCTGCCTACTCGGGCGCCATCTTGACTTCAAATATCACCTAATGTGCCAAAACTGCGATCGGTGGTCATCCAAATTTTTCTAACCCTCCACTTCTGCATTGTGTGGCCGACACACTAACCAGTCCACCACCGGGCCACCCCACTTCAGCAATAACAACTGAAACCAATTGTTGAAATAACACAATAATAATTTAAAACTTTAGTTTTAGAAATCCGTGCCTCAAATGGGAGGGAATATGCATCTTGGAGGGTGGGCAGGCATCGAGACACATTCAACACATCCGGGTTTCTTTACTGGCTGGATTTAATTTTTTACAACTGTTTAAGTGTCACTCAAGATAGCATTAAGCTGTCAACACAAAAACCGTCGGTTACCAGAATGTCTGGCGAGTGTAAACTTGGACGGAGAACGAGGGCTCCTCCTATTGTCTCCTTGAAGCAAAGTGAAGTCAGTCCCTCCCGCATACAAACGTGGTCAACACGCACAAGACAAGCGGCATGTCACATTTGGTCTGAAGTAGTGTATTGGCGGATTACACACGTAAGACAGGCTGGGCCTGTATCTGTCAGTTGTTGGTAAAATGGGTGTCCGTCGGTTCATAAGTCGGTTAGGAATCATTAAAGGGATGGACGAAAACCCACTTACAGGTATGTCCTTGCTTAGTGTGTCCTTTTTAAAAAGCTTCTCGTCCTCTGTGCCCAAAATGGGTGTCTGTCCAGGACGGATGGACCATTTCATCCCAGGCCATCTATGAGTAGGTTACATTAGTATGAATGAAATTAGGTAAAAATATTACTTTTATTTGGGTTATCATGAGTTTGTTTATGTAGAGTATATGGTTAAGATGATGGACAAGCTCACGTTTACTAGGTAATTTTGCTCATAAACCAACATACAGACGTTTAACGACAGTACATAACAAAAAAAACAAAATAATTTTAAATCAATCGACAAATTCCTTGTGTGTTCTACATACTTGGCCAATAAAGATGATTGATTCTGATATACAGTAATCCGACATTTATCACAGGGGTTATGTTCCAAAAAGAACCAGTGATAAGTGAAATCTGTGAAGGAGTGATCTTTATTTTTTAGAATTATCACATGTACAATATAATACTGTATTGAATGAAACCAAAAATTAAACTTTTTTTTCACGCTCAAGCATAAAAAAACAAGAAAAATGTATGTTTTCTGACAAACAACTAGCAGTTTTTAGAAATACTGTACAGAAAGTTTCGTTGACATTGAGGGTTTTGTCATGGAGAAAATTTTGCAAGCTGTTCAGCGATGAGGCGGGAGACTTGTCATTGGTCTACAGCTCCTTAGTCAATGAGAATGTGGTACACAATTATATTTTTAAAAAACTGCACGAAAAAAATGCGTGAAACAGCGAAGCCGTGAAATATAAACCGTGTAATAACGAGAATTACTGTAGAGAAAAAAAAACCCATTGTGAAGTTTCGTGAACAAACATGCTCGCCTATCAACATCTCCCTTATGATGAATATTTCCTCTCAATTTTCAATAAATGTATTCCTATGTAAGACAACAAAATATGCCATCAACTGGAGAAATCGCCAGCTCTAAAAAGTTGGAACCTGCTCCAGTCGCATAGCAACGCAAAACACGGATGACCAATCAACGTACTCATAAGGCACACTGCTACAAACAGAAAGAACATCACTAAAATCGCGTTGTAATGATTCTCATACATATTGCATTTCATTTAATAGCTTTGTTGAGTTATTTTTTCAATTTGAGAAGCCAAATCAAAACACACACACGCACACACTCAGAACAAGTAGGTCCCCGTGGGACTCTATCATTGCGCGGATGTTCATCTGATCCACTCTGTCGTGCCACGGATATATAAAAGAACTGCACTTCCAACAACTGGGAGGACGCTGTAAAGAGCGAACATTTCTGGCCTCGACGTGTGTCAGTGTCACAAGCCTGCGTGGACTAATGCTGGCTTCTGCGAATGCACGAAGGAAATGTAATATCTTCTGCCTCTTTTTATACCTCCGCACACACCCTGAATGACCGCGGGGAACTCTTGAAAACGTAGGTATTTCTCCCATCTCTTGTTTTGTGTTTCTTTTGGTCTGGCTAAATTAAAACCAGAATGAGTCTCGATTAAAAACGTATGTTCGGAGCGGTTGACGTGAATGTAACGTTTCGTTCCCCTGTCTTGTGGACTGATGCCAAACAGCTGTGTTAAATGCCCGGTGCCGAGTGTCGCCATATGGGCGAGCTAACTTCAGAACTAACTCGCTAACTCAATAACTAGCAAACCTGCTACCCACCTTGTTGACGTTACCGATGTGGCGTTTTAAACACTTTTTTTCTTGCGGGAGACCAAAGCTTTGTACGACTTAAATGTACCTTATTTTTCACTCGAGCTCGGCTGGTTAATTTGGGATGCGGTTGTGCGCGTGTTTGCGTGTACGCGTGTTTTTAAGGAAGACTCTGGAAAAGTGGCATAATGGACCGAGCGCTCGAGTTGTTCTGGAAGCCTCACTCACTCACTTGTGTGTGTGTGTGTGTGTGTGTGTGTGATGCTGTTACACACGGGTGAAATCAAATATTGCCAAACCCTATTTACACTTGGGATTAACGCTGCTCTCATTGGCTACCATTCAAACGAAACCTTTTTTTTTTATTGACGTGCCAGCAAAATGACTGACAACATGACATGAATGACTCAGAGATCATTTCATTAGATACAGCATGTACTGTATACTTTTATTGGCATCTAGTGGACCGTTTTAAAAGAAAATCTTACAAAGTGCTAAGGTCTACCACCATTACAAGTAAAGCCAATTTGATAGGGAAACAAATTTCTATAAAAGATTTTAGTCATCCGAAAGAGTAATTTAAAAATGCACATGGAAAATTAAATGCTCTTAGAGTAGATGGTAGAATGTACAAGGAACCTGTTACTCCACCCGTTCATTAGAGAATAAGTCCTGTGTGTGTGTGTGTGTGTGTGTGTGTGTGTGTGTGTGTGTGTGTGTGTGCGCGCGCGCACTACTCACAAAAAGTTAGGGATATTTGGCTTGCAAGTGAAATTTATGCAAAATGTAAAAAGTTTACTGTGAAAGTAGGACATTTAAGTAGAAGGATGCACTGGTGAGTTCTTCATCTCAAGCAATTCATTGAAACAAACAAAAGTTAAAAATTAATGGGTACACCACAACAAAAAAAGTCAACGTTTCAATAACTCATCATGTTCCCTTGAGCATCAATTACAGCTTGACGACATCACATGCTGTTGACAAGTCAACTTATCGTCTGCTGAGGCATGGTATCCCACTCTTCTTGAAGGGCAGCCATCAGGTCATTGAGGTTCTGGGGTGCTCTCCTTGATGTGGCAGCCACCATTTCTGCTCAACGTGAATCATCTTACATCAGAGAATCGCGCGGGGGCGCCCATGCCCCCATGCAAGACGCTGACACCTGTGCCTGGTAGTTTAACGACACCGAATAAAAAAAAAAAAACTGAGAAAAGCATTTTTTTCTATTTGATTAAAATAACTAAAACCACATTTTATGTTTATAAAAGTAATACTATAGCAAAAATATAAATGTGCGAGTGTATGTGCGTCTTAGTATTTTTCAAATAAAGAAAACCAATTAAAAATAACTGAATTTCAAAAGTCTAAATGAAAAGTTCCAATCCGGTAACCATCACGTCTCCACTTCCTTCTCAGCTAAAATACACGTGAGAAGATGGCCGCCAAAGTGGCAACAAGCGCCTCCGTCAGCGTTCTGTCATGGGAGCAAGTGAACTGCCTGGACGAGGTCCTGAGCGAGGTGGTGCCGGTCCACGGCCGCGGAAACTTCCCCACGCTGGAGGTGCGTCTGAAGGACATTGTGGCCCGGGTGCGCTCCAGCCTGACTCTGAGCGGCGTCTGCGTGAAGGACGTGCGTTTGAACGGCTCGACGGCCAGCCACGTGCTGGTGCGCGACTTGGGTTGGAGCTACAAGGACCTGGACGTCATCTTCAGGGTGGACCTGCCGCACGAGTCCGAGTTCCGGCTCATCCGCGACGTGGTGCTGGGCACCCTGCTGGACTTCCTACCTGAGGGTGTCAACAAGGAGAAGATCACACCGGCGACGCTCAAGGAGGCCTACGTGCAGAAGCTGGTCAAGGTCAACACGGAACAGGACCGCTGGAGCCTTATCTCGCTGTCCAACAACAACGGCCGCAATGTGGAGCTCAAGTTCGTCGACCGCATCCGCCGCCAGTTCGAATTCAGCGTTGACTCCTTCCAGATCGTTTTGGACTCAGTGTTGGCTTTCTACGCGGCGGGTGAAGCCGCCGCCAAACCCATGTCGCCCGAGCACCACCCGGCGGTGAACGGCGAGAGCGTGTACGGTGACTTTGATGTGGCACTGGGCCACCTGCGCGACAAGCTCATCGCCACCAAGCGTCCTGAGGAGATTCGCGGCGGCGGGCTGCTCAAGTACTGCAACCTTCTGGTGCGTGACTTTCGGCCCGCCAGCGAAGAGGAGTTCAAGGGCCTGGAGCGCTATATGTGCTCGCGTTTCTTCATCGACTTCCCCGACATCAGCGAGCAGCAGCGCAAAGTGGAGGCGTACCTCCACAGCCACTTTGTGGGCGAGGAGTCCAGCAAGTACGATTACCTCATGATCCTGCGTCGCGTGGTCAACGAGAGCACCGTGTGCCTCATGGGCCACGAGCGGCGCCAGACCCTGCACCTCATTTCGCTCATGGCCTTCCGTGTACTTGCCGAGCAGAACGCCATACCGGACGCCTCCTGCGTCACCTGCTACTACCAGCCGGCGCCGTACGTGCGCGACCACAACTTCAGCAACTACTATGTGGCCAACCAGAACATTCCCACATGGCTGCCGTGCAACTGACGGGTTGACTGGGAGGGGCACAAAAAAAGAGAAAAAAATGAGACAACAGAAGGTCACAACATTTTCTGAATGAAGACTTTCATTTTTTTGGGAACCCTTTGGTGTTCCTTCTCTTCCGATGCATCAATGTGATATTTTTAAGTGTTATTCCCAATTTTCTTTCTTGCTGGATGCCGACCACCCCTTAAAAGGTTAAAGGGCTGTTGATGACAATGAAGCCTTAAAATAGGCTTTATTTATTTTTTTTGCTTTTCTTTTTTCCCTTCGTCCTTTGAGTATGAAAAAGGTGGAAAATGTTGAAAAATGCTATCTATGGGAAAGTGTAATAAGGTGTACCCAAAATTGGAAAAAAAGGTTGGTGAATCTGGTATATTATGAGGAATCAATTTTCTTTTAATTCAAATTTTGACTTTGAAATCTCACAGGTGAACTAAGAAGAAAAAAAAAACCAAGTGCCTGTAATGTGTTTAAAAAAAAATCTGAATGTGCTCAGTTGAGTTGATCTTGGTCACATGACCATGTATCGCTGCGTTCGTAACTTCGTGCCGGTGCTTGTGTCGGCACCTTCAAGCAAAGGCATCGAAATGATTAATCATGACAATGCGAGTTTGTGACCACAAAGCACACAGCTTGATTTTTGTGTTGTGGCGTTCCAGACCCAAAAGGCACGTCGCTTCCACGGTCCTACTCGGGCCTTCCATGCAGAAGCACGTGGCGAGTCCCCACGCTGGCCCTGCAACCAGAGCCTTCTTCTATAATTATCCTCACTCAGTCTTCACTGGAGTCAGGTGGAGGGACTTGCTGCCTTAACTCCATGTGTGGTCATGGGTAAAGATACCAGGTGTGTTTGATGACATCATGCTATTATTATTAGCGTTGTAAAGCAGTGTCGATGATCCCTGTATGTTGGCCTGTTATGCAAGGGGCAGCGATTCCCAAAACAGCCACCTACCCAAACAGCCCGCAGCACCAACTGTCCCCAACATGGGCCTTGGCCTTTTCTCAGAATCGCTTGCCTCTACCAGTACACTGCCGCCCGTGTTTGCCCCAGATAACCGGCAGCAACTCTTATCTGAAGTTAAAGGGTGCGGGTGGCCCCCTGCCCTGCCCCTCCGTCTGGCTCGTTGTACCTTGCCGAGTGCTTTCCAACAAACCAGTGACATGCTGCCCACTCCCACTCTGGACCAACAAGGGTTCTTTTGGGTTTTTCGCTTTTAATTTTTAGTTGATAGAGTTGGCTCGTGATGCTCGGGGGAGGCAGGTTGTCATTTCTTTTCTGACCCTTTAAACGAACCAGTGTTGGCTTAATGCCCCATTTAGAAAAATCCTGGTGGGTGTTTGGAGCTCATTTTTATTAGTTTTATTTTTTCGTCATGTTCTTTTTGTCCCCCTCCCCCATCTCACTCCTCCTGTACCCCCTGAGGAATCTTTGTCCTATCTAGCCGATGAAGAAGGTAAATAAGCTAACGAGCAGTTGCTCAGGGATTGATTATCCTGGCCCCCATTGCTTTTTTTTTTTTTTTTAAACCTTAATTTCGGGTGGGTGCATCGATTTAGAGTGCCCTCAAGCTAATGTAAGGGACTCTCAATCTTGGCAGTTCACTCTTGTGAGTTGGAGAGATTTGTTTGCAGGCACACGCATCTTGGCTTTGTTGGAGTAGGGTTGTGGTGCTCTTTGGTTGGCGATCACTGAGTGATGACTCATTGTTTTTGCTTGTGTTTGTGGGCAGGTGTAAATGCTGCGCCTCGTGGCGAGCATTTGCCAATTTAAGTGCCAAGAAAACTTGAAGGAAGAAACCACGTGGCCTATATTTGTGTTTACGCTATTTGTCTCTGACTGAAGGTGTCTGCCAGTAAGCCCGCCATGAGGGATAAATGAAATTTACGTGAGGGTTAAAGTGCCTTTTTGTTTGTTAGTTTTCCGATCTTTTTTTTTTTTTTTTTTTTTCCTGCTGTAAATTTGTCAGTGTTACATATCGCTGCTTCCGTTGTGCATACTGTGTGAGGAGTAGGTTGCGCCCACATAGTCTTGTTTTGCTTGCTAGGTGGTGGTGATGGATGGTTAGTGGTTTTACACCATGAGAACTTTCTCAAGAGTTGTATTTTTTTGCAGCAGCTATGTGTGTGAGTGCTGGTGGACATATACATGTCACACTTAAATATATTTTTGGAAGAAGAGAGGTTTTTGTCGCCGTGATAACTACGACGACTATTTGAGTGGTTGGGGGTCCCCCACCCTCAATTTGTCAGCACTTTGATCTCACTCTACCTTTTCCTTGGAAATATTCACATGTATGGGGAAAATGTGCTTGAAAAGGAAATGATAAATAAATATATTGAATGCAACATTGACCTGTTTGTTGTGTGTGTGTGTTTTTTTTTTTAAATAATAAACCCTTTCAGGAACAGTGGTTCCTACAGTGGTCAGGTCACAGGTCATCATTATTTGTGCATGTTAAATAAGATCAGGTGACAAGCCTTAAACATTGATGCACTATTCGTAGGTACTGTATGTTAGTTGTTGTTCAAAACAAAGCGTCCACACTCGATCTCAGAAATGGGACGGCCACATAGACAAAACAGTTTAAAAATGTCTCCGGATAACCATGTCGCTGCAACCAATAAATGAAAACTAAGGCAAGCTCCTGCTGTGGCCACCAGAGTGTCTTGGAAGATCCCAAACAACCATGAAAATAGTTGCAACTATCACGAAGGACTCCAAACTGTCATTGATGCTAAAAGGTGAAGAACTATTACTCAAATTCAAATTGGCATTGCAATGTAATAGACAGAATTTTCCACACTTGTTCAGTAGAATTTTATGAAGACTGCAAGTCAATGTTTAGTAAGTCGACTCTATTTGAAGTCTTTCATATGAATTCATGGTTCGCTTGATATTATTTAAGCGAAAACTTAATCCACAAACGGCGCAGAGGTCGTGCGTTTGATCCCAGCTCCGGCCTTCCTGTGTGGAGTTTGCATGTTCCCGGGCCTGCTTGGGTTTTCTCCGGGTACGCCGGTTTCCTCCCAAATTCCAAAAAACACGCATGGCAGGCTGATTGAACACTCAAAATTGTCCCAAGTTATGAGTGTGAGCACGAAGGGTTGTTTGTCTGTGTGTGCCCTGCGATTGGCTGGCAAACGGTTCAGGGTGTCCCCTGCCTATTGCCCGAAGGGATAGGCTCCAAAAATGTGAAAAACAGAGGGTGGTGGTCGACTGGTTAGCGCGTCGGCTTCACAGTGCAGAGGTGGAGAGTTCGATCCTGAGTCTGCCCTTACTGTGTGAAGTTTGCATGTTCTCCCTGTGCCTGTGTGGGTTTTCTCTGGGTACTCCGGTTTCCTCCCACATTCCAAAAAACATGCATGGCAGGTTAACCTTTTCTGCTTGGCTCTCGACAAAGGCGGACGCTTTTTGCACTGCTCCTCCTGCCCTCACTCCACCCTTTCCGTGCTCGCCACTTAGTCCTTGTGCTGTCTTTGTCTAACTTTTTTCCTAGCCTTTTCGTCCGAAGAACTAACCATGGAATTAGTTGGCTGGTCTCTCGATGTAATCGACTAAATTTTTTTAGCCGAAAAGAGCGGGCAGTGGGGAGCCTGCTTGCCCCCCGGGGACACTTGCTGCCGGTACGGCCTTGATCCATGGAGAAAGTGGAGAATGGTGTGCCTTGCAATACTGTCCGTTGAGGATGTGGAAGACATCTACATTATTGGCCTTTTGATAACAGGTATGCTGCTGTTTGGTGTTGGCAGCTTTCTGTTCTATCGCAAAATTCAACCGACGGGAACGGCTCTATTGGAAGTGAAGAAGCTGCCGGTCACTCTGGATGGCTTGGCGCGAATGTCCAACACTCAGACTCAAGCGGTGACTGAGGCCAACCGCAATATTGTTGCGGTTTTGGAGTGACTCCGCACGATCGACAACACCATGGAGAAGTTGGAATCCGCGCTGCGGAAAGAATTTTCGGATCCGACTGATCGGCGCCAGTGAGGAGATACAGACCAAGGAGTCAAGGCTGTCTGTAATTGTTGGCGGCCGTCCCTCCAAAACAAACAACGCTATCTGGCCTTTCCCCTGGATGGAAGTACGCATGGAGTCTAGGGCCCCCCCACCACCCCCCTCCTTCTCGGCCATGGACTGATAAGCCGGGACTGTCTTCATAATGAGCAGACCTCGACGAAGCATCTATGACCTGTACACGCATACACATACGCAACTGGACAACCACACGCGCATACACATCCTTGTTATCACCGTCTTCATCGCTCCTATTCTTTTACCCCCATGACGTGGTTCGATATGCGGAGCGCAACAGTGACCGTGCAGCTGGTCATTTCGGCCGCACGCCAAATAAAGGATACCTTAATTAACGGAGCACTCTAAATCGTCTCCCAAGGTGTGATTTTGAGCGCATATGGTTGTTTGTCTGCCTGCAATTGGCTGGCAACCGTTTCCTGCCGACTGGGATAGGCTCCAGCACGCCCTGCAACCCTCATGAGGATGGCGAATGTCGGCGCCATTGACTGTCGGTGCTGGATAGACCTGGGGCGCTTGTGTTTTTTGCGCCAGTAATGGGCAGCATTTTTCACAACCCCGATTTGTTCAGTGGCTATGTCAGCGCTGTTGGACAGTTGGCGTTGGTGCGGCTGGATGGATGGCCGCTGAAGTTGAGGATGAGGAGAGAGGAGCGTTGGCGAAGAGCGCCGATGCGTATTTGGAACCGTAGGTTGCCGCTTGGAATTGAAATGGATTTCCATGGGACAGGAGAAGTGAACCAATCTCTTTTTTCATCAATGGATGCTACAGCTTCTTGTTGACTTTGAAACTTAGCTTGTAGCCGACGTGTGCACATTTTGAGCATTATGTCTCTGATCCACTGGTTAAAGGACACTTTGATTCTCTCCTCTTTCATCTCAAACCGCTTCAAACAACAAAGCGTGTGACGGAAAAGTGGTTAGGACTGCACGACTGTCCGTGTTTTATGTTATGTGTTGTGTTTATTATTTTACTTTATGTTAACTGTTTTGTAAAGCGCTTTGTTACAGCTGCCGCTGTTGTGAAAGCGCTATATAAATCAGCATGTATTGTATTGTATTGTATTGTAGGATAAGCAGATCAGAAAATCAATTGATAGATGGATGGATGGATGGATGAAAAACAGAAGAGACGAACTACCTTTGCTCTTCCCATGGTTACAAGAGACAGCAACGAAAGAAATGACATCAAAAACTGACATTTAAAAAGTGTTTTATTTGAGATTAAGCATTACTTTCTCTGAGTTCGTTTTAGATTTGGTCTCAAGACAAGTAAATTTACGGTACTTGTTTTAGTGTTTTGAATGTGGATTATTGACAATTTGATGGATGCGAGGTAAAATGTCCTCCAATTCTGGAATGACCCATTGAGTGGGGGATGGCTGACTCATGCGAGGGGACTGAGTGCATAACTTTAATGTTTAACATAATGTTTTAGACACACCCCAAAATTCTACACAAATGAGAATGTGAAGAGTTTAAGTATACATGTCCCCCACCCAAAAAACAAAATACATTGTACTGATTCTTCAACACTCATCTTCAAACATATCAAGTACAACTTTATTGTCAACTGTGCTGTATGTCTAACATACAGCACAGATATGCACAGATTATGTCTAGCATACAGCACAGATGAAATTTCCTCCCTCTTAAACAGACCTTAAACTGGCAGATATCTAATGAATCTTGGAAACAAATCATAAAAATGACTTCAGAGGGTCTTTAAAAATAGATTCATCCAGTGTTTTGATAGGAGAAGTAAGTCACTGGAGGTGCTTTAGCGCCTTGTATTGACCACTGGGGAGGATTGTTGTTGTCCCTGAATTTTCAAAAATACAATTTTACAATTAAAAAGTACAGCCCTTTATTTCTTGATCGAGATGTAATCCTGCACAGTCTTGGGCGTTACTTGTAGCGCTTGATCTACCTTGACTGCACAAATTCTGTGTTAAAAAAATAAATAAATTGAAATTCCTCCTTCCTGATCCCAATGATCAAATGTTGAGAGGTCTCTGCATTTGAAAAAGTCCTCATTTCAAACATTTGATGATGCCGGATGCTCTCTGGATGACATCTGTGTGAGTAAACTGTTTATTCTACTCATTTACATTTCACTCTAACCAGAACATCAACTTGCTGACACTTGATTTTCATTTCCTGGGTTTCAGAAGTCCTGAAACCGTTGCAGGGGCTCCATGGTGGAGGTTCAAGTCTATAACAAACAGACGGAAAGACAGACACTCACAGACGAGAAGAGCTCATCATATTTATCGCTGGACCAAACAAAATGTCTCCACAAACAAAAATGTCGACCAAGTGTGACTTCATGCCAGAGCTCATCATAGTTTTAGCACGTAACAGGAATGATGACGTTGCCATAAGCTGGCCTCGGCGGTAAAGTGTGAGCAGCAGGGTGCTGTGCAGCGGGGTATTGCCACTAAAATGTTTTACAGCTGCTGAACTCTCATAATGGCCACCAGGTAAACATAACACACATGCACACACACATACGCACACAATAATCATCCGGTAATGTGACATGGTAATCATGGAGGTCGTTGGTCGAAGTAGACTTATTATCAAAGCACGATGCTGTGTAAATACAAGATAGGAAGAATTCGGTTCTGTTCACTATATTAAAACCACCGTATGAAATAAAATGCAAAAAAGAGTTTTCTTCAAAACCTGGCCCAATACCCAGCCATTCAAGCTTGCATATTGAATGTCATTGATCTTTTATTGTTTCTGCATTTTCATCCCTATACACACACCTACTGTATATATTTATATTTGTACTCTGTATTCACAGCAGATTTATACAAGGTTCCAAATAACATATTTTTCTTTATTGAGTAGTTTTACTAATCAATAACTAAATTTGAGAAGCAGTTTTTTTTTCAGCTAAACCCATGGCCCTGAAATAAGGCTCTTATTAAACACTAAAACTATAACCATGTGTGGATTGTATAGTCCTTTTGCAAAGCTACATTGATGAATTAATTTAAAAAAATTAAAACTCAAATCTTAAGTCAACATCCAATCAGAATCGTATTTTAAAAACAAACAAATAACTACTGGAATTATAAAAATATATCAACTTACTTTTTACCTTGTTGTTACCTTGTTCTCCCAGCAGACATAAAGCATAACGTACAGAAAGTAATTTCCGGTTTCAGTCCTGTAACTGTATAATTTTCTCTGCAGAAAAATATTAGAGTGGATCCTATTTTGGTTGTCAAATTTGTACACTGTGCGGTTTAACACGGTCCATGACAGACTTGAAGAGTGTACTCAAACACTCAAGTGCTTAATTTCTGTGTTTCACATTTTTGTGTCAATTTTAGCTTTGCAATTAGCATGGCTTCCCTGCCTTCTGTTTACAGTACAAAGGTTAAAGGGATACTAATCTTATTTCACAAAATGCTAATTTTGACTCGCACACTATGATGCGAAACCGCTAACTTCAAGCCGTGTTTATGTATTCAGTATATTTATTTGTTAAAGTATGTTGTGGAAATTGTAGAAATTCGAAGAAAGCGACAATTTCTCACGTTCGCACGCCGAGAGAGTGTGTCGGTTTTTTTATTAGCACAACAAAAAAACGCCACACGAGACCCGCCGAAAGTAAGTTTCCATAGAAACCAGCAGACTAACATGGCGGTCCTTAAAGGGACTGCAATTATTTCTACCCCGTTAACAAATGATTGTGAACTCTCTGACAAGCATATGAAACATTGCATTCACACGTTTGCAGTTGGTGGTGAATTGTGTACATAGAAGTCACTCCACACATCCCCCCAGAAACCCTACAAAAATAGACACTCTAAAGTTCAAGTCGTGGGGGGTGAATCCGGCGGCCGTAACGGCTACGCAGCACGCGGGAGTGAGGAAGCGCATCCTCAGGGGGCGATCGCGGAGGAACAGGAGAAACTGGAGACGGGGAAGTCACGGGGAAGGGGTCAGAGGGGGGAAGGCTAGGAGACAAGCGCCCGATAGTAGGACGCCCCCGCCTCGGCGGGCGAGCCACTTCAACCGGCCCGGCCAAGTCCAAGTGAGCTGGCTTAGGGCGGTCGCCTGAGACCCGCTCGGGTCTACCCCCCATGTCAATGACAAAATGTTTCTGTCCCGCCTCCAAAACCCGGAAGTGGCCCTCATCAGGAGGGCGCAAGGGCCCTCTGTGCCCATCAACGCGAATGAACATATAACCAGCTGACAGGAGGTCCTTGGGCATGTGAGAACCTGGTACACCGTGCCAGGAAGTGGGCAGTTGGGCAAAGAGCCTGGCATTGTCCAAGAGGGTGGAGCGTTGTGCTGTGGCCGACCAAGGAGTGGAAGCAGTCGGCACAAAATCCCCAGGCACCCGCAGAGGCTGGCCATAAACCAGCTCCGTAGAGGAAGACCGGAGATCCTCCTTAGGCGCCGTCCTGATGCCGAGCAAGACCCACGGGAGTCTGTCAATCCAGTTGCCATCCTTCAAAGTGGCACGAAGAGCAGCCTTCATCGACTGGTGGAAACGTTCGCAAAGGCCGTTGCCTTGCGGGTGATACGCTGTGTTGCGGTGCAACTTCACACCCAAGCCGTCTGCCACTGCAGTCCAAAGCTCAGAAGTGAACTGCTTGCCGCGATCCGAGGAAATATCAGAAGGGGCGCCAAAACGGGATATCCAGATGCCAATAAACGCCCGTGCCACGTCGACTGGTGTAATGGATGACAGCGGGGTGACCTCTGCCCAACGTGTGGTGCGGTCGACCATAGTTAACAGGTCAGTGCAGCCACGAGAAGGAGGCAGGGGGCCAACCAGGTCAACGTTGACATGGTCAAAACGTCGCTCAGGCACGTGAAAGTGTTCCAAAGGGGCCTTGGTGTGGCGGTAAACCTTGGCCCGCTGGCACTCCACGCAGGCACGAGCTCAATCTCTGACATCCTTCCTTAGGCTGTGCCACACGAACTTGGCTGCCACCAGTCTTTGAGAAGCCTGGTCCCCGGGTGAGAGAGTCCATGGACAGCATAGAAATCCGGGTGTCGCCAGCTCAAGGGAACCACAGGCCGAGGGGTGCCTGTGGAGACGTCACAGAGCAAAGTGGCGCCGGAGCTGCCAAAGACCATGTCCCTCAGCTGCAAACCTGTAGTGGATGACCGGCACTGCTGCACTGTGGTGTCGGAAGCCTGGTCCTTCGCCATACTGCAGTAGTCGAGACCCAGGTGGACCGCTACAGCCATGGCTCTGGAGAGGCAGTCAGCAACACAGTTGTCTTTCCCCGCCACGTGTTGAATGTCTGTAGTAAACTCAGAGACATAGGACAGCTGGCGTTGCTGTCGGGCGGACCATGGTTCTGCGGCCTTGGACATGGCGAAGGTCAACGGTTTGTGGTCGGCCTTCCAGCATGTGTCGAAAATGGTGGATGGCGAGGTACATCCCAAGCAGTTCACGGTCGAAAGTACTGTACTTCCGCTCAGGGAGGCGTAACTGCCTACTGAAAAAAGCGAGAGGCTGCCAGGTATCGTCCACCCACTGTTCAAACACCTCCCCCACCGCGTAGTCCGAAGCATCCATGGTCAGTGCCACAGGGGCAGAAAAGGAGGGATGTGCCAGCATCGTAGCTCGTGCCAAAGCTACTTTAGTGTCCATAAAAGCCCTGACCCTGCTTACAGTCCAGTCAACAGTGTGTTTGGGCTTCTTGCCTTTAAGGGCCTTATAAAGAGGCCGCATAGTGCGAGCCGCTCCCTTGGATGAAACGATGATTGAAGTTCACCATGCCAAGAAATTCCTGCAGGGACTTCACGATGACTGGGCGTGGGAACGCTGTGAGGGCTTCCACCTTGGACGGGAGAGGAACTGCGCCTGCCTCCGTGACCCTGTGCCCCAAGAACCCTATGGTGGAGAGGCCAAACAGGCACTTCGCAGGGTTGATGATAAGTCCGTTTTGACTGAGCCGTTGAAAAAGGGTTCGGAGGTGTGCCATGTGGTCTGTCGTGGAAGAACTTGCTACCAGGATGTCGTCAAGGTACACAAAAACAAAGGGAAGGTCCCGCAGCACAGAGTCCATCAGACGTTGGAAGGTCTGAGCAGCGTTCTTAAGTCCAAACGGCATGCGTAGAAACTCAAATAAACCAAAATGTGTGATCTCTGCCGTTTTAGGGATGTCGGGGGGGGGGGGGGGGGCTGAACGGACAACCTGATGGTAGCCCCTCACGAGGTCGACCTTGGAGAAATTCACCTTGCCGGCTAGGTGAGCTGAGGGTAACGGTCGGGCGTTGTAGCGTCGTTGAGCCGTCGATAATCTCCACAAGGGCGGCAGCCACCGCCGGGTTTAGGGACCATGTGGAGAGGGGAGGCCCAAGGGCTGTTAGAGCGGCGGACAATCCCCAGGCGCTCCTTATTGTCGACCTCCGTCTTGGCCACAGCCAGCTTGGTCGGGTCCAGGCGCCGGGCTCGAGCGTAGACTGGTGGGCCCGTGGTGGCGATGTGGTGTTCCACCCCATGCCTGGCAGTCGCTGAAGTGAAGGTGGGCTGTGTGAGTGCAGGGAATTCGGCAAGCAGGCGGTGGAAAATGTCCACACCTCTCCAGCATACGGGGCGGATAATGTCAGCCGGTCCGAGTGTGCACGCGTAAGAACAGAAAGTGGCAGCGTCGATTAAACGTTGGTTTTTCACGTCCACTAAAAGTCCATGAGCGCACAAAAAATCCGCCCCCAAAAGAGGTACATCGACACGCGCTGTAACAAAGTCCCAACTAAAGCGCTGCCCACTGAAGCACAGTTCCACGAACCTCATGCTGTAGGTGCGAATGGGGCTCCCATTCGCAGCTGCCAAAGGAGGGCCGTGGCTGTCAGCAACCATGTGGATCTGCGATGCGGGCAAAATGCTGCACTGTGCCCCTGTGTCGCAAAGGAAACGCCGTCCAGAGATAGAGTCTCAGATGAAAAGCAACCCGCCAACGTTGCCGACGCTCATGCCACTAATGAGCGCCGGCCGCGGCGTTTCCCGGCCCGCCGAACGAGCACGGCGAGCGGCACCTCTTAGCCTTCGGTCCGACTTGGCGTGGTAAAAACATAAACCAATAGCCGGCCGTGGGTGAGGGACGCCGCCGCGACGAGTGCGTAATTATCGGAGGCACTAGCGGCAGTCACGGGGAGGAGAGCCGCTGCACAGTGTTGCCGGCCGGCCAGGAAAAATTTTATCAGCCTCCGCAGCGAGCTCTCTACAGTCAGTGAGAGCAGTGTTAGCTAAAGCTGCCCTCACCTGGGTGGGTGACTGGCGCAGAAAAAGGTGAAGAAAAAGAAAGTCCGGTTTGTGCTCGCCTAGCAGCTCGAGCATATGATCCATTAACTCGGAGGGCTTGTCGTCCCCTAGGCAGTGGAGAGAAAAAAGTTTGTTGGCCAGTTCAGCATCGGAAAGTTCAAAGGTTTTCAATAAGTGAGCCTTCAGCGCATCATATCGTCCTTCTGTCGGAGGAGACTTGAGGAAATTCACGACCCTGGACGCCGTCGAACCGCCCAGCGCGGAAACAACGTAGTAGTATCTCGTAGTATCCGCAGTGATGTCGCGTAGAGCGAACTGGGCCTCGGTCTGAGCGAACCAAGCAGATGCAGATGATTCCCAAAACTCGGGGAGCTTGAGCGAAACAGTGTTCACGGACATCTTCGCTGTCTGGAATCATCCAGCAAAAAACGTCGAGGGTCACCAGTGTGGAAATTGTAGAAACTCGAGTGTCATTTTTTTAATTATTATTTTATATGAAACATTGCATTCACACATTTGCAGCTGGTGGTGAATTTTGTACATAGAAGTCACTACAATGTATTAATTTATTTCATTGGGACAGTTCACATTAATCAACACAAGAATCAACAGTGTAAATGCGCCTGACCTAGCATAAATGCTTATTTTCAGCCGTTATCCCAAGGCAGGTTTCTAAAAATCTTTAGAACCACGGTGAGCGAAATAAGAACCAAATAAGTAAGACATCATAAAACAGACAAGACAAGGAGTTGCAGTCCTCAATTACAATACAATAGACGAGTTCAGACGATTTGCTACAAAATGAGACGAGAAAGAGACCTGGTGGCTTTTCTTTCCACTCACTCATTGTCTCTAACTTTACCTTCCCTCGATCACAACAAATGACAGCATTGGTCAGCTGATATGCAACGAACTTTTGAAGCCAGTCACGGGACACTTCAAAGTCTTCGATGCTCATACTAAGCGCTATCGAACTCGCCTCCTCTCTCATTAACGGTCCAGTTTGCGGAAGGTTTTTAACACGATAACAGTCAAACCATTCCAGGAAACGTTCATTTACTCGACTGTCCGTCGAGCCACAAGCAATTCACTCTGAGCATGGAAATTGTTTCGTGGTTTGTAACCCGCTTTGTTTAATCAGATACATTTCACTTTCTACTCCACGGTCATTACAGTTCCTCTTCATTTGGATGCCATGATTTACATGACATAAATGTAAATGAGTGAAATTAAAAACTTTTGCAATTCCAGGAAAACTCACTGCAATCACTTTCATGTTGCCGTTTTGGATCCAATGACAGAAAATAGCGGCGCGGACACACTTATTCTGTCGTATCGAGCGGGAGTTGCTTGAGTTGGCGCTAATGCGGGCTTCCGTATGGCTTTCGGAACTTCAGTTGTTAATGTAATAGTAGTAGAAAGTTGAATGCTTACATTGAGTTTTTTTTTTCCACCGGGTTCGGGAATTCTGCTTGACAGAGGTCTGCAAGTGCTAGATAAGATTTCTCCCTCTTTCTCTCTCCCTCTCTCTTCGTCTCCACCCTCCCTCCCAGTGGTCTGCAACTTGAAATAATTGCGCCACCTGACGTTGAAATTCCTGTCTTTACAAGTCCAAATGAAATGAATTGTGTACCAACCTTCGGCAGGCCGGATTAAAAAGACCAATGGGCCTTATCTGGCCCGCGGGCCGTAGTTTGCCTATCCCTGTACTAGAGGGATCTGTGATCTGAATTGCGAGGATGCGGCAGCCACTTTGCATTTGCACCATAGCGGACAGCAACGGTGGCTCAACTCGGGAACGACCTCCAAGCGGTGTTGGGCGGGCCTTCGGGCTACGAACAGTTCCCAGTCAACAGCCGACAACTGGGTCTGCAGTTACCTGGGTCGCTGCGGCTTTAGAAGCTGCTTTGAGACTCAGTTGGAGGTTGCTCAGTGAGACTCAGTGATGGTGTTATTGCTGAAGAATGTATGAATTTGTAATTTTCAGAAAAATTGCATGTTTACACCAGAGCCCAGCCTTATGGGGGATACTTGAAATGCATTATAGGGGGTGGGCAATTCATACTGTACAGATGAGACAGCACTTACTTTGCTCCATAAATTCACGTAGCACTGCCTATCCCATCTTGAAAGGCAGCTTTTGCAACAATAGCAAGCAAGTATTCTCATAGACAAATTTGCCATTGCAAATACAAAGACACCTTCTTGAGTACATCGACGCTGCAGTGGAATTGGATGTGGCAAAGTGAACCATATTGTGAAGATGCTTGCTCCTTGGATAGGTATCATCAAGCAAAAACTCAAAGGATTAATGCGGAATTATTGCTTTTGATTGTATGATATTATCGTTGTTGTTATGTTATTGTTATTTGTTATTTGCTGAATTTATGGCTCCAATATGGCGGATGGGCTGACATATCGCTTTGACCCGGTTCAACAATTGCCTGTTGCAGACTTGACAAGAAAAAAGAAAATAATATTTATATTCATTTTAGATTTCCAAAGAGTTTATTATGGCTTCCATGGAATCTTATATGAAATGGTTTAAATGCCTCTTTAGTTGCCGACATGATTGTTAACCCAGGGACGGCCATCTATTTGTTGTTGGTTACCCCTGTTCGAAAGGATTTCTATTTTGGATTGAACACAACTACTTTGTTGCTCAAAGTATAATGCTATAAAGTTTAATTGGTATAAAATGCAGATTTTAAGTTCAACTACCAGTTTTGTTTTACAAGTGAATGAAGTTGTTCTCAATAAATTAAAGTTGTCATGGTCCATGTAAGTTCAAGAAACCTTGTTATTCAAATCACATTTGCGTTGGTCTGATGTGAAATGATTGTACCCATAAATATCTCTTGATCGTCTTGACCAGGGGTCCTCAAACTTTTTCCTGTGAGGGCCACATAACCTTTCCCTTCTCTGATGGGTGGACGGTGTCAGTTTGTAAGATCAACGATCGTAGGGGAGCTTAAAAAATTTATTGTTTCCCAGAAAGCCACACATAACCAAATAACCCTTTCCAGGTTCTTTACAGAAAAAAAGTCAGGAAACAAATTAATAACACTATTAATGTAATAAATAATAACTAAATAACCCTCTCTGAGTTCTTCACAGAAAAAACAGGAAATAAATAATAACTAAACAACTCTCTATTAAATAGCCCCTTGAAATCCACAAAAAAAAGTTCTGCCATCTACGAGAACGCCACCTATCTTGTCTTGTTTATGTCTGCTACCGTCTTGTTCACGTGTTCTACTAATTGATCTGAGACACAACTGAAACATTCTATGGTGTGTAAATAACTTTGTGACGTTGATTTCAACCCTATTTGCGTCATGGGTCATTTTGCCCGGAAGACCACCTTTGTCCTTTTTTTTTGTACAGCTTCCATGGAAATGTGAATAAAAACATTTAAAATTTTCTGCAGTTGGGGACAATCTAGGAAAAGTCATAAAATTTCAAGTTTAAAAAATGATCATTTAGGGGGTTTTGGGGGCGTTTTTAACACCTGGTGACGGGTCATTTTGACCCAAGGACAACATGAGGGTTAGAGGGCCGGGTCAAATGTGCCCGCGAGCCATATCCGGCCCGCGGGCCGTAGTTTGGGGACCACCGGTCTTGACTATTATGGCCTAAAAATCATAATAATCAGTAACTTATTGTAAATAAGACTTAAAGCATGGATGTTTCAGCATGGGTGCCATTTTTTTAATCTTTAGATCGATCTATCTATCTAGTTTGCTAACTAGCTAGCTACCTTTTTTGTACTTGTCTTTACCTTTATTAATCAAATACTGTACATCTGACGAGAGCAACGCAAGGTAGCGTGGCTAGTGTCCAGCAATAACAAAGTTTGGCAGTTATTATTATGATTTCACATTAAATTATACTTTTGTAACAGATGTTTCCGCTGCCTTAACATTTTAACGTTGATCGGTGAGTGAAAAAAAGAGAGGCATCAGGAGGTTTTTGCCACCCAGTTCAGGGCTTGTGGTTTCCCGCAGCGGCCGTTAAGACGCCAAAACGCCAGGGTGTCTCATTTGGACAGATTACCACCATATGTATTTACTTCACTTTTGTGGCCGTATACAATGTTGATGTGAATGTTAGTTAGCTGATGTGAACATTAGCTGGCTGAAGTGACGTAAGTGTGCATAAGCCAACAAAGGAAGAGCATGTGTCCTGCACTTACCGTTTCATATTTTTAGACATTTTTTTACCACCTGCTGCTCCATTTTACATACAGATTTACATCTTGGCTGTGCTTGATTGCATGATTTAGCTCTCTCGTCATATTGTCTCTGGAATAATGGATCTATTGTTTTGTCAATCCAAATAATACAAAATAAAATATGACCTTATATTTTTTGTTTTTTTTTGCTATAAAATATTGAAGAGTTCAATGCAGCTTGTGATGCTTGGGCACAAAAATTAAATATTAACAAACAAATTACTTTGCATTTCTACACTACCCCAAAAAAGAATGTAAAAATAAACTTTGCAGAGATATGCAAACACTCAACAAAACCAGTTGCTTCAATAATAGTGCCTCACAACAGGATGAGCTTCCATTGTACAGTACAGTACAGTACAGTACAAACGAGGGAAAAAAATGCTTTTGGAGTCTTGAAGTGCTTGAAAATGTGAGCTAATTTCATGTCATTATGCGCACACCTTCAACACCTGACACATCTGTGATATCATTGCTCAAATTCTGATGCTGAAGTCAGAATTGCAATTCAGCAATAATTTTTGTGAGTAACAAGAACGAAATGACATAGCTGTTTTAAATCAATCCCCACTTAACCTACCACTCGGCGGAAGCACAGTAGTACCAAACGTGGAACTTAGTGATGTAAAAAAATAAATAAATAAATTTAAAAATTCTCCAAATGAGGTGAATTCTACTAGTGAGGACAGTGTACTAGTACGTGGAAATCTCAAGGATTCTGAATAAAGGCTTGAAAGGCGTTTCATAGTGGCTACTCTTGTATTTAAAAAAACAGATCAAAGTAGAACTGCTCGCTTAAACTCTCAGAAACCCCACCAGCTGCGCAAATAGAACCAAACTTATCCTTCCTCCCACATCTGCATCCCTTCCAGGAAAAAAAGGCGGGCCAAGCGCACAAGGGGACATGAAGCAGGTGACTTGTGGCCGAAACAGAGACAACATGCACCATTCCACGCATCGGTGAATTAATTCTCACAAACGTGTCCTCCCCTCAAGAATTGAAACCACATGGCAAACCCATTTGACCGTCTCATGTAAATCTCGTAATTCAAGTTTGTGAGCACATGTAGAGCCGGAGCCGCAGGTTTTTGCGCTTGCTTAACAGTGCTGCCTTCTGATAAGTCTATCACATATTTGATTGCTTAGTGAAGTTGTCAATGCAGTGGCCGTGTCAAATTGGTGTTTGGCAGCAATGCACCCAGATAAGTAGTGCCGCTGTGAGCTAAAACACCATTGCCATTTTTGTTCATTAACAGCTTGTAGTAATAACAGTGGGGGCGGGGGGGTGCGCTGGATGGCGTGTCAATTGATTTCAGTGGGGAAACTTTATTTGATTTAGGAGAAATTGGTCAAAGAAAATAAATGTAAGCCAAGGTTTCCCTTTTTTTTTTTTTTACAAAGACCTTTTCATTTTTAGTTCACAGTGGGATACAGAGACACTGACGACATAAACTCTATGTTTTCTGTATTATTTGTGAATTATTACCTTTTGGGAAATAAAATTTAATTATGTGTTTGTATTTGTATGCCTGTGGCCAAGTACTGTGTGTGAAAATGTAGGAAGATCAAGGGAAAGTAAACTACACTACATAATAGTTTCATGACTCAGGTGGAATACTTTTACACTGCAATGAATTTCTGTAAATTTATGGTGAATTTACATGATTTTTAAAAAAATTATTTTCATAATAATTGCAAAATACAGTTAAATAAATATTCACGTGTAGCAGGTCAATTAATAGCTAAATCAGTCAGTTAACTAAAAGTGTAGATAAGTGATGTTTTACAGCATAATACAGGGTGACCCAAAAAAAAAAAAACGGGCCCCAACTCTAATTAGGCCCCGTTTCTTAGTGTTTTGTCCGAATGAAATGAAACCTTGGCCATAACTAGTTTATTATATTCAAAACATCACATCAAAACGCTAGGGTCTTTGGTGTTTTTTTTCTCCGTTCTACAGCATATGTTCTAGATGGCCTCCATTTAGCTCCGTGCATTTCTTGAGGCGCAGCACGAAGTTGTCCATGACATTCTTACAGACTGAATTGGTAATGGCTCTGATCTCTTCCCTGATGGCTTTCTTTAGTTCCGTGATGGTTCTGAGTTTCCCTTCGTAGACTCTGTCCTTAAGATAGCCCCAAAGAAAATAATCAAAGGGCTTAGGTCCGGGTTATGGAGTGCCCACTCAAAATCAGTCTTGAGACTGATCACTCGGCCTCCGAAGTTCTCTTTCAGCCAATCTTAGGACAGGTTTGAGAACTCACTGGCAGCATTGAGGTTCTCCATGGTCCCATACTTCTCAAAGTGGTCCACCCGGTTCTGAATTCTGGTTTTGGATGAAGCCTTTTCACATTCGAACTGGCGCATGAAACTGTCCTGGGTTTTCTTAAACGAGCCTGTCTTGTAGTAAAATTTAACACAGTGTATTCTTTGTCCCAGCTCCTACTGGGGTCTTGTAAAATAAGGGCAATCGGTGAATAAATAAAGGAGATATGGATTGTTGTAAGTTTCTGATGTAAGAACACTACCTTGTTGTATTTAGAAAAATAGTCAATGTAGACTTGAACCAAAGAGGTAAAAACTGTCAGTGTCCAGGTTTTGTTTTGTCTGCCTTTTGTTGACATCTTATAATATTTTCATTTATTCTGTTTTACCTCGTCAGACTGCTATATTTGGCATAGGAAGCTCTTTGCGACTTAGCAAGCTTGAACTCAAATAGCTAACATTAGCAATCCATTAATGACCTTTGTCAGGTGTGTTCGCAACTTAACACTCACTGATTTTTATTTTATTTTACCAGTGATGTTGTGTTGTTAAAGTTTGGTTTGGAATGCCTTTTCTTGTTGGAATACAAAAGTGTTATTAGTCTTAAAAGTCTGCTGAGGGATTAAAGTACAGCAATGTTATGAAGTATATATTCTCTTGTGCTTTATATCTGGAGTTCTCAGAACGTGTTACTTTAAGGTTTTGATCTGATTTTCGTTTAATGGCACAAACATTTAATCAATGTTAAATCAGTTCACTGATTATTATGGGTAATGGCTTTAGTGTGAGTGCTATGTACTCTGTCATTCTTGATTTTTGAAAAATATATGAGTGATTGTTGACTTGTCAGTTATTCTCCTTATTCTCCTTCGCTAACTTAACATGCTACTTTTTGTCAGTTGGCACAGACAGGCAAAGAGTGGTGCATGCATGTTGCTGGATGCGTTTGAGATAGAATTAAGGTAGAAACACAAGCACAATTTTGGTCAAATACAAGAAAATTCATGTCACGCATGTGTCAGTAGTAGGTAGTTGGAATTGTGAACGTTACCTGCTGCCATAATAAACCCGAGTTATCGAAGGACATGCGTCCTACAGCAATATTGACTTGCTGCTCAGTCCCTAATTTCAAAAGCGCTGTATGATGCTGTTAACTTTTTTTTTTTAACCCACATCACGACCATCTCAAGAACACAGAGTGCTAACCGCTGAGCTGTAACGTGGCCGGAAATCAATTAGCCAACTGTCATGTACTATAATCCAAAGCACAGTAGTATCCATTGACTGATCCACTTTATCCTCACAAGGGACGTGGGGCGTGCTGGAGGCTACATCTTCGGGCAGTAGGCGGGGGACACCCTGAACCAGTTGCCAGCCAATCGCAGGGCACACACACACACACACACACACACACACATACAAATATTCGCGCTCACAGTCACACCTTAGAGCAGGGGTGTCAAACTCATTTTCGTCGCCGGCCACATTTAAGTTACCGTTTCCCTTGGAGGGCCGTTATGACTGAAACCAGATCAAGAAGTCAAGAATAACTGTTGATTCAACTCTTGTTTAAGTTACCATCACGGGAGGTTTGGTCACAAGAAAATGCGTAGAATATCGCTCTTACTTATTACATGTGAGAATGAACATTTTTGATAGACATTTTAGAAAGCATCATGGAACCTGACATGTTTGATCTGCTTTCGCGGGCCACCTAAAATGATGTGGCGGGCCAGATCTGGCCTTGAATTTGACACCTGTGCCTTAGAGAGTTCCATTAAGTGCCACACATACTTTTGGAATGTGGGAGGAAACCAGAGTACCCGCAGAAAACCCACACAGGCATGGGGAGAACATGCAAACTTCACACAGGAAGGCCAGAGCTGGATCGAGCTGGAGACGTGATGGGCCTCAGGACCGCCAGGGCCAATCTGACATGAGGCATCAACTGGCCAAGAGTCAATATTCAAGGAGGATTGCAAACCAGTTCAAAGACACCAGGAACCTGTGAGGAGGGATGCAGACCATCACGGACTACAAGCCCTCTCCGCACAGCTGCGACAGCTCCAACTCTCTGCTGAACAACCTGAATAACTTCTTTGCTCGTTTTGAGATAGACAACAACACCCCAGCACAGAAGACTCCACCCACTCCTGGCGACCAGGTGTGGGCTATCCCCAGGATAGTGTGAGGCATTCCCTCAGAAGAACAAACGTACGGAAAGCGGCAGGTCCTGACAACATTCCTGGTCGCGTCCTGAGAGACTGTGCTGAGGAGCTCACAGATGTTTTCACAGACATCTTTAACACCTCACTGAGCCAGGCTGTTGTCCCCACTTGTCTCAAAGCCACCACCATCATCCCGGTCCCGAAGAAGTCGTCCCCCTCCAACTACTATGACTACCACCCGGTCGCGCTCACCCCATCCTCATGAAGTGGTTCGAACGGCGAGTCATGCAGCACATAAAGTCTGCCCCCCCCCCCCCCCCACGCCCACCCTGGACCCCTACCAGTTTGCATATCGGCAGAACAGATCGACTGCAGACGCCATCTCCAACGCCCTCCACTCAGCCCTCACCCACCTGGAGACCAAGAACTCACACGTCAGAATGCTGTTCATCGACTTCAGCTCAGCATTCAACACCATCATCCCACAGCAGCTCATCCACAAACTGGACTACTTGGGGCTCAACACCTCCCTGTGCAACTGGCTGTTGGACTTCCTGACGGAGAGACCACAGGCAGTTCGGGTCGGCAGCAACACCTCCAGCACCATCATGATGAACATAGGTGTGCCATAAGGATGTGTGCTGAGCCCCCTCATCTTCACACTGCTGACCCACGACTGCACTCCTTCGTCCAGCTCCAATCTCTTCATTACGTTTGCAGATGACACGACTGTAGTGGGTCTCATCAACAATGACGATGAGACAATCTACAGGAGTGAAGTGAGCAGGCTGGCCTTGTAGTGTGTAGACAACAATCTCCACCTGAATGTGGAGAAGACAAAGGAGATAGTTGTGGACTTCAGAAAGACACACTCCCAGCATGCTCCACTGACCACAAACGGTGCCACAGTGAAGAGAGTGAGCAACACCAAGTTCCTGGGAGTGCACATCCTTTGAAGACCTTTCCTGGAGCCACAATAATCACTGGTGAAAAGAGCCAACCAGCGCCTGTACTTCCTCCGCAAACTGAGGAAAACAAGAGCCCCGTCCCCCATCATGCAGACATTTTATACAGGCACCATTGAGAGCATCCTGTCCAGCTGCATCACTGTGTGGTATGGTGCTTGCACTGTGTCCTGCCAAAAGACTTTGCAGCACACAGTGAGAGCAGCTAAGAAGATCATGGGTGTCTCTCTCCCCCCACTCGTGGACTCCCGTCTGACCTGCCAAGCCATCCAGATCGCAGGTGACCCCACCCACCCCTCTTTGGCCTGTTGCCGTCGGGAAGGAGATTGCGGAGTCTCCGTACCAGAACCAGCAGGCTCAAAAACTGTTTCGTCCACCAGGCGGTCAGGAGACTCAACTCCCTCCCTGCTCTGCCCATACTCCCCGCCCTCTGCCTCTGCCTGACCCCTGCCTCCTGTCGCAGACTATGACTCTCCCCTCATTATCCGACATCTGCGTATTGCGTATTGCACAATGCACTACCTCACTTTACCTACAATAGCCACAAGTGCCATTGTTTATGTTGTTTATATTGTTTATATCATCTATACCAGAGGTGTCAAATTCATTTCACATGGTGGGCCACATACGGCCTCGGTAGATGTCAAGTTGGCCGGACCATTAAAATGATCCAATACTTTGCTATAGATAACCAAAACAATATGTATTTCCTTTGTTTTGGTATAAAGAAGCACAAGAACATTAGGAATACGTTGAAATTTAATGAACATATCTTTTACAAAACATTTCATGAAGCACCTTACATTTCCTTTGACAAATGTGCAATTTACTTTTATCATTCACATATATGCGTTGCAACTGATCCCACTGATTGTACAAACTTTAACAAGTAATTGGAATTGAAAAATATAGTAATGCACTTTAAGATTAAACGAGATTTATAAAGAAAGTAAGTTTTAAACCATTTACACGTGCACATAAAATCTAAATGCAATCCCTGCCTGCACCTTACAAACTAAGGAGAGCGTCTGCTGTCATGGGTCTGTCTCAGTGACGGACTGAGGCTGCTGTTGTCTTCTTCGCTGATCAAAAGCGATCAGTTGTTTGCTGATACTAGCGGATACTCAATGAATTGCACGTTACTAAAATATTAATTATGTGTCTTTTATGCATTTTTTTCACTTTTAAATTATCCTGCGGCCCTGATTGAACGTCCTTGCGGGCGGAACCAGCCCACGGGCCGTACGTTTGTTTATACTGTTCAGATTACATATTATGTCTTTTTTATACAGAGTAGCTGCTATCGTTTCTTAGCTGTGTGCGTTTAATGCACAGCATGTTTTCATGCATATTTGCACTAAGGATTGAGCGGAAGAAATTTCATTTATGCTGCATTTCATACATAAAGCATAATTGACAATAATGATGACCTTGACCTTGAACTTGACCCTGCATCTCCGCACTGTGAGGTCGACGTGCTAACAAGTTGACCATTGGGCCACCACACAGAAATAATAATAATAATACATTTTATTTTTAAGCGCCTTTCAAGACACCCAAGGACACATATATTAAATAGATGCGGTGTCAAATTACCACCGCCACCCACAGTTATCCTATGGCAATATACTCTCATTCAAAATACAGTACTACAGTAAATATTCCCATCCACTGAATTCTATGGAAAGGAATATCCTTCACCCCCAATAAAAACCTATGCATTAACATTTTGACTACGATATTACGTGCTACCGGAACTTGCGTAAGCGGAAATTCCACTGCCTGTAACCCGGATGGAGGTGTAATTCTGCAGAAGCTTAAATACACGTAACGCCCACCCGATGCGACGGAAAAGACACAACGCTGAAAAAAGTTTTCACTTCGCGTTTTTCGATCATCACATTCTAAACGACGACGTGCATGTGAGATTTTATTGTTGTGCGTTTTACTGTAATTTTGAATGATTTTAAGTTTTAACTTTATTCACTTATGTCCTGGAGAACGCGGCACTCTCTTAAAAGCAGCACCCACTCGACATGACCGAGGAAACGTGTTCGCTTCGCTGTTTTCATTCATCAAATTCGAAACGAAGACGAAGAACTTGGAAACTTGGACGTGTAAGCGACTTTTTATTGGCGTGCGTTTTACTGTAATTGCAAAAGATTTTAACTATAAAAAACAAGACATCATCCAGCCACCATCCAGCAAGGAAGCAATGCAAATGGCAAAAAAAATCCTTCAGTATGCACAAGAATTACCAGACATCGGTAATCAACGGAACAGTGACTTGCAAATTTGCTTTCACTGCATGTTACTTCTCCTTGAAGGAAGTGTTGTTTTTTGGTTAATAAATTTTTGCACTTTATTTTATTGTATTTAAATCCAATTATGTTTTAAAAATATTTTATATGAGTAAATGATCGAAAATTGCTATTATTTGATTTTCTTGTAAGTAAATTTAGCCTACTTTTGCTAAAAGAGAAAATATGGGCTTTTGATGGCACCTTCAATAATACCGGCTTCTTTCATTCATGTTATGGGTATTTTTATACAAAGGAAATTTTTTTCTGCCTGTTGAAAATTTTACTGACAGAGCCATAAGAAAATGTTGCTTTATTTATCTGATAATATTGGAATGTATTTGTCAGGTTTTCAGTCAATTAAGTTTGGTTCAATAAACTATATGTGGTTATTTTTAAATTTTTCAATGAACATTCGATCAGTCCGGCCCTCGGCTTGCAGCTTAATTTTTTATCTGTCCCCCATTTGACTTTGACACCCCTGGTAATGGGGTCAAAAATCAGCAACCAGAAACAAATTGCATTCTCATTCATGCATCATCATTGTCACTTTCAAACATGGTCAGAGTTGGCACATTTTCTGCTTGCTGCTGAATAACAAAGTCCTTTTTTTGTTTTGTTTTTTTGACCAAGTTGCCATGTGGCAATGAGGCCCGGTCGCTGATGCGAACGCTCGAGTTCTCTTGAAGGCTTCCGCACATGATCAAGTTCTGTTTGCTGTTCTTAACTTTCTGAGTCTGCGTTTGATTTGACATCTTGGGTTGCATCAATGATCTGTGAGGTGTCGACACGCTGGGATCCCCACAGCTGATTTGTTGCTCAAACTGGTCCAATCATTGACGCTGGGAACCCTTTAGTTCATTGGTTCCAGATGAAAGTAAAGCAAAAAGCTTCAAGCTATGCCAAGGCTCAACAAAAGTTTTAGATTAGTCCTGCCTAACTTTGAAAGTACGAGAACGCAAGAGAAAAATGAACAGATGCGTATATGTCAACCCTGTTTTAAATTTTGCAGGGAGGGGCTCCAGCACACCCCACACCCCTTCAGGGTAAGCGGATCAGAAAATGGATAGATGGATGGATTACAAAGTGGTGGAAAACAATGGTATTGAACGTTTTGAAGGACTTCTTAAAATTCTAAAATCAAACTAAAATGTTTCTCCTTGGTTGTGTTGAGAAGCTTTTTACACAGCTTTTATCATTTCCCTTTTTTCCACATCAACTCCAACCTCAGAAAAATATTTCTTCACACATAAAGTTAGTTTTATTTGTAAAAAAACACGACTGTGTTTTCAAGTGTAAACAGTATTGTATTGTTCGTGTGCGTGTTAGATACTCCAGGTATGTTAACGCAGGTCAACAGCAAGCCAAACTCATTTATTCATGAGCTAGGAAACTGAGCGTCTTGCTCCTTATTGCGGTCTTCTTGACGGAGTACAGTGAACAACTGTGTTATCAGCTCAATGAAATGTAGAGTTATACTGAAATGAATAGATTTAAAACATGCATGAACATCCATTAAATAAATACAATACAATTCGTCTGGTGTTAAGCAAAAGACATAAATGCAGCTCAAAGTGTGACAAACAATGATAAACAATGCGTTTTCGCAATACGTTCGCATGCTAATTAGCTTGTTAGCACCGATTTAGTATCGTCATTACGTCGTTAGCAGTACTCTGAGCTAGCGAGTTTCAATGACAACAATTGAGGGAAAACGATCTCCGAAACACATTTCTAAATAATTCTAAACACGAGCAGACTTGCAGCCATTGCTTTCGAAGGTGAAACGAAAGAATATAACTCAGGAGGACCAGTTGCAAGTGACTTGCAACGACCACGGTCAGGCTTTCTGTAACGACTCGTCTGATGAAACACGGCGTCTACTACCCACAATGCGCCGCGATAACTAAATGAATATTCCAAACACAATGACCCGAAACTTTACTGTAGGCAGAACAAGTATCATTGTTGACCACTGTACCATGACGCACAATTTGAATATTAACTGCGCTTACAGTACACCTGGCCCATATGTGCTCACCGACTGCTGTATGTGTCCATACGACAATACGATGAAGGTCAGATGACGACATGATAGCTGTAATTAGTTGTAAAAAAAGAAAAAAGATAATCACCCCCCCCCCCCCACACACACACACATGCTGAAACGCAAATCATGCCCACAAAGAAGGACAGTCACTGGATGTGTGCTAGTTTTTTGTTTTTGTTTTTTAAAGCCCCTTCGGTCCTTGTGAGGACAAAGCGGTTCAGATAATGGATGGATGTATTTAATGAGCCACGTGTGCACTGTGCTGCTTGGCAACCTGGTCATCTCTCAATTATCAGCATGTCCTAATGAAGCATTCAGTTATGAGATGAGATTTAACCGCTCTCATGAAAAAGTGAATGTAAAACCACGCGCTCCTTGTAAGTAAGTAACCTGGCGATATTAACTGCGCACACACGTCACTGGCGATGACTTCGATTCGTGACCAGGTCGATTCGTGACTAGTCAACTTCACAATCAATGTATGCCATGTTTTCCAAATGGATTTCTTATGGAATTGATGTTTCATGAAAACTCCACAATCGGAACATTTTACTTTCATGTGGGTGACTACGGTTGATCTCTTCATCTGGGCAAAGTCCTGCTTTCTCTAAGTAGTTTACGAGCTGCAGTAGCTGAACCTCGAACGACATTACTTACGCGTTAAAGCGACTGAAATTATGAAATTGTTACAATGTAGTCTTTTTGCGCACATCTCCGTCTTTGTCAAGGTGAACTTTTCGCTTCTGGTGGATGAAACATCCAGTCTCCTTTGACAAGCTTCCACAAATTTTACAGCCCGCATGGGTGATGTGAATCTTTCAGGATCAAGTGGCGGTCCACCTCAGGGGTGACATCACAGCCTGAAACGATAAAAAACGTGTGAACCCATTGCCGCAAAGTTCATCCAAAAGTGATCTTGGTCTGGCTCGAAGCGCTCTGACATCAAACATCAAACGAGCGCGGAACTTGGAAAGCATGCTGGCATTTTCATTCGCGAGTATTTTCAGAGCTTCTTGCGAAGGATCTCATATCATGCCATTGGACACATTTGCCACTTACGTGAAACCTTTTCTTCAGGCTGCCTGGAAAGCCGACACATTGCCACCATTTGCAGCGTCACTTTTATGTACGAACAGCATTGGTACTTCACAAGGGCAGACACAGAAATCGATCCAGCAATTTTCGGTCCGAGGAGGTCGTGGAGAGCCCCTTTTACACCGACTCAAGTCTCCATCCCGGTGGAAACCACTCGCAAAACAACAATAGAAACCAATATCTTCCACATTTGGGGTCTTTTGAAATATCAGCCGGTCTCCAACGTCACACAAGAAAACAAAAATGAAAATTCGAGCAGATCATTTTAATCAGAGTATAAAAAAAGTTGACAATTAACAGTTGAAGTAAAATGAAAGGAAATATTTTAAAAGATACATTTGCAAGAAGGCGATTTGGCTCATAATCAGTTCTAAACTATTGTATGTGGGGGGTAGAGGGAAAAAATGACCAAGACCTCCAACAGATTTTATTCACTCTTTCACATTGTTGAGGAAAACTTAAAAATCTCGTCAGGTTTGCTTTGGTAAACCTCCAGTGAAAAAACACAACCTTTGAATTCAGTCTCAAGTGTCGAGCTGAAAGCAGTGTGAGGTCATGTGACCGCTATCCATTTCTAAAGAGTTGTGTTGGCGACTTTGTTGTCACACAGACCATAAAACAGCGGAATGTATTAAAGTACTTTGGTGTTTTTGATTTGCTATTAAACAAACACACCCTCTCCATTGCCGACTGGAAGAAAAAGAAAAGTGCCTCTGTGTGTGTGTGTGTGTGTGTGTGTGTGTGTGTGTGTGTGTGTGTGTGCAAAACACCCAAAAAAGTGAGCAAATCAAAGTGTCACTGTCAATGGAAACTAAAGACAATTTCCTTTCAAGTGTAAAGTCTTAAAGCAAAGCGTCGCCAAATTGGTGGAATAGGAGGAGCAAAACCAAAGCGGTTCAGAGGACAATCAGGCAGCTTGGAAACCACTAGAGTACTAACGATAAAGCGATGACAAGAATTTCGACTTGTGAATCCCAAACAAAGAACATATTTGCCATAAATCTGTCATCGGAGTTTGATGCCTCGACACAAAAGGCGCCGCTTGGCCTGACTCTGCTCTGGCAAAATAACGCTGAAGCTGGAAGTAGTAGAAGCGTTTTCAACGGTGACTTACGTTTTTGAACAATTCGCTACAAGTTAGCTGACTTTACATTTCTCATCTGGCTATCCAAGCTGGAAGGGTCTTAAAAACATGGAACATTTGTCTTATTCGCTGGACTAACCTTACAGATGTTGAAGAAAAGCTTGCATTTGAGGTCATATGATATATATATTAAAAAAAAGTCAGATTAGACTGAAAGCTTGGTGACAATTTGTGATTTTTTTCCATGATTGGAATGGAAACGATCATTAACATGCTACAAAATGAATCTTTGAGTGAGAACTGCATTGATCGCAACAGAAGTCAGTCAAACTTTTGATTCTCATTCCCTGACATCGGCTGTTTAGAGTTCGCAGACTGATAGGCTTGTGGGCATTCCGACTGAAAACCTGATATGACACATTCTCAATGTCACGTAGCACCAGATCGCTGACGTCTTCTTCCTGCATGATGACCACCCACCCAGCCATCAAGCTGGCAACTTCCGAGTCAGATGAGATATTGGCCCTCTGGTGTGTTTCCAGGATGCGGACGCCATACAAGCACCACCAACAGATGGACGATAGAATTCATGTGTATGTCTCTGCACAATGTAGATCAGTCCCACAGGTGGATTGAGGTGGCAGTCGAGCGCAAAATATTTGTAAAATGGCTTCCAAAACTGATTTAGACTGTACTTGGTCAGCCGTCACAGGCCGGAAGACTGGGAACGTCTGTTCACCTGTAATTGAGAGAACAGAAACCAGGGTTATAAATGAAAGAAGAAAAAAAAACAATTCAGTGTCTCTCTCCTCTGGTAAAAACCAAGTGCAAGGCTGAAGAATCTGCTAAGTTTGCAAGAACTAGGACTTCAAAGGACTCCTCTGTGAGACTCGTGGCGAGGGGGGAGGAGGTGTTCTATGGATGACTGTCAAAGTCGATCCCCAAAAACGAGTCTCATATCAAGGAACTACACATGCTGTACCACCTCGCTTAATGAAAGAGAGATTAAAAAAGAAAGGACATAAGTAGAAAGAAAAATATATGTATAACAAAAGAAGATAATTCGCTAATGAAAATCAGACATTGCGTTTGAATTGTGGTTCATTAGAATTACGGGGGTGGGGGGGACAGGTCTGACTATGATGGTACCCAGAGATCATTCATTCATTCATTCATCTTCCGTACCGCTTGATCCTCACTCGGGTCGCGGGGGGTGCTGGAGCCCATCCCAGCCGTCTCCGGGCAGTAGGCGGGGGACACCCTGAATCGGTTGCCAGCCAATCGCAGGGCACACATAGACGAACAACCATCCACGCTCACACTCACACCTAGGGACAATTTGGAGTGTTCAATCAGCCTACCACGCATGTTTTTGGAATGTGGGAGGAAACCGGAGCACCCGGAGAAAACCCACGCCCGGGGAGAACATGCAAACTCCACACAGGGAGGCCGGAGCTGGAATCGAACCCGGTACCTCTGCACTGTGAAGCCGACGTGCTTACCACTGGACTACCGGGCCGCCCACCCAGAGATCAGTCCTTCTCCAATAGTTGGGCGCCCTCCCCCGTGCAACCCTTGCGTGACCAATAGGAACATGCTTTTTTTTGTTGAAGAACAAGAATAAAATCAAGAAAAATAGTTTGTTTTACTCATTTGTGCTTTGTTGGTTAATGCGTTTTAAAATTTGTGTGCCTGAGTTAATGTTGCTGATCAATTTGAATTCATTAAGATTGGTTGATCACATTTTATTTTTCGGTATTCAGTACAATGGTTCAATTGGTCAGCGAATAAATATTTAGATTTTAAATCCGGATTTATCTTTTGTTTGAATTTCAGGCAAATTGATGCACTTTCAATCTTTGATTGCAGACAAAATAAAAATAAAAAAAGATAAAAACAATACTAAAGTTATTCTTTAGTGTACACTACCTACATTTCTCTTTTTTGTTATGTTAATAAGGATGAAGTACAGAGCTGTACTTAAAAATTTACCGCAGAAGTGATACTATTTATAGTCAGGGTAGAGAGCTGCGGGATTAGTTGTCGGAAAATGTTTAGTCTTACTTCCTTGAGGAGTGTAACAAAAAGAAAAAAAAATTGAGAAGCACTTCCTCGATTGAAGACTGAAAAGAATGTGACGTTTGGGAGATGTTCAACCGAGGTGTGTCCTCTAATTAGCCACCAATTTGCTCATGAAGTGTGGGACAAAATACCTGACTAAGTTTCATTGAGCCACCCAAAGTGTGATCATTTGCGTCTTATCCATTGATGACAAAGGCAGCTCAAAACTGCCAATTACCACGCTTCGGCAGAGAGCAATGTTAGATGACGTGCACTTGCCTTGCATTTGTCTTTTTTTTTTTGGTTCCATTTTCCATTATGGTCCATCAACCACATCTGATAAATAAACTTTTCAATTTCTTTATATCAGGAGAATATGAAAATACAAAATGTAAATACAGTAAAACTCCTCTAGAACGAAACCTACAAAAATCGAAAACGAAAATCCCCCCTTATGTGAAAAAAATCTTCATGCATTAACAGAATTCCCATTCTCCTGCCCCCCATACGACAAAACCCCCTCGGTTGCGTTATACAAAATAATTTTCTCTGCTCCAGCCTTGCAAAGACATTCACTACAACAAAGTCTAATCCAACAGTGACCTCTACTGTTTTGCTCGGAAACGGCAGCAGCAACCACCACCCTGGTTTACATAGTGAACAATGTTTATTTCGGTCACAGCTGCGAGTTTCCTGGACTTAACATACTCATAGCTGCTCTGCCAATGGCTTACCGAGCATCATCCTGGCCTCCGATTGGCCAAGAGGGACCTCACTGTCTATATACTGAAGCTGATACTGAAGCTAGATCCGTAGCATCCGATTAGCTGCTAATGCTAAATTGCTTATGGCTCGACGGACATTCAAATAATCGAACGTTTCTATCGAATGCTTTACTTGTTATCATGCTAAAAACAGCCATGGGACGCTTCGTAGTCTTGATGGCTGATAGAGAAATCTATGAACAGAATTGCATCATGTTTAAAGTTTCGGTTAATTTGTGCATGTCTGGACATGCTCAGCGCAGAGGTGTCGGCGGAGGGCCTTTTCTTGAGTAATCACGTCAAAGCAAGGGGGGCGAACAGATGGAAGTAGGCGAGATTCAATGACAGAGTGGGAATAAACAAATTGGGAACAGAGAGTTGTTGAATACCAAAAGACAGTTTGGGAACAGCTGTCGCGCCCAGGTGCACATTAGTCATCAGCAAAGTCTGTGACTTGTGTATTTGGGTAGATCAGATCACTACCGAGGGGCTGGACCGGGGGACGCGGTATGCAAATCTCTGGGGTAGTGTCTTTCTTGTATTTTGCAATAAAAGTTCGAACCGGCGGAGAGAGGGAGCCGAGTGTGTATCATCGGAGTAACTAAACCGTCGTTCGCTCTCAGAGATCCGCTCCTGCCGATCCACTCCCGCCGATATTGAAGACAATTTTCCTGTGTGCCGAGTCATTTCTTTAACTTTGTCCGAGAAAATCTCTGACAATCGCCATAGCTAGCTCTCGAAGGCAAAAACCTTACGCTAACTGGAGCGCTAAT
Organism: Hippocampus zosterae; assembly: GCF_025434085.1. Taxonomy (NCBI): domain Eukaryota; kingdom Metazoa; phylum Chordata; class Actinopteri; order Syngnathiformes; family Syngnathidae; genus Hippocampus; species Hippocampus zosterae. The sequence continues at coordinate 21,053,489 of NC_067462.1, read as the reverse complement.
GAGAGAGAAGCGCTCCAGTGAGCATCAGGTGTTTAGCCTTCGAGAGCTAACTATGGCCATCGAGGACTACGAAGCGTCCCGTGGCTGGCTTAAAAGTTCATTGCATGCCAGGAAGTATTTGTTATTGTTAGATTCAGACGAGGATGGATGTGGCATTGCTAAAATGGCTACAAAACGGGCCTGGCCTTGGATGTCAAGCAGCTAAGACAAAAAGAGCTCTGATGCTGGAAGAGAGGGTAAGTGATCGAAATGAAAGACGGAGCAAGCAAAAAAAAAGACATTATCCAAGAAATTGATGTAAGTGAAAGTGAATGCTGATCGTAATTTTGCAATTTCTTTCCCTTTTTTTCTTTCTACACTGACAATATGAAGTGTCAAATACTGTAAGTGTGTGCTCATACTTATGCACTCTTGGAATAAAAATAGAGTACACATACGTTTGTGAGTGTGTGTACATATACGTGTATGTGTGTGCTTACATCTGAGATAAAATTTGCTACAGTGAAAAAAACCCTGTTGTGAAAAATTTCTTGCCGCAAACATGACTTCCTTGTAGAGGAGTTTCACTGTCCAGCTGGGGTTGAATTTTTTTTTTTTTAATGTGCTGCTTACATTCACTGTGCGCTGAGAGCAGTGCACAAATGCTCACGCACGTAGCTCAGAGGGAACACTGACCTGAAGTGCAAATTTGTCTGTCTGACTTCCCATTGGCCCTCATCAACCACAAAATTTGACCTGCTTTATGAGTGGTCTTTATCGGTGGAAACTTCCATGCCATACAGACTTTGGAGTTCAGCTGTTCCTCTCTCACGTTGCTAATCACGTTTTGTGACAAATGTTGTATGATGGAAGCTCTGCGACGATCGAGACTTCTCTGCACATTGATCACTAAACCACCACATTTCTTCCAACTGCCTGTGCTTAATTAGACAAGTACAGTGGAGTTCAGTTCTAAAAGAGAATTTTTGTATGGCAGACCCAGTGCTTGAACAAAACAAAATTAAATGTTCCAAGGAGCCAGGAATGCAATGTTGCACAAGCACAGCGTTTCTCAAAGAGTGGGGTGACCCTGGGGTGGGGGTGGGGGGGTGTTGACCTCGGGGAACATGCTTTAGTTTTTTACTGTCCTAAAATAACATGCAGTTGCACCTCCACTGCGTTAGGGGGCAGTGGCGCTCTCATTGGCATAGTTTGCGCAGCTATTGTATACAACAGGGATGGGCACCTTAAATGCTAGAGGGGCACCTTAAATGCTAGAGGGGCCACACTTTTAATCAAAACAATAGTGTATCAAACTTTCCCAGAAAAGCTAAGACTTGAATTTTATTTCATTTAAATCCATAAACATTTGGCACACGGTGTAAGCCTTTTATGGGTTTAGGGACACAAACGCTGGCATTTCTTCTTTGCATGAGTTTCACATTATGTTTTATGCAGCGCCTTCTCACCATTGAAAGCCATTGAAAATGGTTTTTATGGACCCTTACTCGGGTCCAAGTAACATGACAAGCTCAAGATTGCTGGGCGCCAATGTCAAGGATGAAGCCAACCTTCTTGAACCAGAATCAGATGCAAACATGATTTGTTTGTTAGCTGCCGGCCTGGATCTAGGCAATTCACACACCATTGAAAGTTTCCTCCTCACGGGGTGCTGTACTTCAGTGAGAGCAACTGGAAGAGCAAAGCTGGCTCTTCACACACTTGAGCCCTGGAATTGCATTTAAAGTTATTGATGTGTTATCTATGACACACAATCTATCTCATACACTCACAAAAACACCACCCACATGTACAAATTGACTTATTGTCAATTCATTGCTTTTTTCAGGAAGAGGTGAAACCGAGATAACAAATTTGATTAAATTTAAGTGAAAAACGGATTGCTTCAAGGTATCTACAAGGACACAAGAGAAAACTCATGAAATTGCCCCACCACAGACTCATGATTTTCGACTTCTGTTCGGCAGCAAAGAGCTAAGAATAGGGGGTATGGTGGGACTACGCCGACAGGATTCAGCAGGGGGTAGGTGAATCTACCAAATAAGCAGGATTTTTTTGTGAAGGGAGACCCATTGAAGTCTTAAGATTGGGTCTGAAATATTCAGACAGAATATGTAATAATAATAATAATACATTCCATTTGCAAGCGCCTTTCACAACACTCAAGGACACTGTACAACCAAGAGCAATAATAAAACCACAGATAAAATAATAAACAAAGAAAGAAAGATTTAAGGTGGATAGGCAAGTCTGAATAGGTGGGTTTTGAATATGGAAAGAGAGTCAATATTACGAATGTTGGGAGGAAGTGAGTTCCAGAGTTTGGGGGCAGAGCGACTGAAGGCTCTGCACCCCATTGTAGCGAGACAGGCAGAGGGTAGAAAAAGGTGGAGGGAGGATGAGGACCTGAGTGAGCGAGAGGGAATGGAAATTTGAAGATCTGACAGATAGGGGTTATGGATGGCTTTGAATGTATAGAGAAGTAATTTGAAGTTGATTCTAAATTTGACAGGAAGCCAGTGGAGCTGTCGAAGGATGGGGGGGGTGATATGATGGAAGGAGGAGATTCTCGTGATGATCCGGGCTGCTGAATGCTGAACAAGTTCAAGTTTATGGAGGAATTTTTGATGGACACCGAAGAGAAGTGAGTTACAGTAGTCGATACGGGAAGTGGCCAAGGATAGTAGTGGTGTGAGGAGTGAGTGAGGGACGGAGGCGGTTTATATTGCGAAGGTGGAAATGAGCGGACCGGGTAATGTTATTGATGTGGGAGTGAAAGGATAGTGAACTGTCAAGGATGACACCCAGACTCTTCACCTGGGGGGAAGGAGATATAGTGGCATTATCAATTATGAGGGAAAAACTGTCGGCTCTATTTAGAGTAGATTTGGTACAGACGAGTAGGAGTTTTTTTTATTGCTGTTAAGCTTGAGGAAATTATGGGTGAACCAAGATTTGATTTCTGAGAGAGGGATGAGGGTGGGAGAGAAGCTTCGGGTTTGCTGGAGAGGTAGTGCTGGGTGTCATCCACAAAGCAGTGAAAGTGTAAGCCAAATTTGCGAAAAATGTTTCAGAGCGGAAGGAGGTAGATAATGAAAAGGAGCGGACCTAGGACAGAACCCTGGGGAACACCAGAAGAGACGGGGAGGGATTGTGAAATAAAATAATTAAGTTGAATGAACTGAGAGCGGCCAGTGAGATATGAGTGGAACCAACGTAGAGGGGTGTTGGTGATGCCTATGGTAGAAAGTCTGTATACCGTATTTTCCGCACTAAAAGGCACAGTGTATTATGAGGCGCACCTTCAATGAATGGCTATTTTGCAATTTTTTTCATACATTGGACGCATCGCATTATAAGGCGCAATCTACAATGCCTCCAGTAGATGGTGCTATGCTCCTTCAATTCAACTTGAGAGGCCTCATGACCGCCTCTGAAAAACATAAATTAACTATTACTGTACTGAAATGAAACTACGAAAATTGAAAATATTGCATCAAAACAGAAAATCAACTGAGGAAATTAAAAAATAAATTCTATATACCCCTACAGAATTTATTTTGTGATTTCCTCGCTTGATTTGCTTCATAGTTTCATTGAAGTAATCATTAATTCAGGTTTTTTTGCAGGCGGCCATGAACACCTCTCGAGTGGAACGCAAGAAGAGAAGGCACGGAGACGGATTTGCATTTGTTGAGACTTAAAAAAAAAACACACACCACCACAGCTCTCCTTTTTTCAGAGCCACAACAAAAACCTATTTAATAAAGCAGGGACACAGTTCACTGAACCAACAGCAAGTTATAACATTGGAAGCATGTCTCCAGCAAGGAGCCATTTTGGATTCAACATATTACCGGAATGACCATACACAAGCACAGGATTTTAAGGCGCTCGGTGAGCTTTTAAGATCATGGAAGACTTTTTGGTGCGCCCTATAGTGAGGAAAATACAGGTATATATACAGTGATCTTGCGCTATTTTGCGGTTCGTTTATCGCAGCTTCAGTGCATCGCAGATTTTTTTCAAACATATTCATTAAAAAAAAACAAAAACAATTTAAGTCAGCAGAAAGTCAGCGAGAAGCAGCGAAAGTCAGCAAAACAACAGAGAGTCACTTAGTGCAACATATAGAGTCCGACATGTATATGTTTACTGTATTTTGTTATTCATACACAAACCTAACTTATACATTTTTCAAATCTATTAGTATACAGCATTAAGTAATGTTAATTATGATCATATTTATTTCTACATGCCTGTATACCATTAAATTTGGCCTTATAAATATTTTTTATACTTATACACATGTACATGTACAGTACCTATGGGGGGGTTGCTACTTCGCGGATTTTCTTTTATCGCGGGTAGTTTTGGTCCCCATTCACCGCGATAAATGAGGGATTACTGTATTTCCTTTTTTGCCATCACTGCTACCCTTCTGTGGTTGTGTTACAAGAAAACATAAAAAGCAATATACCATTCATTTCATTTAATGTTCTCAAATCGGCTCTTCCACTCTGGAGTTGCCCATGGTGAGAGGCAGGTGTTGGCATACTCATTACACCCCGGCTCAGTGCCTGTACATTGAGGTTCACACCGGTAGACGAGAGGGTTGCCTCCCCCCGCCTTCGGGTGAGGGGACGGGTCCTGACTGTGTTTGTGCATACGCACCCAACAGCAGTTCAGCTTACCCACCCTTTTTGGAGTCCTTGGAGGGTGTGCTGGAGAGTATTCCTGCTGGGGACTCCCTTGTTCTACTGGGGGACTTAATTGCTCACGTAGGCAATGACAATGAGACCTGGAAGGGCGTAATTGGGAGGAACGGCCCCCCGATCAGAACTTGAGTATTGTTTCGTTATTGGACTTCTGTGGTCGTCACGCATTGTCCATAATGAACACATTGTTCAAACATAAGCGTGTCCATATCTGCACTTGGCACCAGGGCACTCTTGGCCGCAGTTAGATGGTTGACTTTGTGGTTGTATCATCGAATTAAATTTTAAAATAATTAACATGACTTAATGCTGTATACCAATAGATTTAAACATGTATAAGTTAGGTTAGTTTATGAATAACAAAATACAGTAAACATCCATCCATCCATTATCCGAACTGCTTAATCCTCACTAGGGAGCCTATCCCAGCAGTCTTCGGGCAGTTGGCGGGGGACACCCTGAACCGGTTGCCAGCCAAATGCAGGGCACGCAGAGACGAACAACCAAGCGCGCACGCACTCACACCGAGGGACAATTTAGTGGAAAAAAACCAAACATTTTTTTAAAGTCCGCAAACGGTCCGCGAGAAGCTGCAAAACAACAGTGAGTCACATAGAGCAACATATACAGTACTGTACTACATGTATATGGAAAAAAAAATATGAATATGATTGAAAAAATCCGCGATGCACTGAAGCCGCGATAAACAAACCGCGAAATAGCGAGGGATCACCACATAATGCTAACATTCAAACCAAAAATGGCTCTCATAGGAAAAAACGTTTTCAAAAGAAATAAATGCACCCCAAAACAGATGACAGTATCACTCTGCAAATGTGTTCCTCTTACGTGTCTTTCAGGTGTCTTTTCAGGGTTAGTAGTGTTATTTAGTTTAGGAATGTTGAAATATTCCAAGCCTGTACAGTTAAAACGTTTTTTTCATGGGGCCGACAGTTTGACCGTAAAACAGATGATTGTTTTTATATTATTTCTTTTTTACATGAACATGTAACATACTAATTAACTTAGACTGAAAGGTGCCTTAAAGCACTGTATGCGTGTGTGTGTGTGCGCGCGCGCGCACACTGACCCGTGCATCGTACTCCATCACAAAAGGCGGGATGTCAATCTGCTCCGGCCTGATGCAGGTAAAGAGCTGCTGCAGGTTGTCAAGGTACCGCACCTTGTCCTTCATGCTGGAAATGCTGAAGGTGGTGAAGAACCAAGTAGACACCTGCAGGTTTTAACAAGAGAGGCCACATGGCAGGATGACAGGCTTCAATTGGTCTTTTAAGAAGAAAACCTTCAACAGTGAACGACGCATGAAATAGATATATGATGGAATCGCTTTTTATGGGGTCTTTTACAGTAGTCTGCATCTCCCCATCTTTTATTCATACTGATTTATGGATCACTGTGACATAGCAAAACTTTGTACAGTTTCACGACTCAAAACATTAAAATGTGTTTTCTATTTTTTCTTACATGATCTCAAATTTATTTATAGGGGACTTTAAAAACAACCACAGTTGCATACAAAGTGTTGTACATAAATTGAAAATCAGACAAAAATAAAGACAGTTCAAACACTAAATTAATAACATGAAACAATGAACACAAAACAGTGAAACAATTTTGAGTGGTGAGGTGAGTCTTACCTTTGAGCGAAATGTTGGATGTACAAAGTAGAAGGCCTTTAAATTCTTCTTAAACCTACAATGCATGAGACAGAAAATATGAAGATTTTTGAAGAATTACATACTAAAGATCAAAATATGTTGATGCATTATGCATTAAGATGCTATAAAAGTAAACTAAATTTAAAGATTTTTTTCATGCCAGCGAGTACAGGCACTTTCACATAAAAATCCAGCAAAATTGCTGCATCAGAGCCATTACAGAAATTCAACATTTACTGCATTGGCCTTTGCCTTTCACTTACTGAAGGCACCGATTCCGTGCGTCGATCTCCTCTTCAATGGGGGGGGGGGGGCGGGGGGGGTATTAGAATTATCCTACCACTACTAGTTTGAACTAGTAAACTCGCCACAATTACTTTTCTATACAGTAGATGTGCAATTCCCTAACTTAATGCAGTTGCACTTTAGCTTGTTTAATTAATGTGATACAGAACAATAAATACATCTTTATTCTTGCTTTCACAACAACTGCAGCTGTTAAGTGTGAAATGAACCTAAATTTTGGACATTGTTTGGATTTAACACACACTTGGCTTGTGCTTATTGCTCTGTAATAACGGTCCGTAAAAAAAAAAAAAAAACACCTTGTGTGATCATTACAAGTATTAATGAAGACACCGGAAACAACTGCACACCTGTATTTGACCCTTTCAGAGACAGCGGTCACTACAGTGGACAGCTCATCATGTTATCAGGTTGCAGGTTATCATTTTTGGTGCATTAAAGGGTTAATGTATAAACCTCCAGAAGGCAACATATACATGCACATCAGATTACATTAGGTGGAGGAGGAGGGGATGGACAGCTACGGCTATACAGAAGGGACAATCTTAAAGGAAGGGTTCTTAAATTTTACACACGTGACTTGGTTAGTAGTAATGAATTAGGCTCGGAAAAATGCATAAGAGCTGAAAAATACACCTCGATAATGACATCTATTCACTTTTATATGTTGCATAGGCCATTATGATGATGTCGAAATTTTTCCGATAATACTGATTTATGTGAAGACACTGATTGTGTTCAGGATTTCTCACAATAATGCTAATTGTTGTAGATTTCTGCAGGGAACAGTCCTCGCCAGCACCGATGAACATCCAGGGTATGTACATAGAGAGGGTGACCTCCTACAAGTACCTAGGTGTTCTTCTGAACAACAAACTGGACTGGTCTACAAACACGGACACCCTGATTAGGAAAGGACAGACTCTTCCTACTCAGGAAACTGAGGTCTTTTGGGGTTCAGGGGTCGCTCCTTAAGAATTTCTATGACTCGGTGGTGGCCTCGGCCATTCATTATGGCATTGTCTACTGGTCAGGCAGGATCTCGGCCTGGAGCGACTGGTCAGGAAGGCCAGTTCTGTCCTGGGCTGCTCCCTTGACACTCTGGAGGAGGTGGGCAACAGAAGGATGCTAACAAAGCTAAAATCTATGATGGACAGTCCCTCCCACCCTCTCCAGCCCGCCCTGACAGCACTAGGTAGCTCCTTCAGCCAGAGACTGTTACACCCGCACTGTAAGAAGGAGAGATACCGACGCTCGTTCCTACCGACTGCTGTCAGGCTTCTGAATAAAAGTAACAACAATAATAATAATAATAATAATAATTAAATGATATGAAAAACAATTGTAAATACCACTGCGGTTTATCCATTTTGTATTTATATTCCACTTAATTGAACTGTGTTTGTTTTTTCTTCTTTCTTCTTTATACCCACATTCTTGCTCCTGGTGGCTGTAAATTTCCCCAGTGTGGGACAACGAAAGGATATCTCATCTTATCTTATCTTAATCTCTGCCAGTGTACATTTTCAAATTATAATTTCTACAAGATTCCTTGAAAACCACGTCTTATGGGGCGGCATGGCTCAGTGGTAGAGTGCTGGCCTCCCTACCCAGAGGGTGACCACGTTGAAATGTTCTTGAACAAGATACTGACCCCCCCCCCCCCCCCCCCCGCTGCTGCTAATACTGTGTCATCAGTAGGTCAAGGAGGAAAGAGTGTTAGCTTCGAGTACCTGAGGTACAAAAGCACTATAAAAGGTATCATTGGTGGTGAACTCTCTGCCAAGCATATGAAAACATTGCATTCACACGTTTGCAGTTGGTGGTGAATTATGTATATAGAAGTCACTACAGTGGGCTATTTTCAGAACAGTCCTGCGGGCTATTCATGTTGTCCTTGGGGGCTGCCTGGTGCCCATGGACGCCACAGTGGTGACCTCTGCCCCATTGTACAGTGTCAACTGCACAGAGACTGAAACACAATGTTGAGTGAGGATATGTCCACCATGTATTGTATTAAAGTCTGAATGTATGGCTTGGCTTCTGTTTCCAGTCCAGGACACAAAAAACAAACAAACAAAGGTCGAGCTCACATGTCTCCTAACGCAGCCAGTAATAACTGGAATCACTATGGTTTGAGGTGTTCATGTCTGTTGGTTCGGGTCGTCTGGAGCCAGAAGACATCTGAAGCATAGCGAACAGGCAAGATGGGTTGAAACCTGCCATGCTCGGGCTCCCTCCCGCTGACGGTGGAGCCAGAAAAAAATGTTGACAGTTGGAATTACAGCCCGCAGTGCACTGAGATAAATCCACACTGCAACCTTTCTTTTGTGGGTTTGAAGTATTTATGGAAGGGAGATCTCCTGGCGTGTAAAATGAAACACACAGTGGTTGGTTGGATGGATTGAAGGATCTCACTAGTTAGCAGAGAAATAATGTTGACCTCCTCCTGTGTTTCTTAAACTTATAAGGTGCTTTAAAAGACCACCCACTGAAGAATAAACTTCAATTGTCCTTAAGTACCTGGCAGTAGCACACCAAAGGTTGCAAACCGCCCTCGAATTCTGAACTAATATTTTATGAAAACCATTCCAAATATACTAGGGCTATGCTTTTCCGCACAACCTCTATTACAGCTGCATTAGACTTCTGATTCGATTTTGTATCTTAATAGTGAGGTAACTACACGATTGCCTTTGTGCACCCCCATTCTGGATCTGTACACACAGAACAGGGACACTTTGACAAGCTGGCTTTCTTCAGGAACTTTGTAGCAAATGAATCCAGTGTCGAAACGGTTCCCACTGTGACACAGCAAGACGGTAACCCATACTCAGATTACAGACAATGCACAGCAATGCATGAAGCGTTTCCGGTGGAAAGGTTAGATGGCATAGGGGACTCACTTGAAAAAACCAAATTTCCTAAAATATTCTAACATTAAAAACAAACGAGAAAAAAAGTAATTCCTGAAAATATTCATCTATGGATCTCGACTGCAGTTCATGAGATAACATTAGCACCGTCCTCTGACGTGACAACTGCTTTCAAGACAACAGGGTAGATGAGAGAAGTGTCAGGTGTTAAACTACCTATATTTTTTCTTTCCAAGATGGCGCCCGAGTAGGCAGCCTTCGGCAAGTGCTCTTCAAGAGCCTTGCTTTTTTGTTCTTTTTTGCTGTTTTTGTCTTTTGTTTTGTCACATGTTGTTTGTTGTTTCATCGTGTGGACCTGATATGGACTGTTTTCAGCGCTTTTTGGCCACGACATTCGTCAAAGGAGCAGTATCTGTGCTTGGTGGTTGCGCCTTCTCGGCAGCACGCCTGTACCAGCACAGATTTTGATTGGGAGGAATGTCGGCGCCATTGACTGTCGGTGCTGGACAGACCTGGGGACGCTTGTGTTTTTTGCGCCAGTAATGGGCAGCATTTTTCACAACCCCGATTTGTTCAGTGGCTATGTCAGCGCTGTTGGACAGTTGGCATTGGTGCGGCTGGATGGATGGCCGCTGAAGTTGAGGATGAGGAGAGCGGAGCGTTGGCGAAGAGCGCCGATGCGTATTTGGAACCGTGAGTCGCCGCTTGGAATTGAAATGGATTTCCATGGGACAGGAGAAGTGAACCAATCTCTTTTTTCGTCAATGGATGCTACAGCTTCTTGTTGACTTTGAAACTTAGCTTGTAGCCGACGTGTGCACATTTTGAGCATGACGTCTCTGATCCACTGGTTAAAGGACACTTTGATTCTCTCCTCTTTCATCTCAAACCACTTCAAACAACAGCGTGTGACGGAAAAGTGGTTAGGACTGCACGACTGTCCGTGTTTTATGTTATGTGTTGTGTTTATTATTTTACTTTATATTAACTGTTTTGTAAAGCGCTTTGTTACAGCTGCCGCTGTTGTGAAAGCGCTATATAAATCAGCATGTATTGTATTGTATTGTATTGTACATCCAGTGTGTCCAACGATTATGGAATTCACTGTCAGAATGGAGCCATCTCGCCTGTGTTACATCTTTAATACTACTGACAAAACTGGGCAATTATCGGGTTGCATTCTTCCCCCAATCTTTGTCAGTACCTTTTACACAGAACATTAGGAGAATGGCTTTGACGGGCAGTGTGCGTAAGTACTGTTACGCGATAGCGTAATGACACCAGTTAGTTTTAAATTGGCTATTATTTGTCCACCAGTCAAAAAACAACACCGCAATGCGTCTACTGCTGACCTTTTAGAAACCCTACAACCGTGCTCACAACAGAAGGTCGTCCAAAAGTAGCACAGATTAGTTATTTTGGAATTTGTGACAACATATTTCTTGGTGGAAACTAGAATTATTTACTTTATCAGTTTGAAAAATATTCAGCAGGCCAAGTCAAAAAGGTTTAAGAAAGACTTCCAAACACAACCTCCAGATTCTCAGAACCCAGACAATTTGGTGAAGTTGTTGTCCTTTTGTTTTTTATAGCCTTTCCACTTGTGCCAAAATCTAAACACAGAATTGTCTGTGGCACTGGGCTTTAGAAAAGTGTAAAAACTGAACTTCAAGCAGGGGGTGTGAGAGCCAAATGAAGGTCACAGAATGGACCCAGACAAACATTTCAGAAGCTTTTATAGTCTTCCCCAAGACTGGAAGCTGCTCCAGCTAAGTCCCCATTAGGTTCAGTGGCCACCCAACTAAATACTTTTTTAAATCTGCTTAGTACATTTATCTCATCCTAATATTTGGCATCCAGTGGATGTCCTTGGATCCAAAATGCAAACACCTGAGTCAGTATTGTTTTTGGCAGCCTGTTTTGTGTAAGTCTTCGCCTTTAGGGGAAATAAAATTTGTCACATTTTAGTCAACTCGCTTTGTGATACTAAGACCAGTTTCAGTCAACAAAATATTCTTAGAGGTCTTAGACTTGTTACGACACCAAAAATTCCCCCTGAAATGTTGTCTATTTTTCGGCATATATTTTACAATCATTAATAATTAATATTTGAAGGTACCATTGGGCTGAAAAGTGGCACTTGATAGTTCTGTATGTAACAAAGCTGTCAGCACTTCAATTCAATCCCCTGAAAATCTCAATAGTGATTTAATGTGTTATTTTTTATTTAGTAGGAAATTCTCTCTCAGTCACGGTTGACCACGAAACAACTAGTAGCTCAGTGTTCCAACATCCACAAATGGCAACTACTGTCACAACTTGAGATTGATGTGGTACAACGCAGGTTCCATGGTGAAAGGCCCGAGGCGGCCAGATCAGAGGAGGAGGTCATACCAGAGATTGGGAGGCAAGCCCCAATGAATGCAGATGATGAGATTGGGAGGCCAGCCCCAATGAATGAAATGCTGAGCGAGGCAGCAACTGACCTGAAAGCGATTACAACGGTTATGTGAAGTACCACCTGAAAGTCTCATGGAAAGTGTAAATGCAGCACTGAGGGTGATCCCTACTGTAACGATCACGGAAACCAATGAGCTGATATATGCTTCAGCATCAGTGATCCTGGAGATGCTTGGCTATAAGAGCAACCATGGAAACCACGAGATACGTTACCCACCATGGAAAAGACGGTTGGAGGCTAAGATCAAGGCGGCTCGGAAAGATGTGAGTCAATTGACGGAGGCCCAGAGAAGTGTGATGAAAAGGCAGATACCCGAGAGGTACATCCAGATGACCATACCTGATGCACTCGAAACTGCCAAACAAAGGCTCCAAGCCATGTCCAGCCGCCTAAAGCGGTACACAAAAGAAATGAGGCCAGACGAATAAACAGGCTGTTCGCAACACAACCTGCGAAAGTGTACGCTCAGTGGCAGGGTCCTAACAACAGAGCTGACCCACCAAGACTGGAAACTGAAAGGTACTGGAAAGGCATATGGGACAAGGAGGTTGCACATGACAGCAGTGCACAATGGCTGGTGACCCTGATAGAGGAGCACAGCAACCTCCCTGAACAGAACCCGGTTACCATAACAGTGGCAGACATACAGGAAAGAGTCTCAGATATGAAGAACTGGACAGCACCAGGCCCGGACATGGTCCACACTTACTGGCTAAAGAAACTCACAGCACTCCATGAGCGCCTAGCAGCACAAATGAACCAGCTGCTAACTGAAAGGATGGCTAACCGAAGGCCGAACGATCCTGATCATGAAGGATCCCTCAAAGGGTGCAGTCCCATCCAACTATCGGCCAATAACCTGTTTCTCCACAACATGGAAGCTCGTGTCAGGCATCGTTGCGGCTAAGATAAGTGGACACATGGATCAATACATGAGCGAAGCACAGAAGGGCATTGGTAGAGATACCAGAGGAGCCAAACATCAGCTCCTGGTTGACAGAACAGTCGCACAAGACTGCAGGTCCCGACGTACCAACCTGTGCACAGCCTGGATTGATTACAAGAAAGCCTACGACTCGATGCCACATACATGGATCACTGAATACATGGAGTTGTAAAAGGTGAACCGGACCCTAAGAGCCTTCGTTGCGAACTCGATGAGGATGTGGAAAACCACACTTGAAGCCAATGGCAAGTCACTTACCCAAGTGTCCATCAAATGTGGCATATACCAAGGTGATGCACTCTCCCCACTGCTGTTCTGCATAGGACTGAACCCCCTAAACCAAGTAATCACCAAGACAGGCTATGGATACCACCTCAGAAATGGAGCTACAATCAGTCACCCCCTCTACATGTATGACATAAAGCTGTATGAAATGTGCAGTGTTGGGAACAGCAAGGATACTACGACCCGAGCTGAATGAGGGACGGACACCACCCGAGGGCGGGGTGAGACGAGGATTTTTTTATATATACAGTACATACATACTGTATATATACCTATATATAGAAACAAAGGTCATTCAAAGAATAATGTGAATTTTTCGGTATAAAACAACAGTCTCACAGCACTGTCAAACGCTTTTCAACATCTGTGCACAAGCTTCCATAGTCCCTAGTCCCAACAGTCAGAAGGAGTCATGTTGCATCATGACAACGCAAGGCCTCACACAGCAGCCCAAACGGTGCAAACCATCAACGAGCTGGGCCAGGAACTACTCCCTAATCCCCCTTACAGCCCAGTCCTTGCCCCTTCAAAATTTCACTTGTTTGGTCCCCGATAAGCATTCACCAGAGGCACGAAGTTTGAAAGTACATTCCAAAAGCATGCATAGCAGGTTTATGGAACACTAATTGTCCCTCGCTGTGATTGTGAGCTTGAATGGTTGTTAGTCTATGTGTGCCCTGCGATTGTCTGGCAACCAGTTCAGGGTGTACCCTGCCGACTGCCCTAATAAAGCTGGAATTGGCTTAAGCACCACGACCCTAGTAAGGATAAGCGGATTAGAAAATAGATTGTTTTTGTACGCATCATTATGTTGGCGGGTGTGGGCACGGACAGGATAGAGAGAGAAAGCATGAGAGAAAGCACGAGACGGAAGCATGACCATGCTAACGTAAAACGTGTGCATGTTGTTTGTGTCTGTTTTCATGGCAGCTTTGGCCTTACAGTTGCTGTGTTTTTATTGACAGGTTTCAACCTGAATTTACCGATTCACACCTTAGTCAGCCATACTAGAAGCTAGGAATACTTACACCACTGCTTCGACAGCAGCGATTGGCAACCCCCATCCTACTAACTTTACACAGCAAAGCACGGGAATGGGCATGTGAGTCAAGGCTATCTGACTGGACTCAGTGTTCCTTATCATTTATGCTCCCTTTTAAACAAACAGCAAGATGTACACATTCATTTTGAAGTACCCACCAATATTTTCATCCAGTCTCGTCTCATGAACGAAAACTCACACATTGTCTTGTCAAGATTTTGTCATTAATATGGTAGCTGTCACTGTTTTTTTTGTCACCATGAAAAAAAGGACATCAACGAAATAAAATCATCGTCAATGAAAACAACAATAGCCTGAGTAGTTTGTAAATTATCGCCTATAATATTAGCATGACACACGAAACACTTACTTGATGTCGACAATGTCATGGAGGTTTTTGAGGAATTCTGTGTCCAAGTGGTTGTGTTCTCCCGTCAAGGTGTGAAAGTAAACCATGACATATTCCTTGACAGCAATGTGGTCCATCACATGGATGAAATAAAGCAGGGCCTGTATGTGTGCACAAACAAACATGATTTGCATAAACTCCAAAGCCTATGTTATTAAATAGTTGAATTCCCATTTATTGAAGACCATTCTGATGAACACACAATTGCTCAGGCTTTGCAGTTGTGCCTTGGACCACAAAATGCTTCATTTTTACAGGTTTTTGAGCCTTCGTTTAAGGCTCGTACTTTGTTGTCGGCATCTAATGAGTTGAATTCTACATAAATGCAATACACAAAGTTGCAATAATATTTTACATTTTGTAGTTCAATTACCGGTAATCAATTCTTGCCGAAATGATCTCGAGGTTTTGGGCAGTAGCGGATGCTGGTCAGTCAAGGAGGGGACATCATAAAATATGTCCGTTTATTTATACGTGGATTCTACTCTCCGTTCATTTTCAAGAAAATTATCTGTGACCCTGTCATACTAACAAGGCGTCTTTTCCAGGAATTTAAACAGTGTCCTACAACTACAGCAACTACAATAAAACCCACCAGAAATGAAAGATTAATTTGTCGCTCGTCGTTTTGAACAAAGAAAGTGTCGTTCAGATGAGTAGAAGTCTCCAGTTCAACTCAGAACAGAATGAGAATTGAAAAATGTCCCCAGATGCCTAAGGATCGCTGATTGGCTCATTTCGCTGTCAATCCAAAAGTGATTCAGCCTCAGACAGATCATTCAATCATCATGCAGAAAAGCTCAGTGTCCGGGCGAGCTCGTAAACGGCCACTGTCCATAGACTTCCGAGACGCTGAGCGTCCGATGGGCGGGACAAAACCAGTATTTATCCAATGACTTGTCTCGTTTCAATGCATTGGGACAACCTACATTGAACTCACTCGACGCCCAGTGTCCGTGCTGTAGATGCTCAGCGTGCACACAGTTTAAAGCGCAGTGACGCTGCTGGAATGAATGAGAAGAGAGTCGCGTCGTAACCAGTAATAAGAAGCTGATTCGGAAAAAAGTTTAAACGCGTTGTAGCGCATATTTGGTCAATGACATGTACACACATGATCACTTTTTGACATTTTAGGGGAAGCTGAGCTTCCCTTGCAGTCATAGAGCAATAGCCTCTGGTTTCGGGTTATACAAGTTTGATCTTATTGTTTAAAGTTTCATGTAGTCTTTAGTGTGACCAACTTTTAGGGGGAGGGGAGGGATGGATATAAATGAAAAAGCAATTTGTGTATCAGAATACGCTCGATCACTGTCAAACAAGAGTGCATTATAAAGGAAATTATTTTTTTTTTCTATTACTCTTAAACAATTATTTGTATTTTGATTTGATATAATAATAAAGTTAGACTAAAAAGATGTACTTGGGGACACTTCTACCTAGAGAGAAAGTCAAAGTATCGACAAAGTGGCACCTTCTCAAGGTCGATGAGGGTTACCGGAATGTTTCTTCCCACAACAACCATCACTGTCCGACCACACATGTCCACACCTAGAAAGAAACACAAGGTCGTGCGTATAATGTATACTGTACATAGGCCAATTATACATCCAGTCACTGGCAACATATTAATAAAGACCTCTTCTAATGTGATAAGGGTTACAACTTTGAAAATGATGCTCATATAACTTGTACACCTGTATGTGCTTTCTGACATCACTATGCTTTGTCATTTATATAGATCAATTACATGAACATTTTTTAGACTGGTGATTCCCATGGCACCCTAATGTGCAATGACGATCATCAGGGGTCAAAGCCACGCTTGCATATGCGAACACCAAACAGAGCCTTAGACTAGATTCAAACCCCGAACCTCTCGACTGTGAGTCAGACATGTTAAGTACTACTTGAATGCCTTTCAAACAAACGTTGGGAAGGCTACCAAAACAACCGATAAGGCTGTGGTGCTGTCATAGGGTTGCGGAAGGGGCAGAGCTACAATAGATTCGGCAGTGGTGTTGATTGGTGGACAGAGAAAGAATGCTCCCTTCCAAAATGGGAAAAGACAAACCGAGCATATTTTCACAACCATTAGGCGCATTCAAAAGTCTTTAATTTTCTCCAAAATGGACGGGGTGGGTACCCTGGTATATGAGAGTACCAAAATCTGTGAATGCTAATGTGTGACTCCAATGAGGGGTCCTCTTGACTGACTGATGTTGTGTCGACACATTTCTTATATAGAGGAAAGGCAGAAATAACTGAAGATGGCATGCGAATTTTAGAGTGGAAAGGGTGGGCGTGAAAGAGGACGCTACAGGCACGCCCCAGTGATGTATATGGTATACAGTGCGTGCATTGTGCAAAACAACATCCCAAAAATGGAACCTATGAAGAGACATGTTTACGAAGCAGTTTAAACTGCAAGCTATCACTACGCCTTTTAATATGGTATGCCATACGGTCGTGAAAATATAGTAATGTTCCGGTCACCAAGAGTGATATCTCAAGAAGTAGGATATCTCCCATTGTTGTGTCAACTGTCTCTATTTTGCTGAAATGATTTTCTTACTTCACCACAGTAAGAAATCAGCTTTTGTGTGGCCTGGCATCCCATCAACCACTCCTAAAGAAGATGGAACAACACTTCCCTCTACTGGAGATACTTTGCAACTAAAGTGCACGAGCAGGGTGAAAGGTAGACAAGCTGTGGCTGAGCATCTAACTGATTCGTGCAGACACACATGCAACCTACACAAAAATAATACCTGTCTGATATAATGCTTTTAGGGCGGCGATATCAGAGAGGTCCTCTGCTCTGGCTCGACACAACCAGCGGTTGTAGCTAGAGGAGAGACACACAAGAAGTTCGGGAATCATCCATCTTTTCCAACTATGCCCTATGATTAAATCCACTTCAGTAATTTAGCAGGAACCATCTTTTATAACCACATCAAATGTGTGCGTCTCGGCCCGTTAAATTATACGCATTTTTGCCTCAATACATGTTTGCAAAGTTTGTTGAGTTTAAGTCCAAGTCATCCAAAAAGCGTTTTAGTTTATCAAGATAATAAGATATAAAGTGATTTCAATAGGATGCTCACACCTGTGCTCAAGGGATTTATATTTATGTCAACAGAAGTGTTTCTCGGAGGGTGGGGGAGACCATGTGCGGGGAAATCAACCTTTCCATTAAACAAATGAGGCATTAACTTGATTTGGATGATCTGCTTGATTGTCCCTGACTAGTACGTTCCTTGGCTTGAAGGTGCAAATGTGGTACACATTGCTTGAGAGTGTTAGCAGCATTTTAGAGTTTCGTTGTCGCTTGTGCGCTTACTTCCTCTGGTGCTGTTTTTGCATGGCTGCCTCCGACATGTGACCCTGCAAGATTAGCTTGCGTTGCTTGTCGACGTCACCCTCCATCCGGGCAAAGGCATGATTGCCCACCTGGCCCAGATCTGACTCCAGATTGTCCTCTTCTGAATCATCTGTGCCAAAAAGTAGGACAAAAATTACACTGGAATTATAAATAAACACACTTAAAAAAAATTATGTGTACAACGTTTTTAGGATTAGTCACGTGTCATACTCACATGTGTGTGTGTGTGTGTGTGTGTGTGTGTGTGTGTGTGTGTGTGTGTGTGTGTGTGTGTGTGTGTGTGTGTGTGTGTGTGTCCAGATGTTTTGCTGGCACCACATCCAAATTCTGTTTTCATCCAAATCCTTGAACGGACTACTTTGCTGAGTGACTTTCAATCATTTGCCTTGGCCGCGTGGTAACCCACATGCTGGGACCAGTTTGATATTTGCATTATTCATCCAACACTGAAAAATAAGAAATCTCTACCTGAATACCAATATTCTCTCTCTACCTGAATACCAATATATTTGCCACTTTACCAGTAAAAGGCAGTTTCGGTTCCAAGCCAGTTTCAATGATGGTATGTTTTTAAAGCTCAGTCACATTATTTTATTAACACGTGTGTTTATTTCAACTCATTGTGAATTCATCCTGTTGCTATTCTTTTACAATTCCATTCAACACGATCACCTTAATAGTGTATTTTTTTTAATATTTTTTGCTGTTGTTTCCTATTGAGTTAAAGGTGGATTGTTATGTATCTTTTTTTCTTTTTATTGTGAGAGAGCTCAGCACATGAATGACATTGTAATGAACGTCAATCATTTACGAGGCAAGGCAACTTGAATATGCAACATTTTTGAATGATGTCAACAATGACTTACTGTACGGAGGGTTGGTTTTGAGAGGAGGATTGATTTACAACAGGCAATCTCAATCATACACTTCAACAGCAGGTGTTTATACACACATTTTCAAAATAATAGATTATTTGTGTCAATTCTCCACTTCATTTAGTGTAAAAGCAATTTTCTAAGACATAACTTTGTCAGTAAAATTGAATGATTTAAAAATTGAGCGACAGCTCAATTTAAGCAGAATTTAACCCTAGTAGTGCAACGCATGCGATATACATAAAATGATATGTTTGAATCAAAGGCAAAGGCATTCAGAAAAACACGAGAGAGCTGAAACTTGCGGCGGGGTTCTAAAATGGCCTAAATTTCATGACGCCACCGTCTGATAATTTGTAGGAATTTCAAAAATATTAAAAAAACGTTTTGATAACTTAATCTCACAATTTACATATTTTGCACCATAGAGACCCATTATAATTCATATTTTGAATGCATCGTAAACCTAATGTGTATACATGGATTTCACGCGATTTTTACGTCAATCGCTTTGTTTTCGCTTGGACAGACGTAAGCATGCCACATTGTTGGGTTGAGGTAATTCCAATTTTGTAACTTTAGGTGGCGTCAGAGGATCGCAAATGAGTTTGCCTTTTTGCAGCAGGCTTCAAACCGATGCATTCTTACATGAACAATTTCGGTCGGGATTGTTAGTAGGGCTTGGTTGGGACCTCCAGACACAATTTTTTTTGCTTTTGCAAAAAATAAAGTTACGTTGGGTACCTAACGGCTGGCTGCGCCGGCGCCGCCCCGACGGCCTCGCGGGGCGTTTTTGCATGATCAATTCCGGTCGTGATTGTTTGTACGGCTTCGTTGGGACCTCCAGACACAACTTTTTTTTTTCTTTTGCAAAAAAACAAAGTTTTGTTGGGTACCCAGCAGCTGGGTGGGGCATTTTTGCATGACCAAGTCCGGTCCGGATAGCTAGTCGGGCTTGGTTGGGACCTCCAGACACAACTCTGTTTTTATTTTGCAAATAAATAAATAAAACATTTTGGGTACCCGGCAGGCGAGCGCTGTTGGCCGGGGCCGGTGAGTAAGAAATCGGCCTCTTCCCCACCCGTCACCGTCCCCGTCACACCACGCCCCACGCCTCTCCCAGCGGCGGCTGTGGGTCGGGGCGGGGGAGTAGGAAACCGGCATCAACCGGCACAACCACTCGAGTGAGTTAGACGGTGAGAAACGGACATGGCGAAAATGTGCAGCGGAATGGAGGCGCTTGATGCCATTTGGGAAATCGATAGCGACGGTTCGGACTCGGACGCTTCCGAAAAGGAATCGTCGGGGGAATTTTAGCCCGGGGACGTTGACGACACCACCGAGTACGGCAGCTCTGACTCGGCAGAGCTTTTCCTTTTCAAACTATATGTTTATGGATAGTGGTTGAATATGGATAGAGAGTGGTTGAAAGTAAAAAAAATATTCATAAATGACTTGGTTATCACACCTCAATACATTTACTAGAAATTGTACATATCCATGAAAACGGCACTTCCATTAAAAAAATTTTTTCATCCTGAAATTTTTTTTTGGGGATAATTCTTTGACATTATCAAGGCTCTACTTGTGTGATATGACATCTTCCAATTCGGGTTTTATTTTTATAGATTTCTTTGAAGTGTCATAACACAGTACTGCCTTTATTGTCTGTAAAGGGCAAAAAAATCCCAAAGAACTAATAAAAACTATATATGTATGGATAGCACAGATGCCCCTGAACATTTTGAGTGTTTGAAAAAAAAAAAAGAATGTTTTTATAACACAAAATATGTCATATGTTATAACATTGATACAATTGAGCAAATGTACCCAAAAGAAGTGTCCAGTGAGAGTACATTTTACCTTCCAAGCTTCCTGGTTTCTCAGTGATACGGATTTGCCTCTCAGGGACGACAGGCTCGCCTTCTGAGTTACCAATATCAGCTGGCACGAGGGGCAGGCACAACCTCTCCTCCTCCTCGGAGCGAGGGTAGTAGAGAGGCAGCAATTTCCTGTACACCGCCTACAGAATCATAAACACAAGCACAATATATAGTACTCCTCACGTGCATGTTCAATTGGTGGACCAAAGTCGGACAAACCTCCTCTGTGTCTGTCACAGCGAACACCACTGCCTCTATGCTGCTTCCATGCTTCTCCAAGAACCTGCGGACTGTTCCTGTGAACAAATACAATGGATACAAGAAGTCTGTGCAACCCTGCTCAAATGCCAGTGTGTGATTATGATTATGTGATTTAAAAAAAACATGTGACCCAGATACTGTATATGTACTTTTCTCCAGCATATATTAATGTGAAATATAACCTGTAGAATTAAAATAAAAAAGTTTTCAAGAAGGGAAGAACAAATAAGTGAGAATGTGGTTGCACAAGTACGCAATACAGTATATGCACCCTACTGAAAAGCAAGGTTGCAGGGTCATTATACTTTTGGGCTGGAATTGGGGCTTCAATCAGGGATGTAGGGAATTATGAACTGTTCCAATTTGTGCAATGTTGGCAACAATCCTTCAGGCATCTCCTAGAAATCAAACAAATGCCAGGAAAATCCTAACTTTATTTGGAGTGTATGAGAGGAACTTCAAATGGAGGAAGTTCTACACTGACACCCATTTACCATGATTTAGAATGTGATTGGCTAATTCTTCACATAGTCACATCCACCAGTTGGAGCGTACACACATTAAGGGTTGAACTGCTGAGTTGATTGGTTGATGCGTCAACTTTGCTACTCTGTAATGACTATTAGACTTTGAAGTCAATTTATTGTCTATGTCTAATACTTTTCGTCAAACATAAAAGCACAAGTGTCATCTGAAAAGGGGCACGTGAACGTTAGCTGATGAGCAGCCAAAATCCTCATGTCAGCTGCCGAATTCACCAAACGCTCTCCTTTAACAGAGAAACGATCGAGCAGGGGTGCCCAAACAGTCAATCGCAGTTGACTGGTAGCCCGCAGAGTGGTTCCAAGACAATCGGAGGGGAAATGGTGGGGGGGGGGGGGGGGAACAATTGCGTCTGTGTGCGTGGTATTTGTACCGATATATATTTTTGTGTTTGTGTACACTGCACCCTAGGCATCCTATTTAATATTTAAATATTTAAATTATTCTCATTCAAAGTTTTTTCATCTGGCACTGGCAATGAACGGGCAGGCATCAGTGGCAGGAGAAGCATTTTAAAACGTTACACATTGGCTACGATAGTGATGTTCATGCACTTAACACACAGCAAAAGTCCGCTCCATGTCTCTACGTCAGGTCTCTGCGACAGTAGGGAGTGATTTCCTTTTTACATCTTTGGGGCCGTTACGGCGGTTGCTCATCATGGCATGTGTGTGTGTGGGTGCGAGTGTGTATGGTGCAATTGCGGTGATGGGTCGATTGCAGGAGATTGGTTGCTTGAAAAGTCTATCTTCAGTCAAAAAAGGTTGGGTGCCCCTACGATAGAGACTAAAGAATGTCATATGCTTAGACCAGTGATACTTAACCTCCACGTTCACCGAACCCTTCATTAGTGAAAAATAAAAACTAATTTTTTTATAGACATTAAAAAAAACACACATTTGTTTAAAAACAGAAACAAGTAATTAAAATTACATGGTCTAAGTATACTGTAGTTTTAAAAAAAATGTATATTGTACCATCTCAACAGTCCCATGGTGACTACTCCCGTAGCACTGATTGGACAAGCAATGCAATGTGATCATCTGCAGCCAGTGATGGCCAAGCGAACGTGTCATAACTAATTGACATCTTGAGTCAGGTGTGTCTTAACCTCCATGGCAGAGGCTCTGTCGAACCCCTGAGAGCAATTTGCCGAACCCCTAGGGTTCGATGGAACACAGGTGAAGAACTACTTACTGGCTTAGACAAAGGCAAGTGATGGTCGATTAACATAATTTCTATATTTAGTATTTCAATGTTCTATACTCAACAATTACTGTTGCCTGTGACTACGCCATTGAGAAAAAAAAAACGGCTACAGGGATCGGAAACAGATGCGCATGAACATAGGTAGATACAACTTTTGTTTCATGTGCTCTGCATTGATAGCACACATTGTGACATTGACAATACTGTAAACCTCAAGAGAATCAATGAAAAATGAGGACGTGACAACTTCATTTTCAATGTCCACGCATAGCCTTTGGTGAGAAAGTCACCCCTGCCGACATGATCACCACGATGGTACATTAGTTAGCCAGGCTGCTACAACGTGCTGGCGTTATCTCGTCGTCACGTCGGTGGTCCGCTACCTTAATAATAAAAGAGCTAGTTGCTCTATAATTTTCTTTAAATTCGAGCATTATTTTCTTCAGAAACATTTATTTTCTTAGATTTATCCATGTTTACCGACAGTACAGGGGGGTCGAATAGCTCAATGAACTAAGTGCCGCACATGGGTGGTTGTGACCCAAAATTTAAACATTATAAAAGTAACATAATTTTCAAATTTAAAATTGCATCAGAAAAACAAGGTAAAATACAAAATAATTTTAAATTATTTACTTATTTTCCAAAGTCACAGAGAGCCAGAGCAGAAGGATGAAAGAGCTATGTGTGCTCGATTGCAAAACATGATTCTTATTTTTGAAATGAGAACAATGGGCTTGAAGTTGTTATATAAATCAGAATAACAGTTATATTGTGCTGGGTATCTGTGAGGCAGTGAAGGTATCCCTGTGATTTGATAGGTGAGTCGGTGAGTGGGGCAACTGGAAGGTGGGGTGCATATGTCTATGATGGGCTGAGTGAGCTTGGGCTTGGAGAAAGCATTGTCTTGAAGGCTTAAGACCAAGTTAAGTTGACAGATGAAAATGATTAGAAGCGGTTTGGATCATGGATGGATGGAGATTTTTGCCTCATTTTTTTTTCACAGCACAAAAACCTGCCATTTGAAGAAGGGTGTGCAGACTATTTATATCTACTGAACATAAAGTTGCAGCTCTTTAAAGCTAAAGGGCCAAGAACCGGAGGCTGTAATTCCAACTTTGTAGTTACCACCGTCACTATTGTACTCCCAAATGGTGCAACTACTGACATTTATGAATATCCAAATTGAGTGTCTTACTGAAGGCGATGTGTGTGGCGTCCTCCAACGGGTACCCTCGTTTGGCGGTGCTCAGTACACTGAGGCCAACGGATGACATCGACAGTTCCCTTGTTTTAAGGAGAGACGATCACATGTCAATGCTCATTTTTCATAAGCTTTCTACTTCGTAATACAGTGGAACCTCTGAAGTCCAAGACATTGAACAAACATTTGGAGTTAGACTAAAATGGTCAAGAAAAAATATGTCTTTAATGTCATACAAAGTTTGGACATGGAATGGCGTGACGGCAGCACACCTCATTTGAGCTAATTTCCTCATTTCCCTTGACCTCGTTTGGTGTTTTGTTGCACTTTTTCTCCTAGATAAAACAGTTGAAAAAGAAGAATATCTACCTGAAATGTTGGAGTCCTAAGTTGTGTATTCATTTAAAGTAGAAAAGATTGAGGTACTATTAAATATTTTATTGATATACCGCTTCATTGATAAGCTAGTTGGTGAGGATCGGCAGCAGCCATGATTAGAAGTAATCAGTTTCAAATTAGGTTCTTTTGCTTTAGTAGTTGGCTACTTCCTGCTTTTGTTGCCATTTACAGTTTGGCTTGATAGGTGATATTAACTCGTCTACTTGTGAATGAAATGTAGACTGCTTTGTTCGCTGATGCATTAGTCACGGGCAGTCTGGCTGACATGTCAGTGTTTTCACACGTTTTATTCTGGGACATTTTACATTCTGTTGGCACTTAATGTCTATTTATATGTATACTTAATGTTAAAAGGTGCATTAAGAAACGTTTACCTACCCTGCTCATTTAGAAGTTAAGAAGTTGACTGTTTTTTTATTTTTAATGTATGACTATCATAATATTTGAAGGAATGAGACAATGTGTAACACAATCCGTTCGGTGATGCTGGTTATTGTTTGATCCAAATTTGAATTGTTTATGGCTCAAATCTTTGGGAATGTAAAATATTGTTTAATTGCGATGCAAAGTTAACATTAACTGTCAAAGAGGTGGACGCATCAGACAATTCTACTGGTTCCCCATTAGCCTGCGGCTGGCCGACCCGTCTTTAAGTGTTAGTCCTTCATTATTTCAAGCCGAACCAAAACGGTAATGTCAGTCAATCACTCCGTTATCATTATTTTAACCATGGTTCCATTGCGAAATTACAGTTCGTTACCACTATTTTTAGGACCGTCAGATCCTCAGCTCCATCTCCTTTATGAACATACAAATAACTACATCACACACATTCACAGAAAAAGTATCATGTATCTACCCCGGTAAAGAACCACACCTCATACTGACGTCCACAATCGTTTTATTGCTCATCCATTATGGAACACCATAAAAACTAAAACAAAGATATTCCATCGTATTTATACAATCAATATTAACAATCATCTCCTTGACTCAAACATTCAATAAATAAACAAAATGTCGTGTGTGCCTTCTAACCCAGTATTTGATAAATCATAGACGACTTTATGCTCTTGTCTACTCAGCGATCTCAATTTGTCTCTCTCTGCAGCATTCGTGACCCAAATTGAAACTAATTGTTTATTAAATATACGTGTCTCTCTCTGCAGCATTCGTGACCCAAATTGAAACTAATTGTTTATTAAATATACGTACTTGAAATAAATAATTTCACCAAGATTTAACGGACCATAAAGGTTTATATGCAAATACATGCATATACATAAAATAGACGCAAATAATGTAGGTTATGTTGTCATTGCAACCGACCGAAGGTAATACAAGTAAGTACAAGTGCACCTGCAAAGCTGTGAAGCACAACACTGTCGATACAGTAATATGACTTTAATTTAATCCTTCTTGAAACATGAACCGACATTTGTGGTGATAGTAATAATTCGGGCACACAGACGGTGCGGTGCGTTTGTGTCAACAACATGAGGTCATCTTTAGCAGACGTCTCCATTCAATGACAACATTGAGGAGTTATTGTCGGATTACCACAAAACATTTCTACCTCCTCTCTCCTCGATGGAATTTCTGGTGGAAGGTGCAAGCATCTAAAAAGAGGAGCGAGAAACTACGAAAGGGCAATCAGAGGAATGAGATGAGCCCATAGTTAATGCAGTTCGTTAAAAGCAACCCCGGTCTACATTCACCTCCTCGAACAAAACACACGAGACACGTGGCACGTATTTCTATCAGTCATCAGCGAAACAGTTCTTAGTCCAGTAACTCTCAGTCATCAGTGTTGGACTGAGAATGTCCTTAGTTACCGACTTGTGTAGTGACATGTCCGATGACGCCTGAAAACCTGTTTTCGTTGATGCTTAGTCTGTCAGTTTATTTTTCCAATTTCCTGTCATTCACCAGCAAAACGGGCATCTGTCACTGACAGATTGACAGACCTTCATCAGTGACGGAAGGCCCACCTCTGAACTGTTATAAAAGTGTCTTTGAGATGCTGCCAAATGCAATGGGAGAGAACAAGCAGGTGCTTGCATAGCAATACTGTCACTATTATTTGTACACAATTTTGTACACAATGCTAGATTGAACAAAATCTTGCGACATTTAATTAATTGGATTGCTCATATAGGGGACACAAATGTTTTCCCATATTGGCATAAGTTGTTTTTGCTTCCATTGTTATCACACACTGGCATTAAAAAAATGTCCAAAAACAGTTAACAAGCGAAAGATATTTGTGGTTAATCCTGTAAATCGCTTTCTGACCTCAAGAAACACATTTAATTCCTAAAACGGACAGATGGGCCAGGACATGGTTGAGGCAAAAAAAAAAGTCTTTAATTTAAATGTTAAACATAAAACAAAAAACATATGTTCAAATGAAATTAATTTAATTATAAACATGGCCATTTTTATTCTGAAGTGAATTAAAAAAAAATAGGTATTTTGAAATACTAAATTAATGAATAAATTGAATACAATTAACCGAGGTGGAGAAATTTCCCACTGGGCCAGATTACGGAACAAAACTGGCACGAAGTTTCCCACAGGCCACATTTTGCCCACCATTGCTTTTGCTGAGCATCAAAAGGAAGTATCACAAGATTTGGTGACGTCATGCCTGATGACGAGTCACACATGAAGTTTGGTTTGACTCATTTTTTTTCTGTAACATCTGGGGTAAAGGCAACTTTAAATGTTGGGCGGTAATATATATATATATATAAATATATATATATATATTCTTTTTTATATCAATCAGTTTGCGGTTCTTACGTGGCCAGTTGTAGGATGTTCCTGTAGCAGCTGTACAGCGAGCTCTCTGCTGCTGTTCTGTACTTTGCTTTGTACTTTGGTCCCACTGTGTGGATGATGAACCTCGCTGCCAGGTTGAAGCCTTTCGTATGCTTCGCCTCTCCTGTGCGACATCCTGCGCAGGAAACACACAATAGGGGAAGTACACACATATAGACAACACCTGTACAGTCCAAAGTTAGCTCAGCATTTTTCGAACACGAGAATAAAAATGTGTTGGGAACCTTTAAGTTTGAGCAGCTCATCTTTCAACTCGGGCCCTGCCAGCTGATGGATGCGCTCTGATACAGGGTTCTTGTCGTTGAGCAGTTCATTGCTGGTGTTTGTGATGGCGGTGCAGTTCAGCAGCGCTACATCACCAGTGCTGTGGGCAAGAAGAAAGCAATGTGATTTTTTAGCTTCCAAGGTCATTTCTTCACACACAAGGTGTTATGTTGAAAGCAATTGTTCTTCACCAACGAGTAGTTTATAAATCAGTGTCAGGAGTAACATTTACATTGTTGTAGAGTGATAATTGTTTTTAACACGACGAGGTGAGAGAAGTGAATCTGACAATTCAACTTCTGGGATGCCGTCGCTGGGTGAACCCCCACAGGAGAAATATTTAGCTCGGTTCTGTGTAAAGAGCAAAGACGGGAAAATAACGGATCTTCTGTTAAGGCTTGGATGCTCAATGAGCATATTTAAGTGATCACAAGTCAACAACGAGGGTGGTTCCTTGGGGGCACGGTGGTCACCATTCATGTGTCAGGAATGCAAGCATTCCCAACAAAGGAACTGAAAATTTGCAACCACAAAGGGGTGCTCACACCGAGTCAGCCACCAAGCTGAGCAGCAGACTGATCAGGTGATCTTCTACAAAGACGAATTATGATGTGGACTCCCGACAGAGCAACATGTTCCTTGAATACAATGGAACCTCGATTTAACAGACTTTTGTTAGTTGGTTTCTAAGGTAGCATGTAAGCCAGTAATGGTGGAAGAAAATGTCCCAGGCAGTCTGGAGGGACATCACAGAACTGGTCTGAATTGGAAACTCAAATTTTCGTTAAAAAGATGCAAGTGCATTAAATCGGAGCGAATCGTTTCATATTGAAATATGTTGAGATCCACAACGAATCGCCTTTTACTGGAGAGATACTGTACAGTAGTGCTGGCCAACCCGCGGCTCGCGAGCCGCATGCGGCTTTTTGGCTGGTTCAACGCGGCTCCTGGGCTTTCACATTAACAAGCATCGAAAACGCCTCATTGTTGGCGCTGCCATTCAAACAACGGCACTAAATACACAAAACTAACTACGTCAGCCTATCATCAATCCCATTACTTGATTGACATGCAGGCCAACCAATCAGATGACAACTGAATCACCGCTCATGTGCAAACAATGGTGCTTAGTGCTAATGATTGGCAAACAGGCCAACCAATCAGACGTTAACTGTATCACAACTAATGCGCATACAACGGTGCTCAGCGCTAAGCTCATCAGCTTTCAAGGTAGGGGTGCCCAATACGTTAATACGTCTGTGTGTTTTGATTTCGTTCGTGTTCAGTGAAGCAGCCATCCCGTACCTGTGCGTCCTAGATGCACAATTTTCCCGCGGGAAGCACAGTTCCCAATAATGTGTGTTTTTGGGACGCAAGGAAATTTCTCAGTCAAAACAAAACAAAAAACAAAAAAACCTACGACACACACACACACACACACACAGGCAAGCGATCACGCAGCTGTGCAGCAGACGTATTTATGATTCGTCAAGGATGATTAGACAATCAAGGATGGAAGAGACCTGCTTTTGTTCTTATAAGCCTCCCCTCGCTCTCTCAGCCACACGCACACATGTGTATATGTTGCTTTATGTGACTCACTGTTGTTTTGCTGACTTTCGCTGCTCCTCGCAGACCGTTTGCGGACTTTTTGTGGACTTAAAAAAAAATAAAAAGAAGGAATTTTATTTTTATGAATTTAGAAAAAATCCACGATGCACTGAAGCTGCGATAAACAAAGCGCAAAATAGCGAGGGATCACTGTATAGGCTAACCAGGGGTGTCCAAAGTCGGTCCTCAAGGGCCGCTGTCCTGCCTGTTTTCCAGCTCTCCAAGGAGCAACACACCTGATTCAAACAATCACGATCGTTTTAATGCTCCTTCAGAGCTGGCTGATGAGCTGATCATCTGAATCAGGTGTGTTGTAGGCGGGGGAGCTGGAAAACAGGCAGGACAGTGGCCCTCCAGGCCCGCAGCTGGATATGTCTGGGCTAATCGCTATGAACAATATTATGAAACAGTATTGGTTATTCTTTAATTTACTGGTTGGAGCATGGCAACTTTAGGGATAAAACATTCGTCACAACGTGCAGTAATGCTAATGTTAACTGTTGGTAGAACTAATGATGACATGTATTATATTCTTTCGTCAAATTGATAGTAGATTACACATGCTTCGTTTTGGGAAGAGGATGTCAATCCACATCAATACTTACCTGTACAGTGCACTCCGCTTAATAGAACACCATTGGGCCGAAGCGCTTCTGTTCTACTAAGCGGGGTTTCTATTAACCGGAGACACTTTATTAGGTACACCTTCAGACACGTCGACGACCAAGTTATGCACGCAGAAAAACCCCTGCTGACGAGTTAGAAGAGATATTTCGACTGTGGACGTCCATATCTTTAATCAAACAACAAAACAACAACTTTAATCAACTTCAGTCAAACATCTCAAATCACGAGAAAAATGTCGTTACTTTTGTCTGGAAACAGGAGTCCGTAACTTTGCGGTTGACTTCCCTCTCAATGCGCTGGATAAGAGGGAAGTCCTGGAAACCGCGGGCGTACCTTCTGAGAATCCGGCAATGCATCGTATCGTCTGAGTATGTCCTTCTTATCCGCAGGTGATAGCCCTCGTCTCTTGAATGAAGTTGAAGCCATTGTGACGTGCGTGTGTCTATGTGTGGAGTGAGCGTACTACCTGTTACTGTATACGGCTAGAACTACCGCGTTTTCTCGCGATAGTGGTACAGTATCGCGATAGCTACACTTCTCGCGATAGCTACACTTCGAAAACCACTAGTTTACAATGTTCATTGCTTACGGCCTGTTCTATTAAGCGGAGATCTGTTCTACTAAGCGGAGTATCTTTATAGGAAATTGCATTAGGCAAATCGGTTCCAGAGCCTTTTGCTCTATTAAGCGGATTACTCTATTAACCGGTGTTCTATTAAGCGGAGTGCACTGTATTAATGATTACCAGTAAATTAATCTTTGCAGTGTGAGATTGCAAAAAAAATTACTCTAATTTTGTGGTATGTTGTATTCCATCCATCCATCTTCTACCGCTTATCCGGGGCGGGTTGCGGGGGCAGCAGCTTTAGCAGGGAAGCCCAGACTTCCCTCTCCCTAGCTACTTCTTCCAGCTCTCCCCGGGGGATCCCGAGGCGTTCCCAGGCCAGCTGGGTGACATAGTCTCTCCAGCGCGTCCTGGGTTGTCCTCGGGATCTCCTCCCTGTGGGACATGGCCGGAACAGCTCACCAGGGATGTTCAGGAGGTATCCGAATCAGATGCCCAAGCCACCTCATCTGGCTCCTCTCGATGTGGGAAGTCTAATCTCTAAGGGAAAGCCCGGACACCCTGTGGAGAAAACTCATTTCGGCCACTTGTATCCGTGATCTCATTCTTTCGGGCACGACCCATAGCTCGTGACCATAGATGAGGGTTGGAACGTAGATCGACCGGTAAATTGAGAGCTGAGCCAGTAGATCGACCGGTAAATTGAGAGCTTCGCCCTTTGGCTCAGCTCCTTCTTTACAACGACAGACCGATACAACGTCCGCATCACAGCAGATGCTGCAGTGATCCGTCTATCGATCTCTCGCTCCCTCCTGCCCTCACTCGTGAACAAGACCAAGATCTCCTCCCCAACCCGGAGGGGGCACTCCCCCCTTTTCCAACTGAGGACCATGGTTTCAGATTTGGAGGTGCTGATTTTCATCCCAACTGATTCAATTTTCTCTTGCGAGATTAACGCGGGACATGTCACAGCGAATGTTACGTTGCTCTATAAATACACCAGAAACAAAACAAGCGCGCTGCACAGGTCCACGCACGTTTGTTTTGCCAGCCACGGCAGCTCGAGACACCGAAAATGGATACTTAAAGAGTTTATGAATGGAAAGTTTACTTTTAAAAAGTTGCCAGATTGTTCCACTGACAAGACCAAAGTTACCTGTATGTTTTGCAGTCGTAAACTGAGCTATCATCATAGCACGTCGAGTCTGAAATACCACTTAATGGCCATGCACACTGCTGACGCGAGTACTCCGCCCCCTCGTCTCAGACAGACAGCGATGGATCATTTCAAAGGAAAGAAAATGGATGACACGACGAAGAACAAATTTGCTGAAGCCATAGCTAAATGTATGGCTACTGCATGCAAGCCTGTCAACATTGTCCACAGCTCGACTCAAGCTGAAATCATTCGCATTGCATCGAACGACTCCACAACGGATTGCCAGTGAGAGCCTCCATTACAAGCCGTGTATAGATTGTACGTAGCGGAGAAGGCTAAGGTACACCAAGCGGGAGAAGACACTGTTTCGGGAGAGAAATAAGAATAAAGAGCAGGTAGCCTGTCAAATATGATGTATGCCGACCTGACAGTTACTTGTTTGGACCTATTTTGTGTGGAAGGTTACCGTGTTCCGTGTCCATATAAATAAAGCGGGTGGAGCTTCTCTGTGTTTGTCTGACTGCCGGTGCGCTTAGTAGACGTGTCGAGTTCAGCGGTGCAGTCATAGGGATCATACCTAAAATAAAACGTCTCCGGTGTTGTCATCGAAATGTCTAGACAAAACCATAGAGCAGGGGTGTCCAAACTTTTTGCCAAGGGGGCCAGATTTTATGTGGTAAAATGTCGGGGGGGCCGACCTTGGCTGACATTCTTTACATTGAACAACAATATTGTTCAACAAATTTTAGTAAGCCAGTCTGTTTCACATTTCCATTTTTATTTTAATTTCAACAATCTTAAGAATTTCCTTTGGTTCATTTGAAACAGGTATATCACATGCAACTGCTTATTCACTTGACTTGTTCTTAAACAGAAGTCTCCTGAGTGCAAATTGATTGATTTGAAACATAAAATGTATCACCATGACTTTTCAATAGTCACAAGACCTTTGACTCGAACAACAGGGAAATGAACAAGCAATACACATATCCACAACTGCAAGGATCATTTGAAATATGACATATCAGTCAATATAAACACGGAGTGATGTCTTGTTAACTCGTGAGTGATGCCCTCTAGTGTCTAAATACTATTACTCATTTAGTGAATGCTATTACTCATTTAGCCACTAGAGGGAAGCAGTACTCTATGAAACATCACTCCCCAGTCTACGAGACCTCAGTCAATGCAACACGTGTTCCATTGCGCCCAACCTGCGGGCCAGACGGCACTGATTTTATGACAGGGGCCGAGGGCCGGATGAAATTCGACCGCGGGCCGGATTTGGCCCGCGGGCCGGACTTTGGACATGCCTGCCATAGAGAGACTTCCACGCAAGAAGGACCAACAGAATCAACATAGCCTGACTACTGCGTTTAAAGCAAACTTGAGAAAAACGAAGTATCCAACAATGGCTTAAATCCACTACAGGCCAAGTACTATTTTACCTTAGATGTGCTTAAATGTTATATTGCTCTGTTTTGATTCCATAAAAAGAGCTGTTAAAGCAGCTGTTGTGTGACAAAATATTTTTTTCACTGTTGTTGGACAGTAATATTGTGTAAGAGATTATGTGTGAAGAACTGCTCCAACTAAAAAATGTTCATGTAAAATAGAAAATCGAAATTGTTATTTCAGTAAATATTTATAATTTGCACATTGAAAACTGATTCATGATTCCATGTTGATGAGAGCATTAAAATGGGGAAAAAATAGGACCAAAAATGTAAAGGGAAATTCAGAAATGATAAAAAAATGTGTGCGTAATCACGATTATTTTTTTTGTTCATTTGACTTAATTATGACGGTTGCATTTTAAATTAGATTAAATATTTTAATCGTTTGACAGCTCTTATATACATATATATGTGTATTAATGTATGCACAATGTATGACGGTGATGACATGGAGTGTGTGTGCGCGCGCACGCACACATGCACACGCACGCCGAGGAGGGCCATGTCATCACCGATGACAGCGATGTAGTTACCAATTTTACTTCATAATCCCACTTCCTGGTTTTAAGTAAACCAGAAACAGCCGGCGGCCGTAAAGTACAAAAAATACAGTACATGAGCATGCATGTATGGTACAGTATTGTGTTTTACAACAGCAGTTACAATTTCATATGTGTGGATAAAATAAGTGAAGTTGTGGTCAAAAAAAAAAATTATATCGTATGTTCCACACTAAAAGGCGCACTGGATTATGAGGCACACCTTCAATGAATGGCCTATTTTGTAATTTTTTTTCATATATTGGACACGCAGAATTATAAAATGCAATCTACAATGCATTCACTTGATAGAGCTACGCTCAAAGAAATGCAAACAGAAGAATCAGATGTCAGTAAAATATAGGAGACTGGACTGTCTCAGAAGTGTTTGTTATTTATTCCTTTGTTGTGTCTTCACAAACGAGGAAATCACAAAATAAATTCTGTAGGGGGGCTATAGAATTTATTTTGTGATTTCCTCGCTTGATTTTCTGTTTTGATGCATTATTTTCAATTTTTGTAGTTTCATTGAAGTAATCGTTAATTTACATTTTTTGGAGGCAGTCATGAACGCCTCTCGAGTTGAACAGAAAGAGAAGGCACGGAGACGGACCTGTATCTGTTGAGATAAAATCAAAGACTTTTAGGTGCGCCTTTTAGTGGAAAATACGGTAAATAAATAAAATTACAAACCATAGGCACATCACCGGTCTATTCAAGTGAATGAGAACGAGACCTATATTTCAATACACCCATTTTCCTCCGCAAGATGTCAGTCAAGTCGTTACAGATTGCTATAATGAGGACGTGAGCTACAATAAAGACAAAAATGGGCATAGATTAATTGACAGGACTCACTGTCATTTAACTAAATGACCCCATTCACTTGAACAGAGACGTGCACAAGCTTCACTTATTCTATCTTCATGTGAAATGGTAAATATATAAAAAAATAATGTTGTAAAACACTATCTGTGTATCGTATATACTGCCCATATATTCATTTATATTTACTTACATACTTCTCCTTTTCATGACTTTTGCTGCTGTGAATTGGGAATTTCTCCATTGTGAGATGAATAAAGGTTTTCTTATCTTATCTTACATCGTCTTGACGACAGGCAGCTGTGTCTCACTCGCTTAACCCCAGAAATTGATTTTTCCCTCTTTTGATGGTCTATAATTTGTTAAGTTGTCAAATCATGTATCTGCAATTCATATTTTGAATTGCCACAAATCCACTGGCTAAGATCCGGCCACTCCTGAATTCTGTGGCAGAACACTACATACTGCAAGTGTGCATGGAGGGTTGCGCAGTACAGTTGATCTTGCTTCAATTTATTGATCCCAGTTGTAATGAAGAGCAACTGAGGCCAGGCCAGGCCAGGCCAGGCCAAGCCAAGACATCCTAGCACATAATAGAAAAGCGCCTTTAGTGTCGTCCAAGTTTTTAAACACTCATGCCGTCTTTTTTCAGTTGAGTTGAGTGATAAGGCTAATCAGGGAGTGTGTTAATATCTTGAGATGTTTTTACCTTTCTCAAAACAAACATGGCGTAAACTCCATATGAAGCTGCTAAATATATGTTTGTATGTTTTCAGTAAGACTCACAAGAGGATGATTTTGCAGTTTATGTCTGGCCTGAAGGGGAAGGGCGAAGGGAAGGACTGTTGGTTGAGCAAGCTGTCACTCAGATCCTGCGGAATGTGCTCGCCATCCACCTCCAGCTGCTGCCACGTGGGGAGGGTCTGGATGTCCACAAATTGAGAGCGAGCACCCAAGGGATCCATCCCCTCGGGCATCCCAGGTTCACACCGTCACGAATTGGTCCGAATTGGTAACACAGGAACAAACTTTAAAACAATGGTTGAAAAAAATTGCTTATGATTCATTAGTCAGCTCATGAGAACTTATTCTTCCAGCCATCTTAGGCTACACTCTTTATTATGCTTATTCCTTCCGGGCATTTTGTTTCCATAGACTACATTTACATCTTACAAATTGACCCACCTCACAATTTATGCAACAATCTGTACACGTCCAAAACAGCAAACTATTCATGGCTGAGATTTAACAGGACGATTGCACCTGTTACTAAAGCAAATTTGAGGCATAACTTTAAATGTCCTCTTCAAAACAAATTTTAATCTGTCTTCTACACGATTTCCCCGAAAGCTCTTGTGAATCCATTCACGAGAGAACAGTAGGCAATTTAAAGTTTCCATTTACGTACCTCAGGTCTTGGAGTGGCTAGAGAAAGTCAAATATAAAAATAACGCCACCGCAACAATTTCAGTTAAAGACTCAACATGCATTCGAAAATTAAAACGAATGTGTTAATTGACGTGTTTTTTTAACCATAGCCATCATGCTAGGTGTCACGTCAGTGTAATTTAAAGGCAGTCAATACCCCAATCTACATCCGGCTTTCAGTTTCAAAATACAACTGGTGTCTTCTCATCATAAAATAACGCCGTGGATGTTTAATACGCTTTAGAATAATGTAAACGAAACCTATACCTTAAAATTGTGTATTGAATTCAAATAGTTGTTCTTGGAGCGTATACTGCGCTCACCCATACTAAAATCATATGTTCATCTGACGTTAAATCGCTTTTATTTTGTATAGGCACTGCTGTTTTGTTTACGTTTGTTTCACTTTTCTTACACAACAGGCACTTCCTCTTCACTGCAAATCAGCGGATTATCCACGCTTTCACCGTGATTGTGGAAGTTATTGTTCTTTATCTCCAGCCACTTCTCTGAACCGAAGTTAAAAAAGTGGAACTTACCTCCTTTGTCAATAATAGGGTCTTTTGAACTACTGGTTGTCAAAAACGCATTTCTTTTGGGACAACCAACAAAAGTCAGAGAATGAAAGTAATGAAGTATGCAACGCAACATACCATTTAACAAACAGACGAAACATTAAACAGAAACAAATGAAACACAAATTACAATAATAATAAATAGGTAAATACATAATTATAATAATAAACATGTAAAAAACGGGTGGAAATCTTTTCTAATTAAAATTTATGAGCTCCCTTCATATGTTGGCATTTGGTTTACCAGAGGCCCAGAATTTTATTCCCTCTTGTTCCACAACCTACATACTGAGTTAATTTGTTTGTTGATGAGATAACATTCAAAATAACAATAACAACAATGATCCCTTCAACATCTACAGCAGCGAAAACCTTTTTCACCACCAACTGGTTTCAAATTAAAAAAACATTGATGAACTGTCTTAGATTATGTCATTTACATGTTTCATATTCTTCATGTTTGTCATTTTAATATTGTCATATTCTCAAGATCTTTATATGCTATGCTAAATATTGAATCTTTTTCATATCTATCATTTTAGTATTGAGGATTAGTACTTTTACAGTGGTTCTGAAGTGAAAAGACCAGTAGCAAAAAATAAAACAGCAAATGAAAAACTACCACAACAGAAATAAACACACAAGCGTATGCATAAAACACAAAACACATAACTGAACAAAATATAAAGTATTAGACCTTCCCGGAAAAACTTTGCTCAATCTAAACATAATTACCGGTAACTGAATTGACTGAATATTACTAATTTTAAAAAATACGTATGTACTGTATATATTTGTTTTTATTACTAATTATACTAGTGAATATAATGTATGTCTAAGTCTCTGTAGATGTGCCGCTGAGCAAAAAAGACACTTTCTCATTGAGGCCACTTTTATCCTGTCTCGAGAAAATCAAGAATTGGATGGCACTGAATTTCTTGAATTTCAATGAAAAGAAGACAGAAGTGATGGTGTTTGGTCCCAGTGGCCCTTGTAAACTGGACCGTGATTTTAAATTGGACCGGCAAATTGGTACTGTTTTTAAGTCCAGCTTTCTTCATCTTTGGCAGCAGGCAAAAGTAAAGCCTCTCCTTTCTCAAGAGCACTTCCTGCCTGTCACATCACGGGTGGATTACCAAAATGCACCTTACTTTGGAGTCAATCAATCCTCCATGAAGTGTCTCCAGTTGGTAAAGAATGCTGCTGCTTGCCTCATGACTGGTACTTGTGAGAAGGAGCACATAACTCCTACTCTGGCATCCCTTCACTGGCTCCTTATACATTTTAGAGTTCTTTTTAAGATCCTGTTGTTTGTTGCCTATAAATGGCCTCGCCCCACCTTACCTCTCTGAGCTCCTCCACACTGACGCACCTGCCAGGTGCTTCAGGTCAGCGGACCAGACAATAGTAGAGGTACAGAGAACCAAAGCGGAGGCTCAGAGGGGATTGAGCCTTTTCCATTTCTGGTCCCTCTCTTTGGAATGACCTCTCACTGGAAGTTCGGCAAGCCCCCCTCACTGCCATTCTTTAAAACTTGTATGACACCTCTTTTTTCCCCCTTTGGCTTTTGACTCTGCATGAGACTTGATTTTTAGTTTCACTGTCTTTGTGCTTTCCACTGTCCTTGTTATTTATTGTTTTGTTTGTTGTGCGAATTATTTTTGCCCCATGTACGGAACTTTATATACAGTGGTGGATGTTTTAAAGTGCTTTATAAACACAGCTGGATTGAGTTGAAGCTGGATTGGTCTAAAATTTAGACCTTCACTATTTCTAACATATATTTAGCATTTTAATTGCTGCTGCAATTTATATTGACACAGTGCTTTACTTGACTGTTTTAGAAATGTTCCCTTCAATTCATTTTTCATGAAAAGATGCATCGATAGATAGATAGATAGTTAGATCGAGATAGAACTTGTTGTGCTCTGCTAATTATGAGGAGTTGGTCTAAATTTTCAGGATTATTTTTGTCTTTCGGTTGAACTACAGTATATTAATATCTCCAGTGGTCCATGGATATATTGGGTCTTTCTTTTTTTAGACACTCTATATTCCCTCCCGAACTTCTTTTGACTATCCATTTAATCCTTGCTGTTTTTCTGCTTGTTTATTTGCACACATTCCATTTTTTTGTGGAGTGATGATTGATTTCTTTTTGAGCTGCATGACACAATTGTTGCACAGCCGATCATCTGCCTAATGTCTTTCAGTGAGTGTGAAGCCGGAAAAGACCGTTTCACAGTTATGTTGTGTCAACCCGAACTGACCTCTGATGTCACAACAGTCCATGAGTGTGAGGTACCATCTCTTTTCCTGTTTCTCAAAGCGTATTGCTCACTTTGATCATCACTACTTGTGTTCCAAAACTTGCTTATGTGAAGTGTGAAGGTTTATTTTTAAGATCTGCAACTTCAAGACCTTGACTATTTCTCATATATTTTTAGCATTTTAATTGCTGCTGCAGTTTATATTAACACTATGCTTTACTTAAAAGGGTTTTAGAAATGTTCCCTTTGATTCATCTTTCATGGAAGGATGCATAGATGGATAGATAGTCATAGGATGTCGATACAGCTGTGGTGGTCTGGAACAAAGAAATCGCCCCTGGCATTTTTTTTTTATTTAAATGCCAGGGCCCGAACATAGTGTAGCCACCCTTGGTGAAGCTACTCAGTGTCACCCTTCTAATAAGTTGACAAAGGACAAATAAATCAATGTCTCGCAAGTGTGCTGTATCATCACAGACCCTCTTCCTTCGGTGCTTTTATTTTGGAGAGTCCACTTCAAGGGACCTCTGTGTCTCTTTCCCTTTAATTACCAGGCTGGGCCGCAGGGTGCTCCCACACCTGCAGTTGATTAACAATCACCTCCTGTGTATAAGAGCTCTGCTGATCTGCAAGCAGGTGCCAGATGATTCTCGCATTATGAGTGGTATCCAGGCCATCGTTCGTGCACACGCTTGCCATTTTTGTATATTTTGTTGCACACTCAATTGTTCCCGTTTGTCTTGTTCC
This sequence comes from Hippocampus zosterae, assembly GCF_025434085.1. Classification (NCBI taxonomy): domain Eukaryota; kingdom Metazoa; phylum Chordata; class Actinopteri; order Syngnathiformes; family Syngnathidae; genus Hippocampus; species Hippocampus zosterae. Next base: position 21,014,100 of record NC_067462.1, on the reverse strand, counting down.
AGTGCCTGCCTCCCTGCCCCGCCTGGCTCCACATTTTCCTACCTGGGCCACTTGACCTTGCACCCTTTCTTCCCCCATCTCCTTCACGTTTGGATCCTCTGCCGCCATTAACTTTGCTGACCGCAACAGCAAGTGTGACAATTTATCCAAATCTATTCGAGTTAGGGTGCACTTACTTAAGGTCACAGTGAGTCTGGCAAAGGCAGACTCTAGTTAGAGTCAAGGGGAAACCTCCAACAGAGAGAAGACACCCTGACAGAGTTTTTTTGCAAAAATATATTGAGTATATACAGTATTTACATAAGAGTAATTGTTAACAGAACTGGGAATACAAAAAAAGAACAAGAAAAAAAACACACAAATTAAAGGTTTTGTATCAGATCTGACCCCAAAAAATCTCTGAGATCTCAGGTAAAAAAATACTGGGTTCGTCAAAAAAATGGGAATCTTTTTAAACTGTCCTACGGCCCTCCAAAGAACCAGGTGGCCGTGAAGTCCAAAGTGTCTTTTGTTGACGTGCCACGTGGCATCCAATTCAAAAAGCAGTTCGATCCCTCAATGATTCTATCAGTCCAAAAAAAGCAGCCTGGACGAAATGCGCAAGGCATTCACTCAATGTGGCTAGTAATTCCCTTAAACAATTTCTCTTTGAAACAAAACAATGTGGAAATAATCGGCCAGGGAAAATAAACGATTTGGTAGGCTCGCTTACATGAAGGCCACAGTGCTATTCGCGGTTGTTTAGGTCTATGCTAATGCACTTGCTATCGAGCGCACGTGTAGGAGTAATCTAATCAATTTCTTTATAACAACAGTTATATCTTACATCATCAAGGAACAATCTTCATTTTCATCAATTTCATTCCTGACTTTTTTTTTTATGAATCGAATGCTAACAGCACATATTCACTTGAAAACACTCACCAGGAACGTTATCTCTAAAACTTATCTTGCCTTGGCAAAAAAAAAAGATTACCACAGGATTCAATCTACTACCTTGTACAGGTAGAGGTTCAAGGATCATCCATCCATCCATCCATCCATCCATTATCTACCGCTTATCCGGGGCCGGGTCGCGGGGGCAACAGCTTTAGCAGGAAGCCCAGACTTGCCTCTCCCTAGCTACTTCTTCCAGCTCTCCCCGGGGGATCCCGAGTCGTTCCCAGGCAAGCTGGGTGACATAGTCTCTCCAGCGTGTCCTGGGTCTTCCTCGGGGTCTCCTCCCGGTGGGACATGACCGGAACACCTCACCGGGGAGGCGCTCAGGAGGCATCCGAATCAGATGCCCAAGCCACCTCATCTGGCTCCTCTCGATGTGGAGGAGAAGCGGCTCGACTCTGAGCCCCTCCCGGATGACTGAGCTTCTCACCTTATCTCTAAGGGAGAGCCCGGACACCCTGCGGAGAAAACTAATTTCGGCCGCTTGTATCCGGGATCTCGTTCTTTCGGTCACGACCCATAGCTCGTGACCATAGGTGAGGGTTGGGACGTAGATCGACCGGTAAATTGAGAGCTTCGCCCTTTGGCTCAGCTCCTTCTTCACCACGACAGACCGATACAACGTCCGCATCACAGCAGACGCTGCACCGATCCGCCTGTCGATCTCTCGTTCCCTCCTGCCCTCACTCGTGAACAAGACCCCAAGATACTTAAACCCCTCCACTTGGGGCAAGATCTCCCCCCCGACCCTGAGGGGGCACTCCACCCTTTTCCGACTGAGGACCATGGTTTCAGATTTGGAGGTGCTGATTTTCATCCCAACCGCTTCACACTCGGCTGCGAAACGCTCCAGTGAGAGTTGGAGAGCCCCGTTTGAAGGAGCCAACAGCACCACATCATCTGCAAAAAGCAGGGATGTAATACTGAGGCCCCCAAAACGGACCCCCTCAACGCTTCGGCTGCGCCTAGAAATTCTGTCCATAAAGGTTATGAACAGAATCTGCGACAAAGGGCAGCCTTGGTGGAGTCCTACCCCCACTGGAAACGATTCCGACTTACTGCCGGCAATGCGAACCAAACTCCGACATCGGTGGTATAGTGACCGAACAGCCCGTATCAGGGGGTTTGGTACCCTATACCTACGAAGCACCCCCCACAGAACTCCCCGAGAGACACGGTCAAACGCCTTCTCCAAGTCCACAAAACACATGTAGACTGGTTGGGCGAATTCCCACATACCCTCAAGGACCCTGCTAAGGGTGTAGAGCTGGTCCACTGTTCCACGGCCGGGACGAAAACCACACTGCTCCTCCTCAATCTGAGGCTCGACTTCCTGACGGACCCTCCTCTCCAGCACCCCTGAATAGACCTTACCAGGGAGGCTGAGGAGTGTGATCCCTCTGTAGTTGGAACACACCCTCCGGTCCCCCTTTTTAAAAAGAGGGACTACCACCCACGTCTGCCAATCCAGAGGCACTCTCCCTGTTGACCACGCAATGTTGCAGAGGCGTGTCAACCAGGACAGCCCCACAACATCCAGAGCCTTGAGGAACTCCGGGCGGATCTCATCCACCCCTGGAGCCTTACCATCGAGGAGCTTTTTAACCACATCGGTGACTTCAACCACAGAGATAGGAGAGCCCACCTCAGAGTCCCAATGCTCTGCTTCCTCCAAGGAAGGCGTGTTGGTGGAGTTGAGGAGGTCTTCGAAGTACTCTGCCCACCGGTTCACAACGTCCCGAGTCGAAGTCAGCAGCGCCCCATCCCCACTGTACACAGTGTTAGTGGTGCACTGCTTCCCCCTCCTGAGACGTCGGATGGTGGACCAGAATTTCCTTGAAGCCGTCCGGAAGTCGGCTTCCATGGCCTCACCGAACTCTTCCCACGCTCGGGTTTTTGCCTCGGCGACCACCGAAGCCGCGGTCCGCTTGGCCAGTCGATATCCGTCAGCTGCCTCTGGGGTCCCACAGGCCATAAAGGCTTGATAGGACTTCTTCAGCTTGACGGCATCCCTTACTGCTGTTGTCCACCAGCGAGTACGGGGATTGCCGCCACGACAGGCACCAACCACCTTACGGCCACAACTCAGATTGGCCGCCTCAACAATAGAGGCACGGAACATGGTCCACTCGGGCTCAATGTCCCCCGCCTCCCCCGGAACATGGGAAAAGCTCTGTCGAAGGTGGTAGTTGAAACTCCTTCTGACAGGGGATTCCGCCAGACGCTCCCAACAAACCCTCACTATACGTTTGGGTCTGCCAGGACAGACCGGCATCTTCCCCCACCATCGGAGCCTACTCACCACCAGGTGGTGATCAGTTGACAGCTCCGCCCCTCTCTTCACCCGAGTGTCCAGAACATGCGGCCACAAATCCGATGATACAACTACAAAGTCGATCATCGAACTGCGGCCTAGGGTGTCCTGGTGCCAATTGCACATATGGACACCCTTATGTTTGAACAAGGTGTTCGTTATGGACAATCCGTGACGAGCACAGAAGTCCAATAACAAAACACCACTCGGTTTCTGATCGGGGGGGCCGTTCCTCCCAATCACGCCCCTCCAGGTCTCACTGTCATTGCCCACGTGAGCATTGAAGTCCCCCAGCAGAACAAGGGAGTCCCCAGCAGGAGTACTCTCCAGCACACCCTCCAAGGACTCCAAAAAGGGTGGGTATGCTGAGCTGCTGTTTGGTGCATATGCACAAACAACAGTCAGGACCCATCCACCCACCCGAAGGCGGAGGGAGGCAACCCTCTTGTCTACCGGTGTGAACCCCAATGTACAGGCACTGAGCCGGGGGGCAATGAGTATGCCCACACCTGCTCTGCGCCTCTCACCGTGAGCAACTCCAGAGTGGAAGAGAGTCCAGCCCCTCTCGAGAGAAATGGTACCAGAACCCAGGCTGTGTGTGGAGGCAATTCCAACTACCGTATTTTCACGACTATTCGACGCATCGTACTAATGGCCGCAGTCTCATTAATGCGTGACATTTCTGTATTTTACACATACACAGGACGCATCGTACGAATAGCCGCAGTTTTACAGTGGTAAAACATACGCCAGCTTAAACATACGGCATGCATGCCCGCACTCTAACACGTTAGCTTGAAGCATACGGTAGCATGCCAAGACATACAGATACAAGCTAAAAACACGTAAAAAGGCAACGAAAGCAGAACTGAGTTCGTGTGTATTTTATTTAGCCATCGTACAATGTTCTCACGTTTTTCGATCAATCATCACCCAGAAATCCATCAAAGTCCTCAGCCTCTGTATCAGAAGCAGAGGACTGCACATCTCAGTTGTCATTGAATGCATCACATGCTAGTGTGAGTTGCTACGCATTGCCGAGCGGAAAGAAGGAGTAGCAACAGCAAAGTCAACATTTCTCTTGTGTGAAGCTTTCCCACATTTGAAAGTAAAGAACAGAGCGAAACATGGTGGTAGCGCGTGTGTGTGTAGAAAGAATTGAACAATTGTGCAAGTACCGTAATCCATCAAAAACGCCGCGTTCCCTCTCGTTGTTGCGTATTGTGGCGTAACTCGCCAAGCGCTGCCTCTCACTCTTTGTAAAGTTGTGTTTGCCACCGATCATCCATTGTTCACATGCCGTTTGCAACTTTACTTTGAACGCCCGGTTGATGCCAATGTCCAGCGGTTGGAGTTCTTTAGTCAAGCCTCCGGGAATAACGGCAAGCTCAGAGTTCATTTGCTTGACTTTTTTTTTTCACCGCTGCTGTGAGATGGGCACGCATGCCAAAAGCATAACCGGTGGCTTTAAGTTTGAACTGAGCTTCGTAGGCGTGCGTGTCTTTTTGTCGAATTTATTTTCAGGGGTTCTTAGAAACCAAAACCGGAGTTGTTTTGCAACAAAGCACATTGCCACACTCTATACAAGTGTTGGTACTGGCTTGAGGCGTCCACTTACACGCCCACCCTTCACCATTGGCGGACTAGCTTGTCTGTCCTCTCTCTCCCTCTCTCTCCCTCTCCATATATGTATGTATACACGCCCACCCTTCCCTGATTGGCCGACTTCTTTCACAGTCACTTCCGCCTTTTCTCTATATAAACAGCGTGTCGGCAGTCAGTCAGATTTTGGAACTCAGCGCATATAAAGGACGCTCCGCACCATAAGGCGTACTGTCCATTTTGGAGAAAATTTAAGACTTTTAATGGCGCCTTATAGTCGTGAAAATACGGTATATCCAGTCGGAAATTCTCTGCCTCACACACCAGCTCGGGCTCCTTCCTGCCAGAGAGGTGACATTCCATGTCCCAAGAGCTAGCTTCTGCAGCCGAGGATCGGACCGCCAGGGTCCCCGCCTTTGGCTGCCGCCCAGCTCACATTGCACCCGACCCCTTTGGCCCCTCTCATGGGTGGTGAGCCCATGGGAAGGGGGACCCACGTTGCCTCTTCGGGCTGTGCCCGGCCGGGCCCCATGGGTGTAGGCCCGGCCACCAGGCGCTTGCCAACGAGCCCCACCTCCAGGCCTGGCTCCAGAGTGGGGCCCCGGTGACCCGCGTCTGGGCAAGGGAAACCTTGGTCCATCTATTGTATTCATCATTAGGGTCTATGAGCCATGCTTTGTCTGGCCCCTCACCTAGTACCTGTTTGCCATGGGTCACCCTGCCAGGGGCATAAAGCCCCAGACAACTTAGCTCCTAGGATCATTGGAACACGCAAACCCCTCCACCACGGTAAGGTGACGGCTCACGGAGGGGCCATGTGGCAACTTTTTAAAAGTAAACTTTCCATTCATAAACTCTTTAAGTATGTGTTTTTGGTGTCTCGTGCTGCCGTGGCTTGGCCAAACAGGCATGGGCGTGGATCGCTGCGTCACACTCATTGTTTTGTTTCCGGTTTATTTATAGTGCAACGTAACATCCGCTGTGACGTGATGCCACGTTAATCTCGTGATAAAAAATGTAATCGTTAAAATTGATTTAATTAACGCCGAAAAAAAACGCCTTCAACTGACAGCACTAATATATACTGTTATATATATATATACACACACACACGTCTCTGTTCTTGACCAAATCGGTTTTCGACCAAATGTTTTTTATGCATTTGATGACGACTGAATTTCGGTTCTCGAACAAACTTAGCGCACTTGAATGCGTCACTTGACTCCTCTCGCCTTCCTTACACGAGGAAGTGACTCTTCCTCAGGTAGACGAGGAAGTGACGCTTCCTCGTGTAGCGTTCAATTGTGAACAGACGCATTAAATATGTGGTTTCGGTTTTTGAACAAATCGGTTTTCGAACAGCCTTCTGCCATTGGCTTCAAGTGTGGTTTTCCACATCCTCATCGAGTTCGCAAAGAAGGCTCTTAGGGTCCTGTTCACCTTATACAACTCCAAGCATTCAGTGATCCATGTATGTGGCATCGAGTCATGTCTTGTGCGACTGTTCTGTCAACCAGGAGCTGATGTTTGGCTCCTCTGGTATCTCTACCAATGCCCTTCAGCGCTTCGTTCATGTATTGATCCATGTGTCCACTTATCTTAGCCGCAATGATGCCTGACATGAGCTTCCATGTTGTGGAGAGACAGATTATTGGCCGATAGTTGGATGGGGCTGCACCCTTCGAGGGATCCTTCATGATCAGGATCGTTCGCCCTTCGGTTAGCCATTCTGGGTGAGTCCGATCCCTCAGCAGCTGGTTCATTTGTACTGCTAGGCGCTCATGGAGTGCTGTGAGTTTCTTTAGCCAGTAAGTGTGGACCATATCCGGGCCTGGTGCTGTCCAGTTCTTCATATCTGAGACTCTTTCCTGTATGTCTGCCACTGTTATGGTAACCGGGTTCTGTTCAGGGAGGTTGCTGTGTTCCTCTCTCAGGGTCACCAGCCATTGTGCACTGCTGTTATATGCAACTTGGAGCCTTTGTTTGGCAGTTTCGAGTGCTTCAGGTATGGTCATCTGGATGTACCTCTCGGGTATCGGCCTTTTCATCACACCTCTCTGGGCCTCCGTCAATTGACTCACATCTTTCCGGGCCGCCTTGATCTGAGCCTCCAACCGTCTTTTCCATGGTGGGTAACGTATCTCATGGCTTCCATGGTTGCTCTTATAGCCCAGAGTCTCCAGGATCACTGATGCTGAAGCGTATATCAGCTCATTGGTTTATGTGATCGTTACGGTAGGGGTCCCCCTTAGTGCTGCATTCACACTTTCTATGAGACTTTCAGATGGTACTTCACATAGCCATTGTAATCGGTTTCTAGGTTGCCCAGCTTTCATTCTCGCCATGATCTTAGCTTTCAGGTCAATTGCTGCCTCGCTCAGCATTTCATTCATTGGGGCTGGCCACCCAATCTCATCATCTGCATTCATTGGGGCTTGCCTCACAATCTCTTGTATGACCTCCTCCTCTGATCTGGCAGCCTGGGGCCCTTCACCATGGAACCTGCGTTGTACCTCATCAATCTCAAGTTGTGAGAGCAGTTGCCGTTTGTGGATGTTGGAACACTGAGCTACTAGTTGTTTCGCGGTCAACCGTGACTGTGGGTTTCGAAGTAACCATTTAGCCCACATTCTCTGCATGTAACCCCTCTGACTAGGGTTGCTTGAGTAGTAGCATTCCAACAGAGCCATGTTATCACATCTCGGCCATCTCTGCTTTGTTCCAGTAGCCCATTTTTCATCAAGGTGCTCTGGTTCCCCAGCACCTGACGCAGACCTTGTTTGGCCGGGCGACGTCTGAGCCGGCATGTCATTCGTTTTATTGTCTCTCATCATTGTATGAGGTAGGCATTAGCGTGAAGGATCTTGTCCAAGGACCCACACTGGATGGTGTTATGTGCTCATTTTTGCCCCAAGCGGGATTCGAACCACCGTCTCCCGTATGCCAAACCGATGCCTTACCAACTGAGCTATCCAGCCGCTATATATATATATATATATATACTGTATATATATATATATATATATATATATATATATATATATATATATATATATATATAACGAAGATAAACATTATACACATTGTGGCAGAGGCATATAAAATAACTCAAAACGTAACAGAACCATCACTGAAAGTGAACATATGAAGCTAATGATGTCACTAACATGTAACAGAATTGCAGCAAAAACTTGCTTATGCGACCAAGGAGCAGCTGAATTTCAATGAAAACCTAACCCCCAGGAAACAGGAACCAAAAATTCTTTGTATGGTCGGGCTCATCTCATTCTCTAATTGCACCTTCATATGGGTTCTCGCCTCTCTGTTCTCATGCTTGCTCCTCCCACCATAAATTCCATCATGGACACAAGGGGATTGAGAGAGGATCGAGGTAGGGGAGGCTAGAAATGTTTGGGGGAAATCAGACAATCACTCCTTTATGTCGACATTTAATGGAGACCTCTACTCAAGATGACGTCACGTCACTGACACGTCACAAATGCACAATCAGAATGACTGAATTATTTTTATCACCACAAACGTGAACTTTATGCTTAATGTTTCATGTGGGATAACATTTAAGGCAAATATCAACTCTTGCTCTTCACAATTTTGCAGATGCGAAGACCACCATGCTTGGTCTATTCGTAGCTGTCCTTTCTCTAGATCGACAAAGAAACAATCCAGATCCTACAGACCTTCTCAGTACTTCTCCATCAACATTGTCGAAACAAAACATGCATCTGTGGTACTCTTCCTTGTGATGAAACCATTTTGCTGCTTGTAAATTCTTACTTTTGCCCTGAGTATAGCCTCCACTTCTCATTACCATAACTTTACAGGGTAGCTCATCATCTTTATTGCTCTATTGTTCCCACAAATCTGCACATCACCCCTGTTCTTAATAAATGGGCACTGGCACACTTCTGCGACATTCCTCAAGTCTTTCCTCACCCTCTAAAATTCTATTGATCAAAAACAGCACAGCTTCCTCTCCAAGATGCTTCCATACTTTTAGTCCCTTTCTAACTTCTTTTTTGCCAATTATGTCTATTGCCTGTTTCACAATAATGATATCTTCTACTCTTTCCTCTCTCTCATTTTCCTCATTCATAATCACTTCTGGCAACAGTCAAAATAGTTCAGGTTTCTATCCTTAGGCACCCTGAGCTGCTCCACATCTTCCTTTCTTTCTCTGTCTGGCTTTTAACTAACCTTTATGAAAGAAAAAGAAGAAGAATCATTTTTTTTGTCACATACACACAAATATACATGAAATGTCAAATTTCACGTATTGGAAGCAGCAAACGCATTATTCGGGCACACATTGTAACAGGGGGAGATTAAGATAGATCTTTCGCTCCCTTTTTATTCTCCAACCTTGTGTACCATACGACGCACCGTATTAAAAGGCACAGTGTCAGTTCTGGGTGCTATTTCTGTCTTTAATACATACACAAGACATTATTGGACGCAGGCATGGTAAGATGTATGCTACGTAGAAAAATACGATAGCATGCATGCACGATAGCGTATGTTTTTAAATGTGAATTGGCTCATGGCCAACATTTTTCCTGTCTAAACTTCCACCACATGGTTCTCTGACCTGGTTTTGTCTTGTTAATCCACCTCACCACCACCAGAGTCATCTTTCACGTCACTAAACTACTCTACAGTTACACTTATCCCGACCACTACCGTAGTCACTAAACCTCTTGAGGATTACATCAACTGCACAATACGCAATCTGTGTGTGTCGATTTTGTGCATAACACATAACAAGGAAAAATATGCACGTGTTCTACTGATTTCATACAGTGTATACTCAAGACGAACAACATGGTCTTTCCAAAACCAGATGTGAATTTTAACATACTCACGATAATCTTTTTGAGACATCTGAGATTAAAATCCTTTGTTGACTTTGATCGGAAGAGAGGATGCTCTCGACCAGATTATCAGTGTGTGGACCACAGTTTGAATGCTCTATACAGGATGTAAAGTACTGTGTCAAATACAAACCCCAGATCAAGAAATGACACCAGCAAAAGTGAACATAAACAATCTCTATTGGGACAGCAATGACACGATCAATACAGTCAATAAATGTACAATATAAGTGACAGTGCAGAATGGCTTTAAACGCAGTCTTTGGCCATCTGCTTTATCTTGTTATGTAATCGGTGGTTTGACAAACTCTGTTCCATTTAATCCCAAGCGACTGTTTTTGCATGTAGGGTTATTTGTTTATTTATTTATTTTTTAAATTGCGAAAATATTTTAACAGTTTATTTTGCTCAGTTTATTTAGTTCATATTCCATTGTGTTATCTTGGTTAAAATGATACAGTATTAGTCTATCATAATGAACAGCTCTAGGACACTCATCAAATGCGTGCACGCACACTTCTCTCTCTCTCTCTCTCTCTCTCTCTCTCTCTCTCTCTCTCTCGGACACACGCGCGCACACACACACACACACACACACACACACACACACACACACACACACACACACACACACACATACACACACACACACACACACACACACACACACACACGGAGCATCATTTGGCTTTGAAATCCTGTGATACGGAGAGAGCTCAGCGTTAAAGTGAGTCATTTGAAAATATACCTTTCATTCACAGCTGGCATCGGGCTCCATATCTGGTATTTCGCACCACAACCATTTAACCATGAACCAAAGTGCAGGAGCAGCGCAGCACAGTCGGAGATACTCCAGTGATGATAAGGTAGGCACAGACTCATTCACTTTCCGTCGTATGTTTTATGAACACTTTCACCATTCAAAAATTTCTCCACGAAGTGAGCACCTATTGTGGTTAAGAAAAAACTACAGTGTTAAGTGATGCAAACCTTAGTTTATTTATTTATTTTTGTTGATGGGACAGTATTCTTACAAGGACTGAAGAAGACTTTCCATGACTCTAAGAACCACATTTACAATTTCATATTTACTAATGGGGCGGCCCAGTGATCCAGTGGTTAGCGTGTTGACCTCACAGTGCAGAGGTGCAGGGTTCGATTCCGGCTCTGGCCTTCCTGTGTGGAGTCTCCACAGGCCTGCATGGGTTTTCTCCGGGGACTCCGGTTTCCTCTCACATTCCAAAAACATGCATGGCAGGCAGATTGAACACTCTAAATTGTTGCTAGATGTGAGTGTGAGCATGAATTGGCTAGTAACCGGTTCAGGGAGTGCCCTGCCTACTGCCTGAAGACGGCTAGGATAGGCTCCAGCAGCCCCCGTGACCTTGTGAGGATAAAGTGGTTGGCAGGTGCCTGGGTGGTGGAGGAAATGAAAAACAAAGCGCGGCTGGTAGGCTAAGCTAAGAAGCAGTCACTCAAATCTCAGTTGCTCAGCCTCTACCTCAGGAGTAACAAAATTTGGTCCATGAGAACAGCCTGGATAGGGGCTCTTAAAGACTAGACTTGGGCACCGGTAGTACAGAGGAACAACTGAACATTATATCAGACAAAATTCAGGATCCGGGGAAACTTTACCTTACTTCAGTTATTAAGACCCTAGATTTTAGCTGCTCATTTAATTTTACGAGACAAAATATTCCCTCTTTTGTTAATGTCAGCATTTTTTTGGAGTGCTCTTGTTCGACTCTTGCAAGTTGGCTGCTAGTTGGAAGAAGTTTTAATTGATTGGGCTGACTGAAATGTTGTTTATGATCAGAGCAGAAACAACAGATTTGTTATGTTCCGAGGATATAGACAAGTTGTTAAATAATTCATTAAAACTTGAGGGTATGACAAATGGCTTTGTGGATGGTCTCTGTGCAATTCAGTCAATTGAATTATTAATGGAAGGAACTAACAAAGCAGACAGACATGCGGAAACGATTAACATTTAATACAAAAACTCAACAGAATATAGTGGTACCTCTACTTATGAAATTAATTGGTTCTGAAAGAAATTTCTTAACGAGAAAAGTAGAGACGTGTTTTCCATGTAAATGCCCTAATCCGTTCCAGGTCTCCCCAAAATTCAGACATAAATGTTTTCTATAGCATGAAAATGCATAAAAATATGTAACAAATACATGTCACAATTAAATTATTGCACAATCAATTAGAGTTGTGCATAATGCAAAAAACAAAGAGTAAAGAATAAAAATGCTGGTCATTTTACTGTGTCATCATCATTTTTGCCCACTTCAGTTCATGTTGTCTCTCAGAAGTTTTTGCCTTGGGTTTTGTAAAGAACTGATCTAAGGATGGTTGCTTTTGTCGGGTTTTAACAATCCTTTGAAAATGTCCGAGGCAAACATCAGCATAGTGAGCGATCGCCGGACTGGTGAACACTTTTTCTGGGTACGTAAAACTATCGTAATACCTCATGGCCCGAGGGGCGATTGACTAGGATGCCGCAGAGACCCATATCTATCTATTTATCTATCTACACACATACGGTAGAGCTCCCTCTTGGGATGCCAGGAAGTTGCTAGGTAATAGCCAATGGCAGAGAAGCTATAAATATGTTGCGTTCAGGAAACTCAGAGCTGCGAATAGCAGCCCAAACTGTATTTCTACAGTACATTTTCATAACTTGAAAATTTCGTATGAAGAGACGTTCGTAAGTAGAGGTATCACTGTATTGACAATAATTTTCTGTAATTAAATCTAAGTCAATTTTGAACATTTGAATCGAAACAATAAGGACTGCTGAAGCAACCAGATCCTGGACACAAGTGGCTGTAAGGAGTTTATTCAGCAGGGTGTCCGGACTCTCCCTTAGAGATGGAGTGAGAAACCCTACTTCGTGGATTTTCATCTTTCGCGGGTGGTCCCCATAAACGTGATAAGTGAGGAGTCACTATATTCTTGATTTCATCTTGGATGGTAATTTAGTTGCTTTGGTGGTAAACTGAGATTTTCATCCCAGAAATCTCATCCATTCATTATTTGATCTGCTTATACTCACAAGGGTGGTGGACAAATATACTACATGAGTAAAAATTAATTGATTAATCGACAACTAATCGATTAACAAATGAAAAAAAAACACAATTATTTAGCTAAGCAATTGAGGCCTTGTTTGAACGTCAAATTGTCCAAATCCTACGAATTCCAGCCTCATTTGTCCAACAGTAAATATTCTCAGATTTCTGTAGCCATCCAAGAAAGCAGACTGATTTTCTTTGTTTTTCAAAATAAGACTTTTGCAAGTTTGGTTTGGAAAACAGGAACCAACATTTTTATCATCGTATCAACCAAACCAGAGCGAAGCTGTGGTCAAGTGGGTAGCATGTCTGCCTCACAGTGCAGAGGTGCAGGGTTCAATTCTGGCTCCGGCCTTCCTGTGTGGAATTTGCATGTTCTCTTTCCACCTGCATAGGTTTCCGTGTACACCAGTTTACTCCCACATGTCAAAAACATTGATGGGACTGGTGGGGTGTGGGGTTGCTTTTCCTAACTTTGTGACCATTGTTCACAGCACCGTGTCCCTTCAACATGCTCTTTCATCAACGATCGCCACTGGACATGTCACTACAAAATCTCTTTGACTGGGGCAGTTGGGGTTTAAGGTTGGGGATGTGATGTGTGATGCCTGCCCCTCAGAAACACCTCAACCACTTCCCCTATGTCTGCTCCTGCAGCTGACTCCAGGCAAAAGTAACTATAAAAATACACCTTTCATTATACAAGAAAAATGATGCAGTGGACTACAAACAAGATGTATCACACACTTGCATATCACTGCATGCAGTGATATGCAGCACCCATCACTGCTTATGTGTGCTGCAAAAATCAACAAATGAGCAAGCTATTTTTAACTGCTTTTTCAACTTTGTTTAAGAGACATGTTTTTGAACTGTGGGAGAAAGCCAGAGTACAATGAGAAACCCACAGAAGAATGGGGACAGCATGCATGGCCATATGTGAAGGCTGCAGCCCAATTGTGAGGTGGATGTGCTAACTATTTGTCCATTATGCCGCCCTTGTTTGACATAAACTTCACGCGTGCTTATAAATTGCATAATATGCATGTGTAATTTAAAAATTACATCATGTATAATTCTACCCTTAAATTATTGATAACATGCATTTAACAAGAACATATGAGACTTCATATTACTTTAAAGTATTAATGACATTCACCTTGAATTAAGTTTATTGATGTTTATGTAACACCCGCGTAATTTAAATCATTCATTTAAACCATTGAAATGAATGCAAATGCAATTCAACCCCTTTAAAAATTTATAACGTTTTTTTTTAAATCAGAAAAATTAGTCTCACATACTGTTGATTCCCCATGATCTGTTAGCATTAAGCTCGAGAACTTGTAAAAGACGTTTTATGGTTTGGTAAAATGCTCAACGTGTAGTTTGTGTTTTTATTTTCAATTGTACAGAAAACTTCAAGTGGGAGTGGCAATAAACAACAGTTGCAGGTACCTTCACACTTTGTTGTGAAGTTCGCTGCTGTCATCTAGTGGTGGATTGCCTGAGGCTTACTCTTGTGTCAAATATTTGCTTGCAAGACAAACGGGAAAATGCACACTTGTCATTTGTGGAACAAATCATTTGTCCGTTTTGATCAATTTAAATGAAAGGAAGTGATTTATTTTAAAAGACAGATGTTGTTACGGACTAAACTCTGAATTGTGTTTTTTCAAATGGAAGCCGTACACATACATGAGGAAAAACTGAGATACATCTGGGGATTACAGAGGAGTGTTTATCTTATGTGCGATGCATTTAAGGTTTACACATGCAAAAAGCAACAGCTGGATTGCTCACACCAACCGATTTAGAAGGTGATCTATTAACCTGAAAAATTGCAGCGGCGTTCGCCTTGCACATGTTGGGATTGAGCGCGTGCAGTTTGATTTATCAAACCTGTTTTTTTCTGATTCAGGAAACTTTATTTATCCCCATGGGGTAATTGTGACAAATAGCACGTGCAAATTAGCTCCGGCGTAGCCCCGGAAAAGAGCTTATACCTCAGGGAGGTGGGTCAAATATTTGCTCCGGAGCAAATGCTCGTTTGCGAAGCAGCACGGGTGTAAATTTGCACATGTGAACGCAACTTGGTTAAATTTGCTCCAGAGCAAATGCTTGTGAAGAGTACGTATGGCGAGAATGCGTTGCTTTCGTGCTCTGTCGGACTTCCGTAATGGGTTGATTCATAACGACACAAGACTTGGCTAGTAACATCTTTCCTTTTGTAGGAGACTGGACTGTCTCGGAGTTGTTTGTTCCTTTGTTGTTTGTTCACAACCCCCTGCCCCCCATAGAATTTATTTTGTGATTTCCTCTCTTGATTTTCTGTTTGGCGCATTTGTGTTTGCTTTTCTGAGTGTCATTGAAGTCATCGTTCATTTACGTTTTCTTGGGCGGTCACTCTCGAGCAGAAGGCACGGAAACCAAGAAGGAGAAGGACGTGCCGGTCCAGTCGTCGCTTGAGTTGTGTATATACAGTACGTTTTAAAAAGAACCAACACGACAGCTCGTTTGTTTTCTGTCGTTTTGCTCCGCTGCAGAAACTGCCGTGTGAACGCAAGTGGGGCATACCAGCGGCTTTGTACGTGTGTACGCTCCACACAATTTGCTGCGGTGCAAAATGTATCGCAACAAAATATATCGGTGCAGCGCCGGAGCGAATGTGTGCCGTGTGAACGGCCCTAATTAGACAAGACAAATCGCGGGACGTTTCGATTGTGTGCAGTTTTGCTCCTGTCTACCCGGGGATCTTTGCAGCTGTTTAACAGCAGAACACCGCAACATGTTAAATGAACATCCCAGTGGCGTCCTCAAATAATATTTGCATGCCTCAGACATTGCATTCACCTTTAGTGGAAGAACAGCATTGCACATTCCTGTGCTCCCTTGTGTCAATATTTAAAATGGTTCTTAACTCCTCCTATGATATATTTTTCAATGATTTCTGAGGGGATGTGAAAAGGGGAATTGGTTGGTTGTGAGGAATGTTGATTTGTATAAGCTTTGGCTTGACCATACTAAATGGGCATATAGCCCTGCTCCCCATGACCACCGTGCATGGGACCAGACCTTGGTCTTATAAAAAAAAAAAGTGGATTGACAGCATTTCTAGTTGAGGACCACTGGTGTATATACTTGGCTTCCAAGAACGATTACAACTCGTGAAAAATGGCTGCATGCTTTTTCTATTTACACATTTCCAGTTGTTTGTCATCCCTGAACAAATGAACTGAGCACAACACTGTTCATTTCAAAGAACTGAAAAACAAGTACAAGCCTTAGTGTTGATGGCAGTATTCAAAGTGAGACAAAAAGAGATCTAAGCCTCTTTCCAAAATGACATTTCAGTATTTATTTTGGTCTGTCTCTTGGGAGTGCGCATACAATGCTTTCACTGCGAAAAGAGTTTTTGGGGACAGAAATTCCAAAGGGTGGGGGGGGGGGGGAGCATTGAGCATGCAACTGAAAATAGTGGAAAACACAATATTTCTGAACATGTATACTCTCTCCTTCAAAAGGATTGGACTGGTGAGTACAATTGTCACCATAGATGGAAAACATTTGGGCTTGACGGATAAACGATCAACATTTCAGCCTTTACTTCCAGGTACATACTGTACATCTGGATATGATACAAAACTTATAGCCTGTTTTACCCATGTGAACTAAAATATTGAAACATGTGAATGGCAAATGTGTTCTGTTGCCCAGGTTTTCTCCTATTACATCAAATGCACTACATAGTGAAAAAAATATTAATGCTCAGTTGAGGTTTTACTTGTGAAGACTGCATTTCTACTAAGTAGGCAAAAACATGTGACCATTGCACAAACACTGGCCATAAAATGATAAAACATTGTGGACAAACAACCATTTGTGCTCACATTTACACCATATGACATTTGAAAGCACAGGTGTCAAAGTGCGGTCCTCGAGGGCCGGTATCCTGCATGTTTTCCATGTCTCCCTACTGGACCACACCTGATATATGATCAGAATCATTATCAGGCTCTGATAGAGCTTGCTAAAACTGAACGGTTCTGATGTAATGTATCCTTCCTCTGTAAATTTGTAATTTATGAATCTAAACGTCGCCTAATATGTAGACTCACATCAACCTCTGAAATTATTCGAATGATCACCCCAGTATTAAGGATTTTAGGGTGTTTGCTTCTTCATAGCCTGCTGACTACCAGGAAAAAAAATGTTGTCCAGTCACATTTATTTTGAAATTCCCCAATCTATGTGAAGTAATTGGTCTACTCCAAAAGAAAATTTTGAAATTCCACTACATGTTTTAAACCAGGGGTGCCCAAACTTTTTGGACCGAAGATCTACTTTTCGATTAACTAACCTCCCGGGATCTACCCTTACCGCACATGCGCATGCACGCACACACACACACACACACACACACACACACACACACACACACACACACACACACACACACACACACACACACACACACACACACACACACACACACACACACTCCCCTGGGCCCTCCTAGATTCTTATTCTTTGCCCATGCCCTCGGTGAATTGTACACGAAGCAAACTCTGAATGAGAATAATGACAAGAAAAGATAGAGCGCTACAGCTCTGATCACAAGCTGCAATTGCAGACTGCTGAGCGATAACAACTTCCGGTGACGTAATCACACGCTATTGTGAAATTTAGACTGATAGGATGATTAGGGTGCAGCATACATTAACACAAAAAATATATATTACTAACATGTACAAAGACACAGAAATGGTTGTTTGTTTTTTTTCTCCTCGACACTCCTCGGATCTACTTGGGACCTGTCTTAAATCTACCGGTAGATCAGGATCGACGTAATGGGCACCCCTGTTTTAAACACTTGAATACTAGCTCAAATACACTTAAAACAACTCAAACAACACTTTACGTGTGCATAAGAGTCTTGCCAACAGCATTTCAAGACAAAATGTGTTTGATAAAAAGTATTACTTTTCCTCTTCCCATAAAAGTGCTTGCTTCACTGAGGGAAGCCATTTTCTTACTTTTTCTAACCCCTAGAAATTTGGTATCATTGGAAAGCACTGAATGTCCTCTTTAGAGTAACAAAAGGAGTTAATGTGATTGGATGCACTGGGTGGGAGATATTTAGGTTCACAAATGTCCTCTACAGAGGACAAATTTAAACTTCTGGTAGTCAGGACGATAGAGGCACTCGCTGCAAAGCTTTTGTCACTTCACGAGAGAAACGCGTCGTCTATAACATACAAAACACATGACGTGTCTTCCCACACAATGCCACACTTAGAAGAAATGTGCAGGATTGTTGCATGCAAACATTGACATATTCATCACATATATGCCTGCATACCGACCATTATTTTCAGTAATGTCATGATTGGCAGTAACTGATAAGACTGGTCATCAAGCAAACAAAAATGACATCACTGTTTCTGTATATTTTTAATGTCTTAGTGATTAGCAACTCAACATGAGTACAGTATTTCACAATTGAAAATTAGATACTATGATAAAATAAAATAATAATAATAATGCATTATATTTAAAAGTGCCTTACGAAAATACAATGTAAAAATTAGTAAGTGAGATATTATATAAAAACAGGACATAAAATCATAAAAACAATGGAAGAGCTATGTGTTGTAGGCAATCCTGAACAGGTGTGTTTTTAGACAGGACTTGAAAGTGGAAAGAGGTGTGCAGATTTGGAGGTCCGGAGGTAGGTTGTTCCAAAGCTTTGGAGCAGCGTGACTGAAGGCTCTGGCTCCCATGGTGCTCAAGCGGGCATGGGGCACTGACAGGCAGAGGGAGGACAAGGATCTGAGGGAGCGAGAGGGGATATGCACCTGGAGAAGGTCGGACAGGTAAGGAGGGGCCAGGTTGTGGCTGGCCATATATGTATATAGAAGCAGTTTGTAATTGATGCAATGTTGAACAGGGAGCCAGTGGAGCTGTTGGAGAACGGGGGTGATGTGCTGCTGGGAAGATGTTTTTGTGATGATGCGAGCAGAGGCATTTTGAACCAGCTGGATTTTATGGAGGGACTTTTGAGGTAGGCCGAAGAGGAGAGTGTTGCAGTAATCAAGGCGGGCTGTGACAAGACTGTGGACAAGAATAGCAGTGGTGCGGGGGGTGAGGGAAGAGCGAAGTCTGGTAATATTGCGGAGGTGGAAATAAGCAGTGCGGGTGATGGTGTTAATATGTGAGTGGAAGGTGAGAATGCTATCCAGAATGACACCCAGACTCTTGACTTGGGGGCAGGGGGACACTAGGGAGCTGCCAATGTTGAAGGAAAAACTGTTTACTTTAGATAAAGTGGATTTTGTGCCAAGAAGGAGGACTTCAGTTTTATTAGCTTTTAATTTAAGAAAGTTTGTTGTGAATCATGTTTTGAGTTCGGAGAGGCAAGGGGTGAGGGAGTGGGGTGGGAGTATGGAGTTTGGCTTGCAGGAGAGGTAGAGAAGGGTGTCATCAGCAAAGCAGTGAAAGTGGATATTACATTTGTGGAGGATAAGGCCAAGAGGCAGGAGGTAAATGATGAAGAGAAGGGGACCTAGGACAGATCCCTGTGGTACACATGTGGTGACTGGGGAGGGCTTTGAGGTGAAGGATTTGAGATGGACAAACTGAGTGCGCCCGGTGAGGTAGGAGTGGAACCAACTGAGGGGAGTGTGGGCGAGACCAATGGAGGAGAGTCTATTGAGGAAGATAGGGTGAGAGATTGTGTCAAAGGCGGCGCTCAAGTCTAAGATGATGAGGATGGAGACTAAACCGGAATCAGATGCTATGAGATCATTTACAATACGGATTAGGGCAGTCTCTTTGCTGTGGTGGGGGCGGAAACCGGACTGAAAGTGTTCATAGAGAGAGTGAAGGGACAGGTGGGAGTGGAGTTGAGCAGCAACAGTTTTTTCTAGGATTTTTTAGATAAATGGAAAGTTGGAGATGGGGCGGAGGTTATCGAAGTTGTTGGGTCAGAGCCATGTTTTTTCAGTGTGGGGGTGATAGCAGCGGTTTTGAAGAGTGATGGGACAATACCAGAAGAGAGGGTGGAGTGGATAATAGCAGATATGAGAGGAAGGAGAGAAGGAATGAAGAGAGGGGATCAAGCTGGCAAGTGGCGGGCTTGGATTTGAGTATGAGGTTGGAAAATTCAGCAGTCGTGGGTGGAACAAAACTGGAGAAGAAATGACAAGGAGAGGGAAGGTTCAGATGGGGGGGCAGGCAGGTTTTGAAGGAGTGGGTGATGGATCTTAAGGATTTTGTGATTGAAGTGCTCCATTATGGAGTTGCAGGTTGCTGTGGAGTACAGGTGGAGGGGGAGAGAATTTGGTGGCCGGAGTATTTTGTTCATGACGGCGAAGAGAGTTCTTGAATTTCCTTCGTTGGAGAGGATGAGGCCGGAGTAGTAGCTGGATTTGGTTTGTGCAATTTGGTCCTTGTATTTAGTGATATGGGTAGTGTACATGTCCTTATGGATGGTGAGACCGGTTTTCTTATAGAGTCGCTCAAGTTGGCGGTTTTTTATTTTATTTCAATGACCTAAGAGCAGGTGTAAACCAGGGAGCAGATGTAGAGAATGAAGCAGTCCTGGTCTTCAGGGGGGCGAGAGAATTTAGAATATTTGTGAGGCAGGCATTGTAGTGAGCGGTGAGGTCATCCGGGTTTGAAAGGGCGTCTGGGGGCGGGGAATGGTCGATAATGGAGCTGAAGGTGTCAATGTTGATATTTTTGGTATTACAAAAAGAAATGAGGCGGGAGGTCTTGATTGAAGCGAGACGGAGTACGGTGTTAAAAGTGAGAAGGAAATGATTGGTTTCAGGAAAAACATCAGTAGTGGGCTTGGAGGGGGAGAGGCCAGAGCAGCAAACCAAGTCTAATGTGTGGCCTTTGATGTGGGTGGGGAAGTCAATAAGACAGTGTATCGCGAGGCTCTCCAGGTAGGATGAGAAGTCTCTTGTGAGTGGCAGGTCGGGGTTGTCCATGTGAATATTGAAATCTCAGGGCAAAATTAAATTTGGTGAGAGAGTGGATAAGTGTGTGATTAAGCTGGAAAATTCTTTGATAAAATCGCTATGTGGCCTCGGGGGTGATAAACTGTAGCAATGATGGTTGGCGAGGGTCCAGGGAGTTTAAACACCAGACATTCAAAAGAGCTTGATGCAGGGACGGAGACAGGCAAGACTTTCCACTTCTCGCGGTGGATTGCCACGGGGACGGCAGATGTAGAAAAAGCCGGGAGGAGTGGAGTCATTCAGAGCAGCGAAGTCGTGTGTTTGTTGCCAGGTTTCTGTTAAAACGAGGAAGTCAAGTTTGTGTTCGGCGAGGACATCTTGAATGAGGTGTCCCTTGTTCGTGAGTGAGCGGATGTTCAGCAGTCCAAAGTGGACGGCGGAGGTGTCATGTTTGACGGTGGCAGTGCTGTTAGCCGACCTAGCCAGGCAGGCTACTGCATGGTAGTTGGTGTTGCGGCCGCGGTTTCTGGAAGGACGTTGAGAAGTGGACCAGGTCAAGTTGATTGAGCCAGGGTTTTTATAGTCAACATGTCTACGCGACCCGCGGTGAATGTAGCGACGTCGAGGCAGGCGAGCGATGTCAGGATGATGGTGCAGCTCCGGCGGTGGGGGCTCCGGTGCAGTCCTCCGGATCCGGAGAAGATCCGCGACAGAAAAGTGGAGCAGTCCTGTCACTGGATGAAGAACGTCAGAAATAACCCAAAGGAGGCGAAGTTGTGGCGTCCCATGACGAGGGAGAAAGGTGCGGTGACAGCCGGTAAGTTTAAGCTACTGGCGTTAGCCCATGGACTAAGTTACGAATTGGGGTTTGATTGGTCGGATGAAGCTATGATTTGTTACATCAATCAGTCCAAACTGTCCAAAACAGAAGGGCAAAAGAAAAATCAGAAGGAATATCTGAGCTTTGAAAAGTTTGGAGTGAGAAGCGGCGACATACACGCCAGCGTCCTCTCACCCCGGAAGTTTTGTCTGCCTGGACGGGATAATAAAAGCGTTCCTTTTTGAAATCTGTGCCTCAATGGGGGGGATAAACATCTTGGTGGCTGGACACCGAGAGACATACAACTGCCAATTTTCGGAACTGGCTGGATTGATTGTTGGTGAAATGGGTGTCCGTAGGTACTCTATGTTCTATGACTCTACTCTAGGTAGCAGTGTTGCAATAAAAGTACAGTTGAGATGAAAATAGTTCTGCTGTTAATAGCCTTTGAAGAAAATACTGTGCTTTGCTACACTCTGGCCTTGTAGTTTTGCTTCCTGACATACTTAACCCGGTTAGGGACGATTAAAGGGACTGACGAAAACCCACATCTGTCCTTGCTTAGTCCGTCCATTTTAAAAGACTTTTCCTCCTCCGTCATTCGACCCGTAATGGGCACCCGTAATGGACACCCATAATGGACACCCATAATGGGCACCCGTCCGGGACGGATGGATGGACCGTTACGTCCCAGAGATGGAATGCCCATCTCTGGTGACATCATTGCGTGCATGCATTATGGGGTCCAACATATATATTTTTGAAGGGAATCATTTAACTTTTATAATTAATGGTTATCAACATAATTTACTTCACACTATAACAGGCAAGCAACATGACTTGGGAGGTTATTGTTGTTGGTTCACAGTCATAGTTTCATAAATTGGATTGCATACCTGTTCAAAATCTTTCGCAACACATTAATGGTGCAGACCGGAATAAACATGAACTTATTTAGCCCTTTTCAGCAGTAAAAATGAATATTTTATTAGGAATTAATTTGACAACTTCATTATTTCATTAGTTTTTTGCATTGCTCATGCAGTGAACAATGCAAAAAAAAGAAAAGAAAATATATGTCCTTCTACTTCATGGGCAAGATGACCAGAGAGTGTAACTTGTGTCCAGTTATGAACATCTTTTACACTACGGCAAAAAAAAAGAAGAAGGAAATATATATCCTTCTACCACACGGGCCAGATGACCAGAGAGTGAACATCTTTTACACTACGGCAAAAAAAAAGGAAATATATGTCCTTCTACTTCACGGGCAAGATGACCAGAGAGTGCAACTTTTGTCCGGTTGTATTTATTTGGTTATTTATTTATTTTTCTGCTTGGCTCTCGACGAAGGCGGACGCTTTGGCTGGTCTCTTGATGCAATCGACAAAATTTTCTCGACGAGAAGGGCAGGCAGTGGGGAGCCTGCTTGCCCCTCGGGACATTTGCTGCCGGATACACCCTAGATTCATTGCCCCCTCTGAACACACCTCCTTGAAACCTGAAAATGGTGGTGGTGGTGGGGTGGAAAAGACACTTTTCATTCATCGGTACTGTACTGTACATTGTCAGTGCTCTGTTACATTTAGGTTTCCTTATCTTCTGATTTCATTATTCTTCTGTGTTCATCATTGCCAACCCCATATATTTCTCTGCTGTGTCCTTCATTGCTCCTTCATTTGGATCACTTGATCCGTTGCAGTGTATTTGTGTTGTCACCTGCTTTCACTTTGTCAGCACTAAAACAATACATTTTTGGATGTTGTCCTCTGCATAATCAAATATCCAGCTATGAATGCACCAGTAGGCATTCAGGTTCTATGGCAGAGAGGCTCTGAGGTTGAGTTGGGGAAAAATAACGTCGCAGCTGCTTAATGTGCCTCGGTACAACCTCATTATGATAATGATCTTAGAATGGCTTTGAAGATCAAAGTGTTCTTATGGAAAAATCCACTGAGGGTTGTTTTGTAATCTGTGTTCAGGATTATATAATGTATGCATAGTATCACTCCTTCTCCAGCTCAACTTAATTTAAAAAAAAAGATCAACACAATGATACATGTTCTTTGTCAAAACATGGTGCATGGTAGCTCATTGTAGTTTAAATTTTTGATCATCTCAAGGAATTCTATAGGTCACATACTACTCAGTTTCTTCTGCCGAGATGTGCAACAGATTCTTTCAGTTTTTCATTGATAAGGTCTCTACAGCTAGGACTCCGGTCTCAAATACCACCTCCGGTCTCAAATATAAACTTCTCTGACTGATTGGTCAACTGCTTACACTTGTCGGGAAGGCGGGGAATTTATTGGTGTGAGACCCCAGAGAAGTTTGTAAACCTGCTGAAATGACCAAAAAAAACCCCCCGATTCGGAGCACAATGATGGAAAAAAAAGGAGAGAAGAGAAAAAGAGGAGAGGAAAATGGGAGACCGAGAGGTCGAGGTGTTGCTCCTTTTTGCTTGTCCTATTACATGTCACAAGTCAAGAAATGAAGGAAATATTCAGCGTTACATTTTCCATAGTGTGATATGTCATATCAAATCCCGCCAAAGGGCCCCACATTGGCTATACGCACATGAGCTTGATCGGAACTGCACAGTTAAACTTAACACGTGCAATAAGAGTGAGTCATCAAAGTGAGTTTCTTACACAAGTATACATTACATGTGTGCTTATGATGTTGTTAGTTTTATTCTTGCTGAGCAATGAATATATATGCATGTTGAAGCATATAAATGAAATCTACTTGGGTGTATGCTGCTAATAGATGCACACCTTATTTGAGTTGAGTTTAATGTTGAGTCACGAAGACAAACAAGGTACATACTATTTTAGGGGGATTTTAACTTAAACCTTCATTGAGGGAGTACAAATTGTTTATTTCCTGAATACAATTGTGAACAGACTGAATGTAAGCATTTTTTTAAATCCCTTGATAATTCTAAACATGCTTCTACATACAGTATCAATATTGAGTACCGATGTGTAGTTGTCAATAATTTGCTTCACACGGTTCTTTATACAATATCAATTATTGAGACGACTGAATATTATCAGTAGGGTGCACTGTTGGACAAGAAAATGTACTTGGTATTACAGGGTGAGCTCTTGACTCTTGAAATCAGCTAGGGTACATCTCATCTACAACCCGAGTGAGGACAAATGGTCTATAAAATGGTTGGATGGATGCATTATGTGCAGAAGCAATACCTTTTGAATGTTGAAATGACTCTAGTACAGTACATACAGTTTTGAGTTGAACTAATTTATTGACGTCATTATTCATTAAGATAAGGAGACAGGGGGCCCAAGTCTACAGGATGGGATGTACAAGGGCCACTGGGACCAAACAGTATCACCTCTGTCTTCTTTTCATTGAAATTAAAGAAATTTTGTTCTATCCAGGTTTTGATTTCTTACAATTGCAGATATTATTTTATTTTATTGAATAATATAGCCATCAATGTCTTACTTTGACAGAGAAATCACTGCAGCATTGTTTAGGTTTCACCGGTTGCTTTTCCATTTTCTAAGTAGCATGTTATCGCTGTCCTGTGAAATACACAAATGTCTATTTTCGTAATTTCATTAAAATTAATTAAATAAACGCGGACACCTTATTAACGTAAATATCGTGTGTTTCACAGGATAGCAATGACATTTTCATAAAAAATGTCATTGTAAATTATCCAGGGGTAAGCAATAGTAGACCATATATGTATCTAGATGAACAGTTATTTCAGTAGGAGGAGGAAAGATGCAGCCTGTTGCCACCTCTCAATGGTTTAACAGTCGATGTGTGAGAGAATGGAAGGCGATGGGTATTTCCAGACAATATATGGAATTGGCTCACATGTGAAAAATGATGCACCTAGAAGAGGATATCTGCAGCACGTTGTTTGTGTGAATGAGTTTGCGCATTTGGGCCGAGATTCTCCCTCCTCTTTCGCTCATACTCCCCACTATCCGATATTTCTTCCTGGTGAGCTTAATTTCATTGGCAGGGATATTATAGGCCGCATTCAGGATATAGCCCATCAGATGATGTATCCAATGCCTTCTCAAATTCTCCCCTCAGCCGGCAGAGAAGGCGGCACGGTGATCGACTGGTTAGCACGTCTGCCTCACAGTACAGAGGTGTAGGGTTCGATTTCGGATTCGGACTTCCTGTGTGGAGTTTGCATGTTCTCCTCGTGCCTGCGTGTGTTTTCTCGGGGGTACTCCGGTTTCATCCCACAATCCCAAAAAAATCATGCATGGCAGGTTAATGGAGCACTCTAAAAAGGTGTGATTGTGAGCATGAATGGTTGTTCGTCTCTTTGTACCCTGTGATTGACCTGCAACCGGTTCAAGGTGTCCCCCACCTACTGCCTATAGACAGCTGGCTCCAGCACGCCCCGTGACCCTTGTGAGGATAAAGCGGATTAGAAAATGGATGAATGGATGAAAAAAAGAAAAGCCAGAGTACACAGAAGCCAGATGAAGTAATACTGAGGATATACTCATTTGAATCACTCTGGGAAAGAGTCAGCACCCGCTCACTAAACCGGACCCAACGTTTGATTTGATGTATTTATTTGATATTCATATTATTTCTTTATTTGTTGATGTGTTGTCGCTGCCTTGTTTTGACGCTTGTGAGCTATTTGCTGTCACGTCCCGTGCCCGCCAGCAGGTGGCGGGCTTTTCCCTCCGCCCACTGCACACCTGTCCGTAATTTCGGGCTGATTATGTGCCTTTATTAAGAGGCTCCGGCAGTCCACTCACTGCCGGAGAATTCCACGCCGTGCCATTGTTCTCTCGTGCTAATTCTTCTATTGTAGATTACTCGTTGCCTTCTTGCCTTGCGGCCATTACTCTTGCTATTCGGGTTAGTCACTAAATTGTATACATCTATATTGCCTGATCAGTACTTCCTCGCACTTTGTTTTTTCAGCGAGCGTTTTCGGTTGTTTCCTTATTTCTTCCCTGGTCCTTATTTGACCAGCGTTTTTTGTTACTGTTTCCCGGTCGGGCTCTTTCTGTTCGTTATTAAAGACTTTTTGTGTTCATACAAAATCTTTTCGTGTCTGCTTTACCTGGGGATCCACCTCGTTATTTTGTTGTGCACGAGGCGATCTTTCATCGCCTCGGGCACAACGTGACAGAATTCTCCGGCCACCATGGATCCCGCAGACATCGAAAAAATTTTGTCCGCTCTTTCCCGACAAGAGCAATAGATGAGTCAGCAGGGCCAAGCCATTAAGGAACTCCGCGGCGCGGTCTCCATGCTGGCTCATCGGTACGATGATTTAGAACCTCGGTTGGTCCGGGTGGAGGAGCGGAGACCATCTCCCCCCGGGCTTCGTTCAATCATTCCTGAAGCGGCCTCCTCATATCCCACTATGACGAGGGAGCCATCGCTTCCACACCCCCCTCGCTACGGGGGTGAGCACGGGCAGTGTGGACACTTCCTCCACCAATGCTCCCTCATTTTCGACCAACAACCATCTGCCTTCGCTAATGACGCCGCGAGAGTGGCTTATGTTATGAGCTTGTTGACAGGTCCGGCGGCGTCATGGGCGATAGCAACCAGTGTCGCGAAGCCGATTCTCCGTACTTCGTTCCCCGACTTTGTGGCGGCGTTCCGCCGGGTGTTCCACCATCCCGTGCGGGGCAGAGAGGCAGAGGGCCGGTTACTCGCCCTCCACCAGGGAGAGCGATCGGTAGCAGACTACTCCATCGAGTTCCGGATCCTGGCCGCCCAGAGTGGATACGGTGATCGGGCGTTGTGTGGTCTGTTTCACCGCGTACTAAACCCTCAACTCAAGGACGAGCTGGCGACCCGCGACCACAGCACCGACCTGGAGGAGTTAATCGACCTCTCCCTCTTCATGGACAATCGCCTGAGGGAGCGAAGCCGGGAGCGTGGAGGTGATCGGTTCCAGTTCCGGCGTACACCCACGAAGGAACAGATGCAGCTGGGAGGCAAGGACGTTGGTGCGGAGGAAAGAAGGCGTCGTTTCAGCGATCGAGCGACGACTGACAGCGTTCAACCATCTCCTCACACCGCAACCAGCCATCCGGGGTCGTCATCCCCTTTCCAACCCGAGTACTGTGAGTCACGACCTCGCGCGCCACCCTTCGAGTCTAGGCGAGTCGACTCGCGGCCGGGACACCCCAACAGACTTGAGCTCGAGGGGGAGATATTTGGTGGGTCCCGGTCGTGGCGGGTTCGGGCTCTGGTAGACTCGGGGGCAGATGACTGTTTAATGGACACCAATCTCGCATCCGAGCTGGGTTGTTCCGTGGAGAAATTGGATCGATAGGAAGCGGGTTTGTGATCTGGATGGGCGCCTCCTGGCGGTAGTAACGCATAGAACGGAGCCGTTGAAACTTCAACTCTCCGGCAACCATGTCGAGCATCGCCGTTTTTACTTAATGCGGTCCCGCAACGCCCCGATCATTCTCGGATTACCCTGGCTTAAGACACACAACCCCGTGATTTCCTGGGTGCGCCCAGCAATAGATAGCTGGAGCCAGTATTGTTACCAGCACTGTCTACAATCGGCCGTCGGGAAGCACGAATGTGTCACACCCCCCGAGGAGATCTGCCTTGACGGAGTGACGGAGTTGCTATCGGGATCTTAAGGAAGTGTTCAGCGAGGATCGTGCGCGCTCTTTGCCCCCACACCGCCCCTACGATTGCGCTATGGACCTGCAGGCGGGCGCTCCGTTGCCGACCTCGCGGCTGTATCAGGTGTCCCAACCCGAGCGCGAGGCGTTGACGGAGTACATCAACAGCTCGCTCGCTGCAGGTCTCATTAAACCATCGCGTTCACCGTTAGGGGCGGGTTTTTTCTTCGTAGGGTAGAAAGACAAGACCCTGCGACCCTGCGTAGACTATCGTGGATTAAACGAAATTACAATTAAGAATAGATACCCGCTACCCTTGTTGGACTCCGCCTTCGCCCCATTACAATCAGCCACCATTTTCTCAAAATTAGACTTACGCAGCGCTTACCACTTGGTTCGCACCCGGGAGGGTGACGAGTGGAAAACAGCTTTTAAGACCCCTCTGGGTCATTTTGAATACTTGGTTATGCCTTTTGGGCTGACAAACGCTCCTGCTGTGTTCCAGAACCTGATCAACGACGTTTTAAGGGACATGATTAACATTTTTTGTTTCGTTTATCTTGACGACATTTTGATTTTTTCCCGGTCATTACACGAGCACCAGCAACACGTTAGGCTGGTCCTACAACGTCTACTGGAGAACCGGCTCTTCGTCAAGGCAGAAAAGTGTGAATTCCATGTCCCCGTCATCTCCTTCCTGGGGTTCATTATCGAACAGGGCAGGTTAAGAGCGGACCCCATTAAGACGCGTGCAGTCACTAACTGGCCGTTTCCTACCAATCGCAAGGAACTGCAGCGCTTTTTGGGGTTCGCCAACTTCTACCGACGCTTCATCCGCGGTTACAGTCAGAAGGCGCTCCCTTTAACCCGCCTTACGTCCATTAAGATCCCATTTAAGTGAGATACGACCGCGGATGCGGCGTTCGCGAACCTGAAGGCGGCGTTTACCAGTCCCCCCGTACTACAACATCCTGATCCTGATCTCCCCTTTATCGTGGAGGTAGACGCCTCGGATTCGGGGGTGGGGGTTGTGCTGTCCCAGCGTTCCCCGGTCGACCAGAAGCTGCACCCCTGCGCCTTTTTCTCCCGTCGTCTCAGTGCTGCCGAAGCCAATTACGACGTGGGCAACCGTGAACTGTTGGCTGTTGTGACCGCCTTGCAGGAGTGGCGGCACTGGCTCCAGGGGGCAAAGAACCCTTCACGGTCTACACGGATCATAAGAATCTCGCTTATCTCCGCTCCGCTAAAAGACTGAACGCCCGTCAGGCCCGGTGGGCCCTGTTCCTCACCAGGTTCGACTTTATCCTTACCTACTCTCCCGGGTCCAAGAACACCAAGCCCGACGCCCTTTCCCGTCTCCACGAACCTGCGGGGAGGGACCGGTCCCCGGAAACCATCCTCCCGGCCCAGTGCATCGTGGGGGCTGTCCAATGGGAGATTGAGCAGCGGATCCTGGCAGCCCTGGAGTGGGTTCAGGTGCCGGCGGGGTGCCCAGCGGGGAGGCTGTTCGTGCCTCCGCCCCTGCGATCGGAAGTTCTGCAGTGGGGACATGGGTCCAAGGTGGCATGTCACCCCGGGGTGAACCGGACGGTGCAACTCGTCGCCCAGCGGTTCTGGTGGCCGGAGCTCCGTAGTGACGTGACGGAGTTCATCAAGGCCTGCACCTCCTGCGCCTGCAGCAAGTCTTCCCATCAACCTCCGGCGGGACTGCTCCAGCCGTTGCCCAATCCTCCTCGCCCGTGGTCCCACATCGCTCTGGACTTCATCACGGGCCTTCCTCCTTCCCGGGGTCGAACTGTCGTGCTCACGATCGTGGACCGCTTCTCCAAGGCTGCTCATTTTGTGCCTTTGTCCAGGTTGCCGTCGGCGCTGGAGACCGCCGACCTCCTCGTCAAACACGTCTTCCGTCTCCACGGCATTCCGGCGGACATTGTGTCGGATCGGGGGCCCCAG
This sequence comes from Hippocampus zosterae, assembly GCF_025434085.1. Lineage (NCBI taxonomy): Eukaryota > Metazoa > Chordata > Actinopteri > Syngnathiformes > Syngnathidae > Hippocampus > Hippocampus zosterae. Next base: position 20,983,916 of record NC_067462.1, on the reverse strand, counting down.
TTCGTGTCTCGCGTCTGGAAGCGGTTCTGCTGGTCCCTCGGAGCTACAGCCAGCCTGACCTCGGGATACCACCCCCAGTCCAATGGACAGGCTGAGCGCGCCAACCAGGATCTGGGGGCGGCCCTCCGCTGTGTGTGCCTCCACCGTCCCGCATCCTGGGTCGACCACCTACAATGGGTGGAATATGCACACAACACCCTCGTCTCTTCCGCCACAGGCAGATCGCCATTCATGACGGCTTACGGTTACCAGCCGCCGCTGTTCCCGTCCCAGGAGGGGCAGGTGGAGGTCCCTTCTGTACAGCACCACCTTAAGTGGGCCCATCACGTGTGGAAGGAGGCCCGGGCTGCGTTGTCCCGCACTGCGACCCGGAACCAGCAGATCGCAGATCGTCGTCGGCGCCCGGCGCCCTCATATGTGGTGGGACAGAAGGTGTGGCTGGCAACGAGGGATCTTCGCCTGGCCGGCACGTCTGCAAAGCTGGGACCCCGATTCACTGGACCATTCGAGGTCGAGGCCGTCATCAGTCCCGTCGCAGTCAGGCTCCGGTTTACCGGCCACCATGAAGGTTCACCCCGTGTTCCACGTCTCCCTGCTCAAGCCTGTGTCTTCCAGTGCCTTGGCGCCTTCTCCCGCTCCGCCACCACCTCCGCGGGTGGTCGATGGTGGCCCGGTGTACGCGGTACGTGCCATCCTGGACTCTCGGCGCAGGGGCAGGGGTTTCCAGTACCTGGTCGACTGGGAGGGCTACGGGCTGGAGGAGCGGCAATGGGTGCCCCGCTCATGGATCCTTGATCCGTCCCTTTTGCGCGACTTCCACACTGCTCATCCGTCCAAGCCGGGTAGTCCGCCGGGAGGCGTCCATTGAGGGGGGGGGGGTACTGTCACGTCCCGTGCCCGCCAGCAGGTGGCGAGCTTTTCCCTCCGCCAACTGCACACCTGTCCGTAATTTTGGGCTGGTTATCTGCCTTTATTAAGAGGCTCCGGCAGTCCACTCACTGCCGGAGAATTCCACGCCATGCCATCGTTCTCTGGTGCTAATTCCTCTATTGTAGATTACTCGTTGCCTTCTTGCCTTGCGGCCATTACTCTTGCTATTCGCGTTAGTCACTAAATTGTATACATCTATATTGCCTAATCAGTACTTCCTCGCACTTTGTTTTTTCAGCGAGCGTTTCCTGGTCGGGCTCTTTCTGTTCGTTATTAAAGACTTTTTGTGTTCATACAAAATCTTTTCGTGTCTGCTTTACCTGGGGATCCACCTCGTTATTTTGTTGTGCACGAGGCGATCTTTCATTGCCTCGGGCACAACGTGACATTTGCATGCAGTTTAGGGATATGTGCATGCTTGCTGTATTCTGTGAATGTAAACTAGAGGTAAGATCGGGCTGCCTGAGCCCGAGCATGAGCCCAACCCGACCATGACAGGTCGGGCCTTAAAATGTCAATCATTGCCTCCGGTTCGGGTCGGGCTTCTCTTTCACTGACTTTTTTTTGTTTTGTTTCGAGAATAGTTTTGGACACGAGAGACCATGGTTCGCAAAAAAACAGTCGCCTCATCACAACACATACTGTACTAAACTCTTGCAATGACAATTCAAAGAACTCCTTCCAGTCTCTGTTGAGTATCCACCCGTCATTGTTCGTCTTTGTCTCTCTACTACTCTGTCTTAAAGTGCCGCACTAGATTCTTAAGGACGTACTGCTGCGGTGGTTTACGGCCCAATTTTCAACCCGTCAAAATGACGGACGGCCTTAAATTTTCCCCGTCCACTCTTAAAAAAAATCTGTCAATGATGGAAAATTGTCGGTTAATGTAACCTCTTCAGAAACAGAAATACAAAAGATGTAAATGTCTATACAGTCTTGTTTAACTTAGACTTTGTTACAAAAGACAGGCTTTGTTATCAGAAATCACCCCTCTACCGCCTGAGTCCTCACAAATAAAATATGAATAGTCGGGTTTGCTTCAGGCTGGGGCCTGCAAATCAAGCTAAGTGATCGGGCTCGGGTCGGGTCGGGCTTAAAAACCCTCGGGCCGGTTCAGGTCGGGCTCGATTTTTTTAGGACCGACCTTAGCTCAAATGTAAACACAGCCATATCAAATACGGTGTATATAACTTTTCATGTACACATATTGTAAATAAACATAAAACAACAACATCAACTTGGGCACAATGCAAAGAATTTCTTGTGTATACATTGGTCCACAAATATTTGGAGACTGAGCCTTTTTAGCATTTTCACTGTGTACAACACCACAATGGATTGGAAATTAAACAGTCAAGATGTGCTTTAAGCGCAGACTCTAAGCTTTGATTCGAGGGTATTTACATCCAAATCAGACTAACGGTATAGTAATTACAACACATTTTATACATGCCTCCATCTTTTTAAGAGACCAAAAGTAATTGGACAATTGGCCACTCAGCTGTTCCATGGCTAGGTATGTGCCATTCTCTCATTAGTTTACTTACAAGGAGCAGATAAAAGACCTTGAGTTCATTTCAAGTGTAGTATATTTATTTGAAATCTGGTGAGGTCATTTCTCAATCTGAATTTCAATTGAGCTGTTATCAATGAAGCAAGCCATCATTAGGCAAAAACAAAAATTGAAACAAACCTATTTGAGAGAGAAAGAGGAAAAACAATAGGCATGGCCAAATCAAGCGTTTGGTACATTGTTAAAAAAAAAAAAGACAGAAGACAGCAGTAAGCTCACCAACTCCCAAAGACCCGGAGGACCATGGAAAAAAGCGTGGTGGATCACAGACAAATCGTACTTATGTATTTATTTAATGACTTTATTTCATTGGGACAGTGCACATTCCTCAACACAAGAATTAACAGTGTAAATGCGCGACTTGTCATGTTTTGAGTTGTGACCAACAGGTGGCACTGTGGGGCTTTTCCCTGCAGCTGTACACCTGTTGGTCGTTAGATAATTAGCGGCTTTAAAAGGACTCCCAGCCCGAGCACTCATTGTCGGGTCATTGGTGCTCTTTGCTACTGTCATGTTCGTTTGTTGCTGTTTGCTCTTGGCTACTGTCATGTTTGTTTGTTGCTGTTTGTTCCTGTCAGGTTTGTTTCGGTCATACTTCTGTTATTGAGTTTTTAGCTTCTGCTAGTGATGGGTCCATGAGGCGTCATGAGGCGTGTCGACACAATGACACACTGTGTTGATACTGTACTGATGCTGTGTCGCTGTCCACTGCCACCTGCTGGACCTTCAAAATCCCTGCAGCCAACCCACTTGACAGACTGAACAAACTGATTTGATGATGACGTGTATACAATGCACTACCTCACTCTACCCAATGACTGGTACTGAATGAGTTAAAAGCTCAGTGTAGCCACAAGCGCCATTGTTTATGTTGTTGTTTAAGATGTTTATATTGTTTATATTGTCTATACTGTTCAGATTACATGTCTTTTTTTATACAGTGTAGCTGCTATCCTTTCTTAGTTGTGTGTGTTTAATGCACAGCATGTTTGCATGCATGTATGCACTGAGGATTGAGAGGAAGAAATTTCAGCAATGCTGCATGTCACACATAAAGCATATTTGACAAAAAAGATGACATTGAGCCTTGACAATATCATTCACATCCATGCATTCATATTGTATCATTCAATGTGTTTCAATAATGTGAATGAGGATGCTTGTGGGCTTTGTCTTCACAAATTTTGATTTAGAAAAATACGATGCTCCAGTGTTTTAAATTTCAATCTGTTGCATTTAATGCATGCTATTTCCACTGTGGAGAAGACACACACACAATGGAATAAGACATGTCAAAAATCCGAGAGGCACTTGGTGAGACAATGAGATTTTAATGAATACCATATTCTCCAAAGGTAGATCAAAATTGCTCTACGCGGCGGACAATTTGTATTTGTCCGGAAGCTGCTCCATAATATGCACGTACTGTAGCAACGTCACTCGAGTGAAGCGCGTCTCAGCAGTCGATAGTCTGCTGCTCTCAGCTGTGCGCGCGAGCAGTACTTGCGGCGCCGACCCAACCCAAGCCACATATTAAGCTTTGAACTACGACAACAGCTAAACTAGCCTAGCCGATGTAATGATGGTCAGCAGACAAGGTTTACATTTTATGTGACTTTTAATAGCAACGTGGCAGAGTCATCAAACATGCGGTGTGCTCACTCGCATTTTCTGGAACTCCCCCTTATAGGCAGGACCTCTCAATCAACTGGAGTATGACGTACAGTACAAACGTTCATAAAGCACTTCTCATATAATAATAGCCTATTATATGACAGCCGGCATGACGCTAGAAGTCAGGCGAACACATTTTTTCTGATAATCAGTGTGTTTTCCGTATTGCCCAAACATATATTTTTATTCGAACGAGGGTGGGGTCTAGCTTGTTTCGGCAATCGGCATCGGGTTGCCAGACACACTTCCTTAGGATACACTGTGCGGGCTTTTGCTGCATCAACGACCCCTGCACTGAGTCGACGCCCCCTGGACTAAGTGCCGCAGCTTAGACTGTGCCAAGCAGCAGATGTGTCAATTAGCAGCCTGGACTGTGTCAACGCAGCCGATGTGTCAATTAGCAGCCTGGACTGTGTCAACTTTGCCGATGTGTCAATTAGCAGCCTGGACTGTGTCAACGCAACCGATGTGTCAATTAGCAGCCTGGACTGTGTCAACGCAGCCGATGCAGTCTAAACTGCGCCGGTGCAGTTCATGTGTCAATCACGTGACGTAATGAAGCGGCACATGCACCGACACGTGGTTTGCTCTGTGAGCCCCGTGCATGCATCAACGCATCGGTGTCGCTGGACCCATCACTAGCTTCTGCCATGGTTTTGTTTGTTACTTTGGATTTGTTTTGTTCTTGGGACTTGTTCTCTTTCTGTTTTAATACAATTCATCAAATACAACCTGCTCCTCCCTCCTGCCTGCTCTTTGGGGTCCACCACCACCTTGCAAACGTGACAGGTCTTAATATATGCTAGTTTTCAGACGTAGTCCCAAGGCAGGTTAACATTCATTAATTTTCCGATCCTTTGCTGGAGCCTATCCCAGCCATCTTCGGGCAGTAGGCAGGCGATACCCTGAAACGGTTGCCAGCCAATTGCAGGGAACTGTTAACATAAAATAACAAAATAATATAACACAACACATTACAGAAAATACGGACAGTTGTGCAATCTTTTTCCCTCTCAAGAAAAAAAAACCTTCACAGTAGTTGGCCAAATCTGTAACGCTCTCCGGGAGATGGGTATACTGCAGTGGTCCTCAACTAGAAATGCTGTAGGTCCACTTTTTTTTTAATAAGACCAAGGTTCGATTCCATGCACGGCGGTCATGGGGAGCAGGGCTATATGCCCATTTAGTATGGTAAAGCCAAGCTTATACAAATCAACACTCCTCACAACCAACCAATAATGGGGTGCATGAAAATAACAATTATTCACTTTGCCAGTACACAGCAAATAATGAGAGGTATTGTGTTGAGGCACAGGAATTCTTTTATTTTGTTAAGTTGTGCCTGCTTAATAATAGAAATAGCCCTTTTAGGGAACTAAGACATTTTTACTTTAACTTTGTTAAACAGTAGTTGTCTTTTTTCCCCTTAATTTAACAAAAACAAAACAAAATACTAATTTTACAGAAATAAATACTAAACATGAAAACAAAAATATCCTTTTCATTTGTACAATTCCCCTTTTCACATCCCCTCTGAAATCACTTAAAAATATATCAGAAGAGGAGTTAAGAACCATTTTAAATACTGACACAAGGGAGCACAGGAATGTGCAGTGCTGTTCTTCCACTAAAGGTGAATGCAATGTCTGATGCATGCAAATATTATTTGAGGACGCCATTGTGATGTTCATTTACCATGTTGCGGTGTTCTGCTGTTAAACAGCTGCAAAGGTCCCCGGGTAGACGGGAGCAGAACTGCACACAATCGAAACCTCCCACGATTCGTTTTGTCTAATTGTCTGTGTGCGGCTCTCCTGGACTGAAGCTGTGAGCACACTGTGGTGTCGCGCAAGCGTCTGTTTCCTGACACAATCATCCATTTTGAATGCGTGTGTATTGGGATAGACGCGTGCTGACACTTATGTATGAGCACACCTTAAGTGCAGAGGAGCCAATCAGCGCAACGTATATGCTGACGCTTATGTATGGATACACCTTCAGTTCAGAGGAGCCAGTTAGCGCATCGTTATCGCCGACATGCCCTGCTCAGCCAGGGTCTCCAGTTAGTCAAACATTATACACACAAAAGTCCCGCTGCTGCGGTCCTCTGCATTACATCTGTTAGTGCACGCAAAGAATACAACGGATCGCGGTAATGCGCAGATTATAGCCCAAAAAATAAAATGTATAACGGAAAAATCACTTTATAGTTTTTTTTAATTTTATACAATTTGCCGAGTGTCCGGACAGAGGAGTTTGGCGGTCCGGTCGTGGATCGTGGTCCGCCAGTTGAGGAAGACTGGTATACTGTATCTGTGTCCAAGTCAATAATGAGGAAATGACTACACCAGAGGACATACAGATTTTTGACCACATCCTATAGAGCTTGTACAGTTCTGGAACAACATCTTATGGTCAGATGTAGTGTTGTTGTTATCAACGAAATTTAGGAAAAAATATCTTCATCAACGTGTAAGAGGCAAGAAGAGAGATAACAAAACATGCTTGTCACATGACGATAAATATAATTACCGTATTTTCACGACCTTTCGGCGCACCGTGTTGTTGGGCACAGTCTCAGTTAGGGGTGCTATTTCTGTATTTGACGCATACACAAAACGCACTGTATTATTGGGCGCAGCCAGGCATGGTAAAACATACGCCAGCTTAAACATACGGCATGCATGCACGCACGCTAAAAATAAGTTTTTAAAAAGGCAATGTGAGCAAAACTGATTTCGGTTCTCCTTTATTTCGCCATTTTACAATGTACTCAAGCGAGTGGTACCTGCTAGGGGCGTGCCTTTAGCGTCGTCTTACACGCCCACCATTCACTCATTGGTGACTGGTACCTGCGAGGGAGTGCCTTTAGCGTCCTCTTACACGCCCACCCGTCACTCATTGGCGGACTTCCGCATGCCTGTCGTCACTCACTCCGCCTTTTCTCTATATAAACAGCGTGTCGGCCAGAGGTGCTCTCAGTCAGGCTTTGGAACTGGGCGCATACACTATAAGGCATTATAAGGCGTCCTGTGCATTTTGGAGAAAATTTAAGACTTTTAATGGCGCCTTATAGTCGTGAAAATACGGTACATTTGTAATGGAATATTTTTGACAAATAAACACAAAAATAAATGTGTTCTTTTGGCGGACATTAGGACCATGCTTCTCACCCAGCAGGCATACAGTAGGGGGCGTGTTTATGTGAATGTCTTTGGCGCAAATTTGTAATTGCTCAGATCCACTTGTTGGTAGTCTTGGAATCAAGACGTGTTTACAGTCAATCGTGTGTGCTCCTTTTGACTGCCACAGTTTACAAAATAAAAACCATGCTAAAATGTCTCCAAATGTCGACCAAAATGAGACATGACAAAATGCCACAAATGTCAGTTCCTGACAACTTTTCCTCAATCTCGACGAGTGGTAGTATTTGGATCAGAAGAATAAGAATGCACTGGGACAGAATTTGGTGAGTACAATTTAGCACAAGGACATTTGGCTGGCCAGACGGATTGTTTTTGGAGAAGAAAAGACATTTGGACACACTTTCATTACATATAAATGGGGAAGAAAACGGAATGTAAATGGAAAAATGTAAAATTAGGGGAATGCTGCCTCAAAGTCATGGAAGAAAACACAAATGAGAAGAGACATCTCAAAGTGTTCCATAATGACATAGCGGTAAGTCGAGACATTCATGTATTGTTAGTTTCTATTTTAGAAAGCTTATGCCAACCGAGGAAGCTGTCGTTATTGTTTTACACTTTTACGCGATAGCGCTGATGAGACAAATGCATCGCGAACACGGACAAATGAATTTGTTGTGAGAGAGTGAAACATGGGTTAACGTTTATGTCCGCATGTGTGTCCGTGCATGTGTGTGAGAGAGAGTGAAAGTGGGTGTTTGTTTATGGCATTGAGATGCTATTTTATTGACTATGTGAATGGATATGTGTGTGTACTTCTAATATACTTGGTTGGTAAAATATATACCGATATGTCGTGGAACCTAATTCAAATCAGATTCTTTTGCGTGTCTGAAATGGATATTTTCCTGAGACCATAAGGTGACAATTGGGTTTGGCTAAAGGCAAATGTTGCTTTTGTCAATACTCATAGGGACTTACACTGTCTTGACAGGATTACATGGATTTGCATTGCAGAAAAGAGACGAAAATGCAATTTTCTTCGACATAAAAATAGATTAAAATGTCATTAGTTTTCAGTGACTAAAACTGGACTGGACTAAAATGCAGAGTTGGTGAATCCAGGTCCGTCCTTCCACCCATTTTCCACTCTGCTTTATCCTCACAAGGGTCGCGGGGGGTGCTGGAGCTTATCCCAGCTGTCTACGGGCAGTAGGCGAGGGACACCTTGAACCGGTTGTTCAATCGCAGGGCACACAGAGGTGAACAACCATCAGTGCTTACACTCACACCGAGTGACAATTTACAGTGCTCAATCAGCCTGCCATGCATGTTTCTGGAATGTGGGAGCAAACCGGAGTACTCAGAGAAAACCCACGCAGGCCCGGGGAGAACATGCAAACCCCACACAGGAAGGCCGGAGCCGAGATCGAGCCCATGCCCTCTGGACTGTGAGGTTGACGCGCTCACCACTGGACCACCGGGCCGCCGAATCAAGGTCCAAAAGGTAAAAACCTTGTGACAGCTTGGCTTTAGCCACAGATGCAACTCAGTTGGGATGTGAATGTGCTGGTTTACCTGCCAGTTGATTGGCTAAAGCCAAATTGGCAGTGATTTTACTTTCTGTACCTGCTTTTGCCACTGCTAAAACGTCATCAGTTATCTTTGACTAAAACTCGAGTAAATCAAATGCTCATACTTTAGGCCCACCAAAACTTGACTCGACGAAAGAGTATGAACATGACTCAAACTAACAAGAACTAAAATGACAGCTTGACACAAAAACATGACTAAAACTAAAGCTAAATCGGGCAGCCCAAAACAACAGTAGAAAGATGAGAAAACAACTTGTAACAGAATCATGGAAGAGAAAAGTATGACGAAGGGATCCAAAGCACATCACCTCATCAATACCTCATGATGATGGGAATGTAATGGCGTGGGCATGGGCATGGATGGTTGCCAATGGAAGTGAATGTCTTATATTAGATGATTGATTGCTGACAAAAGCAGGAGTATAAATATTACACAAATGTTATCCACTCATATTCAGAAGTCATTGGATGGTGCTTTACAATGCAGATGGACAATGACCCAATGCATACTGCTAAAGCAACCAAACAGTTTTGAAAGGCAAAGAAGTGGAATGTTTTGTAAGTCCTGACCTGAACCTGCATTTCACTTGCTGAAGACAAAAGTGAAAGGAAACTACCCAAAGAACAAGCAGGAACTGGAACAAATACAGCAGAGGCTCGTCAGAGCACCAGAGGAAAGCTAGCGTCTGGTGATGTCCATGGGTGTGAGACATGCTGTCTTTGATTGCAAAAGATTTGCAACAAACTACCGGTATTGAAAAGTGACAATATGATTCATGATTACGTTAGTTTGTCCGATTACTTTTGGTCCCTTCAAACGGTGGAGGCACATATAAAATGTGTTTTAGATTCTACACCGTTCACCCTAAAATTGTACGTAAATCAAACTCTGGCATGACTGTGTTACTATTAGAACAATTAAGTTCAAACATATTCACCACATCACATAGAGGCGATTCAGAGTGGTGGGGTGAAGGCAAAAGGTAAATTGACCCCAGTGCCGGGAAGCATGCTAGACAAGGCAATGTGACAAGGATATGATCAAGTGGGGACAGTAACATTTTGAGCCGACAAGGAAGGCACCAACGGGACACAGAAAAACACAGAACTCCTGATAACATGTACAATAAGACAAAACACAATGTGAAATAAGATCTGCGTTAGAGCAACAAACCTCAATCTTTTTAATGAGATTTCCTCTCACCAATGCTTCATGATTTCCTTGTAACTTGCTCTCACTCTCAAGTGCATCTTGCTACAATTAGCTGTGGTTTTGAGATATGGTCAGTGAATAAATCACATGTCCTATCCAAACAGAAGGTTTGAGATAAAGGGGATTTCATCAATACCCACTGGGCATCCTGCAACTCAACAGACACCGGTGGTTAACTGGCATTCTGTCAGGTTAACTTTGAGCCCCCAGACATGCAAGATAATGACTATGAATATCAATAAATGGATAAAGATATCTTTTCTAATTGCTTGAATCCACATTAAACAAACATGAGCAGGATATCAGTATTTAATAGTTTTATAATTTATTTGTTTTATTTATTTTTTGCTTTTTTCTGACATTGCAACTCAAAATAATTTGCTCTTCATTTTGGGTAATGGCCCTGACAATTCAGCAAATTTTCATAATAACCGTCCCAACATTGTGTGCTTTCTTCGGACACAAAATATTAACACTTCAGGCCACTGCGGAACTGCATTCTCTGAAGCATTATCTTTTTTGAGTTACTACCTCCGACCTCAGTCGTCTTGGTAACAAATGACACACTTTCCATTGGTTTTTCAAAACAGCAAGTGGCGTTTGTGTTTGCTTTTTGAACACCCCAATTACTACATTATTATAAGATATCCTTTATTTGTCCCACACTGGGGAAATTTACAGTCTACATCAGAGGTGCCCAAACTTTTTGGATCGAAGATCTACTTTTCGATCAACTTACCTCCCGGGATCTACCCTTACCGGCACACACACACACACACACACACACACACACACACACACACACACACACACACACACACACGCACACACGCACACACACCCACACACACACACGCACGCACGCACGCACGCACGCACGCACGCACGCACGCCATGATGAGAAACAGCCTGAAACGGAGGCATGTGACGCACTTTTGCAGCCTGTTAACTATGGTAGCTCACACGTACCGTTTTAAAATGCTTCCCTGGGCCCTCTTAGATTCCTATTCTTTGCTGGTGCTCTCTGTGAATTGTACACGAAAAGCTCTGATCACAAGCTGCAATTGCAAACTGCTGAGCGCTAACTTCCGGTGACGTAATCACGCGCCACCGTAAATTTAAGATTTACCTGCTTTATTTTATTTTTTAAATATTTTTTTGTGATAATGAGACTAATAAGATGATTAGTGTGCAGTGTATATTAACACAAAAATATATTACTAACATGTACAAAGACACACAAATGTTTTTTTTTCTTCTCGACACTCCTCGGATCTACTTGGGACCTGTCTTAGATCTACCGGTAGATCAGGATCTACCTAATGGGCACCCCTGGTCTACAGCATTGAAGCATAATAATAATAATAATAATAATAATAATAATAATTAAATGATGTGTAAAACAATTGTAAATAGCACTGCGATTTATCCATTTTGTATTTATATTGCACTTAATTGAACGGTGTTTGTTTGTTTTTTCTTCTTTCTTCTTTTCTACCCACATTCTTGCTGTTGGAGGCTGTAAAATTCCCCAGGGTGGGACAAATAAAGGATATCTTAACTTTAAAATGTTTGAAAATGGAAAAAGATGGGGGAGTGAAAATATATTTTTTGTTTGAATATGGTTTCTGTAGTGTCGGAGGACAAACATTCTTAACATTCTCAAATGCTGTAAAAATATGTCGAATAAATATTAAATTTCAACATTTCTGTCAACGAAAATTTGCATCATAGCCTATGACACACATTTCTATTAACAGGGCAGGATGCCAGGCAGGTGGCTGACATAAGAAGAAATGGTGTTTCATGTCCAATTCACTAAGTGGACTGGCAAAGAATGGCAACTGAAGGACCGAGAGAAACACTTTAAAACAGTACATGTAAGCTACGAAAATTAACACGCTGCATAAGTGCGTCCTCTGCCTCGTTTATCTTAGCCGCCGTTATGGTTGCTGCTCATTATGGCATGCATGTGTAAGTGCGTGCGTATGTGTGCGTGTGCGGTCACGCATCAATAGTGGGAGGCTGGTTGATGGAAAAATTTAGCTTTGGTCAAAAAAGGTTGGGCCCCCTGCTCTACAGGATGCACTACAGGAAGGCTCATTGTGTATTTGTAGCGAACTTAGTCATTTTGATCGTAGGCTAATATAGTTAATATAGATACATAAGGCGTGTGTTGCCTTCTTTCTGAGGCTTTTAATTTGTTGCGGCTCCAGACACATTTGTTTTTCGTTTTTTTTGGTCCAATATGGCTCTTTCAACATTTTGGGTTGTCGAACCCTGACCAAGGTGGTGTTGCCTTATTATAAGTGTGTGTGTGCAAGATTGGTATATGTGTGCATTTTAGGTATGATAAACAGTTACTTCCCTGTAATGTAGTTTGAGGTCAGGTGTAAGAATATAATGTGCTTTACTTAGAGTTTGCATTCAGATCACTTGCACATGTATTATTTAAGTTTGCAGTTAATACAAAAGAAGCTTGTCTCAAGAGCAAAAATAAATAAATAAATAAAGCACCGATATCAAAGTTTGCCCCTAGGTATGGGGGTGGCTACAGAGTGAAAAGGTGTGCCCTTGGTCACCACTGGCCACCCTGTATCCTTGTCCCTGGATGGAAGATTCATTGAGATTCTGTCATCAAATTGAACCGTAGCCATTCACATATCAGCATTATCATGCTTCACATATCAGCATTATCATGCTCCACGTACAACAAAGATTCACATTTAGTGTCTCATGGGTTTGCGGGTCTTGAGAGCAAGCTGGCTGGAGGAGGTCCACTGCCTTGTTTGGTCATTGTTAGTGATGGGCACTGAAGACTGCATAGAGAGCTCCTACTTGGATGTGATAATCTATAATTCATCTCATCGCTGTTTGAAGATGTGGAAGAGGAACAGATGGTAGAAAAGCATCTGCAGTTTATTGCAGCATCACTTTGCGCCATATGCTTTTTTTCAAGAGTATGTAACATTAAAATTGTTTTTGGGTCACTGCATTTATTTATAAATTCTAATTCATCTTTGGGCACCATGCTGGATTACTGGATTACACAGCAAAGGACTAGGTACAATCAAATGGCAAAATCACATGTGTCTGAAAATGGGGTTTCAAGGGTTAAATTGTAAGACCAACTTTAGTTCAGATTTCAACTCAATCGTCCAGAGGAGGATTTTAAGGAATGTGATCGATAGAGTAGGTATTTTCATTTTAGGATCTTGTGTAGCGTAGGTATTTTCATTTTAGGATCTTGTGTCTTGTGTCCTTAGCACTTGAACGTAGTCAAATAACAGCTGTTCACACTGTGTGATGTGTGAACAGCTGTTCACACTTGTCTTTTTTGACAAAGTACCATAGATACCACTTAAATAGTATCACTACTTTTACATTTGCATATTCCAAAATTGAACTTGGAGCTGTATCTTGTCATCTGCAACTGTCAAGTGTGCTTGCTGGCACGAGCTGCATTTAATGGCATGGGTATTGTCAGGAGGCGGAAATGCAATCCTCTAATTTCTTTGATTTGAGATTTGAGATTTGGGAGAAGAATATAACCATCCAAAATATCAAACATGATTGGTTTGCTAAAATTTGCATTTTGCGAAAATGTGTGAGTTTTAAAAAATGACCGACAATCGGACAGAGAGTTCACCATTAGCAGACAAGGTTGTGTGTGTGTATATATATATATATATATATATATATATATATATGAGAGACAATAAAACGAATGACATGCCGGCTCAGACGTCGCCCGGCCAAACAAGGTCTGCGTCAGGTGCTGCGGAACCAGAGCACCTTGATGAAAAATGGGCTACTGGAACAAAGCGGAGATGGGCGAGATGCGATAACATGGCTCTGTTGGAATGCTACTACTCAAGCAACCCTAGTCAGAGGGGTTACATGCAGAGAATGTGGGCTAAATCGTTACTTCGAAACCCACAGTCACGGTTGACCGCGAAACAACTAGTAGCTCAGTGTTCCAACATCCACAAACGGCAACTGCTGTCACAACTTGAGATTGATGAGGTACAACGCAGGTTCCATGGTGAAGGGCCCCAGGCTGCCAGATCAGAGGAGGAGGTCATACAAGAGATTGTGAGGCAAGCCCCAATGAATGCAGATGATGAGATTGGGTGGCCAGCCCCAATGAATGAAATGCTGAGCGAGGCAGCAACTGACCTGAAAGCTAAGTTCATGGCGAGAATGAAAGCTGGGCAACCTAGAAACCGATTACAACGGCTACGTGAAGTACCATCTGAAATTCTCATAGAAAGTGTGAATGCAGCACTGAGGGCGATCCCTACCGTAACGATCACAGAAACCAATGAGCTGATATACGCTTCAGCATCAGTGATCCTGGAGACTCTGGGCTATAAGAGCAACCATGGAAGCCATGAGATACGTTACCCACCATGGAAAAGACGGTTGGGGGCTAAGATCAAGGCGGCCCGGAAAGATGTGAGTCAATTGACGGAGGCCCAGAGAGGTGTGATGAAAAGGCCGATACCCGAGAGGTACATCCAGATGACCATACCTGAAGCACTCGAAACTGCCAAACAAAGACTCCAAGCCTTGTCCAGTCGCCTAAAGCGGTACACGAAAGAGAATGAGGCCAGACGAATAAACAGGCTGTTCGCAACACAACCTGCGAAAGTGTACGCTCAGTGGCAGGGTCCTAACAACAGAGCTGACCCACCAAGACTGGAAACTGAAAGGTACTGGAAAGGCATATGGGAGAAGGAGGTTGCACATAACAGCAGTGCACAATGGCTGGTGACCCTGAGAGAGGAACACAGCAACCTCCCTGAACAGAACCCGGTTACCATAACAGTGGCAGACATACAGGAAAGAGTCTCAGATATGAAGAACTGGACAGCACCAGGCCCGGACATGGTCCACACTTACTGGCTAAAGAAACTCACATCACTCCATGAGCGCCTAGCAGTACAAATGAACCAGCTGCTGAGGGATGGGACTCACCCAGAATGGCTAACCGAAGGGCGAACGATCCTGATCATGAAGGATCCCTCGAAGGGTGCAGCCCCATCCAACTATCGGCCAATAACCACAACATGGAAGCTCGTGTCAGGCATCATTGCGGCTAAGATAAGTGGACACATGGATCAATACATGAACGAAGCACAGAAGGGCATTGGTAGAGATACCAGAGGAGCCAAACATCAGCTCCTGGTTGACAGAACAGTCGCACAAGACTGCAGGTCCCGACGTACCAACCTGTGCACAGCTTGGATTGATTACAAGAAAGCCTATGACTCGATGCCACATACATGGATCACTGAATGCTTGGAGTTGTATAAGGTGAACAGGACCCTAAGAGCCTTCGTTGCGAACTTGATGAGGATGTGGAAAACCACACTTGAAGCCAATGGCAAGCCACTTACCCAAGTGTCCATCAAATGTGGCATATACCAAGGTGATGCACTCTCCCCACTGCTGTTCTGCATAGGACTGAACTCCCTAAGCCAAGTAATCACCAAGACAGGCTATGGATACCGCCTCAGAAATGGAGCTACAATCAGTCACCTCCTCTACATGGATGACATAAAGCTGTATGCTAAGAGCGAAAGGGACATAGATTCCCTGATCCACACAACCAGGATCTACAGCAGCGACATCGGGATGTCATTCGGGCTTGAGAAATGTAGTCGGATGGTGACTAAGAGAGGAAGGGTAGTCCGCACTGAAGAGGTCTCACTCCCTGAAGGAACAATAGCCGACATTGAGGACAGCTACATGTACCTTGGTATACCACAAGCCAATGGCAACCTCGAACTGGCAACAAGGAAAGTGGCTATGGCCAAATACCTCCAGCGAGTGAGGCAAGTCCTAAGAAGCCAGCTCAATGGCAAGAATAAGACCCGGGCAATAAACAGCTATGCCCTGCCAGTGATCAGATACCCTGCAGGAATAATAAGGTGGCCAAAGGAAGAGATTCAGACCACGGACGTTAAGACCCGAAAGCTCCTAACCATGCATGGAGGGTTCCATCCCAAATCCAGCACCCTGAGACTGTACGCAAGCCAAAAGGAAGGAGGCCGGGGACTCGTGAGTGTGAGAGCCACTGTCCAGGATGAAACATCCAAGCTCCATGAATACATCAAGGAGAAGGCTCCAACGGATGACGTACTCAGAGAATGTCTCAGACAATGGGGAACAGAAGATGAGGCGCTGGAAGAGGGACCATCATGGGAGGACAAGCCTCTACACGGGATGTACCACCGGACCATAACTGAAGTGGCTGATCTCAAGAAGTCCTATCAGTGGCTAGAGAGGGCTGGCCTGAAGGACAGCACAGAGGCACTCATCCTGGCTGCTCAGGAGCAGACCTTGAGCACCAGAGCCATCGAGGCCCAGATATACCACACCAGACAAGACCCAAGGTGTCGGTTGTGCAAAGAGGCACCTGAGACGATCCAACACATAACTGCAGGGTGTTAGATGCTGGTAGGGAAAGCCTACATGGAACGCCATAACCAGGTGGCTGGCATAGTCTACCGAAACATCTGTGCGGAGTATGGACTGGAAACCCCAAGGTCAAAATGGGAAACACCTCCGAAGGTGGTGGAGAATGACAGAGCGAAGATCCTGTGGGACTTCCAGATCCAGACTGACAAGATGGTAATGGCGAACCAAACAGATATCGTGATCATAGATAAAGGGCAGAGGAAAGCCGTTGTAGTGGATGTAGCGGTCCCAAGTGATGGAAACATCAGGAAGAAGGAATATGAGAAACTCAAGAAATACCAAGGGCTCAGAGAGGAGCTGGAGAGAGCCTGGAAGGTAAAGGTGACAGTCGTGCCTGTGGTGGTCGGAGCTCTCGGGGCAGTAACCCCCAAACTAGATGAGTGGTTGCAACAGATCCCGCGAATAACATCGGACATCTTAGTCCAGAAATGTGCAGTGCTGGGAACAGCAAGGATACTGCGCAGAACCCTCAAGCTTCCTGGCCTCTGGTAGAGGACCCGAGCTGAATGAGGGACGGACACCACCCGAGGGGTGAGATGAGGATTTTTATTCATTCATTCATTCATTCATCTTCCGTACCGCTTGATCCTCACTAGGGTCGCGGGGGGTGCTGGAGCCCATTCCAGCCATCTCCGGGCAGTAGGCGGGGGACACCCTGAATCGGTTGCCAGCCAATCGCAGGGCACACATAGACGAACAACCATCCACGCTCACACTCACACCTAGGGACAATTTAGAGTGTTCAATCAGCCTGCCATGCATATTTTTGGAATGTGGGAGGAAACCGGAGCACCCGGAGAAAACCCACGCAGGCCCGGGGAGAACATGCAAACTCCACACAGGGAGGCCGGAGCTGGAATCGAACCCGGTACCTCTGCACTGTGAAGCCGACGTGCTAACCACTGGACTACCGGGCCGCTGAGGATTTTTATATATATTTATATTTATTAGAGCTGTCAGTGTAGCGTGTTTTTAATGGCATTAATTGAAATGAATTTTAGCGGGATTAAAATTTGTCTGGCAAGATTAACGCAGCATACATCGCAAGCGGATGTTACGTTGGTCTATAAATACACCAGAAACAAAACAACAAGCTGCAGAAGTACACGCCCATGTCTGTTTTGCCAGCCATGGCAGCGCGAGACACCGAAAACAGATACTTATAGAGTTTATGAATGGAAAGTTTACTTTCAAAAAGTTGCCAGATTGCTCCAAGACCAAAGTTACCGTTCTTCTCTCTCTCTCTGTATCATACAGGTGTATGATGTATGCCAGTGACACGATTGTTACTTGTTTGGAACTATTTTGTGTAGAAGGTTACAGTGTTCTGTGTCCATATAAATAGAGCAGGTGGAGCTTCTCTGTGTTCGTCTGGCAGTGACAGTGCGCTGCAGTGGTAGTGACTTAGCAAAAATAAAAGGTCTCCAGTGTTGTCATCGAAGCAAGTATAGTTATCCGAAATGAGGTCTACACAAAACCGTAGAGAGACTCCCTGGAGCCTATCCCAGCTGTCTTTGTTCGCACTCACACTCACACCTAGGGACAATTTAGAGTGTTCAATCAGCCTGCCACACGTTTTTGGAATGTGGGAGGAAACCGGAGCACCTGGAGAAAACCCACGCAGGCCCAGGGAGAACATGCAAACTCCACACAGGGAGGCCGGAATCGAACCTCTGCACTGTGAAGCCGACGTGCTAACCACTGGATACCGGGCCGCTCATGTAAAATTGAAAATCGAAATTGTTATTTCAGTAAATATTTGCATTTGGCACATAGAAAACTGATTCATGATTCCATGTTGATGAGAGCATTAAAATGGGGAAAAATAGAAAAAAAAATGTAAAAGGAAATTCAGAAACGATAAAAAAATGTGTGACTAATCACGATTAATTTTTTTATTTCCTTTGAGTTAATTATGACAGTTGCATTTTTAATTAGATTAAATATTTTAATCATTTGACAGCTCTAATATATATATACTCTGTGTATTTATATGTACAGTATGTATATATTTATATTTCCCAAACCAATGATGTTTCAAGACATATAACACATGACTCAGACAGGCAGTATTTTATTTTTACTTATTTTTTTAATTCTGTGTTAATTCTGCCAAGCAATTCTGAATGACACTGAACCATAGCAGGACCAAATGACTTTGATTTAATCTGTTGATCCATGCTGAAAGGCTATTCTTAATTTTTATTTCAGCAATGATAACTTATGTAATATATAATTTATGTTGTCTGTGAGATTTGTAATATTTGTAAAAAAAAATTTCTATCATGAAATCAGACAAGTGTCATCCATCTGAGTCCACCCCAAAAAATGTTTTTGCCTTCATTGTGATCAATAATACATGCTGGGTAATGCAGGGAACAGCAGACTCAATCCATCTGTTTCTCCCAAGACAATGACAGGAATAGCTCGTAATTAAGTCGGGAACAACATCGGACATCTCAGTCCAGAAATGTGCAGTGCTGGGAACAGCAAGGATACTGCGCAGAACCCTCAAGCTTCCTGGCCTCTGGTAGAGGCCAGGATGAGTGACGGACACCACCCGAGGGGTGAGATGAGGATTTATATATATATATATATATATATATATATATATTATATATATAATATATATAGAGGCCCGGTAGTCCAGTGGTTAGCAGCACGTCGGCTTCACAGTGCAGAGGTACCGGGTTCGATTCCAGCTCCGGCCTCCCTGTGTGGAGTTTGCATGTTCTCCCCGGGCCTGCGTGGGTTTTCTCCGGGTGCTCCGGTTTCCTCCCACATTCCAAAAACATGCGTGGCAGGCTGATTGAACACTCTAAATTGTCCCTAGGTGTGAGTGTGAGTGCGAATGGTTGTTCGTCTCTGTGTGCCCTGCGATTGGCTGGCAACCGATTCAGGGTGTCCCCCGCCTACTGCCCGGAGACAGCTGGGATAGGCTCCAGCACCCCCCGCGACCCTAGTGAGGATCAATCAAGCGGTTAGGAAGATGATATTCTGCTCTGCCCTCCACTTTTTCAGTGCTTTAGTTCCGTTTTTCCACAAGAAAAGCTCTGATAAAACATTCCACTGTTCTCAAATATCTTAATTTTTATTTTTCTCCACAAAATAAGGTGGAGAAAAGAAAAAAACAAATCAAAGAACATAATTTTCGCTTGTACCAGATAAGCTAAGATAAGCCAGGTAAGGGGCAGATAAGTCCTGCCCCTGCATATGACGTAGAGCACGGCACAGTCAGTAATTGGTTAAAGGTCTGAAACCATGGAAACAAAATGTTTTTGTTGGCCGTCTAATATTAAATCAAATAAATTAAAAAATAACGTTTGAAACGTTCGGCTCGTGGCTAGTATGGAGCTCACGCGAACACGGACACATACACATAAAACTTCACGGACGGTTGTTTCCACTCGTGGTTTTGCACGTGTATTCAACCTGGTGGAGGGCACTGTGGGCGCGGTCACATTGCCACTATCGTCTGGGTGCTCCAAAGCTGTTGGCCTTCGAATGAGACAGACCTAATTATTTAGCACAGAGGTAGTGCTAAGACCATAATACAACATCCATAACACACTCGCCCTGGCCGCACAAACATTAAACTTTCATGTCAAGACGGGGGTCTCAAACGAGCATCATGCAGGCCACATGTGGACCACGGGCCATGGTTTTAAGACCTCTGATGTACAGCTTTACTTGTTTTGCTTTTATTTCACAATTTTCCATCGGGCATGTTGCATAGTAAACTATCAAACGACTGTTGTGGCAGCTGGCTTGATTCGGCTGCCTCCCCGCCAACAGCTACGTTCAGTGTATGGCGCTGGCCAAACAGCTCACAGGAGGGGCAACCGGAGAGACAGTTTACTCCTTGTCCCTGCACTGTAATTTCAGCAGTCTATCAAAATGTGTCCTTGTGTGAAAGCGGTGCGTGGATAAAAATAAATAAATAAACGATTGTGCATGCAGGAGAATTGTGCTATGATCACAGGATCCCATTCTGCAAGTCAGAGGTGGGCAAATGATTTTTGGAATCGAGGATGAAATTCAATTGTGCTAAATGTGATTTTAATGCCTTTAAACCATTAAACTGTGTTGTTTTAATAAGATGCCATTGTTTAAGGCCTGGTAAAATTATGTTGGTGTAATCAGGAAATAAACCCTGAAAACAGGGGGAAAAAGTTTAAATTACTGTATGTTAAAATGACTTATCCACACAACACACCAACATTTTATGTGCACTCCTGACAACTCGTTTTATAATAATAATAATAATAATAATAATAATAATGCATTTTATTTAAAAGCGCCTTTCATGCCACCCAAGGACACTGTACAGACATTAAGAAATTACAATGTAAAAATTAGTAAACAACATATTATATAAAAACAGGACATAAAATCATAAAAACATAGGAAATGGAAGAGCTATGTGTTGTAGGCAATCCTGAACAGGTGTGTTTTTAGACGGGACTTGAAAGTGGAAAGAGGTGTGCAGTTTTGGAGGTCCGGAGGTAGGTTGTTCCAAAGCTTTGGAGCAGCGTGACTGAACGCTCTGGCTCCCATGGTGCTCAGTCGGGCAGGGGGCACTGACAGGCGGAGGGAGTATGAGGATCTGAGGGAGCGAGAGGGGATATGCACCTGGAGAAGGTCAGATCGGTAAGGAGGGGCTAGGTTGTGGATGGCCATATATGTATATAGAAGCAGTTTGTAATTGATGCAATGTTGAACAGGGAGCCAGTGAAGCTGTTGGAGAACGGGGGTAATGTGCTGCTGGGAAGATGTTTTTGTGATGATGCGAGCAGAGGCGTTTGAACTAGCTGGATTTTATGGAGGGACTTTTGAGGTAGGCCGAAGAGGAGAGCGTTGTAGTACCGTATTTTCACGACTATTCGACGCATCGTACTAATGGCCACAGCCTCATTAATGGGTGACATTTCTGTATTTTACACATACACAGGACGCACCGTACGAATGGCCGCAGTTTTACAGTGGTAAAACATAGGCCAGCTTAAACATACGGCATGCATGCGCGCACTCTAACACGTTAGCTTGAAGCATACGGTAGCATGCCAAGACATACAGATAAGATAAAAACACGTTTTTAAAAAGGCAACGAAAGCAGAACTGAGTTGTCATTGAATGCATCACATGCTAGTGTGAGTTGCTACGCATTGCCGAGCGGAAAGAAGGAGTAGCAACAGCAAAGTCAACATTTCTCTCGTGTGAAGCTTTCCCACATTTGAAAGTAAAGAACAGAGCGAAACATGGTGGCAGCGCGCGTGTGTGTAGAAAGAATTGAACAATTGTGCAAGTACCGTAATCCATCAAAAACGCCGCGTTCTCTCTCGTTGTTGCGTATTGTGGCGTAAGTCGCCAAGCGCTGCCTCTCACTCTTTGTGAAGTTGTGTTTGCCACCGATCATCCATTGTTCCCATGCCGTTTGCAACTTTACTTTGAACGCCCGGTTGATGCCAATGTCCAGCGGTTGGAGTTCTTTAGTCAAGCCTCCGGGAATAACGGCAAGCTCAGAGTTCATTTGCTTGACTTGTTTTTTCACCGCTGCTGTGAGATGGGCACGCATGCCAAAAGCATAACCGGTGGCTTTGAGTTTGAACTGAGCTTCGTAGGCGTGTCTTTTTGTCGAATTCATTTTCAAGGGTTCTTAGAAACCAAAACCGGAGTTGTTTTGCAACAATGCACATTGCCACACTCTATACAAGTGTTGGTACTGGCTTGAGGCGTCCACTTACACGCCCACCCTTCACCATTGGCGGACTAGCTTGCCTGTCCTCTCTCTCCCTCTCTCTCTCTCTCTCTCTCTCTCTCTCTCTCTCTCCCTCTCTCTCTCCCTCTCCATATATGTATATATACACGCCCACCCTTCCCTGATTGGCCGACTTCTTTCCCGCATGCCTGGCCACAGTCACTTCCGCCTTTTCTCTATATAAACAGCGTGTCGGCTGTCAGTCAGATTTTGGAACTCAGCGCATATAAAGGACGCTCCGCACCATAAGGCGTCCTGTCCATTTTGGAGAAAATTTAAGACTTTTAATGGCGCCTTATAGTCGTGAAAATACGGTAATCAAGGATGTGACAAGACTGTGGACAAGAATAGCAGTGGTGCTGGGGGTGAGAGAAGGGCGAAGTCTGGTAATATTGCGCAGATGGAAATAAGCAGTGCGGGTGATGGTGTTGATATGTGAGTGGAAGGTGACCATGCTATCCAGGATGACACCCAGACTCTTAACCTGGGGGGAGGGGGACACTAGGGAGCTGTCAATGTTGAAGGAAAAACTGTTTACTTTGGATAAAGTGGATTTGGTGCCAAGAGGACTTCAGTTTTATTAGCATTTAATTTAAGAAAGTTTGTTGTGAACCATGTTTTGAGTTCGGAGAGGCAAGAGTTGAGGGAGGGGGGGGGGGAGTATGGAGTTTGGCTTAAAGGAGAGGTAGAGCTGGGTGTCATCAGCAAAGTAGTGAAAGTGGATATTAAATTTGCGGAGGATATGGCCAAGAGGCAGGAGGTAGATGATGAAGAGAAGGGGACCTCGGACAGATCCCTGTGGTACACCTGTGGTGACTGGGGAGGGCCTTGAGGTGAAGGATTTGAGATGGACAAACTGAGTGCAGCCAGTGAGGTAGGAGTGGAACCAACTGAGGGGAGTGTGGGAGAGACCAATGGAGGAGAGTATTTAGGACGATTGGGTGAGAGATTGTGTCAAAGGCGGCGCTCAAGTCTAAGAGGATGAGGATGGAGACTAAACCGGAATCAGATGCTATGAGGACATCATTTACAATACGGATTAGGGCAGTCTCTGTGCTGTGGCGGGGGCTGAAACCGGACTGAAAGGGTTCATTGAGAGAGTGAAGGGACAGATGGGAGTGGAGTTGAGCAGCAACAGTTTTTTCTAGGATTTTCGAGATAAATGGAAGGTTGAAGATGGGGCGGAGGTTATCGAAGTTGTTGGGGTCAGAGCCATGTTTTTTTCAGTGTGGGGGTGATAGCAGCGGTTTTGAGGAGTGATGGGACAATACCAGAAGAGAGGGAGGAGTGGATAATAGCAGATATGAGAGGAAGCGGGGAAGTAAGGCAGGATTTAACAAGTGATGAAGGGAGGGGATCAAGCTGGCAAGTGGTGGGCTTGGATTTGAGTATGAGGTTGGATAATTCAGCAGTCGTGGGTGGAACAAAACTGGAGAAGAAATGACAAGGAGAAGAAGGTTCAGATGGGGGGGGGGGGGGAGCAGTCAGGTTTTGATGGAGTTGGTGATGGATCTTAAGGATTTTGTGATTGAAGTGTTCCATTATGGAGTTGCAGGTTGCCGAGGAGGACAGGTGGAGGGGGAGAGAATTTGGGGGCCGCAGGATTTTGTTCATGACGGAGAAGAGAGTTCTTCAATTTACTTCGTTGGAGAGGATGAGGCCGGAGTAGTAGCTGGATTTGGTTTGTGCAATTTGGTCCTTGTATTTAGTGATATGGGTAGTGTACATGTCCTTATGGATGGTGAGACCGGTTTTCTTATAGAATCGCTCAAGTTGGCGTTTTTTTTTTAATTTCAATGACCTAAGAGCGGGTGTAAACCAGGGGGAAGATGTAGAGAATGAAGCAGTCCTGGTCTTCAGGGGGGGCGAGAGAATTTAGAATATTTGTGAGGCAGGCATTGTAGTGAGTTTGAAAGGGCGTCTGGGGGCGGGGAACGATCGATAATGGAGCAGAAGGTGTCAATTTTGATATTTTTGGTATTACGAAAAGAAATCAGGCGGGAGGTTTTGATTGTAGAGAGAAGGAGTACGGTGTTAAAAGTGAGGAGGAAATGATCGGTTTCAGGAAAAACATCAGCAGTGGGCTTGGAGGGGGAGAGGCCAGAGCAGCAAACCAAGTCCAATGTGTGGCCTTTGATGTGGGTGGGGAAGTCAGTAAGACAGTGTATCACGAGGCTCTCCAGGTAGGATGTGAAGTCTCTTGTGAGTGGCAGGTCGGGGTTGTCCATGTGAATATTGAAATCTGCCAGCAAAATTAAATTTGGCAAGAGAGTGGATAAGTGTGTGATTAAGCTGGAAAATTCATTGATGAAATCGCTATGTGGCTTCGGGGGGCGATAAACTGTGGCAATGATGGTTGGAAGTCAAATCCAGCAGCTCCTATTTATTTTGTTCTTCTACTTCTTCCTCTCATAACTTTACTGCTGTGAAGTGGGAATTTCTCCATTGTGAGACTATTAAAGGTTTTCTTATTTGATCTTATCTGATTGTACTCTTGGAGCTACGATAAAGGAAATGCCAATGGGTTTTTCGGAGGTGGACATGAATGCCTCTCGAGTTGACCGGAAGAAGGGAAGGAGACGGACAAAAACACACCTGAATTTGTTGAAAAAATGAGAGCTGTGGTATTATTATTTTTTTAAACGCAGACTCTATGAATGGTTTTCAAAGTAGCAGCAAGTCCAGGTACTGTACGTCTTTGTCCGTCTCCGTGCTTTCTTCTGTTCCACTCGAGAGGCATTCAAGGCCGCCTATGAAAAACTTAAATGAATTTTTACTTCAATGAAACCACGAAGAAAATCAAGCGAGGAAATCACAAAATGAATTCAATATCCCCCCAACACAATTTATTTTGTGATTTCCTCGCTTGATTTTCTGTTTTGATGCATTATTTTCAATTTTTGTAGTTTCACTTAAGTACAGTAATAGTTAATGTCAGGTTGGTCCAATCTGACACTCAGGAATAAACAAAAGGAGGAGACAGGAGACTCGATTCTGGTACCAGGAGGGAATGAGGAGAAGCTTTCAGTTTCAGTTCTCCGCACGTAACCCTAACGATCTCCCCCTTCACCTCCTCATTTATTGGGAAAGCTACTACATAGGTGTGTCCAACCTAAAGGGTGGGGGCTGTTGAACACACACTGAACTTGTTTGACTATGTGTGTGTATGTGAGTGCAAATTACGTACATGTGTGCAATTGTCACAAAAACATCACGCTGCAGCTGGTGTTGATGGCTCCATTCACTGTTCACCCTTGCTCACTGTTTAGTCTTAACATGATCTCTTCCCAACCACGTCCTCGGAAAGGTGGTTGCGTCCCTAAATTTCCACACAGTGCACCAAGCATTCTTGATTATAAAAGTGAGTATATAATGGATAAAATGTGAGTACATAAAGAATGTATCTTTATTAAAGGCAGAAGCGTTCTTCATTGCAGGCATAGTCAATTAATGATTGCAAGCATAAGCGTTCTTCTTTGCAAACATAATCAATTTATCATGTCAGGCATAAGCGAATGTATAAGCGAATATATATATATATATATATATATATATATATATATATATATACACACACACACACATTAGAAGCATATATTTTTACCAGCAGTGCGATAGTGATCGGGCAGTAGCCTGTGGACTGGTCCATATTGATCACGAAGGGCGTAGAGAGAAATGGCCCAAAAAACGGAAAAAAAAGGGTGGCTGTGTGTGTGTGTTATAAATACTATATATTTTTCTGTTCGTGAACACTGCCCCAAAGCATCCTATCAGTTTCACTTTCACTAAAAGCATTGAAACAATAAAATAAAAAAAATAAAGCAGGTCATCTTTAACCTACGGTGGCGCGTGACCTCCATCACAGGACGTTGTTAGCGGTCAGCAGTCTGCAATTGTCACTTGCGATCAGAGCTGTTGCAATATATCTTTTTTGACAATTAGTTTTCTCATTCAAAGGTTATTTCATGTACAATTCACAGATGGCACTGACAAAGAATTGGAATCTGGAGCGCCAAGGGAAGCAATTTAAAATGGTACACTTATGTATGATAATCTCTGTACTGAAGACGCTGCAAACAGAGTCTGTTCCTTTTCGCAAACTCACAAATTCTTGGTTTTGTGAATGTGAATGCAGCACTGAGGGCGATCCCTAACATGACGATCATGGAAACCAATGAGGGAGAAGGAGGTCACACATAACAGCAGTGCACAATGGCTGGTGACCCTGAGAGAGTAGCACAGCAATCTCCTTGAATAGAACCCAGTTACCACAACAGTGGCAGACATACTGGAAAGAGTCTCAGTTATGAAAAACTGGACATCACCAGGCCCGAACATGGTCCACACATCGGGATGTCATTCGGGCTTGAGAAATGTAGCCGGATGGTGACTAAGAGAGGCAAGGTAGTCCATGCTGAACTGGTCTCACTCCCTGAAAGAACAATAACAGACATTGAGGACAGCTACAAGTATCTCAGTATACCACAAGCCAATGGCGACCTCTAACTGGCAATAAGGAAAGCAGCTACGGCCAAATACCTCCAGCTGGTGAGGCAAGTCCCAAGGAGACAGCTCAATGGCAAGAATAAGACTCGGGCAATAAACAGCTATGCCCTGCCAGTGATCAGATACCCTGCAGGAATAATAAGGTGGCCAAAGGAAAAGATTCAGACCACAGACGTTAAGACCCGAAGCTCCTCGCCATGCATGGAGGGTTACATCCCAAATCCAGCACCCTGAGACGGTATGCAAGCCGTAAGGAAGGAGGACTAGTGAGTGTGAGAGCCACTGTCCAGAATGAAACATCCAAACTCCATGAATACATGAAGGAGAAGGCTCCAACGGATGACGTACTCCGAGAATTTCTCAGACAATGGGGAACAGAGGTGCTGGAAGAGGGACCATCATCGGAGGACAAGCCCGACACGGGATGTACCACCGGAACATAACGGAAGTGTCTGATCTCAAGAGGTCCTATCAGTGGCTAGAGAGGACAGCACAGGGGAACTCATCCTGGCTGCTCAGGAGCAGGCCCTGAGCACCAGAGCCATTGAGGCCCAGATATACCACACCAGACAAGACCCAAAGTGTAGGTTGTGCAAAGAGGCACCTGAGACGATCCAACACATAACTGCAGGGTGTAAGATGCTTGTGGGGGACAAGCCTTCATGGGACGCCATGTAGGCTGGCATAGTCACATCTGTGCGGAGTATGGACTGGAAACTCCAAGGTCAAAATGGGAAACACCTCCAAAGGTCGTGGAAAATGACCGAGCGAAGATCCCGTGGGACTTCCAGATCCAGACTGACAAGATGGTAATGGCGAACCAACCGGATATCGTGATTATAGGCAAAGGGCAGTGGAAAGCCGTTGTAGTGGATGTAGCGGTCCCAAGTGACGGAAACATCAGAAAGAAGGAACACGTGAAAATAGAGAAATATTAAGGGCTCAGAGAGGAGCTGGAGAGAGCCTGGAAGGTAAAGGTGACAGTAGTGCCTGTGGAGGTCGGAGCACTCGGGCAGTGACCCACAAAATAGATGAGTGGTTGGAACAGATCCCGGGAACAACATCAGACATCTCAGTCCAGAAAAGCGCAGTGCTGGGAGCAGCAATTTTAGGACCCCTCCAGAGGACATGTCAACATCAAAAGAGGAACTGTTATCTCAAGTTTCTGTGTTGCAGCTATTGATGGACTGTGCCTTACTATGAGTACAGTCCTATTGATCCCAGTCTCTTTCCTGAACATCTGTTTGCACACTTAAAACAACATATGTAGTGTTAAATTTTATCTTCTTCCTCCTTGGTTGATTAACGGCCCCCCAAGTGTCTTCTGTTGTTCCCCCGCACCTTGGGTCAGTCCCTGATTGCTGTTAAGCCCCCCTGGGAAGACCTCTTATCTCAGGATGTATGGGTTCTGGAACTTGCCATTGCACCAAATGGTGGGTAGTAGTGGTTTTGGTCTCACCTCACCACTCCCAACTTCTTCCAGCCACACCGGGTCAGATGACATGTTACTTTCTTTGTTTCCGGGATTTGCATGAGAGGCGTACCTCCCCTTCTGTCATTATCATATTGTCTCTATATAATCTCATGTGTTTTTTCGACACTTCCTGATTGAAATCTGGACCCCTCAGGAGCCCGAATCGATTTGTAAATTGCAGAAAAATAAATTAAACCCTTCGAAGGAACTGTTCATCGCCTCCAGCCTTTATTTGGATTACCAACATTCTCCTCGTCCGAAATTCAACAAACACGCGGGGAATAATATGGCATGTTTTTTTTTCCGCAAAAAACTACAAAATAAAATATACTAAAATATATACATACAGTATATTTCCCATTCCATTTCAACTGTCATCAGTTATACTTTAAGACTTAATGTCGGTTAGCAAACAGCTCATTTGTGCATTATGGCCAACAACTGGTCTAAAGTGTTGAAGAGAACTTTGTCACCAAACAAAAATATGAAAAATTAAAAAGAAAAATCCCAATTTTATCGGTCACCAGTGTCCGAGTACATGAAAAATTGAATTGCCCCCGCTGTAATTTTCGGGCAAAATTGCCCCCGCTTTGGAGCAATCCGCAGCTCTGAACTAGAAAACAAGGATAAACACAATTGGTTTTGTAAGATCTAAGAGATAGAACTTTAAAACCTGATTTTATAAGATTATTTTAAACTTCTGTCAAATTGTAGAAAACTTTGGGAATTACATATAGATTCTTGCATGCAATTGGGGCCAAAATAATAAGATTTTCCTTCAGGCTCTTTAATAATGCAATAATGATGATGAGCACAAAAGATGTTCCAATCGATCTTATGAATTTATCACCCTCTGGCAACTCTCAAGATGTAAACACATCTTTCAACCCTATTGTCAAGACAGACTTGAAAGGGCAATAACCTGCTTTATTATGAACGTATTGAAATAAACATGAGTGGATTGCCAAATATTTTTGTGAAAAGTAAACTGATGATCAACAAGGTATTACTATTGGTGGAAGAAAAACTGGATCGTCTGTTGCTGCTCAGATTTGCATCTCCAGTCAATAATTACACAAAGCTGTTGTTCCTAAATCTGGTCTTATCTGAAACCCATTTTAATGCTACACTGGAGGACATTGTTATTCAGCTCCTCTGCAGCCCAAGCACTTAGCCTGTCAGCTTAAAGGCCCAGTGGTTCAATGAAGATTAATTATGATGCTGTGGTCAGGGTAATGAGATGTGCTACACCGTGTGGGCAAGATTTACACAGTTGTCTTCACTCTACTCTTTGGTGTTTACCTGGGGATTATGCTCACCGAGAATTTTTGGTCATCAAGTATCTCATATTCCCTTGTGACTTTTCAAACTAATTCATCTTTAAATGACGATTCACCCCTGCCAAATTTTTCAGCTGGAGTAGCTGAGTGGTAAGGGAAAACATAATCACAGAGCACTTGGATGGAAAATTTCATCCCCTGCCGCTCCTATATATAGCATATCGAGAACCAAAATAGTGTTACAATAATGTCTAGTCGAGGATCTGTGGCATACAAAATGTATGCAAGTACAACCAAAAAGCAGTCCAGTGAAGTTTCAACAAAATGAAATTTGGAAGCATATATTGGTGGATTATTTGTTCTTTCTTTCTCGTCTAGAATGTCTTGTGTGGATATAGGACTTGTAATTTACTTATTATGATAAAAACTTATTACAATGCCTAAAATTCAAAGAAACACCTTCCAACGGTGTTAATGGTTTACACTTTTTAAAATTGTTATTATTCCACCACGATCAAAAAAAAATATAGAACATTGCTATTTGCTGAGTATAGGTCAATATTACTTTCTAAGATTTCTCAGAGTTAGAAGAAATCCAACAACAAAAGTCTCAAATTCAACATCTCAATTGAACAGCATTTTACATGAGAACCGATCAAAATAATCTACTATGTAAAAACGTCGGGCTGCTGTAAAGTAGAGTAAACACTTGGTTGAGCTCCTTTTGCATGAATTACTGCGCCGATAGGGTGTGGTATGGAGGCATGAGCCTGTGACACTGGTGAGGTGTCCTGAAAGCCCAGGTTGCCCAAATAGCAGTTTCTGCTCGTGAGGATTTTTTGTGGTTGAGTGTCTCTCATCTTTCTTTTGGCAATATCTCAGATTCTCTCCCGTGTTCAGGTTTGCCTGAGGCAGGTGCCCTTTGCCTACCTTGGCAGTCACTGGCTACAGAAACCAGCTCTTGGGACATGGAATGTCACCTCTCTGGCAGGAAGGAGCCCAAGCTGGTGTGCGAGGCAGAGAAGTTTCAAGTAGAAATAGTGGGGCTCGATTCCACACACAAATTGGACTCTGGAACTACGGGATGGACCCTCTTCCACTCTAGAGTCGCCCACGGTGAGAAGCGCCGAGTAGGTGTGGGCTGGGGTTCACCTCCAGGAAATGAGAGGGTAGCCTCCCTCCGCCTTTGGGTGGGCGATGGTTCCTGGCTTTTGTTTTTGATTTGAACCAAAAAGCAGTTCAGAGGACACCTTTTTGGTGTCCTTTGAGGGTGTGTTGGGGAGCACTTCTGCTGTCTACACCATCATTCTGCTGAGGGACTTCAATGCTCACGTGGGCTTTGAGAGTGAGAACAGAAGGATTTGAATGGGAAGATTGGACCCACCGATCTGAACCTGAGCGATGTTCTGTTGCTGGAGTTCTGTTCTCATCACGGATTATGCAATATGAACATCATGTTCAAACATAAGGGTGTCCATATTTGTAGTTGGCACCAGGACCCCCTCCAATGATGCCATGGCTTTGTAGTTGTCCAAATCATGTGGCCACAAATACAACGGTATGCGGCCACATGATTTGGACACTCGTAATGGTTACATGGTAATGAGCAGTAACTTACATCGCGCTTTTCCACCTTTGGTACTCAAAGTGTACAAACACTATTCCTCATTTACCTACTGATCATGCATCATCAGGAGCAGCCAGGGGTTCAGTATCTTGCTCAACGACACTTTGACAAGGTCACAATGAACCTCTAACCTCTGGGTTGGGAGACAACCACTCTACCGCTGAGCCATGCCACCTTTGAAGAAAGGAGCAGGGTCACCCGATTATCACCAGGTGGTGTGTTGCTTCAGATGGTGGGGGAAGATACTGGTCCAAACTGCCAGACCTAAATTAATTGTAAGGGTTTTCTGATAACGTATGGCAGACTCCCCTGTCAAAAACAGTTTCCACTCCCACCTCTGGCAGAACTTTGGCCATATCTCGGGGGAGGCAGGGGCAATTGAGTCGGAGTGCATCATGTTCCGTGTCTCCATTGTTACGATGGTTGATCGTTACTGTGGCCATAAGGGAGTCACTGCCTGGAGAGGAGGGTCCATCGATAGGTTGAATCTCAGATTTAGGAGCATCCTGGCAGTAGAACAGTGGACCAGCTCTATGTTCTCGGCAGCACCCTTGAGGATGCATGGAAGATTACCCACACCAGTCTACAGTGGTTTTGTGGACTTGGAGAAGGCGCTGAGCCATGTCCCTCTAGGACTTCTGTGGTGGTCCCGGGACCACTGATATCGGAGTTTGGTCGTAATTAGTTTCCACTGGGGGTTGGATTCAACCAAAGCTGCGGGTTCTCACCGATACTGTTCATTACCTTTATTGACACAATCTTTAGCAGCATCTGAGACCATAAGGGGTTTCGATTTGGTGACCTCAGTATTGCATCTCTGCTTTTTACCAATGATGTGGTACTATTGGCTTCTTAAAGCCATGATTTCCAACTTTCATTGGAGTGGTTCACAGCTGAGTCAGAAATGGTTGGTGTCACGTTACGCACAAAGCGGGAAAGGAACCGCTTTGTACGTAACAGAAAAACGAGAATAAGTGGATCCCCGAAATAGCAGACACTGACAAGGACTTCATCACAAAATAAAATTTACTATGAACAAAAACTCAGTCTAATTGAAAACAGAAAACGCTGGTAAATATCGAGAACCAGGAAATAATATAACACAACAACGAAAAGCGCTTGCAAAAAACGGCAAGGAAAATGATTAGGCAAATACTAGAATACACACGCACTTAGAATATTTACAAGGAGACGTCGAAAAATGTAACAATCAACAATAGTATACGAGTAGCACTTTCAAATACATGGGCAACAGCAGTGGCACGGCATGGAATACTCCGGCAAGGAGTTGGGCCTGTAGGGCTCCCCCTGCAGCTGCACACCTGTTGGTCATTATGTAATTAGTGCTATAAAAGGACTCTGTCGGGTCATTGTTTGCTCTTGGCTACTGTCATGTTTGTTTGTTGCTTCTTGCTTGCTGCTATCATGTTTTTGTTCCTGTGAGTTTTTTGTCAGTCATGATTTTTGTTTGATATTTTGGACTTTGTTTGTTTAGGATTTAGTTTTCTCTGTTTTAATACAATTCGTCAAGTACACCCTGCTCCTCTCTCCTGCCTGCTTTTTGGGGTCCACCACCACCACCGTGCAACGTGACACGTGAATTTTCATGACATTTGAAAACAATACTCCCCATTCACACTTGTTCGGTTGATTGTTTTTAGTTAGCATACATTTGCATATTATTAATGATTAATTGATTATGCTTGTAATGAAGAACGTGTATGCTTTTAATAGAAATATAATGCTTTTAATGAAGATATGCTCACATTTATAATATAAGAATGCTTAGTGCACTGGGTGACAGTTGAGGGACGCAACCACCTTTCCGAGAAAGTAGTTGGAAAGAGATAAGTATTAACACAAAACAAGAGCAAGGTCGGACGTGGACGGAACTGTCAACACCAGCTGCAACTTGGTGTTTTTGTAATGATTGCACACATGTACATAATTTTCTCTCACATACACACACATAATCAAACAAGTTTAGTGTGTCCTCAACAGCCCTCACCCTTTAGGTTGGACACACCCATGTATTAAATTCCCAATAAATGAGAGGGCGAGCGGGGAGATCCTTGGGTGACATGCAGAGAACTGAAACCAACGCTTCTCCTCATTCCCCCCCTGGTACCAGAATTGAGTCTCAGGTCTCCTTGTGTTTTGTCTGAATGTCAAATTGATGGACCTGACAACACGTTCTAAAAATGTAATCCCTCTTTTACTAACTGCCATTGTTGTGCCATAGTGCCAAGCCAGTACTTTCCAATGTCTGGCAATCAGGGGAAAATCAGGTGCAAACTGTACTCTGCTGTCAAACTTTGTGGGCATGCTTGCACTGGTATATCTTTAGCACAAGATCCTTTGTGAAAAGGACATTAAGACGGAGCAAACTGCAGGTGCGAATGAAGCGCAATTGAAGGTGCCATTAACAGCAGCAGTTAATTCTTTGTTTATTTGGCCCTGTATTTTATGATTACTATGGTTGTCTTTGTCTCAGTTTTACATTTGTTGGATGATCTTAAATATATTAAATATTAAAGTGTGGTGACTATGTGACTGAAACAAGAATTTGACATGAGGGCAAATGTTTTTATTTTACTGCAATTTTCATGATCTAACCCAGAGCTCCAAGGCAGTGCCCCATAGCATTCCAATTTTCATGTCTGACGAAAAAGGCAGGTTGCACATCGGTTAGTAGTCCCAGAGGATTTGTTTTTTAATTTTTTTGCTTGCATTATCACATCCTGTTTCGGCTGAAAATTTTCAGTGACTGAATTTTGGGTGCATCCTTATGTTGAATTGTGTTTTTCAAAGGATTCTTCTCTTTTAGGACACTGGGCCTATTGTAACAGATAGGAACTGGAAGGGCATCGGTATCTCCCTCCTTGTCATTCTGGTGGTGCTTTCACTTATTGGACTCTCAATTGTTCTGCTATCAAAAGGTGAGACTCACCGCACATGCTGAAATAGTTTCATGGTACTGTATTTATCATTGTTTAAACAGAAAAGGAACCTTTTTGTGTTTGCATGTTCTCCCTGTGCTTGCTCAAGCATTTTAAGGTACTTTGGCCTTCTCCTGAGCTTATGGCTGAGTCCAAATGTGCACACTATTGTCTATGTTGCACACTAATAAGGGGGTATGCTATTTTGAAGGGGTGTCCAAATGTCCAGGGAGGAGAAATGTATCAATATTACGACAATGCACTTGGAAAAGTAGTGGGCTTCGATGGTCACGCAACAGGCTAATATAGACCACAATGCATTGCGAGCAATAAAACAACATGGCACACGTGCCAATATCGTAGCAGTACAGTAACTATAAACCACTCTAATAATTCATCCATTTTATTTAATTGAAAATATTTCCAACAAACAAAATATAGTTTACATATACCTGTATATACAAAAATAAAAAAATCCTCATCTCACCCCTCGGGCGGTGTCCGTCCCTCATTCAGCTCGGGTCCTCTACCAGAGGCCAGGAAGCTGGAGGGTTCTGCGCAGTATCCGTGCTGTTCCCAGCACTGCACATTTCTGGACTGAGATGTCCGATGTTGTTCCGGGGATCTGTTGCAACCACTCATCTAGTTTGGGGGTCACTGCCCCGAGTGCTCCGTCCACCACAGGCACGACTGTCACCTTTACCTTCCAGGCTCTCTCCAGCTCCTCTCTGAGCCCTTGGTATTTCTCGAGTTTCTCGTGTTTCTTCTTTCTGATGTTTCCATCACTTGGGACCGCTACATCCACTACAACGGCTTTCCTCTGCCCTTTATCTATGATCACGATATCTGGTTGGTTCGCCATTACCATCTTGTCAGTCTGGATCTGGAAGTCCCACAGGATCTTCGCTCTGTCATTCTCCACCACCTTTGAAGGTGTTTCCCATTTTGACCTTGGGGTTTCCAGTCCATACTCCGCACAGATGTTTCGGTAGACTATGCCAGCCAGCTGGTTATGGCGTTCCATGTAGGCTTTCCCTGCCAGCATCTTACACCCTGCAGTTATGTGTTGGATCGTCTCAGGTGCCTCTTTGCACAACCTACACCTTGGGTGTTTTCTGGTGTGATATATCTGGGCCTAGATGGCTCTGGTGCTCAGGGCCTGCTCCTGATCAGGATGAGTGCCTCTGTGATGTCCTTCAGACCAGCCCTCTCTAGCCACTGATAGGACTTCTTGAGATCGGCCACTTCAGTTATGGTCCGGTGGTACATCCCGTGTAGTGGCTTGTCCTCCCATGATGGTCCCTCTTCCAGCGCCTCATCTTCTGTTCTCCATTGTCTGAGACATTCTCTGAGTACGTCATCCATTGGAGCCTTCTCCTTGATGTATTCATGGAGCTTGGATGTTTCATCCTGGACAGTGGCTCTGACACTCACTAGTCCCCGGCCTCCTTCCTTTCGGCTTGTGTACAGTCTCGGGGTGCTGGATTTGGGATTGAACCCTCCATGCATGGTTAGGAGATTTCGGGTCTTAACGTCCGTGGTCTGAATCTCTTCCTTTGGCCACCTTATTATTCCTGCAGGGTAACTGATCACTGGCAGGGCAAAGCTGTTTATTGCCCAGGTCTTATTCTTGTCATTGAGTTGGCTTCTTAGGACTTGCCTCACTCGCTGGAGGTATTTGGCCATTGCCGCTTTCCTTGTTGCCAGTTCGAGGTTGCCATTGGCTTGTGGTATACCGAGGTACTTGTAGCTGTCCTCAATGTCTGCTATTGTTCCTTCAAAGAGTGAGACACCTTCAGTGCGGACTACCTTTTCGCTTAGTGACCATCCGACTACATTTCTTAAAGGCCAAGTGTGAATTTTATTTCATGAAATGCCAAATAGCGTCACAATGAAAGTACTTAAGCATTGTCCACCAAATAAAGCATTAAAAAATCATTTATATGTTGTGTGTGTGTGTGTGTATATATATTAAAAAAAAAAAAATCCTCATGTCACCCCTCGGGTGGTGTCCGTCCCTCATTCAGCTCGGGTCCTCTACCAGAGGCCAGGAAGCTTGAGGGTTCTGCGCAGTATCCTTGCTGTTCCCAGCACTGCACATTTCTGGACTGAGATGTCCGATGTTGTTCCAGGGATCTGTTGCAACCACTCATCTAGTTTGGGGGTCACTGCCCCGAGTGCTCCGACCACCACAGGCACGACTGTCACCTTTACCTTCCAGGCTCTCTCCAGCTCCTCTCTGAACCCTTGGTATTTCTCGAGTTTCTCATGTTCCTTCTTCCTGATGTTTCCATCACTTGGGACCGCTACATCCACTACAACGGCTTTCCTCTGCCCTTTATCTATGATCACGAAATCTGTTTGGTTCGCCATTACCATCTTGTCAGTCTGGATCTGGAAGTCCCACAGGATCTTCGCTCTGTCATTCTCCACCACCTTCGGAGGTGTTTCCCATTTTGACCTTGGGGTTTCCAGTCCATACTCCGCACAGATGTTTCGGTAGACTATGCCAGCCACCTGGTTATGGCGTTCCATGTAGGCTTTCCCTGCCAGCATCTTACACCCTGCAGTTATGTGTTGGATCGTCTCAGGTGCCTCTTTGCACAACCTACACCTTGGGTCTTGTCTGGTGTGGTATATCTGGGCCTCGATGGCTCTGGTGCTCAAGGCCTGCTCCTGAGCAGCCAGGATGAGTGCCTCTGTGCTGTCCTTCAGGCCAGCCCTCTCTAGCCACTGATAGGATTTCTTGAGATCAGCCACTTCAGTTATGGTCCGGTGGTACATCCCGTGTAGGGGCTTGTCCTCCCATGATGGTCCCTCTTCCAGCGCCTCATCTTCTGTTCCCCATTGTCTGAGACATTCTCTGAGTACGTCATCCGTTGGAGCCTTCTCCTTGATGTATTCATGGAGCTTGGATGTTTCATCCTGGACAGTGGCTCTCACACTCACTAGTCCCCGGCCTCCTTCCTTTCGGCTTGCGTACAGTCTCAGGGTGCTGGATTTGGGATGGAACCCTCCATGCATGGTTAGGAGCTTTCGGGTCTTAACGTCCGTGGTCTGAATCTCTTCCTTTGGCCACCTTATTATTCCTGCAGGGTATCTGATCACTGGCAGGGCATAGCTGTTTATTGCCCGGGTCTTATTCTTGCCATTGAGCTGGCTTCTTAGGACTTGCCTCACTCGCTGGAGGTATTTGGCCTTAGCCGCTTTCCTTGTTGCCAGTTCGAGGTTGCCATTGGCTTGCGGTATACCAAGGTACTTGTAGCTGTCCTCAATGTCTGCTATTGTTCCTTCAGGGAGTGAGACCCCTTCAGTGCGGACTACCTTTCCTCTCTTAGTCACCATCCGACGACATTTCTCAAGCCCGAATGACATCCCGATGTCGCTGCTGTAGATCCTGGTTGTGTGAATCTATGTCCCTTTCGCTCTTAGCATACAGCTTTATGTCATCCATGTAGAGGAGGTGACTGATTGTAGCTCCATTTCTGAGGCGGTATCCAAAGCCTGTCTTGGTGATTACTTGGCTTAGGGGGTTCAGTCCTATGCAGAACAGCAGTGGGGAGAGTGCATCACCTTGGTATATGCCACATTTGATGGACACTTGGGTAAGTGGCTTGCCATTGGCTTCAAGTGTGGTTTTCCACATCCTCATCGAGTTCGCAACGAAGGCTCCTAGGGTCCTGTTCACCTTATACAACTCCAAGCATTCAGTGATCCATGTATGTGGCATCGAGTCATAGGCTTTCTTGTAATCAATCCAAGCTGTGCACAGGTTGGTACGTCGGGACCTGCAGTCTTGTGCGACTGTTCTGTCAACCAGGAGCTGATGTTTGGCTCCTCTGGTGTCTCTACCAATGCCCTTCTGCGCTTCGTTCATGTATTGATCCATGTTTCTTAGCCGCAATGATGCCTGACATGAGCTTCCATGTTGTGGAGAGACAGGTTATTGGCCGATAGTTGGATGGGGCTGCACCCTTCGAGGGATCCTTCATGATCAGGATTGTTCGCCCTTCGGTTAGCCATTCTGGGTGAGTCCCATCCCTCAGCAGCTGGTTCATTTGTGCTGCTAGGCGCTCATGGAGTGCTGTGAGTTTCTTTAGCCAGTAGGTGTGGACCATGTCCGGGCCTGGTGCTGTCCAGTTCTTCATATCTGAGACTCTTTCCTGTATGTCTGCCACTGTTATGGTAACTGGGTTCTGTTCAGGGAGGTTGTTGTGCTCCTCTCTCAGGGTCACCAGCCATTGTGCACTGCTGTTATGTGCAACCTCCTTCGCCCATATGCCTTTCCAGTACCTTTCAGTTTCCAGTCTTGGTGGTCAGCTCTGTTGTTAGGACCCTGCCACTGCGAACAGCCTGTTTATTCGTCTGGCCTCATTCTCTTTCGTGTACCGCTTTAGGTGACTGGACAAGGCTTGGAGCCTTTGTTTGGCAGTTTCGAGTGCTTCAGGTATGGTCATCTGGATGTACCTCTCGGGTATCGGCCTTTTCATCACACCTCTCTGGGCCTCCGTCAATTGACTCACATCTTTCGGGGCCGCCTTGATCTTAGCCTCCAACCGTCTTTTCCATGGCGGGTAACGTATCTCATGGCTTCCATGGTTGCTCTTATAGCCCAGAGTCTCCAGGATCACTGATGCTGAAGCGTCACCTGACGCAGACCTTGTTTGGCCCGGCGACGTCGTTTTATTGTCTCTCATCATTGTATGAGGTAGGCATTAGCGTGAAGGATCTTGCCCAAGGACCCACACTGGATGGTGTTATGTGCTCATTTTTTTGCCCCAAGCGGGATTCGAACCACCGTCTCCCGTATGCCAAACCGATGCCTTACCGATGCCTTACCAACTGAGCTATCCAGCCACTATAGCTCAGTTGTATATATATATATATATATATAGCCAAACCGATGCCTTACCTATATATATATATATATATATATATATATATATATATATATATATATATATATATATATATATACAACTGAGCTATAGTGGCTGGATAGCTCAGTTGGTAAGGCATCGGTTTGGCATACGGGAGACGGTGCTTCGAATCCCGCTTGGGGCAAAAATGAGCACATAACACCATCCAGTGTGGGTCCATGCCGGCTCAGACGTCGCCCGGCCAAACAAGGTCTGCGTCAGGTGCTGGGGAACCAGAGCACCTTGATGAAAAATGGGCTACTGGAACAAAGCGGAGCATCAGTGATCCTGGAGACTCTGGGCTATAAGAGCAACCATGGAAGCCATGAGATACGTTACCCGCCATGGAAAAGACGGTTGGAGGCTAAGATCAAGGCGGCCCCGAAAGATGTGAGTCAATTGACGGAGGCCCAGAGAGGTGTGATGAAAAGGCCGATACCCGAGAGGTACATCCAGATGACCATACCTGAAGCACTCGAAACTGCCAAACAAAGGCTCCAAGCCTTGTCCAGTCACCTAAAGCGGTACACGAAAGAGAATGAGGCCAGACGAATAAACAGGCTGTTCGCAGTGGCAGGGTCCTAACAACAGAGCTGACCACCAAGACTGGAAACTGAAAGGTACTGGAAAGGCATATGGGCGAAGGAGGTTGCACATAACAGCAGTGCACAATGGCTGGTGACCCTGAGAGAGGAGCACAACAACCACACAGAGCTGACCACCAAGACTGGAAACTGAAAGGTACTGGAAAGGCATATGGGCGAAGGAGGTTGCACATAACAGCAGTGCACAATGGCTGGTGACCCTGAGAGAGGAGCACAACAACCTCCCTGAACAGAATCCAGTTACCATAACAGTGGCAGACATACAGGAAAGAGTCTCAGATATGAAGAACTGGACAGCACCAGGCCCGGACATGGTCCACACTTACTGGCTAAAGAAACTCACAGCACTCCATGAGCGCCTCGCAGTACAAATGAACCAGCTGCTGAGGGATGGGACTCACCCAGAATGGCTAACCGAAGTGGGAACGATCCTCAACATGAAGGATCCCTCGAAGGGTGCAGTCCCAACAAACTATCGGCCAATAACCTGTCTCTCCACAACACGGAAGCTCATGTCAGGCATCATTGCGGCTAAGATAAGTGGGAACATGGATCAATACATGAACGAAGCACAGAAGGGCATTGGTAGAGATACCAGAGGAGCCAAACATCAGCTCCTGGTTGACAGAACAGTCGCACAAGACTGCAGGTCCCGACGTACCAACCTGTGCACAGCTTGGACTGATTACAAGAAAGCCTATGACTCGATGCCACATACATGGATCACCGAATGCTTGGAGTTGTATAAGGTGAACAGGACCCTAAGAGCCTTCGTTGCGAACTCGATGAGGATGTGGAAAACCACACTTGAAGCCAATGGCAAGCCACTTACCCAAGTGTCCATCAAATGTGGCATATACCAAGGTGATGCACTCTCCCCACTGCTGTTCTGCATAGGACTGAACCCCCTAAGCCAAGTAATCACCAAGACAGGCTATGGATACCGCCTTCGAAATGGAGCTACAATCAGTCACCTCCTCTACATGGATGACATAAAGCTGTATGCTAAGAGCGAAAGGGACATAGATTCCCCGATCCACACAACCAGGATCTACAGCGGCGACATCGGGATGTCATTCGGGCTTGAGAAATGTAGTCGGATGGTGACTAAGAGAGGAAGGGTAGTCCGCACTGAAGGGGTCTCACTCCCTGAAGGAACAATAGCAGACATTGAGGACAGCTACAAGTACCTTGGTATACCACAAGCCAATGGCAACCTCGAACTGGCAACAAGGAAAGCGGCTACGGCCAAATACTTCCAGCGAGTGAGGCAAGTCCTAAGAAGCCAGCTCAATGGCAAGAATAAGACCCGGGCAATAAACAGCTATGCCCTGCCAGTGATCAGATACCCTGCAGGAATAATAAGGTGGCCAAAGGAAGAGATTCAGACCACGGACGTTAAGACCCGAAAGCTCCTAACCATGCATGGAGGGTTCCATCCCAAATCCAGCACCCTGAGACTGTACGCAAGCCGAAAGGAAGCAGGCCGGGGACTAGTGAGTGTGAGAGCCACTGTCCAGGATGAAACATCCAAGCTCCATGAATACATCAAGGAGAAGGCTCCAACGGATGACGTACTCAGAGAATGTCTCAGACAATGGGGAACAGAAGATGAGGCGCTGGAAGAGGGACCATTATGGGAGGACAAGCCCCTACACGGGATGTACCACCGGACCATAACTGAAGTGGCTGATCTCAAGAAATCCTATCAGTGGCTAGAGAGGGCTGGCCTGAAGGACAGCACAGAGGCACTCATCCTGGCTGCTCAGGAGCAGGCCTTGAGCACCAGAGCCATCGAGGCCCAGATATACCACACCAGACAAGACCCAAGGTGTAGGTTGTGCAAAGAGGCACCTGAGACGATCCAACACATAACTGCAGGGTGTAAGATGCTGGCAGGGAAAGCCTACATGGAACGCCATAACCAGGTGGCTGGCATAGTCTACCGAAACATCTGTGCGGAGTATGGACTGGAAACCCCTAGGTCAAAATGGGAAACACCTCCGAAGGTGGTGGAGAATGACAGAGCGAAGATCCTGTGGGACTTCCAGATCCAGACTGACAAGATGTTAATTGCGAACCAACCAGATATCTTGATCATAGATAAAGGGCAGAGGAAAGCCGTTGTAGTGGATGTAGCGGTCCCAAGTGATGGAAACATCAGGAAGAAGGAACATGAGAAACTCGAGAAATACCAAGGGCTCAGAGAGGAGCTGGAGAGAGCCTGGAAGGTAAAGGTGACAGTCGTGCCTGTGGTGGTCGGAGCACTCGGGGCAGTGACCCCCAAACTAGATGAGTGGTTGCAACAGATCCCGGGAACAACATCGGACATCTCAGTCCAGAAATTTGCAGTGCTTTGAACAGCAAGGATACTGCGCAGAACCCTCAAGCTTCCTGGCCTCTGGTAGAGGACCCGAGCTGAATGAGGGACGGACACCACCCGAGGGGTGAGATGAGGATTTTTTTTAATTTGTATATATATATATATATATATATATATATATATATATATACCGTATGTATGGTAAGACACTGGTTTGGGAGATGGGAGTTCGAATCCCGTTTGGGGCAAAAATTCTCACATAACACCATGCAGTGTGGGTCCTTGGGTCCTGTGGGTCAGACCCTTCACGCTAATGCCTATCTCATACAATGATGAGAGATAATAAAGCGAATGACATGCTGGCTCAGACGTCGCCCGGCCAAACAAGGTCTGCGTCAGGTGCTGGGGAACCAGAGCATCTTGATGAAAAATGGGCCACTAGAACAAAGCGGAGATGGGCGAGAAGCGATAACAAGCTGTTGCAGTGGATGTCGTGTTGTTTTTGTAAAACATACACTTTATTAATTTGTTTAACTCAAGCAACTACAGACACGTCCTTCTCCTACTCATCTCCGTGCCTTCTGCTCAAGAGGCATTCAACGATCACCCCCAAAAACGTAAATAAACTATGACTTCAATGACACTCAGAAAAGCAAACATAATGCGCCAAACAGAAAATCAAGAGAGGAAATCGCAAAATAAATTCAATGGGGAATTCTATACGGGGAATTCGTGAACACACAACAAAGGAACAAACTACACAAACAACTCAGAGACAGTCCAGTCACCTACAAAAGGAAAGATGACGGAAGTACAACAGAGCATGAAAGCAATGCATTCGACCCATATGTAATCATCTCTTCTCACGCATAGCGAGTCTACTCTTGTAGTGTTCACACGTCCCATTTTATATCGGTGCTGCCTCGCAAACTAGCATTTACTCCGGAGTAAAATTTTAAACCACCTCCTGGAGCAGGGTTAAATATGCTCCGGTTTAAGCTGTTTTCAGGGGTTACGGGGGCAGCCTCGGTAGTACACCGGAGTAAAGGTTGCCGTGTGAACACCCCTAGAGTCTGTACCAGAAAAGGCTGCATTCCTATGTTGTGTCATGTATTTGAGGAGGGCAGACTTTTCAAACGTTTGGACCAAAGGCCCCATCCAGACCAGGCTATATTCGACCTGCAAGATAATTTAAAATAGCTGTTATTAACCGCCCGGCAGTCAACTCCCATGATGCAATGATGCTGCCCTGCTCACGCTCAGCACTGACATACATAGATCAGCACCAAGTCAGTTACATTAAAGCCGGCCCTCGAAATGGCCAAATTAAATGCAGACATTGAAAATAATGCATTCCGGAGAAGAATTTGTTGACTGCAGTTAAGACTGCATATTTTGTTTGTGGCATTAATATGAATAAAGAATGTGATTTCAGTCAACATGATCAAAACCATCAGACCAAGTTAAAAGTGGCCAATAACAGTACAATTCTGTGGTGCTTTGACACGGGTTTGATGTTTTAATATGATCTCATTTACATGGTATATGGGTGTGAGCGAGTTTACAGATGATTTATAAAATCAGATGATGGAAAAGGGAAGTTTCATTGGACATCCCTTTGTTGTGAATGAGAGCACTGACACGACTAACAATCCACAACTGGCAATCTTAATCCGCCGGGGAGACTCCAGTTAGTGCATCACAGAGATATTAAATTCATGGCACAACCCCAAGAAAAAACATTGGATGATGTGTAAATTACATTGAACAATGGAACAAACAACAGATGGAGCACCTGCAATGCATGGGGAAAGAGTGGATTAATGGGAAGGATGAGAGAAGATGCAAAGGGAGAATTCCACAGGGGAGCTGACAGTGCATCACTTTATCATACACCAAGAAACATTCGTACGCAAAGCCAAAGCTAATTATCCATAAATGTGTGTAATTATTAGATAAGGAGATTATACAGCGCTCAACTGTTGTTGTGTTCCTTGAAAAACTGATTTAAAAAAGCTTACTTTTTAAAGGGAATCTACTCAATTATGTTGAGCACTGTATATTTATTTACTTTTACGGTTTCACAGTTATAATGAGAGCATACATAACTGGAGTACTCACATGTAGTTAGAACATTCCTTATGTGTTTGCGCTTTCTTTCATCCATTCTCTGTAGTTGGGGTCTCTGTTTGGTTGTTTAGAGTTCTGACAACTCCTAGCTTCCGATCCAATTTTAATACTGAGCCATGAATCCTTCTATGGCAGGCCTTGACAGTCCCAAGAATTACACTGCATTGTCTTTGATGCCTTCAATAGTGAAACTGATGTTGACTGCAGACTTCATATATTCAATGAACGATTTCATGTCATCAATTTACTGGAGTCAGTGGCTCATTTTTATTTAAAAACATTAAGATATCTTCTTGTTGCAAGGTAGTCAA
Organism: Hippocampus zosterae; assembly: GCF_025434085.1. Classification (NCBI taxonomy): domain Eukaryota; kingdom Metazoa; phylum Chordata; class Actinopteri; order Syngnathiformes; family Syngnathidae; genus Hippocampus; species Hippocampus zosterae. The sequence goes on along the minus strand of NC_067462.1, from coordinate 20,939,427 downwards.
CTGGTTTTAACACATCTGCCTCACAGTACAGAGGTCATGGATTCGATTCCGGAGCCTGGCCTTCCTGTATGGTGTTTGCATTTTCTCCTCTGTGGGTTTTCTTTGGGTACTCCAGTTTTCTCACACATTCCAAAAACATGCATGGCAGGTTAGGCTAGCAGTAGGTTAATTGATCACTCTAAATTGTAGTTAAGGTTGATTGTAAGTGTGACACTGCGTGAAAGCAAAGTGTATCCAACTTTGACCAGTAAAATGTTCAGCTTAGCTTAAGACGAGCACAGGACCAACAGTCAGAACAATGAACTGAGTACTAGTTTATTGTCAGGTGAAGGAGGCCCGAACCAAAGGCAATCAGAGAAACCAAAAGAAGGTGTACAGGAAACCTGAGCGTAAAAGCTAGACAGCAGCAAGTACGGCAAGGAATATAGCTGGCCGCAGAACGTGCGCCGCCTGGATGGGAACGGGTGACGGCCGCATGACGTGCGCCACCTGGACGGCAAAAAAGTCTGTGAAAGCAGAAACCTAAATCTGCTGGCATTCACTGTTAGTCAAACACAAAGGGAACTAAGCTCAAGAGATTTGCCACATTATCTATTGACAACTTCTAACCACATCTTGTAATGCCCTAAACTAGATTGTCTCACACCCTGGAGAACATAGCCACAAATGTGGTGTTTATCACCATGCAGTTGAAGAACAAGTCGTTATGTAAAATCCATCATCCTTATCATCATCATAATCATCCACCACTCACAGCAGGCAACGTCAACATTGGCAACAACCCCCGCGTGGAAACCCTGCAGAAAACACAGACATAAATGTTGACACTCTGCACTCAGATTTTTTTAAACCCAAAAGGAAAAAAACTTGAAAAAACATTTCAGTCAAGACACTCTCAGCAGTGATGGTATGATGGTAAAGAAAAAAAACTCAGTTTGTACAGCCACCTAGAAAAATATAATGGACATGCACACCACAAAGTGGACATGGTATCACCAGTCTTTCACTGTAGCCTGGCTTAGCTTCTTCACCCTCTGCCACATCACTCACTTCTTTCCTTCTTCATGGAAAACAGCAGCAGTCACACGGTAGTAAAACGATGGAAACATTCACACAATCCTCCGCCCTGCAAGCCTTCTCAGACGATATATATTTTCGTGCCAGTGAGATAAGCTATGGCACAACAGTTTCTTATTGATTTTACTGAATTCTAATCTTGTATTTCCACAACCCAACCAGTCCAGCACCTCAAGATTCATCATTAACAGGCAACTCAACCATCAAGGTGTAGTCCCAAATCCATACTAATAACATAAATACTGCTATGGGGAAAAAAGACCACCATGTTTTCTTCAATTTCTTGTTCATTATGTCTGTGACGACTAAACGTGTATCAAGTGACTAACTGACACTAAAGAAAACATGGAATGCCTAAATACATAATTTTTGGTATGACAATGCCATAGCTATTTATGTAAGAATTTTTTTTGTTATTATCAAGAAAACCTTTGTCAAATGTCTCAATTAATTCTTGAATTCAACTCGTATGAGCTGCTTTTATTGTCATTAATTTATTGGGTCAAACAAAAGTAGCATTAGTTTTCGTAAGCATTTAAAATGAACAAGAAACCGAGGAAAAAAGGGGGGTCACATAATTTTTCAATGGCTGTATGTAATAAGTTCCTTTGGGTCAGATGTTGTCTTACAATATGTTTGCATTTAGAGTTGACTTTATTCAGCTTACTGACCGATTAAAATTCTTATCCTGTTATTTTCTGTAGATGACCGTGGACATTTTGGGGGATCACAATTGACACTGGATGATATCTTCCAACGGAATTTCCAAATACATGATCCAGATGCAAAGTGGATCAGTGGTATGTATTTTCTCAGAAGTGTTTTTTGCCTGGCGTTTTTTAAAGAACTAATCCAAGGACGTTTACTTTTGTCCGATTTTAACAATCCTTCGAAAATGTCCAGGGCAAACATCAGCAAAGTGAGCGATCGCCCGACACATTTTCTGGGTGATTCTTACTTACATAAAACTATCGTATCACCTCCTGGGCGATTGATGAGGACGCTGCGTAGACACATTTGGTAGAGGTCCCTATTAGCCAATGGGATGCCAGGATGATGCTCGGTAATAGCCAATGGCAGATCAGCTCTAAATATGTTGCATTCAGGAAACTCGGAGCTGCCAATGGCAGCTCATACTGTATTTTTACCTTTTATATCTTGACATTTCTTTTCGTAACAAGAGGCAATATTTCCCTGCATTTTGTAACTTGAAAACTTTGTATGAAGAGATGTTCGTATATAGAGGTACCACTGTACTGAGAGTACCACCTTAATCCAAGAGTACAATGTAGACCAGGGGTGCCCAAAATTTTTGGACAGAAGATCTACTTTTAGATCAACTAATCAACTAACCTGTAGTTTTGATATGAAGTAGTGATGGGTCCATGAGGCCTCATGAGGCGTGTCAATGTCACACTGTGTTGATACTGTACTGATACTGTGTCGCTCACCACTGCCACCTGCTGGACCTTCAAAATCCCTGCAGCCAACCCACTTGACAGACTGAACAAACTGATTTGATGATGACGTGTATACAATGCACTACCTCACTCTACCCACAATAGCCACAAGCGCCATTGTTTCTGTTGTTGTTTATGCTGTTTATATTGTTTATTGTTTATATTGGCTATACTGTTCAGATTACATGTTTTTTTATACAGTATAGCTGCTATCCTTTCTTGTCCTGGGTATGACGTTAAACTGCATCCAACTGGTCCTCCAGGTTGGGGGTTGGGCGTGAGGTTAACAACCTCACCCTGTAAAAACAAAAACCTGTTACAGAAACGACGAGAGGAAGCCATTCTGGTAAACCACGGCGAAGAAGAGACGGCACATCCTTGGATGTATCTATGACGGGGCCGGGGGAAATCCAGCAGGAAGCCCGACCCCTGATGACCCCGATCTTTGGAACCAAAACCAAAACCAGAGTAGGCACCTGGAATGTGCGCACAATGTTCCAGTCTGGTCGCATGGACCAGGTGCTGAAGAATATGAGGGACTATCGCCTGGACATCTTAGGCGTTAGTGAAATGAGGTGGACGGGGCAAGGGCGCCTCATGGTTAATGGAGCAACTTTTCTGTACTCTGGGAAGCAAGACCACGATTCCCATGGAGTCGGCATCATCCTCTCCAGTAGTGAAGCAAAAGCATTGATTGGATGGAAGCCGGTGAATGAACGGATTATTACAGCAAGGCTCTACACCAGATATGCCAAAGTAACCATCGTACAAGTCTATGCCCCAACCGAAGCTGCCTCAGCGGACGATAAAGACACCTTCTACAACCAGCTCCAGACCGTGCTTGAGGAGATCCCCAGACATGACATCAAAATGCTGATTGGAGACTTCAACGCAAAACTGGATAATGACAGAAGGGGCCTGAATGCCACAGTTGGACCGCATGGGTTTGCGAGCTCCACGAACGACAACGGGGAGAGACTGTTGATGCTAACCAGTACCGACGGCCTCAGCTTTGGCAACACCTTTTTTGAGCACAAGCGGATCCACAAAGTAACCTGGGTTTCACCTGGTGGCGGGACCCGGAACGAACTGGACTACATCTCCATCAACACAAGGTGGCGCTCGCCATTGCTCGACGTTCGCTCCTACAGAGGTGCGGATGTGGGTTCAGACCACTTCCTTGTGGTGAGTAAAATCAAGCTGAAGCTGAAGAAGGTGAAAAAGGTGCAGCCCAAGAGACCTTACGCGGTGGACAAGCTAAAGAATAAAAACTTCTCCGAACGCTTCTGTGAGGAATTGAGTAGGAAGCTCAAGGTATCACAACACCTTGCAAACATTGAGGACCAGTGGAGTATGTTCTCTTGTGCCATTGCTGACACTGCAGAAGCAGTTATAGGGAGAAAGACGGGTACCAACAAAGAGAGATGGATAACAGACGACACCTGGAAGTTGATTGAGGAAAGGAAAGTGGCTAAGATAAAAAGAGAACAAAAGAGGAGGCTCCGGAGCTGGAGGATGGAAGACGAGGAGTACAGACACTTGGACAGGGCAGCGAAGAAGAGTTGCAGGAAGGATAAAAGACAGTGGCTAGAAGAGAAAACAAGAGAGGCACAGGAAGCAGCAGAGAACAACGACACGACGACCCTATACAAGATCGTGCGGGAGCTAACCAACTCCAGGAGCAGCTCTGGCGTCACAATCAGGAGCAAGGATGGCAGGACACTTCTAAGCGACGAGGAGCAAGAAGCAAGATGGCTGGAACACTTCAGGGAGGTTCTCAACCAACCAATGCCTCCCGTGCTCTTCAATTTCGATCAAGAGACACCAGCTCCAGCTCTAAATATTACATCGAAAGAGATATCCGAAACTGAGGTTGCCAGAGCAATCAAGGGCCTTAAGAACAACAAGGCACCGGGACTCGATGAGATAGCTGCCGAGCTGTTGAAACATGGCCAAGATGCTGTTGTGAAGAGCCTTACCCACCTGTTCAACCTGATTTGGCATGCTGAAGAGGTTCCTGCCGACTGGAGACGTGGGGTTATTGTCACGCTGCCCAAGAAGGGAAGCCTCGCAGACTGCAATAACTGGCGGGGCATTACGCTGCTGTCAATTCCCAGCAAGGTATTCTGCAGTGTTCTGCTACATCGCCTTAAAGATGAAGTGGATAACATCTTGAGGGAAGAGCAAGCCGGTTTCAGGAAGGGAAGGTCTTGCGCCGAACAGATCTTTACCCTTCGAAACATCATAGAGCAGTGCCAAGAACTTCAGATACCACTCATGATCAACTATATCGATTTCAAGAAAGCCTTCGACAGCATCCACCGGGAGTCACTGTGGCAGATCGTCCAGCTGTATGGTGTACCCCTCAAGTACATCAACATCTTCAGGTCATTGTACCACAACTCAACCTGTTGTGTCAAAACCAACAGTGGCACAACTGACAATTTTGACATTGTCACTGATGTAAGACAGGGTTGCATTCTGTCACCCCTACTCTTCATTATCATAATCGACTTTGTGATGAGGAAGTCCATCACAGGAGCAAAAGTTGGCATCAAGTGGGGAGGGAGCAGACTAGCTGGAATTTGCAGATGATTTGGCCCTGTTAAGTCACACTCAGCCCGCACTCCAGGAGTTGACCAATAATCTGTATGAGCACGGAGTTAAGGTCGGTTTGCGAATTAGCTCGGAAAAGACCAAGGCCATGGCCGTCGGACAGCACCAACACCTTCAACCACTCACTCTACACCAACATGACATAGAGTACATTGACAGCTTCACATATCTTGGGAGTAACATCTCAAATACAGGTGATGTGGAGAAAGACGTCAACAGTAGACTTGGTCAAGCTGTGGGAGTGTTCCAACGCCTCTGCAACATCTGGTCATCGAAAGCCATCACTACGACCACCAAGCTACGCCTCTATATGTCAGTGGTTATCCCAACAGCGATTTACGCCTGTGAGACATGGATGAAGAGAGCCAACATAACCAACAAGTTAGATGTCTTCCATCGGCGTTGCCTGAGATCCATCCTGAGGATCTCATGGAGAGACCACGTCACCAACGAGGAGGTGATGAAGAAGGCAGGAGTGGCTGAACTGTCAGACATTGTCTCTGAAAGGAGAAGGAAAATGATTGGCCACGTACTCCGACTGCCAAGAGAGAGACCGGCAAATGTGGCCATGGACTGGATGCCAGAGGGTGGAAAGAGGAAGAGAGGTAGGCCAAAGAAGACGTGGAGACAGACTGCCAAAGAAGACCTCAGTGAGATGGGTGTCAGCTGGCATGGAGCAAGAAGGGTCGCCAGTGACCGGACCAAATGGAGGAAACTCGTCGCCCAATGTTCCAAATAGGAATGGGCGGAACTAACTAACTAACTAACTAACTAACTAACTAACTAACTAACTAACTAACTAACTAACTAACTAACTAACTAACTAACTAACTAACTAACTAACTAACTAACTAACTAACTAACTAACTAAGATAAGATAAGATAAGATATCCTTTATTTGTCCCACAATGGGGAAATTTACAGCCTCCAGCAGCAAGAATGTATGTAGAAAGAAGAAGAGAAAAAAAAACAACAACAAACATCTTTCAATTAAATACAATGTGAACACAACTGGATAAATCACAGTACTATTTACAATTTACCTTCACCTCATTTAATTATTATTATTATTATGATTGTTATTTTTTATTTTTTATTCTAACTAACTAACTAACTAACTAACTAACTAACTAACTAACTAACTAACTAACTAACCAACTAACCAACTAACCAACTAACTAACTAACTATCTAACTAACTAACTAACTAACTAACTAACTAACTAACTATCCTTTCTTAGCTGTGTGTGTTTAATGCACAGCATGTTTGCATGTATGTATTCACTGAGGATTGAGAGGAAGAAATTTAATCTATGCTGCATGTCATACATAAAGCATATTTGACAATATAGATGACATTGACCCTTGACAATATCATTCACATCCATGCATTCATATTGTATCATTCAATGTGTTTCAATATTGTGAAAATCATGTGAATGAGGATGCTTGTGGGCTTTGTCTTCACAAATTTTGATTTAGAAAAATGAGATAAAAGGAGATAAAAATGGCTCTACACGGCGGACAATTTGTATTTGTCCGGAAGCTGCTCCATAATATGCACGTACCGTAGCAACGTCATTCGAGTGAAGCGCGTCTCAGCAGTCGATAGTCTGCTGCTCTCTGCTGTGAGCGCATGAGCGCGAGCACGTACTCGCGGCGCCGACCCAACCCACGCCACATATTAAGCTTTGAACTACGACAACAGCTAAACTAGCCTAGCCGATGTAATGATGGTCAGCAGACAAGGTTTACGTTTTATGTGACTTTTAATAGCAACGTGGCAGAGTCATCAAATATGCGTTGTGCTCACTCGCAGTCACTTTCTGGGACTCCCCCTTATAGGCAGGACCTCTCAATCACCTGGAGTATGACGTACAGTACAAACGTTCATAAAGCACTTCTCATATAATAATAGCCTAATGTATGACAGCCAACATGACGCTCGAAGTCAGACGGACACATTCTTTCTGTGTTTTCCATATCTATATATTTTTAATTCGAGCGAGGGTGAGGTTTGGCTTGTTTCGGCAATCGGCATCGTGTCGCCAGACGCACTTCCTTAGGATACACTGTGCGGGTTTTTGCTGCGTCAACGCCCCCTGCACTGAGTCGATGCGCCCTGGACTAAGTAGCGCAGCTTGGACTGTGCCAAGCAGCCAATGTGTCAATTAGCAGCCTGGACTGTGTCAACGCAGCCGATGCAGTCTAAACTGCGCCGGCGCAGTTCATGTGTCAATCACATGACGTAATGAAGCAGCACATGCACCGACACGTGGTTTGCTCTGTGAGCCTGGCGTTTGCGTCAACGCATCGGTGTCGCTGGACCCATCACTAATATGAAGAGACAAGTCCGTTTATGAGCTTGAAAGTAGTTTTTACTCAGCAGCACCAAGAACATGTTACAGGCTTCCTCGTGTTGCCAATCAACCCTAGAGCTCCCGCGACACCTTGTGGACGGGTGGTATAACAGCGGGTTAGAATGTAATTGGGACATTACCAAAATAATAAACAGATCTACATAACCTCCTCGGATCTACCCTTACCGGCACGCGCGCGCGCACACACGCACGCACACACGCACACACACACGAGCACACACATACACACACACACACACACACACACACACACACACACACACACACACACACACACACACACACACACACACACTCACATGCCCTGATGAGAAACTGCCTGTTAACTATCATGGCTCACACGTACCGTTTTAAAGTGCTTCCCTGGGCCCTCCTAGATTCCTATTCTTTGCCCGTGCCCTCGGTGAATTGTACACGAAGCAAACTCTGAATGAAAATAATGACGATAAAAGTATAAATTCAAGATTTACTTGCTTTATTTTATTCTTTAAATATTTTTTTTGTGAAAATGGGACTGATAGGATGATTAGGTTGCAGCGTACATTAACACAAAAAAGATATGACTAACATGTACAAAAACACACAAATGGTTGTTTGTTTTTTTTTCTCCTCGACACTCCTCGGATCTACTTGGGACCTGTTTTAGATCTATTGGTAGATCAGGATCCACGTAATGGGCAGCCCTGATGTAGACAGTTAATAATTGAATGGTTAAATCTGTGTGTTTGTAGGCAGCCATTTGCAATTTACAAATTACTCAAACGAGGTAAATGCAGAACATGGCCTGCACGAATGAAAAGAAAGATGATTGGCAGCATAACAACATCCAATAGATTTATTATGTTCGGTCATGCATCGTAAGGGTATACATGCGTCAAGTATTGAAGGTCTAGTGGGCGCCCGCACATAATCCCATGTGGTCTGGTCGGACACAGTTTGAATACCCCTTCCGATACACTCACCGCCCGTGGGAGCGGCCAAAGGGTTTGGGTGCAGTGAGAGCTGGGCAACGGCAAAAGACCTTGGCAGTCCGATCCCTAGCTACATGAGCTAGTTCTAGGGGTATGAAATATCAACTCTCTGGCAGGGAAGGAGTCTGAGCTGGCGTGTGAGGCAAAGAAGACAGTAGGGCTCGCCTCCATTAACAGCTTGACCGCTGGTACCGGTCCTCTCCAGATGGGTGGGACTCTCTTGCACTTTGGATTTGCTCATGGTGAAAGGCGTTGACCATGTGTGGAGATACTTATCAGCCCACGGCTTGGCGCCTATACATTGGGGTTCACTCCAGTGGACAAGAGGGTAGCCTTCCTCTGCCATTGGGGTGGGGTGACATGTCCTGACTGTTGTTTGTGCCGTAGCATCAAACATCAGTGTGTAAATGTATTCTTTATAAAATATGTGTAACATATTGTGTTTGACAATGAAGCAAGCGTTGTGCATGAATGTTAATATTATGTTCTCATGAAGGTTGCGGTTTCATTTACGTACAGTTCTGGCTTCTCCAGCAGATTAATTGTGGTTATTGCGGTTTCATCTCCCGGCCAATCCACTCTTTTTACGGGCCAAAATTCACCAGCCAGTTCCTGCCTCCCAACAGAGCCTCAGGTAAAACTGTTCAGAACATGTGTCAAACTCAAGGCCCGGATGTGGCACGCAAAAGCAAATCAAGCATGTCAAATTCCATGCTTGCTAAAGTCTGAACCAAAATTCCAGATTGTCATATGTAATCCACAATAACAGTCATTATTCTTCATTTCTGATTTTAAAACTAGTTATTCATCAATGTGTTGTGCACTCTGTTTTCTGCAGTCCTGTCAGATTTTTTGATCTACTAGGGTACCATTTGGATCTACCAATTATTCCTTTGCACGTCTGTTGTCTGAGTGAGCATGATGCCAGGGCGAAATAATCTATCATGCTTCCAATGGGATGATGGAATATGACAATTTGCATGTAAATTGCCCAAGTTTTTGTTTTTGAAAATTGACTAATATTTAATATATATGTATATTTAGGTAAGGTTCATGGCAACATCCAAATACAAAAAGCATTGTTTTTCTCAACTGATTTTTTTTCATCTGTGTATGATGTGCTGCGGAAGAATCAGCATATACATCTAGACAAGATGGAAGGATAAATGGCAGTTGAATATTTTCTCAACTCAACTCACCTGTATTTATAGAGCACTTTAAAACAACCACCGCCGAATACAAAGTGCTGTACATGGAGCAAATATCATATACACAACAATAAACAATAAAACAATGAATAATGCAGACAGAAGAAAGCACAAAACATTAAACATAAAATCAAGTCTCAAACTGAGTCAAAAGCGGCTTGCCTAACATTCAGCGGGAGGTCATTCCAAAGAGAGGAACCAGCAACGGAAAAGGCTCGATCTCCTCTGAGCTTCCACTTAGTTCTTGGTACCTCGAATTGTGCTTGTCCGCAGACCTGAGGCATCGAGCAGGTGCGTAGCTGCGGAGGAGTTCAGAAAGGTAAGCTGGGGTGAGGCCATTTTGAGATTTGACAACAAATAGGATCTTAAAAACAGAGCCTGCCAGAGGCCAGCAGAACTCACCTCAATCTATCGCTAGCATCTCCTTTCACCGAGGAAGACTGATGACTGGCTGATGTAGTTCCATATATACAGGTATGCGTGTGTGTGTGTGTATCTTGTGGACAAATACAATTAAGATGAAATACAAAGTGGATGCCAATCTTTTTTCAAGATGGCGGCGCGGCTACCCGCAGCGACTTCTCTCTATCCCCCTGCAAATCAGTGTTCTTTGTGTTCTTTATGTCCCTTGTTTTCACTGTGTTGCGCAACAAGACGTGCATACCCTCGTGAGTTTCTGCTCGCCATCAGCAGAACTACAAAAACGGACAGTAAACCAACGAGGGCGGAAAAACTGCTTGACTGCGGTCTGCTGCGTGACTGCGATCTGCTGCAGAGGCCTGCTCAATCACCGACTCCCACTCCTGCAACCAGCCCGCAGTGGAAGCGCCACGGACGGAATCTAAGGAAGCAGAGGAGGGGGAAGCGCAGAGGTATCCGGGCAAGGCTAGCAGCTAGCCCTCATCGACTGGCTATCCCGACCATCACGCTGGCCAACGTACGCTCGCTGTACAACAAACTGGACTATATCCGCTTACTTCGGACAAAACCGTGAGTGAATGCTGCGTCTTTGTTTTCATGGAGACATGGCTCAACGACAGTCTCAGTGGGCTAACGTGCTACCGAGCAAGCAGAGAGCTCGTCGAGGCAGGGAAGACTCGCGGCGGGGGAATCTGTGTTTACATCAACGATGCCTGGTGCCGAGATGCTGTTGTGGTTTGCAAGCGCTGCTCGCCAACGGTGGAGTTTATGATTATCAAATGCCGGCCATTCTACCTGCCGAGGGAATTTAGTGCCATATTGCTGGGAGCAATGTACATTCCCCCTGGCTCAACCAACAGCATGAGTATGGCCCTGTCTGAACTCCATCAGCACATCAGTGAGCAGCAGGCAGCCCACCCCGACGCCTTTGTCATCTTGGCTAGAGATTTCAACCATGCAAACCCCAAGAGTGTGCTTCCACAACTCCATGGCCACATCAACTTTCCCACAAGAGGCACAAATATTCTGGACAACGTCTACACGACAATCAGAGGATCCGACAAAGCCCTCCATCTCCCCCACCTTGGTGCCTCAGATCACACCAGTGTGATGCTAATGCTAGCATACAGGCCACTGGTGAAAGTCGTCAAATCAGTGAGGAAGCAAGTAAACTGTGGCCTGAGGGGTCCACAGAAGCACTCCAAGACTGTTTCTCCACCACAGACTGGAGTATGTTTAAACATGCAACCACTCACCTCAATGAGTACGCGGAGACCGTCACGTCCTACATAAGGAAGTGCACAGATGACATCACGGTCACCAGAACCATCACCATCCTGGCCAATCAGAAGCCATTGCTTACAGGTGAGGTCCTGGCGATGAGGTGCTAACGCTTTCCCAGGATAGTGTGAGACGTTCCCTCAGGAGAACAAACGTACGGAAAGAGGCAGGTCCTGACAACATTCCTGGTCACACCTGAGAGACTGTGCTGAGGAACTCACAGATGTTTTCACGGACATCGTTAACACCTCACTGAGCGAGGCTGTTGTCCCCACTTGTCTCAAAGCCACCACCATCATCCCAGTCCCGAAGAAGTCATCCCCCTCCAGCTACAATGACTATCGCCCGGTCGCACTCACCCCCATCCTCATGAAGTGCTTCGAGCGGTTAGTCATGCAGCATATAAAGTTTGCCCTCCCACCCATCCTGGACCCCTACCAGTTTGTATTTCTGCAGAACAGATCGACTGCAGACGCCATCTCCACCGCCCTCCACTCAGCCCTCACTCACCTGGAGACCAAGGACTCACAAATCAGAATGCTGCTCATCCACTTCAGCTCAGCATTCAACACCATCATCCCGCAGCAGCTCATCCACAAACTGGACCACCTGGGGCTCAACACCTCCCTGTGCAACTGGGTGTTGGACTTCCTCATGATTGTAATTGACTTGATTGACTTGAAGTAGGGTAGGACCAGGCTTCATGACTTTCTGACGTCAGCGCTACAGATCGGTAGTCATTCAAGTCATGTAATACATGGATTCTTGGAGACAGAGTAAATAGTAGAGGACTCAAAGCAGGCTCGCACATGGTATGGCTCCAGATAGGTGTTGAAAATGACAATCAGGATGGGAGGCAGCTTGGCCTCACAATGTCTTTGGGTCGTTAGGGATACACTGCCTGGCCCAGGGTCTCTGTGGCGTTGTTGTGAGAAAGAAGGGATGAGGGGGTTGGTGGAAATGGTGTTGGAGAGTTCTCCAGGGTTGATGAGCTAACAAAATGAGAGCATTGTGTGATAAAGCTCTGGGCGAGGTTCAAATCATTCACACCTTCGAGGGCTTGTAGTTGGTGATTTGCCCAAGCCATCGCCAAACAGCAGCAGAATTGCTGGCAATGAAGTGTTGCTGGATTGTCTCTTAATACCCCAATTTAGCATTTAATCTTTCTGAGCTTAGCTATAAATCAGAGCTGGTCATTGTTGGAACACACTGTGGTTGGGACAGCTTTGAAATCCGGTGAATCAAGTCATCATGCCCACAAAGGCGCAAAACACACATTTTTCACTGCGTCAAGCTCTGTGTCTGTGATAATACCAAAATCTTCTCCTTGCCTGTCTGACAAGTTAAAGATGGATTTTTTTGAATGAACAGTCAATAAAAGGCAGCTTCTATTTTCACCCTTGTTTTGTCTCAAGATCCGTCCTATTCCTTCTTGTGAACTCTTGCCAAGGTGACTATTCAGTGATAATTTCAGCGAAGTCCCAGAAGCCTTAGGAAACAAGTATGCGCAAGGTGGTCAACCCTTGTGTCTCTAACTGGTTGTTTTTTTCACAGATTATATTACTACTGCCAAATTCAATCGCAACCCTTATAAATTATATTGGTGAAAAAAAAAAGGAATTTTGTTATTATTTTATGAAAATTGCAAACTTCTCCTTTAACCCTTTCAGAGGCAGCGGTCACTACAGTGGACATCCTATCATGTTATCAGGTTACAGGTTATCATTACTGGAGCATGAAAGGGTTAAATATGGTGAGTAAAGATTGGTGATCATGATTTCATTTTTTTCCCAGAAGTACATTTATGGGTAAGTGTGAATCTAAACAGGACTGATGTTTGTCTTTCTGAGCCCTGTGACTAACCGGTGAGCCCTTCATGTTGTCATTAGAACAAGCAGTGCAGACATTTTTTTTCATGTTTTTGTTGTTGTGTGTTTTAGAAAAAGATATCGTCTTTCTCAACTGGGATGGAGACTTGCTGAAAATCAACACAGAGAGCAACCAAACGGAGCTCTTGCTGAAAAACACCACTTTTGTAAGATTTTAATGCAGCATTTGACAAAAAAGAGCTCAACAGGCTTTTGAAACATTTGTGAAAGTCCTTTGTATTCAACTGTTTTGTCTTTCATGTCGTGTCCTTCTCAAAGTCTACCTTTAAAGCCTCAAAGTTTGCAGTTTCTCCTGATCTGAACTTTATTCTTCTGGGATATGATGTCAAGCAGGTAAGACATTAGTATGCATGCTTCATACAGACGCTGCTCGTGGTGTTTTACTTGGAGCTGCTAAAACCAGGGGTTTATAGTTCATGAGGAGGTAGTTGAAGTGTAGCTAAAATGTTTATACAAGTCTTCCCTCGGGAGGTCTAATAAGAGCGTACATATCTTCATACTGTATCAGCCCTGTGAACTATTGGAGTTATTACCTATTAATATTTATTATGAAAACAAAATTTATATTTCTCAACCTCTATGACCGTAGCAGTAATATAGCTGAATCAGTTCATTCTATTGGTTCAGTATATCTTTCAGTACACTCCTTAAATACAAGTCGGCCCTATTTTCGTAGACAGGCATACCTGCGTTAAAGCTGGCGGATCTCCATTTTCATGCCAGGGCAAGTCTAGTTTACCATATTTTGGAATTTTGCAGACTACCAAATGCCTTCACCAGGCAGACCGAGGTGGTTTTGTGTTACACGCCCAAAGCGCTCCTTCCATTCTTGCGACAGGAAGTAGACCAGAGTTTAGATCAGGTAATATCAGGTCAAAGTTGTGGCGCAGGTGGTGCTAATGGAATTTTGGTGGATTGTATTCAGGTAGCTTGAGCCAGGACTGATTTTTGATTGGGAGGATGAGAGGAAAGACATTTCATCTGTGCAGTATTGGATTGGACAAAACTTTATTGTCAAATGTACTGTATGTGCAACATGTAACATACAACACAGATGAAATGTTGCACATAGAGCATATTTGACCATAAAGTTGACTTGACAGATTCTGTGCTCCGTTGATGTGTGTGGTGGATGTCATTGTATTTCATTCAGAAATATGACATCAGCATGCATCTGACCTTCTGAGTTATTGTAGAAAGCAAGTAAATGAATTAATAATGATGATGATGATTATTATTATCATTGTTAATATATTTTGCGAAACACCCCATACTGCTGCACAACTGGTGTGTATGTGTGTGTGTGTTTTATGTGTGTGTGTGTGTTGGGGTGGGGGGCACCGAGTGCCAATTCTCCAAATGCCAATTTAACATCATCCACAAGTGGAAATCCTCTTGCAGTTCCTTATAAACGTAATTTGCATGTGCCGATCTCCTGCACGGAATCCAGCGAGTCTTTTATGCTCCCGCCATCTATAGTAGGAATCAAGTCCCACAATGAAGCAAACTGCCCTTATACTGTCCTCATTCCGAAGAATCTAGTTTTTCACCAGCCAGACAGTGCATTAACAATTTTCCAAATCAGACTGACTGTTACCCTCTATAGGTTGGAAGACGATTGATAAATGGGTGGATGGAAAGCTGACCAAATGTCAGCCCCTGTGATATTTGTCCCAAACAGTATGAAAGGGTTAACTCTTGTGCAATCAAAGAGCATTTACGCTTGACATATATCATGCAGCATCTCACAACAAATCTCAACACTTTGGTCTCAAATCAGTGACGTGGTGGTCATAGGGAATTTCGGGAGATTCCCGTACGGCCTGTCCATTCTTGGCTGGAATTGCAGCACAAATACGTTTTGACGAATATTTCCGGGTGGAATTTTGATCCCAGTATGTTCCTCTCTGTCAACATTGCTAGGAATCGTCACATAGATGCCCACACTCGCTGCATACATCTCTTCTAAAGCTCAGCTTTATGTTAAATTTACTTTACTTTTATGGCATACCTATTTATACACTTAATGGTACACTTGTTTATTGTTTGTTTGTTTATTGTTTATTGAACATAAACCATATACAGTAATAATTTGACAGAAAATAAGGTAGATAAAATAGTAAAAAGAAAGAAATCAGTCTTCATTCAACACAGTTATTATGTTCAAGGGAGTAGGAAGAAGTAAAAAACGTATCTAGTCCTACCCCGTTATGTGTTTATATCTAATAAATCATTTTTATATCAATCAGAAAAGAAAAAAAGTAAGAAGAAAGAAGTCTCCATTAAGGCTCATACTTTACCCTTAACTGTGATATTTTTACAACTTTTGTTTTTTATCTGGATTATATACGTCCACACCCTGGCACTCTTGTGTCAATTTTCTCTTGTATTCATAATGGATATTTCAATACCTTTCTCTATTTATCAACTTAGTTCTGATTTATCATTATATTTAATGTTTAGAATTTATCATTTTAACTCTGATTGATGTAAGTTGTTTGTACTATTTTTTTGAATTTCTTTTTGAACTCAGCAAGCGATTTCCTCATTTTCAGGTCCGTTTCGAGATTATTCCACATATTAACACCTTTGATAGATACACTTCTTTGCTTGATGTTTGTTCTTGTTTTGAGTTTCTTGAATAAGTTGGTACCTCTTAAATCATAGCTGCTTTCTCGAATTTCGAAAATCTTCTGAATGTTTTGGCAGAGCAGGTTATTGTGTGCTTTGTACATTAATTGGGCGATTTTAAAGTCAACCAGGTCATAAAATTTAATCGTATTTAATTTGATAAATAGTGGATTTGTGGGTTCTGTATATTTTGATCTATTAATAATTTGAATTGCTTTTTTTTGTAGTTTTAGAATAGGGAGTGTGCTTGTTTTGCAGGCATTTCCCCATATTTCCACACAGTGGAAATATATGGTAACAATAATGAAGTTTTTAATGTGTACAAAGATATCTTATTTAGCACTTCCTTGGTTTTGTAGAGGATCCCTACGGTTTCCTTCTTGTTATATACTGGCAAAAACAAGTACTTTACCCATAGACGGATTAAAAAACACTTTTTGTTTTGTTCCCCAAATAGTCACGACACAAGCCGTTCTCTGTGTAGCTACCCCATCTATGTACAGTACTTTCTTTGGCTTCAAAACTAAGATTAAGAAAACCTTTATTAGTCTCGCAATGGAGAAATTCCAGATTCACAGCAGCAAAGTTATGAAAGGAAGAAGTAGAACAACAAAAAAATAGGAGCTGCTGGAAAGGCAGCCACTCTCGCGGCGCCATTTTGAAGTCAAAATAACAAAAAATAACACAAGACAACACACAGGACAGAGATAGTCGTGCAATCTTCACCACTTTTCTGCATACACTTTGTTGTCTGAAGCAGTTATAGATGAAAGAGGAGAGGATCAAAGTGTCATTTCACCAGTGGATCAGAGACATCATGCTGAAAAATGTGCACACGTCTGCTACAAGCAAAGTTTTGAAAGCAAACGCGAAGCTGTAGCGTCCATTGACGAAAAGAGATTAGTTCACTTCTCCTGTCCCACATAATCCGCTTCAAACTCCAAGCCGCGACTCCCAGCTCCAAATCCGCATCGGCACTCCGCGCCAACGCTCCTTTCTTCTCATCGTCGGCTCCTCAAGACCTCCATCCATGTCCATCCATCCTAGCATGTCACTATTAACATCGGTACTGTCCAAATCACAGTGCATGGCTGATACATTCATGGTGACAGCATGCTAGCAGCATGAGTGAACATAGCATGCTTGATGATGAGTTGTGTGTGGCTCATTATGATGGCAGTGAAGACGCTGTGTCTGGAGGGTGCTCTCACCTAAGACGGAGCAGATGTGATCATCATCAAAGTGACAACCTGAATGTGGAGAGTAATGGCCCCTCACTGCTGTCTCCAGTTCTCATTTTATACATTTGTGATCATATTGGTTTTCGGTTTGCTTTACAATGTCAAAGATTCCAATTATTCCAGAGCAGTTTTTTTTAACCCTTTCGGTGACAGTGGTTACTATTGTAGACAACTTACTGTTATCATGTTACAGGGTACATGAATGGGTTAGATTTATAATGGACAGCAGTCTGTGCTTACTATCATAATTTTTTGTCTAAATTCCATAGTCATCAGAGAGACATGGAGTTTTCTGAGATTGTTTTACAAATTTGACAACCTTTAAAAAAATGATTGTGCTGTCACTGTCATGTCAATGAGCCATGCTGAAGTCTTAGATATGTATCAGGTTTGACATGCATCCAGCGAACAGCAACGATGAGACCAAAACCTCAGTTGTAGTGTCATGAGTTTAACTGTGTTCAGTCCCAAAAGCCCTTGGGACCGAACACAGTTAAGGGCCCTTGGGACCCATCCTGCTGAACTGGGCCCCCTGGCACTTTATCTGAAGCTAACAGTCGTGAACTTTGGTCTTAAAATGGACAGTATTTTATAATTGGACCGGCAAATGGGTACTGATGTTAAATCCAGTTTTTTTTTTCATTTAAGGCAGCTGGATGAGGCAAAGCCTCTGCTTTCTCAACAGCATTTTGAAACAGTAATCCATGCCGTCATCACATCTCGGCTGGGTCACTGTTATACACCTTTTTTTGAAGTCCGCCAATTCTCCCATAAGTATCTCCAGTTGGTCCAAAATGCTGCTGCTTGCCTCGTGCTCATCAGGTTGCACACATAGCTCCAAATCTTGCATTCCTCACCTAACTCATTGTATATTTTAGAGTTGTTTTTATTATTATTATTATTATTTTTTCTAATCTTCAAATGGCCCACCCTCGCCGCTCTGTGCTCTTCCACACCTACGCACCCGCCGGTGGGGCTATAATCAAGTCAACTTTTATCAAATCCAAGTCCACAAGGTGCAAATGCAAATCCAGTTGAGATTAAGAGTAAACCTTAAAACAGAAAAATACTATTTTCACGACCACAAAATTAGAGGAATTTCATTAAAATCAACAATCGTCTTTGAAGCTTGTGTTGTTTTCATTTTGTAAAAAAAATCTAACATGTCTTTGTTTGTTGTTGTTGTTGTTATTATTTGTTTTATGTTTTAGGTTTATCAACATTCTTTCATGGCGTCATATCTAATCTACAACCTGTATACAAGGTCAGTGAGCAAAGAATAACCTTTTTCTTTTAGTGGCCTATCACAAGATTTGTGACTTGTGTGTAAGTGTTTTTTTTTGTTTGTTTTTTGTTTTAATCTGTTTTGTCAATGTTCTTGGACCAGAGAAGTGATGGAGCTCAATCCTCCAGAAGTTTCAAATTCAGTCCTCCAGTTTGCTTCATGGGGAGTTGGTGGTCAGCAGTTGGTAAGCCATCCATTCAGTGTCTGCCATTGAATGTTTACAGTGATAGATTTTCAAGTTAATTAATCACTGATAAAGCTGTATAATTCCATACTACTTGTTATTGCATTTGTAATAACGAATGGAATATTTTCATATGATTACCGAGCACAAATTAAGCAGTTTTGCATTGCTGTTCACGGTTCAAAATTATATTTTCTACCTCATCATTACATATTGGATATCAAAACTGAGAGTCAAACGCCAAGGCATCCATCAAAAGAAAGTATCAGAAAATGAAGAATCACTGAGACAGTTCCAAAAACCTTTGCTGGGCTCAGGTCACCTATTACGAATGGTCAGAATGTCGAGAGAAGCTCTGTGCTACTGATGCAGATGCAGAAACAACTAGCTAGCTTTGTCTTCTAGTGTGACGTTGTACTTCCAAGTATATTCTTGATGCCGATTAGCTGTCACTGATGAATGAGAGACTGGCCGGCCTGAAAAAAATGATGGAATGATGATGGATGTTCCCACCACTAAAAATGTATATACAGCATACATTCGTATTTGGTGGGTACGTGTGTGACTTCTCTCATCTCCAAACGGCACTATTGATTTATGATAGATGCAATCAGTGGGGAACAAGCTTGCTTGTCAATCAGTAATTTACACCAGTTAAACTTTGATTTGAACACCACATGACAGGGGAGCAGTGCGTGACTCAGAGCAGCCAAGGCTGCCACAAAAGGTCCTGTCAGCTAGATAGGACCTACACCACTCAAGAGCACTGCCGCCAATGCCCACCAAGTGCTGCAAACGAGTCAGCAGAATACTGTGATCCACTGCATCAAATGCTGCAGTTAAGTCCAATAAAACCAGACACACGTGGTCTCCAGAGTCATTTGCCAGGAGGATGTCATTAGAAACGCGTAACAGGGCTGACTCCGTGCTGTGCATCGTCTTGAAACCTGACTGGAAGACCTCCAAGATGTTATGTTCATCCAAGAAAAGTTTCAACTGCATGTGCACCACTTTTTCCAGAATTTTGGAAATGAAAGGCAGTTTGGAAATCTGGATCAAGACCAGGTTTCTTGATCAAGGGTTGGACCACAGCAGGGACGTGCGGTCAGGGGAGGCAGGTGAGGCAGTGCCGCACCTCTGAACGCGCATTGCATTGCGCAATCATCACAAACTGGGTTGATACGTCCTTTGGAAGTGTCGCAATTGCTAACCTGCTTTTCGATCTCTCAACTTTTATGTTCACTGCGGCACCTTTATGACAGGCAAGGCAGACTTTGGCTACTTTAGACGTCTGAGGGAGACCACACACGCAGCTGTGCCTCTGTGCATGAGTGTGTGCGGCCCTACCACCACTCTGACCGCTAGTTGCCCATCAAAATAAACAAAATGGAACGTTGTATAGGGGCGTGCGGAGGTCATTTGATGCCCGGGGCCAAATGTTTGATTTGATGCCCCCCAGGCCTCACATTTTGCATGTTTACCAAGTTACCTTGAAAAGATTGCACTACAAATATTGAACTGCCACTCCACTCACAATTTCTTAAAACTTTAACAATGACAATTGGTAGTTTTACAAAGCACAGACATTTAAACATGAAACACAAGTCAAATTATGTCCAATTCAATAACAGTCAACATACAATATGTTGCATTGCATTGACATTAGCTTGAAAAGGGGGCCCTAAAGCTTACCGAGCCTCTCATTTTTTTTTTTTTTTACAATCAGGTGACATAAAACTTAAGACTGCTAACTGAGTTCTCTGGTTTCTAATGACATAATATGATTATTGCATCTAATTCATGAGTTGTTTCCATTTATTTTGTTCACAATACAGTTGTACGTCTACTGACAAACGTCTCTTCATATGAACATTTTCAAGTTACGAATGAATGAAAATGAATGATGAAACGCCTCAACAGGAAAATATTGCCTCTTGTTACAAAAGAAATGTCAAAATACGATACGAAATACAGTATGTATTGCTACTCGGAGCTCCGAGTTTACTCAACGCAACACATTTATAGCTGCTCTGCCATTGGGTATTACCGAGCATCTTCCTCGCATCCCATTTGCTAAGAGAGACCTCGACCAAAAGTGTCTATGTGTGTAGATAGATAAGGGGGAAAAATGATGAGGACGCAGTTAAAAGTTAAATGATAATTTTTATAATTATTATTATTCTCTATTCTTTATTTATTACATTATGCACAATTCTCATTCATTGTGCAATAATCTAATTGTAACTTGCAACATTGTTACATATTGTAATGCATTTTTATGCTTCATAAAACATTAATGTTTGAATTTTAGGGGGCTTGGAATGGATTAGGGCATTTACTTGTAAAACGTATATATCGTATTGGCCTGAATATACGATGGTCCTGATTATAAGATGACCCCCTCTTTTTCAAGATTCAAGTTTGAAAAAAGACTTTTTGAACACCAACTTAATTTTTATACAGAAAATAATTACAGTACATCTGAAACAAATGATTCTAACATTATATTTGAGAGGAAAAGCATGTTATTTTGCCTCATTCAAATCTTAATATCTAAACATTTAAATATGTAAACTAAAGTGCAATCACATTCGTGAATGAATGGCTTCTGGTTTTTTACATCATAACTTCTCCTCTGCTGCCGGTTGAACCGGCCGATCTTCAACCCACTTTTCTCCAGATTGTCGCTACATTTCTCAATTTTCTGTTATCTCTTCTATTATTTTCTTCTCATTCTATTTTTTATTTTTCTTCTTCGTGCTACCGCTATTTTTATATTTATTCTTCGTGACGGGTTCACTTTGGCCTGGGGAGTCAAATTCAGCATTCGCTTCAATTATATCTGGCGCCATCTCGCGTCGTGAATGGGTATAATGTCTAGACCCCGAATATAAGACGACCCACACTCTTTCAGTCTTATTTCAACGCAAAGAACATCGTCTTATTTTCGGGCCAATAGGGTACTTACAACATTTTCGAGTTCATAAATTTCTTCCAGAACCAATTAATTTCATAAGTAGAGGTACCACTCTATTATTTATATGCATTGTCGGTGACATAGTTTGATCTAAAGTGATTCCCAACAGTTTAATTTCAGCCACTTGTTATAGCATTAGTTCTGCACAGAGAAGTTTAATTTTGGGGTTCTCTCATGGCATTTTTAGAGCCCAACGTCCTACACTTTGTTTTTGTCATGTTGCTTGATGGTAGAGGACCCAAAAAATACTGGAAAACTAAATCCAAAACAAAATCCTGAAAACACCAAGAAACCATAGTAAGAAACAAACACAAACCCACGGCAAGTGCACAAACAATGTGACAACAATACGACGATCCGACCCCAAGTGGTCAGCGAAGCAGTCCTTTTAAAAGAAAATAACTAATGACATGATGATCAACAGTTGTGACACTGTAGGAGAAGCCATCCAATGCCACCTTTTGGTCACAAACAGAAAAATCATGACAGTACCCCTCCCTCAAGGGACTGATCCCAGATGTCCCAAAGTCACCCAATGGCGGCCGCAGGTCGTGTGCCGCCTGGATGGGAACGGGTGATGGCCGCATGACGTGCACCACATGGAGTGGAACGGGTGACGGCTGCATGACGTGCACCGCCTGGACGGGAATGAGTGATGGCCCTGGACAGGAACGGGTGATGGCCACATGACATGCGTCGCCTGGACGGGAACGGGTGACGGCCGCATAATGTGCATCGCCTGGACAGGAACGGGTGATGGCTGCATGGCATGTGCCGACTGGATGGGAACAGTTGGTGGCCGCAGAACGTGTGCCGCTGGGTCCACAGATCAGACTTCTGGTCCTGCTGGGTCCATTTTTTGGTCGGATCATTCTGTCATGTTGCGTGATTGTAGAGGACCCAAAAAGCAGGCACGAGGGAGAAGCAGGGCGAACTAAACAAAATGTATTAACCAAATCCCAAAAACACCAAAAAAATTATGTAACAAACAAAAATGCATGGCACGTGCACAAAGTAACAGCAATCTGACACTGAGTGGTCGCGAGACAGTCCTTTTAAAAGAATTGAACTAATCACATGAAGACCGACAGGTATGATGCTGTAGAAGAAGCCCTCCAATGCCACAATCATGGCAGTTTTTTGACACATTTAGTTTCAGCATGTTCTCCAGACATTGGCTCAGGTCATATTGTAACTGATAGTTTTTTAAGATATCCTTTATTTGTCCAACACTGGGGAAATTTACAGTTAAGTACAGTTAAGTTAATTCCTGCCCACTGATTATAGTCGTTTTGTTGCCGCCGCATCACAACAGCTTGCTCCCTCTGGGAGCAGATGTTGTATTTTATGACTTTTTTTCTAATACAATAAACAATAAATATAGACAGTTGAACATGTGTGCCACATTAATCAAGTCAAGTCAACAAGTCAAGTCAACAGTATTTATAGAGCACTTTCGAACAGCCATCGCTGCATACAAAGTGCTGTACATGGAGCGATTTAACATACACAATAAACAGTAAGACGAATCGGTAATAAAGGCGGTGGAAAGCACCAAGCAGTAAAATCAAGGACAAATCATGCTGAGTCGAACGCCAAAGAATACAAGTGAGTTTTGAGGAGGGCTTTAAAGATGGGCAGCGAGGAGGCTTGCCGAATGTTCAGTGGGAGGTCATTCCAGAGAGAGGGACCCGCAACAGAAAAGGCTCGATCCCCTTTGAGCCTCAGTTTAGCTCTTGGTACCTCTAACAAAGACTGGTCCACAGACCTGAGGCGCCGGGCAGGTGTGTAGGGGGGGATGAGCTCAGAGAGGTAAGGTGGCGCCAGATTATTCAGAGATTTGAAAACAAAGAGGAGGATCTTGAAAATAACTCTAAAATGAATGGGGAGCCAGTGAAGGGATGCCAGAGTGGGAGTTATATGCTCCCTCTTACGAGTACCAGTCAAGAGGCGAGCAGCGGCATTCTGGACCAGCTGAAGGCGCTTAATGGAGGACTGGCTGACTCCAAAGTACAAGGCATTGCAGTAATCCAGCCGGGATGTGACAAAGGCATGAATTACTGTCTCAAAGTGTTCATGTGAGAGGAGAGGTTGTATTTTGGCCAGCTGTCTAAGGTGAAAGAAGCTTGATTTAACAACGGCACCAATTTGCCGATCGAGTTTGAAATCACTGTCCAGTTTAAGGCCCAAGTTTGAGACCGTTGATTTCAGATAAGGAGACAGGGGGCCCAAGTCTACAGGATGGAATGTACAAGGGCCACTGGGACCAAACAATATCACCTCTGTCTTCTTTTCGTTGAATTTCAAGAAATTTTGTGCCATCCAGGTTTTGATTTCTTCCAGACAGGATAGGAGTGGCCTTAATGAGAAGGCGTCTTTCTTGCTCTGTGGGACATAGATCTGGCAGTCATCTGCATAGCAGTGAAAGGGAATACCATGTTTCCTTAAGCTGGAACCCAATGGGAGCAGATACAGTGAGAACAGCAAAGGCCCCAGAATTGAGCCCTGTGGAACACCACATGACAGGGGAGCAGTGCGTGACTCAGAGCAACCAAGGCTGACACAAAAGGTCCTGTCAGCTAGATAGGACCTACACCACTCAAGAGCACTGCCGCCAATGCCCACCAAGTGCTGCAAACGAGTCAGCAGAATACTGTGATCCACTGCATCAAATGCTGCAGTTAAGTCCAATAAAACCAGACACACGTGGTCTCCAGAGTCATTTGCCAGGAGGATGTCATTAGAAACGCGTAACAGGGCTGACTCCGTGCTGTGCATCGTCTTGAAACCTGACTGGAAGACCTCCAAGATGTTATGTTCATCCAAGAAAAGTTTCAACTGCATGTGCACCACTTTTTCCAGAATTTTGGAAATGAAAGGGAGTTTGGAAATGGGCCTGTAACTTGACAGCACATCTGGATAAAGACCAGGTTTCTTGATCAAGGGTTGGACCACAGCAGGGACGTGCGGTGGTCACCACAGCATGTTTAAACTGTTGGGGAACTACACCAGAAGAAAGGCTGCTGTTGATGATATCCAAGACCGATGCACCAACACTCGGGAGAACCTCCTGAAAGAAGCGTGGGGGAAGAGAGTCGCAAGGGGAGCCAGATGGCTTCGTCTGGCGAACTACATCCTCCAAAAGCGCCAAGGACACAGTATCAAAAGAATTTAGTACAGCTGAACATGGAACATGGACAGAGGGGTCAGATGCGGTATTTGAGACCGGAGTCCTAGCTGTAGAGACCTTATCAATGAAAAACTGAAGGAATCTGTTGCACATCTCAGGTGAAGAATCTGAGCAAGTAGGCAGAGGGGGTTTGAGTACAGAATCTATCGTTTTAAATAGTGCGTGTGGGTCGTGACAGTTAGCTAGAATAAGGTCAGAAATATAGGTGGCCGCTGTGAGAATTGTGATCGGTAGAAGCGCGCGCGTGTGTGTGTACCGGTATATATGTCTGTGTGTGTGCGTCTGCATGCGTGCATGTAAGCGGAACATAGGACAGTTTCTATTTGCTGCCACGGAGGAGACATTGAGTTTTATGTGGGTTTTTGGGACGTTGACAGCCTTGCAGCTACATTTAAAGAAAAAGGACACAGATGTAGTTGACAGACTACGCAAAGACGTTTGAATTTTATGCTCAAGAGTTTGTTTGAAAACACCCATTTAAAAAATACACAAACCTTTTTCTTCCTCTTCGAAAAGTCAATGAGGCCAAGAAATAAATTTTCAAAGCAATCGGAAGGATGTGGTTCCCCACAAACAGAAATAAAATGAACACCATTATTTATCTGACAATGGGCAATTCGAAAAACAATGAAAAACAACAATCCTTCACAAAACAACATTTCGCGTCTGCATCTTTTTCATTTTAGTAGTAAGATAATATGTTGCAGATGAAAAAGTTAGGAAAAGTGGAGTATGATTCATTTGAAACTGTGCTGTCCATAGGTCAGTTGGACAGGAAGCACCTTTTCATGCGAATAAGGGGCTCTCCGAAACCCCACGTGTCATTGCAATTACTTTTAAAAATAGTTGTTATAGACAAATCTGGCATCCCTTCACTGGCTCTCCATTCATTTTAGAGTTATTTTCAAGATCCTCTTATTTGTTATCAAATCTCTAAATAATCTCGCGCCACCTTACTTCTCTGAGCTCATCCGCCCGACACACCTGCGGACCAGACATTATTAGAAGTACCAAGAACTAAACTGAGGCTCAGAGGGGATCGAGCCTTTTCTGTTGCTGGTCCCCTCTCTCTGGAATGACATTCCACTGAACATTCGGCAAGCTTCCTCGCTGCCCATCGTCAAAACTCTCCTCAAAACTCACTTGTATTGTATATGTTAAATTGCTCCATGTACAGCACTTTGTATGCAGCGATGGCTGTTTGAAAGTGCTCTATAAATACAGTTGAGTTGAGTCTGTCCGAGCTGAGGCCCACCTGCCAGCACAGCTCGACACACGAGTGAGGAAGAGAAATTGAGGGATTAGGTGAGGAGGGCAGGGGAAGGGAGCGGCTGTTGAGAGCATGTCACACATTAATGAATGTAGAAAATTGGCTGCGACATTAATTGTGGATTTTTTTTTTCTTCCGACTCTGGCCGTACCAGCCAGTCTCATGGCTAATCCGCACTTGATAATGGGCCATAGTTCATGAATAGTGGGCCACAATCCCCAATACAGGAGTCTGGAGTTAGCTTCTTTGCGGCAAAACCACACAGACAAAAGAAACTTGATGGTTTGGCTCCCCAAAACACTGAATTGCATAGAATCACATCTATTTTTTACATGAAAAAAATAAATGCTAAGATTTAATTGAGATAATTGAAGCTTCTGGACCTTGGGGTCTCTTGGTGCTCAGTAAGAAAGGAGAAGTCAAGAGAGCATTTTGACGTACGTAAAATTGACAGTGATTTCTGAGCAATGAACATTGTTATTTTTTTTTATAGACTGAAGAAGGGTGAACCTGAGCGTACCCTATAGGCCAGGGGTGGCCAACCCGCGGCTCTTTGGCTGGTTCAATGCGTGTTGCGCACGTGTTAACCGTTTCTGCTTGCACATGCGTGATAGGATCGATCGCGGGAGGTTCTTCCCTTCAAAAGTCGATCTTTGGACAAATATGTAGCAAGCTGACCCAAGGATTTAACCACTGCAGCTTGACAGTGCCCTGTTTCGAGTGGCAACAATGGAATACAAACCAAATTTGAAGAGGATTGTTTAAGAGAAGGAATACCAAAGGTGCCTGCACTAAGGCGATAACCAACATGCATAGGAAGAGAAAAACATGATTATTTTTACATATTTAGTTGTGAGCTGAGCGTTTGTGTGTGTGAGTGTATACATACGATATTCATTGTTGAAAATGACTGGCCGGTGGTCTTAGTACTGTAGGAGTCAATTTTTGTAATTATTATGTTGGTGTGTGACATTTACAATAAATGTGGCTGAGGAGAGGTTTGTGTGTGTGTGTGTGTGTGTGTGTGTGTGTGTAAGATAAGATAAGATATCCTTTATTCGTCCCACACTGGGGAAATTTACAGCCTCCAGCAGCAAGAATGTATGTAGAAAGAAGAAAGAAGAAAGAGAAAAAAACAACAAACATCTTTCAATTAAATGCAATATGAACACAAAATGGATAAATCGCAGCACTATTTACAATTTTTCCTTCACATCATTTAATTATTATTATTATTATGATTGTTATTTTTTATTCATCAGCCTGACAGCAGTCGGTAGGAACGAGCGTCGGTATCTCTCCTTCTTGCAGCGCGGGTGTAACAGTCTCTGGCTGAAGGAGCTACCAAGTGCTGTCAGGGCGGGCTGGAGGGGGTGGGAGGGACTGGCCATCATAGCTTTTAGCTTAGTTAGCATCCTTCTGTTGCCCACCTCCTCCAGAGTGTCAAGGGAGCAACCCAGGACAGAACTGGCCTTCCTGACCAGTCGCTCCAGTTTCTTTCTGTCCCGGGCTGAGATGCTGCCTGACCAGCAGACAATGCCATAATGGATGGCCGAGGCCACCACCGAGTTATAAAACGTCTTAAGGAGTGACCCCTGAACCCCAAAAGACCTCAGTTTCCTGAGTAGGAAGAGTCGGCTCTGTCCTTTCCTAATCAGGGTGTCCGTGTTTGTAGACCAGTTCAGTTTGTCGTTCAGAAGAACACCAAGGTACTTGTAGGAGGTCACCCTCTCTATGTCCATACCCTGGATGTTCATCGGTGCTGGTGAGGACTTTTTCCTGCAGAAATCCACAACCAACTCCTTAGTTTTCCTAGGGTTGATCTGGAGGAGATTCTGCTGGCACCAGTCCACAAAGTCCTTTGTCAGTCCCCTGTACTCCCGATCGTCCCCTTCTGTAATGAGGCCAACAATCGCAGAGTCATCGGAGAACTTCTGAAGGTGGCAGTTTGGAGTGACGTGTCTGAAGTCCGAAGTGTAGAGGATGAACAGGAATGGAGCCAGAACAGTCCCCTGCGGCGCTCCAGTGCTGCAGAGAAGCCGGTCCGACTCACAGCTCTGCAATCTCACGTACTGCGGCAAATTTGTGAGGTAGTCTATGATCCATGCTGTGAGATGGTGGTCCACTCCGGCGTTCTGCAGTTTGCCTCCCAGCAAATTGGGCTGGATGGTGTTGAAGGCACTGGAGAAATCAAAGAACATGATTCTCACAGTGCTCCCAGCCTTCTCCAAGTGTGACAGCACTGAGTGGAGGAGGTAGATAATGGCGTCTTCCACGCCGATGCCAGGCTGATAGGCAAACT
The DNA here is from genome assembly GCF_025434085.1 of Hippocampus zosterae. Taxonomy (NCBI): domain Eukaryota; kingdom Metazoa; phylum Chordata; class Actinopteri; order Syngnathiformes; family Syngnathidae; genus Hippocampus; species Hippocampus zosterae. The sequence continues at coordinate 20,911,045 of NC_067462.1, read as the reverse complement.
GCAGCGGGTCCAGTGACGGGCTCACCAGCGGTCGAAGGTGGGCGAGGATGAGTCTCTCCAGCGTCTTCATCAGGTGAGACGTCAGCGCCACCGGTCTGTAGCTGTTCAGCTCCTTAGGGTGGGGGGTGATATGCGGTGATGTTTATGTGTACCCATGTGCATAATGTGGCTCTTTGCGATACTGTAACACAGAAAAAAATGGCTCTTAGTCTCCGACTGGTTGGCCACCTATGTTGCTATAGGCAATTAAAAAGTGGTGTAAATTAAATACATGGCTGGGCTTGATTGGTCACGAGAAACAAGTGCACCATTGAAGAGGCACACCCTCTACACCAGCTGATGCTGAAAACAAAAACAAAGACAGAGCAGAATATGATACTTTCAAGTTTCAAAGCACTTTAACACTGCGATTCATCGACTGATGCTGCAGCATCATGAACAATTGGGGATTCAGTTGAGGTTACCACCCATTTGATAAAATATGGAATCGTCCTTTATTTGGGAATGAAATCTTACATCCCGTATGGAACCAATACATGGATGTGGTTTGTTCCGTATTTTCCCTCATTGTCCAATGCGTCTGTCACAAATAAACGTGAACACTGAGTTGAACAATAATGAACAAAATAAAAAACAGGAAATATTAAAGACAGCAACGTGGTATTGGCTGGAGGTATGCAGGACGTCACATGTGTTTTCCTCTGCTCTGTGTCAAAATCGTCTGGTTGTTTGCCTGCACCAAGGCAGCCCCGCCCCTTTGTGTTGCCTGTCATGATTGTTGCCTCGTAATGGAATACTTATTATTATAGATATCTTAATGATCGTAAAAGTGCCCCCAGACAGGCTTTGTTAGAGCTGTTATAGCACGTTACGGTATCAGTTCAGCCTTTATCATGAATACAAGTGTTAAATTTTTTTTCTTCCGCTTAAAGGTATCCCCCAGTTGTTACATTTACAGCATTTAAAATTTGAGTATTGTCCTCCTGCGTGGGTTTTCTCCGGGTGCTCCGGTTTCCTCCCACATTCCAAAAACATGCATGGCAGGCTGTTTGGTCGCTCTAAATTGTCCCTAGGTGTGAGTGTGAGTGCGAATGGTTGTTCGTTTCTGTGTGCCCTGCGATTGGCTGGCAACCAATTCAGGGTGTCCCCCGCCTACTGCCCAAAGACAGCTGGGATAGGCTCCAGCACCCCCCGCGACCCTAGTGAGGATCAAGCGGCTCGGAAGATGAATGAATGAATGAATGAATGACTTATGAAGAGTTCAGTGAATGTGCATACGAACTGGTTGGGTTCGGTACCTCAAACAAGCTTAAGAACCAATGCTCTATCAACTGTCTCCCTTTTACTTTTGGATCCACTGCTATCTTTACCTTTTGTTAGCCGTAACAAAAGTTGTTGTTGTTAAATATGTACAAGAAAATCTATTTTTCTTAACCGATTTATCCTTGTCTTGTCTTCATACAGCATTATTAAAACCGCAGTACATATGTTCAAAATCAATTATGAATAACAATGACAAAGACAGCTCTTCAGTGAATGGGACTGAGCCTCACCTTTCAATACATCCACACTTTCCTCATGATTACTGGCCACATCCCATTTCTTTTGCACCGTCCATCTTAGTTGACTGCCACTATCTTTTTGTGGATGAAAAAGAAAGTCATACAATAGAACATAATGTATTGCAGTGTGATGTTGTCAGGGTTATCAATTAGACATTCATAATAAAGACCCAATGAGGAAAGAACACACTGGATTCTCTGGATCACTCAAGGGGGGAACGAGAAGAAGCGTTAGGTTTCAGTTCTCTGCACGTCATCCAAGGATCTCCCCGCTCACCCTCTCATATATTTCTCATTGGGAATCTAATACAGGGTGTGTCCAACCTAAAGCATGAGGCCTGTTGAGGATGCACTGAATTTGTTTGACTATGTGTGTGTATGTGAGTGAAAATTACATACATGTGTGCAATCATTACAAAGACACCAGGTCTAGTGTTGACAGCTCCATCCATGTCGGAACTTACTCTTGTTTAGTCTTCATACTTATTTCTTTCCAACCACATTCTCGGAAAGGTGGTTGCATCCCTCAACTGTCACACAGTGCACTTCATATTCTTTATTATAAGTGTGAGCATATCTTTATTCAAAGCATAATCGTTCTTCATTGCAGGCATTTGTGTTCTTCATTGCAAGCATACTCAATTTATCATTAATAATATGCAAATGTATGATAACTAAAAACAATCAACCTAACAAATGTACTGAAGCCTCAAAACACAATCTAGGCTGGCATAGTTCATATTGCTGGGAGTCCACACATCACATTGCAATGTAATGCATGGGTGCATACACAACTATCGTGATGAGTGGAGGTTACGGCTTAACTTTTTTTTTCCCAAGTCGCACAACACATCCATCCATTTTCTGAATTGCTTATCATCACTAGGGTCATGCATGGGAAAATTGGTACAGAACAACAGTACGATGCAGTTAACACGTGTAATCATGCAAACACAACAAACACTGTTGTTGTTGAGTTTTTTTTAATCATTAAAGCATAGTGGCAATGGGAATGTATTTAAAATTTATTCATGACTTTATTAATGTTGACGGCTGTGAATAAGTTCTACAAAAATAAAAATACTTCGTTTTCACTGAAACCATAGTATTATCTCTATTGTATCATTAACAAGAATATTGAGATCTGAAAATTTGGGCTATATCGCAGAGGTACCGAAAATTAGCATGATAAGGACTCTTGGAATATGATGATGAGGGTATGACAACCTGCCAATGAGAAATAATTAGAAACAAGGTAAAATATTTGCCGGAATCGGAAGTGACTAGACACAGGTGTGGGAAAGTACAATTGGACAGGTGAACGCAAGACAAAGAGAATCAGCACAAATCTGAATCACAATGAGTCAGAACCTAACTAAAATACAGAAAAGAATTGGCTCTCGACAGGCCTCTCATCCTAATTTACTGACAATAACACTATAGAAGTTGTTTAACGTTGAACGTATTCTTTGAAAGTGTCGGACTAGACCAAATTGAGCAAAGAAAATACAGTACCTCAATTAAAGACATGAACACATGAACACATCCGATCCTCTTGTCAAGAAAAGAAATCCCTCCAATTTATGGAAGAAAACGAAATTATTCATATAGTAGATGCATATAAAAACATCCACAGACTGAACACATTGGCGACAATTAAAAGGCTAAGTGATGGGGTTTGCAAATCACTCACACATATCTGTAGCTGTATTTGTAAAACATCCTATATTTATGTACCGGTATGTATGTATTTATAATTTGTCTGCACCAGGGTGAATGGTTTTTTTTTTTTACAACAACATTAATTTCTTAATTTTATACATGTTTATCCCACAGATATACATATTTGAAAACAACATTTACTACCAATCCAATGTTCAGAGCAGCTCATGGAGACTCACATCATCTGGACAGGAGGCCATCATCTTCAATGGCATTGCAGACTGGCTGTACGAAGGTAAAATATTATTACAACCACCAAAGCTACCTTCTTGATTTGACTGATAAAAAAATGAGTAGAAATAACAAGGTTTCAGACATCCTTTACATGTTGATTTTGAAATTTGCCACGGCATCTCCAGTAAAAGAGATGAAAATGGACAATAATGTTCATAGTTCACATTTTAGTCACAGTTGAGTGGTTTGCTACTTCAATTTGCACTCTCTTGTTTTTTCCCAGAGGAGGTTTTGCATACTCAAGCAGCTCACTGGTGGTCGCCTGATGGCTCAAGACTTGCTTACCTGACCATTGATGACTCCCTTGTCCCAAACATGCTCTTGCCGTCTTACATGGGTTCGATTTACCCAAAGGGGAAAGAGTACCCATACCCAAAGGTAACACTTGACTGTCAGGCTTCTTTCACCCACAAGCTTAATAAAATGTCAGTAGTTGGTTGGCCAGAACATTTTACTAATTTGCGTCAATGTTTTGTTAACTTTTTCATACTGTACACAAATGTTGAATATTAATGAGCGCCTTTTAAAACCGAGAACTAGAAAAGCAAGGGGGATCTGTGCCACCAATATGTGAGGTAGGAGAGTTTTTAAAATGCATTTTAGTGAGACAATGTAGTAAACACACTTTGTCAAGTGTCTCAAAGATCTCTCTGATAAAAGATGTATTGCAGTTGGGTGCCAGATAATTTGAATATAGAGGGAAAGTCCATTTATGTAATTCAATAATTTGTTTCAAAAAGTGACATTTTTGTTATATTAGTCACCACACACAAAATGACATTAAAATCCCTTAATTGTTTCAGTGTTAATGTTTATGGCAGAAAGTCACAAAAATAAAAAGAATGCAGTGTTCCTCAAAATTATTACTGCGAGACAATTAAATATATCCAAAATATAACGCATGAAAAACACACTATGCAATACATCCATCCATCCATTTTCTATTTGCTTATCCTCACAAGGGTGGCGGTCATGCTGGAAACTATCCCAGGTGTCTTTGGGCAGTAGGCGGGGTACAACCAGAACCGGTTGCCAGCTAGTCGCAGGGCACGCAAAGACAAACTACCATTCACGCTCACAATCACACCTTGGGACAATTTAGAATGTCCCATTAACAAACCATGCATGTTTTTGGAATGTGGGAGGAAACCGGAGTACCCAGAGATAACCCACACAGGCACGGGGGAGAACACACAAACACCACAAAAGAAGGCCGGAGCCGGAATCGAACCCTGCATCTCTGCACTATGAGGCGCAAAGTGATAACCAGTCAATCACTGTACCGCCAGCATAATAATAATGATTTTGTTATATTAATTCCAACAATGTTGATTTTTAAAGGAAAAAGAATTGCATTCACAAGGAAGAAAAATGTGACTAGTTTTTTTAGCGCATTCTTTTACTGTTAATTTGATTGGGGTGGTAATTGGAAAGAACAGTCTCCCTTGTTTTTTTTGTTTGTTTTTTTTCAGTGTTACTGTCTGAACGTGTTCCAATCACATCACGAGACTAATTCATGCAGTTATTTGTGCTTTGAAAAATATGTCAAATGTCGATACAGGCAGATCAGTGGGGTGAAGCAAGAAGCAAAGGATTTAAGAAGACAGGAATTATGGATTATCTTGTCCAGGGCCTTTGTATAGCACATTACAGGTTTCTCTCCACATGGACATCTGCAAATAGTCGTATATTCCATTACTATGAACCCCCCGCCCTCCTTCATAACTTATGAAACCTCATTCATACATAATTATACTGTGTTGCATTCTTATCATCACTGTGCAGTGCACCATGAATTATTTGTCACATTTGATTTGATTTGATTGATTTAAATCAACTGGCGTTCTTCTTATATTCATCCAGATGGGTCAAATCAATCCCACTGTAAGCCTATATGTTGTCCTTCTTGATGGCAGCTCCCAAACAACTCAACTGTTACCTCCAGACAGTCTTGTGAAAAGGTAAACCTGCAGTCAAAGTTTGTTTTATAATACATTCCCTGAAAATTGAAACTGCTTTCTGAAGTTGTCAGGGCGTGTGATTTATTCGTTTTAGTCAATTTTACATCACCATGGTGAAATGGGTGACAGTGGACACGTTGGCTGTGCGCTGGGTAAATCGGGCACAAAACATGTCCATTTTTACGCTCTGCGACATACATACAACTAAATGCACAAAGGTAGGATTCTTTTATTTCATGGACTTTCTCAAATGATCATTAAAAATGTACAGAAAATTTCTGACGCTGTTGCGATTTGTTCCTTTCAAATCAGAGACATGTGCTGATTTCAGAGAAGTGGATCAGTCGACAGGTAAGTATATCTCCCAAAACATGCTAGGAAATCTGTTTTGAAATAAAAGTGAACAGTTAACACGACAAAAAATATATACATGAGACAGAATTGCAGAAATTCTCAATTGAACTTCTCAGGAATGCACGAAAAGAGAGGTCTTTCTTTTTAGTGTCAATAACGATTACTGATGCAAGTCGGCAGAACCAAATATAGAAAGCACAGGTGCGGATTGCAGGCAGCAAAGTCACAAGCATTTATTAAACGAATCTGAAAGGCACCGCTGAAACAATAGGAAACATAACAGCAACAACAAAAAAGGCATGGCAAAAAAGAGCTCTTGAAACTGACCTGACAAACACAAAGTAATCCGACAGACTGAATGAAAACAGATGAAGTGAAGACATGGCAGAAACACATGGCAGAAAAACTGAAAACAGCTGAAAAGTCGGGAGGGGACCGAGCGAGCTGAGTGAGTGACACACTAGCAGCAGCTTTGAAAAGAGTAAAATTGAAGGGTATGAGGGCCATTTTTACACAATTCAACTTTTATTTACTAAACACAATAAAAAGTGTCCATCAACAAATCATTGTTTTTATATATAATTGTTATGATGAAAAATTGCTACATCACAGCTGTCAGTTAAAGGTGATAGGGCAAAAAGATGACCACAGAGCACAATCGAATCTCATCTGGATTCTATTTCACAACGATCACAAATACCGTACTAATGGTAGTCCCAATTTCATCATTTTGTGCGGACAACAGCCAGCAATATGGATGCCAACTACTCTTTTCACCTTTCATTCATTAAGAGAATTTATTGCGCCAGCACGAGCATTACTCTTCAGCGTTGTCTTTGGGAATTGAACAAACAAACTTCGGATATAGTGTGCTTGATGAGCGAACATAAAAACCTGATACTGAATTTTTTTTTTACTCTAAAAAGTGTTTTCTTGTTGCTTTGGTTATTTACCGTATTTTCCACACTATAAGGCACACCTAAATGTATTCAATATTCTCAACAGCCGAAAATGCGCCCTATAGTCCGATGCGTCTAATTTACTACTAGTAATAATAATTTAAAGAGACCGTAACTCTCTTTAGATTCCCTATGAAGTTGTTTCCCTGTTCGTGTTCCTGTTGTTTTTTTTTTTAGCAGGAACCAATCGTAACCTTAACGGGTTCTGCCCAACACTAATTGACGTGCATTCACCAAATCACCCTCAACTACTTTGTGAGCTTTGTGCAGCAATTATCAAATGAAGATAATACCAAAAGCGTAGTTAATTACTGACTAAAGGAAGGAAGAATGGCTCAAGCAAAACTGCGAAGGATATTCAGCCCCCTGTGGATGTGACCCTACGAAATTTGTGTGCCTTTTTGTTGAATAAATTGTCTTCATAATTTCAGTGTTTGTGACCAGTTCTCGTTGTTACAGCTTCAATAGATCGGTCAATAAAGTTAATTGTATTCCCTCAAGCATAGCACCATCTAGTGGATGCATTTCTCAACCACAGCCACTATTGTGTGCGCCATATAATGCAGTGCACCCTATATGTGAAAACTGTTTTAAAACACGACATTTATTGACGGAGCACCTTATAATCTGAAGTGCCTTATAGTATAGAAAACATGGTATTTAAATGCATTGTCCTTTGTTTTACATTCACTGAAAATACTGTATTTGTATCCTTGTAAGAACGCATCTTTGTTTACTGTGTTTTCCGTAGAATGAAGAGCCAATGTTTTCCAAAGACTGTACAATATTCTTCACGACATTGCCGCTACAACACATTGTACTTGGAGCATTCCGCCACGTGACCATGATCTCCAACCAAGTACAACTGACATAGCTTGAAACAAAATGCAGTCACTTCAGTTCTGCTTCTTTCTGCCTTGTGTAAAATCAAATGTCAGAGGTGGAACACGTTCAGTTATGAAACAGTGCTTGACCTCTGATTTGTTTGGATTTAGAAACAATTTTACTCTTAGAAATATTGATGACAGACATAATCCATTTTAGGATCAAAATAATACATTTACTTAGAATGATGTTAGGTCACGTTTTGTTTTTTGTGTTTGCCCTGCCATGAATTCCTTTTGCTTCTCGTTCAAGGGAGATGACGTCAAACTTCTTCCCTTGACCTCTGGGAGCTGGGAGGTCTCTCAAATTCTGGGCTATGATGAGAGCACCAAATCTGTGTAAGGAGAGTTATAAAAGACAACATAATGTAATAGCATGAGAAATATGTTCTGGGACAAACATACCTGTATGTACAATTTGTTTTACAGTTATTTCCTAAGTAAAGAGACCGGCACAGCACAACAACAGTTATACAGGTATTCAATCAGAATTATTTTGCTTCAAGCCAGGGACACTAATGCATTTATTTATCAGGTGAAAGATTACCAAATATAACAGCAAACAGTCATTTTGGACATGAAGGGAATATACAAATATTAAACTAAAACAATTTTTATGATGACATTATTGCCAAAATATTTTTTTGTCAGAGACAGAAAAGTAAGATGGTTGATTCAATTTATTTTCAGATAAGAGATTCTTTTCAGTAAAATTATACAGGTTATGAAAAAAATTAAATGCTTTATCTTGGTCTCATTTTTTTTACAAGATTGTATCTTATTACAGATAGTTAGAATTTTAAAACGCACGTGTTAACTTTCTGTCAAGCTACTCATAATAGTTTGAATGCTAATAGTCATTTAGAAAACCCATAACAAGTAAGCAGTTAGTCAAAACTATACAAATGGTGTATTATTATGTCTTTGGTTAAATTTACAGTTGAATTAATCATGTATTGTTGATCCATTGTAACAAGAGTTGTCAAATCCAGGTCCAAAAAGTAAAAATCATGCCACAGTTTGGCTTTATCCACAGGTGTTTGTAATCAAAAAAGGAGTAAAAGGAGCTCAGTTAAATGGATTGGGCACCTCTGACTGGTCGCAAAAGGTTCACGGTATTCGCCTTCTTGGGAAATTTCAGGATCACCCAAAAATGCACTATAACCTTTACAGGTGAATTTAATTTGACCTCTAAACTTTTGAATGTGTATGTTCAGCTGCTCAATGTTTCAGTAAAACATTGCACAACTTGAGGTTCTCAAATAAGAAGGTGAATGACAAAATTCATGTGTATTTGACATCATCAGGGTGTGTGTACGTATGTGTGCATGTGTGTACACACATATAAGAGCTGTCAAACGATTAAAATATTTAATCTAATTAAAAATGCAACTGTCATAATTAACTCAAATGAACAAAAAAATTAATCGTGATTACTCACACATTTTTATCGTTTATGAATTTCCTTTTACATTTTTTGTCCTATTTTGTCCCCATTTTAATGCTCTCATCAACATGGAATCATGAATCAGTTTTCTATGTGCCAAATGCAAATATTTACTGAAATAACAATTTCGATTTTCAACTTTACGTGAACAATTTTTCACTTGGTGCAGTTATTCACACATAATCTCTCACACAATATTACTGTCCATCAATAACGATGAAAAAAATATTTTGTCACACAACAGCTCCTCTAACAGCTTTTTTTATGAAATCAAAACAGAGCAATATAACATTATAAAGTGCACATCTAAGGTACACTAGTACTCAGCCCATAGTGGATTCAAACCATGGTTGCATACTTCGTTTTTCTCAAGTTTGCTTTCAACACAGCAGTCTGTTTCTGTCTGTTTGTTGAAGAATAACGAGACACCGGACACCAGTGTTCATTATGTGCCGCTGTATTCGAAACTGCCGGCCGTACAAACAAGCACACGCACTTCCCCCGTGCTGCAGGGGCTAACCATTCTGTAAGGGGGCGGGGGGATCACTCCCCCTAACACAGTCAGGCTATGTTGATTGTGTTGGTCCTTCTTGCGCGGAAGTCTCTACGGTTTTGTGTAGACCTCATTTCGAATGACTACACTTGGTTCGATGACAACACTGGAGACGCTTTACTTTCGCTAGGTCGCTACCACCGTAGCACACTGTCGCTGTCAGACGAACACAGAGAAGCTCCACCCGCTCTATTTATATGGACACAGATCAGTGTAACCTTCCACACAAAATACCGGTAGTTCCAAACAAGTAACAATCGCGTCAGTGGCATACATCGTATACCTGTATGATACAGAGAGAGAGAGAAGAACAGATAACTTTGGTCTTGTCAGTGGAGCAATATGGCAACTATTTAAAAGTAAACTTTCCATTCATAAACTCTAAGTATCCCTTTTCGGTGTCTCGCGCTGCCGTGGCTAGGAAAACAGACATGGGCGTGGACTTCTGCAGCGCGCTTGTTGTTTTGTTTCTGGTGTATTTATAGAGCAACGTAATATCCGCTTGTGACGTGTGCCGCGTTAATCTCGCGAGAAAAAATTTAATCCCGTTAAAATTCATTTAAATTAATGGCAATAAAAACGCGCTAAACTGACAGCTCTAATATATATATTCCTCCATCCTGGTTGCTTTGAATAAACAGAATTTCATATTTTCTACCGGCAATACGCCATGAGCTGCTCCATACACATTGAATCCAATGAATATACCATATTTTATGCACAATAAAGTGCTTCGGATTATAAGGCGCACCTTCAATGACTGACCTATTTTAAAACTGTTTTTCATATATAAGGTGCAACACATTATAAGACGTATAGAACAGAAGCTACAATCGTGGCGGCAGTTGCACTATGCGTCCACTAGATGGCGAAACGCTAAAGTGAATACAATATAATACAGCTTTATATATTTCCCCCCCCCCCCACTCCACCCCTAACCCCCTCGGAGGACGAGGATAAACCAGGATAGAGGAAAAATAAACACACTCTTTATAATTGTGTTAACGTGAGTTTTTGTAATAGGTATATTTTACAGCTCGGTGCTGGTGCTTTTCAAGGTGAAAATGTTCTCCGAAGTTGTGACTTTTAAGATAAGAAAAACTTTATTTGTCTAACAATGGAGAAATTCTCAATTTACAGCAGCGAAATTATGAAAGGGAGAAGTAGAAGAAAACGTATATGAAATAAATATAAATTCTAAAATGATAAAGTATAAATATAAGCATATTAAAGTGGGTGACTATTCAATAGCCTGATGAAAAGATAAAGGAATAGCTCTTCAAGCCAACTCTGGCCTCAATCATGTTCAGCTTTTCATTTGAACACCTGGAAAAAAAAAAGAGTTGAAGTCTATACTGTACAATCGGCGAGACAGTTTAACGATTGCACAGGTAGTCTGTGTTACTTTATCTTTTTTTTCTTCCTTGTTCGGCTCCCAAGTGAGTCACGAAGCCGCACTCTCCTCTGGGTCCATGCGAGGCACCCAGCTGTAGAGAGGCGATGCCAGCTGATCCACGAGAAAGGTCCCAGGGAACATTTATCCTCATCTTTCAGTTTGTCGTACATCGTCGCTGTCTTGTGAAAAACATTACCATTTTTTTTACATTAATGGTATATCCCCGATATGCTTCTCATTATTAGCATGCCTCTGAAGCCCAAATGTGAAAGTGATGTGTGCATATAGTCCCTTCATGTTTGACTAACTCCCCACCATACTCGTAATGACTGCAATCTTCACAGTCCTGTGACTGAGGGTTTTTACTTGAGGGGCCATTATTCTGAGACCCCACTATGGACATGTGCTTTTAGGTCACCATAAAATGCTGCTGTCTCTCATGTTTCGAACCAACATAAGCAGGTTCTCTTTTAAATATTCATTTTTCACGATGTTTTTGAATTTTGCTGCAAAAAAACCCAAAACTTTTGTTTTTGTTTTTAGATTTTTGCATCTTGTGCTTTGAAAGAGTTGCAGGCACTGTGAGCCAATGTCACCAAAGGCTTGCGTGGCATAAACGGTAAAAAATGGAGCAAACAGCTTCTAATTGAAAATGAACAGACAGCTGGTAAAATGTTTCACTAACTGCGCTGTTAAGCAGAATGTGTCTCAGTTCACGAGTGGTATTTGCACATACTTAAATGAGGTAATCTGTGGAGAATTTGCCCCCCTAAATGCAAATTAGCTTCATTGATAAACAATGTCTACGTTACAAACAACAGAGATAATAGGCACACGCTGTTTCAGCGAAGCTAATAATGCCTTGTCGACTGGGCATCCGTTGCTGGTCATGCGCGAATGCTACGATATACTGAGTACATGTCCAAATTTTCCACCGAAAATGCCCCCACGAAGGGAAAAAAAAAATCCATTCATGAAATACGGCCATTAGGGGGTGCCATAAATTAAAGCTTGCGTGGGACAATTATTTCATCAACATCTGCCACAGTGTTCTTGGTGCAAAGCCAGAATTTATACTTTGCCATGCGTGGCTTTTGGCATCCAGGGGGAAATTAGTGGCAAACTGCACTCAGCTGTCAAAGTTTGTGGGCTTGTTCGTGCTGGTATGTCATGAGCGCAATAGCTTTTGTGAATAGGATGTTTTGACGGAGCAAACTGACGGGGCAAATGAAGTGCAACTGAAGACGTACTACGGGAAGTGGATGTCCTTGGGAGTTCATTTATTGATGCATGGAGCAAACCTCTTGTTAAAGAGCAAAAAGTTGTGCAGAAACATTGTAGACTCTGACGTGCCGTCAAAAGATTTTAATCGAAAGTCGAGTTTCCCGAGCTTTCTGAGCAGTGTTTGTTTGCATTTATAGTTGTGTTAGTTTCATCAGGGCTCACCAACTTTTTTGAAACTGAGAGCTACCTCTTGGGTCCTGATTAATGCAAAGGGCCACTTTTATACAACCTCCTAATTTGTTAATTTGCACAAATGATGTTATCGGATAATGATTTTCACCCATGTCAAAACTCCGATCATGTTAATAATTTCTAACAACAATTAAACCAACGTAAGAAACAAATATTTCCAAGCAGCATTTTACTTATATGATGTCTGCAAGTGGTTAACTTTTCAAATGATCACTTCTACAACATTCCGAGGAAATGACAATACCATTTCACTGGTGAGCCATTTTTAAAAGAGGCCACGGGCTAATCATGAGGTCCGCGGGCACCATGCTGGTGACCCCTGCCTCACTTGAATATAATGTCCAGTAGAAAATACAGTATTCACACCCGCATGCCATTCTTCTTAACAAGGGTCTTCGCCGTGGAGCCGTTCCATAAAGAATGCCTCACTTGTGACCTCTTCAAGTCACAATGCACTTACTATGATGCAGTGCTCAGCACAAACTATCAGCATGTTCTTCTCAAATGTAGAGGTACTGTATGTCTTCAGAATTCTTTGTATTCTGTCTGCAATATATTTTTTTTCATGTGTCACAAACATGTCACCTGACATGACTAACACACCACAAGTTCAACAGCATGTCTATTCAATTATCAGGGGACAACATTTTCAGCAGTCTGACTTGTCCCATCACCATTCTTTATTATGGGCAGTATTAAGTATCAATCTCAATTGGCTCAACTGTTTACATATTTGACTTTAAGCCTGCTGCAGTCCAATCCAAAGTAATGCTGTACTTTCATCAACGGCAACAGAATCACAAAATATTGACAAGAACCTGGTGGCCCATGGAACTGATAAATCTTGAGGCTGCTGCATATCGCGTATCTCCAGCAACCAGTCCAATGTCTTGAAGCCATTGGGACAATTAACCATCCCTTTGGGAGTAGGTGGGGTACAAATGACATTTCCCTGATTGGGAACTGGGCAGGCCAAAAAATAATGACCGTTTGTATCGATCCTCTCCCTCCTGTTGCCAAGGTCAGGTGCAGGGGACTGAAACATTTCAAAAAGCCTTTTGACTCCATTCACATCTATCTCCGACTTTACAACATATATCCATTATATTGATAGGCCTTATTTTTAATAGTGTCTTCATTTGAGTACCTGACTATGTGAACTGGAAACGAATACAAGCTCCACACTCTTACAGTCGGTCAGTTTTACAAAGCCACACTGAAGGGAAATAATTCAAGGTTTTCATAATGTAGCTCAATAAAGCTCACTTCAGTTTATTGAATTCCACAAGTGACCATTTTCCCATTCTTTTAATTTCCCCAGGCCCTGGAATACCCCAAACGACGCTACACAGATTAAATAAAATGAAAGGTAAGAAATCAGGCAGGAAAAGGAACCTATAAATTGTTTCGGAATTTCCGTTCCTTTCATGCTTTTGACACCGGGTTTAAGACTTAAGTTTGCATACTATATGCAGTCTCCATTGGGGGGTACAGAAAGGCGCCAGACTATGGAAAATGTACTTGTTGCTTGTTGGGAAAAAAATTATTCAGTCCGCTTGCCTATAATGTGAGAAGTGAATTGTTTCATGGAAAGGGTAAGATTGGCCTCCAGGGAGAGGCACAGATTTAAAAACAATACAAGTTAAAAAGTGTTAACTCGATCTGTTTTTTAATACAAGGTAAGGTAACAAGGTCGTGCTGTCAAGGATGTCAATTCTGTCCTGGAGTTCTCCGGACAGAATTTGGAATATTCAAAACCTAGACCCAGATAAGGATTGACAAAAAAAAAAGTTTTATAGTTCAAAAAAACAAAGGAGACTGGTCCCAATTAATCAGGAAATCACAAGCTAAACCAAAAACGCTTGCAAATGCAAGGACAAATATATAATAATTGACCCTGGCGGTCCGATCCTCAGCTACAGAAGCTAGCTCTAGGGACGTGGAATGTCACCTCTCTTGCAGGGAAGGAGCCCGAGCTGGTGTGCGAGGTAGAAAAGTTCCGACTGGATATCGTCTAACTTACCTCCACAAACAGCCTGGTTCGGGTACCAGTTCTCTCGAGAGGGACTGGACTCTCTTCCACTCTGGAGTTGTTCACAGTGAAAGGTGCAGACCAGGTGTGGGCATACTCATTGCCCCCCCGGCTCAGTGCCTGTACATTGGGGTTCACACCGGTAGACGAGAGGGTTGCCTCCCTCCGCCTTCGGGTGGTGGGATGGGTCCTGACTGTTGTTTGTGTGTACGCACCCAACAGCAGCTCAGCATACCCACCCTTTTTGGAGTCCTTGGAGGGTGTGCTGGAGAGTACTCCTGCTGGGGACTCCCTTGTTCTGCTGGGGTACTTCAATGCTCACGTGGGCAATGGCAGTGAGACCTGGAGGGGCGTGATTGGGAGGAACGGCCTCCCGATCAGAACTCGAGTTGTGTTTTGTTATTGGACTTCTGTGCTCGCCACGGATTATCCATAACGAACACCTTGTTCAAACATAAGGGTGGCCATATGTGCACTAGGCACCAGGACACCGTTGGCCGCAGTTCGATGACTGACTTTGTGGTTGTATCATCGGATTTGCGGCCGCATGTTTTGGACACTCGGGTGAAGAGAGGGGCGGAGCTGTCAACTGATCACCACCTGGTGGTGACTTGGCGCCGATCGTGGGGGAAGAGGCTGGTCCGACTTGCCAGACCCAAACGTATTGCGAGGGTTTGCTGGGAGCGTCTGGCGGAATCCCCTGTCAGAAGGAGTTTCAACTATCACCTCCGACATAGCTTTTCCCATGTCCCGGGGAGGTGGGGGACATTGAGTCCGAGTGGACTGTTCCGTGCCTCTATTGTTGAGGCGGCCAATCTGAGTTGTGGCCGTAAGGGGGTTGGTGCCTATCGTGGCGGCAACCCCCATACTCGCTGGTGGACACCAGTAGTAAGGGATGCCGTCAAGCTGAAGGAGTCCTATCGAGCCTTTATGGCCTGTGGAAACCCAGAGCTGATGGGTATCAACTGGCCAAGCGAAATGCAGCTTCGGTGGTCGCCGAGGCACAAACTTGGGCGTGGGAAGAGTTCGATGAAGCCATGGAAGCAGACCTCCGGACGGCTTCAAGGAAATTCTTGTCCACCATCCGACATCTCAGGAGGGGGAAACAGTGCACCATTAGCACTGTGTACAGTGGGGTGCTGCTGGCCTCGACTCGGGACGTTGTGAGCCAGTGGGCGGAGAACTTTGAAGACCTCCTCAACTCCACCAGCACGCCTTCCTTGGAGGAAGCAGAGTCTGGGGACTCTGAAGTGGGCTATCCTATCTCTGTGGTTGAAGTCATCGATGTGGTTAAAAAGCTCCTTGGTGGCAAGGCCCCAGGGGTGGAAGAGATCCGCCCGGAGTTCCTCAAGGCTCTGAATGTTACTAGTTTTTTACTAGTTACTAGTTTGTTTGTTTATTGAACGTAAAACATATACAGTAATAATTTGACAGAAAATAAGGTAGATAAAAAAGTAAAAAGAAAGAAATCAGTCTTCATTCAACACAGTTATTATGTTCAAGGGAGTAGGATGATGTTGCATTAAGTAGATTAAATGTTGCTCAAGTCATATGTTGTGGGGCTGTCCTGGTTGACATGCCTCTGCAACATCGCGTGGTCAGTGGGGAGAGTGCCTCTGGATTGGCAGACCGGGGTGGTGGTCCCTCTTTTTAAAAAGTGGGACTGGAGGGTGTGTTCCAACTACAGACGGATCACATTTCTCAGCCTCCCTGGTAAGGTCTATTCAGGGGTGCTGGAGAGGTGGGTCCGTCAGGAAGTCGAGCCTCAGAATGAGGAGGAGCAGTGTGGTTTTCGTCCCGGTCGTGGAACAGTGGACCAGTTCTACATCCTTAGCAGGGTCCTCGAGGGTATGTGGGAATTCACCCAACCAGTCTACATGTGTTTTGTGGACTTGGAGAAGGCGTTTGACCGTGTCCCTCGGGGAGTTCTGTGGGGGGTGCTTTGTGGGTATGGGGTACCAAACCCCCTGATACGAGCTGTTCGGTCCCTATACCACCGATGTCAGAGTTTGGTTCGCATTGCCAGTAGGCGAGGGCAGGAGAGAGCGAGAGATCGACAGGCGGATCGGCGCAGCGTCTGCTGTGATGCGGACATTGTATCGGTCTGTCGTGGTAAAGAAAGAGGTGAGCCAAAGGGTGACGCTCTCAATTTACCGGTCGATCTACGTTCCAACCCTCATCAATGGTTACGAGCTATGTAAGCTATGTGAGCTTGTACAGTATATTCGGACCGTCCTTCTGGCTTTTCGTTGCCAGAGAATAGTATGCTGTGCCACTGCTATTGCCCGTGTGTTATTCTGGCTCTCGTTCTCGTTTTCGTGATTATTGCTCTTGTTCTAGACGTCGGTTCTCTTCGTATAGTACTGTTTTTGCTTTAATAGTCTTGAGTTTATTATTATCTTTGCCTTTCGTGCGAGCACTTTTTGTTATCGGGGTTTATTTTGTGTGTTTTTCCTGGTCCTCACTTTTGACCAGCGATTTCCTCTTTCTCACGGTGCAATTTTTGTCCTAAACATTATTTTTTGTACTGAGTTCTTGTTGAGGTCTGCTATTTTGGGATCCGAAAACATTATTTTTCTTCGAACGAAGCGTGACATCCTCGATTCGTTCGGAACGTAACAGGGCCTCCCTGTGTGGAGTTTGCATGTTCTCCCCGGACCTGCCTGGGTTTTCTCCGGGTACTCCGGTTTCCTCGCACATTCCAAAAACATGCATGGCAGGCTGATTGAACACTCTAAAATTGTCCCGAGGTGTGAGTGTTAGCATGGATGGTTGGTCGTTCTGTGTGCCCTGTAATTGGCTGGCAACCGGTTCAGGGTGTCCCCCAACTTTTGGTGAAGCAGTGGGCCGGAGATTGTCTCTTGTACAGTACGTATTACTTGAAAATATATGACTTGAGCAACTTTTAATCTACTTAATGCTTTATTTGCACCACACCTGTCTTTGTCTTTTGCTCCATCCAACTTTTTTGCCTGCAACTGTCACCAACAGACTACACGACTCTGGAGAAGAACATGGTACTCCAACATTCTCTGGCCAACCGAAAATTACCAAAGCGAGAAAGACGCACTGTAGAAATCGACCATGTTGGTATGATCACAATAATATACCCATGTGTTGAAAGTACACGTTGCATACGAATTGTCGGCATTTGGAGCTGCTTAGGAGATTCGATGCTTAAAAAAAAAGTGTTGATTGGCCAAAGTGGAGATATCTGTGATCAATCGACTGCTATTTCTAAATTACCTGGATGTCTGGCACAACTAATTTGAATCTGAACTTAGACAACTGTTTGTGAACATACTGTATATTGAGTTACATTTTCAGTGAGGGTCAAATACAGTTTCAGAGAGATTGGAACACAGCTCATATATTTTTAATTGTTTTTTTTAATAATTATATTCAGTGTCAAGTTTATTGGACTTCGCTTCTGAACTAATAGAATCAAATTGAAATTTGACAACTATAGATTCAGTTTTTCAATGCAATTGTTCAAACTGAACTGAATACAAATTCACTTTATGTCGTTGAAATTCACGTTTTTCAATGCATTTATTGAAGTTGAGCGATTCTAATTTAAATACAAATATTTCCAATTCTGTTCCTGGTACCACAGGTTTCAGTGCATTTGGGGCCTTATTGGGGATAGGACTCACCATCTGGCCACCTTACTCAAACATTGTCATCAATAATTCGTCAATCTAACGAGAGTCTGATGTTTTGTTTTGTTTTTCGTATTTATCTTGCGACAAACATTCACCAATTCTTACTTCACTTATAACACCATACTGTCAAGTTTTTAAAAACAAAAATAAAAGGTCCTAATAAAATTAGTCTAAAATAACAGACATAACTAATAGTGAAGCACAAAAGAGTCCAAATTAAAAAAAAGCAAATATAGATGGCCTTTGAAGTGTAAATAAGGAAATATTGTTTTCAAATATGTCTCATCATGATAATTGTATTATTATTAAATATTCCATAACGTTTATTCTAACAGTGTCATACTAAAGAATTACTTTTTTCCCCAAGATTTTAGAAAATACAAGTGTTTTACAAAGTCAATTTTTAATTCATAATGTTTTTTCCACAATAGCTCTTTCTATTTCATATCATCATTTTATTTTAAATGAGAATAACGAGGTATGTCAATTAACGTTAGTGCTTTGGACCTCAGAGTATTGTCAGCAGTGTTAGCATTTGGTCTCGTCGATGCAGAATTTTTATGTGAACTTCAAGACACCAAATCATCAAAAATACACCCTGCTGCTGCAATTCTCTCGCTGAGAGAAAGGCTTTAGTTTACTTTTCGTAATGACTCTGAGACCGACTTCTCTTCCGCAGCCATTCGGTCTTGTGGCTCTCAGGGTTCTCAGCAGCATTCGTGATGAGTCTCCACCCTTCGATACTGCAAATGCTGTTGCTCATGTCGTTGTCGGATCAGCCAATCACTTAGCTTGGCTATGTCTCAGGTCATTTGAATGCTCACGTCATTTGAAAAAAAAAGCATAATGAAATAAAAAAGTCATTGTGGAAAAGGACATTATGAAATAAAATATATGACATTTTTAACCCTTTCATGCACCCTGTAACCTGATAATATGGTAGGCTATGTACTGAAGTAACTGCTGTCCCTGAAAGGGTTAAAGCAATCATGATGACATATTTGATGTGAATAAAATTATAATCAGATATTACAAAATAGTATGAATATATTTCTTAATTTAACATATACTGTATATTTGTGTTTGTTGTATTTATATGTAATTTATTTATGACTGTTGTTTTCATGTATTTAATTTTGACTGTTTTGGACTTCAATAAACAAAAATTCATAAATTATCCATGATTACATGGACAGCCTCAGTAACGTGATCGTGTCAGACCCAGACCGTCTGGAATCACAGTTCAATTTGTTTGTCTCGCGACATAAAAATAATCTGCAGTTTGTCTATGTTGAATCGATAGCCAATTGATTTTTTTCGCGTGCCGTTTTGACTGCCGACACAATAAACAGGATAGAAATGCAAGCGATTGCACCTAAGTTAAGCAGTGTTTGCGGGCAAACCACACATCCACTTAGCAAAATTATAAGACGTTGATGTTTTCCTTTCTTTGCAGCTCTTCATGTGGAGTTAACCGTCCCTAACGATTTTGATGAAACATATGAGCATCCACTTCTCATTATTCTGTAAGGTGTAAATACAGACATTCCAATATAATTTGTTGATTTGCTCCTCTGAAAGATTCCTCAAAATGAAAATTGAGAAAAATTCTGATTCAAAAGACATTTCCATTGAGATGTAGCGTTATGCTTTTGTAGCCGCAGCACCCCCGGTGGTCAGACTGTGAGTGACCGCTTCAGCATGAATTGGGATTCAGTGCTTGTCAGTTCAGAAAACATCATCGTGGCTCGTGTGGACGGTCGAGGCAGCAGCTTCCAGGGGCAGAGGGTCCTGCATGAAGTCCACCAGCGACTGGGCACTACTGATGTCGCAGATCACATCGCAATTTTAGAGTGGGTTTGTTGGGTGTTTATTATTTGTATATATTCGATCAGTAGGGCCAAGTGCGGTCGATATTACAGCTATTTCTGATTCTTATTTTTCTGTCTTGGAAGGCAATCATAAATAATCAATTGCAAATTAATTGTAGATCTCAGTTGAGTGATTTAATCATCTTTATAGAACGAATGTTCAGTTTCTTCCCTCTTAAAATGGTTGGCAACATGTATGTTAGCTTCAACCAAAAAGCTCTGTCGTCAAGAAACGACACATGTGCAGTGAGGCCTGTATATTTACTGGCAGGCCTGAGCAGTACTGCATACATTAAATATATATTCCAAGCAAATCACATTGTCTTGAAATACTGTTAAAAGATGCAGATTGCCAGACTGAATGCCAACATGTCAACAAAACAAACAAATAAATGTTTATTTAATTAATGGATTTAATCATATAAAAACAACTGCATTTTCTCCACTATAAGGCAGACCTAAAAGCATTCAATTTTCTCGAAATCCGACAGTGCGCCCTATAATTCGATGCGCTTAATATAAAGAGACTGTAACTCTCTTTATATTCCCAATTGAGTTGTTTCCCTGTTAATGTTCCTTTGCCATCTAGTGGTGATTATTAGCAGGAACCAAATGTAACCTAAAAGGGTTCTGCCCAACACTAATTGACATGTGCATTCACCAACACATAACTACAGACAACTACTTTGTGAGCTATGCTTAGCAATAATGAAACGAAGATCATTTCAAAATCACAGTTAACTACTGACTAAACAAAGGAAGGAGACAAGCAAGACTTCTCAGGATATTTAGACCCTTGGGGATGTGAGCCCACGAGGTTTGCGTGCCTTTTTGTTGAATCAATTGTCATAACTTTTGTCTTTCATTTATTGTTGTGTAATGCCATTTGTATTTGTATGTTTCATGTCCATGTTTGTGACCAGTTCTGCATGGCTTGGCTCGATATAAATAAAGCTGTATTGAATTGTATTGTATTCCCTTTAGCATATCACGATCTCGTGAATGCATAGCGCAATTGCAGCTTTTATTCTATGCGCCATATAATGCAGTGCGCCCCAAATATGAAAACAGTTTTAAAATAGGCCATTCAATGAAGGTGTGCCATATATCCGAAGTGCCTTATAATGCAGAAAATACTGTACTTTATTACATAGCAGATTTGAAAAATCATACTTAGCTATGTTTCCTGTTATGCCCTCAGACACCTCATCAAGCTCCCATATATTGATGGGAATAAAGTTGCAGTTTATGGAAAGGTAATCCACAAATACGTTTACAGTGGACCACTGCATATTTGCAGTTTGGCATTCGCAAATTCAGCTATTCGAAGGTTAAGTTTTCGGAACCTACCCTCCAAGTATCCACAGAAAAAAATGTTCTGCCTTAACACACCTGCTAATCTACCGGTAATTGCAATCTAAAATCAGTCTGTGTCGGATTTGTCATTGACAGTCAGCAGGAGAGAGCTCTTGTCACAGTGACATGTTGACTTTGGCTCACTATGGTTTTGTGAAACTAGGACAATATACAGTACGCCAACAAGACCAGTGGATTCCGTCACAACCGCTTGGCGGTACTTCGCAGTACCATTGGTTGATGTTGTCATAACATGGATCCAGTTTTTTTGGATAAATGTCAACTGCTATGTCAGTTACGAAGCAGCAGACTTTCCCACTACTATAGACTGTCCCCGTAGCATTGGCGCCATCGTTGTGATGCCTGCACTTTGCTGTCCAGGTGAATGTTCATTGTTTACACCGTGCAACTCTGCTTCACAAATTAATTATCTTCATCATCATCATCTGAAAACTGTTAAAAAACTATTAGGATTGAAACTCGACTTTTCACGGAAATAATCGCAATCAGGCCCATTCCCGATCCCCTGCAAATCGTGGCGGTCCACTGGAGTACAGTTTCTTTCATTGTTTCTCATTAAGGTGCTCCATACAAATGATGATGTATACTATTAATATTTTTGGTATTGTCCTTTTCAGGCATATGGGGGCTTTCTTACGTCAATCCTATTACTCTCCGACAGCTCAACTTTCAGCTGCGGCATAGCAGTCGCTCCGATCGCAAACTGGAGATTTTATGGTAGGATTTCAAGGCTTACACAGGGGATGAAATGATCATGATTAACTCTTTTAGGGACAGCGGTTACTACAGTGCGCAGCTTATGTTATCAGGTTCAGGGTGCATGAAAGGGTTAATATTTCTTTCTTACGTACAACAGATGCCATATATTACAATTTTACAGTCCAGCCAGTCCCCCAGTCATGTCATTTAAATACATATGAAGAGGCATGGTCGCTGATTATGTCATGGTACACTCACTCGTCTGACTTGTGTGCGGGCGACGTGGGATCAGTTCCCACTCATTGACAGTGTGGATGTGCGTGTGAATGGTTGTTTGTCTCTCTATGTGCGACTGGCTGGCGACCAGTTCAGGTTGTAGTCTGCCTTCTGCCCGACGTCAGCTGGGATTGGCTCCAGCAACTCCCCGCGGCCCCTTTCAGGATAAGCGGTGTTAAAAATGGATGAATAAAGAGGCATTATTAATCATCAAGGGATAATTGTTGCTGTGTCCTCGAGACGAATTCATGATGGAAGAAAAAAAATACCATCAAGGATAATACTCCTGCTCACAATACAACCCAAATAGCAGTTTTCCTTTTTATCTTTTTACAGGCTCAGCTCTCACTGAGAAATATTTTGGATTTCCGCCTAAAGATCTCAAGTACCAGGTTGGACAATAGTGTACATTTTTTTCTGAGAAATGAATTGCTTTTATACAGTGCAGCATTGTGTAATTCCATAAAAAATAAAACACACACACACATATACACACATACAGACACACACACAGACACACACACACAAGCGTGCATACACCCTGTCTAATTTGATCTGCGATTGGGTGTTCCCTGTCTGGAAATGACCCAAGAAAGTCGCACAAGACGTTTAAGTTGTGGTGTTAGACATATCAATGAAAAAGAAATGAATACTAGAGTGATGGCAAAAAAACTGACAATTTATCAGTTGATAGGGTTGACCAAATTCGGACTTGCCTCTCTAGAGATGCTTTGTCAGACCTTTACTGCAGTCAAATTATGGTTACATTTCCTACACCAAAGCTCAGAATAACTCTTTTTCTTTGAAGAGCTTTTTTTTTTTTGCTGGTGATTCGCATGGACTTGAAGCAAAGGTTTTATTAAATAATAAAAATACGACAATAGGATGGGGTGGTTTCATGTTGGGCCTGAGCTATTGAATGTTTCCAGTATTGAAGCATCCTACTGATAGTAGTGCCACGCTAATGTGCTTCAATTCGACTGATGGGCTCACACACGAGACGGGCCCTTTCCCCTGATTGGTTATGAGGGACACCCAGAGAGGCTGCCGCACTCCCTGCCATCTGAGTCCCGTATCAAAGCAGCAGAGGCAAAACAAGCTTTCAGTCGCAGTGGCCACTCGGATGATTTTTAAAAAAATATTCGGAACAATCTTGATGAGTGACGGCCGTAAGAAGCTAGCGTTTACTCAGTGAGCTCAGTGTAGCTCTGCATTTTGTCTCATAAATACCTGCCCATTCTCGGTTTTGCATTTCAATGCGTTCGTTTGAGGGGCAAAATAGAAATTGTATATCGCAAAGATTAATGCGAAACCTCTTATTTCAACCCATTTTTACCATTAGGTCAACTGCTGTACTCCATTTAAATGTCTGGAAGACGCACAAGGAAAATCATTTTTGTGGAATCTCAAAGCTGAAATTCTCCATTCATCGCCATGTTTCAAACGTTTCAATATGTGTTGTCGCTGGCAGATTTCAAGTCTACTTGGTAACATCACAGGACCGGGTCAATTTAAATTTCTTCTTATCCATGGCACAGCAGATGGTGAGTAAAGCTGCAGAAGCAGCTGTAACTCAGGAAGGATTGTGCATGCTTTACGTTGCATTCGGGCTTGCTGAACCCAAACTGCTTCAGAGAGTTAGGCCGGTGCCTTCTTCATTTGGCTCATCTGTGTTGTATCAATGTGTGTGTTCAAAGATGGAAAGAAATCTATACTTGTATTGGCTTACATATCAAAAATCTAATAATCATCTTGAAGTTTTCAGGCGGTGAGTAGGGTGGGCTGAATGTCCCGTATTGAAACAAATTGTTTCATGCAAATTTTAAAACATTAATTATCGAAAGGGGGCATATGATGGAAAAATGACTTGCCTTGGTAATTGTTTATATGTAAATGCAGTGATGCCGCGTGATATCAGTTGACCGTTTCAGGGACAGTGGATTTTAGGGAGTGGTGTGCCATGGGATTTTTTTTCAACGAAAGAAATGTCTTGGCTCAAAAAAGATTGAAAAACACTGGATTTGTCAATCTGGTATCTGCTATTTTATAATTGCGTCATGGTGCTGACTATATTTGTTTCATAAAGGTGTCATGATTACGAGCTAATTGTTTGACGATGTGTCTCTATCGGTGTTCAGTTCAAGACCATAAGTGATGCTTCGGTGATGATTCCTTATGTTACAGTTTCATTTTCAGGTTCACTTTCACTATGATTCCACATTCCTCCAACTGGAGTTGATCTGTTCACAGGGGACTCCAGAAGTCTTACAATTATTATAATAATAATAATACAAAAAATTAAATACATTTGAAATTCAAACATTGAAATAAAAGATAAGAGAGCAAAAGGGTTTGAGACAAAATATAGTATTCTATTGTTTTAGTGTCTGTTACGTACTCGGGTAAACCGAGTTAGGGAGGGGGATCCAAAAAACGTAGACAAAAACAAGGTCTCCGAAGTAAGACAATTTAATGTCCAAACCGAACCGAAAATAAGCGAGAACATAAAGCGCTGGTCCACAATGAGGACCAGGAGGTAAATCAAAAACGACTATCAAAAGGTGCTTGCACAAAAGAGCAAGAAAAGGAAAGTAAAGCCCACAAACTACGAACGAAAAACAATGTAACACTTTGTACCCGCAAGAAAAGCCAGATCATCAAAACAAAATGGTACTTACACACAAACTAGGTACCGAGACTACACGCGAAATCACGACGAGGTCAAAAGCCACTAGTCAATGAGCAATGAGGTAAGCAATGCCAAAAACAATACTCCCACAACAGGTGTCGAACGTAGGAGTCCTTAAAAAATGTCTCTATTGATTAATGATTGCCAGCAGGTGTGCTAGAGAGACCGCTCCTGCCACCTGCTGGCCAGACCGAAAAACCGAAATGTGACAGTGTCTGTCCACATGTATTGGATTGGATTGGATAAACTTTATTGTCAAATGTACTGTATGTGTAACATACAGCACAGATTAAATTTCTTCCCTCTCAACATAAAACAAGAGGAGTCACTGCGGGTGTCCGCGCCGCTATCAAAAGAAAAGTTAACAAGTATTCAAATATCACTTGCTTAAGGGTTACAGCAACAAAAAACAACACATAATTCATATTTTTCTGTGTCACATTAAACCTTTTATGAAACAGTTTTGCCATGATGGGTTAGTTAGGGTCACTCAAGATCTCAAGCCTTATAAAACAAGTGCCACACAATCAGCTGATGTGGTGAATTTCTCTCAGGCAATGTTTTCCAATCATTTTTTGCACCATGGACCACTTTGACAAAAAGACATTCTGATGGCTCAGTTAATATTCTCAGTGCAAATGTAAATCTGCACCTCTGGTTGTAAAAGAAGTAATCCACAGTGGGCATTGATTAAATTATACACGTAGTTTAGCTTTAGAAGAGTTGGAGGCATGCAAGCAGGCTTTCTACATGCAATGTCTACATCCTTCCACTCACTCGTACATTTCACATCCCTCAAATGCCATCTGAACACACTGGGCCTTTTATTTTATGGGGCATTGCGCACCTGTGGTCTAAAAATAAATTTCTCGAGACTGGGTGTTTTTTTTTTTTTGAAGTTGAGCTGCCAAATGCTAGGCTAAAGTGCGACAGCAGTCAGCTCCCTACAACACTTGGAATGGCATACGTACTTTAACTGGAAGTAATGTAACTGCACTAATGTAAATGACCAACACCGTTTTTTGTTTTGTTTTGATTCTCTTTTGTCTTTATTTCACTATTGTAACTGTTGTCAGTTGTCAAATTATGATTATTTGTGTATTTGTTCAATCAATTTTTCTTTTTTGTTTTTCAGCTTCTGTTCATTTCCAGCACTCTGCCGAGTTGATCAAACTTCTGTCTGCATTTAATATTAACTACACTCTTCAGGTGACTTAGCGTCTCTCTATTAACAATGAATTTTGTTGATATTGTATTTCTACTAATATTTGGTATGACACCTTTATACTGAATGTAAGACTTTTTGACTGTCAAATTCAACTGCGAGCCTCGTACGAGTTAGGAAAGATCGGGGACAATTTTAACATTTTTTATATTTGTGTGACTAACTTTGCCCTGTTAGGATGTTCAAAGTGCTATGCAAACTAGCTTCAAGATTACAGTGCACTCCGCTTAATAGAACACCATTGGGCCGAAGCGCTTCTGTTCTACTAAGCGGGGTTTCTAACCGGAGACACTTTATTAGGTACATCTTCAGACACGTCAACGACCAAGTTATGCACGCAGAAAACCCCCTGCTGACGAGTTAGAAGAGATATTTCGACTGTGGACGTCCATATCTTTAATCAAACAACAACTTTAATCAACTTCAGTCAAACATCTCAAATCACAAGAAAAATTTCGTTACTTTTGTCTGGAAACAGCAGTCCGTAATTTTGCGGTTGACTTCCCTCTCAATGCGCTGGATAAGAGGGAAGTCCTGGAAACCGCGGGCGTACCTTCTGAGAATCCGGCAATGCATCGTATCGTCTGAGTATGTCCTTCTTATCCGCAGGTGATAGCCCTCGTCTCTTGAATGAAGTTGAAGCCATTGTGACGTGCGTGGGTCTATGTGTGGAGTGACGCGTGCTACCTGTTACTGTATACGGCTAGAACTACCGCGTTTTCTCGCGATAGTGGTACAGTATCGCGATAGCTACACTTCATCTCTCTCGTCTCTTGAATGAAGTTGAAGCCATTGTGACGTGCGTGTGTCTATGTGTGGAGTGATGCGTGCTACCTGTTACTGTATACGGCTAGAACTACCGCGTTTTCTCGCGATAGTGGTACAGTATCGCGATAGCTACACTTCGAAAACCACTAGTTTACAATGTTCATTGCTTACGGTCTGTTCTATTAAGCGGAGATCTGTTCTACTAAGCGGAGTATCTTTATAGGAAATTGCATTAGGCAAATCTGTTCCAGAGCCTTTTGCTCTATTAAGCGGATTACTCTATTAACCGGTGTTCTATTAAGCGGAGTGCACTGTATTAATGAATGGCTTGGAAAATGCCTGTACACAACAAATAGCAATAACATAACATAATGTCAATTACAAGGAATGAAAAGTTCCAATTGACCCCATGGTCCATGTCAGTTGTACAAAGTACCATCTTGGGGTGAAACGTAACATTAGGAAATCAACCACAATAATTCCAAAACATTTTTAAAGCTTTTTGTTCAAAACATTTTTAAACAAGATGTTGTTCCTGCAGAGTATAGTGGTGGTCACCAACCCCCGGTCATTGGGTCATTTGGTACGCGGCCACACAGAAAGAACAAATAACTTACATTACTTGTGTTTTATTTATTTGACAATCTGAAAGATGTTTTATTTTGAAAAAAATTACCGGATTCTCTGTTACATCTGTCTACAGTGTGTCACTCTCGCTTCTCAGTTACGTGATAGGTTACCGCTAAAATGAAACCCAGGAGCGCCTTAATATCCGATGCGCCTTGTGTATGGTCATTACGATAATAGTTCGACCCCAAAATGGCTCTTTGCTGGAGACATGCTGACAATGCAGAGTTCAAACTTAAGGCAATCGGTTACGCAGTTGAACATGGAAATAGCGCAGCGGCAAGAGAGTTAAACGTTAACGAGTCAATGTTATAACTTGCTGTTGGTTCAGTGAACCGTGTCGTTGCTTTATTAAATAAGTTTTACTGGCATCTGATCGTTCTGTTGGCTTTTCCTTGAGCGTAGCACCATCTGGTGGATGCATTGCAGATTGCATCTTATAATGCCCAATGTATGACAAAAATTACAAAATAGGCCATTCATTGAAGGTGCGCTTCATAATCCAGTGCACCTATTGGTGTGGAAAATACGGTAGGAAAAAACAAACATCTTTGGGAAGGGGAAAAGGCCCAGCCAGGAAACAGAGGAGGAGCCTACGACTTTCAAGAAAAAGTGAGACGGCCCACCGAGGGGCCCTCTGTCTTCTGTCAAAACAAATCGGTGATGCATGTCGTCAGCTGAGTACATGTGTAAACATGTTATACATCTTTTAAAAGCTGCCCACGTTTTACAATTGTCAAATTTGAACTGGAACTTGGGGAGACCTCAAGCTTTGATCCTGTAGTGTTTTCAAATCCGAACCAACATTCTAAATTCATTTTCAAGGCAGATTTTGTGAAAAGAAATAAGACGAACATAACATTCGCCTTTTTTTCTGTTTTCAAACATCCATAGTTCAGTGACAGGAGAGCACTTACACAGATTCTGACTGTTTGGGAGAAATATTCAAAATGATTCCAAATGATAACATTTTGAATATTTCAAAAAGAGACCAAAATTATGCTCATACTCCAAACGGTTCAAGAACAGCTACAAATTTACTTTGGATGCACCCTTTTTCAGGCGTTTTCGGCCGCAACCTAAGGGGTTTTAATTGACAGTACTTAAAATATGGATTGATCTCAACGGGAGATTCCCACACACCAAGACCACACTGCATAATATGCAACGGTAGTGAGTCATATTTTTCATGCAATTTGTATTTGCGGTGTATCCTATTTTGAAGGCAAATGTTAAACGTTACCATAGATTCCTGTTTCTTATTATGTCTAGAAAATACGACAGTTTTCATGCAGGTCATACGATTTTACGATTACTATTTTGTTGTATTTATCCGTCACACCTTAAATGCCGGTACCTGAAAATATTGTCTGACATTAAACCGGTTTGTGGGAGTATAGGATTTTAAAGATAAAAATCTTGATCAGAATTTAATTGTCCAAAAGGTGCGACAGGGCATTGGGTATAACAAACTTTGGGCAAGATAATTGCTGCTGTTCACCTTTTTGCGACTGAACTAAGTTCAACTTCAAGCAACAACCAAAACTGATCAACTAGACAGTGTGCTTTATTTTCACAGTGTTTAATGATTGTGGAAGAAATATTAAATATTTTTTGGGGTGTTTGATATATGACGTTTAAGCTGCAACTCGCCAACGATCCAATGAACAGACACACCAATTTAGTGTCCCAGTGCTGATTCATGATCCTGACAGTGTGAAAAGCTAGCGTTGCAGAAATACAAATGACTCATGCACTTTTACTTGGATTAAAAAAAATAATAAAATCTAAGATGAGGGAACATGATTGCACACGTGTCAAAGGGCTCCTTCTCATTCCCCTTTGTCACGCTGGCTGATCCTGATGACTCCTTCAAACTTCTTCTGCAAAGGTTAATTGAGAAGGTGGATGTGAAAAGTTCAAACTGTGAAGGGAATTCCTTTCAGTTGCACACCTACCAAACCTGAATCTATTGAATAATAATAATAATAATGATGAAATAGAAAAATAAGCCTTTATTTCTCCCAGATGATTGAGAGAGTGCACTGATGAAGTTTGACCCACTGAGACTTGACACGTCGGTTGCCCTTTTCCATATTTTGTATCCATAGGGACTCCGTCTTACAAAGGTAAAGTTTGTGGATTTCGCAAATGATGGTGTAAAACGTGTTTTCAAAATGTTATTACCCAGATCTTTCCAGATGAAGGACACAATCTTGCGTCTGTCAAGAGCCAGCGCTATATGCTCAACTCGGTGGTTACCTTTTTGAAAAACTGCTTTGAGGAGAAACCGGTTGTGGACCAGAAGAAATGGAAAGATGCTGACTAAGATGGAGATCGACCGGTGGGCAAAGTTTTCTCCGGCTCCAACAAATTAGCACCTGCTAGCATGAGCCAACACTTTTGCACTCAGTCCTGAAGCGCTGCTATCTTCCGAAGCAAGAATTTGTGAAACATTCTGCTAAATAGAACCCAGCCCTATTTTTTGCTTGACGCATGACCGTTTCATCTCACTATGAGTTTGTCCCCGATGTTTTGTCAAATTAACCTGGTTGTTTGTCATGATATTGTGTTTGTGTAAAGGACCCACTGAAAAGAAATGGCACTCATAACGAGAAAGAAGTTCCTCAAACGTACGACTAGAATGAAATGGTAACACTACAAGAATCAAGTCATCTTACAAGTCACATGAAATGTATCGAGACTAAAAGCTTGATATGACAGGTTGTAAAAAGGTTTTCAATTGAATGAAGCATCAACATTTCTGACAGTATTTCAAAAATGTGACAAACGACTGTTGACACCTCCAATGTTGAAAATCATATTAAAAATTGTGTGATTTGATGACTTTTAAAGACTTTTCAGGCACTAATTTCTTTTCTTCTCAGAGGTGGTGTGCACAACCAATAAGCATGTTAAAATTCATGACTGGTATGTAGGATTCATGTTATGATTTCAAAGGATTCTCAATTTCTATTGTTTTTTTTTTTTGGGGGGGGGGGTGGTGTCCAAACTACCGTATTTAACTACTTTATTTTTTGCAACTCACAGCAAAGACTGAACTAATATTTGACGTGGCCTGTGACTGCATTGTATTCCAGTACTTCTATATTGAGTGGCAAGGCAGGCACGAAGTTTGTTCCTGTAGTGTTATCAAATCCAATCAATCAATCCAATTTTTTTTCAGCATGAAAAAAAAAAGGAATTGAGAGATCAGAGTCATCAATGGTGACTCCGGCTGGCATTGCCAAAATCATGAATGTTTTGCTTTATTACTTTGTTGCCCCCTGCCAACTGCATAATATGTAAAAAATAAATAAATAACGGCTTCACATATCTTTTACCTACACATTGATGAGTTGTTTTATTGTTAAATGAAAGCTGGCAAACCAGCCCTTGCCTCCTTTGATTGTTTTTTGCATATGTGGCCCCTCAAAGTCTCAACACCACCGGTTTAAATGGAGATACTAACTAGTTATTTTTGGATAAGATCATCTGAACATGTCTCCAAATGGAATTCGATTGATTTTTTTTTTTACTTTACTATGAATGTTTTTTTTCATGCAGTGCATTCTGTAGAGCAGGGGTACCCAACCGTTTTTGACGGAAAATCTATTTTTTGGTCAACCAACCTACCGTGATCGACCTGCGCATACACAACATACAGACGTCTGATGCGGAGGCATGGGAGGCACTTTTGCAGCGTAGCTCACGTGTACTGTTTTAAAAATGCCCTCCAGATTCTCTTTTTCAATGCCCCGGGTGAATTGTACATGAAAAGACTGTTTTTAAAAAAAATCGTTTTGTTTTGTATTGTGTGTGTGCACATACTTATGCACTATTGAAATAAAAATAGAGAGTACACATTGGATTGTGTGTGCATGTACACATTCGTTTGTGTGTGTGTGTGTTTATGTGTGTGTGTTTACATCTGAGATCAAATTTGCTACAGTGAAAAAAACCCTGTTGTGAAAATTTCTTGCTGCAAACATGATTTCGTTGTAGAGGAGTTTCACTGTACATGCAGCATGTGTTTCCTTCATTGTAAGTTTTACAGAAGGCTTTTATTTTTTTACGGCTCCAGACATATTTGTTTTTTTTGTCCGATATGGCTCTTTCAAAATTTTGGGTTGCCGACCCCTGGCTCAGGTGGTCCCCATAGGGCTCGGTGCGGTCACCTGGGATACGCCCATTCCCTCTGTTCCCCGCCGGTCCTCCGTTGAGCCAAGCGCTCATCGCTGTGACGGCTGGAGGCGTAGCTGGACAGTGTGTTCTGCCGGAGGGGTTGGAATACCGGGTCGCAATGTTTCAACATGACTGAAAAAAACAAATTTCTTTCACTTTTGTGAGATTCTTCCATATCAACATGTTTCAAAAAACCACCTCGCCCCTTCCAATGTTACCAGATTGCTATCGTGCAATTTGCATTTTGTGCATTTCCGAGGGCACTGGAAATATAGCTACTGAAATCATTCTAATTTCCAAGCCAGCCATACACAGAGCAGTGACTGAACAAGACGGAACTCAACAATCACATCCAGATTAAAGCTGGCAATTGACCCTCACACCTGCTGCCGATTCAGTGAAAAAAAAAGCGACCCCTGGCATTCTTGTTGGGAAACGTTTGAAAGCACCACTTTAATTGAACTTCCAACGACATCGGAGCGATTTTAAGAAGTCATACCGTCTTCAACAGTGTGTGGACTTCCACTTTTCTGTCTGAGATCCGGTTGGCACGAATCATTCAAACAGGGTGGTGCACACCAACATTTCAATTAGGTGTTTCTTTCTTCTGTCCAGCCTGACATTTTACATTGGCCGCAAGCATCTGTGTTAGTTGCATCGCATCATAAAACCTTTCCCCCAGTGTGACGCCGTATACTTGCGATTGGATGTGGAGTTGGCAGGCGTGTGGCAACTCATGAAAACTAGTTGCAGAACTACACACACCACAAAATAGGACTTAATTGTTCAATTCCATTTATCGGTATTCCCCGGCTGTAGTAAATGTCCACATCGAGAAGTTACACCATAGCTTGTAAAATGACAGAATTCTTCATCACATTCATGTCATTAAAGTAAATTCCATTAATTATGTTTGTACAATGTTGACTCGACACTTTTGTTTATTCATTTTCTTTTTTATTATTTATCTATTTATACCCATTGCTAGAGGACAATCACAACAACCCCAAGACCACGACCCCATCCGTTCCCTTTTTAAAAAGAAGGGGAAAAAACAATCAGGCAATACAAAATCCATTCTAATTATGGTGGAGATAAAACCTAAGGGAAACAGAACCATACAATACATCCAAGTCAACTCAATGAATTCCCTTTGGACTCAACGAGACATCTCAAAAATATAATTATGTACACACTTTGCTGTATTGTACTGTACAAAATGTGCCAAAACCTGACACATTTTCAGGAAGCATGCAAACACTTTGTAGATATTGAAAAAGAAAATCAATTTATAACTTCTATTTTGATACATTTTCAAATATTAGGTCTTTGGAGAATATCCGGAAAAAATAATATGCGCCACTTTTGAGATGTGACTGCCTGCATTCATATTCAATAACAGATCATATTCTGAAATGAATTATTACTGCATGCCCTGGTATTTACTACCTTCATGTAGAAACCTAATAGAGTCCGTACGCCAGACTGAGAGTTTTAACTTTCAGATCCTAAACTCGTCTATTTTCTCAAACACCTGAGTTAACATCGGTTTAAAAGACACTGCTAATGCAAAACGATCACTGCCCGCAAGATATATTACAGTATGCTGAACCTCATAAGGCATTGTACATGTCTACACAAAAACCCCTGTACAATAAATGTGACATAGAGAAATTGTTTTTATGTCAGGGACAGTGGTGGTGGTGTTGGTGGTGGTGAGGAGGGGGGTCACAGTAGGAATTGCACTTATTCAGGATCCGAGTGGCTGGGGAGAATTTCTTTGTGCATCAGTACATGGCCTCTTTTCATGATTATATGTCGAGAAATTCATTGCTCAGTTATATCACAGTAAAACAGATTGGCTATTTTTCTGATTTCATTAAAACGCTTTGCGAACCCATTCAACGACGTTTTGAAGGACTTTGGAGTCTGAAACATTCTGTGGATCGTGTTAGCACTGCTCACCCATGTTTTAGGCATCCATCCATTTTCCAATCCGCTTATTCTCACAAGGGTCGCGGGGGGTGGTGGAGCCTACCCCAGATGTCTTCGGGCAGTAGGCGGGGGACACCCTGAACCGGTTGCCAGCCAATCATAGTGTTCTAGGCATGCCTTGCTCAATAGTTTCTTGCACATCGATGGAACAGGTGCAGCCGCAT
Source organism: Hippocampus zosterae (assembly GCF_025434085.1). Classification (NCBI taxonomy): domain Eukaryota; kingdom Metazoa; phylum Chordata; class Actinopteri; order Syngnathiformes; family Syngnathidae; genus Hippocampus; species Hippocampus zosterae. The sequence continues at coordinate 20,876,924 of NC_067462.1, read as the reverse complement.
TTCAGGTCGTGATAACCCGCCAAAAAAAACATGTTTCAACTTTTCGTCAGAGACTCTAGTCAATGTTGCGATCCAAGAAAATAAAAAAAGAGGTAAGTGGTGTCCTCTCATTCGATACCACAAAAGGGAGAAGGGTGAAGGGAACGAAACAGATCCATGCAACTGGTCAATGGTGAATGACCATAAGGGATCTCGCAAAAGACGAGGAAGGGTGTTCAGTGTGCTTTGACAATAATTGCAGTGGAATTGAAATTTTAGAGACCCTTTCCTACCTCAAGTCCACGCTGTAAAAAGTGTCCCTGTCATCATCAGTTGTCTTTCTATCACACATGTGCAATCGCACACACTTAAGAGCATGAGCAGCTCTAAAACTCTACTGTCCGTGTCCATCTAAAATGTGGTCCGACTGCACAAAGGCCTCCTTGCCTACTCCTCCTCCTCATCTTCATCATCCGTCAGTGGGAGTAACTCCTCCTTCAGGCATTCCCTGTAGAAGCTTGTAAGAGTGGCGTACAGGTGCTGGTTGCTTTGATGGGACAGGAAATGGCCTTCATCTGGGTACAGCTGGTGGGAAGAATGCACACGAGTCTTACAAGATGAAGCATGTTGGGCACGCCGATTAAGGTACCCAATAACCATCATGTGCATCCTGCTGTTAGGAAAGCTGCTATGAGAGGTAGTCAACAAACACATTTGTCACCTGGCCATCTGCTTAGCACCGCACAGCTTACAGCTAGCCCTAAGGAGCATAAACCAGAGGCACTGGTAGAGAAATAAACCCCACTCACAGGGGGAAACAGTATAGTGGATCTTCAAACAACATGCACCAACGAATTGGCCCCATAATTTCCAAACGTTTGAAACAATTCCTCCCACTGACACGAACACTTATTTTTCACGTCACATTAAATGGGCTGTTGCCCTCACCATTTCTTTTGCTGGGCACACGGTTTCTTCCTTGCTATCTGCTTGCAAAACAACTGTTAACATGTTCGTGCTAGATCAATTATCATTGGACATAATACACATCCTCGGAGCAAAAATGAACAATCTTTATCCGCGTTAGCATGACAACAGTTTGCTTGTTAGCAGTAATTACTCAAAATTGTGCCACTGTGAGAACAAAATAGGTCGACACGGCAAGGCCAACTCTCAATAAATCCGTATGTGGGTATCAGACAAACTACGATTAGCAGGCCTCTTCAAAAAGAATCGTTCATGTAGACACATCACCTCCAACATGAGCAATACCAGTACGGACACAAAATGTTTTTGACTTGTATTTGTTTCTTTGTATTTATGCCAATATTATGATGAGTTGAAAGATGGATGCTGCCCTTGCATGACATCATATGCAGCACATGATTTAATTCATAGAACAGGTGTGATGTCGTGATTTGTTTTTATTTCATGTCTTTTTTAATGTAATAGTTGCACCAAGTACAGTTGTACTCTGTTGCAAGTACTGTTGTGTAGATTGCATTATCTTGTGATATTATCCTTTATTTGCAGGTAACATTAGGAGGCCAAGCATGTTCGGTCCAACTAAGGACTTATGTGCAGCACATCTGCAACAATTGGCAAAGTGTCTGACTGTATTATTTTGAATGACTGCTTTTTATTTTCTGATCACATTTTAAATGGATAAGAAGTATTTTCCAGGGTGTCGCTTTTGCGACAGTCACCTGCATCGAGTAGTTTGCTCCAACTTTTACGAGGTTCTTGACCAGCTGGGCAGTATGTTGGAAGTGGATGTTCGCTGCAAAAAACAAAAGGGAAACTGTGTAAGCCAGGTTCCTACTCAAATTATGGTCGTAGAATTGAAACGCATAAACAAATTTACCATTCATTGCACATCAGAGAACGCATTCCTTTGAAAATTTGTGCATCAATTTGGGCAACACGCTTCCTCTTTTCCTTTTTGATTTAAAAACATTTGCCTCATTACCTTTCAGGAATATTTGCTTCTTTGTGCTCAGCAGTGATGCAAAAACACATCCAGTCTATTCATTTTCAGACAATTTATTTTCACTTACCATCTGCTGTACCGTGCACCAGCATCAGTGTCTGGTCTCTTAGTGCATGAACGTTCTGCAGCACACTGGATAACTGGAAAGTAATGAGAAAAAAAAGAAAGAAGACAAAATAAAATAATTAAAAATTACCTACCACACTTGGGTAATTAGATATAAGAGTGACTCTACACAACAAGAAACAAAGACTGTGGTAATTTGAAACTAATAGATATGCCGCCAGACATGTTAGCGAAAAGCTATGTCAGATGTGATCAAGTGAAAAGGTTAATGGAAACGTATTTTCGTTCTGAATACAGAATAATGGGCACACACACACACACGCACGCACGCACACACACAGTGATTAGGACAAAATATCATGAAGGGTTTGCGATACAATGTCACAAAATTAAACACACTCGTGAATATTTCTTTTTTCCCCTCCTGCGTTCTACCTTTCATTGTTGAGGGAAAAACCCTCTGATTGCTAAACATTCAACCTCGACACAAGCGGCCCGAGACAATTAACCTTTAAACTTTTAAAGACAAATACACCACTTAATACATTCATCTAACAATGAATTGGTAATCAAAGCTCTCTTACAGTGACAAGAGCTGACACTGAATGGTAAGTGTGTGTATTGTGTGCACGGGGAACCTTGCTGCGAGCACCTTTCAAAGAGAACTGACACACAAATGAGAACCTACCTGATATCTGCTGTCATCTCGCAGAGGCATGCCAAGGTATCGCTCCGAGAAGGCTGATGCTATCCAAATGACAAATTACACAATATTAACTGCACTTGAAGACTGGAACGTTTCTTCCAAATGCATTGACGAAATCACTTCCATGTGACACATTGCAATGTATGTTTTTGTACAGTTTTGAGCTCACCATACAACTTCAAATCTGTCACAGGTGACATCGCACACGCACATTTGAAGACACTATCTGTAGACTTGAGCAGCATCAATGCAATATAGGCTCCATACCCCTGGAAACCCCCCCCAAAAAAACATCAATGTAAAACCATTGCAAGATGAAAAAAAATGATGATTCGAATTTATTGTCAAGTTTCGTAGCATTAACTTTTTCTCCCCACCGATTATTTGTGAGAAATGCTAGGGAAAATGCAATTGAAATTTTTTTTTTTTCTGCATGCAAGAATATGGTCTCACCTTTCCAAAAATTGCTATCCGAGTCTTATCGATGTATGGAAAGTTCATCATGTAGCTGGAAGAAAACAAGATAAACAAGCTGCCATTTGGAACACATAGAGAACAGCTTAAAATCAACAGACAAAAACCATGACCTAGCAGCTATGTTGATTTAGTTTCTATTTTGTGAGACTCTTATTTACACTATAGAGACACAGAGAATCAATTATTCTTGTTATTTTATGTTAAATGTTCTGCCGAACGCTTTGTTACAGCTGCAGCTGTAATTTTTGTTTTATTTAAACTTCATCCAAAACGTTTTGTTTTCCCTCACTAGTACGCCTAATTTAGAAGTATTCAACTGATTTAGACAATGAAAATGTTGGATGCACCTGAAGCGGAAAACAAACAAACAAACAAACAAACAAACATCCTAAAAATTAGGAGGCAGACATTTTTTTAGCACTATAAATTAGTATATTGTAACAAACTAGGTTATGTATTTTATTGTTCTGAGTTGCCGTTGAGCTTTTGGCAAACATGTCATGAACTGTTACATTGAGTGCTGCTATGTCCAAATTCATCAAGATGAGCTTACGCGTGTGCTCTTCCTGTTGTCAACCATGGGCATACGAAAACTGTGTTTTGGTTGTTAATAAACATAAATTCACTGACTAAGGCCTCGATAATCCACACTTGACGCTACAATATGTTAGCATAGCAAACAAGACATTATATTAAAGACAGATGCTGTGTATGCGACTGCTAGCTTCCAGACAATGAGGGCCCCTGTCAGGAATGAAATTTGGGCATTTCCATTTTAGATGTTCCTTTTGCATCGAAGCGCTGACATGAAAGTGAGGATTTGCATTTTCACATTTGTATACACCTTTTGCATCAATGCACTGTAAATTTGCTGATTGTGGCTTCTTTTCAATGGGTCCATCTATTTATAATAATAATAATAATACATTTTATTTGTTTACTTGTATTATACAGTGTCAATTATAATTAATAAACAGCAGGAGGACATATTGCATTGATTAAGGCCAATTGGTTGTCTATTCATGTAATCATAGAGGAGAAAAGTGGTACCATCTTCTTTCTTTTGCAATCATGTGTGTTTGTTGTTTAAACAGGACATATTATTCACACTAGTCAAACAACAGAGGCATAACACATCTAAACTCTGTGTGCATCAGTCAAGTTCTTCTGCATTACCCTCTCCAACATTGCCTTGATTGCATTCTGAATGTTTGTGGCTCTTAAACAAATATGAAAATGCTATCCAACTTACCCGGTGACACTAATTATTTCATCTTATTATAGCTCAATGCACACATACACCAAAATGAAATCCTCCACATACTCCACTGCTGCGAGTTGGTCCTGAACATCCACAGTGCCCAGTCTCTGGTGCACTTCGTGCAAGACCCTCTGGCCCTGGAAGCCGCTACCCCTCCCATCGAGACGAGCCACAATAACGTTGTCTGAGCTGACCAGCACTGAGTCCCAGCTGAGGGCAAATTGGTCACTCACAGCCTGACCACCAGGGAAACCATCGCTGTGGAAAACAAATAAAATTCCAGCAATTCAAGCAAATTCCACTGCGTTGAAGAAGAAAACAGACTGCAATCATAAAGTCATACTGCTTGAACAGTAAACCAGTCACTTTATGATTTAGTCGATTCGAGCTTGAAAAGCTCAACTTGTAATTGAAAGATGTTCACTGTTGGATCACAGGTTGTGCTTAAATACTGGATTTAATTACCATGTTTTCCGCACAATAAGGCACATCTAAAAGCATTCAATTTTCTCAAAAGCTGATAGTGCGCCTTATAATCCGATGCGCCTTATATATGATCAGTATTTTGATTTATTAGACGTAGTATTTTAAATGTTTTGTAAAACATTATGTTACAGCTGCAGCAGTTGTGAAAACTCTTTATAAATAAAGCAACAGTATATATTATTGTACTGTATTCCTTTAGCATAGCGCCATCTGGTGGATACATAACACAACTGCTGTCACTATTGTTGACTTCGATTCTATGCGATTCTATGAAAATAGTTGTAAAATAGGCCATTCATTGTTGGTCTGCCTTGTATTCCGAAGTGCTTTTTGTGCGAAAAATACGGCAACTTTTTCCAAGCGGCATATTAATGTTACAGTTGTAATGATGCTGGTCACGGTGCCATCGGTGATGCATCACCATCACATTGTGTCAGGTACATACACAACCAAGAGGAGCCCGTAGTGACGAGATTCTGAGAAGTCAGGCGGATAGGAGATTTTCAAAGGTAAATCTATACAAAGGGAAAAGGAGCAGCCATTACATGAGAAATTCTCAGTGGTTATCAGGATGCACTATGTGAGCCTTTACAGAGTTTTTATTTATTTTTTTCACCAAAATGTCCGATTGAAACTGTCCTGAAGTCAGTCAGCTGGATCCTTTTGATGTTCAAGGCTGCCTTCAGCACCGAGTTGTTCTCAAGAATAAAGTAATCTGAAAAAGCAAGGGAATGTGAGGTGAGTCATTCACTGCATGCAAATATGGAAGCAATTGAGGATTAATGGGTTGCAGGGCTGGATAAATACCAGGATTCAATGTGAAATAAATGTGGCAGTCCCAAATTTTCTACTTTTTTATAAAAGGTTATAGCAACGAGAGAAAATACACTATGTCTACAGATGGTGACCTCTACAGCGTTCACACTTCTCCAAACCGCAGATATTTGTGCAGGGACGAAAGAAAATAGAATTCAGCCAGATTTTCTCATGGAAAAACCCACAATCAATAGATGTGTCATTATCGAACCACCAGGGGTTTTTAGTTACCAGCTGTGGGTGGAAGCCATATCTAAATAACCCTGAGCAAATGACTTTTCTCCAGTACAGTTGTTAACTGATATGCAGGTGTGGAGGTCATCCACAAAGTATTTTTATCGCTTAAATTTTTTTCGCATTTTGGTATGCTCCAAGTTGGAATTAATTCATTTTCGCCCTCTAATTTCTACACAAAACGCCCTATATGTTATGTGAGGCAGGGTTGCAGACCCAATTGAAGGGAAATGATGTACAGTATGTGTGCTCTCAAACGCATTTAATTTCAAAAACTTAAATCAAAGAGAACAAGGCACTTTGGAATCATTTAACTAAATTAACTGAAAAAAGTATTTGTCGAAGTAAAAAAGAATCACAAAACTCACTGAAACATGGATGAGACAACTGACAGAGGAACCAAAACCAAAGCAAATAATCCAACAGATACAAAAAGGAAGCAGGGAACTAATGCTGCACTCAAGGAAGGTGGGACCTCATACTACTCCCATTTGGATTATCCCAATTCTGACCTCTAAGAAAATGTAAACAACAGAGATGCTTTATTGCTTTATTTCTGGTTCATCACGTTTTGATCTCAAGCAAACTTTCATAATTTGTCTTAATAACCTTCAAAGCATTTAATTAATTTCACCAAATAATTTCATGTGGGGAGATAATGGCATCTTTTCACACATTTAGTACAAATCATGTTGTGTTATGTGAAGTTATTCCAAATAACAAAATTAATGTAATACATAAACATTGAGAAATATTTGTTTATAATGTAAATCATTTTTTTGCCATTCATGGTCTATGTCTCCAAGTTGGACACCATTGTCAAGTGATGTCAGATTGAAGATAGTCGGTGAAGTCAGGGTCCTTTTTTCCCCTCAACTTCATAACTCACCTCTCACAGCTCAAAGAGGCATTCCAGTGCACTTTTCCTGGTCGAAGGTCGGAAAAGTCTGACTTCCCACCTTCCTCAAATACAGAATAAATATAAACAAACTGACAAGACAATGAGGAACACCTGGACAAGACACTTGTGCCTGAAGGAGCTGATTTGGAAGACACAAGGGACCGTATTGACAAGCACAAGGATGAGACATGAACCAAAAAAACGCAAATCTAAACAAAAACACAGTCCATGACACTACAGTATAATGAAAACATAAAACAGTTCATATATTTGATTTTTTCTTAATTAATTTAAATCTATTTTTGCTTTGATAATTCTTTTTACATATCGTGTGTGGAATTTTGATGGTGAAAAATAATTCTAACACGTATTTTCATTTTTCCCTGTGTAAGCCGTCACTTTACCGTGGTAGAGGGGTTTATGTGTCCAAATGATCCTAGGAGCTAAGTTGTCTGGGGCCTTATGCCCATGGCAGGGTCACCCATGGCAAACAAATGCTCCTGTAGGTGCGGGATCAGACAAAGCACGGCTCACAGATACCTTATGAGGTAAAATATTGGACTCAGTTTTCCTATGCCCAGATGCGGGCCGCTGGAGCCCACCTCTGGAGACAGGCCTGGAGGTGGGGATAGGTGGCGAACACCTGGTTGCAGGCCCTACACCAATAGGGCCCGGCTGGGTGCAACTTGAAGAGGCAACGTGGGCTCACCTTCCCATGGGCTCACCACCTGTGGGAGGGGCTAAAGGGGCTGAGTGCTTTGTGAGCTTTGCAGCAGTCTAAGAACCCAGCTACAGAAGCTAGTTCGAGGAACATGGAAGGGCACCCCTCTCGCAGGGAAGAAGCCAGAGCTGGTGTGCGAGGCAGAGAAGTTCCGACTTTACATAGTCGAACTTGCCTCCACATACAGGCTGGCCTCTGGTACCAGTTCTCTCGAGTGGGGTTGAATAGTTTTCCACTCTGGAATTGGCCATAGTGAGAGCTGCAGAGCAGTTGTGGGCTTACTTATCACCGGTGAATGAGAGGGTAGCCTCCCTCCGGCTTTGGGTTGGGGAACGGGTCCTGACTGTTGTTTGCTCCTTTGCACTAAACAGCAACTCAGAGTATCCAGCCTTTTTTGAGTCCTTGCTAGAGAGTGCTCCTTCTGGGGACTCCCTCGTTCTGCTGGGGGACTTCAGTACTCACGTGGGCAACAACAGTGAGACCAAGTAACAACCCCCCGCCCCCAATCAGATCTTGAGTGGTGTTCTGTTATTGGACTTCTGTCATCCTCACTGATAGTCCCGAATGAACACCATGTTCAAATATAAGGGTGTCGCTATGTGGACTCGCCACCAGACACGCTTGGCTGCAGTTCGATGATTGATTTTGTGGTCATATCATCGGATTTGCAGCCGAATGTTTTGGACACTCGGGTGAAGAGAAGGGTGGAGCTGTCAACTGATGAGTTGGCTCTGATGGTGGGGAAAGATGCCAGTCCGACCTGGCAGACCCAAGCCTATTGGCAAAATCCCCGGTCAAAAGAAAGTTTCAACACTTGCCTTCAGTAGAGCATTGCCCACGTCCCGGGATGGCGGGCGACATTAATCCTCTTTGCACCATGTTCCGCACCTCTATTGTTGAGGCTGTCGATCTGTGTCGTGGCCGTAAGGTGGTTGGTGCCTGTCATGGCAGCAATCCCCAAACTCCCTGGGGATAGGGAGTCGGCAGTCAGGATTGAGTCCTATCAGGCCTTTATGGCCTGAGGGACTCCAGAGGCAGCTGATAGGTACCGGCTGGCCAAGCAGAAATCGGCTTCAGCCGAAACTTATCCACCGTAACTTATCGGTGGATAAGTTTGTCAAGGCTCTGGATGTGGGGCTGTCCTGGTTGACACACCTCCACAACATCACCTGGTCATCGGGGAGAGTACCTTTGAATTAGACTGGGGTGGTGGTCCCTCTTTTAAGAAGAGGGATCACACTCCTCAGCCCCCGGACAGGAGGATCCGTCGGGAGATACAAGTGGCCAAAATAAGTTTCCTCCAGAGGGTGTCCGGGCTCTCCCTTCGAGATAAAGTGAGAAGCTCAGTCATCCGGGATGGGCTCAGAGTCGAGATGCGTCTCCTCCACATCGAGAGGAGCCAGATGAGGTGGCTCGGGCATTTAGGATGTCCCCTGGAAACCTCCCTGGTGAGGTGTTCCGGGCATGTCCCACCGTCAGGAGGATGACCCAGGACACGCTGGCCTGGGGACGCCTCGGTATCCCCTGGGAAGAGCTGGAAGAAGTAGCTGGGGATAGGGAAGTCTGGGCTTCCCTGCTAAAGCTGTTGCCCCCGCCACCCGACCCCGGATAAGCGGTAAAGAATGAACAGATGTATGCATTTAACATTTTTTCTCTTTTTTTAAACCAAAGCAGAACTTAATCTTAATAAACCCGTAACGAAGCAACACTGCTAGTTTCAGAGATGGACATATATTCCCTTACTTGTACTATTGAGGCTGTGTAAGATCACCATAGGCGTTCCAGGACCTGAAATGAAAATAAATAAACGAGTAATTCATGCTTGATCAAGTGATTCCGACAAATGTTTCACAGATGGTAAAATTAGAAATTGACTTTCTTTTTATTTCTACAAATTTGTGCTTTTGTTGCTGCCTGTCTTGGCCAGGTCTCCCTTGCAGAATGAGGGTTTTAATGTCAGTGGATCCAACCCGATTATAAAAAATATGGAGATTGGGGAAGGCAATTAAAAAACAAATACATAATTAAATAAATAGCTTTAATTATGGAATGCTTACTCAATCATGTCGCCCACGGCCACTACACGCTATCTTTGGCGGGTAAACTAAGAACAGTATAAATGTTGTATTGTTCGTTCTTGAAAAAGAGGGATATTACTGAATTCCCCAATCGCCAGCCCAATGAGTGCGCTGGGATGCTCAAATTGTAATCCTGCGATCGCATCAAACTGTATGATGCATGGCCACAGGAGCACAAATTTGAATGTAAACAAACAGCTGCAGTTTTCTAGCAGCTGTTTGTTTGTGTGTTGGCAAGTGGCACACATACAGAAGGAACAGTTCAAATCTTCTGTCACATTCAGTCCTTTCTATCACTTCGCTTTACCCAAGAAAAAAACTATTTGGGGCTTTTCTGCTTTTTTTCTATTCAAAAACAGGAGCACTTTATTTATTTTTCTCATTACCTTTTGGTAAGCTGCATTTGCTTTGACCTTTGCATTGTAATGCCCACTTGTGGCTCAGTGAAATTGATTTGTTACATTCGTACTTGCATGAAAACATTCTATGTATTAAATGAATCTTATGAGTGGAATTATATAAGATTGTTTATCCTGAAGAAAGAGCAGGCATTATGTGAACCTGGCCAGCTGAAACCAAGCTTTGTTCATGTTTTATTGCTTTAGCGAGAGGGAACAATGTTATTGTACAATAAATCATTTCTCCAAAGGCCAAATGCTTGAAACACTCTCATCCGCCCAAATAAATTTAATCCACAAAAAAACAATATAAAGGGTCATCCTCTTCTGATTGAGTCACTCAACACAATATCATTACCTAAAAACAATTATACAAGTTAGCACAAATTGATTTGTTTTTTGTCAGCCCAGTTGTCCAGTGGTTAGCGCATCAAAATCACAGTGCAGAGGTACCGGGTTCAATTCCAGCTGCGTGGAGTTTGCATGTTCTCCCCGGGCCTGTGTAGGTTTTCTCTGGGTACTCTGGTTTCCTCCCACATTCCAAAAACATGCATGGCAGGCTGATTGAACACTCCAAATTGTCCCTTGGTGTGAGTGTGAGAGCGAATGGTTGTTCAATTTTGTGTGCCCTGCGATTGGTTGGCAACCGGTTCAGGGTGTCCCACGCATGCTGCCCGGAGACAGCTGGGATAGGCTTCAGCACCCCCTGCCACCCTCGTGAGGATAAGCGGATCGGAAAATGAATGAATGAATGATTTGTTTTTTTTCAAGCAAAAGTTTTTGGATCAGAATGTATTAAATCCATTATCTTTGGACTGTCCTGAATATAATAAAAAGGTAACCAACCAACCATGTGAACTGAGAGGAATATATGGAGTTGCTAAGGTAGCCATGATATTGTTATACAGTTGTCACTTGTCAATTACTCATCCTCCAACTTCCCGGCATGATGGCATAAATATCACCAAAGTATTTGGCTGAGTTACAAGGTAAAATTAAGACAATTATTTGAGACCATCTTCATTAAACTTTCAGGGTTTGTGTCCAAGCAGAAGCGGGAGCCCAACTATTCAAGATTCTCACTGATATTTACAGTACATAACTGAAATCTGTTGTAGGCTGATCATACTTGCAGAGCAGTAGCAATGAGAATCCCCACTGAATGGTTGACCTCAGGTCCCTGACAAAGGCCTGTGGTTCCCAAGTTTTTTTGTGGATTGCATTATATCTCTGATTAATGAAATCAATGCTATTCGTCTGTGGACTAAAACGATAGATGGTGGCATAGTCATCTGTGAATTGGCTCAAACAATCAATTTCAAACAGCATGAGTCCAGCTTCAGTCTTTAAAAGCCACACATGTTCCGTCACAGATACTACAGCACAGTAGAATGTGACGATTGTGACTCCAAATGAACAAATATAACACTGTATGCATGATGCTAAACATGAATATTTGGTTGCTACTTTGCATATTTTGTCCATTGCAAGGGGTGGCCTGGAATGTAACCCCCATGAAAAACAAGGTATTGCTGTCATTATATTACTATTTCTAGTGTTAACACAACTAATGGTATCCATATTGTTTCCTTTTCTCTTCCCCAATCACTTCATTTGATTATTTTTTCTCATTCCCACTGTGTCTGCTCTCTGTCCATCTCCACTTTGTCTCTATCTCAACCCAACCAGGCGAGGCAGACCTTAATTAGAGACAACTCCCTCTAATTAAGGTTTCTCTCCTTCCTCCTCTCCGTCACCTATTGCTTGCTCATGTCGGGTTCACTTGGTTTTCCTAATGTGTGAACAGCTTGATTTAAGACTTTGGGTAATGTCTGTTGTGAACTGATACTGTAGAAGTAAAATTAGCTAAAACTTAATGTTTTTCTGACCAGCTACACCCAGGCCAAATAGCATAGATTGACTGTAAATTCATTTCAAACCGTGATATTTATGTTGAATTTTATTCCCGAATGTTTCAGAGTACCCCTCCTAATGTGTGATAACGTACCTTTACAGTGAAGGATAATGTGCTGGTTCGTGGGGCTTAGAACAGCATCAAAGTACAAACAGTGCGCCTTATTGAGCTCGCATGTTAAACACCATCGTGGGAACAATCCGACAGTTTTCACGCTAAAAGAAAGACAATATCGGTAAGACAATGGGAACACCCAAAAGCGCTCAATACTCTTCAGCTAAAAATCGTTCATCCATTGCTTTGCAGCCATGATAAGGAAAAGAAATGCACTGAGGTGAAAAAGAATATTAATTAATAGTGTAGCAAAACTGAAAATAACACATTTTTAAAAAAAGGCAAATATAACCCTTGTATGACAGAATACTTTAGCGGGTTTATAAAAACGTGTATTTCTACATCTTAGCATCATTATCTCCACATAAATGCAATTAAGAAAGAAATAATAAGACAGGATACAAATGAAAAACAAACCTGTAAACTTGCCGCCTTCGCGGTGAACCCTCCGTACTGAGAAAATAACTAGAATAAGATAACAAAAAAAACCATCAAATTAGCTTCCTTCATGCTTTCAGAAACAAACAATATTATTTTATTTTATTCAAGATATTCAAATCTGTCTAATGCAAATATATTTCTACAGTCATCAGTTCAACTTACAGATATTCAGAGCTTTCATCATAGCCAAGGATTTTTGTCACCTCCCAGTTTCCTGATGTCAAATGCCGGACTTCATTTTCATCTGCTCGGAACTGAGTTGAGCACAAGATATGTGACCATTTGTACTTATTTATAAATTAGGAGTGCCTATATGATACATTCTTGTTTTGTTCATGCATGATCTTATGCCTGGACATATTCCTCTGCAGAGTACTACAATCTGACAGGTATGCTTAGTGTGTGTGTGTGTGTGTGGGTGTGTGTGTGCGCGCGTGTGTGTGTGTGTCTGTGTGTGTGTGAGTGAGTGAGTGAGTGAGTGAGTGAGTGAGTGAGTGAGTGAGTGAGTGAGTGAGTGAGTGAGTGAGTGAGTGAGTGAGTGAGTGCCTGCCTGCCTGCCTGCCTGCCTGCCTGCCTGCCTGCGTGCGTGCGTGCGTGCGTGCGTGCGTGCGTGTGTGTGTGTGTGTGTGTGTGTGGTATGTAGGCACGTGCGGATTTTTATTTTTTAATGATGTGAATTTTTTTTCCACCATCAATGTGACCTATAACCCTTACAAACCGATGGAAAAGGAAAATATTTTCAAGGGGGGGAAGTAAAAATAAACTGTGGTTGAACAGTGAATACATCCTCTTATAATTGGGATGTGTGTTTGTTTCACTTGGTTAGTATTTTTCAGAAGAAAGTTGATGTGACAACCAATGTGCTGCTCGACTTCAAAGATTGAATGGGAACCGTTTAGCGTGGAGTGGTGGTTTGTTTGATTGACTTACAGTCAACAGATTCGGGGTTCTAATCTGAGCTGTCCGGGCTGTGTGTTCTTCCCGTGTATCAAAAAATATGCATAAGCATGTAGGTTAATTGAAGCCCATAGGTATGAATGTGAGTGTGACAGTTTGTTCCATGTTGTAAATGTGTCCTGCAATGCTGGCACCAGTCTAGGGTTCACTACTCCTCTCGTCCCAAGTCGGCTGGGCAAATATCTTACCTGAGACCTCATGTGAGCAAGCGAGCATGAAAAAGGAGAATGATTGGGAACTTGTATTTATTTGTGTCCCGTTTCCAGAGTGCCTCAACTTACAGGGTTACCATCGCTCACAAATATATGAGCGAGTCATCTCCTGTCTGGTAGAAGCAACCAAGCACCAATATAGTGCCGCAAATAAAAAGAAAAGAAAAAAGAAAGAAAACATAGAAACCACACAGGTATCTGAGTGGTCAAGAAAGTATGGCTGGCACACCAAATGTGGCATTTTTATGGAGACACTTTATTTGTTCAATCTTAAGACAAATTAAACTTCACCTGGGTGTTAAACATGGCGATGTGATGAAACTCTCCACGTCCCCCTTGTTTCACTGGAACAGTCAAGAAGAATCTTCTGCCATCTTTCGAGAACACTGGCTCTTGGTTCTAGAGAAAACAAAGAAACATCACATTTACAGACGGCATAAGCCAAATCTGAACTTTCTACTGGAGATCATTTGACATGAAAGATAATGCAAAGCGACAACACCGCGATGGTGGTATGTACTTTGTTACCGGGCACAATGTGATTTATGGAATCGGATGGTTGATTTTACGTCTTTAAACCCTTTCATGCGCACTGTAACCTGATATCATGATAAGCTGTCCATTGTAGTAACCACTGTCCCTCAAAATGTTATCAGTGAACGGCGGATGTAATCTGTACTTGTGAGGGCAAAAGGAGAGGCATGGGAGCAAAATTATTTCAAATTTTCCATGCGTCTGAGCAATCGCACAAAGTCCCTGATCATTCCTTAGACTACGGTGAACAATATCAGACATGCACACGGTGGCCAAACCAATGGTGTCCAAAGCCTGTCATCATCTTAGGTCATACCATGTAGATATGTTACACAAAATTTTAAACCACCTACATAAGAAAATAGAGGACATCGATGAATATACTTTTGTGAGATGGATAAAATAAGCCAAGCTTTGTATGAATTGGTTAAGATTTTGGATTTTATGCCACTTTGTGTGTCGTGAAACCAGCCGAAATTGACTTGATTTTCCAAAAAATTATGTTAGTGAAAGGGAATTTATATCACACATTCTCCCAAAAAATTATTTCGTCAATATGTCACATTTTAAAATTCAAAATCTATGAACTGAAGTGTGACATGAGTGACTCTTTTGTGAGGATGAAAATGGTTGAAAAGGTAAATCATATTAAATGGTGCACAAGGTTATTACAAATATCTAGAAACATGTTGAGATGCTCTTTGCACTTGTAATAATCCTCAAGGATTTCCTTGTAACAAGAAATAACTGATGGCAGACGTCTCGGAACGTTTGCGACCTTGGACGTACCCTGATGAACCCTAATGAAAACGCAACATTCACCAACTTTGCAAACACCCGCAAAAGTTTGCCCCTCAGTGTGATAGGGGCTTTATCTCGGCCAGTAAATACGAGAACTCTCGAATTCACACTGATTAGATAGACTCTACTAGTAGCCAACCCGAGGCTCTTTGGCTGGTTCAGTGTGTCTCCCGGGCTTTCCTACGACAAGCGTCGAAAACGCCTCAGCGGTGGCAATGTCATTCAAACAACGGTGCTAAATAAACAGAACGTACTACGTCAGCCTATCATCAATCCCGATACTTGATTGACATAATGGGCAACCAATCAGATAAGGGGCGCATAAGGGGCTGTATCACCGCTTATGCGCAAACAAAGACGCTAAGTGCTAAGATAGTCAGCGAATTATCTCTGTTTATAAGGCAGGGGTGCCCAATACGTCGATTGCAAGCGACCGGGAGCCAGCGGATTGGTTCTAAGTCGACCGCAAGACCTGGGAGGAGGAAATGAGGGGGAAAAAAGATTTGTGTGTTTGTGTCTCTTTGCAGTAACACAGTAAAAAAAATGGGTATTAAGTCTCTGACTGGTTGGCCACCCCTGGATTAGAGGATGCTAAACATTCATATTCAAAACCTTTGGTGGTCAATAATAGTAGGCTAACTTTAGCTTTCAGATCATTGTAACATATTGAAAAGGAGGACACAGATGTCTATATTACAGAACTCACATTTTCTCAATGATGAGGAAAAGTACAGGGAAGTGAGGGTGCTGTGAATATTTATGATGAGGAAGGCAGCGTGGGGTTGCAATAATTCAGTGACTCGGACCACACAATGGCCATCGACACTTCATACGTACGTTGCAGTAATGTGCTTCAATTGTGCAGAGATATTCCCAAGCATCAGACCTCTCCATTTGGCTTTGAGGGAATTGGTGAGATAACGTTTTGTTCCTTTTCAACATGTGAGCAATTTATGTATTTATTTATTTTAATCAAGTGCACCTCTGGCGGCCCATTTTGAGGTATTGATGGAGAAACAAAGCATTACTCTAAAGTTTGATGAATGACATTTTCATTTTTCTGTCTAGTCTTGTACTTCCACAACAACCGCGCTGGTTAATTTCAATTCAAGGCGCCATGTTAGGAACGGATGTGATATCAAGGCGTTGACTGGGCCATCCCTTGCAACGACGGATTGCTGATTTAAGGATGTTAATCTGTGTTGTCTTATTTGTTGTTGTTGTTATTGTTGTTGTGAATATGGCATCCAGTTGTGTATAATTACTAATTTATTTTATTTAAACGGAAAGATGAAACCTGACCCGTCAAAGCCAGGTTTTTCCCTTCGCTTGCGCTGGCTGACTATTATGCTCTGCGCATCACCCTGTCTGTCAGTGACGATTGATGGACCTGCCCACTTCAGGAAACTGGTGAGACTCACTCAGATTCATCCAAATCTGACCAAGAAAGAAAAACCCATATTGAATTGGAGAGAGATGGCCGGGCCAAGACGGTTTTCAGCACTCCTACGCCATTGTTCTGCTTCTTTGCACGCGGTATTGGCTACAGGCGTTAGCTCCCAAGGCGTACTGACAAATAGGTTCCGCAAGGGACTATAAACTTGCTTGAATACAACCACTGCAACCAATCATGCGTTTGGATGCAGTTGTCCTTGATAAACCAGATATATATTTTCCTTCTGACCACCAGAGGTAAACTTTAGATATTGTGAGTGGGTGTTACAGCCGTAATACTGCACTTGTCACCATGCTAATAGACAAGCCACAATTTGACGTTAGTCGTACAATTAACAAAGAACAAGTCCTCCATAGGGGTACTGTAATGTTAATAATGAGGCACATTAACATTAATATCACTGTAAAGAAGCCGCGTATATGATTCGAGACAAGGTAAATTGACCAAGTGGGCATCTCTGAGCAAGGGTCTGTGTGATGATTATACGACACGGTGTGCATTCAAGATGCTCCATTTTTTCCACCATTTTCAGTTTTTTCTTTTTTTTTGTTGGACAATTTTTTTCTGACTGCTCTGTCAACCCGTTAGGGTGGTTCTGTTTGTGACCAACAGATTGCACTGTAGGGCTCCTCCCACAGTGGCACACCTGTTGGTCTTTGCGTCATCAGTTAGTGTTTGTTCCTTTTCAACATGTGAGCAATTTATGTATTTATTTATTTTAATCAAGTGCAAAAGGACTCCCTGTGTGACCAGCCAGTGTTGGGTCATTGTTTGTCATTGTTTTTATTTGCTTGTGTCTGCTTTGTGTTTGTATTTTTGTGAAATACATTTTGTTAAGTCCACCCTACTCCTCCCTGCCTCCCTGCTTTTTGGGGTCCTCTACTATCATTCCAACATGACAGAATGACCCGACGAAGACTGGACCCCGCTGGGCTGGAGGCCTGGTCCCACTGCCACTAATCTTCGTTCCGGCAGCGCAAGTGTTGTGGCTGCCACCCCGGTTCCGGCAGCGGAAGTGATGCGGCTGCCATCCCCATTCTAGTGGCGCAAGTGATGCGGCTGCCATCTCATTCCGGCGGGGCAAGTCCTGCAGCTGCCACCGGCGGCGCAAGTCCTGCAGCTGCCACCGGCGGCGCAAGTCCTGCAGCTGCCACTCGGTGATTTAGGGACGTGTGGGATCCGTCCCTTCAGGAAGGGGTACTTTTTAGGGTGGTTCCGTTTGTGACCAACAGGTGGCACTGTCGGCTCCTCCTACAGTGGCAGACCTGTTGGTCTTTGTGTCATCAGTTAGTGTTGCGTTAAAAGGACTCCCTGCCAGTCGGTGTTGGGTCATTGTTTGTTATTGATTTTATCTGCTTGTGTCTGCTTTGTGTTTGTATTTTTGTGAAATACATTTTGTTATGTCCTCCCTGCCTCCCTGCTTTTTGGGGTCCTTTACCATCATGCAGAGCTTGACACAACAACGTGTGCAAAATCAACATATCATTTTTTTTTGCATGAGGCGATTATGAAAATGCAAAACACCAATACAGGTTGGAGTTTTTTAGGCATTTTTTGATGCGTTGTCGACATGTGATGTTCTGTTTACTGAGTGAGAGCAGTGCACAAAGGAGAACAGACATTTTACTTTCTCTGAAAAACCTTGTAAGTGGGACTCAAAGTATCAAATTATTTTTTATGAAGAAAGAAAGATAATACAATACTGCATTCTGAGAATAATTAAAAAAAGAGATTACCTGTTTGGAAAGCCAGAGCTCAGAATTTTCTTCATATCTCTGGAAAAGACACAAAGAAAATGTATGTGTACGTTTTTTTCTTTTTTCAAAAGTGCCGTTTTCCTTTCGATCAACAAACGAATGGATCACATGGCGAAGCCCGTAACCTTTTCTGAGGATTCTATTCTCACTTCTTATTTCATTCAGATAACAGTAACAGGCATGAGAGAGGGTCTTGAACTGGAAATTGCTGCCTGCTGGGTGCGCTCAGTATAAAAGCTGGGACATCTTGATTTGAGTTCAGGGGCAAGTCTAGTTCAGTGTGTTTGGGAATTAGGCAGGATGCGCTATGGCAGGACGAGGACACAATTTGGTGACTGAAAGATGACTAAACTAGACCATTAAAAAGCAGGACTAAGTTGCGGTGCAGGTGGTGGTTTGGTGTCAGCACAGGCAGACAGATTCTGAGCTTCTCAGATGACCTGCGCACAATTACAGAAATAAGAAAAGAATGTTAACTCCACCCACACGCATGGTTAGACCAATCTCTTCGGTAGACTTGTGCTGGGAAAAAAATTAGGGTCCCCTATATTCAGCTCTCGTGTTTCTGTCATCTGCTAATATGTATTATTAAATATAAGTAACATGTAATAATATACAAAGTAACAGAAAGGTGAACATTTATGAAAACAAGTCAAGTGAAGTCAACATTATTTATAGAGCTCTTTCAAACAGCCATCGCTGCATACAAAGTGCTGTACATGGAGTGATTTAACATACACAATAAACAGACAAACAAGACGAATCCGTAATAAAGGCGGTAGAAAGCACCAAGCAGTAAAATCAAGAACAAATCTAAGTCATGCTGAGTCGAATGCGCCAAAGAATACAAGTGAGTTTTGAGGAGGGCTTTAAAGATGGGCAGCGATGAGGCTTGCCGAATGTTCAGTGGGAGTTCATTCCAGAGAGAGTGACCAGCAACAGAAAAGGCTCGATCCCCTCTGAGCCTCAGTTTAGTTCTTGGTACTTCTAACAAAGACTGATCCACAGACCTGAGGCGCCTGCCAGGTGTGTAGGGGCGGATGAGTTCAGAGAGGTAAGGTGGCGCCAGATTATTCAGAGATTTGAAAACAAAGAGGAGGATCTTGAAAATAACTCTAAAATGAATGGGGAGCCAGTGAAGGGATGCCAGAGTAGGAGTTATATGCTCCCTCTTATGAGTACCAGTCAAGAGGCGAGCAGCGGCATTCTGGACCAGCTGAAGGCGTTTAAAGGAGGACTGGCTGACTCCATGGTAAAGGGCATTGCAGTAATCGAGCCGGGCTGTGACAAAGGCATGAATTACTGTCTCAAAGTGTTCATGTGAGAGGAGAGGTTTTATTTTGGCCAGCTGTCTAAGGTGAAAGAAGGTGGATTTAACAACGGCACCAAATTGCCGATCGAGTTTGAAATCACTGTCCAGTTTAAGGCCCAAGTTTGAGACCGTTGATTTCAGATAAGGAGACAGGGGGCCCAAGTCTACACAAGACAAAACAGTTGAATCAAATCGGGAAAACAAAAATAGATTCTGCTTTTGAAATTAAAATGTCACCATCTCATGACTATATGTCACACAAACACAGTTTTGAATGTTTTTTTAGGTTAATTTTGAGATTAAATAAAATGGCACATAAATACTGTTTTTAGTTTTACATTTTTTTCTGAGTAAAAGACTGTATATTTCTCTTGCAAAAATTACTTTTCGAATGAATGAGCAGGCGGGGCGACATGCCATGCACAGGTGGGGCTACAGGCCAGGTGCCGCATTCCCCAGGTCAAGCCACTTTTGAACCAGAAACAGCCGTAGAAGGGGCTGACCTAGGCTACAGAGAAGCAGCAGTGGACTGTTGCTCAGTGGTCCAAAGTACTTTTTTTGGATGCATGTCATTCGGAAATCAAGGGGCCAGAGTCTGGAGGAAGACTGGCGAGAAGGAAATGCAGCTGGCTATCGGAAGATTTTTGAGCACTTCACCCTTCCATCTGATGAAAAGTTTTATGGAGATGAAGATTTCATTTTTCAGCCCGACCTGGCACCTGCTCACAGTGCCAACACCACTGGTAAATGGTTTAGTGACCATGGCATTACTGTGCTCAATTGGCCTGACAACTCTCCTGAACTGAACCCCAAAGAGAATCTGTGGGATATTGTGAAGAGAAAGTTGAGAGACACCAGACCCAACATTGTGGATGATCTTAAGGCTGTTATCAAAGCATCCTGGGCCTCCATAACACCTAAGCAGTGCCACAGGCTGATTGCTCTCATGCCACGCCACATTGAAGCAGTCATTTCCGCAAAAGGATTCCCGACCAAGTAGTAAGCGCATAACTGAACATTACTATTGACGATTGACTTTCTTTGAAATCAAAAACATTTTTATTATTGGTGAGATGAAATATGCCAATTTTTTGAGATAGGGATTTGTTTTTTTCACGAGCTGTATGCCAGAATCATCAATATTAAAACAATAAAAGACCTGAATATTTCAGTTGGTGTGTAATAAATGTAAAATATATGAAAGTTAAATTTCTAACATTATATTATGGAAAATAATGAACTTTATCACAATATGCACATTTTGGAGAAGGACATTAATATATATATATATATATATATATATATATATATCAGCTAGTTCCTGCGGAAGGCTGGTAAGGTGGGCCTTCGGCCCACAAAAGTGTTGTTGCTTGGTTCAACTTTTTGTTCATCTTCATTGCTTATCGCGAAAATAAAGAGATGTTTAGCTCTACTAAATAACTAACAATTTCATTGCAATCCTTGTGGGTTGACAACATTTTTTCGCTAAGATGCCCGCGCGATCGTAGTGAGCCACTGCCTGAGCGGCGCAGTGGTGGCGCGCAGTGGCGGCGCGCAGTGGCGGCGCGGTGAAGTAGCTACGTTTTGAAAAGGGACAGACGGAAGGACAGACCGCGTGCGGGACGACGCGCAATATATATATATAATCGACGCACAATATATATATATAATCCTAAGACATACAAATACAAGCTAAAAACACGTTTTTAAAAAGGCAACGACAGCAGAACTGAGTTCGGGTGTATTTTATTTAGTCATCGTACAATGTTCTCACGTTTTTCGATCAATCATCACCCAGAAATCCATCAAAGTCCTCATCCTCTGTATCAAAAGCAGAGGACTGCACATCCCAGTTGTCATTGAATGCATCACATGCTAAAGTGTGAGTTGGTACGCATTGCCGAGCGGAAAGAAGGAGCAGCAACAGCAAAGTCAACATTTCTCTCGTGTGAATCTTTCCCACATTTGAAAGTAAAAAACAGAGCGAAACATGGTTGCAGTGCGTGTGTGTGTAGAAAGAATTGAACAATTGTGCAAGTACCGTAATCAATCAAAAACGCCGCGTTCCCTCTCGTTGTAGCGTATTGTGGCATAACACGCCCAGCTCTGCCTCTCACTCTTTGTAAAGTTGTGTTTGCCATCAATCATCCATTGTTCCCATGCCGTTCGCAACTTTACTTTGAACGCCCGGTTGATGCCGATGTCCAGCGGATGGAGTTCTTTAGTCAAGCCTCCGGGAATAACGGCAAGCTCAGAGTTCATTTGCTTGACTTGGTTTTTCACCGCTGCTGTGAGATGGGCACGCATGCCAAAAGCATAACCGATGGCTTGAAGTTTGAACTGAGCTTCGTAGGCGTGTCTCTTTGTCGAATTTATTTTCGGGGGTTCTTAGAAACCAAAACCGGAGTTGTTTTGCACATTGCCACCCTCTATACAGGTGTTGGTACCTGCTTGCGGCGTCCCTTTAGCGTCCACTTACACGCCCACCCTTCACCATTGGCGGACTGCTCCCCAGCTTGCCTGTCCTCTCTCTCTCTCTCTCTCTCTCTCTCTCTCTCTCTCTCTCTCTCTCTCTTTCTCTCGCTCGCTCTCCCTCTCCATATATGTATATATACACGCCCACCCTTCCCTGATTGGCCGACTTCTTTCCCGCATGCCTGGCCACAGTCACTTCCGCCTTTTCTCTATATAAACAGCGTGTCGGCTGTCAGTCAGATTTTGGAACTCAGCGCATACAAAGGACGCTCCGCACCATAAGGCGTCCTGTCCATTTTGGAGAAAATTTAAGACTTTTAGTGGCGCCTTATAGTCGTGAAAATACGGTATATATATAAAAAAAATCCTCATCTCACCCCTCGGGTGGTGTCCGTCCCTCATTCATCTCGGGTCCTCTACCACAGGCCAGGAAGCTTGAGGGTTCTGCGCAGCATCCTTGCTGTTCCCAGCACTGCACATTTCTGGACTGAGATGTCCGATGTTGTTCCCGGGATCTGTTGCAACCACTCATCTAGTTTGGGGGTCACTGCCCCGAGTGCTCCGACCACCACAGGCACGACTGTCACCTTTACCTTCCAGGCTCTCTCCAGCTCCTCTCTGAGCCCTTGGTATTTCTCGAGTTTCTCATGTTCCTTCTTCCTGATGTTTCCATCACTTGGGACCGCTACATCCACTACAACGGCTTTCCTCTGCCCTTTATCTATGATCACGATATCTGGTTGGTTCGCCATTACCATCTTGTCAGTCTGGATCTGGAAGTCCCACAGGATCTTCGCTCTGTCATTCTCCACCACCTTCGGAGGTGTTTCCCATTTTGACCTTGGGGTTTCCAGTCCATACTCCGCACAGATGTTTCGGTAGACTATGCCAGCCACCTGGTTATGGCGTTCCATGTAGGCTTTCCCTGCCAGCATCTTACACCCTGCAGTTATGTGTTGGATCGTCTCAGGTGCCTCTTTGCACAACCTACACCTTGGGGCTTGTCTGGTGTGGTATATCTGGGCCTCGATGGCTCTGGTGCTCAAGGCCTGCTCCTGAGCAGCCAGGATGAGTGCCTCTGTGCTGTCCTTCAGGCCAGCCCTCTCTAGCCACTGATAGGACTTCTTGAGATCAGCCACCTCAGTTATGGTCCGGTGGTACATCCCGTGTAGGGGCTTGTCCTCCCATGATGGTCCCTCTTCCAGCGCCTCATCTTCTGTTCCCCATTGTCTGAGACATTCTCTGAGTACGTCATCCGTTGGAGCCTTCTCCTTGATGTATTCATGGAGCTTGGATGTTTCATCCTGGACAGTGGCTCTCACACTCACTAGTCCCCGGCCTCCTTCCTTTCGGCTTGCGTACAGTCTCAGGGTGATGGATTTGGGATGGAACCCTCCATGCATGGTTAGGAGCTTTCGGGTCTTAACGTCCGTGGTCTGAATCTCTTCCTTTGGCCACCTTATTATTCCTGCAGGGTATCTGATCACTGGCAGGGCATAGCTGTTTATTGCCCGGGTCTTATTCTTGCCATTGAGCTGGCTTCTTAGGACTTGCCTCACTCGCTGGAGGTATTTGGCCGTAGCCGCTTTCCTTGCTGCCAGTTCGAGGTTGCCATTGGCTTGTGGTATACCAAGGTACTTGTAGCTGTCCTCAATGTCTGCTATTGTTCCTTCAGGGAGTGAGACCCTTCAGTGCGGACTACCTTTCCTCTCTTAGTCACCATGCGACTACATTTCTCAAGCCCGAATGACATCCCGATGTCGCTGCTGTAGATCCTGGTTGTGTGGATCAGGGAATCTATGTCCCTTTCGCTCTTAGCATACAGCTTTATGTCATCTATGTAGCGGAGGTGACTGATTGTAGCTCCATTTCTGAGGCGGTATCCATAGCCTGTCTTGGTGATTACTTGGCTTAGGGGGTTCAGTCCTATGCAGAACAGCAGTGGGGAGAGTGCATCCCCTTGGTATATGCCACATTTGATGGACACTTGAAGCCAATGGCAAGCCACTTACCCAAGTGTGGTTTTCCACATCCTCATCGAGTTCGCAACGAAGGCTCTTAGGGTCCTGTTCACCTTATACAACTCCAAGGATTCAGTGATCCATGTATGTGGCATCGAGTCATAGGCTTTCTTGTAATCAATCCAAGCTGTGCACAGGTTGGTACGTCGGGACCTGCAGTCTTGTGCGACTGTTCTGTCAACCAGGAGCTGATGTTTGGCTCCTCTGATATCTCTACCAGGGCCCTTCTGTGCTTCGTTCATGTATTGATCCATGTGTCCACTTATCTTAGCCGCAATGATGCCTGACACGAGCTTCCATGTTGTGGAGAGACAGGTTATTGGCCGATAGTTGGATGGGGCTGCACCCTTCGAGGGATCCTTCATGATCAGGATCGTTCGCCCTTCGGTTAGCCATTCTGGGTGAGTCCCATCCCTCAGCAGCTGGTTCATTTGTACTGCTAGGCGCTCATGGAGTGCTGTGAGTTTCTTTAGCCAGTAGGTGTGGACCATGTCCGGGCCTGGTGCTGTCCAGTTCTTCATATCTGAGACTCTTTCCTGTATGTCTGCCACTGTTATGGTAACTGAGTTCTGTTCAGGGAGGTTGCTGTGCTCCTCTCTCAGGGTCACCAGCCATTGTGCACTGCTGTTATGTGCAACCTCCTTCTCCCATATGCCTTTCCAGTACCTTTCAGTTTCCAGTCTTGGTGGGTCAGCTCTGTTGTTAGGACCCTGCCACTGAGCGTACACTTTCGCAGGTTGTGTTGCGAACAGCCTGTTTATTCGTCTGGCCTCATTCTCTTTCGTGTACCGCTTTAGGCGACTGGACAAGGCTTGGAGCCTTTGTTTGGCAGTTTCGAGTGCTTCAGGTATGGTCATCTGGATGTACCTCTCGGGTATCGGCCTTTTCATCACACCTCTCTGGGCCTCCGTCAATTGACTCACATCTTTCCGGGCCGCCTTGATCTTAGCCTCCAACCGTCTTTTCCATGGTGGGTAACGTATCTCATGGCTTCCATGGTTGCTCTTATAGCCCAGAGTCTCCAGGATCACTGATGCTGAAGCGTATATCAGCTCATTGGTTTCTGTGATCGTTACGGTAGGGATCGCCCTCAGTGCTGCATTCACACTTTCTATGAGACATTTAGATGGTACTTCACATAGCCGTTGTAATCGGTTTCTAGGTTGCCCAGCTTTCATTCTCGCCATGATCTTAGCTTTCAGGTCAGTTGCTGCCTCGCTCAGCATTTCATTCATTGGGGCTGGCCACCCAATCTCATCATCTGCATTCATTGGGGCTTGCCTCCCAATGTCTTGTATGACCTCCTCCTCTGATCTGGCAGCCTGGGGCCCTTCACCATGGACCCTGCGTTGTACCTCATCAATCTCAAGTTGTGACAGCAGTTGCCGTTTGTGAATGTTGGAACACTGAGCTACTAGTTGTTTCGTGGTCAACCGTGACTGTGGGTTTCGAAGTAACCATTTAGCCCACATTCTCTGCATGTATATATATATCTATATATATCTATATATATAGGCCAGCAAGCTTGAGGGTTCTGCGCAGTATCCATGCTGTTCCCAGCACTACATATTCCTGGACTGATATGTTCCAACCACTCATCTAGTTTGGGGGTCACTGCCCCGAGTGCTCTGACCATCACAGGCACGACTGTCACCTTTACCTTCCAGGCTCTCTCCAGCTCCTCTCCGAGCCCTTGGTATTTCTCGAGTTTCTCGTGTTCCTTTTTTCTGAGATTTCCATCACTTTGGACCGCTACTCATGCATGCAGCTGAGAATCTGTGTACCCATGCTCTGATCAAATTCACTAAAATTGCATTACAATACACATACCAAAACTTAGACATGGTTCCTGCAGGCATAACGTTAAGTCTACTTTCAGCTACCGAATTGTCAAGTGCGCTATGTGCATGCATTCAAATGTCCCAACCATGCCCACGCAGGCTTGCGTCAAGACAAAAATCAGGACGCTCCAAGTTTGACTCTGAAACGCAGCAAATATTTTCTTTTCTTTCCAATACAAGTTAAAGATCTGTGTTGTCCTCTCAACCCTCTTTGTTGTGGGGTGCACATACCGTGACACAGGATCCTGTGGTGGTGTCACACGCAGTCAGAATGGAGATGTTCTGAGCCCGGTTCAACCATCTAACAGATGTATGCGTCTTACTGATCCATTTTACCATGGTTACATAATGATCCCTAAGGGGAGAAAGATGATCATATCTTTTTTTTTCTCTGCAAATTAATTACGGCAATAAAAATAATTTGGATACCATAAAGCACTGTGTGCTATTAAGCAATTTGATCTGACAGATTCTGTGATCTTCATATGAGAGAAATGAAGCTCTTCTCACCTTAGTTTGAAGCTGTCTGGTGGCATGAGCTCCAGCGTGTGCGTCGGCCCGTAAAGATTGACAACAAAAAGCTTCACCACTGGATTGGGTTGTCCAGCCTGCATGTGGGACAATCCTTAGGCTTTAGTGAAATACCTTAAATTGTTTATGTCAGAAAAAAGTTATTATTCTTGACTGGAAATATCAAGAGTTGACAGGTAATTAGCACAAAAAGGTCACTGAAAGGAATTTTATACTTTCCGAAATTGCACTGATTGATTTGCATAACTGAAAAGATTTGACATATACATAAGCAGAGGGGAGCATTCCATCAGTACTGACAGAAGGACCGTTTTGCTAACAAATGATGGGAAACTGAAAATAAAAATAAAAAAATCACGGACTGACCACTGACGGAAGTCGGTTTTTGCTTATTTGTGTAATTGTCAGAGCAGCGGAGACTGTGGAAGAGAAGTGAAGAATAGAGTGCAGGCAGGATGGAACAGCTCGAGAAAAATGTTAGGAGTGATTTGTGATAGAAGAGTGTCAGCTAAGGTGAAGGGAAAAGTTTTCAGAACAGTTGTGAGACCAGCTATGATGTATGGTCTAGAGACACTAGCAATAGGCAAAAGACAGGAGGCAGAGATAGAGGTGGCTGAGTTAAAGATGCTAAGATTCTCTTTAGGAGTGACAAGGATGGACAGGATCAGAAATGAGGTAATCAGAGCGACAACTCAGACAGGAAAGTTTGCAAAAAAAAGTTAGAGAGGCCAGACTGAGATGGTTTGGACATCTACAGAGGAGGGACAGTGGATACATTGGTAGAGATGGAGCTACTAAGTAGGCGACAGAGAGGAAGGCCAAAGAGGAGATTCATGGATGCCGTGAGGGAAGACATGCAGGTAGTTGGGAGTCAGAGTAGAGGATGCAGAGAACAAGGAAAGATGGAAGTTAATGACTCGCTGTGGCAACCCCTGAAAAGGGACAAGCCCAAAGGAGAAGAAGTCACAAACCATGTCAAGTACCGACCGACCTGTCATTCCCTCACTGATGTACACCCATTTTGCTGACAACTAAAAGAAACACGCTCTTGCCTGTATCGCATGTACAGTATGTGTTCACTGGGTTCTGCATTGACTGTGTGTGAGTGAGTACTACTATTTTCAATCCCTGCAGGGACTGTGATGGCCGGCTGAGATTGGCTACGGAGGTGGAACCAGATGATAACACTTCAGTTTGCATTGATAAGACAAAACAACAATATTTCTTTAAGAGCCTTGTGTGTTTGTTCGCGGGGGCAGGATACCATGCACAATTTGCTTCCATCGAATATATATGTGTGGGTGTTTGTAAAGGTCTTTGGCAAGGCACCATATGATGTTGATACACATTAAAAGAGTATACATGATTTACCATTTTAGTTAAATTGCGGACGAGTGAAATTTACAGATGGAAGCAATTCTAGATGGAAGCAAATACGGAAGTGCGTTTAAAATAAAACCCCGGGCTGATCGTGTGATGATTACAGTTTGGTTTGGCTTGAAAAAAAATGACGGACTGACGATAACAGATGCCAGAGTTGCTGACAGATGACAAATGACGGCTTGGCAAAATTTAGTAACTTGCTCACCCCAGCAGATCCGTTTATGTACTAATGCTTCATAAAATACTGAATAATATTTCAATTGCAATCATAAACAGCAATTGTTTTTCCAGTGTCACCCTCTTGTAAGCATCTATCCCAGTGTGAGAAGGAAACTTTAGGCATTGCTGCTGCTTGGTGAGTTTTAGCATTTCAGAAATGCTAGATGAGCACTCGGGTCCGACTGGACCTTGGAGATGAGAGATGGAAGAAGCAAGGACCTTGTCAGTGGATAAATGGCATACTGCATTCTCTAAGAATGACAGTGATTGATAGTGATGGGTCTGAAGTTCCTGCTGTGAAAATCGTCTCAGGCGGTGTCACTTAGAGTGGTTCAGCTTTTTGTCTTAACACCACAAAAAAGGGAAAATGTAACCTAACATTGCTGTAAGCCGAGGTGCAAGTAAGGAATTTTAGGTCACCAGACGTTGTTGCTTTTTTTTTCACTGCCAGAAGCGTTTATAAGATTGATTATTACAACTTTTAATGATTGCAGAATAATAAATACAGAAATGTTATTTAGATGTGTTGGCACAACAGGCCTGACTATAAGACTTGGTATAAGACAGTTAAGGCATTGTAAAATCTGACTTTGCACTTTTTCTGTGCAATATATATCTAGACTTGCTTTGTGAAACAGTACAAAAATAACTTTATGGTACAAAAACCTTTTTGTCCCTCAAATCCAATCTTAACTATTGCCTAAAATGTGAGGTAATTCCGCAGAAATTGTTTATATTGTGACAACCACCTCAAAAATCTCAAAATTGGGCCTCTGTAATATGCAAAACTTACCTTGGGGTAAGGATACTGTTTTCCTTTGGGGTATGTCATGCCAGTGAATCGAGGCAAGGCCATGCTGGGCACCTGACTCTCATTAAGCACGAGGAAGGCCAATCTCTCTCCATCCGGCGACCACCAATGTGCCACATGGGTCTGAAGGATCTCCTCTGAAGGCACACAATCGTCACTTTTACTGCATTTCAAATCTTAATACTGTTTCATCAGAGCATACTTTTCTGAAATAAATTACTTGTTAAGAAAGCAGAAGTTATTGCAAACTGAGGTGTGGTTGCATGAGCTAAATTTCCCATAACAACAGAAATAAAGTCAATTGCTGCACCTTTTTTTAACAATAGCAAGATCGCTTTTTCTTTTTTCTGCCCAAGATAAAGACAACATTAAAGGGACTACTTGTCAGCACCTAATTAAGCTTGTGTTTGTATAATTAAACCACAGAGCTACAAAAGAGGTGATTGAGAGTCACTTCAGTATTGAAGAGACAAGGTATAACTTTAACCCCTGTCTTTCCCTGATAATTGCCGTTCCATTGTAAGGAACAGTGTTCAATGCCACCCATGGTGGAAAAAAAAAAAATAATAATAATAATACATTTTATTTATAAGCGCCTTTCAAGACACCCACCGACACTTTACAATAACAAAAAAAACCCACAAAATTAAACTGCTGGCACAGTAATCACCCTCTATTTTAGAGGGACAGTGATCAAGCCCTTCCGCGTCAAATGAAAAAAAATGCAGGTGAGTGACAACCCCCTAAAAAAATGTTAAAAGTCAACTCATTTCAAATTTATTTCAATAGCCCTTAATCACAAAAAGTCCCACCGTTGGCATTCCCTGATCTTAACCTCCAGGTGGGCAGAACACAACTAAAAACAAACAAAAAACATATGAGGAAGAATGAGAAGGGGCCCACAGATGGGAAAATCCCCTTCCAGGATGAATAGGCTGCAGTAGAGGCTGAGTGGACAACATTTTAGTTTGAACAGTACTATACCACAAACTTCCAAAACAGTGTTGTTGTATCATAGTGACTTCCAACATTTTTATTTTGTTTGTCATTGGGTTGCACAAACATAAAACAAATCACAAGAACATGTAGAACAGATACAACAGCATAAGGAAGCTTCAACTTCACCCAAACACACCAAGTCTTCCCCATCCCCAGATTCACCTCAAGCCCGTAACGCAAGGCTCCATATTGTCTTAATGTTTCCCGTTCTACTTCATTTCCAGCCAAAATAGCTAGGGAGACTCTCCTGGATATCAATGACTAGATGAATAAGCTCATCAATATTGAAATCTAACTTAAACCATGTCGACATACCATTTGATTTCTCAATGGCATCAATTAGCCGAATCATTGATCAGTCATTACATCCGAGGCCGGATCAACTACACTTAATTATTTTCCATTTTGCGAAGCGATTCCAACACCGCATCCACTTTGCGATTGAGTTCTGTCAACATATGAGTCTGAGTATTGATCATCCACCCTGCACCATTCAGAATGTCCGGAAGCTCGTTCTCGTCTCATGAAGCTGCTCCCGCTGGCTGAATATTTCGAAAGATCGGTAAACTGCCAACTCCAAACAGTAGGATAAGTGTTAGCAGAAGGCCAATATTTTTCTTGCTTTAGCTCTCGGTGAAAGAGGACGCTTTTTGTGCTGTTTGCCCGCTTTCCCTGCCCCACTCCTTCCCTTTGCTCCTCTACTTTTTTTTTTGTATAGCCTCTGTATTATTTTTTTTTCTTCCAAAAATACAAACCAAACCATGGAATTAGTCAGCTGGACTCTCAGCACTATGGATAATTTTTTTTCGACGAAAAGAGCCTTCTTGCCCCTCTGGGACAGATGCTGCTGGACACAGCTGAGATCCTTGGCTGAAGCGGAGAATTGTGTTCTTGACAATACTGTTCATAGAGGATGTGGAAGACATCTCCATTGTTGGCCTTTTGAAAACAGGTATCCTGCTGTTTGGTGTTCGCAGTTTCCTGATCTATCACAAAATTAAACCCGATGCTTCAGCTTCATTGGAAGGGAACAAGCTGGCGGCCTACGTGGAAGGTGTGGGGTGGGCGATCAACACTAAGACTCATGCGTTGACTGAACTCAACAGCAAAGTGGATGCGATTTTGGAGTCACTTCGCAAAATGTAAAAGACCGTGAGTAGTTGTACCATCCTGGAAAATTGATTGACTGATTGATCAAGAATTTGGCAGATTGATGCCAGTTTTGTTGGATGGAAAAATCAAGTCCCAACTCCCAATTTTCGTCTCCGTACCCCCCGAGCATGTGACTGATAAGGTCCTGGCTTTGCAGCTACAGGGCCAATGTTTTTTAAACATTGACTATTTTCCTTTTACATCTAAGATATTGAGGCGCTTAACAGCGACCTGCTGTCTATTGCTGTTTTGTTCCTCTGAACAGGTTGTAACTTGTAAGTAAATTCATTTTGTATTTATTTTTGCATACATGGCCAATAAATCTGATTCTGATATTGTAGTTGTCTTCCACATCCTCTATAGCCAATATTGTCAGGCAAACCAAACTTCACTTCTGCCATGGATCTGAGGTGTGCCCAGCAGCCAATGTCTCAGAGGGGCAAGAAGACTCTTTTCATCAAAACAAAAAGAATCCATAATGCTGAAAGTCCAGGTGACCATTTTTTTCCAGAAAAAAAAAAAAAAAACATCCGGAGGCTATATCAAGACAGAAGACAGCATATGTTGATAAAGTTAGCAAGCAGATCAGTCAAGGGAAAGAGGAGCAGATCATAAAAGTGTCCACCTCTATCAAGAGCCAAAGCAGAAAAAAAAAACTGAAGTCAACAATAGTCTGACTGAGGTCTGCCAGGTCCAGGGCGCAAATCTAATATAAATGATGTTTTTTTCCAAGAATAAGTCTAGGCCCTCTGGCAGGGTGTCAAACTCATTTCACATTGTGGGCCGCATATGGCCTTGGAAGATATCAAGTGGGCCGGACAATTAAAATGATACCATACTCTGCTATAAATCACCAAAATATCATGTCTTACCTTTGTTTTGGTATAGCGAAGCACAAGAACATGAGGAAAATGTTGAAATTTAATCAACATATGTTTTACCTAATATTTCATGAAACACCTTAGATTTCCTTAGACAAATGTGCAATTTACTTTTATCATTCACAGATATGCATTGCAACGGATCCCACTGATTGTACAAAGGCACAACACTTGAACAAGTAATTGGAATTGAAAAATATAGTCATGCATTTTGCATAAAAAATCTAAATGTAACCCCTGCCTACACTTTACAAACTAAAGAGAAAACGGTGTGCATGAATTGCATCTTATTAAAAATATTCATTCCGTGTTTTTAATGCTTTTTTTTTTTAAATTATCCCGTGGGCCTGAGCGAACCTCCTCTGGGGATGGTTCCGGCCCGCGGTCTATGTTTGCCCTATGGCGTTCAGGAAGCATTTTTGATCACTATGATTACAACTGACAAGAAATTGGTTAAAGTAATGACAAACAAAAAAAGAACAATCCACCTCAGAACAAACCAGTATCTGCAGTGATCTCTGCAAGGGTAACTGTATTCAATATTAGGTCACTAGTTAACAAATCACTGTTGATTAATGATATCATTATGACATAACATCTAGAGTAGACTTTTAATTACTAAAGCCTCTATGTCAGCATGTCCAAAGTCCGGCCCGCGGGCCAAATCCGGCCCGCGGTCGAATTTCATCCGGCCCTCGGCCCCTGTCATAAAATCAGTGCCGTCTGGCCCGCAGGTTGGGCGCAATGGAACACGTGTTGCATTGACTGAGGTCTCGTAGACTGGTGAGTGATGTTTCATAGAGTACTGCTTCCCTCTAGTGGCTAAATGAGTAATAGCATTCACTAAATGAGTAAAAATCTGAACCATACATTCAGGGAACAAATTTATTAATATCACAGATATGTTTTATGATCGTTAACAAAAGTATTTGGGTGTCATGAATGGGAAAAAAAACCCAACAGCGATTTGTGTGTGGGACAAAAAAAAGGTTATCTTATTGTTGTATTATATATTTTTTGGCACTGAGTCTGAATCTGCTCTGGTTTATTTTTTGTATCACATGAACTATATTATGATAATAATAATTTTAATAATAATAATATAACCACAATATAATATGTCATATAGGCATGGCTCAGTGGTAGGGGTTGTTTCCTAACCCAGAGTTTGGTGGTACGATCGGCCATTGCGACCATGTCTAAGTATCCTTCAGCGAGATACTAAACCCCCAGTTGCTCCTGATGCTGTGTCATCACGAGGTGAATGAGGTAACAGTGTAAAGTGCTTTATACATATACATTACATACTTTTTTTATTGCAGAAGCATGCTCTAATACTAAAAGATTGTAGGAATAATTCACCAGACACAGATTTGATCTAACTACTCCCATGGCCATCTCAGTTCCCACGTCAACCCCATTGAAAATCTGTGGAGTGAGCAATCAAAGGGAGAGCAGAGGATAGGATGGATGATTTAGAGAGAGTGTGCAAAAGAATGGTCAAAGATACCTCTTTTGCTATTCTTGGAGGTGCACTATGATGATAATACCCTTCGAATTAAAATTAAAATGCTGGAAAACAGAGTATAAATGGAGATAAACTAAACCCCAAATTCACTTTGATCTGGACAGACAATGGGCCTCGTTCACTCATAATGCATAAAAATTTGCTTACTCTGCGCACAAATGAAGCAGATACTCAAAATCACGACTACCCCCGCTATCCGACCCGGGTAAGCGGAAGAAAATGGATTGATGGGAGGATGGATGCAACACCCAAAACCACCAAGGAATAGCTAAATTAGTGTCAGAATTTGTTTCAGCTGATCAGTCAACAAACAGAAATAGTTCAGCACCTGAAACCATCGCTGGCTCAGTACCTGCCTTTTTTAAAATGATTGCGAAATCTGCTGTGCTGCAGCAGATAGTAACTTACTCACTTCAATCAGGTGAGTTTCCCAACCCCTGAAAGTAGCTGCCATTCAGCCAGTTCCAAAACAGAGAATACTGGATTCTTCCATGTTAGCAAATTATAGACCCATCTGAAACCTTTGCTAAATTACATACGGGTGAAGACTGCCTCGGGAAACTAGATTTGACCACTCGTGAAATATTGTGGCAGAATCCTGCACATTATTCAAGTGGTGAGTGGCGTGGCAACTGCTGTCCTTTAAGAAAATGCATCCTTCCATTTTTTTATTCGCTTCTCCACACAAGGGTCGCGTGGTGTACTGGAGCCTATCCCAGCTATCTTTGAGGAGTCGGAGGAGTACAACCTGAACTGGTTGCCAGTCAATCGCAGGACAATAGTCACCTTCTATAATAAGAAAACAACATAGCACCATTTCAATGCATGGCACCACTGAAGCCTTCCCAAATGTTGCACCTGAAAAGTCTAAAATGCGAGTGGTTAGCACGCCGGCCTCACAGTGCAGAGGTGCAGGGTTCAATTCCGGCTCCGGCCTCCCTGTGTGGCATTTGCATGTTCTCCCCGTGCCTGCGTGGTTTTTCTCCGAGTGCTCTGGTTAGCTTCCACATTCCAAAAACATGCGTGGCAGGTCAATGGAACACTCTAAATTGTCCCTAGGTGTGATTGTGAGCGCGAATGGTTGTTCCTCTATCCGTACCCTGCGATTGGTTGGCAACCAGTGTAGAGTGTACCCCGCTTACTGCTCGAAGACAGCTGCGATAGGCTCCAGCATGCCCACGACCCTCGTGAGGACAAGCGAATCAGAAAATGGATGGATGGATGGAAGGATGGATGGATGGATGGATTAAACATGGACATATTAAAATGATGCGAAATGTGTTTTACCTTCATAAAGCCAGTCAGCAATCCCATTAAATATGACGCCTTCCTTTCCTGAGGATGTCAGCCTTAGAGAGTTACTCTTCACATCCGACTGATAGTAAATGTTATTTTCAAATATGTAAATCTAGAAGGAAAAAGAACAAACAAAGACCATTTGACACATGAACACAGGTAAGAGGCACAGGCGACTTGGATCACAAGCTTAAAATTCTAACATTGATCAACAACATATACTTTTGAGATCATCGATCCTGGAAACATCAATGTGTAAAGCAATTGCTGAAGTGGAATACAATAGAAAAGCTATGAAGGCTAGTTTGTGTTTTCGAACCAGTTGTTGGCCTTGCACTCCCCAGGCAGCGTACTGGAGGACTGAGTTCACCACTTCTGGAGGGTCCAGCTCCCAAACCTCTCTGGAATTAAAAAATATATAGATATCAGTGACTTAGAATGGTATAGCATTGTCAAGCATAGATCTGTTTTAGAATAGTAAAGGAGGAGCAATAATTAATAAAAGAATTTAATTTAAAAGTATTTCAAATAAGTTAAACTCTCATGTATTTCATATTAAAATTACACTTCTAGTCACCGGAAGCCTTTTCTGACCAATTTCGATAATTTTAGCCATCAGTCTGTGGAGGTTGTATCTAAATAAAAAGAGCTGTTTATTCACAGTAACATGTAATGAATTTCCCTGTTTTCATTAAACAATTTCCATGCCTGGACATGCATTTTATGGATATGTTTCAGGAATGTAAAAAAAAAAAAAAGTATGAATACACATACTCTATGACATGATGATTTAAATCATGTACATGTACAACATACAGCGACAAATTGGGTAGCACCCATGTAACTGTGTCTGCAGGTAGTGGGCAAGTTCACGCTGCAGTTAAACCGTGGCCCATGAAAGTAAGGAAATGATGTTATTAAATGGGTTCCAGAAACATCACAGTAAAAAAAAAAAAGCTTGTCCTTGATTGCAGGTACAAACTATTTTAATTATTGCATTTGCATTTGCATACATGTACCATCGTTTTTCAAATTGATTTTATTTTGTGCGTTGCATGTACTTGTTAATTGTATGCGACTTCAAACTTGCATAACATATTAGTTTAGGGAAAAAAATGAATCATATGTATGATTTGTTATCCTGCGATCAACTCAAGTATGGTAATAATTATACAGCATTACTTTTAAGATTTGTGTATTGTTGTGATGTAACTGTTTTTTGTTTGTTTTGCACAGCTCTTGAGCATTTATTTTACCAAATCGTATCGTAATAAATAAATAAATAGATGGATAAAGGCTACAGTACCAATAAAATATCGGGGTGGGGGAATTGCATAGGAAGGTTGCAAATGCTTTCTCAAGCAAAACAACATAAATTATACTCTTTGTTTCTCGATAGGAATCAAAACCTGTTTCTAACAAACTATTTGTGTGTGTGTGTGTGTGTGTGTGTGTGTG
Source organism: Hippocampus zosterae (assembly GCF_025434085.1). Taxonomy (NCBI): domain Eukaryota; kingdom Metazoa; phylum Chordata; class Actinopteri; order Syngnathiformes; family Syngnathidae; genus Hippocampus; species Hippocampus zosterae. The sequence continues at coordinate 20,840,717 of NC_067462.1, read as the reverse complement.
TGTGTGTGTGTGCGCGCGCAGCATACATAAATGCATGCATGTGCACATTTTATCCAATATAAAGTGGATGGTGATTGATGATGAGGTTTTTCCAAATTTTTGTTTTGCAAACACGCTGAGTTAGTTAGCCTTGGCCACCGTATGGCCACCCCAAGGATAAAAGTCTCCGCCACTGTGCCGAAGATTTTTTATGGACGAAAGCAACATTAATTTCAGTATCCTTTTTATTTGATAACAAGAGGCCATTACAAATTTTATTATCATTATCCTCACGTGACTAATATTTTCGTGGTGTCTCGTCTCATTTTCCTCACATGCGAATGGTTCACCGCTGAAGTATTTTGTCACATTTTTTTCCTTGAGGCCACTACCATCAATCCAAATATTTTCTAGTTTATCCTGTGTAGAGTCATCCCTGTCCCCCTAACCCCCAAAAATGCATTCCCACTCAAACTATTACTAGAGAGGAAGTACATTTTAATTAACCTTAATGTAACAAAAAAATAGAACTGTGGGAGAAAAGCAGACAATGCAGATATAAAAATCATTCAGTAAATTTTTGGGGCGAAAAAAATTCTTTGCAGTTAACAATCAATGTTAAACAAATTTGCAAACACGATTGCTCACATGACTGCAACAAATAATGAAGATGGCCACAATTACCTTGTGTGGATATTGTAGATGCTGTAGGAAGCCATGTAGGAATGTCTGTAAACCTGGAGCAAAAAGAAAATACAGACTTACTTGTCAAATAAATGAATGCAAAAAGCAGCAGTGACACAAATAATGACATCATGATAAAAAATGGAAAGGAAAAAGGCATCAAAGAGACCGCTTGCTGCTCACAGCGATAGAATCAGTAGACAATGCAATTTGCACGGGTGACAGCTGTGATACGATTGCATCTTGCGCTAGCCATTGCTGTGTGCTTTGCCTTTGACAAAGCTGTGCCTGACATGATAATATACCTCCATCGTTGCTGAGGGAGACAGTGCACAATCTGTTTTGGCCGTTCATATGTCATCATAAAAATGACAATACAACACAGAAACCATGATATAAATGTACGATTGGAGATGACGCTATCGCTATAGCATTTAATAATCTTTAATCATCCATCCATCCATCATCTACCGCTTATCCGGGGCCGGGTCGCGGGGGGAACAGCTTTACCAGGGAAGCCCAGACTTCCCTCTCCCTAGCTATTTCTTCCCCAGGGTTCTGTCCTCGGTCCGCTCCTCTTCATTGTCTACCTCCTTCCACTCGGAAACATTTTCCGCAAATTTGGCTTACACTTTCACTGCTTTGCGGATGACACCCAGTTCTATCTCTCAAGCAAACCCGACGCTTCTCTCCCACCCTCGTCCCTCTCTCACTGTCTCTCAGAAATCAAATCTTGGTTCACCCACAATTTCCTCAAGCTAAACAGCAATAAAACTGAACTCCTACTCGTCGGTACCAAATCCACTCTAAACAAAGCCGACAGTTTCTCCCTCACAATTGATAATGCCACTATATCTCCATCCCCCCAGGTGAAGAGTCTGGGGGTCATCCTTGACAGTTCACTATCCTTTCACTCCCACATCAAACACATTACCCGGTCCGCTCATTTCCACCTTCGCAATATAAACCGCCTCCGTCCCTCACTCACTCCGCACACCACCGCTATCCTTGTTCACAGTCTCATCACTTCCCGTATTGACTACTGCAACTCACTCCTCTTCGCTGTCCATCAAAAATTCCTCCATAAACTTCAACTTGTTCAGAATTCAGCAGCCCGGATCATCACGAGAACCTCCTCCTTCCATCATATCACCCCCATCCTCCGACAGCTCCACTGGCTTCCTGTCAAACTTAGAATCAACTTCAAAATACTTCTCTATACATTCAAAGCCATCCATAACCTTGCGCCCCCCTATCTGTCAGATCTTCTTCAAATCTCCATTCCCTCTCGCTCACTCAGGTCCTCATCCTCCCTCCACCTTCTTCTACCCTCTGCCCGTCTCAGTACAATGGGGTGCAGAGCCTTCAGTCGCTCTGCCCCCAAACTCTGGAACTCACTTCCTCCCAACATTCGTAATATTGACTCTCTTTCCTTATTCAAAACCCAGCTCAAAACCCACCTATTCAGACTTGCCTACCTGCCTTAAATCTTTCTTTCTTTATTTATTATTTTATCTGTGTTTTACTATTGGTCTTGGCTGTACAGTGTCCTTGAGTGTTGTGAAAGGCGCTTACAAATGTATTATTATTATTATTATTATTATTATTATTATTATTCCAGCTCTCCCCGGGGGATCCCGAGTCATTCCCAGGCAAGCTGGGTGACATAGTCTCTCCAGCGCGTCCTGGGTCTTCCTCTGCGTCTCCTTCCAGTGGGACATGACTGGAACACCTCACTGGGGAGGCGCTCAGGAGGCATCCGAATCAGATGCCCAAGCCACCTCATCTGGCTCCTCTCGACGTGGAGAAGAAGCGGCTCGACTCTGAGCCCCTTCCGGATGAACGAGCTTCTCACCTTATCTCTAAGGGAGAGCCCGGACACCCTGCGGAGAAAACTTATTTCGGCCGCTTGTAACCGTGAGCTCGTTCTTTCGGTCACGACCTATAGCTCGTGACCATAGATGAGGGTTGGAACGTAGATCGACCGGTAAATTGAGAGCTTCGCCCTTTGGATCAGCTCCTTCTTCACCACGACAGACCGATACAACGTCCGCATCACAGCAGACGCTGCACCGATCCGCCTGTCGATCTCCCGCTCCCTCCTGCCCCCACTTGTGAACAAGACCCCAAGATACTTGAACTCCTCCACTTGGGGCAAGGTCTCCTCCCCGACCCGGAGGGGGCACTCCACCCTTTTCCGACTGAGGACCATGGTTTCAGATTTGGAGGATATTTGGAGATTTGGATCTGATCTTCATCCCAATCGCTTCACACTCGGCTGCGAAACCCTCCAGTGCGAGTTGGAGAGCCCTGTTTGAAGGAGCCAACAGCACCACATAATCTGCAAAAAGCAGGGATGCAATACTGAGTCCCCCAAAACAGACCCCCCTAACGCTTCGGCTGCGCCTAAAATTCTGTTCATAAAGGTTATGAACAGAATCGGTGACAAAGGGCGGCCTTGGCTGAGTCCTACCCCCACTGGAAACGATTCCGACTTACTGCCGGCAATGCGAACCAAACTGTGACATCGGTGGTATAGTGACCGAACAGCCCGTATCAGGGGGTTCGGTACCCCATACCCTCGAAGCACCCCCCACAGAAATCCCCGAGGGACACGGTCAAACGCCTTCTCCAAGTCCACAAAACACATGTAGACTGGTTGGGCGAATTCCCACATACCCTCGTGGACCCTGCTAAGGGTGTAGAGCTGGTCCACTGTTCCACGGCCGGGACGAAAACCACACTGCTCAATCTGAGGCTCGATTTCCTGACGGACCCTCCTCTCCAGCACCCCTGAATAGACCTTACCAGGGAAGCTGAGGAGTGTGATCCCTCTGTAGTTGGAACACACCCTCCGGTCCCCCTTTTTAAAAAGAGGGACTACCACCCCGGTCTGCCAATCCAGAGGCACTCTCCCTGTTGACCATGCGATGTTGCAGAGGCGTGTCAACCAGGACAGCCCCACAACATCCAGAGCCCTGAGGAACTCCGGGCGGATCTCATCCACCCCTGGGGCCTTGCCACCGAGGAGCTTTTTAACCACATCGGTGACTTCAGCCACAGAGATAGGAGAGCCCACCTCAGAGTCCCCAGGCTCTGCTTCCTCAAAGGAAGACGTGTTGGTGGAGTTGAGGAGGTCTTCGAAGTACTCTGCCCACCGGTTCACAACGTCCCGAGTCGAAGTCAGCAGCGCCCCATCCACACTGTACACAGTGGTGTACTGCTTCCCCTCATGAGACGTCGGATGATGGATACAACTACAAAGTAGATCATCGAACTGCGGCCTATGGTGTCCTGGTGCCAAGTGCACATATGGACACCCTTATGTTTGAACAAGGTGTTCGTTATGGACAATCCGTGGCGATCACAGAAGTCCAATAACAAAACACAACTCGAGTTCTGATCGGGGGGGCCGTTCCTCCCAATCACGCCCCTCCAGGTTTCATTGTCATTGCCCACGTGAGCATTGAAGTCCCCCAGCAGAACAAGGGAGTCCCCAGCAGGAGTACTCTCCAGCACACCCTACAAGGACTCCAAAAAGGGTGGGTATGCTGAGCTGCTGTTTGGTGCATATGCACAAACAACCAAATTTGACCCACCTCAGGGAGGTGGGTCAAATATTTGCTCCGCAGCAAATGCTCGTTTGCGAAGCAGCACCGGTGTAAATTTGCACGTGTGAACGCAACTGGGTTAAATTAGCTCCAGAGCAAATGCTTGTGAAGAGTACGTATGGCGAGAATGCGTTGCTTTCGTGCTCTGTCGGACTTCCGTAATGTGTTGATTCATAACGACACAAGACTTGGCTAGTAACATCTTTCCTTTTGTAGGAGACTGGACTGTCTCGGAGTTGTTTCTCCTTTGTGGTTTGTTCACAACCCCCCGCCTTCCATAGAATTTATTTTGTGATTTCCTCTCTTGATTTTCTGTTTGGCGCATTAGTGTTTGCTTTTCTGAGTGTCATTGAAGTCATCGTTCATTTACGTTTTCTTGGGCGGTCACTCTCGAGCAGAAGGCACGGAAACCGACAAGGAGAAGGACGTGCCGATCCAGTAGTCGCTTGAGTTGTGTATATACAGTACGTTTTAAAAAGAACCAACACGACAGCTCGTTTGTTTTCTGTCGTTTTGCTCCGCTGCAGAAACTGCCATGTGAACGCAAGTGGGGCAGCCCCGACACTGAGCTGCCCCGCTCAGCGGCTTTGTACGTGTGAACGCCCCACACAATTTGCTGCGGTGCAAAATATCCCGCAACAAAATATCTCGGTGCAGCACCGGAGCAAATGTGTGCCGTGTGAACAGCCCTTCTGACACATGATAGGGTCTCACTATTACCTTTTCTAGTCGAGCGCTCCCTGGCGGGCGTTGGAAAAATCTTTGCAGGCCGCATCATTAAATAAGCCGCAGGGTTGAAAATGTGTGACAAAAGTGGCGGCTTATAGTCCGAAATTCACAGTAATTGTACAGTAGCCATCACATTTTTTTCTTCTTTCTGGTGGGGTGGTTTAATTTTGTTTTTTTTGTTTTTTAAGTTACTTGTAGGAAGGAATAGTTGTGTTATTGTCTACTTTGGGGTCCATGAATCGGGCTGCCTTTTGATATTTTGCTATTTATAATATTTTGATGTTCACTGCTAAAACAACAATATTCCTAAACCATTGTAAAACAGCTTCTGCATTGACGACAGTATGTGTATGCTGGATGCTAGCGATGGGGTTTTAGGTTGTGGTGGGTGTATGGCTGCCCAGTATTTGGTGCTACGCCACTGACTGATGGCTCGCTATGTTGATGCTACATACATATATGTAGTTATTGGTAATGACACCAATTTATTTATGTGGAAATTCATTTGTTCATCATCTGAAGAACCAAGAGGTATAATAATGTCAGTTCCTTTTTGGGTTCAAATTAGAAAATCATCTGACATCATGATTTGACTGTATTTGTTCGAAAACAACAACATTTAAAGTACTTGTTACTCATGATACTCTTGCAGTGGCGGGCATTTCAACCTTCAGCCTTCAGTGACGTCACAACAATAGACGTATAATAGACAATAATGTGACAACAATAGAGTATAGGCTCGTCAAGCAGCACTTTTTTCAAGTATGCATTCACAATTAAGAGCAGGAAACTACATTTATAGATATTGTCAAAAATAAAAAAGATGATTTAAAAATACGAAATAAAATTCCATCCAAATTACGCTGTGTGATCTTAAACAAGTCTGTCCAATAAATTGCACAATGTCGCAGTTTCATGTAAGATACCAACAAAACAAGAACAAAACAGTTAACAGATCATTTGCATTTTGAGAATAGGCTATACAATAGCAAATAACTGTCGATGTTGAGCAGCGAACGAGCGAATGAGCAGTTGAACGAACTTTAGTGCGCGAAGGTGACTACAATGCGCCATTATAAATTGCAGGTGAGTAGATTTATTTGATACATTTTTGTATCTTTGTCATTTTATTTCGTTACCATTAATTTAATACTAACGAAATAAAATGACAAGATGAAATGTAAAATAAAATTCATTTACCACCTAAAACCACCTAAAGGACATCACTGGACCCCTGCTGGACCCTCTCCAGTTTGCCTACCGGGCAAAAGGGTCTGTGGAAGACGCAGTCAACATAGGTCTGCACTACATCCTTGAGCACCTCGACAGCACAGGGACCTACGCAAGGATTCTGTTTGTGGATTTCACCTCTGCGTTCAACACCATCATCCCGGAACTCCTCACCCCCAAACTACTCCACCTCGGTGTGTCCCCTACGATCTGCCAGTGGATCCTCAGCTTCCTGACGGGACGGACACAACAGGTGAGACTGGGAGCAACAACATCATCAATACGCACTACCAGCACTGGTGCCCCACAGGGATGTGTCCTCTCTCCACTGCTCTTCTCTCTCTACACAAACAATTGCACCTCAACAGATCCAGCTGCCAAACTCATAAAGTTCGCAGACGACACCACGGTCATCGGTCTCATCAAAGACGGCGACGAGTCTGCGTACCGCCAACAAGTGGAGCAGCTGGAGCTCTGGTGCAGCCGACACAACCTCCGGCTGAACACGCTCAAGACTGTAGAAATGATCGTGGACTTCAGGAAACATTCTTCTCCACAGTTGCCCCTCACACTATCCAACTGCCCTGTGTCAACCGTCGAGACCTTCAAGTTCCTGGGAATCACAGTCTCCCAGGACATGAAGTGGGAAGTCAACATCTCCATCCTGAAAAGGGCCCGGCAGCGGATGTACTTCCTGAGGCTGATGAGGAAGCATGGCCTGCCACAGGAAGTGCTACGACAGTTCTACACGGCAGTCATCGAATCAATCCTGTGTTCTTCCATCACGGTTTGGTTTGGGGTCGCCACAAAAAAGGACAAAATCCGACTTCAACGGACAGTTACGATGGCGGAAAAAATCGTTGGCACCGCCCTACCCACTCTTGAGGACTTGCACACTGCAAGAATCAAGACAAGGGCACGGAAAATCCTCCTGGATCCCCCGCAACGTGCCCACCACCTTTTCCAGTTACTCCCCTCAGGCAGACGCTACAGATCCATGCGCACCAAATCCAGTAGACACTTAAACAGCTTCTTCCCTCTAGCCATTAACTCATTAAACAGTCACTGACGTAGTCACTCTTCTTGTACTACAAAATGGTACTACAAAACTACTGGTTACTCCAAAATGGTTCAATGATTTTGTTGTTTACGATGACACTAATGCAGCGTGTTATACCGGAGACAAATTCCTTGTGTGTTCTACATACTTGGCCAATAAAGATGATTCTGATTCTGATTCTGGTCTGTTTAATCTGAAGGCCCCGAGCAAGTTTAATTTAACTGGCAACACAAGCTAGCTGAAATATGATTGGTTAATGTCCCCAGTGTGGGACAAATAAAGGATATCTTAACTTATCTTAATCTTAAAAATGATACCATAACAAATAAGTTATTTTTCGAGTGGCTTTCAATGTTATTTGAAATAACATTTAATATTTGAAATAGCAATCTCGACTAAGTGGAAATAATATGACGTAAAGAATACAGAGAATAATTTTGGTTCCATGTTTATGATGATAAAATAACATGAATTATATTTATGTTATTCTGTGAATGTTTAGGCCAGCAAAGAAGGCCTTGTACTCTTGACATAACATGATTGCATCATTTTTTCAGTCCTGTTTTGGACAGTATTGCCTCCAAAAACTCAAACTACGTACACTACATTGACTCTCCGACCCTCTGTGTTGTACTTACTGGGTTCCCCTTTTTTTTCCACCAGCAGTATGTTGAATAGTCAAGAATTAAAATTTATTTTATTCAGTATCATTTATCTCTGCTGTGATTGGCTGGCAACCAGTTCAGTGTGGACCACACTTCCTGTTGAAGACGGCTAGAATAGGCTCCAGCACGTCTGCGGCCATTGTGAGGATCAGCGGCTTGGATAATGGATGAATGGATGTTGACATCTCCAGAATAATTTCTTTTTGTTTTTTTCTTTTTTTTCTGCCACTCCTAAATGCAGATGAATGGCATGCATTGAGACTGACTGGATAGAACGAGTAAGGCCTATATATTTGCAAGGAACATAAACATGGACACAGACAACACACAGAGCAGGAGGAACAGATGCCGTCACCACATGTCGCCTCATGCAGGGATCTTTTTGAAATTTTCTCAGAAACATGTTTCGTGATTGTGCTAGCAACACATTTCAAATGTGCTCAACAACAGTTAACTCTTCAATGCCTTTCTCCAGTGATAATGTCTATGATTGGAGATAATGTTGGGCAATTTGATCGAGGCCATAATGTATTCCGATAACGATACAGTATACCACAATATACTTCTAATTATTCTACTAAAACAAGAAATGTACAACACACTATTAGCGCTTACTTTTTTCTCACGTTACTTTTCAGTGACATTAAACATACCTGTATTAAATGAGAAAGTCATCCAGTAATGCTGCTATATAACGTGCTGTATAAATAAAGATGAGTTGTATTGTATAAAATTATCAAGTTAACAGAAGCAAAACAGTCTACATATTTTGGTTAGCACGGAGTTTGATTCCTGTTATCTGTTTGTGAGAACGGATACTTGTAAGATGTGTAACTTAATCACCACCACAGAGACTGTGATTATTGATTTAGGAGCAAAACTGAGACGTGTTTAGCAAGCAGTAGTAGGCAGCCGAAGCTCGTTGCTCGATTTGCTATATTTCGGCGAGTCGGCGAAGGAGAGCACCAGCTAGCGAGCTACCGAGCGACGGCGAACGGCGAGAGAGAGCACGAACCAACTCGCTCAACGGTGAAAGCCAAACGACCTACTGCTCGCCAAACGATCTGCTGCAAGCTACACCTGTTGCTAGCCAAACCACCGGCTGCTAGCCAGACCACCCGCTGCTAGCTAAACCACCTGCTGCTAGCCAAAACACCAGTCGACCTACACCATACTCTACACATGCCTCCTATTGCCTCTCCGTCCGGCTGCAGCAGCTGCATCCGCCTTGCTGAGAAGATTGCTGAACTGGAGCAGATAATCTCCACACTTTACCATATCCGAGATGCTGAGCTGCAGATGGACACAATCATCTTCGGTCCTGGACAACCAGAGTCTCCATCTTTCACCGACACAGCTGCTGCCGCTAAACCTGCTTCTCCCTCAGTTGACAAGGCCACCACTCCCGATCCCGCTCCTGAGAGCTCCCTGCTACTCGCCGATACAGATGACACCTGGGCATGACTGGGTGCCAAGCCCAAGCCCAGGTCCATGTCCAGCTCCACCCCCCATGAGCCTGTGTCAGAAAATCCTGTCCACCCCTTCTCCTCCATTGCTCACCGCCGTTCTATCCCTCAGTTCACTCCAGCCCGCAGCGCACTGTCCCTGGTCTCGTCGCGCACACTTCCCCCTCCACTTCACCGCCACTGACTGAACCTGTGCCAGGATCCACTCTCCCTTCACCCACCCCTGCCTGTCCACTTCGCCCCCATTTTCCTCCGACCACCCTGATTGTTGGTGACTCCATAACCCGAAACCTCTGATTCTTCAACGCAACACTGCTTCCCCGGAGCCACTGTTCCCATCATCCTCGCAAAACTCCCCAGCCTGCTTCATCCACTTCCACCATCTGTCCATAGAATTATTGTACATGTTGGCTGCGTTGATGCATACCGCCGGCAGTCAGAAATCACCAAAGGTCACTTCAACAAACTTCTTCAGTTCGTTAACTCGACCGGCGGACGGTTTTCACCCCAACAAACTAGGCAGCAGGATACTGGCAGAAAATGTCCAGCATGCTGTCCATCACTCCACAAGCTGACTAATCACAAATCACACACCTGCACCTTCCCCTCCCTGCACTTTACCAACACACGGCAATTCAGCTTGCCATAGTCCCCCCTACAGGCCCCAGTTGTCACTGTCTCATCCTGATCCTGCTGCCATTTACCCCATTCGTCCATCATCACAGCCAGACACCCTCACTACTATAATAACAAGAGAAAATATTTTAAAATATCAAATACCAATCTACGCCCACTCCCCCAATCCTCACTGTCACCCACACATCACAAAATCCTCAAACTGGCTCTATTTAACACCCGCTCACTCAACAACAAAGCACTCGTCTTACACAAATTAATAACTGACAATAACCTGGATTTCCTCTTTATCACCGAAACCTGGCACAAACACCTGGACTACTACTACCGCCTCACCAGCCGAGGTGGTGGGGTGGCATCAGTCCATAAAATAGAGCCTAAAATCAGCACTATATCCACCTCACCCACTGAGTCCTTTGAACACGTCAAATCCAAATTCCCTGGTCCCTCCCCCATGGTCATTGCTGTCATTTACTGTCCCCCAAAATTCAACCAATCATTTTTATCAGACTTCTCCGATTTTGTCACACAGCTCTCACCTATCTCACCTTTCACTCTGCTCCTTGGCAACTTTAACTTCCACATCGACAACACCAACTGCATACATGCCTCTGAATTTCTTGACCTTTTAGACTGCCTTAACTTCCCTCAACATGTCAAATTTCCCACCCACACCCTGGACTTGGTCTATTCCACCGGTCTCGCCATTGAAAAACTCTCTAGCACCAACCTCAACATTTCCGATCACCTGGCTATCACTCTGGACCTCCACCTCCCTACCCCCATTCCCAAGGAAAAGTGCACCATATCATTCAGAAACCACAAATCCGTTTCCCCAACTGACTTTTCTACCTCCGTCCTCAACCACTTGTCCATACTACCTCCTCCACTATCCCATGACCCCACTGTTCTCACCAACGACTACAACAGCACTCTCTCCTCCTGTCTCAATCAACTCGCCCCATCAAAACCAAACCTGTCTCCTTCACTCGCTCAGCCCTCTGGTACACCCTAGAACTCCACAAACTTAAAGCCCGAAAACGCCAGCTAGAAAGACTATAAAAAATCCGGTTTAACTGTTCCTCTCCTCGCCTAGGCCGATCACCTTCCGTTATACAAGACCGCACTCAACTCCAGCCGTTCCACCTACTACTACAACCTTATCCACACGACTCCAACAACCAAAAGGCTTTCTTCTCCACCGTCAATAAACTCCTCAAACCCAGCAACAATATTTCAACCTCTTTCACCGTTGACAAATGCAATTCATTCCTATCCTACTTTTAATCCAAAATCAACATCCTCTACAGTTCACTCACCACCTCACCCCGCCCCCCCCCCCCCTCCCTTCCTACCAGCATCCATCACTCCAACTACTTCACCTGTCTCTGAATCCACTCCTGTCTCCATAGCCAAACTCACCAATATCATCTCAACAATGAATTCCTCCACCTGCACACTGGATTCCATCCCATCTTCCTTTGTCAAGCAATGCTTTCCCGCCATCTCCCACCTCGCCATGGACATTGTCAACTCCTCCCTCAACTTTGCCAATGTTTCCTCCTCACTCAAACTGGCTGCCGTAGCCCCATCATCAAAAAACCCGGAATCAACCCTGATATCATGAGCAACTTTCGACCCATCTCCAACCTCACCTTTCTGTCCAAAGTCATAGAACGTGCCGTCACATCTCAAATTAAAACCTACCTAAATAACAACCAACTTTTTGAACAATTTCAAGCTGGATTCCGCACACAACACGGCACTGAAACAGTCCTCTTTAAAATCACCTCCTCCTCGCCTCTGTCTCCGGCCTACTCTCCATCCTCATCCTTCTTGACCTTACAGCTGCCTTTGACACCATCAACCATTCTATTCTACTCTCTCGCCTACAATCTCTAAACATCACCGACAAAGTCCTCAACTGGCTTCACTCATATCTCACAGAAAGGAAACAATTCATACACATAAACAAATGCTCTTCCTACACTGCCCCACTGTCCCAAGGTGTACACGAGGGTTCTGTACTTGGTCCTCTTCTCTTCATTCTCTACCTTCTACCCCTCGGCCCAATCATTTGTCATCGGTCTCCAGTTCCACTGCTACGCTGATGATGTCCAATTGTACATATCCACCAAATCATTTACCCCAACGACCCACTCCACCCTGTCTAACTGTCTTTCAGATATCAAATCATGGATGCAAACAAATGTTCTCACTCTTAACTGTACTAAATCTCAACTGTTTATAATCGGTCCTCGGTCCCTCACCCAAACAACCTCCAACTTTAACCTCACTATTGACAACTTCACCCTGTCCCCCTCCTCTCACTGTCGCAACCTCTGTGTCCTTTTTGATAGTAACCTCTCTTTCGACCAACACATCACCCAAATCACCCAAATCACCAAAAGTGTAAATTGTAAATTGTAAATTTCTTCCACCTCAAAAACATTTCGTCTCCGCCCTTTACTTTCTTTCAACGCTGCTCAAACCCTCATCCACGCCTTCATCACCTCCCGCCTTGACTACTGCAGTATCATTCTCTACGGTACAACCTCCAAACTCCTCAATAATCTGCAGAACATCCAGAATGCCACCGCCCGCCTACTCACCCACACCCGCACTCGTGATCACGTCGCCCCCGTCCTTAAAAACCTCCACTGGCTCCCCGTTCCCCAGCGTATTCAATTTAAACTGCTCCTACTCACCTATAAAGCCCTTCACAATCTGGCCCCCTCCTATCTTTCCAACCTACTTTACCAATACACTCCTTCCTGCAATCTCTGCTCCTCAAACACAAACCTCCTCGCCATCCCCGTGACCAAGCTCAAAACCTCGGGGGACCGAGCCTTCTCTGTCGCCGCCACCACCCTATGGAACGCTCTACCACAACACATCCGCAACTGTACTGACATCCAATCCTTCAAATCATCCCTTAAAACTCATCTGTTCCGCAATGCTTTTAATACCTTTTAATCTGTTTTACCCATTTTGCTTTTTGTTCATCTAAATGTGCTTTTGTAAATTATGTATGCTTGTTTTAAGTGCACATTTTTATCCTGTGTTTTAAGCTCTTGTAAAGTGTCCTTGAGTGTGATGAAAAGCTCTTTCAAATAAAATTTATAATAATAATAATAATAATAATATCTGGCTGTTACGGCACCTCGCCTCAACCTGACGAATATTTTTTTGCAGGTGAAATAAGCAGCCCAATCGAAGCTTCTTGGGATGTCTACGCCATTCAGTTATTGTTCGTATTATTATTATTTTTTCCCGTTGTGACTCAAGTAGCCGCACACTATCGTCTGTGTGTGTATGTGTGCTCAAGCTTCAGAGACACGTAAATCCAAATCATCACTACAATTGCAGCACACATCTGACAGTCATCAGACACTTCCTTTGAGTGTATGAATTGTTCTTGGTCAAGATGTGCCCTGACTGGAAACCTCAGCATTTTCCTTTTTTACTATCACACAAGTATACTCTCAAATTGACCACCAAGTGGCATGTGGCGGTTAACTCATCAGTGGTTAGCCAGTTTGTAACTAATCCAAAATGCCCACAACGTCACTCAGTGCTGCATCTTGTCAATCAGCACAAAAATATGGATTGAAATGCTCTTGCATATGTATGAACAAAAAAGTGAGCTGCAGTGTCAACAATGCCTAAAATGCACTTAAAAACAAGAACTTAATTCAAATTTGTGCAAAGACAAAACAACAACAGGACTTAATGAAGATCTGTTGATGAAATCATTTCCAAAACAACAGACTTGTTTCATAGTGATGTCTGACATATTCAACTTTTAAGGTGCTCATTTACTTCTGATGCGAGAAATTAAAAGTACCGTGTTTTCCACAGTATAAGGTGTACTTAAAAGCATTCAATTTTCTCAAAAGCCGACAGTGCGCCCTATAATCTAATGCGCCTTATATATGGTGTTACAGTCGCTTTATATTCCCTATTGAGTTGTTTTCCTGTTCGTGGTCCTATGCCATTTCGTGGTGATTAGGAACTAATTGTAACCTAAAAGGGTTCTGCCCGCCACTAATTTACATGTACATTCGCTAACAGTCAAACAATACAATACAATACAATACAATACGATACAATACAATACAATACAATACAATACAATACATGCTGATTTATATAGCGCTTTCACAACAGCGGCAGCTGTAACAAAGCGCTTAACAAAACAGTTAATATAAAGTAAAATAATAAACACAACACATAACGTAAAACCCGGACAGCCATGCAGATCTAACCACTTTTCCATCCACACGATGAAACAACAAACAACATGTGACAAAACAAAAGACAAAAACAGCAAAAAAGAACAAAAAAGCAAGGCTCTTGAAGAGCACTTGCCAAAGGCTGCCTACTCGGGCGCCATCTTGGGAAAAAAACAACAACTACTTTGTGAGCTCTGCGCAGCCATTATGAAACAAAGATAATATCAAAAGCATAGTTAAGTACTGACTAAGCGAAGAAAGAAGAAAACAAGACTTCAAAGGACATTTAGCCCCTTGTGGATGTGAGCCCACAAGGTTGGTGTGCCTTTTTGGTGAATCAATTGTCTTCATAAATTTTGTCCTTTATTTATTGTTTTGTAATGCCATTTGTATTTATCCCAAAGAATAACCCCTGCATTTTGATGGACTTTATGTCATGCTTCAAGCTACATCGTGAGGGAGCTACATATGGATCAATATTCAGATTTATTGTATGTAGTATTTTAAATGTTCTGTAAAATGCTTTGTTACAGCTGCAGCGGTTGTGGAAGAGCTGGATGAATAAAGCTGTATTGTATTGTATTGTATTGTATTGTATTGTATTGTATTGTATTGTATTGTATTGTATTGTATTGTATTCCCTTTAGCATAACTCCATCTAGATCAGGGGTGTCCAAACTTTTTGCCAAGGGGGCCAGATTTTATGTGGTAAAATGTCGGGGGGCCGACCTTGGCTGACATTCTTTACATTGAACAACAATATTGTTCAACAAATTTTAGTAAGCCAGTCTGTTTCACATTTCCATTCTTATTTTTATTTCAACAATCTTAAGAATTTCTTTTGGTTCATTTGAAACAGGTATATCACATACAACTGCTTATTCACTTGACTTTTTCTTAAACAGAAGTCTCCTGTGTGCAAATTGATTGATTTGAAACATAAAATGTATCACCATGACTTTTCAATAGTCACAAAACCTTTGACTCGAACAACAGGGAAATGAACAAGCAATACACATATCCACAACTGCAAGGATCATTTGAAATATGACATATCAGTCAATATAAACACGGAGTGATGTCTTGTTAACTCGTGAGTGATGCCCTCTAGTGTCTAAATGCTATTACTCATTTAGTGAATGCTATTACTCATTTAGCCACTAGAGGGAAGCAGTACTCTATGAAACATCACTCACCAGTCTACGAGACCTCAGTCAATGCAACACGTGTTCCATTGCGCCCAACCTGCGGGCCAGACGGCACTGATTTTATGACAGGGGCCGAGGGCCGGATGAAATTCGACTGCGGGCCGGATTTGGCCCCCGGGCCGGACTTTGGACATGCCTGATCTAGATGATTCATAAGGTAACTGCAGCCACTATTGTAGCTTCTATTCTATGCACTTTATAATGCAGCGCACCTTAAATTTGAAAACAGTTTTAAATTGGCCATTCATTGAAGATGCGCCTTATACTTGGGAGTGCCTTATAGTGTGACAAATACGGTAAGAGGTCAAGCACAGCTGATATTTCACAATCTTAGCAATATATATAAACCTGTCCCCGGGGTTGTTCAACCCCGGGGACAGGTGTCCGTTTGATTATTTAATCTTTTTCCGAAAACAAAACATGGCAAAGTTTATGATTAATCGACTTCAGTCCAAATCTTCCAACAGACAATTCAACTAAAAGCAATGTTTACAAGTGCTGAAAAAAACCCAATGAAATACACCAGACGAGGAGAGAAGCAATTGGTGGTTCGCTTTTACACAGAGTGTGTGATCAAGAGTAGTGTTACATGGACAACCAACTTTTACATTAAAAAATGAATACCAGTACGCATGCAGAATAATCTAAAAATATATTTTACAAGGGCCAGCATGGCAAATTCTGCTCAACATTGAATATAACCCACGACTAAATTGGGAGCGATTAGCCAAAAAGGTTTCAAATTATAAATCGAACCCTTTTGTTAGATGGAATTAATTGCCCTGTTGCCGTTGTTGATTCCTTCTAAAGCTGATCATCAAATTGGGATATTTAACCTTTAGCATCTACTCTTTTATGATAAAAAAAACTGAACTGCTAGTTAATTATGCCAACTTTACAACGTAATCAGAATAGTGGTGTCACATTTCGTTTTTTCGGTCTGGCCAGCAGGTGGCAGGAGCGGTCTCTCTAGCACACCTGCTGGCAATCATTAATCAATAGAGACACTATTTAAGGACTCCTACGTTCGACACCTGTTGTGGGAGTATTGTTTATGGCATTGCTTACCTCGTTGCTCATTGACTAGTGGCTTTTGACCTCGTCGTGTTTTCGCGTGTAGTCTCGGTACCAAGTTTGTGTGTAAGTACCATTTTGTTTTGATGATCTGGCTTTTCTCGCGTGTACAAAGTGTTACATAGTTTTTCGTTCGTAGTTTGTGGCTTTACTTTCCTTTTCTTGCTCTTTTGTGCAAGCTCCTTTTGTTAGTCGTTTTTGATTTACCTCCTGGTCCTCATTGTGGACCAGCGCTTTCTGTTCTCACTTATTTCCGATTCGATTTGGACATTAAATTGTCTTTACATCGGAGACCTTGTTTTTGTCTACGTTTTTTGGATCCCCCTCCCTAACTCGGTTTACCCGAGTTCGTAACAGAATACTCCCACCAAAATGGATCCTGTAGACATTAACAAGATCATGACCGCCTTGACCAGCCAGGGGCAATTAGTGGGCCAGCAACAACAGGAGCTCACGGAGCTCCGGAAGGCAGTCGCCGTCCTAGCCCAGCGGCTGGAAATATTGTGTTCCCAAGGGGAACACGCGACCCCCCGAGAAACGCCACCCCCAAGGGTCCCGGCGGCTTCATCCGGGACACCCTCTTCCCTGATCATGGGGCGAGAGCCCAATCTCCCCCATCCCCCTCGCTACGGGGGAGAGCAGGCTCTCTGCAAGCAATTTTTACACCAGTGCTCTCTAATATTCGACCAACAACCAGCTACGTACGAAAGAGATAGCACGAAGGTGGCGTTTATTATGAGCCTGTTGACTGGTCAGGCGGCGTCTTGGGCAGTAGAGATCAGCAATGCTGAACCCGGGCTTCGGTCTTCCTACCCAGAGTTTGTCGCCGCGTTCCGTCGCGTATTTCAACATCCGGTTATGGGAAGGGAGGCCGAAGGTCGGCTATTAGCTATTCGGCAAGGACGACAATCCGTTGCCGAATATTCCATCTCATTTCACATTTTGGCCGCCCGTAGCGGTTACGGGGACCGCGCCCTGTGTGGTTTGTTTCGCCGTGGGTTAAGTGCTGCATTAAAGGACGAACTGGCAACCCGCGACGATAGCAACAACTTGGAGGAGCTCATCGATTTGGCCCTCATTGTGGACAACCGCATGCGAGAGCGTGAGAGGGAACGTATGGAAGAGCGAGGAACTACCCGTGTTCCACCCCGACGTACGGGTCGTCGGCCGGCTGAGCACGAGTCCTGGCGACCACCCGGACCCGAGCGTCATTCGTGTTCCGATCCAGCCGACGCAGAGGAGGAGCCCATGCAGCTGGGAGGCGGACGCCTGGGACCAGCGGAGAGAGAGCAGCGGATTCGGGATCAAGCCAGCTTCTACTGCGGCCAACCTGGACACCGGGTTTCCAACTATTCCTCGACACCGGCCCGCCCTTCCGGGCGCCCCGAAAACTGTGAGTTTGTGCCCGATACTGCGTCACGTGAGTCGAGACGGGAGGAGGTCCATCCTGGACATCCACCAAGACTCGAGTTGGACGGAACTCTTTATGGTCCGTTACGGGTCATTTCTGTTCGGGCCTTGGTGGACTCTGGGGCGGACAATTGTTTTGTAGACCCCAGCCTAGCTAAGGAACTGGGTTGCCAGGTTGAGGTCCTAAGAGAGACAAAGCGGGTTCACGATCTTGACGGGCGACTCCTGGCGGAAGTGAAAGAGATCACAGCGCCGGTGAAACTAAAATTATCAGGCAATCACATTGAATACCGTAGATTCTATCTCATGCGGTCTCGATCGGTACCGTTAGTGTTGGGGTTGCCGTGGCTGCGCGAACACAACCCTGTCATTTCCTGGGAACGTCCGGCAATCGAGAGTTGGAGCGCATTTTGCTATACTCACTGTTTGCGCTCGGCGGCAGAAAAGAGAGGGCCGACCCGTAACGAGCCACCAGAAATTATTTGTTTGGACAAAGTTCCGCGTATTTACCATGACATGTGCCCAGTGTTTAGTAAAGACCGTGCCCAGTCATTGCCGCCTCACCGGCCGTACGACTGCGCCATCGACCTGATAGATAACGCCCCACTCCCGAATTCCCGTTTATATCAGGTCTCTCAGCCGGAACAAGAGGCGCTGAGAGAATATATTGATAGTTCACTCGCGGCTGGCCTCATTCGGCCGTCTAAATCCCCACTGGGGGCCGGATTCTTCTTTATTGAGAAGAAAGACAAGACGTTACGCCCGTGTGTTGATTATCGGGGCCTGAACGAAATCACCATCAAGAACAAATACCCACTTCCGTTATTAGATTCAGCGTTCGCCCCCCTCCAATCCGCCACTATATTCTCCAAACTCGATTTACGAAGCGCTTACCATCTGGTCCGTATTCGTGAGGGGGACGAATGGAAAA
Organism: Hippocampus zosterae; assembly: GCF_025434085.1. NCBI lineage: Eukaryota > Metazoa > Chordata > Actinopteri > Syngnathiformes > Syngnathidae > Hippocampus > Hippocampus zosterae. The sequence goes on along the minus strand of NC_067462.1, from coordinate 20,821,799 downwards.
CAGCATTCAAGACCCCATTAGGGCACTTCGAATACCTGGTCATGCCATTTGGGCTAACGAACGCGCCCGCGGTATTTCAGTGTCTCATTAATGACGTATTAAGAGATTTTCTGAACCTGTTTTGTTTTGTTTATTTAGATGACATCTTAATTTTTTCTCGGACTCTAGGAGAACATCAACACCATGTCAGGCTGGTTTTGCAGCGTCTACTAGAAAACCGGTTATTCGTAAAAGCAGAAAAGTGCGAGTTTCACGTTGAGTCCATCTCTTTTCTGGGTTTTATTATCGAGAAGGGTCAGCTGAGAGCTGACGAAGCCAAAGTTAAGACCGTAGTAGACTGGCCCACTCCGACCAATAGAAAGCAGTTGCAACGTTTCCTAGGTTTCGCTAATTTTTACCGTCGCTTCATTCGCAACTACAGCCAGAAAGCCCTGCCTCTGACCAGGTTAACCTCTGTCAAGATCCCATTTAGGTGGGACACTGATGCTGACCACGCGTTCGCTGAATTAAAGAAAGCCTTCACGAACCCTCCAGTATTAAAGCATCCTAACCCCTCCTATCCGTTCGTCGTTGAGGTGGACGCGTCGGAGTCCGGCGTGGGGGCCGTCTTATCGCAGCGATCCCCAGTCAACCAAAGACTTCACCCCTGCGCCTTTTTCTCTCGTCGCCTCAGCCCAGCAGAAGCCAACTACGACGTGGGGAACCGTGAACTGCTAGCCGTCGTATTGGCATTGCAAGAATGGCGACATTGGCTCGAAGGCACTGAAGAGCCATTCATGGTGTACACTGATCACAAGAACCTTGCCTACATCCGGTCAGCCAAGAGGCTAAACTCCCGCCAAGCACGGTGGGCGCTTCTCCTCACTCGCTTCAACTTCACGCTCACCTACTGCCCGGGCTCTAAGAACATTAGACCGGATGCACTCTCCCGCATCCATGACCCTGCGGAGAAGGACAACGAACCCCAAAGCATTGTTCCGGACCATTGTATCGTGGGGGCACTGAGGTGGGCCGTCGAACGTAAGGTCAAGGAGGCCCAGAACGGAGTTCAAGTCCCGGCTGGTTGTCCGACCGGGAGACTGTTTGTGCCCCCACCTCTGCGCGCAGAGGTGTTACAGTGGGGGCACACTTCTAAGGTGGCATGCCATCCAGGGGTGAACCGGACCTTGGACCTCGTGTCGCAGCGGTTTTGGTGGCCGGAGCTACGCAAGGATACCCAGGACTATATCAAGGCCTGTTCCACCTGCGCATGCAGTAAGGCGTCCCACCAACTGCCGGCTGGTTTGCTGCAACCGCTGCCTACCCCTTCTCGACCATGGTCCCACATTTCCCTGGATTTTGTCACCGGCCTGCCTCCTTCCCGGGGAAAATCCGTCATACTCACCATAGTTGACCGCTTCTCTAAATCTGCCCATTTTGTTGCGTTGTCCAAACTGCCCTCTGCTCAGGAAACCGCCGACCTCCTAGTGAGACACGTCTTCCGTCTTCATGGAATTCCGGTGGACATTGTGTCAGACCGGGGCCCTCAATTCATCTCCAGGGTATGGAAACGTTTCTGCCAGGCCATGGGGGCCACGGCGAGTCTGTCTTCCGGATACCACCCACAGTCCAATTGTCAAACGGAGCGTATGAACCAAGATTTGGAGGCAGCTCTGCGCTGCGTTTGCCTCGATCGCCCCTCCTCGTGGTCGGTCCACCTGCCTTGGGTGGAATACGCCCACAACACCCTCGTCTCATCAGCGACCGGTCGGTCTCCTTTCATGGCAGCATATGGTTATCAACCTCCTCTGTTTCCTTCTCAGGAGGGTCAGGTGGAACTCCCTTCCATACAGCTGCATCTACGACGGGCCCATCGCGTATGGAAGGAGACCAGAGCAGCACTCTCACGCACGGCTCAGCGGAACCGGCAGATCGCTGACCGTCACCGACGCCCAGCACCCAGCTATCAGGTGGGACAGAAGGTGTGGCTGGCAACTAAGGATCTACGACTCGCAGGTACATCTCGCAAGTTGGGGCCACGCTTCACTGGACCGTTCGAGGTGGACTCGGTCCTCAGCCCCGTCTCCGTCAAGCTCCGACTGCCGCCCACCATGAAGGTCCACCCCGTGTTCCATGTTTCCCTGTTGAAGACGGTGGCCACCAGTCCCCTGGCTCCTCCGCCCACGTCGCCGCCTCCTCCACAAATCGTTGACGGTGAACCAGTGTACACCGTGCGTGAAATCTTGGACTCTCGGCGCAGGGGTAGGGGTTTTCAGTATTTGGTTGACTGGGAAGGCTACGGCCCAGAGGATCGGCAGTGGGTCCCCGGCTCCTGGATCTTAGACCCGTCCCTGCTTCGGGCATTCCATGCAGCGCACCCGTCGAAGCCGGGTGGTCCGCCAGGAGGCGTCCGTTGAGGGGGGGGTACTGTCACATTTCGGTTTTTCGGTCTGGCCAGCAGGTGGCAGGAGCGGTCTCTCTAGCACACCTGCTGGCAATCATTAATCAATAGAGACACTATTTAAGGACTCCTACGTTCGACACCTGTTGTGGGAGTATTGTTTATGGCATTGCTTACCTCGTTGCTCATTGACTAGTGGCTTTTGACCTCGTCGTGTTTTCGCGTGTAGTCTCGGTACCAAGTTTGTGTGTAAGTACCATTTTGTTTTGATGATCTGGCTTTTCTCGCGTGTACAAAGTGTTACATAGTTTTTCGTTCGTAGTTTGTGGCTTTACTTTCCTTTTCTTGCTCTTTTGTACAAGCTCCTTTTGTTAGTCGTTTTTGATTTACCTCCTGGTCCTCATTGTGGACCAGCGCTTTATGTCCTCGCTTATTTCCGATTCGATTTGGACATTAAATTGTCTTTACATCGGAGACCTTGTTTTTGTCTACGTTTTTTGGATCCCCCTCCCTAACTCGGTTTACCCGAGTTCGTAACAAGTGGGACCCGAAAGTACTGCAACTGTATCATAAAACCACCTTAGTGCATCTGTGGTCAATAAGGCTTACTAGTCAGTGCAGGGTTTGGGATGGAGCCAAAATATTAGAAGTGTAGGCTGATGATTTTGTGATCGTTGAGTATTATGTGTGTTGTATTTTGCCAGTAGCACTATATCTGATTAAGATGGAATACATTATCAGAGTCAACTCAAATAACCAATTTTGAATGATCTAAAAACGCTCATCGCAGAAATACTGAGTATATATAATAATATTTGCCGATGGTATATAAGTACTGACAGGCAGAAAAATAAAATGTTATCCCATTAGAAGGCAAAAGGTACAATCCAATCAGTCTGCGTCTCAAACTATTGACATCATCCAACAAAATGAGTGTCCATTTTTTTCTCATCGAGCAATGCCTAGAAATAGTAACTATCGTGATGGGACTTACATACAACATAAAATCAAGACCCAGGTATCAAACATTCAATACTTTTTAAGGTACTATTTCCAAATTCATTCATGCATTGCTTTTAAGACTTGTTTTTAAGACCACCATGTGGAAGCTGGGCATGGTATGGGACTTAAGACGGTTTACTCTGGAATGACCTCCCACTGAACATTCGGCAAGCCTCCTCGCTGCCCATCTTCAAAGCCCTCCTCAAAACTCACTTGTATTCTTTGGCATTCGACTCAGCATGACTTAGATATGTTCTTGGTTTTACTGTTTGGTGCTTTATACCGACTTTATTACCAATTTGTCTTACTGTTTATTGTGCATGTTAAATTGCTCCATGTACAACACTTTGTGTGCAGTGATGGCTGTTTGAAAGTGCTCTATAAATACTGTTGACTTGACTTGACTTACTTGCTTGAGAGGTGGGTACATTTTGAACTGATCTTTCATCAGTCAAAGGACATCTATTTAGAGATTTTAACTCCTCATGTAACAACGTACATGTTTTTGAATCGGCGAACCAGTCCAGAGGCTCCAAAATCATTAAGAGTAATCAGTCAATGTATGAACAATGAATGATGTTTTTCAAGAAACATACCTGTTTGACATCATAGGCAAAAAGAACATACTTCAAGTCAGGGGACACAGAGTACTTGGCCACATTGAAATTTATCTGATGGAAAGGGAGACAAGACGGCGTCGGATTAATACAGAACTCTAGTATAACTGTTGGGTCACCCCCCAAAAATATAGTTTTAAGTCTACTTACAAATGTTGTGTTTGACAGGACAATGTCTGTTTCGTTAGAGAGGATGTTGAACTTGATGACATGTCCATCACTGTTTCTATAAATAACTTCAGAGTCTGTAGAGAAACAAAGGGAATAAAGAAAAAGATAATCAGCATTCAGAAATAAAGACAATTCTAATACTTTGACTCAAGTATATTTTAACTCAATCGGGGAAAACATCATGCATTGTAATTGTGTCATAAACAAACATTTTTTCCCCCCGACATCACTATTCCCTGCACTTATTGAACACAGTGAATGACAAGCACCTCTCAGGCTCTTAAGAGACTGACACTTGATGTGAATGTGTACAAAGCCAAAGAGATTTCAGAGCCAGACAGCACAAAGGGCTTCTCCCTAAACATTTCATCTTCAAGGTAGCGCAGCGCTGATGGAAAAACAGCTTTGTACTCGGATGGACTACTTAGGAGTGACAATATCTGTGTTGCATGGTTTCAGGAAGTGAAATAGTTAGAAACCAACAAAATAAAGGAAGAGAGAATTTTTTAAAAAATCACAAATGCTTCAAACTGTATACAGTATATTAAAAAAGGGGGCATATTTCAAGTGATTTAGTACACACAAGTGATTGCTGTCTGACTTTTAATTAGAATATTAGCAAATGTAAATGAGGTGATTTAATCTAAATTCTCCTTTCCTTGGATAAAAACAGGAAGCTTTTACACGAACAAAATCAACCAGAAAAAAGCCTGTGGGATGGAATCCCATCAGTAGTAATTGAAGTCATGTCATACATGCACTGTGCACAAATATGAAACAAATGGGAAAATGGGGCCGATAATGATTGTTGTCATTAAATTACAATCACTACACACAACTTTGAATTAGCAAAATCAATGTGAATGCACCGCAGCTTGAAATATCCAAGAAGTGTCAAAATTCAGTGGGCACTCTGCATCTCTAAGCCTGAGGTCTGTGGTTATATCCAGTGCTTTTGAGAGGCATGCATTTAAAACATAAATGACTTTAGAAATAAACCCAAACAGCTTTGGGTACATACTTTTATACAGTATACAGTATGTGTTTTAACCCTTTGATGCACCAGTAATGATAACCTGTGACCTGATAGCATGATAGGCTGTCCAATGTATTGACCACTGTCCCTGAATGGGTTAATCATCGAGCTGCTTTTCATGTGAGCAGTTATCCGTTAAAGTGCAGAGCAAACACTTAGAGTGTGTTGCCGGAAGTGCATATTCTCCAAGACATCTGCTTAAGGTTTTTTGTTTGGTTTCCTGTTTTTTTTAGGACATTGTTTGTATACTTCAGTTTAGTTTTTTTTTTTCCAGTGTACTCCTATTTGTATTTTTGTTAAATACATCTTGGTCAGTCCACTCTACTCTTCCTGCCTCCCTGATTTTTGGGTTCCTCCACCTACCACCACGCAAAACCTGACAGAATGATCCAAACAAGACTGGTGCCTACAGGACCAGAGGCCTGGTCCCACTGCCATCTATTCCTGTTCAAGTGTTGCAGCCGCTCTCCGTTCCTGTTCCCGGCAGCGCAAGTGTTGCGACCGCCCACCGTTCCTGTTTCCAGTGGCGCAAGTGTTGTGGCCGCCCTCAGTTCCTGTTTCTGGCGGCGCAAGCCCGCCCCATTTCCAAAGAGTCACGCCAAGCCATTGGGTGACTTTGAGACGGATGTCTCTTATCCGTTCCTTGATGGTGGGGTACTGTTATGTTTTTGTTTGGATTACATTTGGTTTTGGTCCCTCATATGCCCATTATGTCCTGTTCTTGTCATCCGTGTCCCTTGCATTTAAACAATCAGCTCCCTCAACCCTTCGTGTTTCTCGTTTTTGTCACTTTGCTTGTATTTAGTTCCCTGTGTTCTGTCAGTCTTTGTTGGATCATTTGTGTCTGTGTGCCCCTGTCATGTTTTGTTTCTGGCTTTTTTTGTTACTTTGGTTTCCTGTGGTTTTCAGGCCTTTGTATACTTCAGTTAGTTTTTTTCCAGTTTACTCCCGTTTAGATTTTTGTTAAATACATCTTTGTCAGTCCTCCACCTACCACCACGCAAAACCTGACACAGGCGCTGGACTATTTCTTTGACAATTGTTCACAAAATGGTGAACTTCGCCCCATGCTTGCTTTGTGAACAACTGAGGCTTTCAGGGATGCTCTTTTTGGAACCAATCATGACACTCACCTGTTTCCCATTACCTTTTCCGGATGTGCAATGTTCTAAACAAGTGTCCTCAACTTTCTCAGTCTTTTGTTGCTGTTGTTCCAGCCTTTTTGGAACACATTGCAGGCATAAATTTGAAAATGAGAGAATATTTGCTAAGAAGAAACACTAATGTACTCAGTTTGAACATTAAATATCTTGTCCTTGTACACAAAGTTTAAAGGTAAAAGCATTTAAAACAAAAGAATACATTCAAAAACAAAGTATGTAAATAAATGATAGCTTCCTAAACTATTTAAAGAACATGCAGAGCAAGGAAAAGTTGATTACAAAAATGCTTTAAGGAGCTCAATCACAATATCGTGTTACAGGAATTTAACATACAACAAAAGATATAATGAGAGAACAACACCAGTGAAAAAATATCCTGCCAACAGTGTTTGCTTCAATCAAGAGCCTGTCATAGCAAGTCTCCAAAAAGGATGAAGGCCGACATGTTTTTGCACACTAGCCTGCTGTTAGAAAAACCCAAACCAAATTACGACAGAAAAATTAACATTTAGTGCTGATCAAACAGAACTCTTTCCCGTGATCTTTAAAACATCACCAACAGTCTCTGCGCTGCACCGCACTTGTTTTCTTAAATAATGGAATGGAATGTACCTGAGAAAGAACAAGCTAAGACTCTGATGTATAAGTAATGCCCAGCGTCTGCACCCCAATGAATAATGAAATTTCTCTGCACCGCTTTTTCGTCCTCAAGCCTACCCCTGCAGCTAATTGAGGTTGAGCTTTGTAAATAGTTACACTTCATACTACTTGCTGCCGCTGTATTTTTTGTGCACATTAGAAATGTTTAATTATGAGATGTGAACAAGTGATGTGGTTCTGACATGCAAGTCCATCCATCCATAATGCAATGTTTAGGATTACAATGGAGCCAGTTTGCTTGAATTTGAGTAAGTGCAAAGGTACAATCTGGACTGGCAGGGCACACATGTCAAATTTAAGATGTTTTCATTCAACACCCATGGTTATGAGAACTTGCCATTTTTATGTACTGTGTATGACATATTTTGGAATCATGATCAGTACATTTTGAGCTGCATTGCTGTCATATAGCCACTTGGCTTATCACATATATTGTGTTGAACTCTTGAGACAAATATTGCCACGTACAGACAATCCTCAAAATGAGCCCCTTGCTACAGTGACAATGTTCAGTTTTCATGAACAAGTCCTGGTAAACCGGGGACATAATCTACTTAGTGGCTATTTGTCTTGTTAAAAGTACCACAAGCCTGAAATTAATCCTTTCAGGGACAGCGGTTTCTAGAGTGGACAGCTTATCATGTTATCGGGTTACAGGATGCATGAAAGGGTTAATACTTGCATAAATGTACAGTATCTTAACAGAAATCAACTGCAGTTCTACAATTTTTTGATATTAAATGCACTTACGTATTAGAGGTAAAAGCATTCAAAACAATGCTTAGAATCTTGATTCTGCCCTGATTCATTGTATTTTTGTCTAGTTTACTTCAGCTGTGTCATTAAATATATTAATGTTGGCTAATGCGCTAAAAGTTAACCTGGCCATCACGCATGCCCTCAAAACAGAAAGAGAGAGAGAGAGAGAGAGACAGAGAGAGAGAGAGATAGAACTCAGCTGTCACTGCTCATTCATTCAAAAATTAATTTCATTCATTCATTCATCTTCCGAGCCGCTTGATCCTCACTAGGGTCGCGGGGGGTGCTGGAGCCTATCCCAGCTGTCTTCGGGATGTAGGCGGGGGACACCCTGAATCGGTTGCCAGCCAATCGCAGTGCACACAGAAACGAACAACCATTCGCACTCACACTCACACCTAGGGACAATTTAGAGCGTCCAATCAGCCTGCCACGCATGTTTTTGGAATGTGAGAGGAAACCGGAGCACCCGGAGAAAACCCACGCAGGCCCGGGAAGAACATGCAAACTCCACACAGGGAGGCCGGAGCTGGAATCGAACCCGGTACCTCTGCACTGTGAAGCCGACGTGCTAACCACTGGACTACCGGGCCGCCCGAAAATTAATTTTTGCAAGAGAAATAAAACAATCTTTTACTCAGAAAAAAATGTAACACTAAAAACAGTATTGATGTGCCATTTTATTTAATCTCAAATTTAATCTAAAAAACATTCAAAACTGCATTTGTGTGTTTTATCCATATCAGAAAATAAATGTCTCCTACATTGCAAAAACAGGCACGGTAGGGTAATGGAACACTCTAATACCCCTTTCCCACTGAAATTAGTGGGTAGTAGTGATCCGTGGCAACACGCAACCAATTGGCATATTGTCCCTTTCCCATTGACCAACAGAAGGCGATTCTGCGCCCCTGTCCCACCACTTTGCGTCTGGTTATGTCACCACGCTGTGATTGCGTAGATCAGGGGTGCCCAACCTTTTTTGTCCCAAGGGCTACTTTTCAAGGAGCCAACCTCCAGAGATCTACCAGTCTTAAACTGAAAGTCCCAGGGCCACGCTAATTGGCTTTCTTACAGAGACTGCCCAAAGGCCAGCCAACTGGCAGAGACTGCCCAAAGGCCAGTCAACTGGCTGGATTCGTTTCACCATTGATCTGCAAATGAGGAAAACTCGGGTGTGAACAACACAACTCAGCAATGACCATTCGCATGCTAACATGAAGAAAACCACATTCCATTTGAACAAGGTGGGAAACCGCCTCACCTTACTGCAAAAACAGAACAACGTTGACAAAATGGATCGTTGAGTTGTTGGTTTTGTTGTTGGTCCTCTGAGCATTCTGGAGGGGTAAGAAAATCCTGGGACTTCTAGTGCTAATCTGCATGATGAGCAATAGCCATTACTGACCTTAATATGAACCAAACTGAAAAAAACCCCAGCTATGAAACAGGTAGATGTCTGTTTGGATTGGACTAGATGATGTTCATGTGCGAGACAGCAGATTCGCACAAATAGGTTGATCCTAAAATAGCTCTCAGGTTCAAAGCACATCTTCTGAGATTGGGATACTTCTCTGCCACCAGTACAGTAGTTTCCATTTTTTTTTCCCCAAAGTACTGTATTCAGAAAAAATGCCGAATGACTCAGAGGTTTTGTGCATGGACCAATGCACCAACTTGAATCGGCCTCAGGGGTTCGACAGAGCCAATGATATGTAGGGTAAGACACACCCGACTCAACATGTCAATTATTTATGACACGCCCACTTGGCCATCACTGGCTGCAGATGATCACATTTAATTGCTTATCCAATCAGTGCTGTAGAAAATTTTGTTCGCTCAGTAGTCAACTTGTGACTGTCGTGGTAGTATGTGGTACAATTTAAAAAAAAAGTATCTCTTGAAATTGTATTTACTTTTTTTCTGTTTAATAAAAACGTTTTTTAATATGTTGAATTTGTAATTTATTTATTTTCACGAATGAAGAGTTCGGTGAGTGTGGAGATTAACTGTTTGGGTTCGGTCGCTCAAAGAAGGTTAAGAACCACGAATTTAGAGTGTTCAATCATCCTGCCACGCAGGTTTTTGGAACATAGGAGGAAACCGGAGTGCCCAGAGAAAACCCACACAGGCATGGAGAGAACATGCAAACTCCACACAAGAAGGCCAGAGGAGGAATCGGACCCTGTACCTCTACACTGTGAGGTCGATGCGATAATATAATCTAAACATGTACAATGGAAACACAGTCATTTTTATTTCACATTTTTTTTCTTCTGCAGCCTTTTAATTTTGGCTTAGCTGAAACACTCACTGGGAGCCTTGTGCATTATGCAATATGCATGATGCACGTTAAATAATTTAGCCAAAGTTGCGTAATTTTTAAATGTCACAGTTGGTTACATTCAAAGTCATCATGGTGTTGGAAATAACTAATGCTGGGTAGTTCAGATGATAATGTCCAACATGGTAGTATGCTCGACAATGTAAGAATTCAAACCAGGGCACTTCTGTCTTTGATTGAAAGCCACTATTACAAAACTTTGTATTTAATTCCTCAGCAGTTAATATTGTCAAACAAGAAATTGATTCACAACACAAATATTAAATAGCAATGTGTAAATACAATGAAACTCAGTGGTGGGTCGTGCATTTCAACCTTAAGCCTTCAGTGACGTCACATACATTAACACAATACAGTATAGGCTCGTCAAGCAGCACTTAATTTTAAAACCATCAAGTATGCATTCACAATTAAGAGCAGGAAACTAAATTTATAGATATTAAAAATAAAAAGATTATTTAAAAATACAAAATAAAATGCCACCCAAATTACGCTGTGTGATCTTAAACAAGTCTATCCAATAAATTGCACAATGTTGCAGTTTCATATAAGACACAAACCAAACAATAACAAAACTAACTATTCTTTGAAAATAAAGTTAACAGATCATTTGCATTTTGAGAATAGGCTATACAACAGCAAATAACTGACAATGTTGAGCATCTGAGATTGAACGAACTTTAGTGCACAAAGGTGACTACAATGAGCCATTATATATTGCAGGTGAGCAGATTTATTTGATTCATTTTTGTATCTTTGCCATTTTATTTCATTACCATTAATTTTATACTAACGAAATAAAATGACAAGAAGAAATGTAAAATAAAATTTACATTTACTCACCAATGTAGTGCCTGTTCACTGAGCTGCAGATCTACGAGACTGTCCCCAAACGTTTTTTAAACTCACCGTAGTTTGTAAGTGCCCAGCCGTGCTCTGATGTTTCCTTGCTGCCTTGGTTAAAAAACTTACATGGGTAAATCCGCTGTGGCTCCAAACACCAAATCGGTCCTCAAAATGGGCCAACCACAATCGTGGACACCATCATGCGGTTTCCCAGCCACTCATATCAGGTAACATCAACTGGCACAGGCCGGCGATCCGATCTGACCACCCGTGTCAATCTATTATCTACACCGGTATCGATTCCCAGGTACAGAGAATCGGAACAGAACCGTTTCAAATGTGAAAGGTACGCATCGCTAGTTGTCACTCTCTGGTATTGAAACCAGTGTAAATCCAGTCAGAGAAACACTGTAACTCACCTCAAAGCATCCACTGCAAAATAAACCACAAATTGTGGTTAGTTAATATGCCTGATTCATCGTGTCTCCACCTACGCAACACACTAATGATGATGTGTTTCATTTTCAATAGAACGGCTATGTGTTTATGGGAGTATTAAAATGGCTGAGTTCAAGAGCCATCTCCTCTTTGTGCTGAGTACATCCTCCTAAACCAACAAGTGTTATAATCATATGGACATGCAAGACAAGAGATCATCTACACCTGGACCAGTTACTTCATGTATTCTACTCCTTATCGAGAATCACCAGTGAACATGTCAATGATACAATTTAACCTGGATTTTTATTTATTTTTTCCAGAACCTTTCGGGTTCTTCTTTGCCCCTCTCAACACCCGGCACTTGTTTAAGGATACCACTCTGAGTCTTGATTAATGTACCATTATCCAAAGTGACTCAACATTATACAGCCTTAAAAACGAGTAAAAAAAGGAAGTAAAAGATGAGCTGGTGGGTCTTTAAAGGCATCAATGTGATACATTTTGGGAGAAAATCCAGCAAAATTAAAAGATAGAATCAATGCATAATAAAGTATGGATCAATACACGTTCACTTGATACTAACTAAGCAGGTTTGGCAGGGTTATTTTTAAAATGTGTCCTGTAAAAAAAAAGTTATATATATATATATATATATATATATATATATATATATATATATATATATATATATATATATATATATATATATATATATATATATATATATTTTAGAGCTGTCAAAGGATTAAAATATTTAATCTAATTAAAAATGCAACTGTCATAATTAACTCAAATGGACTAAAAAATTAATCGTGATTACTCACACATTTGATTCTGAATTTCCTTTTACATTTTTTGTCCTATTTTTTTCCCCATTTTAATGCTCTCATCAACATGGAATCATTAATCAGTTTTCTATGTGCCAAATGCAAATATTTACTGAAATAACAATTTCGATTTTCAATTTTACATGAACATTTTTCACTAGGTGCAGTTATTCACACATAATCTCTCACACAATATTACTGTCCATCAATAATGGTGAAAAAAATATTTTGTCACACAACAGCTGCTCTAACAGCTTTTTTTATGAAATCAAAACAGAGCAATATAACATTATAAAGTGCACATATAAAGGTACACTAGTACTCAGCCTATAGTGGATTTAAATCATGGTTGCATACTTCGTTTTTCTCAAGTTTGCTTTCAACACAGCAGTCTGTTTCTGTATGTTTGTTGAAGAATAACGAGACACCGGACAACAGTGTTCATTATGTGCCCCTGTATTGGAAACTGCCGGCCGTACAAACAAGCACACGCACTTCCCCCGTGCTGCAGGGGCAAATCATTCTGAAAAAGGGGGGGGGGGGGGGGTTCACTCCCCCTAACACAGTCAGGCTATGTTGATTGTATTGGTCCTACTTGCGCGGAAGTCTCTCTACGGTTTTGTGTAGACCTCATTTCGAATGACTACACTTGGTTCGATGACAACACTGGAGACATTTTACTTTCGCTAGGTCGCTACCACTGTAGGGCACTGTCACTGTCAGACGAACACAGAGAAGCTCCACCCGCTCTATTTACATGGACACAGAACACTGTAACCTTCCACACAAAATAGTTCCAAACACGTAAAATCGCGTCAGTGGCATACATCGTATACCTGTATGATACAGAGAGAGAGAGAAGAACAGATAACTTTGGTCTTGTCAGTGGAGCAATATGGCAACTTTTTAAAAGTAAACTTTCCATTCATAAACTCTTTAACTATCCGTTTTCGGTGTCTCGCGCTGCTGTGGCTGGCAAAACAGACATGGGCGTGGACTTCTCCAGCGCGCTTGTTGTTTTGTTTCTGGTGTATTTATAGAGCAACGTAACATCCGCTTGTGACGTGAGCTGCGTTAATCTCGCGAGAAAAATTTTAATCCTGTTAAAATTCATTTAAATTAATGCCAATAAAAACGCACTAAACTGACAGCTCTAATATATATATATATATATGTATATATATATATATATATGAATATATTCACCACCGGAAATCCGTCCCATAAACCTTGTGACAAGCGAGTTTATCTGGCCTCTGATTGCTACGGCTACTTCAAAGCGTACTTTTCAAGAAAATCTGGACATTATGAGGTCATTTCAACCAATGCTGCTTTGTAGAGTGCCTCATTTTCAATCCAAGTTTTTTTTGGTTTTTTTTGGGTGAGGCACGGGAATTCATTGTAGTTATGTATGACCCGACACAGACGGAGCTTCTGCATTAGCATTTCTGATGAGTACGATGTTATTTATTATGTTAAAGTTTTCATATTGATAAAAATTTATTGTGAAGTCCTAGATTGTACTATGGACGTTTGAATTTCCTGTGGTGATATATTGGAAGATACAAGTAGAGTAATCCCTCGTTTTTCGCGGCGACTGTGTTCCAAAAAGAACCCGTGATCAATGAAATCCTCAAAGTTGTCATTTTTCACAATTAATTACCACTCAAGAAAAAAATTCAAAATAAAAAAACAGATCTGTGAAACGACAAAGCCGTGAAAGAAAAGATAAGATAAGATAAGATAAGATAAGATAAGCTTTATTTGTCCCACACTGGGGAAATTTGCAAAGATGAACGGTGTTCTGCCAAGGGATCACTACAATTTTTTTTGTTTTGGTAATATCCTCAAATACGAGAAATGCTCTTTATTGCCACACTTTTTCTGATTTGATGCGTGCAGATGAGAGTGCTTGGAATGGAGACTAAACAGACAATCATCTGTGTATCTGCAAAATTGTTTTTAGGAACATTTTAATAGCAGGTTCTGTAGTGTAAACATAGACAGAGTTATGTAGTGTTTTTTTGGGAGGGCAGGGGCTACCAATTGTTACGTTATGGTGTTATAAAGAGGTTAATTTGATCACTAAATACTCACTAAAGGCCCAGGTCCAAACCTCACCGCCAACCATTGATGGATTCTGCACTGACTAACTGGGACAAGATCTGAGGTGGGCCCTCGGCGCTGCTATGGAGAATTGTGCATCGACCAATCGGGTCAGATTTTAAGGACGATCCTCTACTCTGAAGGCGGCTCCCTGCAGGGCTTCATGTTATGTAATGGCCTTTCATTTTGTTCTCGTTTATAGTACATTGTGGGCTCTTTTTCTGTGTGTGGTCTAATTAAGATAAGATAAGATATCCTTTATTCGTCCCACACCGGGGTAATTTACAGCCTCCAGCAGCAAGAATGTATGTAGAAAGAAGAAAGAAGAAAGAGAGAAAAAAAAACAACAACAACAACAAAAATTCTGCACATGGAGTTTTCACAGCCAAGCAAACTTAGAAAAGGAAATATAACACAAAGTACTATATAGTTGTCCTACTCATGATGAGAAAATATGTGAATTAGTGGCTTCACAGTGGCAGATGGATAATCCTTGCAGAACTCAGTGACAATATAACGAGTACAGAATACAAGGAGAAAATCAATCAACTCAGCTACATACAGTAACTAGTCAGATTATATCACAGGATAAGAGATGGGTGGGCTATGCGAAATTACCCATCTGCTTTTTCCCCAAGGAGTCTATATTTAAACCCGTCATGTTTAATTCATCAGGATCTTCCTTCTTCTAAAGTTGGCTCTCTATCTGAGATGATATAGCACCAAGGACAGAGGAAAGTAAAATGTCAAGGCCTTGAAGTGCCCAAAAGATGGCATATTCCCAAAGCAAAAACGGCTAAACTTTTGCTTGGTTCCCCCTCACCAGATTGTGTTAGCAGACACAATTATAACACCATCACTCAACTCTTAAGAGTGAATGTGAATGATTACCGGTACCACTCTCTTTTGGTCACCACTGTGATTAACTGGCCATCTAAAGTATAAAGTACAGAACTCACTCCTCACAGTCGGTTACCCAGAACTTGTCATGGGATAAGTGATATGGACAATTGTTTCATGGGCGAATAGATGAAAATTTCAACCTTTAATTCTCCCAGTACTGTGAATCTTGTAATAATGTCTCCCTGCAGTCATTCATGCTCTAGTTACAATGTGCACAATGAAGCCAATTTCAGCACAACAGCTGCTAAATCTAATATTCAACAGTAAATGCTTCGATAGTCTCACGTCTGTGACAAATGCACAAATATTTATTTCTGCTGAGACACGGTCAAGCAAATAACTGCAATTTATCTCACAGATTAGTGAGCCCAGCAATTAATGAGAGCTACCAGAGCCTGCAATTCCCAATTAACCCAGAAGAATGACGCTGCAAGACCAGAAGTCTCACAGGAATGCTTTGCAAAAAACAAACCTTGTTTCCATTGATTAATCCTTTTGATGAAAACAAGGTAATTTGATTTGATGAAAGAAAAAAAACAGGATCTCAGTGTATTACTGCTCAAGTGAGAGATGTGGAGAAACTGGGATTGATTAAATAGGTGTCTTGTGCAGGTGCTTAGCCAGAAATTTTTCAGTGGGTGACACAACACTTCAGTGTTCGTGACATGCTTGTGTGCACGTATCACACAAGCATGTGTGGATCACATTTATACCATCCACAGTGAGGTTTTCAAGAAATAAAATTCACCCTTATCCAAACGAATGCCCATCACACTCATAATGAAGCAGGGACAAATCTAAGTAAAAAGCAATATTTTGGTGACCTGAATGTACTAGATAGTGCCATTTTCTTTGCTGTAGCTTTGCTTTTATGTACTGTCTGTATTATACTTTTGTCTCATGCACTGCTTTACTAGGTAAGAACCAATCAGTGATCGATTGTCATCGATGGACAGTCCTCTATTCTCATCAAATGTGTGACATGTAAAAAATATATGAGCAACTGAGGTAAGTCTAACCAGTTTTTGTTTTCATGGCAAAACACCAAAGTAACTATGTTCTTGATTTGACACCACAGCTCTCACCCTCTGCTTTCCCCTTCTCGTGATATCATTGCTGTCCGTGCGGTATCATACAATCCGTTTAATTAAGGTAACAAACAGTTAATGACAGGATAATCATCGTTAGGCGGAAAGGCTGAGGAAGGCACATTGTTTGAATTGATCTTCTTCTTAATCTTCTTTACAGTATAAACAGCTTCTAATATATATATTGGAAGGTAAAGCTTAAGGTGACATTTACTGTTATCTATCTGTCACGTTGTACCCGAAGCGACAGAATAAACGCTTCGAGTAGAACAAAATAACTGAAGTGGATCCCCGAAAAAGCAGACACAGAAAGAAGTTTGTCAGAAAACAAAGTAGTTTTAATACCAACACAAAATACCCGTCCGGGTGAATAACAAAAGGTGCTGGTCAAAATAAGGACCAGGAATACAAATAAGGAGACAACAGAAAACGCTTGCAGAAAAATAGCAAGGAGAGTCTGATTGGAGAATGCTTATAGTTTCCCACGAAAGAGAAATAACGACGCGCAATAACAGCCACAAGGCTAAGAGGCAACGAATAATTAGAATAGGAATGGGGGAGAGAATTTGGCACGGCGTGGAATACTCCGGCAGTGAGTCGACTGCCAGAGCCCCCAAATAAAGCATGAGAAATTAGTCACCAATGGGTGACAGGTGTGCAGGCGGCAGGCAAGAAGCCTGCCCCCTGCTGGCAAACACGGGACGTGACACTATCTATCTATCTATCTATCTATCTATCTATCTATCTATCTATGTATATATGAATAAAAATAACAACAATAATAATAATAATTAAATGATGTGAAAGAAAATTGTAAATAGCACTGCGATTTATCCATTTTGTGTTTATATTGCACTTAATTGAACGATGGTTGTTGGTTTTTTTTTCCTTCTTTCTTCTTTCTACCTACATTCTTGCTGCTGGATATATATATATATATATATATATATTAGAGCTGTCAAACGATTAAAATATTTAATCTAATTAAAAATGTAACTGTCATAATTAACTCAAATGAACTAAAAAATTAATCCTGATTACTCACACATTTTTTGTCGTTTCTCAATTTCCTTTTACATTTTTTGTCCTATTTTTTCCCATTTTAATGCTCTCATCAACATGGAATCATGAATCAGTTTTCTATGTGCCAAATGCAAATATTTACTGAAATAACAATTTCGATTTTCAATTTTACATGAACATTTTTCACTTGGAGCAGTTATTCACACATAATCTCTCACACAATATTACTGTCCATCAACAACAATGAAAAAATATTTTGCCACACAACAGCTGCTTTAACAAATTTTTTTATGAAATCAAAACAGAGCAATATAACATTACATAGTGCACATCTAAGATAAACTAGTACTCAACCTATAGTGGATTTAGACCATGGTTGCATACTTCGTTTTTCTCAAGTTTGCTTTGAACACAGCAGTCTGTTTCTGTATGTTTGTTGGAGAATAACGAGACCCCGGACACCAGTGTTCGTTATGTGCCGCTGTATTCAAAACTGTCGGCCGTACAAACAAGCGCAAGCACCTCCCCCGTGTTGCTGGGGCAAACCATTCTGAAAGAGGGGGTTTCACTCCCCCAAACACAGTCAGGCTATATTGATTGTGTTGGTCCTTCTTGCGCGGAAGTCTCTCTACGGTTTTGTGTAGACCTAATTTCGGATGACTACACTTGGTTCGATGACAACACTGGAGACGTTTTATTTTTAGTATTAACATACTTTTTTAATGAGAACAGTGTTGTTGATCACCCATTTTAGCCAGTGCATTGCTGCAGATGGGTTGTGATCTGAACAGTAGAAGTGGAGTGATACAGTAAGTATTTTCTAATAAGGAATCATATTTGCTGCCCTGCGATTGGCTGGCAACCGATTCAGGGTGTCCCCCGCCTACTGCCCGGAGACGGCTGGGATGGGCTCCAGCACCCCCCGCGACCCTAGTGAGGATCAAGCGGTACGGAAGATGAATGAATGAATGAATCATATTTGCGGTGTCTCATCTTTACTTACAATAGAATTTCTGTGGGAAAAAACTACGGTATATGTCCTGTATGAACATCCAAGTATGTTAACAACATCAGAGATGAAAAATCTCTGGATTTTCCCAGAATTCCGGATTTTCAAATTTTAATGAAAATTTAACTGGAGAATTGAGGAAAAATTGCCCAAAATTAATCTGGATATTAGTTGACAACATTGAACGAACACGTGTTTGAGTTCGTATTTTTGCTTTCACGAGCGTAGCCATGTTGAGGCACTAACATTAGTACGAGTAAAGAGATTTTCGTCTCTTTATAAACACACTTGCTAACCCCCAGTGGAACGAATAATAGACACCGTGGATAAGATAGTAAAAAATCTATTTGGACAAAAAGGGAAACACACAGATTGGCAGGAAAACGTCTCCGTCCGACTTCGAGTGTCATCTCAGCTAGCTTAGCTTCGCTGTTGTCGTGTGTGACGTCGGTTGCGTCGGCGCTGATTGGTTGAAATCAAATAACAAGCTTGTGTACATGTTCGCGCTGACGCACGCACAGCAGAGAGCAGCGGACCGGATCTACTGCTGAAGCGCGTTTCGCTCGAGTGACGTCGCCACAACTAGTGATGGGTCCATGAGGCCTCATGAGGCGTGTCGACACACTGACACACTGTGTTGATACTGTGCTGATACTGTGTCACTGACCACTGCCACCTGCTGGACCTTCAAGATCCCTGCAGCCAAGCCACTTAACAGACTGAACTGACTGATAAATTTATTTGTATATTGAACATATAAACATTCAATTCGGTAATAAATTGGCAAAAAGTGAAGGTAAGATATAAAAAAAGGAAAAGAAAATAGTCATCATCACAAATGTGTTCAAAGGAGTAAGAAGTAAAGAAGTAGTAGAAGAAGTAAAAAACCTACCCCGAGTCCTACCCCTTCTTATATATGAATTGATCATTTTTCAAAATAGGAAAGAAAGTCTACATATCAACAAATGCTTTTACCCTTATGTATGCTGTACTTATACATTTTTACAACTTTAGGTTTGTATATACAGTACATACTCATTGGAGCACATGTATATGTCGATTTTCTCATATTCATAATGGATGCTACATTTCATTAATATATTAAATCTCATCAATGCATTTCTGATGTATTGCTATATTTCATGAGTGTATCGAATTTATCAGCTTAATTCTGATTTGTGTAGTTGTCTTGTACTACTCTCGAATTCATTTTTAATCTCAGCAAGAGAGTTACTCATTTTATTGGTCCATTTCGGAATCATTCCACAGATTTACACCTATTACAGGTACACTCCTTTGCGTGATGTTTGTTCGTGTTTTGGATTTTTTTGTATAGGTTAGTACCCCTTAAATGATGACAACTTTCTCGAATTTTAAAAAGCTTCTGGATGTTTTGGCAAAGGAGGTTTTTGTGTGCTTTGTACATTAATTGAAGTCAACCAGGTCATGAGATTTCATTGTTTAATTTGATAAACAGTGGATTTGTGGGTTCCGTCTATTTGGAGCCAGTGATTGTTCTGATTGCTTTGTATTGTAGTTTTAAAACAGAGTGTGTTTTACTGGCATTTCCCCATATTTCCACACAATAGGTCAAATATGGAAGTAATAGAAGTATAATGTGTACAAGGATCTCTTATTCAGCACATCCTTAGTTTTTGGGAGGATCCCTATGGTTTGGGATATTTTTCTTTTACATTACAATACAATACACAACAAATGCTGATTTATATAGCGCTTTCACAACAGCGGCAGCTGTAACAAAGCGCTTTACAAAACAGTTAACATAAAGTAAAATAATAAACACAACACATAACATAAAACACGGACAGGTGTGCAGTCCTAACCACTTTTCCGTCACACGCTTTGTTGTTTGAAGCGGTTTGAGATAATAAATAGGAATTTATTATCTATTATGTAGCTGCCAGCATGGCTTTGCATCTACAACTGTTCCAAGACATTTTCATAAGGTCATTCATCGATTTGATGATAAAGTGTATACGATATCATTCACATCCATGCATTCATTTTGTCAAATAATGTGAAGATCATTTGAATGAGGATGCTTGTGGGCTTTGACTTCACAAAATTTATTGAGAAAAATAAGATGCTCCAATGTTTTAAACTTCAGCCTGTTGCGTCTTTTACAAGCAATTTCTCCTGCTGTGGAGAACACACGCTCACAAGGGACGGATGAGGCTGGCGTACAAAGGAACTCCTTTGCGAGGTGGGAGACGTTTGGTAAAGAAGTGTGTTGGTCCTTCCAGTACAGCTGCTTCCTGGAACCTTGATTGTCAAACATGGAGTGGAGAGTGAACCAATAATAATTACTGATTGTCAATTAATCATCAACATAGCAACCGTGAAAAGATGAGTGAACGTTTGTCTACCTGGCGTAATACTGGGTGTATCGCGAACTTCATTCTCATGCTTGGCCCGATAATGCCTCAGCATGGTGGAGGTGCTTCTCTTGGTGTATGACAATTCGACTTGGCAAATTCGACATTTCACCTGTAATGAAATGTGAATAAGAAGTAACTAAGAGTTACCTTGAAATGTATTCGGATTAGAATGGTACAACACATGTCAATAATCTGAGAGGCACTCGGCGAGTGCCTCTCGCAGAGAGGCTCTCGGCGACAGAAGGCGATTTGAATAAATAAATAAATAATACCTTATTCTCCAGGACATCAAAATGGTCCCACACGGCGGATGATTTGCGTCTCTGCTCCATAATCGGCAAGGAAGGCAAGGCACGAACACGAAGTCTGCACTGACACGAACTTCGACAAGCGAGCGTGAGTGAGGTCTGGCTTGTTTCGGCAGGTGGCATTGTGTAGCCACTAGCCAGACGCACTTCCTTATAAACACTGTGTGGCGGGCTTTTGCTGCGTCAACGCCCTCTGCACTGAGTCGACGCCCCCTGGACAAAGTGGCGCAGCCTGGACTGTGCCAAGCAGCCGATGCAGTCTAAACTACACCGGTGCAGTTCACGTGTCAATTAGCAGCCTGAACTGTGTCAACACAGCCGATGTGTCAATTAGCAGCCTGGACTGTGTCAACGCAGCCGGTGTGTCAATTAGCAGCCTGGACTGTGTCAACGCAGCCGGTGTGTCAATTAGAAGCCTGGACGGTGTCAATGCAGTTCACGTGTCAATCACGTGACGTAATGAAGCAGCACATGCATCGACACGTGGTTTGCCCTGTGAGCCCGGCGCATGTGTCAATGCATCGGTGTCGCTGGACCCATCACTAGCCACAACAGTAATACCCTCGCCTCGCATTCTCATGGTCTCGCCATATCTCGGAGATTTCGAAATTTCGACGAGAACGGAAGCCACAAAGGGTGCATGTGTCACAAAAGGAAGATTAATCATTGAATGTTGAGTATTTGAATAGCGTTTAGAGTAAACTAATTCATGCGTGATCGGCCAGGTGTGCGTGTGTGTGTGTGTGTGTGTGTGTGTGTACACACATACATACATATATATACAGTATACAGGTATATATTTTAAAATTTTCCCGGAATTTTCAGGAAAGTCCACTTTCATCTCTGAAACATACATGTGTGACAACAGAAGCAACAAAGTGCAACAATAAATTGCCCAAAAACTGTTTATAACACAAGAACTGCAGTATACAGTACAGGTACTGCATATGAACAAAATATAGTATCAAAAAATTGTACTATTTGCTCCAAAATGAGGCTAGTATCAGACCTAGGTAGCTTTTCTTTCAACTCACTGTTTCTAACTTGACCACCCCTAGATCACCACCCAAGACTCAGCTCTGATGTCGTGCAACCAACTTTTTAAGCCAGCCACGGAACGCTTCGAAGTCCTCGATGCCCATAGTTAGCACTATAGAGCTCGCCTTCTCTCTTATCAGCGGACCAGTTTTGCGGAAGCTTTTTACCACGATAACAGTCAAACCATTCTAGGAAACGTTCATTGACTCGACTGTCGAGCCGCAAGCAATTCACTCTAAGCAGGGAAATTATTCAAAAAAAAATTCAAAAAAATAGTACAAACAACCTACATCAATCAGAGTTAAAATGATCAATTCTAAACATTAAATATAATGATAAATCAGAACTAAGTTGATAAATAGAGAAAGGTATTGAAATACCCATTATTAATACAAGAGAAAATTGACACAAGAGTGCCAGGGTGAGGATGTATATAATCTCGATACAAACCAAAAGTTGTAAAAATATCACGGTTAAGGGTAAAGTATGAGCTTTAATGGAGACTTCTTCTTACGTTTTCTTTTCTGATTGATATAAAAATGATTTAGTAGATATAAAGACATAACGGGGTAGGACTAGATAAGTTTTTTACTTCATCCTACTCCCTTGAACAAAATAACTGTTGAATGAAGACTGATTTCTTTCTTTTTACCTTTTTATCTACCTTATTTTCTGTCAAATTATTACTGTATATGTTTTATGTTCAATAAACAAACAAATTGCCAGAATCGGACTGAGAAAGAATCACCTCCTTGTTTTTCAAAGTCTCATTGATTTGAGTCTTTCCAACTCCAAGCGTCTCCTGAACCAAAATAGGTGAAATTCAGTATGGTACATGTATACTGTCACTTAACCAATTCAATTTTAAGTATGGCCTGTAAAAATATGTCGTACAACACACTAGTGCAAATATGATCATAATAATCTGATTCTGACTTCCAGCTAAATCCCACAAAGTCTTTAAAAAAATATCTCATTCTTGCACCAAATCCTTTTGATCAAACTACTCTCACCCATCTGTCTGTTATCTTTCCTCATTGACCAGGATGTTATTTTGTCCCATCATCCACAAACCAATCTGCAAAGCTGTTTTTACTGATTGCTTCGTCACACAGCATCAGTTCTCCCTTTCTTAGCCTCAGGTCAGCTCAGAGAATGATGTGAATGTCACTGGGAATGAAATATTGATGCAAGGCCTTGCTTCTTTCTCCTGCCCTGAGGCGTGGCGTTACACTTATCCAGTTCATGGGCAACAGGGGGAAAGTCAGGGAAGCATTGAAAGAACATAGGAATGCCGTAGTCCTGTTCATTTTCTCCCTTCGAAGCATCATTATCTTCTTCCTCAAACTAGGTAAAGCATAATCAGATTCACTTCATATGGGTCATTTCAGAGCTAAAACCATCCATGCTCAACATATACGACACCCTTCTAGCAAACATGGAATCAATCCCATGGAAATTAGGAACAGGAAAATAAATCCAAACAGTGGAGTTTGTGTTATGTGTGGAAACAAAGCACAGAAATGTACTGGTAGTCCTTTCTCACATAAAACATGCGACATAGTCAGAACACATCTAAGAGGATATCACCCATTTTAAATAGCACGGTCACTTTATGCAGTACTAGCTGGTTCGCCGCCCTCCGGGCGGCTCATCAGCTAGTTCCTGCGGAAGGCTGGTAAGGTGGTGGTTCGCCGTCCTCCGGGCGGCTCATCAGCTGGTTCCTGCGGAAGGCTGGTAAGGTGGGCCTTCGGCCCACAAAAGTGTTGTTGCTTTGTTCAACTTTTTGTTCATCTTCATTGATTATCGCGAAAATAAAGAGATGTTTAGCTCTACTAAATAACTAACAATTTTATTGCAATGCTTGTGGGTAGACAATATTTTTTCGCTAAGATGCCCGCGCGATCGTAGTGAGCCACTACCTGAGCGGCGCAGTGGCGGCGCGCAGTGGCGGCGCGCAGCGGCGCGGTGAAGTAGGTACGTTTTGAAAAGGGACAGACGGAAGGACAGACCGCGTGCGGGACGACGCGCAATATATATATAGAAGATATATGCAGCTGCATATATGCTTACATCTTGTATTTTATATTTTATCTTGCATTCTGAATTGTGTAGGGTTCATTTTTTAAATGTATTTTGTGCATGCAAATACTTCATATTTTTCTCCTTCCCACTAAATTTTGCTGCTGTAAATTACGAATGTGAGACAAATAAAGGTTTTATTATCTTAGCTTATATGGACCATAAAATATCTGACGTGAAAAATAATCGATTCCAGCCCTTGTCATGATGAAGAATGTTGTAAAGAAATACAGTGTAGCTGATTAAGACTAACAAGCAATTCCAAGCATGACAACTGCATAACTCACCATTGATCCAATCAGCCTTGGGTTCATGAACCTTGAATTCCGGCTTAAAGAGATCCTCCACAGTCAGTTTGGTGTCGCTTCCAGCTTGGGTGTCAACTGCAAATATAAGTCATACATTGAGATACTCTCGCCCACATTATGTACCAAAATAGAATGCCTGTTACCCCTATTGGAATTATTTTGTGATGGATGAATGAAACATAATACTGGTGTTGTGCATGCTTGTTTGAAATTCAAATCTAGATTTTACCTCTCAGGACAGTTGCACATAAATCACATTATGTTTCCCAGCTAGCTAATCCAAATAACATTGAAAATGATCCATGTCTTTTGACAACTATATGAGTACCAATATTGGATGTTTTATTATTTTTTTTATTTTGTATAGTCATTCATCTGTCCAGCTACATCCTCTGCTGACATCAGCGTGAATTGATGTCCCTTACAAAAAGGAAAGTTTCAAAGTGTAGGAGCTTCAAAGGGAAACTATTACGGTGTTTGTTTGTTTATTTGTTCTTTTGGACTAGAGGCCTTTTGTATTCTACAGTGTAAAAGTATTTGACATGTTTGCATTGCTGCATACCCTCCTATTGATTCTCACTTATTTTGTTATGTCATGTCCCAGAAGCAATACAAGGAATCAACAGGGACTGAACTTGTCATTTTCTGATGGCTGCTCTAATGATGTCCTCTAATTAATCCATTTTAATGGTCAATTCGGAAATCGCTCTACAACACTCACACAGTTTGTATATGCCAGCTATGCATATTTGTAACATCATTTGTAACAACCAAAACCCACAATACTGTACACTGTATTTCCATGATCATGAGTCGACGAGAAATAATTGTCCCAGGAAATGTTTCACTTTGGAATAATTTGCTAAATGGGCATGGAACGTTTTTTTTTTTTTTAAATAGGACAGATGCTGATTGTGAGCAGAAGAGGAGGGCCAAATGATTTTGAATGTCAGCCACATTGGCTTTCCTTGCAAACCCTGCACAGCATATTTGCACTTGGAGGCCTAGAGGGTAACCAACCATGGAATACAACAGTGGCTGAAAAGTGCAGGGGATGATCTCAATCACATCAGGCACCAGGGTTGTTTCTTATAGCAAATCCCATTTCTTAATACATTAGCTTTTCAACTCACAGATTCGTTAAAAGAAAATTACAGCTTTCAAATGTTGTGAAAC
This sequence comes from Hippocampus zosterae, assembly GCF_025434085.1. NCBI lineage: Eukaryota > Metazoa > Chordata > Actinopteri > Syngnathiformes > Syngnathidae > Hippocampus > Hippocampus zosterae. Next base: position 20,796,113 of record NC_067462.1, on the reverse strand, counting down.
AGATAGCTTGCTAGATAGATAGCTTGATAGATCGATCGATCGGTCGATCGATAGATAGATGCATATTAAAATGCATGGGCTAGTAATTTTATTGGCTAACTAAAAAGGACTTGTGCCACAACGAAAACAATTACACCCAAAAACACTTTGTGATGCTGTGCATTTTTCTTCCATATAAACCCACACTCCAAGCAAAATTGAGCTCCCCAAAAAGTGGTGCAATAGACATTTTGTGGAAACGGATCAAACTTGGCACTGTGGCATTATCAAATGTTTGCAGAAAAAGGGGTTAGCCTCCAAGGATATTCATGCTGAAATGGCTGCCAGATTTGAGGATGATGCTTCAGCTTTGGATCACCCAAGGCCCAGACGTCCTGCCGCAGCCACCTCCTCAGGAAACCATCGCCCGTATTCACCACATCGTGATGGATGACTGACATTTAACTTTTAATGAGTAAGCTAATGCAGTAGGCATCTCCCCTGAACAAGTTGAGATGAATCTGAATAACAAAGGTGGCATGTCAGAAATTTCTGCTTGGTGAATAGTACAACTTTTGACGCATGATCAAAAGCACACCCAGCTGGTCATGTCGCATGTCATAAAACGCAAAACTGAGAAAGAGGTTTATGTAACATAAAAGCAGAGCTGCCAAATGTGACAGAATCACTAAGTGAATGCTAACATGCTATGCCCATTACACATCAAGATTGTTCCGATAAATAGAAAAAAATATTCTGACCTGCTGCTGCCCACTGCTGGTGAAGGCTTGTTTTTGGTTCTGCTCTCCTGTTTTTTTTTGCCCCCCCCCCCCCCCCCCCCCCATTCTGTGACTGGAGGCGCAGGCAGTGTCGTCGCCCCTTTTCCATAGCTCGAATTGACGGCATATTAACGTGTTCACGGTCGCATGCTCAAAAGGGGTAAGGAGAAAGTACAGACTTATGTAGTGTTACCCCTTAAGATTCTACAAAGTATTAGGGGTGCCCAAACTTTCTGGATCGAAGATCTACTTTTCGATCAACTAACCTCCCGGGATCTATCCTTACCGGCACGCGCATGCGCACGCGCACGCGCACAAACACACACACACACACACACACATACACACACACACACACACACACACGCCATGATGAGAAACAGCCTGAAACTGAGGCATGCCACACACTTTAGCAGCCTGTTAACTATCGTAGCTCACACGTACCGTTTTAAAGTGCTTCCCTGGGCACTCCTAGATTCCTATTCTTTGCTCGTGCCCTCAGTGAATTGTACAAGAAGCAAACTCTGAATGAGAATCATAACGATAAAAGATTTAGCGCAACAGCTCTGATCACAAGCTGCAACATTCGAACCGGAAGCAATGATTGACATTTTAGGCCCGACCCAACGGGCCGGGCTCAGGCTCGGGGGGCCCGATCTTACCTCTATGCATACTGATATATGACTGATAGTGACCTGAAAACACCCCTCCCTTTCAATAAACAGTGCCTCTGAAATTACCTGGAGCAGATTATTTCTAGCATTGTAGATTGTTTGGGTAGTTTCGAATTAATGAGATCAATGAAGTTCATCGTTTTGAACTGTATGAATAATTTACAAGTGTGTATACAAAATGACGGCTGGATGTTTATCAATTTTCCGGTTCCTCCTCTACATTTTTTATTTTGTCCCTCTCACACAGCGGTTTTCTAAGAAGACCAGTTCAGAAAACGGTAATGTGAGTATATTAAAAAAAAAAAGAGTGAGTTGAGTTTGTATCATCAACATTTTAATTGCTTGAGCTACCAGTAAATAACACACATCAACATATTTACACAGTTCATAAATGTGCCACTGTAAGCCCGTATACCTTCATACAACCCATTGTACTGTTGTGCTTTTTTAAAGGGAAAATGTGTTTGGCATGTGTACTTAAACACAATTTGACAAAAAAAAAAAAACTGACTCTTGAGTCTGACATGGAATTTTACCTGGTGTGAGGACAATGACTGACATGGTGATGAGGGAGCAAACTACGAGGATGACCAGCAAGGCAATGGCGATGCCCTTCCAGTTCCTTTGAGGTGGACTCACCCCACCAAGGTCCTGCAAAGAGAAATATAGGTCAAACAAGTTAACACCGAAAGACCCTTTTCAGCTGTCACACGCCGTACATCATGGGTCAGCAACGTAATGGGCCTCTTCCAAAAATAGTTCACCAATGATAGGGGATTGTGGTTTTCTAGGTGTTGTATGTTGTACAAGTGAAAAATGGAAAAGGTTTATAGAAAGACTGAGTACTAGACTGGCCTGCCTGCAGTCCAGACGTGTCTCCCATTGAACATTAGTAGTGCATTTTGAAGTGTAAAATATGACAATGGAGACTAAGCAGCAAGAAAGAACTGCACCTCCAAAGCTTCAACAATTAAAGTTGTCCGTTCCCAAAAGTTTATTGTTGTTAAAAGAAAAGGCAATGTAACACAGTCGTAAACATGACTGTCCTAGCTTTTTTGGAATATGTGAAAGACATAAATTTCTAAGTTAATGATTATTTGCTAAAACAATAACATTTATCAATTTGGACATTAAACATCGAGTCTTTGTAGACTGTTCAATTAATTACATGATAACATGATTTTCAAATCATGGCATTCTGTTTTTATTTAGGGCGGCCCGGTAGTCCAGTGGTTAGCACATTGGCTTCACAGTGCAGAGGTACCGGGTTCGATTCCAGCTCCGGCCTCCCTGTGTGGAGCATGTTCTCCCCGGGCCTGCGTGGGTTTTCTCCGGGTGCTCCGGTTTCCTCCCACATTCCAAAAACATGCATGGCAGGCTGATTGAACACTCTAAAATTGTCCCTAGGTGTGAGTGTGGGTGTGGATGGTTGTTCGTCTCTGTGTGCCCTGCGATTGGCTGGCAACCAATTCAGGGTGTCGCCCGCCTGCTCTCCGAAGACAGCTGGGATAGGCTCCAGCACCCCCCGCGACCCTAGTGAGGATCAAGTGGCTCGGAAGATGAATGAATGAATGTTTTTCTTTATATTTAACAAAATGTCCCAACTTCATTGAAATTGGCTTTGTATATTATCCATCCATCCATTTTCTAATCCGCTTAACCTCATGGGGGTCGTGGGCGTGCTGGAGCCTGTCCCAGCTGTCTTCCGACAGTAGGCAGGGGACACCTTGAACTGGTTGCCATCCAATCGCAGAACACAATGTAGCAAACAGCCATTTACACTCACACCTAGGGACAATTCGGAGTGCCCAATCAACAAGCCATGCATGTTTTTGGAATGTGAGAAGAAACCGGAGTACCCGGAGAAAACCCACGCAGAACATGCAAACTCCACACAGGAAGCTCGGAGCCGGAATCAAACCCTGCACCTCTGTGCTGTGTGGATGACATGCTAACCAATTCAATGCTGCCCGCATTATGTATTAATAATAATAATTTCATATGATCGATTGTCATTTGAGCAACTTTTGCTATTTCAGAGGCGTGAATCAAACTTGTAACCGTCACACTAATCAGTCGAGAAGAAGTAGCTCTCAGCTTCAAAAAGGTTGGTGACCCCTATTGTGCAGGAAGCCCAGCATTCCGCTATGCCACTGCCTGCCATGATTGTTGCCTCGTAACGCGTTCACTTCACGCTAAACACCAGCCTGCAACGCGGGCTTTAAAAATGTCGACTCCAGGAGACACTTCATGCCCAAGTTTTTCCTCATAAAGTAAAGGTGTGCCCAGTTGTTACATTTACACTTTATAGGTTATTTAATTTAAGTATTGTCCTCTTTCAGTGAAAGTGTCCCCAGACAGGCTTTGTTTAATTTACAGCACTTTCTATAAATACAATACAGTCGGCCAGGTCTATATGCTCAAGTTCACACTATTAAATGTTTCACAATTGTTAAAAGCGTTGAAATATATCTTTGTTTAATTTACAACACTTTTAATAGCCTATACATATAGGTTATGATCGGGTTCAGACTCCTTCAGTCTATAAAAAAATAAAACATAAAATAAAATAACAATGTTCATTGCTCATAAAGCACTTTAAGTATGCCTAAATGCTTTCTTGACTCCTTCCTTACTGACCACTGAGTGACCCCTGGTCCAAGAAGCTAATACTGTATGACATGTTAAATAAAAACATTTTGTTGTTTTTTTTTTCACATATAAAACACATGTGATTCTATGCAATTCTGAGTTTTGGGGAGTCAAACCCTCACATTTCTTTGGCCCGCGTGGTTTTGCCACGACGCCGTGAGGAATGTCCCTTATTTCCAGATCTGAAAGGTGGCAACCCTACCTACCCTCAGAAGCGACCCCACATTCCCTTTGTTTGGAAGGCTACAGCCAATTCCCTTATTTTGATTTTAATAAACCAAGTGCTGGTAGTGGATGTTGGTGTCTAATTCGTGGCCAGGGGGGCATTTGTGTCCTGCAGGATATGTGACATCAAACGTTAATGTGGCCATCACCATTTTTTGCCATGTCATCGCCCTGGGCATTTTTTCACTTATGGGCTACTGTAGCTCACCCTCATGACAGCTTTTAGCTAAACGCCATTCTGAAGTGACACAAAGTGAAAGGAAATGTTCTTCTGTCGTGTCTTTTCCACATGGGCACCTGACAGGTCTTGAAGTCACGAAGAACATGGCTGTGCTCAAATAAATCAGAGGTCATCACTCAAGTAGACAGACATGCTGAGGAGTACGCAAAATACAAAGGGAGATGAATGAGAGAGGTCCGCGTCACCAATCTTGTTTACGTTCTATAGAATCGTTAATGTTTGGAACTGTTTTCATCAAGATTGAGAGGATTGGATTAGTTGTGCTTATTTTGGAACACTTGAACCCTGCAGAATACTTGATGCGGCCCAGACAGACTCAGACTCTCCAGTGGCCTCCACATAAACTGAGTTTGAGACCCCCTGTTCGAGCAGGCATGTCAAAACCGGGTAGCTGAATTACTCATTAAACAATGAATTCATGGTTATGGACCTTGAACTCTGGTTTAAAGCCAAACAAGGCCTATTTACATTACCTTTTCATTTCTTGAAATTCTGTCTTGAAAGCAATGCAATAAATGTGTACAGTAAATGGCTGTGAGTCTAGTGCAGAAGTGGTTTGAACCAACATATCAGTGGTAAAGCACAAAATAATGAGGAAAATAATGAACGTAAATAAACAAGATCTTAAAAAATAAGTATGAAATTATAAATTCCACTTAGGTGCACAAATAAATTTAACTGTTCCTAAATGCTCCATGAATCAATTTCACACCGTGTAACATTGGAGAAGAAAAGGTCAAGTGCATCTAACTTCACTGCGATGAGGTCACTTGACATTCATGACAAATACATCAAATAAAATCCACCATCTTGCCGTATACTCGAACCACTCCTTACAGGACTGAAATATTCATTTGGGTGATTTGGGTCTCAATGCGCGTCACCCAGAAGTGATGTCATTGGCAGGGCTCCAGACTATTTTTTTAATCTCGTAGCACAGTCGCCCCTAATTCAACATTTTCGCGGTGCATGCTGTAAATTGACTTGCAAAGTAAACATTCAAGTTTATTTTACTGATTCACAATGTTACTTATAATACACAGTAACTCATCCCAAAACAGATTATCGTGCCTTCTTTCGCCTTGACAGTTGTCTCACAAAATTATTTCAACTTGTTATTAGGATTTGTCTACTCTGGCAGGTGACATTTGTAAGAAAATAGGAACTGCTCATCCTATTTGCCATTGTTCAGCATTTACAAGAGTCATGTGTAACCTACAGGATAAATTTGCACACAGAACCACTTCTTTTCTCAAATTAGTCAGTCACAGAACTATTCGGTAAAATGGGAATTAAAATTTAATCCCAGAATTCCACTCATACCATGTCTGTTTTTTTATTAAATTTTCCCCCTTTCAATATAAATAAAAAATATAATATTAAAAACTCTGACATAGCCCAGCAAATATAACCATTTTAATGCAACATTTAAAAAGCTCAACAATGCAACCTCAAGAATATTCACTTTGGGATTAATATGTGCCAACTAAACTCTCACTGAGTACAACTGCTTCCAGACAAAATTCAACTTTGGCGCTGAAGATGTCAACAAAATTTTGCAAGGAGAATTTCGCACTTTTGGACATGCCAGGTAGGTTGCCTAGTTTGATTTGATGACATTGTTTAACGAGTAAAAATACAATAAATCAGTCTTTATATTGCATGCCCTGTCACTACATCGAAAAGAGATTTTGCTGGTTTGAGAACTCATCCTGCTGTCATGTTCTAACTTCCGGATGCTCGCTTACTGTGAAGTGACATCACCAAAAGTAATCACTTGCCAAATAAAATATACATAAAGTCCTGCTGAGTACAAATGGAAGGTAGCGTTCATCGAATAGATAAATGTGTCAGTCATCTGGATAGGTTTATCAGATAGAGCTACCATTGAAGTAGATCAGTGTCAGTTTATCTACTAGTAACTGATTTATATCAATGGGTAAGTTTGACTTTGTTAAGAACGATTGACTCCTTTAATGCTAAGTACGAAGCACGTTTGAATTAATTCTGCTCCTTTGTCTGTTTCTTAGCGGGTGCTTTCACTCCCACGTTGCGCACAGATCAACATTTTGCTGCTGCGTGTCTTTTTTACAAGCTGAAATAATTCCTATTTACCTTGGTTTCAACAGCCTCGAAACATACCTTGTAGTGAGCTGTCAGCACATTGTCTGACGTTGAAAATGCGAACCGATTCCAAACGAACCAACAAAATGCTGTCTCTTCAGTGAACTAGCACCTCTCTGTCAGAAAAAAAATAATATTTCATGATGCAAACTAAGCAAAAAAAAAAAAGTTATCCCAGCGGGTACGTGACATGAATTTTGATGTTGAAGTTTGGGTTTTGATGTGAGACTGATGGTGAATTGACATCAGATGCCCACTTACAGATTGCGTGGATGAAAAATTTACTTTTGGGGCAAAATGCGACCATTTCTATCAATGAGCAGCGCCTTTGATTTGGTCACATAGCTAAGGTGAGCATTCCGTCGGTTCTGATCTGATGCTCAGATCACCCATTTTGCTGATGAATGATGATTGATGACAAACTCCTCCCCCCAAAAAAGACTCACTACTCACTAATTGAAGTGGATTTATGTCCGTCAGTGTTAACATACCTAACCGGGTCAAGTACCTATAGATCATTTAGTCCATCATTGATGTAACACCTAATTCATTAACGGCAGACAAACACGCACAAATGGTCTCCTGCATGTTTGTTGGCAGTGGTGAATAAACAGGCCCCAAAGCACCTTGAATAAGTTTAATCCATTAAGTGATTTTTCACCCACACAAATCTTATCATGTGATTGTCATTGTGTTAGTGCTGTCTGAGTTGCATCTACTGAGTTGAACCTTTTCAGCATGGATGAGCGGACGGATCTGTGTTGTGCTGCTGATGCTATTTAACCATCAGTGGCTCTGTGCTTAATGGGAGTTTGTGTTGTGGTTTTCCATCCATCCATTCATCCATTTTCAAGACCACTTCTCTTGAACAGGATCACGGGGAGTTGCTGGAGCCTATTCCAACGACGGTAACTTGAGGAGGAAGGCAAACTACACCCTGAATTGGTCACCATGAGTCGCAGGGTACATATAGAGACAAAAGAAAATTCACACCCACGTTCACACCGCCACGCAGTGGGAACTGATCACTGCCCGCACACAAATCCAGCGTGTGCACCAATACACCATCAGCGAGCTGTGCTGTTATTTTTTTACTCTTAGTAAAAATATTACTTTAAAGGCAGTTGCTGTTGGCTGTTGGCTGTAAACGCCCCTCAAAAACACATAGAACTTGGTGTTTACTCAGAGGCAGCCTTAAAAGAAAAAGAAATGCGTTCAAACCTCGTTTTTCGAACGTCTCTATTCTCGACCAAATCGATTTTCGACCAAAAATTCAGAGTTTTTATGCCTCGGTTTACGACCGAAAATCGGTTCTCGACCAAACCGAGCAGACTTGAATGCATCATTTGACTCCTCTCGCCTTCCTTACACGGGGAAGAGACACTTTCTCGGTTAAATGAGGAAGTGACACTTCCTCTTGTGGTGTTTCATTGTGAGCAGACGTGTTCAATAAAGATTTTTTTTTTAAAGCGTGTGGTTTCAGTTTTCGAACTAATCGGTCTTCGAACAGCCTTCTGGAACGAAATATGGTCGAAAACAGACTTAAGACGGTAACATGAATAAATAAAAGCAAAAAGAGTGCTGTGCAGGCATTTATCAAAAAGTGCCACCGTGATAAAGCTATGGCTAACAAAACAATTACTCTATTAAGTGACAATGTGATATCCCACTCCTGGATTTGTTTTTCTAAAAAGAAGGAAAAATAAATTGGGGGGGGGTTCGAAAATACATAAAATAAACCAAAAAATGTTAACTTGGAAGGAAAATTTCTTTCAATGGAGGAGCTGTTGTCACTCTTTCCTCGTTACTTGAGATTAAAGCACAATAAGCACTTATGTTTTTGAGTCATAACTCAAGTTGCTAATTTTAGGACATGCGACTTGCTTGCCAAAAACTGGGTGTGACTCGACTGAAACAAAATGACTTAACAAGTCATCTTGTTTATAGTTTGAAATCTTTAAACTCCAAATTTTAACACATTTGCCTTTTTAGGAAGGAAAACAAGAAACGAAAAGTGGGTGTTTGTTTCATTCATGGCACCTCAGCAACCCAGTCAAGTCAAGTACAGCTTTATTGTCAAATGCGCTGTTTGTGCAACATACAGCACAGATGAAATATGTTCCCTCTCAACCAGACAAGACAACAAGAGGAGCCGCTGTGGGTGCCCGCGCCGCCATCAACGTCACCTGTTGGTGTGAAGTGGCAACGTAAATGTCAACAGCAAGGGAGCAACTCTGAAGACCATTAATTTGAATTAAAGGATTTTGTTTTGCTTGCTAAGATGGCAAAACATAGTTTGCAGAATGAAGAAAACAACTGCAAAGTCTAATTGAATTCATCAATACAAAATCCACAGACAGATAAGCTCACGTCACAGTTTACCTAGCGATATGAATATAATAATATTCAAAAAATGTGAATGTGAACATTTAAATACAGCTAAGTAACACAACTAGAGGCGGGATAATTTGTGAAAACTGGCCGAACAGTTTGTTTTGACTGTGGTGTTTTCCGTTTGCATAGTCATGCACTGTACCCTCTTTATATATACATTCATTCATTCATCTTCCGAGCCGCTTGATCCTCACTAGGGTCGCGGGGGGTGCTGGAGCCTATCCCAGCTGTCTTCGGGCAGTAGGCGGGGTACACCCCGAATTGGTTGCCAGCCAATCGCAGGGCACACAGAGACGAACAACCATTCACACCCTCACTCACAATTTAGAGTGATCAATCAGCCTGCCATGCATGTTTTTGGAACGTGGGAGGAAACCGGAGTACCCGGAGAAAACCCACGCAGGCCCGGGGAGAACGCAAACTCGCAAACACGCAAACTCCACACAGGGAGGCCGGAGCTGGAACTGAACCCGGTACCTCTGCACTGTGAAGTCGAGGTGCTAACCACTGGACCACCGGGCTGCCAATATCTATATATATATATTAGAGCTGTCAAACGATTAAAATCTAATTAAAAATGCAACTGTCATAATTAACTCAAATGGACTAAAAAATTAATCGTGATTACTCACACATTTTTTATCGTTTATGAATTTCCTTTTACATTTTTTGTCCTATTTTTCCCCCATTTTAATGCTTTCACCAACATGGAATCATGAATCAGTTTTCTATGTGCCAAATGCATATATTTACTGAAATAACAATTTAGATTTTCAATTTTACATGAACATTTTTCACTTGGAGCAGTTATTCACACATAATCTCTCACACAATAGTACTGTCCATCAACAACAGTGAAAACAATATTTTGTCACAACAGCTGCTTTAACAGCTTTTTTATAGAATCAAAACAGAGCAATATCTTCTATATATATACTGCGCGTCGTCCCGCACGCGGTGTGTCCTTCCGTCTGTCCCTTTTCAAAACGTACCTACTTCACCGCGCCGCTGTGCGCCGCCACTGCGCCGCTCAGGCAGTGGCTCACTACGATCGCGCGGGCATCTTAGCGAAAAAGTGTTGTGTACCCACAAGCATTGCAATGAAATTGTTAGTTATTTAGTAGAGCTAAACATCTCTTTATTTTCACGATAAGCAATGAAGATGAACAAAAAGTTGAACCAAGCAACAACACTTTTGTGGGCCAAAGGCCCACCTTACCAGCCTTCCGCAGGAACTAGCTGATGAGCCGCCCGGAGGGCGGCGAACCACCACCTTACCAGCCTTCCGCAGGAACTAGCTGATGAGCTGCCCGGAGGGCTGCGAACCAGCTAGTAACATTATAAAGTGCACATCTAAGGTAAACTAGTACTCAGCCTATAGTAGATTTAAACCATGGTTGCATACTTTGTTTTTCTCAAGTTTACTTTGAACACAGCAATCTGTTTCTGTATGTTTGTTGAAGAATAACGAGACACCGGACACCAGTGTTCATTATGTGCCGCTGTATTCAAAACTGCCCGCCGTACAAAAAAGCGCACGCACTTCTCCCGTGCTGCTGGGGTAAACCATTCTGAAAGGGGTGGGGGGGTCACTCCCCCTAACACAGTCAGGCTATGTTGATTGTGCTGGTCCTTCTTGTGCGGAAGTCTTTCTACAGTTTTTGTCTAGACCTCATTTCGAATGACAACACTGGACACGTTTTATTTTCACTAGGTCGCTACCACTGTCAGACAAACACAGAGAAGCTCCACCCGCTCTATTTATATGGACGCAGAACACTGTAACCTTCCACACAAAATAGTTCCAAACAAGTAACATCCGCTTGTGACGTGTGCCGCGTTAATCTCGCGAGAAAAAATTTAATCCCGTTAAAATTCATTTAAATTAATGCCTATAAAACGCGCTAAACTGACAGCTCTATATATATATATATATATATATATATATATATATATATATATATATATATATATATATATATATATATATATACTGTATATATCATTTTTACAATACTTTTCGAGTGTGATTAGTTCAAAATATGTTTTATTGACACTCCCCTTATGTTGTGACTGAGCAAGATTTTGACTTGACTTTCTCAAACCCCCCCCCCCAAAACAGGGATTTGGGAGTTCATTGACACTTGAAGGTTGTGACTTAAGACCTGCACATACTTTGTATATGACTTCCTCTCACTTGTTGTTTAGTGTTATTTCTTTCATAATGAAGTAAACATTTTTGGTAAAAAAATAAAATAAAATAATAATAATAATAAAAACTATCTAGATCAGCTGAAAATTACACACCGGTAATTGTTCTACTTGTGATCATGTGATCGGATCTACCTCTGGTACCAGATTCTTTGTATAGATGAAACCAAGATCAACTTGTATCAGAAAGGTGTGAAGAATGAAAATAAGAGCTCTCATCCATCCATCCATCCATCCAACCAACCATTTTCTGATCCTTTTTACCCTTGTGCGCTAACCAGTTGACCACCGGGCCGCCCACCTCTCATACCCACAAGCATAAAACATGTTGAGTCAGGCGTGGTGTCATCATACAGTATAGTACAGGGGGAAGTCTTTGTACTCAGCACGTGACTTGGCTGTTGACCCTCCGATCTGCATCTATGGAAACAAAGGAATGCTGCGTGCATTTTGAGGGTTCCATTGATCAAACCGAGTACAAAAAGCTTGTTTGCACCAATCTGATTAACCATGGAGCATTTTGTGTATGCATTAGTATCTGGTGAGAAACCAGCAACATTTGCAATGCTCCTTCCTCCGACTCCATGTCTCAGCCTTTGTGTGAGGGGGTCTCAAATGGTATCTTCCACAACATATGCTGTCAGAGATAAGATAAATTAAACCTCTCTCATATAAATATCTTATCTCTCCAGGCTTTCTGCCCTCAATTACCCATAAAGCCCTGCGGGTTAAACACAATCCACTAATATACCTCGATTGGACAGAGAGGAAGAGAAAACATGAACTAATTAGAAGTTAATTGTTTGAATAAAAAGGTTCATTTCATATATAGGTATGCTACGACTTCATTTTATTTTTTTATGACGGAATTGTTGCTTTCTTGAACACGGCACACAACAAAGGAAGAAATATGTCTCAATAAGAATCACTGCAAAACATTCTAATTTACAGCTTCTGGCCTCTAATGTGGTACTTAATGTTTGATGCAACTTTGGCACTTCTTTCTGTAAACTCAATGGGAGTGTGCCAACGCACCTCTTTTAATTTAGCCCAGTAGTGCAGTGAATTGGAACGATTAGGAAACAATCATATACAACACAATTATCTTGTGTTGTATATGAAAAGTTACACCCTAAACTTATACTGTACCTAAGGTGAAAAAGTTCTCCCTTTGACGTTTTTTTTTCCACTTCTGCTTGGTCTTTTCAGTAAAAATACCTTTGCAATAATCAATTCTCTTGGAGATAAAAGCATGGCTAAAATGTTCCTCGTCTGCTTGCAGCATGCAATTCTTGAATGACTTTTTCAGCTGGTAAATGGCTGTTTTAGAAGTTGATTTGATATGATTGCCGAAAGTCATGCCTGAGTCTTTTACCATCCCAAGATTTTGGACTTGGTTTTGGGTTTCGAAAGACAGTGACTAATGGTGTTTTCTAACAATCCTCTTTTCATTATTTCCGAATCCAAAAACCTTTTTTGTTTCTGTTTAACCGAAGGAATCTTTACCTCATGCAGTTGTTAATTGGCTTGAGGCAGTGACATTGCACAAAACACATTCCTCAGTACACAAAACACATTTTTGTACACAAAAATATGCTTTTGTACACAATATTTGCCAGTATTCGTATGCACAAATTTAACATCATAACGGAGGACCCCTTCCCCCAATTACTCCATTAAATTCAAGTTGGAGGATTACTAGCGTGATCAAATGTTAGCACTGACTGGAAACATTTCACAAGTTACACATACAGTACATGCTGTAAAGCTATCAACTCTATGTGTGCATGCATGCAGTATGTGTTTAGGTATTTATTTGTTTATTTTTATTAGATGATGCCGCTCCATGTGTTGGAGTAAGCGACACAATTTATACCATACCATGTCTATATGGATAGGGATCAATACTTTAGACATGCTGTGTAGTACTCCTTCATTACACTGAGGACAAATAGCACCTAGCTAAAAGTACTCTAAATCTGCCTCCACATAGTACGGTCTCATTTCATTTCATTTTATTTAGGAGCAGGCCATTTAAATCATCCTCAGTTTAATAACACAATTATGAGAAGTAGTAGAGGCGCAAAGAGTTTTGACTAAGTGTAAAAAAAAAAAGATTTATTTTTATAGGATGTGTCAAGGCATAGAGCAGAACCTGATAAAAGATTCTCCTCCCAAAAGTCATGACACAGCAAATGAACTTTATCACAGTCATTACATCCTCAACCAGGACAATATATTTTTCAATACATTTACAGTCAGTATGCAGTAAAGTACTAGAGGGCGTATTGTGGGTCAAATGGCTTCTTGTAGATAGAGTGGTCAAGTAAACATTGCAGGTGTTTTTTTTTCTCCAGTCAATATGATGTGCAGGAAAATTGTAAATAGTACTGCGATTTATCCATTTGTGTTCATATTGTATTTAATTGAAAGATGTTTGTTGTTGTTTTTTTTCTCTTTCTCCTTTCTTCTTTCCACATACATTCTTGCTGCTGGAGGCTGTAAATTTCCCCATTGTGGGACGAATAAAGGATATCTTATCTTATCTTCAATCACAAAGTAATAAAAGACCTAAAAGATTTGCAGATTGAGAAATGTAACACTCCATCTCCAACTTGACATATATGTGCAGTATACTGTATATAATAAATGAATGTATCAAAGGAAGTCCTCCACACATTCAAAGCACCAACACACATAATACTGGTTGCAGAGAGGCAAGGTTGTTTTGACTTTTTTTTGCCTCGACATTTTTTGTTTGTTTGTGAATAAGTGATTTCTAATGCATTCACTCATTTCAAATAAAGGTTCCGTTCTGCACTACAGCATAACAGACTCTCTAATCTGTTCGGGTATTTCAAATAAAGGCACGAGCATAACACACCGCTGTAAATCATCGTCAAATAGTAACGGGAAAATCCAGGTCTTTATTTTTTATGGGCTTGACAGTGAAAGGGCAAAGGCACATCGATTTATAGTATATAGTATAAATAAAGTGATTCCCACCATTGTGTTCCACCACTGTCAAGTTGTGAAAACCATACATATTGTGGCTTGTTCTGGAGGAAAATACTCTGCATCATATAGATGAAACTTAGCGGCTCTTCCACTAGAATGTTTTAAACAAAAACAAAACAAAACAAAAATGAAGGGGGAAATGATATTTTAAAAAGTATAACTTAATGACAACAGTGGTTCAGAACATAAAACTGAAAACCTTTGAAAATGTCTGTCAGAAGGGAGGTTCTTGAAGATGCCTGCATGACCAAACTGTTAAAATGGTCTTCTGCAACAAATGCAGTACCCATGCATTTGCAAAGCATTTACATGGCAGAATGCAGAGATGTGTTTGCATGTGTGCCAGTGACGAAAATTAGTTTCTCAATGTCAGGTTGGTCCAATTTGACACTCAGGAATAACCAAAAGGAGGAGACAGGAGACTCGATTCTGGTACCAGGAGGGAACGAGGAGAAGCGTTCGGTTTCAGTTCTCGGCACGTAACCCTAACGATCTCCCCCTTCACCTCCTCATTTATTGGGAAAGCTACTACATAGGTGTGTCCAACCTAAAGGTTGGGGGCTGTTGAACACACACTGAACTTGTTTGACTATGTGTGTATGTGAGTGCAATTTACGTACATGTGTGCAAATGTCACATAAACATCACGTTGCAGCTGGTGTTGATGTCTCCATTCACTGTTCACCCTTGCCTACTGTTTAGTCTTAACAGTTATCTCTTCCCAACCACGTCCTCGGAAAGGTGGTTGCGACCCTAACCTTTCATACAGTACAGCAAGCAAAAGTGATCATATAATGAAGAATATATAATGACTATAGATGTGAGTAAATAATAAAGGATATATCTTTATTGAAAGCATAAGCGTTCTTCATTGCAGGCAAAATCAACTAATGATTGCAAGCATAAGCATTCTTATTTGCGAGCATAAATTGACGATCGAATAATACGCGAATGTATGATTACTAAAAAATAATAAATCCAACATCAACCCAACCCATTAAAAAGGCACTTTTGGGTAAGACGAAAGTCAAGTTATCACATGTGTGTGCTATATGACTGCTGTCATAATGTTGGGGAGTACCTAGCGAATTACATGTGATGAATTTAATGTATCAAAATTATAATATTTACATTATTGTAATTACATTACAGGAGAATTAAAGTACAATTGCTTTTGGGAGAGAAAAAAATCATTGTAAAATCTTATTACAACATTTATTAAATACAGTACTTGTTTTCTAATGTCAACATTTTTCAGCCAAGGCCAATGCTTGTGATTTGCTTTCTTTGGATGCGTGCCATCCTACAGCTACACTAAATAGTCTTGTTATTGGTAGGACAATCATCAGCAACAATAGTGTAGGCCAATTATTTTATTACAATGCAAAGAGTGTCAGCCAGAGTGATGGTGTTGTCGACGTAGACACAATCCATGAGTCCAAGAGACATATTTGGGTACGTATCCTGCCAGCTTGTTTGTTTAGTCATGGAGGCAATCTTTGATTTTGATAGCATCTCAAAACAGAATGAAGGATGACCACATGGAACAGGTCCTGCTGCTTCGTTGTAATAAGTCAAGTTAAGTCAACTTCATTGTCAAATATGCTCTATGTGCAACATACAGCACAGATGATATTTCTTTCCTCTCAACCACAGTGCAATCACAAGAGTGAGAAGAGCCGCTGCGGGTACCCATGCCGCTATCAACAGAGCATTGAACATAAAATGACAAAATAATACAACACAACACATAACACACAGACAGTCATGCAATCTTAACCACTTTTTCTGCATACACGTTGCTGTTTGAAGCAGTTATAGATGAAAGAGGAGAGAATCCAAATATACTTTCACCTTTAACCATCACTATAACACTGATACTGATGATATACCAAAAATGAATGTCCACTGTAGTAACTGCTGTCCCTGAAAGGGTAAAGTAGCCCAACTCAATCCCTGAATGGATGTAGAAAGGTATGTCCCAAGACGTTTCTACTGATTGTGCCTAATGTACCTCATGGCAAGCAAGCAAATAAATAAATAAATAAATAAATGAACGAATGAATGAATGAATGAATAAATAAATAAATAAGTGATGAAAATGTCCCATGTAGGAGTGTCGCATGTTGTGTTTTCAGCCTTGAAATAAAGCATAGTCGTCAACCCTGCCGCCACAGTGATTGTTCACAACATGCACCATGACAACATGCCGTGGGCCGACTTCAAAATTAAAGCACTTTCCCCATCTTAACTAATTAGTACAAATGAAGCCATATGTATTAATTTGTCTATCTTTTAATTTGGATCCCTTTCAAAAATATACCGTATATCTGGGTGTAATGCGATGCAATTCTATACCAAGATGAAATGCAACTTGCAATGACAAAAACCATGTTGCCAAATTAATGTTTCATCACACAACTCCTCTACTCTATAGATTGTGCAGATATATGGTACCTAGTGAGAGTGGTGAGTATACATGTTATACTGTAAATGGATACGTTTAATTTTCTTGTCTTCTTCTGATCATTTTTTTCGAGACAAGCTTATATAAAGATGCTCACACGGACACCGGAAGCACAGCTCACTAAACCTGCTATGCTCATTAAAAATAATATCCTTCATTTTTTAAAAGTATGTCTGATGTATGTAAGTATAATATAGTGTCCTGAATCAATTCTTTTTTTTTAATTCCACAACATTATACGCTATAATGACAATATAATAGTGGATCCATGCACATACAATATTGCCAGAGCAGAAGGAGTCAGATGATTTAGAGCTGCGACATTGCTCGCATCTGGATTACCCTTGAAAAATGTATGAGCAATGACAAGAAACATTACACACATTAAAATAAAATGACATCAAGTCAAAAAATACTACAACTTGTAGGGGCTTAGTAGTTTGGTTTAGATGGGAAATTTCTCATTCCGCTCTACCGTGATTTATTGACAGACAAGAACACGCTGTTGCTCGAGGCTTGGCATTTGAAATTGATCTTGATGTCAATAGGAAATGAAAAGCTTACAGCTATCTGCTGTCCTTCCATTGTATTTAAAATTAAAAACAAGGATCTCAAGGATACCAATATTGGTCTGGTCCATAAGAGATACTGTACTTTTTTTAAACAATCAAATTTCTCTTCTTGCAGAAAGAAAACTGTGGTTCGCAAACTTGTTTTCGAGAGCCCCTCTTATTTAGGACATGAAACTTGAGTAGTACTTCCCCAAATATTGGAAAACTGATGTGAAATTGAATGGGTTTTGGGGGGGTTTTTTGCTTAATTTTTTTTTTACCTTATATTTGGAAGTTGATACAATTACTGAAGATTCATTCACTGCCTTTACGGCTCCGCTATGCCATTTACTCCATATCTCTCTTAAAATCAAAGAGTGCAGCACAGTCTGTACATTGCTTCCCGTCCATCCAGCCATCCATCCATTTTCTGATCGGCTTACCCTCACAAGGGTCGCCTGGCGTGCTGGAGACTATTCTACAGGGTTAGTACGGGTCCATAAAGTTAATAAAAATCAATAAAAAAAAATAATTTGTAAAATGATGTTCTTAATTGTCATGATTCGGTTTAGGGACCAACAGGTGGCACTGTAGGGCTCCCCCGGCAGCTGCACACCTGTTGGTCATAGATAATTAAGGCCTTAAAAGGACTCCCAGCCCGAACACTCAGTGTCGGGTCATTGTTGCTTCTTGCTACTGTCATGTTTGTTTGCTGCAGTCAGGTTTGTTTCAGTCATGTTTTGGTTGCTGTTATGTTTTATCTTCAGTCATGATTTTTGTTTGTTACTTTGGACTTTGTTTAAGATTTAGTTTTCTGTCTTTTAAATTCAATTCTTCAAATACACCCTGCTCCTATCTCCTGTCTGCTTTTTGTGGTCCACCACCACCATGCAACGTGACATTAATTGTCCATAATTTTCAGGGAAATCTTCTAAAATCCATAAAAATGAACCTGCGGTGTTCATTTCATTTGTGTATGTCATTTTCCCCACCCTTCCAATTCATAGTTTTGTCGGAACATGCAGGACCTGGCACCCGCTCTGCTTTTTTGCCGTCTCCGAATAGTTCCGACGATGATCACGTGATCACTTTGGGTCATTCCGGGAAACAACAATAGATTGACGCCATCCTGGGGCAGTGAATGGATGGTTTGGTTGCCGACTCGGCAAAAAATTACCGTATTTTCTGGAAAAATCTATTTATTGAATTTATCGATCTCAACAAGTGACAAATAAAAAATTGTCCGCTGCTATCTGCTGTGTGTGCCTCAGCTTAGCTTAGCTGTTGTTTCGGCTAGGCTAGCTTTTTGTTGTCGTAGATCAAAGCGTATTTGATTTATGACGGTTGAAACGAAAAGACGTGCGCGTGTGTACTAGGGATGTGAATCTCAGCACTGAGGACGATTCGATACACATCACGATCCACTGCCAGCGATGCGATACTTAAACGATACATGGAATTTTCTGGCGATACGATGCGATACGTTTCACCATCGTCACGATGCGATACGATTCGATACACATTAAGTTCAAATCAATGCGATCCGATACGATACAATGCAATTTGTTGCGATATTGTGCAATTGAACATGATGCAAATAAGCAAAGAAAAAAGCTTTTAAAAAGATGGAATTCAGTATGGTATTACAAAAAGGATACCACTTTATTCCTTATAAAGAGTAGAACTTGTAAAACAACTTATTTAAGCCCTTTCACAATTGGGTTTTGTGCAAAGAAAATGTAAACAATTTGACACCTGAGACTCACAGCTGTTGCTATAGTGTAAACACAAACAGACTCTCACTGAGTGTCTTATATGAAATATTCATATATATATATATATATATATATATATATATATATATATATATATATATATATATACAGTATATGAATCTATAGCGCAAGATGTCCACCCATCCACTGTAAGTGCAACTCTTTGCGCACTGTTCAGCGACACAGTAATCTCACTTCTCACTTTGTTGTACACATCGGGAATATGTTTGTAAGTGAACACAGACCTGTCTGGTATTTTATACCTGGGTTCCAAAACGTGCACGAGCTGTCTGAAACCCTCGTTGTCCACCACGCTAAGGCTGGAGGTCTTTGCATATGAAATAAGCAGTGGCCTTAGTTATAGCCATTGCGCGGTCACAGTGAGTTGCAAGGGGACTCCCAAAATAAGAGGCAATTTTTTTCTGATCCTGACCTGGTTTACCAAGAGTTTCTCCGGTGTCCGACGAGGAACTGGGCGGGGAAGCGGGAGGGAAACTTGTCGGTGATCTGGTGCCATCGGTTTAAGTGGGTCTGCATATTTGTGGTGCTGCCGTTGTATGGGTTCTTAGTGCGACATTCCTTGCAAATTACGGAGGTTTTATCAAGCTTTCCGTCTTTCTTTTCAAAGCCGTAGTATTTCCAAACATAAGATTTGAATGTTGCGGCTGCATTAAATATAGTAGTTTCCTTGCTGCTGCGTGCGCTAACTTCCATAATGTTTCGCTCGTTGTGTACTGGACTGTATGTGACGCACGGCTACCGTCCGTATTCAACACAAAACGCAAAGCAATGATGGTGCATTCATTGCGCCTAGGAAAGGGCAGATATGTGACGTTTAACATGAATAAAACGGCGATTGAATCGGATTTTACCAATACCCATCAATGCATCGTGATGAATCGCAATTTCACCGATACCCATCAATGCATCGTGATGAATCGCGATTTCACCCGTCAATCGCGTCGTACCCAGTGAATGAGCCGATGCACTCGGATCGCGGACGTGCGCATCGATGTATCGATTAATATCGATTATTTTCCACACCCTTAGTGTGTACATGTTCACACGGACGCACACAGAGCAGGGAGCAGCGGACTTTCGACTGTTGAGTTGCGCTTCGCTCGAGTGGCGTCGCTACAAATATTCCGGGACGATGCTATTTTCAAGTGGCGTGGCTGGAGAAGCCGGAGTTCCGTGTTTGGGTCGGAAAAATTGCTGCCGATTATGCATCGGCCTACTGCCGAGTGTGCAAGATGGGCATCTCCGTGAGAGGTAAAACTTGTCACAGCACACAGCAAAACAGAAGACGCGGAAGCAGGAAGTAGAGCGTTAGATCGTCACCAAGAGAGAAACGTATGGTACTCAAATTTAATCCAGCAAAATTCACAGACATCTCACGCCTTTGGTAGCATCGTGGATGTGACCGGCAGTTCCGCACTAGGACAGACGCCAACTGAGAGGGAATCGCAGTGAGGGAAGAGGCGGAGGAGGCGGCGGCGGAGGCACGGCACGGCACGCTCGACCACCAAGGCAGCGCGAGCAAGCGATAGCCAGCCGGCGTGGTTGGGCGAGAGGACGCTTCGGGACTCCGGTGGCGGTGCTGAACGGCTAATCCGGCAGCAGCGGCGGAAAACTTCGAACACTGCGGCGGTGCCGTCAGGGGAGGCCACAGGCTCACTGCTACGTCACCAACTTCCGGGTTGGCACAAAGATCACAGCACACCTCATCAACAAGCTGATGGTCGACTAGCAACAAAACCCAAAAATGCCGCCCAAACGAGGACAAGATATTAAACAGGACGAAGAATTCATGACCCTTACGCAAGTCAACGAACAACTCACGCAACAAAAAGAACTGTTCACAGCACTTATTCAGCAACAACAGGATCACTTCAAAGGATTTGTAAAGATGATACTGGATTCAACAAACACACGACTCGACAATTTTTCCAGGGAAGTTCAAGAACTGAAAACAAGTCTTAATTTTACCCAAAAGGAGGTTGATGACATTAAAAAACAACAAACGAATGGAACTGACCATTGCAAAGCCATGCAAACTGAAATCTATAAAGTATGTGACAGTATGCTTGTTTTAACTGACAAGATGGACTACTTAGAGGGACAATCTAAAAGAAATAACTTGATAATCGATGGAATTGAAGAAAGGCAAGGACAAACGTGGACCGAAACGGAGGAAAAAGTGCAGAAAATCTTCAAGGACCAACTGCAATTAAAGGAGACAATCGAGGTGGAAAGAGTCCACCGCACGGGGAGATACGAATCGGGAAGACCTCGACCAAGACCAGTCGTGGTGAAGTTTGAAAAATATAAGGACAAAACAATGATACAACAGAGAGCAAAATACCTAAAAGGCACCAAAATTTACATTAATGAAGATTATACAGCTACTGTACGTCAAAAAAGAAAAGAATTGCTTCCAAAACTAAAAGCGGCACGTGAAAGAGGGGAAATTGCCTACTTGAGGCACGACAAACTCATCGTCCACCCCCGCACCAGTACTCCAATTCAAAGGGCTCCACTTCAAGATGCTGAGAGCTGATTACCACCAGATGAAACTTAATGACTAAATACATATAGGAAACAAACAACACAAACATGGACTTTAAAATCTTTGATTACGCTGAACATAAGACATTCGATCCAGAGAACAACTTGGATCCAGACAATAATTTCTTCAATCATAATCACAGCATCACAAACTCAAAGTATTATACTGATGAACAATTCAACTCAAATGTAGAACTGAAAAATACATTTTCAGTGATACATATAAATAGTAGAAGTCTATACAAAAATTTCACCAAAATCGAAGAATATTTAACTACATTGAATAAATTTACAATTATTGCCATATCAGAAACTTGGCTTGATGATGAAAAAACAAGTGAAATGAAAATTGATGGATATGAAATGTATGCAACTCATAGGGAAGACAAAAAAGGAGGGGGAGTTGCAATATATGTAGATAAAACACTGAAATGCTGCAAAATTGAGAGCTTGACAAACACAACTGAGAATCTAATGGAATGTCTAACTTTGGAAATACACATGAAAAATGCATCAAATGTTATTTTAAGTTGCGTTTACAGGACACCAGGATCTTGTCTAGACACATTTAATAAACTGACAGATATGCTCAGTTGTTCTAATGACAAGAAAACACGAATAATATGTGGCGATTTTAACATCAACTTATTAAACCCAAATGGACACAAAAAAACAACAGATTTCATAAATACAATGTATAGCAACGGTCTATTCCCAGTCATTCTGAGACCCAGCAGAATAACAGTGGATACGGCCACATTGATAGATAACATATTTATAAATAAGATCGATCACAAAAAGGAAAGTGGACTTCTCATAACTGATATAAGTGACCATCTACCAGTCTTTGTAGTCCTACACAATTACTTTGCTAGAAAAACAAAACCAAGAACCCATACATCAGAAATAAGACTTAGAACCCAACATTCCATTGCAGCTTTCAAGTTCGACCTAGACAAGCAAAATTGGTCTGAGGTCTACACAAATGATGATCCAAACACTGCGTTTGAAGCATTTCAGTCAACCATAACCTCCTTATACGATAAACATTTCCCAGTAATTAAAGTCACCAGAAAGTTCAATGGACAAAGTAAGCCATGGATAACAAAAGGCATAGAAAATGCATGTAAAAAGAAAAACAATCTATACAAATCGTTTCTAAAATCCAGAACTAATGAAGCTGAAACAAAATATAAGACTTATAAAAACAAATTAGTAAATATTATAAGAGCTAGTAAGAGAGACCATTTTCATGCATTATTAGAGCAAAATAAAAACAATACTCAAGAAATCTGGAAAATCTTAAATCATGTAATTAGAAATAACTCTAATAAAGTAGATTATCCGGAGTATTTTATGAAGGACAAAAATACCATTATTGAGGAAACGGCAGAAATAGCAAATGAATTTAATGAATATTTTGTTAATATCGGCAGTAACTTAGCAAAACAAATTCCCGATCCAATAAACTCTTTAGAAATACATAAACAATCCTTCCACAATGTTTCTTACTGCTGTGAATCAAAATGAAATATTAAATACTGTAAAAACATATCAAAGCAAAAAGTCAACCAACTGTTTTGATATTGATATGTCAATAGTAAAACAAATTATAGAACTTGTAGTGCGACCCTTTATATATATATGCAACCTGTCATTTAAAGTTTTTCCATCAAAAATGAAAACAGCTAAAGTTATTCCAATTTTTAAAAATGGTGAAAGACATTTCATAACAAATTATAGACCTATATCACTGTTACCACAATTTTCAAAAATATTAGAACAATTATTTTCTCGTAGGCTCGATAACTTCATTGATAAACACATGGTATTAAGTGAAAATCAATATGGCTTCAGAGAAAAACGGACCACCTTATTGGCAGCAATGGAGTTTGTGGAAGCAATAGCCACTAATATAGATAATAAAGAATACACGGTCGGGATTTTTCTAGATCTAAAAAAAGCTTTTGATACTATAGACCATGCTATATTATTGAAAAAATTAGAGAGATATGGTATCAGAGGCACAGCACATAAATGGATTGCAAGTTATTTAGAAAACAGATATCAGTATGTGCAGTTCAAAAACAAAAAATCCAACTTACTGAAGATTATCCATGGAGTGCCCCAGGGGTCAGTGATTGGACCAAAACTGTTCATTTTATATATTAATGATATCTGTAGTGTGTCAAAACAATTCAAATGTGTCCTTTTCGCTGATGATACAACCTTTTACTGCTCTGGAAAAAATATGAAACAACTCCTGAAAATTGTAGAAAACGAATTGACAAAATTTAAAAAATGGTTTGACAAAAACAAATTATCTTTAAATTTAACAAAAACTAAGCTAGTTGTTTTTGGCACAAGACCAATTAAAGACCAAATTAAAATAAAGATAAATTCAATTGAAATTGAACGAGTCTATGAATATATTTTTCTTGGACTAGTAATAGATACCAAACTATCCTGGAAGCCACACATAGATAACATAAAAAGAAAAGTATCCAAAACTATCGGGATACTCCACAAAACGAAGGATGTGTTGAATAAGAGCTCTTTGTATACATTATATTACTCATTATTACTACCATATCTGACCTACTGTGTAGAAATATGGGGAAAAGCCTGTAAAACGAACACACTCCCTGTTTTAAAATTACAAAAAAAAGCAATCAGAATAATCAACAGGTCGAAATATATAGAACCCACAAATCCAATATTCATCAAATTAAACACAATGAAATTCTACGACCTGGTTGACTACAAAATTACTCAATTAATGTATAAAGCACATAACAACCTCCTTTGTCAAAATATCCAGCAGCTTTTTGAAATTAGAGAGAGCTGGTATCATCTAAGGGGCACTAATCAATACAAAAAATCCAGAACAAGAACAAACATTAAGCAAAGGTGTGTATCAGTAATTGGTGTCAATCTATGGAATAAGCTTGAAACGGATCTGAAAATGAGCAAGTCGTTGGAGGAGTTCAAAAACAAATTCAAAAGATTAGTGCAAAATAACTACATGAATCTGAATTAAAATAGATACATTTGATATACTTCTAAAATATAGTAATACAACTGTTTGTTCTTGTTTTGGAATTTGATCAACTTAACAATTGTATTCAAGGAATGCTAATTATAATGAATATCAGAAAATCGAAATACAAAAGAAGAAAGAATAACAATATATATACAAACCAGAAGGTGTAGAAATAGAATAGCAATGTATACACAAGGGTAAAAATATTTAATGATATGTAGTTTTTCATTTCTTTGTTTTGAAAAATGAAAAATCAGTTACATAATAAGGGGTAGGACTAGATAAGTTATTTACTTCCTCCTACTCCTTTGAGCATATAACTGTGATGTGTGTTTTTTTTCTCTTTTAACTATTTCTAATTTTCCTTTTATAATTTTGTTTGACCTTTGTCAACCTGTTATTGCGTGTACTATATATGCTCAATAAAACAAAAACAAAAAAAAATGGATCGCCAAGAACTTGCAAAAGAGATTGAGAGAACTAAGTCACTGTCTGCTATTCCCTAATTGTCATATCAGTTTCATATTTGTGATTATAAAGCATGTCTGAAAATAATAGGGTTGGACCATTTGGGATTTAGACTTCTGACATGCATTTCAGCTGTTCAGGTATACTGGATACTGCTAAAATTGGCAATCAGTACTACTGTTAGTGAAACCAGATTTTTCTAAACCCTGTCCAGGTGACACTTATGACCATTAGCTCTGTTCTTAGAGTTGTGTTTATTCGAAAATAAATTAAAGTTTTATATTTTCTCAATTTAATTTTTTCTTTGTGTCTTTTATTTGAGAATTAATTTAAAAGTTTTTTTTTTCATTTTCCTACCTGTGATACAGGTAGCAAAGTGAAAATTTCACATACATATGTCAAATAAAGGGTTAAGTGATTGCCTCTAAAAATAAAGATGTGCCCTACCTTTGGCAGCAATGATTTGAACACCAGCTCAGTGATATGTGGCTTTCTGTTCAGCCTGTGTATTGCTGAGTGGGCATTAAATCCACCGTGAATCCCCCACTGAATGGAGAAAATGTCCTTAAAAATGGCTAAATTTGTCCACAAAAGTCATTAAAAGGTCCATAAATAAAAAGCAAGTGGAAGAGTGGGTACACTGTTCTTGCCGTCTTTGGGCAGTAGGCGGGGTACACCTTGAACTGGTTGCCAGCCAATTTCAGGGCACACATAGACGAACAACAATCCGCACTCACATTCACACCTAGGTACAATATAGAGCATTCCATTAACTTGCCACGCATGTTTTTGGAATGTGGGAGGAAACCGGAGTACCCGGAGAAAACCCACGCAGGCATGGGGAGAACATGCAAACTCCACACAGAAGCCCGAAGCCGCAATCGAACCCTGCAACTCTGCACTGCGAGCCCACGCACGAACCAGTCGACCACCAGCTCGCCCTACATTGCTTCCCCAGAAACATAATTAATTGGTTTAGCATTAAAAGTGAAATACCAGTGTAAAGATGCTAAGTTACACTTTCCACAGCAATGGTCTATTCCCCACAGAGTGCAGTCACAAATGGTGCCATCCACACATTCTACCCATTTCCATATCCTGTTCAGGGTTGCAGGGGCCTGGAGCTTCTCCCAGCTAACTACAATAGCAATGCCACTAAAATATCGACCGTATCTTTCTTCATCCATATATGGCAGTCGAAAAATCGCCTTGGCGGAAGAGGTAACTGCTCCTACAATGCATTGCAGACCTTATGAATGTCCCCGATTTAATTTGGCTGGATGTATTCATCATTATGCAGTGATTCTCCACTGGCGGGTTGCAGACTGCTACAGAGTGTCACAGAGAACAATTTCTAGATATATTTAGTCTCACAGATCATCGGAAATTGGCATTTTGTTTTTTTTCATTAAGTCATGATGCATCGTAACATTTATACCACAACCTTACTTTGGTAACTTGCACTGAATGAAATCAGTCAGGGATGTATAGTACGGAGATCAACTGCTGAACGTGAGCCTCAAGGTAATTTCCATATTATCATGAGTCATGTTGGACCAGAATTTGGTCTTACTGCAATAATGCTGGAAGGGAAAAGGCTGCCTCTTATAAATAACAGTCAAATAATACAGTCAAAAATGAAGCACATTTCCCGATGTTGGGGTCTTTTGCTCTGTGAGTAAGTTCCAAAACTGTCCATGAGGCCTGGACTTCACCTCAATCTCAATTTCAGTTTGTAGTGTCAAAATGCCATCCTCCACTCCACACCAGTTAAGATGAATCCATCCATCCATTTTCTAATCCTCTTATACTCACAAGATTTGCGGGTGTGGTCGAGCCTGTCCTGGCAGTCTTTGGGGAGAAGTAGATGAGGTACACCCTGAATTGGTTGCCAGTCAATCGCAGGGCACACATAGACGAACAATCATTCACACTCACAATCACACGAGAGACAATTTAGAGTGCTCCAATAAACTGCCATGTATGTTTTTGGAATGTGGCTGGAAAAAGGAGTACACGGAGAAAACCCATGCAGCCAAGGGGAGAGCACGCAAACTCTGCACATGAAGGCCCGAGCTGGAATCGAACCCCGCACCCCTTCACTGTTAGGTGGACGTGCTAACTAGTCAATTACTGGGCCGCCTTGAGATGAATCAGAGTTGCAATTTTTTATGCGACTAAATCCAAAAACATGCATGGCAGGCTGATTGAACTCTCTAAATTGTCCCTAGGTGTGAGTGTGAGCGTGGATGGTTGTTCGTCTCTGTGTGCCCTGCGATTGGCTGGCAACCAATTCGGGGTGTCCCCCGCCTGCTGCCCGAAGACAGCTGGGATAGGCTCCAGCACCTCCGCGACCCTAGTGAGGATCAAGCGGCTCTGAAGATGAATGAATGAATGAATAAATCAACATCATCTTCCTGAAAAAGGGAGTAATGTATCCAACCGTTTTAAAAAAAAGTAACGTCCTTGAATTTTGCAGCTGCTAACGCTGTTGAACATGCGCGCTGAAAAGGTGGTAGATGGCGTTGTCTTGTATCTCAATCGAGTGACAAAAGTTTTGTCAATCGAATGACAAAAGTTTAAGGGCTCTAATTTCATATCCGGTGCATGTGAAAGTGCTGGGGTATCCTGACTTTACAGAGATGTCTTCATGCGAGCTGTGAGTGTACAGACACTTAAAAGAGAACAAGATAAACCACTTTGATTAGCAGCGAATCGTCTGTTTTCACGCCCATAACTGCGCAAACTGCCCTTTATTAAACATTGGTGCTCGTGTCTGAAAATTATCATTCAGTCAATCATCCTCTCAAAACATGAAAATTTGCAATATTCCGGTTGCGCAAGGTAATGTAAAAATACGTAGGAACCCAAATATGTTCATATTCTGATTTTTTAAAACTCAAATTTCTACTTTTCTATCCAGAATACCTCCATAGGAAGCACTTGTGTGGACGGTGTCTGGCGCGCAACACATTGGAAAATACACAAGCGAACAAAAACATGGCAAAAGTCATACACAGCACATAACCACACTTTTGAATCGAGGAGGAAACGGACTAATGTATTAGTGTGGTGAAAGATTTGCATAGTGTTTTTTTATTGACGGTGGAAAGTAATAAGTGGAAATAATGTCTGTGCGTGTCATGAAGTGAGACTCTATTCAAATCTTGCTTGCAGTTTAAAAACTGCACAGTCTACCTTTTATGACCATGGGAAAAAGTGCATCTCAAGGTCAGACCAGGTGAGAACCAGTTTTGTGATAATGGATTTTATCATTGATCACCAGTGAGAAAACTCTGTGTAATAGCATCTCCTTCCACAGCTCCACCAATGTTTTCATCACATCTAGATTTATGTCTGCATGTTGACGTTATTCTCCCCTGCAGTTCAATATCTGATTCATATGCAATTAGAAGCAGATGACTGCATTCCAACAAATAATTCTGCAGGCTGCAGATAGGACTCCAGCGATTGCCACACAGGTGAAAAACAGACATTGCTTATCAAAAGAAATGAAATTGAAAGAGAACCTGACTTCCCTGACAATAGAAGTGACATTGAGTTGAGTGTATATGCACAGGAAATTGTTTCTCACCGTGAGGCTAAGAAGTGAAGCTGCATGTTTTCATAACTATCGTTGACAACGGAGGATTCAGCGGGCACCACTCAGCTGTAAAATTGTTAGTTGAGAGGGCATTAGTAAACTTCAATGAATAGTGCAGAAGTGAGGACACAACGACAACTGAGATGGGCTTCTTTGGAAGCCGATTTATTTCTTAACCACGCTGTCTTTCTATGGTATTTGTACACATGTCGCGACCATATCAAGGAACTGTCAGTTTCAAAGACTACTGACAATCATGACAATTTGAAAATTTCCAAGATAGCGTTGGTTGCAAGATTATAGATGTGACTGTAATGATTCTATTTAGTTTCCTCCATGTTCCTTTTTTGTCTCCACTTGTTCTTGTCATCCGGGCTCCTCGGGTCATCCAATCAGCTCCCTCAGCCCTTTGTCTCTGTCATGATACTGTTTTGATATGGCCAGCAGGTGGCACTAGCGGACTTCGGTACGCACCTTCTGCCAATCTATAATTTATGAACTCTGTATTTAAGGTCTCTTCTGCTATGCACCTGTGTCGGAATATTGTTTTCTGGTATTGCTAGTCTCGCTGCTCATGGACTATTTGACTATTGACCTAGTCGTGTTTCGCGTTTTGCACTCTCGGTACACCTGCTTTTTGTAAGTACGATTTTGGTTTTGTAATTTGGCTTTTCCCTCGCGTGTATTTTGATACATTGTTTTAGTTTGTATTGGCGGTCTTTAATTTTCTCCCTTGCCTTTTGTGCAAGCGCTTTTTGTTATTCGTTTCTGTTCTCTCTGGTCCTTGTTTTGACCAGCGCTTTATGTTACCTCTTTGTCGGTGCAATTATAAGAATTAAAACCTATTTTTGTTTCGGAGACCTTGTTTACGTCTACGTTTTTGTGATCCAGATTTAACTCGGCTTGTCCGAGTCGTGACAGTCTCATCCAGGTGTTCCTAGTTGTCTCGTCAGTTTGTTTGTACCGTAATTTCCGGACGAAAAGCCACAACCCATTTGTCACACCCTTTCTACTCTGCTCCTGTTTAAAGATTTTTCCAACGGCCACCAGGGAGCGCCCGAGCAGAAAAGGCAACAGTAAGGCGCTATCGTGTATCACAGTGAAAACAACAGGGCATGAGAGGGCGCACTTCACCTGTGTTTTGAGCCAGACTGCAATCTGAATGCCGTGTGGCTGAGTCTACGACAAACGTGACCTAACACAAAATAATTTTTATGAAGGCTTTATTCCCGACTGAACAGAGAATGTATAGCATTAATAAAATAAAAGACTGAGGTATGTCAAATGGGACTAACAAATAGAAAGTATCCAAATAGAGACAACAGTAGTGGCTTGTGAGCACTTTCCGACATATTGTATGTACCTCAACACGTGGAAAACAACTAATCTCCCCTGCTTCACGGCTGTTCACACGACCCCCCATGCGATCCCGTTCAAACTCCCAAACGATGATATTTTACTCTTCATATCAGCCGAGTTGCAATGCCGACTTCAGATACATTAGCTCTGAATAAGGACAGTTCAGCGTTCATCTCACTCAAAGGGATTACGAGGAGTAATTAACAGAGGGAAATACGGAAAAGCCATGCTAATTCAGGCCTGAGGATTTCACGGTAACGATCGTTTGCGGTAACGTGTCGTTTCGGTGGGATAATTTTTCGGTAACGAAAAATCGTCTCCCATAAAAATCACCACTCACTAGTTGACTGTACTCAATCGAATCGCTCCTGTGTGATCAATGCAATTTCACTGTGTTTGTATGTGTGTTTATGGTGTGATATGTGAGTGTTTTTCATCTAATCTACTTTTGTGTTTAGTTTTTTTTCCGGGGTGGAGGGCGGAACAGATAACGTTATGTGCGAATGTGGGTTGCTAGTTTAGTCTGCACGCTGAGAAAGCGCGTGGATGACCGAGTGAGATGGTGGCGAAAAAAACAGAGGAAGGTGTATTACTTACGGGATGGGAATGCCAGTAAATTTTTGTATTCGAAACATCAGAAGAAGGGCGTATCACTAAGCTCATGTGTGATGTATGCACAAAACACAAAAGAGGAATTTGATGGCAGGCACGATTCCAAGGCAAGCCATTAGATCTAAAGGCTAAACGCTATGAAAAATATGAAAGTCTTAGTTATTCTATAATTTACTAGTTGTAAACATGGTAACTTTGTGAATAAAACATTCATCACAAGGTGTAATAATCCTAATATTAACTGTCAGTGTTGTGTACGCATATCCTCCTGACTACCAGTAGTTCAAATTTGTCCTCTGTAGAGGACATTTGTGAACCTAAATACCGCCCACCCAGTGCATCCAATCGCATTAACTCCTTTTGTTACTCCAAATAGGACATTTAGTGCTTTCCAATGATACCAAATTTGTAGGGGTTAGAAAAAGTAAGAAAATGGCTTCCCTCAGTGCAAGCACTTTTTATGGGAAGAGGAAAAGTAATACATTTTACCAAACACATTTTGTCTAGAAATGCTGTTGCCATTTTATTTATAAGACTCTTATGCACACGTAAAGTGTTGTTTGAGTTGTTGTAAGTGTATTTCAGCCTGTTTAAAAAATGTAGTGGTATTTCAAAAATTTCTTTTGGAGTAGTCCAATTACTTCACATACATTGGGGAATTTCAAAATAAATGTGATTGGACAACATTTTTTTCCCTGGTAGTCCGGAGGATATGTGTTACCGATGGCCATAGTATTTCATAGTAATTAATATATGAATGATTACCAATAAATTAATCTTTGCAGTGTGAGAGTGGAAAAAATACTCTGATTTTGTGGTCTGCTGTATTCATGATGCCAAATGAGTACAATAAAACTGTTAAACAACATATTTTGATCCATTTATTTTATTGAATAAACCTGGAGTACAGAGCTGCTGAAGGAATATTAATGCATAGTTTTCAAACATTTACCCTTTAAATATTTACTTTTGAATATGACAATTCTTGATTATGAATATCAGTCAAAATAGAAAAATGGGTTCCCATGATAAACGTTTACAGAACCCAAAATTAGTTACCGTGGTTTCCCATTGGGTAATCCAACGGAACCGAAAAACGGGTTCTGTGAATTTTTGATATCCTCAGGCCAGTAATTGCTAAAATCCTTATCCTAATGCTCCCTTTAAACACTGGAATCAAAAGTGCTTGGGTGACTGAGTATACTTCAGAGAGGTCTCACTGGAACCA
This sequence comes from Hippocampus zosterae, assembly GCF_025434085.1. NCBI lineage: Eukaryota > Metazoa > Chordata > Actinopteri > Syngnathiformes > Syngnathidae > Hippocampus > Hippocampus zosterae. The sequence continues at coordinate 20,764,141 of NC_067462.1, read as the reverse complement.
CGTTAAAGTGCAGCGTATCCAACTTTGAACAGCAAAATAGCAGGCAATTTAATAAGTGTCTGGAGATAAAATTTTACAAAATAATGCTTCACACTCAGCTAAACAGGAAATGTTACTGCATCCCGTACGTTAACCTTGGAGGAGTGGCCAAGAAGATTAGAAGTATATTAATATTGGGCATAAGTGATTCAAAAAAAGGATGGATATAGTATATTATCGTATATTTGACAATACGGTCTTCAATTTTGATTTAGATTTTTGAGATCTGCACATAAAATGTTTTCAAAATGAATATTTTTATTATTTTATTTTTAATTCATTTCTGTCAGAAACTTTCTTTATGCCTCTCAATTAGATTGATATCTACATTTGTACAAACATGTAGACTACTTTGTTTCTGGTTCAATTTGATATAAAATAGCCAATATTGTGATCAAGACCTTTTTATCCATATCTTGCTGGTTGGCAGTCAAATGCGGAGCTCATAAAAACAGACCACATTGTCGCCCACATTCACACTTGGGAGATAAAGAGAACATGGAAATCCACAGAAAGGCCTGAGCCAAGATGCATGCAAAAATGATTTGCAAATGTGTTCCGCATTTCCAGGTTCAGCTGTAACTCAGTGCTCGGGGACTTTTCCACGGGTCGATTAATTGATTTTTTTCTTTTTTTTGGTCTGACTTTTCTCAGGCTAAGTGATGATTGACTCCGTGTCAGCCTCACGTCATACACTTTCCTCTGCATTCTATTTGTCTCTGGTCGATATCATGTCATGGGCTGTCGGGTATGTCATATGTGGTTGCGAAATGCTCCCTGTCTATCATTCTCATAGCATCCATTATTGGACTTGTTAATTATGTCCCCCCCCCCCCCATCCTGCTTTACAATATCTCTATTTACCTTGATTTGGAAATATTTTTTTTAGATTTTCCTGCTTACCATCCTGTCATTGCCTGCATCTATGCACTTGCATCCACCTGCCTTTTTGTGTCGACACTGTCAGAATATGTTGAAATCGCATGTCTTAGTTGGACCACACTCAAACCCGCCCCCAGACTTCAGCCCGGCGCAAAGCGTTGTCTGCAGCAGAAATAGAAAGGAAAAGGAAATTGATCCTCATTTTAGGTCCAAAGTGTTTGTGGCTCTTGTGGTTTCTTTAAAGAAAGGGGTTCAAATGCCTCTTTAGTTACCCACCCCAGTGCACTCTCTCCCTCGTCACTTACCATACTGTAATTGTGCCTTACATGGATATTCTTTGAAATTTAACCGTATGTTAAGAAACTGCAATAAATCGTCACCCTCATTTTTATTGACATCTCTACTTATCCTAACCTCAATCTGTGAACATGTTAAAATGATTGCTTTCATATTCCAATTTCCGGCATTACGTTTTCTCTCCAAGGAAGCGCTTACAACTGAGCCTTGTGTTGTTTAATGAGGAAAAACAACTTGTCCATATAGTGGGGCGATCTTTGTGATATTTTCAGCAGTTGATGTGGGCAATGGCAGAGATGTCCAAATCTATTTTTGTGTCAGCTTATTGCCGTTTTAAGGCAGTAATGTAAACCTTTTTGTGCTTAAGGGCGGCCCTGTAGTCCAGTGGTTAGTACGTCGACTTCACAGTGCAATTCCAGCTCTGCACTACCGGTGTGGAGTTTGCATGTTCTCCCCGGGCCTGCGTGGGTTTTCTCCGAGTACTCCGGTTTCCTCCCACATTCCAAAAACATGCATGGCAGGCTGATTGAACACTCGAAATTGTCCCAAGGTGTGAGTGTGGGCGTGGATGGTTCTTCGTCTCTGTGTGCCCTACGTTTGGCTGGCAACCAGTTCAGGGTGTCCCCCGCCTGCTGCCCAAAGACAGCTGGGATAGGCTCCAGCACCCCCTGTGGCCCTAGTGAGGATAAAGCGGTTCAGAAAATGAATGAATGAATGAATGACTGCTTATGTTAAGCAAGACTGTCTGACCCATGTGCCAGTCTGCCACAGTGTCACAAGGTTTTTGTTATTTATTATGATGTACATTACACTGTGTCACACAAAAAAATTGCAGGTGAAATGTGCGAGACTCTCGGACACCAAATTTGACATATTTGTCGCGTAAACGTCTTTGCCACCGATAATATTATTTTCAGAAAGGCCATGATAGCCTGTTGCAGAGAGGGCTGGCCATCAATCAGACCAAATCACACCATTATTTCTTTACATTTTTAATGTTTTAGTGATAAACAACTCAACGTAAGTATTTCACAACCAAGGTTGTCGAAAACGAATGAAAAAACTAAATTTTAAAAAACATTTTCATGAAGGATATAAAAATGCTTTTTACAACAAAGACTTAACTGAAACGACACCTCTGTAAAACTAACAAAAATAATAGCAAAAATGCCCTTAGATTGTGTCTTTGTCAATTAATATCATATGAGCTTTCAGGGTTTATTTTAAATGTATTTGGCATGACTGTACTTCCATAGCTATAGAAGAACCACAGTCAAAGATTTCAGAATTGTAGTTTACTTTCCCTTATTGCATAATACTGAGAGACCTCTTGTTTTTAATCTCGCTTGACAAATACAGGCCGATACAGCCTCTTATGGCCCGTCCATGGGGACGGTCTGGCCTCACTTCAATTTGCTCGCTTTGACTCTGTCGCAAGCACTTCACTCGTTCATTGTGAGTTGGGAAATGGTATATTATTGGAAAATGTTTTGAGCGAATGTGAGCTTTTGAACAAAAAAAAACTGAATTTTTTTCAGTAGACTGGCTTAAAATTCAACTCAGTAGAACCAACATACAGTGCTCAACATTAATAACTTCTCGTTCCTACCGACTGCTGTCAGGCTGATGAATAAAAAATAACAATCATAATAATAATAATAATTAAATTATTTGAAGTAAAATTGTAAATAGTACTGCGATTTATCCATTGTGTTCATATTGTATTTAATTGAAAGATGTTTGTTGTTGGGTTTTTTTTTTCCTCTCTCTCCTTTCTTCTTTCTACATACATTCTTGCTGCTGGAGGCTGTAAATTTCCCCAGTGTGGGACGAATAAAGGATATCTTATCTTAACTTGACACCCCTTGAAATGATATTGTCATTACATTCTTTATTTCCTCTAGAATTTAGTTTTGCTTGACTTTCATCAGTCCATAAACACTTCTGGAATATCCATCCATTAAAATAATGTTGCCCATGAGAAAATTTAACGGTGTCAATTTCGAGATTGTACAGGTATCTCACGTCAATGCAAAATTGGAAAAAGGCTAAGGTTGCTTCTTTCTTTACTTCTCCCTTCCTTTTGGGCCCAAAATCAGATAAGTACTAAATGACAAAAAGGCTAAGAGTGAGACGGCGCCAAGCTTGTTCCGACCATAAGGTCACTCACATAGAACAACAAATGAGTCGGCTTTTATGAGACCTGGGCTTGCAAAGAGGTAGTTACACAATGTCATACTTGTCAATGTCAAAAGAGTCCTTTTATTCGGCCCGGTTTTCTTACATTTACATTTCTTACAGTGGATTTTAACAATCAGGAACAAACGATGCAGAATAAATGGGTGTTTCATGCTCCGTTCATATTGGCGCCTGTATGTGGTGTCATCTCTTTAGGCAACCAAATTACCAACTACAAATACTTGACTTACGACCACCAACTTAAGACTTTTTAAGATTTATGTGCCATCACTTGTTCCTTTTTTTTTTCTTTTTGTTGCGAGACAAAATTTTATTTATTCGAGAGCTTTAGTTGAAACACAAAAATGAAAACACTCACAAGGAGCATTGAGGAGATATTCATTCATTCATTCATTCATTCATTCATCTTCCGAACCACTTGATCCTCACTAGGGTCGCGGGGGGTGCTGGAGCCTATCCCAGCTGTCTTCGGGCAGTAGGCGGAGGACACCCTGAATTGGTTGCCAGCCAATCACAGGGCACACAGAGACAAACAACCATCCACGCTACACCTAGGGACAATTTAGAGTGTTCAATCAGCCTGCCATGCATGTTTTTGGAATGTGGGAGGAAACCGGAGCACCAGGAGAAAACCCACGCAGGCCCGGGGAGAACATGCAAACTCCACACAGGGAGGCCGGAGCTGGAATCGAACCCGGTACCTCTGCACTGTGAAGCCGACGTGCTAACCACTGGACTACCGGGCCGCCCTTGAGGAGATATACTGTGTGTAAAATAACCAACCGGCACTGGAGTCAGAGCTCCACACATCATTCACGAGCCCACACCCCCACTTAAAGGGACATGCATACACTCCTACACAACTGTATGTGTGGGATTTATTCAAGTAAATTTACCAAACTTATAATGCCATTGCAATAACATAGGCAGTGTTAAACATTTTGTCGAATAGATGGCTTGGCAGAGCAAATGAAGGCTCGAGAACAAGAGTGTTCAAAATGGTGTCCATGGGTGAGCTGTAGCTTGGGGTCCAAAGAAATAATAGGCAAGTAATTATATCCCATCAGTTTTGTGCACAATATGGGCGCACGAATAAAACAAATACTAAGCCCACCCCTACTACCTTTAGCTTTGGAGCAGTTAAAAGCTTTTTTTCTTTTCATGCAATGTTGACAACATCAGAGCCAAAGTATGCCATTCTGTTGAGGGAATATTTTACTGACACCGCGATCTTGCATGCACAACGAGACAAAAAAAAAAACTGTCTCTGCACTCAGTGAGGAAAGATTGTTTGTGTTTGTTTTAAATTGCATCTGAATATTTCTCTTTGTCCATAACAGCATAATTTTGATTGAAAGTCTATTTATAATGAATAAAGGCAGCTACAGTATTTCTTCCTTTCATGATCCAGGTGTAGCACATTTTTTGTTGTTGTTAGTTTTTTTTAACAATGCTGGAAAACTGTTTTTTTTTCTAATTGATGCATCTCTTCCATTGTTCATTCATTAATTCATTTTCCGAACCGCTTTTATCCTCACTAGGGTCGCGGGGGGTGCTGGAGCCTATCCCAGCTGTCTTCAGGCAGTAAGCGGGGGACACCCTGAACCGGTTGCCAGCCAATCGCAGGGCACAAATAGACAAATAACCATTCGCCCTCACACTCACGCCTTTGGACAATTTTGAGTGTTCAATCAGCCTGCCATGAATGATTTTGGAACGTGGGGGGAAACCGAAGTACCTGGAGAAAACCCACACAGGCCCGGGGAGAAAATGCAAACACCACACAGGGAGGACGGAGCTGGAATTGAACCTGGTATTTCTGTACTGTGAGGTCAACGCGCTAACCACTGGACCACCGGGCCGCCCCTCTTCCATTGTTTATTTTAAAAAATAGTAATGGAAGTATATATATAAAATTTTATGAAAATACGGGTCATAGTTTTAGAAGTAGTACTTGTCACACAGTAAGACAATAGAAATTCATAGAAAAAAAAATGCTCATTCCACATCATGCACCGTGATGGATAAATAATTGACAATCAAATTGTAGTCCTTTGTATCATAATCAAATCAAACTGAGTGGTGGCTATATATCTATATTGACACTTCCAGCGCATGCACTACTCACATTTTGTCTCAGTGGCTTCAAGTTGCAATTGCTGAACAATAGATTCCACACAATCTCAGATATCATCCATCCATCCATTTTCTGAACCACTTCATCATCACTAGGGTCGCGGGGGGTGCTGAAGCCTATCCCAGCTGTCTTAGAGCAACAGGCGGGGGACACCCTGAATCAGTTGCCAGCCAATCGCAGGGCACACAGAGACGAACAACCGTCCACACCCACACTCACACCTTGGGACAATTTGGAGTGTTCAATCAGCCTGCCTTACATGTTTTTTGGGATGCGGGAGGAAACTGGAGTACCCGGAGAAAACCCACGCAGGCCCGGGGAGAACATGCAAACTCCACACAGGGAGGCCAGAGCTGGAATTGAACCCACAACCTCTGCAATGTGAGGTCGACGCGCTAACCACTGGACCACCATCGTTAAAAGCAGCCACTGGTTAAAAGAGATTATCAAGGTGCAAGTCTCAACTGTAACCACAGAAATTGTGACATTTTTCGCCTTAAGCGTTCTCGATTGTTGGTTGAAGACGAACCAGTTCTAAGATATGAAATGAGAATCTGCTGTAATTCTTAACCTCGTTCGATCGAACCCAAGGGTTCGGTGAGTCAGTCTCAGGGGTTGGACAGAGCCTCTGCCATGAAGGATAAGACACATCTGACTCAATGGGTCAATTAATTATGACACACCCGCTCGGCCATCACTGGCTGGTTCATTTTGTGCACAATTGAAAAACGTATACTTTCATTCATTCATTCATTCATCTTCCGAGCCGCTTGATCCTCACTAGGGTCACGGGGGGTGCTGGAGCCTATCCCAGCTGTCTTCGGGCAGTAGGCGGGGGACACCCTGAATCGGTTGCCAGCCAATCGCAGACCACAAGGAAACGAACAACCATCCACGCCCACACTCATACCGAGGGACAATTTAGAGCGTCCAATCAGCCTGCCATGCATGTTTTTGGAATGTGGGAGGAAACCGGAGCACCCGGAGAAAACCCACGCAGGCCCGGGGAGAACATACAAACTCCACACAGGGAGGCCGGAGCTGGAATCGAACCCGAACCTCTGCACTGTGAAGCCGCGTATACTTTCAAATGATACTAATTCTGTTTACTGTTTTCAGTTTTTAATAAATACAATTTTTTCTGTATTGAATTTGTAAAAAAACAAATCATATTTTTATTTTTGCAGTAATGAAGAGTTCGGTGAATGTGCATATGAACTGGTTGGGTTCAGTACCTCTAACAACTCAACTCAACTGTATTTATAGAGCACTTTCAAACAGCCATTGCTGCACACAAAGTGCTGTACATGGAGCAAGGTTAAGACCCACTGTTCTGTACGTAACCTTGGCAACCTAAGCAGAGGTATTGCTTCGTCTTTGGTTTACAGATGGGAAAAGAGGTAACCCTGAAATATTCCTCTTTACATATTTAGGGACCCTTCCTCAATGCGTTTCCTTTTTGTTATTCCTTCAGCATTGCCATGCAACTTTGATGAAGAGGAGCCCTGTTAAGAGCCTGTCATCAAGTTATGTATACAGACTGTGGGTTGACAGAGGCTGGGATAGAAATAGCTTTGGCTCGGATCAGCCATGAACACAAACATGATGCAAGCTCCCTGCAAAAATATTATTAAATCATTTTACCGATGCATCGTGAAGGCTGTTTTTCAATCTGTGAGCAAAACAAATTTGCTCAAATGCACCACTATTGGACATTACTGTTAAGTTTCGTTGAACTGTGATTATTATAATTGATTCATTCTACCACCGACATAACTTTAAATATTATACTTGTTTCAAGTATTTTCAATACTGCAGGGTGCTGTAGCCAATCCCAGCGATTATTTCTTTGTGCGAAAGAAATAAATTACATTTGGACCAACAGTGTTTTGATAAATGATCAATAATTTAAAGTTGATTTGGTGTGCCCAGTAGATGAAATGTGCAACAGACATCTGCAAGCCTCTGACTTAAATGTTTGTTACATCAACAAGCACCATTAAGGGCATCACTATAACGGTGAGCACACAGCCGCATCCCTGAGCAAGTTAACACTGCTCCTGGGTAATATCGCATGCAATCTTCTGAAATGGCCAATAGGTTGTGTTCAGTGAGCATTACGTATATAGTAGTGAAAAAAAAATCAATTCCATCTCATTCAGCCAAAGAAACATCACAAGGAAGAGGGTTGGATTTCTTCGAAGGAAAAAAAAGGCTCCAAAGCTCAATTAAATTCAGAGCACCCAAGACATACTTGTCTACCTCTCAGAGGAAATACTATGGTGAAAGATATGAGCGTGGAGTCATTTCTAAAATTAGGGAATGGCACATTGACCCAAGTTAGGAATACCTGAAGGGACAGTGACAGCACTTAGACAAAGCAAACCATAAATTAACGGTGGCACATTGAGGAGTTTCGTGACAAAACAAGTATACTGTATTACCTAGATGCACTTTCGAGCCCTGACATCAAACCCGATTTCTTGTCATACAACAAGTAAATAAGAGTGGAGAATTATACTTGAGTAGAGGTACAGTAAAGATGACAGTTTAACCTTCTACCGAGAGTCCATTCAGTGCTTTTGGACGATGACTGCCGAGCACAACCTACGATTGGAAGCTGCTGTGCATATACTAAACCTCGAACCCCGTATGAAGTGATTTTCCTGATATGTTCCCTCCCAAGGTGTCGGGGGCAGCTGACAGGAGGCAACGGCTGAATTACAATGCGTCCTGCATAGTCTCCCCTCCAGTGCCCCTCAGCCCGATCAGCATAGTGCACGGACCCCCTTGCTTTTATCATTTCATGTTACCCACTTGCGACAGTTTTACAGCGAGCTCCCCGCTCAACTGGCGAAGGCGTTTCAAATGCGGAGATGCGTGAGCCTAATTAAAGGATCCTGACCTGTGCTTCAAGATATTGACGTTGGATGGAGATTGAATGTTAAACGGTAAAATGGTGTTTTCCGTGCAGTCTGCGTCCGCAAAACACGACTGAGTAAATCTACGTGATACGAGGTCGGGTGTTTAAAGTGCTAAAATTAGAGGGGTGCGCTCCAAATAAATGCCACTTGCCCACCTCATCCTGCTGCGGTTGATTCTGCCTCTGATTCGGTTGTTCCTTGGTAGCTGTCATGGCAAAGTATTCCGGATAAGTCCCGATTTATCGCTGCAGGCAAACGTCCGGTTGCTTGGATTCCGAGCAAAAGAGGAATGGACTCGCCTCCTCGTCAACTGGATGGTTAGATTTGCGAATGCTGAGGGGTTATTTCGTCACCAGCGAATCGTGTGGGTCGCTCGAGAGAGCATCTGTGGAGGAGCCCACGCCGCCCGCACTCTCACATCAGCCTCTTCTCAAAGGGGGGAGAGTTTTGGACACACTCATCACCGAATCAAACAAAGCCAATGTGAAAAGCATTTTAGCTGGCTTTTGGGGCGTTTCATAAGTTTACTCAGGGGTGCGTCTGCTTCTTGGAGAAGATAGAAGAGCAAAGGGAAGATTGGCCACGAGTTGGAACGGAATTAGCATTGTAATTTAAACGACCAGGGTCACCAACGTGGTGGAGTAGCCGGCTGAACTGTTCTCAAAATGGCTCACCGTCACAGGTGATGGGGCTTTGAGATTTCCTGTGATTTTTTTTCTTTGTAGAAGCGATCATTTTAAAGATGTGAATACTGGCAGAGATAAATGGAAATTAAGTGTTGCATATTGATTTTTACATTTCCTAATTATTGTGAAAAATAATGATCACTGTCATCATCTAAATCACTCGTCCCCAACCGCCGGGTCGCGGACCGGTACCGGTCCCCAGGTCATTTGGTACCGTGCCGCACAGAAAGAATAAATAACTTACACTCCTTCCGATTTATTCATTTTGGAATATGGAAGATGTTTTATTTTGAAAAAATTACCGGATTCTATGTTATATCGTTCTCCAGTATGTCACTCTTAACACAGGTGAATGGCGCTTCTCGGTCGCATAAAAAAAAACCAAACGTCTTTGAAAAGTTTTTTTCGGGAAGGGGAAAAGGCTCAGCCAGTAGACGGAAGAGGAGCCTACGACTTTCAAGAAAGAGAAGGCTACATTTAATAGGCAGTATCAGGAGTCCTATTTCAAATACGGCTTTATCTCAACGGGAGCTTCACACGCACCAAGCCTACTCTGCATAATAAGCAGTGATGGTGAATCATATTTTTCATGCGCTTTTTATTTGTGTAAGCTTTTGTTAAATTGTTAATTATTATCATTTTATATTTGAGCATTATATTCTTTTATGTTACAGTTACCTAAATTATATTCTGTTGAATAATTGCTGAAATATTCTTATGTTGCTTGCATCTGATTGCCGAAGAAAAGCAGGAATTGTTTTTCATTTCCGGAAGGAGGTCTGTTCGTTCCAGAGTTACGGAGCAGACGTTGGAAAATAAAAAAGCTGTGTTCAAACAAAGTCCATCTCTCCTTATTGCCCATTCCTAATGTAGAGCCATCCATCCAAAACCTATGAACCCCTCAATTTACATTTGCAATGTATCTTATTTTGAAGGCATGTTTTAACCAGAGAATGTTGCAGACGTTCCTTGTGTCGTGATTCGTGTTTATTATTATATTTCAAAAATACCACACTTTTCATGCAGGTCATATCATATAATATTGCCTTAAAGGCCGGTCCCTGAAAATATTGTCTGACATGAAACCGGTCCATGGGGCAAAAAATGTTGGGCGCCTCTGATCTAAATGATTATCATTAGTTGATAATATTAGCATAGAATTATAACAATTTTAAAGGTAGTTTGAGCAATTGTGTTTTTTCAGAAGTATGTATGAAACTGATGGCTCGTTACAGTAATCATTACTCAAGGTGTAACTCGGCTTCACAAAGGTTGGTGACCCGTGCGGCTTAGACGAATACAAAATAGGCTTTTGGCTAAAGAGTATACACAAGAACAAGACAACAGATTTGAGAGCTAATTGTTTGAACATATAAAATAATGTTGGCAAACAGGCTTCTTGTTCTGGTTGAAACATTTGACATATTTAAAAATTATCTTAATAAAGAGCTTTAAATTTGGACATGCACACTCCACACAGGAAGGCTGTGGCAGGAATCAAACCACTGACTTATATCAGTGATTGCCCTTCTCAACTTGTTTTTTTAATTATTATTTTTTCGTCTTCGGATTAAAGTGACATGGAATCCTTTAGTCAAATATGTGAATCATGTTGTGATCTTCACCTTAAACCATCCAAAGGTGGGAGGGAAAGTGGTGATATTTAAGTTGGCCAACCTGTGTTTTGTCTTGCTTTTGCTTAATTAGTTGTATGCCCTATATTTTGACGACCCAAATGTGCTTGAAAAACACTTTTATCTTACTTCAGAAGGCAAAGCTCACGCTCGTACCAAAAATTCAAATAATTTCACCATGTACATACAATACAATACAATACAATTAAGAAAAGATTAAGAAAACCTTTATTAGTCTCGCAATGGAGAAATTCCAGATTCACAGCAGCAAAGTTATGAAAGGAAGAAGTAGAACAACAAAAAAATAGGAGCTGCTGGAAAGGCAGCCACTCTCGCGGCGCCATTTTGAAGTCAAAATAACAAAAATAACACAAGACAACACATAGGACAGAGACAGTCGTGCAATCTTCACCACTTTTCTGCATACACTTTGTTGTCTGAAGCAGTTATAGATGAAAGAGGAGAGGATCAAAGTGTCCTTTCACCAGTGGATCAGAGACATCATGCTGAAAAATGTGCACACGTCTGCTACAAGCAAAGTTTTGAAAGCAAACACGAAGCTGTAGCGTCCATTGACGAAAAGAGATTAGTTCACTTCTCCTGTCCCACATAATCCGCTTCAAACTCGAAGCCGCGACTCCCAGCTCCAAATCCGCATCGGCACTCCGCGCCAACGCTCCTTTCTTCTCATCGTCGGCTCCTCAAGACCTCCATCCATCCAGCCGCAGACCGTTCAACAGCAACGATCTCTCCGCTGAACAAAGCGGGGCTGTGAAAAAATGCTGCCCATTACAGGCGCAAGACACAAGCGCCCCGGGACTGTCCAGCAACGACAGTCAAATGGCGCCGACATTCCTCCAGTCAAAAACAGTGCTGATATACCCATGCTGCCGAGAAGGCGCAACCACCAAGCACAGAGTCTCCTCCTTGATGAATGTCGTGGCCAAAAAATGCTGAAAAAGGTCCACATCAAGTCCACACGACGTAACAACAAACACAAAGTGACAAAAGAAACACAAGAACAACAAAAAAAGCAAGGCTCATGAGAGCACTTGCTGACGGCTGCCTACTCGGGCGCCATCTTGACTTCAATACAATACATGCTGATTTATATAGCGCTTTCACAACAGCGGCAGCTGTAACAAAGCGCTTTACAAAACAGTTAACATAAAGTAAAATAATAAACACAACACATAACATAAAACACGGACAGTCGTGCAGTCCTAACCACTTTTCTGTCACACACTTTGTCGTTTGAAGCAGTTTGAGATGAAAGAGGAGAGAATCAAAGTGTCCTTTAACCAGTGGATCAGAGACGTCATGCTCAAAATGTGCACACGTCGGCTACAAGCTAAGTTTCAAAGTCAATAAGAAGCTGTAGCATCCATTGACGAAAAAAGAGATTGGTTCACTTCTCCTGTCCCATGGAAAACCATTTCAATTCCAAGCGGCGACTCACGGTTCCAAATACGCATCGGCGCTCTTCGCCAACGCTCATCTCTCCTCATCCTCAACGTCAGCGGCCATCCATCCAGCCGCACCAACGCCAACTGTCCAACAGCGCTGACATAGCCACTGAACAAATCGGGGTTGTGAAAAATGCTGCCCATTACTGGCGTAAAAAACAAGCGCCCCAGGTCTGTCCAGCACCGACAGTCAATGGCGCCGACATTCCTCCCAATCAAAATCTGTGCTGGTACAGGCGTGCTGCCAAGAAGGCGCAACCACCAAGCACAGATACTGCTCCTTTGACGAATGTCGTGGCCAAAAAGCGCTGAAAACAGTCCATATCAGGTCCACACAATGAAACGACAAACAACATGTGACAAAACAAAAGACAAAAACAGAAAAAAAGAACAAAAAAGCAAGGCTCTTGAAGAGCACTTGCCGAAGGCTGCCTACTCGGGCGCCATCTTGGGAAAAAAAAATGTACATGACAAACTATGGGCAGGACGATCAATTCCAAGTGCCTGGTCAAGCAACATTCACTGCTTTAAGATCTATTCGTGTCAGATGGTGTTTGTTTTACTGGTTAGGCAACAAGGGATCTTGAAAGTTAAATTAGACATTTAGAAATGTCTGCGATGTGAAGTATATATGTGAGTTTTGGAGTCTGACTGTTATTTTTTTGTTCACTTTAATTTCATGTTTGGAAATATCATCTATTTCCTTTCTTGATCAAGAAGGGCTAGAAATTAACTATTGACCCCCTGTTTAACAGGTTGATGATTAAATGTTTATTTCTCCCAAAAATGTCTAAGGTGATTTTTGGAAATCGATGACAGGTAAAAATTTGAAATAAGAAAAATAGGGGGGGGGGGTCGAATGACCAAACAACATTGTATGTTGTTTGTTGTATTGGTTGTATTTATGTTTATCTTAGGTCCAAAAGACTCACGTTTATCCTTTCAAGGCTTTTTTTGTAAGATGGCTGTGTTCGAACATAAAGCTGTTAGCTTGTTTTATTTATGGGAAAATAAGAATGTTTGTTAATAAATTTTCCATCCATTATCCTAACTGCCTATCCTCACAAGCATTGCGGGTGTGCTAGGGTTATTTCCGCTCTCTTTGGATGGTCGGCAGGGTACACGCCGAGCTGGTCGTCATTCAAGAAACATTCATAATCACATCACACAGAGGCAAACTCCACACAGGAAGGCCAGAAGCTTCGAATGACAAGGTGTAGCAACGAATCAGGTGGTATGCTGATCCCTCAAACACAGACTCAGACAAATCACGATACAATAAGATTTATTTACAGAAGCAACAAAGAGCCAGGAACATCCAAGAAAAACAAAAAGCGCTAGCAAAAGGCTCGGTAGAATGGAAATCCGAAAATATACAAAACAAAATTCCAAAAGTCAAAATATGCTAAACGTAAATCAAAAGCTATTTACGAACAAGCCAAAATACTTACAAAATGAGAATCTATCGTATCATGAGCATGAACATGAACTCCTGAGCATGGACAGCAAGCAAGGTCAATAATCCGATAGTGACAAGGCAGTTTGGCAGTCCTTAAATACGTCTGAACGAGTCCACTACCATGCCACTCATTTTTATTTCATTTAAAATTTATTTTTAAAACTATATTTTCTTTTCAATTTCATGTTTGACTTAGTGAACAAATGTGTGGCTAAATTTGTACGTCTGATCGTCCAATGGCTCATCACTGGAGAAGTACCCTGAAAGGTAGATCACTGTACCCTTTAAACAGGCTACATATTGGGACTTTTACATATTTGATCACAAATTTGGCCTGCAAAGGGTACAATCTGTGAAGCTAATATGTACCGTGTTTATAGGTTACAATAGATGTAACCTTGAGGGTATTGCCCTACTCACAAGTCATTGGACCCTAAAATATACTAATTCCATAGTTTTTTTTCCGACCGTGTGCAATGGCCACATCCAATATGAAGAATGGCCTAACACCTTGTTTTTGAACGGCCCACCCTGTTCAAATGGTGTCTGAAGAAGAAATAAAATAAAATTGACCTTCATTTTTAGATGTCCAAAGGCTTTGTAATGTTATAATTTTTCAGTTTTCATTATTTGTCGTGTATTGACAACATACCTACTATGTTATATGAAATGCAGCTGGATACGAATCATATACCTTTGAGAAGGGATCGCCATTTTTCAGCCTGAGGCCCAAATTAGAAAGTTGGCACTCCCTGCGACATGCATACAAAAATATACAATGTAATGTATAATATACAGTATTGGTGTACAAATATCAACTACTCTCGAGAATTTACAGTTATTTAACACTCCCATGAATCAAAAAGCTTGTTGCCACAGAAACCTCGGTTGTGCCTGCAAGACAATCGATATAAAAGCTAGACGAATTTTACACTTGCCAACATTGACCGAACATAAAGTCAACCATAATGGGTATGTTTGGAAAAGGCTACTTTAGTGGCTTAGTGGTTGTACACCCTTGACCACGGCGGTGGGGTGGAGTGGGGGGGGGATGTGTTGGGTTATTGTGTTTATTTATTTATTTAATCATTTCCACTTCATATATTTTCAGTTATGCAGTATCCTGGGGCACACACTGCATTTTAAAACCAGTGTTCGATGTGATTATGATTGTTTTGTCCAGGCTTGCTTGACCTTAAGCAAGGAGATATATGGATCAATAAGTACACATTCAAGTCTCTCCATCCAAATAGGCCCAGAATGAATTGTAGCAGTGCTTATTAGTTGATTGTCATCTTTGATCTCCACGCAACAGCAAACCCAGCATGAGCATATGGAACAAAAAAAAAACAACAACAGTACATTCTGAATTGCTGAATATGCACATTACAGTGCAAAAACAATGCCTTTATTGGAGGGCCTGACCTCTGAGAATAAAACACACGCAGATTTGTTTGATATGTAGCAAATATGGAACATTGAGAGATTGAGTAATTATAAAACTGCTGATCCTGTGAGATCACGATTCGCAATCATATAGTCAACTGACCACGGCCTTCCTGTGTGGAGTTTACATGTTCACCCCATCCCTGCGTGGGTTTTCTGCTTTCTTCCGACATTCCAAAAACATGCATAGCAGGCTGATTGAACACTCGAAATTGTCCCTATGTGTGTCTGTGTGAGCGCAAATGGTTGGCCGTCTATGTATACCCTCTGATTTCTTGGTAACCAGTTCAGAGTGTACACCACCGACTGCCCGAAGACAGCTGGGATAGGCCCTAGCACACCCCGCAACTCTCGTGAGGATAAGTGGTTCAAGTAATGGATGGATGCAAATGACTACAAAATGGATGAAGACAATACACTACTGCATGTATCAACAATCCAGCATAACATCCAAAAGTTTGTCTCAACAGATTATTGGATACAATGCCTGAAATACTGGAAAAACAGGCCACCGCTTCCAAAGGAATATTGGTTCTACCTTTCGGGGTTCTTGAAACTGTAATGTCTGAGTCCTGCTGTGATGCTGATGCCTGTATTTTCAAGCCATTATCATTATCACTGTTTCCAGAATGGCGGTAAGGTGGAGGCATTTAGCAGAGTATCAAAGACACCAGAGTCCTCCATCAAACAGCAGAGGCCATAATAAAGGCTATGTCAGAAATAGTGACAGCAGTAATATTTTACGCAGCCCTGTAAGATGGTCCATCAGCCAAACAACATAAATAAATTGTGTGTGTTGGGGGTTTTTTTGTGTGTGTTGGGAGGAGGGGTGTGTCTTTTCAGTTGTACTCTATATAGTCGAGCGGAATTTGAGACTTGTGAGGGCAGTGTTTGTTTAGCAAACTTTGAAGACAGGTGTGGGGATTTTATAAAAAAGATTTACAATGTAATAAATCCTTGCCTTTGTCTCCGACTCAGTTTTGCAGATACTCAAGTAAAGGAAGTATAGAAAGGACTCCGAGATAAATTATCCATCTGACACAGACGAACAACTGTGAATACCATTGAGTATAGAGAGGGAAGATTATTCCAAAGTATAAAGAGACAGGAATTAGATGTCATGGTCCAAGCCACAGTGCTGTCATTAATGTCACAGTCCTAGTCAGTACATTTTACATTGCTTTAGCACCAATGCACTCGATTATTGTAAACCAAACTGAGCATTACGTCAATACTAAATGCACAAATGTTGCAAATCCATTGTATTAATATTCATAGCTCTATGGCATTATCAACCATCTACGTGGGCTGATGACTGAAACTATAACGTGTAATCCTAATGATGATGGTTGTTATTTTGTCTATTGAGAAAGTTGACACCGATTGAATGTTAGCATACTGTTTAACGTTGAATTCTGACTATGGAAATGTCAGGTCAGGCAATCTCGACAAAAAATATTTGCTGAGCTCCAGAATGGTCAACACTTTTATTGTAACTAATGTGGTCAACTACCACAGTATGTCTAGAGAAGAGCAGGAGATCATTGGTGACTTTAAGAAGGGCGGTTTTGGTGCTATGGTGGGTACGGAAGCAAGACCGAAATTGTTAAACAGCATTGTTGTTGAGATATTCATCTGGGAAGCAACAAATTCATTGTGACACATATATTGTGCAGATGCCTTGGGATTCATTCCTACTAAAGACCAAATACCCAGATTTTTGAAAATGATTAAGAGTGGCAAAAGACATTTCGCCTAAGATATTCAACATGAAAACGGGAGGAGAAAATAGGCGGCCATGTAAGTAGCATTGATGAAAAATGTTTTTTTGTTGTTGTTATTGAGGGGGGGCTCAGAATGTGTCATAGTATCATTTTATAAGCAGGTGAATAACTTCAATAAAGGCAGAAGGCCCAGAGGCAATGGGAGTTGTAGGCTGTAGTATTGTGTGTGTGTGTGTGTGTGTGTGTGTGTGTGTGTGTGTGTGTGTGTGTGTGTGTGTGTGTGTGTGTGTGTGTTCGTATATGTGTGTGTTTGTGTGCGTGTGCGTGTATGTGAGATGAATTCATCATACTTGTCTGAAATGCATTTTTTGTGCAAAACTCTGTGCCATTATCTTTCCATGATAATGGTTTCAAATGTCAACAGCACATTTATGTAATTTGTAGTCTACGTTAAAAAAAAAATAGATGACAGAAAATGTATTCTTCCAAACAAGAAGGAAACATTGAAGGTAGAGCAAGAATATCCATTCTTTATTCATTTTTTACTATTTATGCTGTTCGGGGTGAGGTGGAGACTATCCCTGCTGTCATTGGGTACACCAGGGGTGCCCATTAGGTAGATCCTGATCTACCGGTAGATCTAAGACAGGTCCCAAGTAGATCCGAGGAGTGTCAAGAAGAAAAAAAACAAACAACCATTTGTGTGTCTTTGTACATGTTAGTAATATATTTTTTGTGTTAATATACACTGCACACTAATCATCTTAGCAGTCTCATTTTCACAAAAAAACATATTTAAAAAATAAAATAAAGCAGGTAAATCTTAAATTTGTGTGTGTGTGTGTGCGTGCGCGCGCCGGTAGATCCCGTAAGGTTAGTTGATCGAAAAGTAGATCTTCGATCCAAAAAGTTTGGGCACCCCTGGGGTACACCATCGACTAATCGCCACTGTCATACTACTCTCAGATCACCCACTTACCATCAGAAACAAGAAAAAAAAAACATCTGACAGTAAAAAAAACACTCCGAAGACATAGGCTTTCAACATGACAGCGTGTGTTATATTTCTATAAACCAGTGGTGGCCAACCTGCGGCTCACGAGCCGCATGCGGATCTTTGGCTGGTTCAATGCGGCTCCCGGGCTTTCACATGACAATTGTCGAAAACGCCACGGCGACTTTGCTGCCATTAAAACCATTGTGCTGAATACATAGAACGTACTACGTCAGCCTATCACCAATCCTGTTACTTGATTGACATAGAGGTCAACCAATCAGATGACTGAATCACCGCTCAAGCGCTGACAATGGCGCTAAGTGCTAAGCTAGTCAACAAATTACCTCAGTTTTTATGGCAGTGGTGTTCAATACGTCGATCGCAATCCACCAAGAGCCAGCAGACTGGTCCCAAGTCGACCGCGAGTGGTGGGAGGAGGAAATGGGGGGGGTAAGATTTGTGTGTTTGTGTCTTTAGGTTTCATTTATGTTCGGGCGCTTAGGCTGTTGCTCATCGTGGCCTGCACGCATAGGTGCGCGAGTGCATGGTCGTGTGTGTGTGTGTGTACGTGTGTGTGTGTGCGTGTGTCTCTTTGCAGTATCACAGTAAAAAAAATGGCTCTTAGTCTCTGACTGGTTGGCCACCCCTGCTATAAACAATAATATATTCTTTCTTTGCTACCACATCTATTCTTTGTGACTAAATAAATGACCAGGTACCGGTAATTAGGTCATTAGGAGAAGTTTGAAGACTATTCAGATCTTGATTGGGATCCAGTGCATGTGGGGTGATTTGCTTCAGTTAGATGACTTATTTTCTTTGTTATTTCTAGTTACGGCAGTCACTCAATCAGAGCTGTGTCATTATATCACACCAAAAACAGGTCAGAGAGTGTTAATATTCAAAATGGTTGTTTAATAAGCCATGCAAAATAAGTCAGGGGATTTATGAGCAGCATGCACTGCAATCCGATTAAATGTTCTCACCTCACTCTTCTTTTCTTTTCATCTGTTAAGCTGCAAATCATGCGCCTTTCTTGCCAAAGTCATTTCTGTCAGATGCAAAAGGTCTTGATGTTCTCTCCAACAGTAACTTGGTAACTGTGCCATATTTTTCAATAACGGACAGTATGCATTTTTAACCGCTGAAAACAAGACAAAGACTGAGAACTATTCAGTTGAGTTGCGGTTAAACGTATTTCACCATATCTTTTTTTCCTGATCCTCGGGGTGAGTCTAAAACAAGCACCGGATGCACACTTGGGTGTGCAAGTGCTCTAGGAGCTTGATAATGATTCTGATTATTATCAAGTGTTGCAGCAGAGAGGCATGGCAAAACATGCAGGACACCGGGCCCTCAAGGACCGAACTTTGATACATGTGTGGTGAATAAAGCCTTATTCACAAGACTGGCCATGTAGCCACATGTCTTCACCAAAAATACATCGATGATTGGCCAAATGGCCCATGTGACAGACACATATCCATTCTTCAAAGTACTCTAAACATGTTAATATGATGTGCAAATGTCATAAATTTTAAATTAATTTAATTGCCGGCCCATTAGTCCAGTGGTTAGCATGTCAACTTCACAGTACAGAGAGAGTTCAATTCCAGCTCCGGCCTCCCTGTGTGGAGTTTGCATGTTCTCCCCGGGCCTGCGTGGCTTTTCTCCGGGTGCTCCGGTTTCCTCCCACATTCCAAAAACATGCGTGGCAGGCTGATTCAACTCTCTAAAAATTGTCCCTAGGTGTGAATGTGAGCATGGATGGTTGTTTGTCTCTGTGTGCCCTGCGATTGGCTGGCAACCGATTCAGGGTGTCCCCCGCCTACTGCCCAAAGACAGCTGGGATAGGCTCCAGCACCCCCCGCGACCCTTGTGAAGATCAAGCGGTTCGGAAAATGGATGGATGGATGGATTAATTTAATTAATTTCAATGACAGTGGAACCTCTAGTTATGAAGTTAAGTGATTCGGCGAGTCCTGAAAAATTCATAAATTGAGGTATTATTTGCCATTGAAATGAATGGAAATGCAATTAATATGTTCCAGCCCCAAAATTGATCAGATTTTTTTTTTTTTTTATTGTGTGGTTAAAACGCAATATCGAAGCAAGTGAAAACACACAATGACAAGAGAAAGCAGATATTTATTGCTCATTTTTATCAAGGGAGCGAAAAAAATAGAATTGAAAGAAGTCTTCTTTTTTGATAACATAGAGAAAATCTGATTCAGTGTTTCTTATGTCTGTATCCTTTCTAATTCATTAGTTGATTTTAGCATACCACTTTAGCTAAACTTGTCTTTTTCTTTCAAATAAAATCATTAAGTGGGATGTCACATTATCATTTATAATATTAATTAATTTTAATAATTTTTCATTGGCTCACTCACACTATCACAACTGCTTTCGAAATTGTCTGTCTAATAAAAATCACCACAACACATAAATAGCCTAATTCAAAATGTGAGAGGAAAAGCACAGATCTTTCGGCGCCTGTATGACAAGCTCTTTGAATAACAATAGTTTTCCTTTTCTTAAGGGCCATTTTGATTGTTTAGTGCATGATTTACCACAATGGAAAAAGTTCAACATCTGTCAACACCGATTAGCCTTCCGCATTTATTCAATGCTGCCACTTCTGGCATCCGTGATTGGATAAATGGATTGTACGTGGTTGAACAGCCTCACATGTTGGAACAGCTATATTGAGGTGACGACACCGGCCTTACCCGTTCTTTCTCTTAATTGAAAATGACACTACATTTTCATAAATAACAGAAACACAAAGATATTTTTTTCGATGAAAACGTAATGATTTTTGAACGTCGCAAACGCAACAGCGATTTGTGATTGGATGAACATTTCTACATATGCAACAGGTTCTGTCTTAAGCCACGGAGAGGTGTGATTGCTTTTCAGATCACAGCAAAGCGGTATGCACGTTGCAAATGAGTTATGCAGTGCAAGAAGTACAACATGGATTTATCCCTTCGTCCATGCCAAGATTGTTCTTATGTATTGAAAGAGTGTGTAAATAGAGGTAATTTTTCAATGCACATGTATACATAACTTGAATTGTTCGTAAAAATAAGAATAATTATAAAGTTATAATTGTTTTCTGTTTTAAACAATATAAAGCAGCAAACTCAAATGTGCATACGCAGTGAGGCTCATTTGTATGTAGGTGAGGAATTTCTCCACCGCTGACCTCATTTAAATATGCGCAAATACCGCCAGTGCATAAGACATATTTTTCTTTGCATCGCAGTTAATGACGCATTTCACCATCTGCGTATGCTTTGTTTGTTCGCTGCTAACAGTTTGGACCATTGTGACCAGTTGGCGCCACGCAAAAGCCACACAATTTTTTTTGTGATTCCAGCTGCTCGGTACCCAAGCCTTTCTATGGTGTTCTTATCTGTCACCATTAAGCTAACAGACTTTTTGTTTGACAATTTTTGTTTGATTCACTTTATGTTTAGTTTGACAGTAAAGTTCATTGAGGGGTGGCAATAATCCGCTTGAAGTAACCAAATTCTTCCTCTTTTTGAAGACGTGTACACTAACTACCATGTTCACAGAGAACAGCACTCGAATGATCCTGGCTATGTGTTTGAGAATGATAGAAAAAAATCGTCTGCATTTGACCCAGCACAGGAGTGGACAAAGCAAGCACACACCGTTAGTGCTACTTATGCACCCAGGAATCAGTTTGGGGTATCTGTGTCTTGCTCAATGCTCTTTCATTGAGGTCCCCAGATGGGCAGGTGAAACTGAACCACGTGGTCACAGCAGGCACAAGCTCCAGAATGTCATTCTGATGTTTCACTGTATTGAGATTGCCTTCAATTATGTCATTGGAAGATGATACGCAATCTGTACAGCAATCTACATCATGTTTTCTATGCCCTCTCAATTCTTTGATCCTGTAACCCAATTGACAAACACAGGCACCCACTTAGCAGTGTGTCTTTACTCTTAGTTTTAACTTGATCCTAAATTTGGAAAACCAGGCCTGACAGCAGCTCATGCTGCCAACGTGGGTATTAGAACAAAAACAAACAAAGCACCAATGCACACAAGTACCGTCAGCCAATCCGTCATGTGCCAGTCATATACTGTACCTGAGACGGGGCACACATTTGGGAGCACTTGAAGCAATCGTGAAAGGCAACAGGAGAATAAAGAAGTTTTTGGCACATTACAGGGCACATTATCCTTTGCTCATTCCTGATCCTCACAAGTTGTACCTCGCTGAAGAGCAAATTTGACTAATCAGGATGTGTGAGATGTGTATTTGTGGTGACGTACAGTACAAATTCTGCATAATAAATAAACGATACAATGATGATGAGCGGCAGAGCGTCTTTTGAAGCGAAATTTAGGCAATGAGGCCTAAATAAAACTCCAAAATTCCACTGCATGAAAAGGTAAACATTGGAGGCAATTTTGAGTGTTGATTTGTTATTAGGTTTGCTTTACACACCGCAGAAAGTTTTCAGATAAATAATTAAATTCAAGCTCAATAAGTTTTACCCTGCCAATCGGTTTTAGTCTGTGGTTGTACTGTTGCTCCCAGCCAGGAGTTGCTGTTTTTATGTGATGTGAGTGTTATGCCAGCCCAGTGTTAGACACTGCAGAGGATGGTCATAAAACTTTCATCAGCTGCCCAGCCGAGGTAGACACCTCGGCAAAACTACTCCCCAGGGCTCTCTTTCCTTTACATTCTGCACCTTCTCTCCAGCACATCAATGTCTACCTCTCTCTCTCTCTCTCTCTCTCTCTCGCTACTCTATCTACTCTAACATACTGCGTGACAGGCACTCAACAACTGAACTAGGTTGCTATCAGTATTTTTCTCATATATGGATAAATATACAATACAATACAATACAATACAATACAATACAATACAATACAATACAATACAATACAATACAATACATGATGATTTATATAGCGCTTTCACAACAGCGGCAGCTGTAACAAAGCGCTTAACAAAACAGTTAACATAAAGTAAAATAATAAACACAACACATAACATAAAACACGGACATTCATGCAGTTCTAACCACTTTTCCATCACACACTGTTGTTTAAAGCAGTTTGAGACGTCATGCTCAAAATGTGCACACGTCAGCTACAAGCTATGTTTCAAAGTCAACAAGAAGCTGTAGCATCCATTGACGAAAAAAGAGATTGGTTCACTTCTCCTGTCCCATGGAAATCCATTTCAATTCCAAGCGGCGACTCACGATTCCAAATACGCATCGGCGCTCTGCGCCAACGCTCCTTTCTCCTCATCCTCAACTTCAGCAGCCATCCATTCAGCCGCACCAACGCCGACTGTCCAACAGCGCCGCCACTGAACAAAACGGGGTTGTGAAAAATGCTGCCCATTAGAGGCGCAAAAACCACAAGCGCCCCAGGTCAAAAACAAAACAAAAACACCAAAAAAGAACAAAAAAGTAAGGCTCTTGAAGAGCACTTGCCGAAGGCTGCCTACTCGGGTGCCATCTTGGGAAAAAAAAATCTGTAATTCTATTCATCCATACATTTTACACATAGCTTATCATCATTAGAGTTGTAGAAAACTGGACCCTATCCAAACTGACTTTTGCTTAAGACGCCCTGGACTGGTTGGCAGGCAGTCGCATGGCATCAACTTTGAACAGTATTCACAAATTCACAATGGGCCGCATTCACGAATAAATGTGTCGAAATGTTGTAACTGCGCACAAGTTGAGTATATTCACAAAATCACCCTCAGATTCATGACACATTCATACCAGGCCAGTGTGTTCATGAATCAGAATCCATTCTAAATGACGGCTCGTGGAGCTAGTCGAGAATGAGCAAACAGTGTACTGCTCGTTAAAATAGATAGCAGAGCAACGAGGCATTTGCATTTATCAGAGAAAATATATAAGCCATGACAGGAGGAGTTACTTCACAAGCAAGCAAAACAATGCCGATATGTTGCCCCCGATCTTTTGGAAGGTCAATTGTCAACTGTAAATTTCTGGAAATGTTTTTCGAGAGGCGTAGAATGCATGTGTACTTCGATCAATAGAAACATCTGAGGCTTGAATTAATCCAAGCGTCTTTTCCGGCCGCGTCATTAAATCGTACTTGCGTCATCTGGGCGGCTCGGTGGTCCAGTGGTTAGCGTGTCAACCTCACATGCAAACTTCCTGTGTGGAGTTTGCATGTCCTCCCCGGGCCGGCGTAGGTTTTCTCCGGGTACTCCGGTTTCCTCCCACATTCCAAAAACATGCATAGCAGGCTGATTGAACACTCTAAATTGGTGTGAGGGTGAGCACAGATGGTTATTCGTCTCAGTGTGCCCTGCGATTGGCTGGCAACCGGGTGTCCTACTGGCCAAAGACGGCTGGGATTGGCTCCAGCAACCCCCGTGGCCCTTGTGAGGATAAAGTGGATTGGAGAATGGATGGATGGACTTGCGTCATCTGCTCATTGAATGAAAACTGCTCACACATAGACAGTGGCAGATACACAAACAGTGACTAGAACATTTACCAGCATTTGAACGGAACAACGGTAAAAGTGATGAGAAGTCACTTTCACGGTGTCATGATTTGGTTTGGGACCAACAGGTGGCACTGTAGCGCTCCCCTTGCAGCTGCACACCTGTTGGTCATTAGGTAATTAGTGCTCTAAAAGGACTCCCAGCCCGACCACTCATTGTCGGGTCATTGTTGCTCTTGGCTACTGTCATGTTCGTTTGTTTGCTGTTCCTTTGCTGCTGTGAGGTTTGTTTTGGTCATGTTTTAGTCACGGTTGTTTTTTAGATTCAGTTGCTATTTTTGTTTGCTACTTTGGACTATGATTGTTTTTGGATTTTGTTTTCTCTGTGTTTTATCAATACACTTCTTCAAGTACATCCTGTTCCTCTCTCCTGCCTGCTTTTTGGGGTCCACCACCACCATGCTACGTGGCACACGGTTATTTAGGACATTTGCAAATTCCTCATTAAAATTTTTTGTCATTTTATGAATGACTGTAGTTTCAAAGTGTTGTGCCTCTTAAGTTAAAGTTATCTGTTAGAGGGTTTTTGTTTTGTTTTTTCCGAAAGCTGACCCTTATTTGTACCGAAACATGGTCTGGTTTATTGGCAGATTTGTTCAAATTCAAGTCCGAACATGTTGAGGAATCATATTTTTGTGTGCCAAACGTTGACATGCGCTTTTTATTCACAGGTTTGTGCTTACACACTGTTCAATTCCATGAGGTGGGAACCCACATTGCCTTCAGTGGTAAAAAAATGCCACAGGAAGCCACGGATGTTAAAGCTGTTTACTCGCCTGCCTGTTGTTCAGGCAGCAGGGGTTCCCACTCGATGATGGTGTGAATGTGTGTGAATTGTTGTCGCTCTCTTTGTGTGCCCTGTGGATTGACCCCAAGTCTGTTGGAAACCCCTGCTGTACAGTGTATCGATGCCCCCCATACCCTCCCCTTCATGTGCTTTGATGGGCATGCCCCCTTTTGACATGCCCCCTTTTCACGATTACGAGAAAAATAAAATACAAATACATTCAATACAATATGTGGGGCCAGTGGTGTTTTCATGGTATCTGCTCCCTTTGGGGTTCCATCTTCAGGAAACATGGTATTTTCTTCCACTACTATGCAGATGAGTGTCAGATCTCTGTCCCGCTGAGCAAAAAAGATCTTTCTCATTGAGGCCATTTTTATCCTTTCTCGAGGAAATCAAGACCTGGATGGCACTAAATTTCTTGAATTACAATGAAAAGAAGACAGAAGTGATAGTGTTTGGTCCCAGTGGCCCTTGTACATCCCATCCTGTGGACTCGGACCCCCTGGCTCCTTATCTTAAGCCAACAGTCTCGAACTTGGGTCTATTATTGGACAGTGATTTTAAATTGGACTGGCAAATTGGTGCAGTTGTTAAAGCCAGCTTCTTTCATCTTAGAAGCCTCTCCTTTATCAAAAGCATTTTGAAACAGTAAAAAATGTCTGTCACCTCTCGGCTGGATTACTGTAATGCACTTTACTTTGAAGTCAGCCAATCCTCCATTAAGCTTCTCAAGTTGGTCCAGAATGCTGCAACGCGCCTCTTGACTGGTACTTATAAGAGGGAGCACTCCTACTCTGACATCCCTTCACTGGCTCCGATACATTTTAGATATACAGTATTTTTAAGATCATATTATTTGCAGCCATCTCGTTACCTCTGCGTCTTGCGTTTCCGTGGGGTCATTTTGACGGTACCGAAAAATAGCCATAAAAGTCACCGCACACGAGTTGACTGTACGCGATCGTATTTCTCGCAATTTCACCGTAGCTGTATGTGTGTTTGTGGTGTAGTGTGTGAGTGTGTTTTTCTAATTTACTTTCGTTTTGTTTTGTTTTCAGTGTTGGTGGGGCGGAACAGATAATCTTATGTGCGCATGCGGGTTGCTATTTTAGTCCGCAAACTGAGGAATCGCGCGGATGGCAGTTTGAGATGGCGGCGAAAAAAAAAAAAGCACACAAAGGTCTACTAATTACGACATTTAAGAAATGGGAATGCCAGACTGATTTTTCATCTGAATCGTCCAAAGGACGCATCACTAAACTCACCTGTGACGTATGCACAGAACACAAGAGCAAGATACGACGAGAGGCACGATTCGGAGGCAAGTTGGTCATTACATCTATAGGCTAATCGCTATGAAAAATATTATGAAACAGTATTGGTTGTTCTATAATTTACTTTAGGAATAAAACATTCGTCACAAGGTGTAGTAATGCTAATGTTAACTGTTGGTAGAACTAATGATGACGTGTGTTTAGGGGTGTTCACACGGCACACATTTGCTCCGGCGCTGCACCGATGTATTTTTTTGTGATATATTTTTCACCGCAGCAAATTGCGTGGAGCGTTCACATGTACAAAGCCTCTGAGCGTGACAACATCGGCACAGCATCGGTGCAGCCCCACTTGCGTTCACACGGCAGTTTCTGCAGCGGAGCAAAACGACAGAAAACAAATGAGCTGTCAGGTTGGTTCTTTTTAAAACGTACTGTGTATACACAACTCGAGCGATGACTGGACAGGCACGTCCTTCTCCTTCTCGGCATGCCTTCCGCTCGAGAGTGACCGCCCACGAAAACGTAAATCAACAATGACTTCAATGACACTCAGAAAAGCATTCACTAATGCACCAAACAGAAAATCAAGAGAGGAAATCACAAAATAAATTATATGGGACGCGGGGGGTTGTGAACAAACAACAAAGGAACAAACAACTCAGAGACAGCCCAGTCTCCAACAAAACGAAAGATGTTACCAGCCAAGTCTTGTGTCGTTATGAAACAAACACATCACGGAAGTCCGACAGAGCACGAAAGCAACGCATTCTCGCCATACGTACTCTTCACAAGCATTTGCTCTGGAGCAAATGTAACCCAGTTGCGTTCACACATCCAAATTTACATCGGCGCTGCTTCGCAAACGAGCATTTGCTCCGGAGCAAATTTTTAAACCACCTCCCTGAGGTGGATCAAATTTGGTCCAGTGTAAGCCTTTTTCCAGGGCTACACCGGAGCTAATTTGCATGTGTGAACGCTCTACTGGGGCAGCCCCGGCGCAGCACCGGACCAAATCTTGCCGTGTGAACACCCCTTTAGATCCATTTATTTTGTTGAATAAACCTGGAGTACACAGCTGCTGATGTTCATCATTAATCTTGTATGTCTGAATTATTTAATTTTTTGCACCATTTGTTGATAAGAAATAAACCTATTATCAATGTATATTGTTGTTGTTTGTGATATTATCAAATGCAATTGAATAAGTAGACCATTTCAGAATTCAAAATTTGGGACTCTCTAAATGCATAATGGGACTCATACTTTTCTGATCAGCGAGTCCCGGGGACTCGCTGCGGGTAAACTGTAAAGTTAGCACTGGACCTCTCTGAGCTCCTCCGCCCCTTTCGCTTTTGACTCAGCATGAGACTTGATTTTTAGTTTGACTGTTTTTGTGCTTTCTACTGTCCTTGTTATTAATGTATTGTTTTATTGTTTGTTGTATGAATTATTTTTGCTCCATGTACAGCACTTTGTATACAGCACCGGTTGTTTTAAAGTGCTCTATAAAGTTGAGTTGATTTGAGAATTCTTCCGAAATCAAGGTCATGATCAGTTTTAACTGACTGTTCGAGAGGAGTACAGTCTGGGCATTGATATCTCTGTAAAAAGAGACTTTTAGCTCCTGTCAAGGATAAATTATGCAGGTGGAATAAATGAAGTGTGGTTATTTGATTCTACTATACTGTATTATCTAATGTTGTCCCTTTTGGTCTTCTGAGCCTTGCCTTTGAATTTGTGCCAATAATTCTGCTTAATCATTTCATGAAGCCGCTTGCCAAAATAATGTTTGCTCAAGAAAACCTTGAGGAGATACTTGCAGTCTTGAGGATAGTGACGACATTTGTGAGTGTGAGCTCTTGATATGAAGAGCATAGAAATAACATTCGGCTCCTGTAACCTTGCGGCAATCACTAGAGAACGGGATGAACCCATCCATCCATTCATCCATTTTCTGAACCGCTTTATCCTCACTAGGGTCTTGGGGGGGTGCTGGAGCCTATCCCAGTTGTCTTTGAGCAGTAGGCGGGGGACACCCTGAACTGGGTGCCAGCCAATTGCAGGGCACACAGAGACGAACAACCACTCAAATTCACACCTAGGGACAATTTGGAGTGTTCAATCAGCCTGTCATGCATGTTTATGGAATGTGGGAGGAAACCGAAAAAAATCCATGCAGGCCCGAGGAGGACATGCAAACTCCACACAGGGAGGCCAGAGCTGTACCTGTGCACTGTGAGGTCAACGCGCTAACCACTTGATCACCGGGCCGCCTGGGCATGAACCCTGCCCTGAAAATTGTCATTTCCTTAAATGAAGGATGGAGATCGGAAGTAAAAACAAACAACTGAGATATCTGTGTTCAGAAATAAGCAGTGACATTCAAACTCATGTTAAATGGAAGTCGGTGCACAACTTACTCAGTTCTTCTGATGAACCAGCATTATTTCTGGCCGGCCCAGGCCCTCAGCAGCAGAAATAGCCAATTGGCGTCAAGAACGCACTTACTACATTTCTCATGCATGCAAGCACGCACGTACGCACTCGCGCATGCGCACACACACACACACACACACACACACAAACACACACACACACACACACACACACACACACACACACACGCACACACACACTTTGTGTTGATTGGTGAAATAAAAACAATATGGCACAATGTCATTGCGGTCAATGTCATTGCGGCACACAGAGACGAACAACCACTCAAATTCACACCTAGGGACAATTTGGAGTGTTCAATCAGCCTGTCATGCATGTTTATGGAATGTGGGAGGAAACCGAAAAAAATCCATGCAGGCCCGAGGAGGACATGCAAACTCCACACAGGGAGGCCAGTGCTGTACCTGTGCACTGTGAGGTCAACGCGCTAACCACTTGATCACCGGGCCGCCTGGGCATGAACCCTGCCCTGAAAATTGTCATTTCCTTAAATGAAGGATGGAGATCGGAAGTAAAAACAAACAACTGAGATATCTGTGTTCAGAAATAAGCAGTGACATTCAAACTCATGTTAAATGGAAGTCGGTGCACAACTTACTCAGTTCTTCTGATGAACCAGCATTATTTCTGGCCGGCCCAGGCCCTCAGCAGCAGAAATAGCCAATTGGCGTCAAGAACGCACTTACTACATTTCTCATGCATGCAAGCACGCACGTACGCACGCGCGCATGCGCACACACACACACACACACGCACACACACACTTTGTGTTGATTGGTGAAATAAAAACAATATGGCACAATGTCATTGCGGTCAGTGGTACTGAAATGAAAACAACACTGTTTGTTTTGGGGGTTTTAACTGGAGTATGTTTGTGCTGTCCCTGACTTCATAACTAAGTATGTTCTTGATGCCAACTCGCTGTCACCGCGACCAACAAATGGACTGGGAAGCCTGCAATTATGACAGATGGATAACTGACGGACTGACTTGCCTCCCACTGCCCATAATTAACCAAGCAATGAATAGCTCAGCTTCAGATTTATGTTTGCCATAAACTGACATTTATATGAGATAAAGGTGTGTCTGAAGTGCCTATCCAAATGAGGGACTAACAATTACAACTGGTGGCGAAGATAGAAAAATGTGAATTCGCATCAGATTTCGTCAGGGTTTGTTGAAGTTTGCAAATGTTCGGAAAAAAAATCCCCTAATGTTCGGCAACAGTTTTGTGGGATTTAAAACGGTTACTGTGAATTTCCGAAATCCTCAGGCCTGCTACTGAATTATTAATTTTTTTGTAGCGTTTGTTCATAATTGTATCTGTTCTTATCATATGCAATTGAATAAGTAGACCCCTCTTCCTCAACTGGCGGACCGCGATGCACGACCGGACCGCCGACCTCCTCTGTCCGGGCCTCCTCTGTCCGGACCCTCGGCAAATTGTATAAAATAATAAATTATAAAGTGATTTTTACGTTATACATTTTCTATTTTTGGACTATAATCTGCGCATTACCACGATCGCTTGTTAAAATTATCCGTTGTATTATTTGCGTGCACGAACAGATGTTTTGCAGAGGACGCAGCAGCGCGACTCTGTGTGTGTACAATTTTTGACGAACTGGAGACGGGGGCATGTCGGCGATAACGATGCGCTGATTGGCTCCTCTGAACTTAAGGAGTGCCCATAGATCAGCGTCACACATTCAAAATGGATGATTGTGTCAGGAAACAGACGCATGCGCGACGCCACAGTGTGCTCACAGCTTCAGCATAGGAGAGCCACACACAGACATTAGGGCTGTTCACACGGCAAGATTTGGTCCGGTGCTGCGCCGGGGCTGCCCCAGTAGAACGTTCACACGTGCAAATTAGCTCCGGTGTAGTCCCGGAAAAGAGCTTATACCGGACCAAATTTGACCCACCTCGGGGAGGTGGGTCAAATATTTGCTCCGGAGCAAATGCTCGTTTGCGAAGCAGCACCGGTGTAAATTTGCACGTGTGAACACAACTGGGTTAAATTTGCTCCAGAGCAAATGCTTGTGAAGAGTACGTATGGCGAGAATGCGTTGCTTTCGTGCTCTGTCGGACTTCCGTAATGTGTTGATTCATAACGACACAAGACTTGGCTCGTAACATCTTTCCTTTTGTAGGAGACTGGACTGTCTCGGAGTTGTTTGTTCCTTTGTTGTTTGTTCACAACCCCCCGGCCCCCATAGAATTTATTTTGTGATTTCCTCTCTTGATTTTCTGTTTGGCGCATTAGTGTTTGCTTTTCTGACTGTCATTGAAGTCATTGTTGATTTACGTTTTCTTGGGCGGTCACTCTCGAGCGGAAGGAACGGAAACCAAGAAGGACGTGTCGGTCCAGTAGTCGCTTGAGTTGTGTACATACAGTACGTTTTAAAAAGAACCAACACGACAGCTCGTTTGTTTTCTGTCGTTTTGCTCCGCTGCCGAAACTGCCGTGTGAACGCAAGTGGGGCATCCCCGACACAGTGTCGGGGATGCCCCGCTCAGCGGCTTTGTACGTGTGAACGCTCCACACAATATGCTGCGGTGCAAAATGTATCGCAACAAAATATATCGGTGTAGCGCCGGAGCAAATGTGTGCCGTGTGAACGGCCCTAATTAGACAAGACAAATCGCGGGACGTTTCGATTGTGTGCAGTTTTGCTCCCGTCTACCCGGGGATCTTTGCAGCTGTTTAACAGCAGAACACCGCAACATGTTAAATGAACATCCCAATGGCGTCCTCAAATAATATTTGCATGCCTCAGACATTGCACTCACCTTTAGTGGAAGAACAGCACTGCACATTCCTGTGCTCCTTTGTGTCAGTATTTAAAATGGTTCTTAACGCCTCTTCTGATATATTTTTGTGTTTAACACAAACTGTTTAACAAAGTTAAAGTAAAAAATGTCTTATTTCCCTAAAAGGGCTATTTCTATTATTAAGCAGGCACAACTTAACAAAATAAAAGAGTTCCTCTGCCTCAACACAATACCTCTCATTATTTGCTGTGTACTGGCAAAGTGAATAATTGTTATTTTCATGCACCCCATTATTGGTTGGTTGTAAGGAGTGTTGATTTGTATAAGCTTGGCTTGACCATACTAACTGGGCATATAGCCCTGCTCCCCATGACCACCGTGCATGGGACCGGACCTTGGTCTTATAAAAAAAAAAAGTGGACCGACAGCATTTCTAGTTGAGGACCACTGAAGTAGACCATTTCAGAATTCGAAATTTGGGACTCTCTAAATGCATAATGGGACTCATACTTTTCTGATCAGCGAGTCTCTGGCACTCGCTGGGGGTAAACTGTAAAATTATCACTGAGTTAGTGTACATGCAGTGGCCATAATCAATACAACAATTTTGAATGTCTTGGAGAAGACAAAAAGCATTGGTGTACTACTGTACTCTGTAATGTATATTAAACAGGTATAAACAAATGCAGTTGATGAACAAAGCAGTGTGTGAACTGAAAAGGCAGAAAACTGTTGGTGTCATCAGCAACAACCTCCAGTGAGCATTAGAGAAGATATGCTATTTGCTGATGACTTTGTCGACAAAAGTAAAGAGGCTACACAGGACGCGAAACAACCATTAGCAAAACAAACAGACAAAAAAAGCCATAAACTACAAAGAGCCACTGAAACTAAATTCACAAGTGGAAAGTAGTGGAAGGAATTTGACTGGCCATGTCAATTGCGTTGATCTCATTGTTCCAGTACTTTTGGGAGGGAACGTTGAGTGTCCTGTTATGCCTTTGATATTTTGGTCATGAAAGGTCATCATGTCTTCATTCTATCCTCATAAATCTTATTGTGTCATAATCTATTGAGTTGTGATCAGCAGCATTCCTAATATTTGCTGCAGTAACACTGGCCTTTAGCCGAACAAAAACATTGAAATTCTGCGATAGCAGAGCCCCCCTGCTTTTCACTAAGTAGAAAAGGTCAACCCCTACTCTGGCTAATCTAACAATGACTGAATAAATTACAACACAGCATGCCGGCTTAACACTGATAACATCGATTTGGCTAAAGTGCAGATGCAAGTCCATATGCTGTGACCGCTGATAAGATAAAGACAGACTGACAATGAAATGGTGAAATTGTAGCAGATAAAACACAGTCCAGACAGAGGAATTTAATTCCCCGAGGTTTGACGTTGACCAGAACAAAATTTGACAAGTAGAAATAGAATGAGCACAAATATGCCTCGTCAAAATATTGTGTGAAATTATGTGGATTTATTTTGTCTGCAACTGGATTAAAAGACGGGGGATACTATGGATTTATAGTCAGCCACTGTGCATATTTTTCAGGGGCGACCACATGACCACAAGTATTTGTAAATGCCACTTAACAATCACAACCAATGAGGAGCATTCAAGTGAGGTTCAAAATGTTAAGAGGCATAATTTTGCACAGAGGAGCATTAGACTGGACCCGTTTATTAAAATCAAGAATGCAGACAATGTTCTTGCTCACAGTCTCGGTAAGAACGCTAGCCTTTTTGTAATTGGAATGGCCGTGTACTTGTGAACTTCGCCTCTGGCTCTGACGTATTTACGTAATTCAACACCGACGTATCATCCGACTACATTTCATCTGACAAAGGTGAGTCCTCTCCTCTACCGTCGTACTGGCCATTTTGATAGCATTACAAAATATATCTTGGGATATTTTTCCAGACACTTCACAAGTTACCAAGCAATCCGTCCTTGATTTAAGATCGTAGAAAATAACACCTTGAGGGTATTCCATGAGTTCTTGGTTTATACATACTTTCAATTAAAACAGGACTGCGACTGATGCCATTTCATGAGATCACAAGGATACAAGAACGGAAACGGAAAATAACGTACATTGAGAAACTGTTGGGTATTGGTTATTTCGCACAAGATGGCAAGCTGGCTTATATAAAAGAGTGAGGTCTGCGCCGCTGGCGGTGTGAACACAACTGAACTGATTGAAGGAACAAATGAATTAAAGATCTATCCCGAAAGGCTGGCTGTGTTACACACGCAACACAGCCAGACAACTACGAAGGCAACAGAGCTCTTTTTAATCTGAAGTAGTTAATGGCCTAATTACTTCATCCCACACATGCAAATCAGCTGCCGCGGTAAGCCTGTATTTTGAATAGGACTACAGATAAAATGCTCCACTAATGGTAAAATCTTCACTGAATTAGTCCAACAATGTTGCAAGGTACCCGTTACTGTGATTGGCTTGGCAACCAGTTCAGAGTGTCACCCGCCTACAGCCCATAGGCGGCTAGGATAGGCTCCAGCATGCCAACGATCCTTGCGAGGATAAGGGGATTTTAAAATGGTTGGATGGATGGTACCAGTTTACATAGATAATGGGCTGGGATGTGTGGTGTCAACATTGCTGCACCATCTTTCGATGGTAGAAGTCTTAATGGTGAATAAGTATGGTGCTGCAAGTAGAGATTTTTCCGTTTCTTCCATCCCTAATCAACAAGAATTGCAACTTGCCAGTTTACTTTCAGCAAGATGGAGTTCTATTTCATCATATGGATCAGTGGTCAGAAACAGCTATTTCAAGAGATGGTGATGAGCGCAGCCAGTGCAAAATAACTCCATCTGTTCTCAACCTGTTATTCAGCAGTGAAAGACTGACATTGAAATGTTGTTTCAAACCAATGGAAGTAATGTCAGACATATTATCCATCCATCCATTTCCCGATCTGCTTTATCCTCACAAGGGTCACGGGTGTGCTGGAGTCTCTCCCAGCTGTCTTCGGGCAGTAGGCGGGGGACACCCTGAACCGGTTGCCAGCCAATCGTAGGGCACCCAGAGAAGAACGACCATCTGCGCTCACACTCACACCTAGGGACAATTTAGAGTGTTCAATCAGCCTGCCATACATGTTTTTGGAATGTGGTAGGAAACTGGAGTACCCGCAGAAAACCCACACAAGCAGGAAGGCCAGAGCCGGGATCAAACCCACGACCTCTGCACTGTGTGGTCTAGGCGCTAACCACTGGACTACAGGCCTGCTTAAAGCATATGTAAATGAAAAGGTTTTCATTTTTAAAAAAATCTGATTTTTCTGAACATATACTTGGAAAAGCCAACTTGCTGTTGAAGATGGACATTTTGATCAAAACATGATTGCAATCGTACGTTCCATTTGCAAGGTCAGAACAATAATGCATGAACTTTGTTGTGTGATAGGCGGGTTTTAGTGAGCCAGGCGTCTCAACGTCCAGGTTAGAAAAAGAAAAACTGACATTGTGGCATCAGTTTTAACATATGCAATACCACAGCATCTTCAGTCAGGGTAATATTTTACAGGCATTATGACTGGGCCTGACCGTTTTCGGAAGTGGGGATTCAGGATCCAATCGGCCCAGTAATGTGTGTACCTGGCTTTAGCGGCAGACTTCTGTCAGTGTTCTTGGATTTAAGTTCCAATAATAATGGTTTTTACGGCGAGCCATGACCTTTAATATCAAACAATTGTGCTGTTTTAATTAAAATGTGTTCCTCAGTGCTTCAATCAAGCACAAATAAATCGGATTTACAAGGTTTGCCCCAAACACAAAAATTCTCTTGTCAAAGTCATTTCACTGTAAATTTGACAATGACAGACAACCGTACATAACAGAACAGAGAGAGACTGTCAAGGCGAACTAAGTTGAATTTAAAATTTAATATTTTTACTATCATTTATTATTGTTGACTTACCATTTTGTGGCTGACTGATTTGACAACACGTGTTGTTTTTGATGTGCATTTAGCACGCCGTGTGGGTTGTTTCATGTGGTCAGCAAATGCAATCATCAATTTTTTATCTAAACTGATTCAAATGTTTGTATAAATAGAGCAATAAGAAAAAAATGGAAAAAAATTGAGCCTTATTCGGAATTATGCACTTCAATATGTTTGGTACAGCATTATTTGCACCCACTTAGATGTTTTTTTTGAAAATGTTTTGTCAGCATAATTAGCCTTGTTGTTAGCCTAATGTCCATGTTTTTGGACTGTATAAATTGTGACAAATCTACATCCGAACCCAAACCTCATTGGTAATATTAACCACAGGAGGACCTGCTGGAGCCTATCCCAGCTGTCTTTAGGCAGTAGACACCCCGAACTGGTCGCCAGCGAATCGCAGGGCACACAGAGACCAACAACTATCCATCCTCACACTCACACCTAGGTACAATTTCGAGTGTATTTCAACACTACCTATCCTGAATAGGGTCACAGGGAGTTGCGAAAGCATTTCCAGGCTGATATCGGGCAGAAGGCAGAATATGTCTGGAACTGGTCGCCAGTCAGTTGCAGAGCATAAACAGAGACAAAAATCCATTCACACCCTCACTGAGCGGAAACCGATCCCACGCTGCCCGTTCCCAATTCAGGATAGTGTACCACTACACCATCAGCGACTCACAGGCAGATTCTCATTAATGAGGTTTAAAATGTTAATGTTAGTCTATTTCTAACAAACAGTGCTGGTGTTAAATACATTTTTTAATTTTGTAATTTTTTTTAAATCAGCAAAGCCTCTCCTTTTCCAAAAGGAAACAATAATCCATGCCTTCACATCTCGGCTGGATTATAGTAGTGCACTATATGTAGGAATGCACTAAATATCATCAAAGTAGACAAAGCAAAAAACACCCCTTCAAAGTGCAATATGCGTATATGCTTCAGTTTTCGTATGATTTTGTTTTTGTCATACTTTTTGGGATAGATTTAATCACACTTTTGTCTCATCTCTGTGTAACATATGAATCGAATACAGTATTTGGTCATTAGAATTAAATATTGAGTTGAGAAAATAAATTGGGAAAATAACAATAGAAACACGGCATGGTGCTATGGCACCTCACTCCCAGTCTGTGGCTTTGCGGTGTGGAGTTTGCATGTTCTCCTCTTGCTTGTGTGGCTTTTCTCTGGATACTCAACATCTCTCCCAAAGTCTTATAGAAAATGGATGGATAAGAGTAAAGCACCTGCACAAAAGTAATCAATTTTCTGTGACTTGGCAAAACTCAAGAAACAAATGATAGCTGGAAGGTAAGGTTTGAAAAGTTTACATTGAACCCTTTCATGCACCCTGTAACCTGATAACATGATAAACTGTCCAATGGATTAACCGCCGTTCCTGAAAGGGTTAATTTCATTTTTTCTGGGGCCTTCCTGGTACTAGTTCTTTTATACAAGATGCATGCTGTATCTTTCTGCAGGATCAAAGCACATGGTCTCCCCTGACCTTCACCACGCTAAGCAGGCTAAAAATAGCACATTCATCTGACTTCAGTGGGGGTGAAGTGAAAGACTTTGCTTTTCTGTATTTTACATGTTGTGAATCATTTTGGACAGACTGCACATACAGACATAACAGACTTAACAGTATAGAGGGCATGTCCTCTGTTACTGTAAAAAAATATATATCTTTAGCGAGACATATATAAATATGTAGTCACTTATGGTATAGTGGTACATTTGCCAGACTTTGTTGCTGACAACAGGTGATCAGTTTGCACCCAGGGATGGTGCGAATGTGAGTGTAAGTGGTTGTCCGTCTCGATACTGTACGTGCCCGATGACTGAATGGCGATCGGTTTAGGCGGAATCCGCCTTTCGCCTGAGGTCAGGTGTAATAAGCGGTATTGAACTTGGATGGATGATTATAAATGTCAATGTCACTCTGCATTACATAGGCTCTGCTCGTAATGCCAATCAAGATAGTCTTCATTTGACAAATATGTTAAAAACATGAACTTGAAGCCACCCACTCTAGTAATGCAATACAATATACAGAAGCAAGTGCACAGTCAGTACATATACACAAATAACTAACTACAGAGAGTCTTTAGCAAATAAAAATGTGTAACACTGGCGTAATACTAAACAACAACATAAGTGTAACAACTACAAAGTATTATAATTTTACTATTGACATAATGAAAAGCTGTCACATGCCACATTTCTGCAGTGCTTTCAAAAGTTAACTATATGGCATGTTATAGGCGGAACTCGATTTTAATCTGTACATTGAATTTTTCAGTTCCGCTAAAATAAACTGATGAAGGTTGCAGATGAGTCTTGTGAACTATGGTTCAATTAAATGCTTCAGTAAAGAAAGTGGAGGTAAATTATTGATTCGGTAATGTTCCAGAAAAATGTAGCACCATTGCCTTTTGACCAGAGGTCATTTCAATTAAGGACGTCGCTCATGCCAATAAAGCCAAAAGGCATTTTCATCTGCTATCAGATGTAACTGAGTTTGAATTAAGTTTTTCTTTTTTGAAATTCTTGCTTAACCTTTCAGCACGTTATAAGGTGTGCAATGTAAATTGCATTGTCACCGTTTTCTAATGGCTATTTCACCTCGCAAGAGTCTCCTTGCGTCTTCCACGCTACCACTGAAAGGTCAAGCTTTTGCAATTCATGTGTCTTAGCACTCAATTAGTTGAAAATTGCCTTTTGTCTGCTGGGAGCGGGTGATAATTGCTGTGGGTCACAAGCAATAATTGCCAGTGAAACCCTCAAAGCCACTGCCTATTAAGTGGAGTTATTTAAATCGCCTTACCTTTGGGGTGCTTCCACGTTTTAAACTTGCCGTTAATTGGGGAAAGGATTTGTAAAACCTTTCACATCACGCGCTGATCTAACACCTGGCCTGCATTCAGATCCCAATCTTACCTGAATTTTCAAGGGCAGTTCAGTACCAAACTTCAAGCCCAGTGCAGCAACATTCATCGTTGCAGAGGTCATGGGAATTGTTGGACTTTCGTGGAGCTTTACGATGCAATGTACAGCTTTTGTCAAAACAGGGAAATGCTCTGAAATTACAGTATAGCCTTCCAGCCAATTCTTTTATTTCAAGTACAGACTGATCTTGATGGTTTTTGACATGATGATATATCCATCCATGATCTGAGCTGCTTTATCGTCATGAGGATCACTGGCATGCTGGAGCATATCCCATAGAATTCAGCCAGTAGGCAATGTACACCCTGAACTGGTTGCCAGCCAATCGCAGGGCACACATGGGCGGACAACCATCCGCGCTCACAATCACACCTAGGGTCAATTTGGAGTGTTCCATTAACCTGCCAAGCATATTTTTTTGAATGTGGTAGGAAACCAGAGTACCTGGAGAAAGCCCACGTCAGCACTGGCAGAACATGCAAACTCCACAAGGGAAGGCCAGAGCCTGGAATCTAACCCACGACCTCTGCACTGTGAGCTAACCAATCCATTTTCTCACCGCTTCTCCTCACAAGTGTCGAAGGGCTTGCTGGAGTCTATCCCAGCTGACCTCAGGCAGTAGGTGGGGGACACCCTGAACTGGTTGCCAGCTAATCGCAGATTTAAATATTATATTTACAGTAAACATTAAATGGTTAAATATGTATGTAAAAAAAAATTGCCCACGATAATTTGACGAAATTCTATGTAAAAAGGTACTTGCTTCACAAAACAGTTATGGATAGAAAGCGTTTCTCAAAAACAGCTCATTTATTTTTTTCAGTTGCTTCATACATCTTCTGCAAATCATTACACAGTGATATTCTATGACAATATTTAACAATGAAAAACTTCAAATTCTGACCAAGCTTTATAGGGTGTTTTCATTGATTTTGTGAATATTTCTGACATTTCAGCAAAGTTTGATTTTCAGCTTTTAACCCTTACGACCCTGTAACCTGATGATATGCTGTCCACTGTCGTAACCGCTGTCCCTGAAAGGGTTGAAGCAGCCAAAATTGAAAAAAAATATTTGATATATAACAATTTGTGTCACATCTGTTAGTCTGTAATTTGTGGACAGACACAGACAGTAAGAGAAATACAGCTGTTAGTGCCGTTATTGTACATACATTTGAAGTGACAACAAATACAGCAACTTTTTTTTTCGACAGATACCGGTAGTTTCCAATATGCTCCGATACATACTATCGGTCCTCATGTGAAATTCAGGGTTCTAAATTAACTTGTTTATTTATCTTCTTGGGCAGCCCGGTAGTCCAGTGGTTAGCACGTCGGCTTCACAGTGCAGAGGTACCGGGTTCGATTCCAGCTCCGGCCTCCCTGTGTGGAGTTTGCATGTTCTCCCCGGGCCTGCGTGGGTTTTCTCCGGGTGCTCCGGTTTCCTCCCACATTCCAAAAACATGCGTAGCAGGCTCATTGAACACTCCAAATTGTCCCTATTTGTGAGTGTGAGTGCGAATGGTTGTTCGTTTCTGTGTGCCCTGCGGTTGGCTGGCAACCGGTTCAGGGTGTCCAACGCCTACTGCCCGAAGACAGCTGGGATAGGCTCCAGCACCCCCCGCGACCCTAGTGAGGATCAAGCGGCTTGGAAGATGAATGAATTTACCTTCTTCACAGCATGCGAGCCACTTATAAAATGGCCAAGCCCAAATGATCTACTTAAATAAATGCATTTATTTATATATGAACAATATATTTTGCATTATTGTTCGACAACAAATATGCATGTATCTTGCATAACTGTATGAGACCCATATATCTTCAGACTTTCTATACTTTTCAGACATAAAAATGTAACTCAAAGTCCTGTGCAGTTATAACATTAAAAGAGGACCTCCCTGCCCCCCCATACACAGCTATATATTATTTGAAAAAAAATATTATGTTCCCTCAGTTCCTACCATGGAGGTAATTACTGAATCCTGTTGACTGATTCACAGAATTAAGACGTGTCACTTCCTTGCACGCTTATTTGCCGACTGAGGATTTCATCACTTCCTCCTAACTGGCAGACAATCAACCTTTCATTTTTCTATCGGTCCATTTTCAAGACCACATTAATACTCAATAGTCTAAAATTGTACATGATGAAAACAACTTTCATGAGAATATCAAGGATGATATATTCATTCATTCATTCATTCATTTTCCGTACCGCTTGATCCTCATGAGGGTCGCGGGGGGTGCTGGAGCCTATCCCAGCTGTCTCCGGGCAGTAGGCGGGGGACACCCTGAATCGGTTGCCAGCCAATCACAGGGCACACAGAGACGAACAACCATCCGCGCTCAGTCACACCTAGGGACAATTTAGAGTGTTCAATCAGCCTGCCACGCATGTTTTTGGAATGTGGGAGGAAACCGGAGCACCCGGAGAAAACCCACGCAGGCCCGGAGAGAACATGCAAACTCCACACAGGGAGGCCGGAGCTGGAATCGAACCCGGTACCTCTGCACTGTGAAGCCGACGTGCTAACCACTGGACTACCGGGCCGCAAGATGATATATATTGCCCAATATTTATTTCAAATACTGATCGATGCAAACTTTTCTCTTTGGCAAAACATTATGGCTCAGAATAAAAGCCACCACGAGGAAACTGTAATGTCTTCACAATTGTGTTTATTCTAGATCAGGGGTGTCAAACTAATTCTGAGTTACGTCTTCCCTCGCAGGGCCGTTATGACAGTGAAACCACAAAAATATTACTCTACATAACCAATTAATAGATGACTACCGTATTTTTCGGATTATACATCGCTCCGGATTATAAATCACACCAGCCAAAAAATGCATAATTAAGAAGGAAAAAACATAGAAGTCGCGTTTTTGGGGGGAAATTTATTTGACAAAATCCAAAACCAAAAACATACATGTAATCTTGAAAGGCAATTTAAAATAAAACTAGAGAACAGGCTGAATAATTGTATGATATGCTAACGTCACATGATGCTTAAACAACGAACTGTGAATACGCCTGGTATGTTCACGTAACATATTAAGAGTTATTTAGACAACTATAACTCTAAACTGCCACCTTCAGAAGTTCTCCGATGACTCTGCGATTGTTGGCCTCATTACAGAGGGGGACGATCGGGAGTACAGGGAACTGACAAAGGACTTTGTGGACTGGTGCCAGCAGAATCTCCTCCAGATCAACCCTAGGAAAACTAAGGAGTTGGTTGTGGATTTCTGCAGTAAACAGTCCTCAGCAGCCAGATGAACGTCCAGGATATGGACATAGAGAGGGTGACCTCCTACAAGTACCTAGGTGTTCTTCTGAACAACAAACTGGACTGGTCTACAAACACGGACACCTTGATTAGGAAAGGACAGAGCCGACTCTTCCTACTCAGGAAGCTGAGGTCATTTGGGGTTCAGGTGTCGCTCCTTAAGACTTTCTATAACTCGGTGGTGGCCTTGGCCATCCATTATGGCATTGTCTGTTGGTCAGGCAGCATCTCAGCCCGGGACAGAAAGAGACTGGAGCGACTGGTCAGGAAGGCCAGTTCTGTCCTGGGCTGCTCCCTTGACACTCTGGAGGTGGTGGAACACAGAAGGATGCTAACTAAGCTAAAAGCTATGATGGACAGTCCCTCCCACCCTTTCCAGCCCGCCCTGACAGCACTAGGTAGTTTGAAAAACATTTGTAAATAGCACTGCGATTTATCCATTTTGTATTTATCCATCCATCCATCCATCATCTACCGCTTATCCGGGGCCGGGTCGCGGGGGCAACAGCTTTAGCAGGGAAGCCCAGACTTCCCTCTCCCTAGCTACTTCTTCCAGCTCTCCCCAGGGGATCCCGAGTCGTTCCCAGGCAAGCTGGGTGACATAGTCTCTCCAGCGTGTCCTGGGTCTTCCTCGGGGTCTCCTCCCGGTGGGACATGACCGGAACACCTCACCGGGGAGGCGCTCAGGAGGCATCCGAATCAGATGCCCAAGCCACCTCATCTGGCTCCTCTCGATGTGGAGGAGAAGCGGCTCGACTCTGAGCCCCTCCCGGATGACTGAGCTTCTCACCTTATCTCTAAGGGAGAGCCCGGACACCCTGCGGAGAAAACTCATTTCAGCCGCTTGTATCCGGGATCTCGTTCTTTCGGTCACGACCCATAGCTCGTGACCATAGGTGAGGGTTGGGACGTAGATCGACCGGTAAATTGAGAGCTTCGCCCTTTGGCTCAGCTCCTTCTTCACCACGACAGACCGATACAACGTCCGCATCACAGCAGACGCTGCACCGATCCGCCTGTCGATCTCCCGCTCCCTACTACCCCCACTCGTGAACAAGACCCCAAGATACTTGAACTCCTCCACTTGGGGTAAG
The DNA here is from genome assembly GCF_025434085.1 of Hippocampus zosterae. Taxonomy (NCBI): domain Eukaryota; kingdom Metazoa; phylum Chordata; class Actinopteri; order Syngnathiformes; family Syngnathidae; genus Hippocampus; species Hippocampus zosterae. The sequence goes on along the minus strand of NC_067462.1, from coordinate 20,721,071 downwards.
ATCTCCTCCCCGACCCGGAGGGGGCACTCCACCCTTTTCCGACTGAGGACCATGGTTTCAGATTTGGAGGTGCTGATTTTCATCCCAACCGCTTCACACTCGGCTGCGAAACGCTCCAGTGAGAGTTGGAGAGCCCCGTTTGAAGGAGCCAACAGCACCACATCATCTGCAAAAAGCAGGGATGTAATACTGAGGCCCCCAAAACGGACCCCCTCAACGCTTCGGCTGCGCCTAGAAATTCTGTCCATAAAGGTTATGAACAGAATCGGCGACAAAGGGCAGCCTTGGCGGAGTCCTACCCTCACTGGAAACGATTCCGACTTACTGCCGGCAATGCGAACCAAACTCTGACATCGGTGGTATAGTGACCGAACAGCCCGTATCAGGGGGTTCGGTACCCCATACCCACGAAGCACCCCCCACAGAACTCCCCGAGGGACACGGTCAAACGCCTTCTCCAAGTCCACAAAACACATGTAGACTGGTTGGGCGAATTCCCACATACCCTCAAGGACCCTGCTAAGGGTGTAGAGCTGGTCCACTGTTCCACGGCCGGGACGAAAACCACACTGCTCCTCCTCAATCTGAGGCTCGACTTCCTGACGGACCCTCCTCTCCAGCACCCCTGAATAGACCTTGCCAGGGAGGCTGAGGAGTGTGATCCCTCTGTAGTTGGAACACACCCTCCGGTCCCCCTTTTTAAAAAGAGGGACTACCACCCCGGTCTGCCAATCCAGAGGCACTCTCCCCGTTGACCACGCGATGTTGCAGAGGCGTGTCAACCAGGACAGCTCCACAACATCCAGAGCCTTGAGGAACTCTGGGCGGATCTCATCCACCCTCGGGGCCTTGCCACCGAGGAGCTTTTTAACCACATCGGTGACTTCAACCACAGAGATAGGAGAGCCCACCTCAGAGTCCCCAGGCTCTGCTTCCTCAAAGGAAGGCGTGTTGGTGGAGTTGAGGAGGTCTTCGAAGTACTCTGCCCACCGGTTCACAACGTCCCGAGTCGAAGTCAGCAGCGCCCCATCCCCACTGTACACAGTGTTAGTGGTGCACTGCTTCCCCCTCCTGAGACGTCGGATGGTGGACCAGAATTTCCTCGAAGCCGTCCGGAAGTCGGCTTCCATGGCCTCACCGAACTCTTCCCACGCTCGGGTTTTTGCCTCGGCGACCACCGAAGCCGCGGTCCGCTTGGCCAGTCGATACCCGTCAGCTGCCTCGGGGGTCCCACAGGCCATAAAGGCTCGATAGGACTCCTTCTTCAGCTTGACGGCATCCCTTACTGCTGGTGTCCACCAGCGAGTACGAGGATTGCCGCCACGACAGGCACCAACCACCTTACGGCCACAACTCAGATTGGCCGCCTCAACAATAGAGGCACGGAACATGGTCCACTCGGACTCAATGTCCCCCGTCTCCTCCGGAACATGGGAAAAGCTCTGTCGGAGGTGGGAGTTGAAACTCCTTCTGACAGGGGATTCCGCCAGACGCTCCCAACAAACCCTCACTATACGTTTGGGTCTGCTAGGACGGACCGGCATCTTCCCCCACCATCGGAGCCTACTCACCACCAGGTGGTGATCAGTTGACAGCTCCGCCCCTCTCTTCACCCGAGTGTCCAGAACATGCGGCCGCAAATCCGATGATACAACTACAAAGTCGATCATCGAACTGCGGCCTAGGGTGTCCTGGTGCCAAGTGCACATATGGACACCCTTATGTTTGAACAAGGTGTTCGTTATGGACAATCCGTGGCGAGCACAGAAGTCCAATAACAAAACACCACTCGGGTTTTGATCGGGGGGGCCGTTCCTCCCGATCACACCCCTCCAGGTATCACTGTCATTGCCCACGTGAGCATTGAAGTCCCCCAGCAGAACAATGGAGTCCCCAGCAGGAGTACTCTCCAGCACACCCTCCAAGGACTCCAAAAAGGGTGGGTATGCTGAGCTGCTGTTTGGTGCATATGCACAAACAACAGTCAGGACCCGTCCACCCACCCGAAGGCGGAGGGAGGCAACCCTCTCGTCTACCGGTGTGAACCCCAATGTACAGGCACTGAGCCGGGGGGCAATGAGTATGCCCACACCTGCTCTGCGCCTCTCACCGTGAGCAACTCCAGAGTGGAAGAGAGTCCAACCCCTCTCGAGAGAACTGGTACCAGAACCCAGGCTGTGTGTGGAGGCAAGTCCGACTATATCCAGTCGGAAATTCTCTGCCTCACACACCAGCTCGGGCTCCTTCCCTGCCAGAGAGGTGACATTCCATGTCCCAAGAGCTAGCTTCTGCAGCCGAGGATCGGACCGCCAGGGTCCCCGCCTTTGGCTGCCGCCCAGCTCGCATTGCACCCGACCCCTTTGGCCCCTCTCATGGGTGGTGAGCCCATGGGAAGGGGGACCCACGTTGCCTCTTCGGGCTGTGCCCGGCCGGGCCCCACTGGGTGTAAGCCCGGCCACCAGGCGCCTGCCAACGAGCCCCACCTCCAGGCCTGGCTCCAGAGGGGGGCCCCGGTGACCCGCGTCCGGGCAAGGGAAACCTAGATCCATTTATTTTTGTCGTCATTGGGGTCTTTTGAGCCGTGCTTTGTCTGGCCCCTCACCTAGAACCTGTTTGCCATGGGTGACCCTGCCAGGGGCATAAAGCCCCAGACAACTTAGCTTCTAGGATCATTGGGACACACAAACCCCTCCACCACGGTAAGGTGACGACTCACGGAGGGGATAATTTTGTATTTGTATTGCACTTAATTGAACGGTGTTTGTTTGTTTTTTCTTCTTTCTACCCACATTCTTGCTGCTGGAGGCTGTAAATTTCCCCAGTGTGGGACAAATAAAGGATATCTTATCTTATAGTACAAAGAACATGCTAACAAATTTACCAAACCATCAGCGTCACTCCAAATCACGAAATACAATGAAATCCTCATGCTCGGTGTCACTTTTAAACAACTATGCCAACTCCGGAGGTAGAAGATGCAGCGCTTCCTATTCTACGTCGCTTACGTCAGAGTCATCGTCAGTTGTTTTTCTCAGTTTCCGCCAACGTGGAAAGTATCAACACAGGCCGTGAGCAGCCTCTTGCGGTTTAATGTGAAAATAATGTGATGTGTACAATGTGTGAACCATTTCACACATAAGTCGCTCCAGAGTATAAGTCGCACCCCCCCCGGCCAAACTATGAAAAAAACTGCGACTTGACTTCCGGAAAATACGGTACTTTTCAAATCAGTCAAGTCAATTCTAATAGTTTGTTCAATTATTGTTTAAGGGAGTTAAACTGGGTTACAAAATTATGGCAAAATCTCGACATTATTTATTACCCATGACAATTTCACATTTCGGTACAGATTTTAGCAAGTTGACACACATGATTTGCTTTTGCGGGCCACATAAAATGACCTGGACCGGGCCGGATCTGGCCCCCGGGCCTTGGGTTTGACACCTGTGTTCTAGATCATGATATATTTGTGATTTTTTTTTCCATGCCTCGCGCTGTGCTTCTGCACAATTCAGTTGCAGAAATGCAACATTCATTTAATATTCAGAATCTTCCGGGCTTGAAGTGGAGAACTGTGCTTCAAGAGATCTGTGATTCTTTTGGAGAGATGCAACCTGCTGACGGATGCATTTCGGTATAAAGTTGGGCATGACAGGTAATGGTGCAACACAGCGGCTGAATCAGGCATGTGATTTTATTTTTTTCCTAAGGCAATTTGCACGCTGACACAACGTTTTGCTCTTATGAGCTCAACACATGTAGCGGCGTGTGCTGCCCATCACTTAGCTGTCTATTTTTAACTGTACTTCTCTCCATCATCTCCGCTCCAAAGGGTGATTTTGTGTTGCGTTAATTTTGCTGACAATGCATTTTTGGAGCCGGGGGGGGGGGGGGGCAGCTCTTTTTTTCTTTTTTCTTTATCCACATTGTCATGCTCCTTAGATTATTAAATTGAATGCCATTCTCTCAAGTAGTTCTCTGCTTTTTTGAGGCTATCCCAGACACACTTTACAAGCACCTGTGACAAAGATAAGAGAGGAATTAGGGAAAGAATATGTGAGCAGAGGAAGGAATGGAAAAATGTTTAAACACTGCCAGTGCACATAGCTATTCACAACTTTTTAAACAGCTTCCAAAGCCTTCTTTCCTCAGGTCATTATTTATAGGGAAGAGCCAAGCTTTTCTAATCACCACGACTATAAAACAGAACATCTATAAGGGGGTGTTTCATAGCTAGAGTGATGGAGCATGTGAGCTAGTTACTTTACTGTGTAAATCATAAAATATATAAAATCTAAATCTTTATAGGTACTTAAACCGTTGTCTCACTCAACTGGCTTTTTCTACGATCAAGATATTCATTGCTGATGGCGGGGATATAATTCAATGAATATAATAATATAAGACGTTTTATTGTTGTTTTGGGGGGGGGGGGTAGCGTGAAAGTGACTGACAGATTGCTTGTTGTGAAATCAGAATTTCGGGTTTGATTGGTGCCTATATTTTTCAGTTATTCGGCCAGCTGTTATAGTTTCCGTGAGATAGGCCAGGTATTTTGGAAGAAAGTACGTCCATACTATACGCTCAAACAAGTTCTAGCTTTGGTTCTTTGCAATGTATGTAGGGAAAGGTACGCATTCATTGTCATAATTTCAGAATTTTAAATGAAAGGTTCAGGCATGCTTCATAATGTGCGCCAATGCAGTCAAGGTGTTGAATTAAGGCAAAGTACGGTATAAGATTTGCAGTATAGGCGGTCCCACAGTTGACCATTCTCTTCTGCACACCATTTTTGATGCCCTACACCCCTAGAATGTTGGCTAAAATATTTAACACCAACAAAAGTATGGCCAATCTTAAAAGGAATTTTCAAGTCCTACGACATGTTGTCTGTTCAACTTGACCCAGTGGGGCAGGCACTCGCATGATTTGTTTGGCTCATTTTGTACACTGGATGTTGAAGCAACCACATATTGTTTTTATCTGATCTTGGTACCAACAGGAGTTGGGTAATAATGGCCAGGAAACAAACCCAGCATATTAATAGAAAAGCGCACCGATCTATATATATATTGCGCGTCGTCCCGCACGCGGTCTGTCCTTCCGTCTGTCCCTTTTCAAAACGTACCTACTTCACCGCGCCGCTGTGCCGCTCAGGCAGTGGCTCACTACGATCGCGCGAGCATCTTAGCGAAAAAATGTTGTCTACCCACAAGCATTGCAATAAAATTGTTAGTTATTTAGTAGAGCTAAACATCTCTTTATTTTCGCGATAAGCAATGAAGATGAACAAAAAGTTGAACCAAGCAACAACACTTTTGTGGGCCGAAGGCCCACCTTACCAGCCTTCCGCAGGAACTAGCTGATGAGCCGCCCAGAGGGCGGCGAACCAGCTAGTAAAGTATAAACTGAAATGGCTCATGAGCCATGAAAGACAAAGATGAACAAGATAAGATAAGATAAGATAAGAAAACCTTTATTAGTCTCGCAATTGAGAAATTCACGATTCACAGCAGCAAAGTTATGAAAGGAAGAAGTAGAACAACAAAATACAGGAGCTGCTGGAAAGACAGCCACTCACGCAGCACCGTTTTGAATTCAAAATAACAAAAATAACACAACACATAGGACACAGACAGTCGTGCAATCTTCACCACTTTTCTGCATACACTTTGTTGTCTGAAGCAGTTATAGATGAAAGAGGAGAGGATCAAGGTGTCCTTTCACCAGTGTATGAGAGACATCATGCTGAAAATATGCACACGTCTGCTACAAGCTAAGTTTTGAAAGCAAACACGAAGCTGTAGCGTCCATTGACGAAAAAGAGAGTAGTTCACTTCTCCTGTCCCATGTAAATCCACTTCAATTCCAAGCCGCGACTCCCAGTTCCACATCCACATCGGCGCTGCGCGCTAACGCTCCTTTCTTCTCATCGTCGGCTCCTCAAGCCCCAGCCACAAACTGTTCAACAGCACTGATCTCCCCGCTGAACAAATTGGGGCTGTGAAAAATGCTGCCCATAACAGGCACAAGACACAAGCGCCCCGGGACTGTCCAGCAACGGCTGGAATGGCGCCGACATTCCTCCCAGGCAAAAACAGTGCTGGTATACGAATGCTGCAGAGAAGGCGCAACCACCAAGCACAGAGTCTCCTCCTTGATGAATGTCGTGGCCAAAAAATGCTGAAAAAGGTCCACATCAGGTCCACACGACGTAACAACAAACACAAAGTGACAAAACAAACCAAAAAACAACAAAAAAAAGCAAGGCTCATGAGAGCATTTGCCGACGGCTGCCTACTCAGGCGCCATCTTGACTTCATCATCAACAAAAAGCACTTGCAAAAGGCAAGGTAATGGTAAAGCCAAGAATATAAATGAAACGACAAAAGTCCAATTACACGAAACAAATGACGAGCAAGATCAAGGACACAAATAATATCAATACTACAAACGCAGAGAGCAAAGATGACTATGACGAGATCGAGAGGTCTAGAAAAAAAACACTTGAGTATGAGCAGCAAACAAGGTCAATAATCCGACAATGACGAGGCAGCTTGGCAGTCCTTAAATACATGGCATGACTGGAAACAAGAAACAGGTGCACTTGCCTCAGGGAAACGCCCTTCACTCCAGCTGGGGCTGAAAACAAAATCAAAACAGACAAAACTTGACACCGGTAACACTATCTGGTTCACAACCCCTGTCCCATTCTGTCCTATTTGTTAATTATCACCGGGCATCAAATTTACGGTACATACATTAGATCCAAACTTTGTAGGATACAATTGTTTATTGTCAGATGTTGTCGTTACTCTGTTACATTTCTCGGTTGCTTTTGCTCTGTTCTCGTTTTTGTCTGTTTCTCTCCAACCATGTTCCGTTCATCTGCGCTTTCAAATAAACATGCATCTAAATGCAAACTAACAGAGGGAGTATAATAGAAGCTCCTGTGACACATCATAAAAACAATACAAACCCACCATGCTGCATAACTAAGCCGCCAAAGTTTGTATTAAAAAAGGGGAAAAAACTCATTGTACTTTAGAATATCAGTATGTGTAAAAAAAAAAAAAAAAAGACAGAGAGAGAAATAGACATTGAACTATTCAGAGCATTGCGCTTGCTCCATTCAATGCAACACTGCCATCATGTGGCTCTTGGCTCCATGGGCGTCAGCCACTGTCACGTGCTTTTTTAATTTCTTTTTCTTTTTTTTATGTCTGTGCCAGTTGACTGCCTCGTCAGTCATCGTGTTCATTCTCGGTCTGTCGATCTCCTGCTTGTTCAGCAGATCATTCCATCACTCCTCATTTGTACTTTACACTCACCCGTATAATCCATCACTTGAAACATCTTACTTGACCATTTTTTTTTTCTGACGCACACATTTCAATGTCAGAGCCACTTAATTTTCAATTGTGGAACAATTGCCCTGAGCTCCCACTGCTCGATACCTTTTAACTCATTCAGTACCAGCCAATTCTGGACCAAGTCTGAAAAGACATTTAAAAACATCTTTGGGAGTGAATGGGTTAAAGATGTTCTTTGTGTTGGCTCAAACATTACAGTTATCTGCCATTTTTCTCTTCTTTGTGCTTTACTGTATGCGACCTTTTCAATTCTTTCCTGATTCTCCTTCTCTTTGCCAACTGGCATTCTTGTCGTTGCACGGACGAATTGCTTTCAGCTAAGTGTTACTTGCTGATGATAATTAAACAATAGTGTACGTATTCAACAGTCGTAAGTATTGAAAGTAATTGTCAAATAGTTTTTAAAGGATGTTTCCATATTCAGTTGTTGCTAAGCAGCATGTTTCTTTATTATGTTGTTGCTAAGCAGCATTTTTTTTTATCGACATACCACACAACACAAAAACATGTCCAGTGGCACAATGCGAGCATGATAACGCGAGAATTATTTTTCTGCGTGTTTGTTGGCCAAACAGAAATGTTGCGCTGCCATCCCTAAAATGAATAACTTTTTCAAATTTCCGTTTTCATTTTTTAACCTTTTTGGCTGAAAGGTTCTACTTCTAAAACTGGGTCAATCAATTGCATTCATTCATTCATTCATCTTCCGAGCCGCTTGATCCTCACTAGGGTCGTGGGGGGTGCTGGAGCCTATCCCAGCTGTCTCCGGGCAGTAGGCGGGGGACACCCTGAATCGGTTGCCAGCCGTAAATCAACCATCTTAAGACCTTTAAAAAAGCCTTTTTCCTTCATATCCCCCCCCCCCCCCCCCCCGACACTCTCCTCTTGAACTCATATTTTTCCCAACCCTTCATTCCACTGTATAATCACAAGGGGTTCATCCCAGAGGAGCTATGCAAGAGAAACCATAGACCTTGGCATTCAAACGTTTGTAGCTTCGAAGCTCATGCATTTTAATATGACACACACAAGAAAAAAGCATACTTGCTGCGGTTGATTGGGCCTTTTCTGCCTTACCTTGAAGAGAGCCTGCAGGCCAAGGTCAATTCCATGCCTGGGCATGAGGAACATATTGTGAGGGGGTTGTTGTTGTCATAGTCGGAGTCATTTCAGAGATGATTACAGTACATTGCAACGCTCTAAAAAAGTGGATTTGCGGCGCAATTTGCAAGCCAAAATTCACACGCTCGTCCTCAGAAACATTGAAAAGGAAAATTGCGAGTGGATGTACAAGTGGCGGTAACGTCACATATAGGCAGAGAGTCAGAAGCGAAATTATTCGTTAGACCGCCCGAGAAGATGGTGAAAGTGTGGGACCAAGTCAAACTGAAACGTGAGGTGAGCACCGTGAGGAGTCAGGCAAGACGGACCTTGCTCTCCGCCGAAGATATGATCACTACTGAATTTGTGACTTATTACCAAACTGAAAAGAACAATATATGCCTGCAACCATAATTTTGCTCTGTCTAGGCAAGGCCAGTAGAGTACTGCAAGTGGCTATATTTTGTTTTCGTTTTGTGAAGTAAAATGAATGAAACGTGTTTCCCCCTGAGGAGATTCCATTTTAGTTTTAACACTTCCACAACTTTTGGCAGTATTAAGAATATTCATCTCTGGTCCAAGCTCCGAAATGCTAAGCCATGAATCTACTGTAATATGTCACTTGCTAAAATGCTTCTACTCAAATGAAGTTGGATGAAGCGCTGTTTTTGGAATATGGGAGGAAAACTGGAGAAAACCCACTCAGGCATGGGGAGATCACGTAAACTCCACAGAGGAAGTGGAATTGAACCCTGCACCTTTGCACTGTGAGGTGGATGTGCTAAAGAGTTGACCACCATGCCTTAAATAAAAGACATGAAATTCATGCTTAACACAATTGAGTTAGCATGTTGGTGTGTCTCTTGGCAATTGTTTCAGTTTTTCCATATTGCAGCTTCAAAAAATTAATTGCCCATTCTACAATTTGAGACCAGCTGATTCGGCACAGTACAATTTTTTTGTGCACCACAGACTGCTTTAACGCATTTTGACGGACCATCGAAGATGTGGCGCAACGAGACCAATATGACCGTCCTGTCGGCTGTGTCCCCGCGTTCCCAAATAGATAGCGCAGGAAGCAAAGAGGTTAACATACTGGCGGCTTACATGGCTGAAAGTGATGGGCATGTGGGTCTCAAAGTCATTTTGGTTGTGCAAAGTAATGGCGTCGCTCCTGCATCCATTTGGATTACAAAATTATTATCCCCTGCCAGGCATTTCCCCACGAAAGCAATCAAAGAGCATGCTTTTCATACACTAACGCGCTTCGCCTTCCCTGAAGGATCGATATTCCAAGAAAGACCGTAACAATAAGGTATTGTTACGGTGACACCGCATGTATAACTGAGACTTGTAATGAACCGAGTACTGAATGACAATGCATCAATGCATTTTTAATTAGGAACACGTCTTTGTTGCTGCAAGGAACAATGGTTACGTTCCTTGTGTCGACACTTTTTTACAGTGTTCAAGCAACTCTAAGGCGCATCTGAGTATAAGGCGCACGTTCAATGAATGGCCTATTTTTAAACTATTTTCATATAACGGGCGCACTGTATTATAAGGTGCATAGAATAGTGGCTGCAGTTTCACTATGCATCCACTAAATGAAGCTACAATAAAGGGAATACAATACAGTCTTCGATCTATCCATCTATCTATCTGGTGAGCCCTGGTTGCTAAAAAAATACAATACAACACAATACAGGTTTTTTATATAGCACTTTCATAACCACTGCAGCTGTAACACAGAACATTTAAAATACTATGTCCAAGAAGTCAGAATATTGTTCCATATATAAGGTGTATCGGATTTTAAGGTGCATTGTCGGCTTTTGAGAAAAATGCTTTTAGGTGCGCCCTGTAGTGCCGAAAATGCAGTATGTCCAATTCGGTGCTATTTGTCACGATTGCTTGAAATTTTTCTCTCGGGTTTTCTCACACCCCACATTTTGGCATTAGTTGATAAAATAAGTCTTTACATACAAAACAATTAAACAATTTGTCATAAAATGTGAAGCAGATTTTGAAATACTTGCGTAACATTTTTCCCAGGTGACTCTTGATTTTCTCGAACTAAGGGAAATGTGTGAACCGTTAGTTCAAACCATGATCAACAAGTTTTGGGGGTTTTTTGGAATAGTTTGAAAATATATTCGCTGGACTGTAATTTCTACAGGACTGTATGTACAGCTTTCCCTAATGCTGATATCAGACTACTTACTCAACTGTAGCCCGATTTTGAGGGCTGTCTCGCAACCGATTTTGAGTGGTCTTGACACGCTGCACCCCATGTAGTGTGACATACTCAACGATTGGTCAGAACAATTACGTAGGGTCTGGTCCGTGATCGACTTGTAGTGTGATGTCTCGCCTAGTCAATGTCACAGAACGATTTTGATCTGTTAGTCTGACAGCGTGACCATCGTGAACAACAAAAAAGTTGTGTAGTTTGACAAAGCCATTAGGAGGCTGTACTTTGTTCACATCTCTACTTCATTTTTTTGTTTATCCCCCCGCACTCCCATGTGCTAAGCAGTACCGTTATTGTCATGATATATTTTAGTCTGTCAACAAATTACAGGACAAACAGTAAAAGTTTAAATGTGAATATTGTCCAGTCTTGCAATCAAAGTTTCTCACCCATTCATACACTCAGGCAGACACGGCACTTTTAGGGAGAGGGTGGAGGTCTCACTTTCATAGCACTTGCCATTCTGATGTGACTGACTGACATGTTTAATGTACAATACAATACACCCATCCATTATCTGAACCGCTTTATCCTCACGAGAGTCGCAGGTGTGCTCTTGCCTATCCCAGCTGACTCCCGGCAGTCGGCAGGGTACAACCTGAACAGGTTGCTAGCCAATCACAGGGCACACATAAGATAAGATAAGATAAGATAAGATAAGATAAGATAAGATATCCTTTATTCGTCCCACACTAGGGAAATTTACAGCCTCCAGCAGCAAGAATGTATGTAGAAAGAAGAAAGAAGAAAGAGAAAAAAAAACAACAAACATCTTTCAATTAAATGCAATATGAACACGAAATGGATAAACCAACAATCATTTGCACTCAGTCACACCTTATATAATCCTTCCATTTTCTGATCGTGGCGTGCTGGAGCCTATCCCAGCTGTCTTCGGGCGGAAGGCGAGGTACACCCTGAGCCGGTCACCGTGCCACCCTAATACAATACAATACATCTTTATAAAATAGGTCTTTCATCAACTGCAGCTGTAACAAAGCGCTTTTCCAGAACATTTAAAATAACAACAATAAATATAGAATCTCATGGTTTATTCCTACCGACTGCTGTCAGGCTGCTGAATAAACATACGTGAAAACCTGTAACCATTGTTAAGTTTTCTATGCTATTGCTAATTTAATTTTATTTATTCTACAAATGTATTGCTAATGCTTTATTTTATATTGCACTTATATTGAACTGTGTACAGTTCTTTTCTGAAACATTATTTTGTACAATGAAACACTTAATTTTTTTCTCCCCCCCCCCCCCCCAGTTTGCTGCTGTAGACTGCAAATATCCCCAGTGTAGAAAAAAATAAAGGTTATGTTATCTTTATTTTTCTGTCATAAATACAAGCAAAATGAAAAGTAGTACCAGCTAAGTAGTTAGCTAAGGTCACATTTGTTTGCATGCAAAGTTTGCTTTCTTTTAAGACAGCCTGCGATTATATATGTAGCAATCTGCAGACGATGGCAACACTGGACTTGCAGTTTGTCATACCTTCAAGATGCAAACCGGCATGGAACTGCCCATTCTGAGGGATGACCTTATTTGAATTCAGCATTATATAGGGAGCTATGAATACAGACAAATCATTTTCATATTACCTTTCAGATCCAATTTGAAAGTAATATCACCAAAATGTCACACTTGTGTTTTTGCTCTCAATTTTCATGATATTAATTCAAACAACATCTAAGACTTTGTACTGTATGAACACAAAAGCCATGTGGCCGCATGAAATGTGTTGGAAGGATCTGTATACAACGCTGAAGATATTTCACTACTTATCATGATCCTATCTTGTTTGTCTTGGTTGTGTTTCAACTCCAGCTGGGGTGAAGGCTGTTTCTCTCCAGCGGGCGCACCTGTGCCGCATTTCCTAATCAAGCCTTGCCGTGTATTTAAGGACTGCCAAGATGCCGAGTGATTGTCGGATTATTTAGCCTTGCTCATGATCCTGACTCCAAGTGCTTGATTTTGAGACACTCTTGACATTTTTGCCTCATAGCCTTGCATTGTTAATATTTTCTTTATATTAATCAACGATACATCTTTTCTGATGTATCGTTGTTGTATGTTTGTGAATTGGATTCTCTTGTCCTTCGAGTTGACAAGCAATTTACGTTTTTTCTTGCTCCTTGCCATTTGCAAGCGTTTTTGGTCTGTTAGTGCCTTTTCCTGGTTCTTTGATGCCAGCGTCCTTAGTTGTCGGTCTTGCATTTTTATGACTAAATTTATTTTAGTTCAAAGCGTCTTCTCTGTCTACGCTTGTGAAATCCTTGTTCTGTCCGGGATCCACCTGCCAATTATTGCATGGCCAGCAGCATTATCAGCAAACATTCACTCACTAAGCATGTTTGTGATGTTCCGGTGTCTGTCAATATTTACCAACGTAGCAAAGCCATTGAAGAGGAGTAGCCCAACATTCCACGGGCCATAAATGACCCACATATTTTTACAATGCAGGAAAACCACACATTTTAAAGGGGGCTTTTATTGTGGCCAGCCAAAGACACACCTGCGCAACAATCATGCTTTTTATTCAGCATCTTGGTACACTGTGCCTTTGAGATGGATGAAATGTCTCAATAAAGGAGAAGTGTTCACTAACAAAGATTAAGACAATATTTGAGATAAATGGTTCTTGTGTTTGCCAGTGAAAGACCCAAGTAAATGAGATCAGGTCAAGTCAAGTCAACTGTATTTATAGAGCACTTTCAAACAGCCATCGCTGCATACAAAGTGCTGTACATGGAGCAATTTAACATATCCAATAAACAGTAAACAAAAAAAACGAAATGGCAGTCATGAAAACTGGGAGCAAAAGCAATAGTTCTTTTTCGTTCATGTTGGTTGCATCATTATTTTTAGAACAATGCTGACTTCTGCTGGCCAGCAGAAAGAAATACAGATGTACAATGCTTGCACAGGCCAATTAATGTGAAGACTACATTCAGGCTAAAGAATTTCTTACAAAGACAAGGATCATAATTTCCATGTTTGACATAGAATTCAGAGAAGAAGGTAAGAAAGGAAAAATCCAAATCATTCCCAAATTATTGGATGGTAATTATACATGCACACGCACACACACACACACACACAGATGCAAGTTCAAAGGCTGCCATGCATCCTGAAAGCTAGATATAAACAGCCAAGTCAAGTCAAGTCAAGTCAACAGTATTTATAGAGCACTTTCAAACAGCCATCGCTGCATACAAAGTGCTGTACATGGAGCGATTTAACATATACAATAAACAGTAAGACGAATCAGTAATAAGTAATAAGGCGGTAGAAAGCACCAAGCAGTAAAATCAAGAGCAAATCTAAGTCATGCTGAGTCAAACGCCAAAGAATACAAGTGAGTTTTGAGGAGGGCTTTAAAGATGGGCAGCGAGGAGGCTTGCCGAATGTTCAGTGGGAGGTCATTCCAGAGAGATGGACCAGCAACAGAAAAGGCTCGATCCCCTCTGAGCCTCAGTTTAGTTCTTGGTACGTCTAGCAAAGACTGGTCCACAGACCTGAGGCGCCGGGCAGGGGTGTAGGGGCGTATGAGCTCAGAGAGGTAAGGTGGCGCGAGATTATTCAGAGATTTGAAAACAAAGAGGAGGATCTTAAAAATAATTCTAAAATGAATGGGGAGCCAGTGAAGGGATGCCAAAGTAGGAGTTATATGCTCCCTCTTACGAGTACCAGTCAAGAGGCGAGCAGCGGCATTCTGTACCAGCTGAAGGCGCTTGATGGAGGACTGGCTGACTCCAAAGTACAGGGCGTTGCAGTAATCGAGCCGGGATGTGACAAAGGCATGAATTACTGTCTCAAAGTGTTCATGTGAGAGGAAAGGTTTTATTTTGGCCAGCTGTCTAAGGTGAAAGAAGCTGGATTTAACAACGGCACCAATTTGCCGATCGAGTTTGAAATCACTGTCCAGTTTAAGTCCCAAGTTTGAGACCGTTGATTTCAGATAAGGAGATAGGGGGCCCAAGTCTACAGGATGGAATGTACAAGGTCCACTGGGGCCAAACAATATCACCTCTATCTTCTTTTCGTTGAACTTCAAGAAATTTTGTGCCATCCAGGTTTTGATTTCTTCCAGACAGGATAGGAGTGGCCTTAATGAGAAGGTGTCTTTCTTGCTCAGTGGGACATAGATCTGGCAGTCATCTGCATAGCAGTGGAAAGGAATACCATGTTTCCTTAAGATGGAACCCAATGGGAGCAGATACAGCGAGAACAGCAGAGGCCCCAGAATTGAGCCCTGTGGAACACCACATGACAGGGGAGCAGTGCGTGATTCAGAGCAGCCAAGGCTGACACAAAAGGTCCTGTCAGCTAGATAGGACCTAAACCAATCAAGAGCACTCCCGCCAATGCCCACCAAGTGCTGCAAACGAGTCAGCAGAATACTGTGATCCACTGTATCAAATGCTGCAGTTAAGTCCAATAAAACCAGACACACGTGGTCTCCAGAGTCATTTGCCAGGAGGATGTCATTAGAAACGCGTAACAGGGCTGACTCCGTGCTATGCATCGTCTTGAAACCTGACTGGAAGACCTCCAAGATGTTATGTTCATCCAAGAAAAGTTTCAGCTGCATGTGCACCACTTTTTCCAGAATTTTGGAAATGAAAGGCAGTTTGGAAATGGGTCTGTAACTTGACAGCTCATCTGGATCAAGACCAGGTTTCTTGATCAAGGGTTGGACCACAGCATGTTTAAACTGTTGGGGAACTACACCAGAAGAAAGGCTGCTGTTGATGATATCCAAGACCGATGCACCAACACTCGGGAGAACCTCCTGAAAGAAGCGTGGGGGAAGAGAGTCGCAAGGGGAGCCAGATGGCTTCGTCTGGCGAACTACATCCTCCAAAAGCGCCAAGGACACAGTATCAAAAGAATTTAGGACAGCTGAACATGGAACATGGACAGAGGGGTCAGATGCGGTATTTGGGACCGGAATCCTAGCTGTAGAGACCTTATCAATAAAGAACTGAAGGAATCTGTTGCACATCTCGGCTGAAGAATCCGAGCAAGTAGGCAGAGGGGGTTTGAGTACAGAATCTATCGTTTTAAATAGTGCACGAGGGTTGTGACGGTTGGCTAGAATAAGGTCCGACAGATATTCTCTTTTGGCCTCTTTTACTGTGAGCTGGTAGTTACGCCAGCTGTCTTTCCAAATTTGAGAAGAGACATGCAATTTGTCTCTTTTCCACTTGCGTTCAGCTTTGCGACACTCCTGCCTAGCTGCGCGGGTAATGTCGTTAAACCATGGCTCGGGTTTAGGCTTTGGCAGCACAATTTTTGAAGGAGCCACAAAATCCAGGATGGATTCAGAAAACGCTGCTGGCTTCCCTGGGCCTGATGCAAAGTGAGAAAATGTTCTGTGGTCTGACGAGCAACATTTAAATATGGTTTTACAAATCATGAATGTCGTATCCTCCTCACCAAAGAGGAAAAGGACCATTCAAATTGTTATCAGCACACGGTTCAAAAGCCAGTATCTGGGATTGTGTGAGAGTGTGTTTGTGCCAATGGCAAGGGTAACTTAGATATTTGTGAAAGAACCATTCATGCTGCAAGGTAAACACGGGTATTGGACATCCAATGGTGCCATCCAAGCAGTGTCTTTTTCATGGGTGACCCTGGGTTGTTTTATCAAGACAATGGCAAACCACATTCTACAGCTGTGAGAACAGCATGGCTTCATGGTAAAAGAGTGCGGGTACGAGACTGGCCTGCCTGCAGTCCAGACCAGTCTCCCATTAAAAACGTGTGGTGCATCATGAAGCAGAAAATACGACAGGACACCCTGACTGGGGAGCAACTCGAGCTGTACATCAAGCAAGAATGACGAAGAATTCCCCCCAAAAATTTAAATTAATTAAAAAATAATTGTCCTCAGTTCCCAAATGCTTATTGAGTATTGTTAAAAGGAAGGGGCATGTGACAAAGTGGTAACCATGCCCAAGTAACAGCTTTTATGGAACTTGTTACAGGCATGTACAGTATTGTATGTATGTATATAATTTTGTATCATGTGAGCAGAAAGCCTCTGGGCTGGGAGGTGGAAGTTCTGCTTTTGCAACATTGATGATGCAATCGCAAAGTCAAGGTATTTGTGTCTTTTTTTGCGGGTGGGGGCTGGTAAAAAGTCTGAAAGCCATTTTAAATTTGCGTATAAAATAGCTACAGTATAGGATTTATTTCAATCAGTGGTGCCCATTACGTCGATCCTGATCTACCGGTAGATTTAAGACAGGTCCCAAGTAGATCCGAGGAGTGTTGAGGAGAAAAAAAAACAAACAACCATTTGTGTGTCTTTGTACATGTTAGTAATATCTTTTTTGTGTTAATGTACGCTGCACTCTAATCATCCTATCAGTCTCATTTTCAGCCAAAAAATATTTAAAAAATAAAATAAAGCAGGTAAATCTTGAATTTACGGTGGCACATGATTACATCACCGGAAGTTGTTAGCGCTCAGCAGTCTGCAATTGCAGCTTGTGATCAGAGCTGTTGGGCGCTCTCTTTTATCGTCATTATTCTCATTCAGAGTTTGCTTCGTGTACAATTCACCGAGGGCACGGGCAAAGAATAGGAACCTCGGAGGGCCCAGGGAAGCACTTTAAAACGGTACGTGTGAGCTATGATAGTTAACAGGCTGCAAAAGTGCATCACAGGCCTCGGTTTCAGGCTGTTTCTCATCATGGCGTGCATGTGTGTGTGTGTGTGTGTGTGTGTGCGCGCGCGTGCCGGTAAGGGTAGATCCCGGGAGGTTAGTTGATGGAAAAGTAGATCTTCGGTCCAAAAGGTTTGGGCACCCCTGATCAAAATGAAAAAAATACCACATTCGGCCAATCACAGATGGAATCATCAGGCAGTTTTTTTTTTGAACAAACACAGCTTTGGTCAACTGTTGTTTTTTTTGTTTTGTTTGTTTTTGTTTTCAAGAATCGATTCTCCGAAAACTCTTCGATCGAATATAGGACCTCAGCCCCCAAGAATGTTCCCCCACAGAGTCTGGGTCTCAGCATCTCTTTGCAAAACATAACAAATATGACTCAGGTTTTCCAAAGTTATTGAAAAGTAACACCTTAGCAGTGGTGTCATGAGTAGTCAGGACTGGCAAGTGTGGTAGAGCTTTATGAGCACAATTTGGTGGATGCTCACTGCATGTGAAGAGAAAATAAAAAAGGTTGAAAAAAACTTAAAATGATATTAACCCTTTCATGCACCCTCTAACCCAGGTGTGGGCAATTATTTTCCCGGGGGGGGGGGGGGGGGGGGGGGGCAAATGAGAAGCAGAAAATATTGTGGAGGGCCGGGCCAAAAGTTAGAAATAGAAATAGAAAATAGCACAATGTCTTTGTATGCCAGTAATAATGTAACATTCTCCTCCACCATCACACTCAGCGCCGGTTCTCCTCAAGGATATGTACTGAGCCCCCTGTTGATCACGCTCTAAACATTTGACTGCTCTTAATAGCGGTCCAGTTTGCGGAAAGTTTTTAACATGATAACAATCAAACCGTTCTAGGAAATGTTCATTTACTCGAGCAACAAGCAATTCACTCTGAGCATGGAAATTGCCAGAATTGGACTGAGTAAGAATCGCATCTTTGTTTTTCAAAGTCTAGTAGATTTGAGTCTTTCCAACTGCAGGCGTCTCCTGAATGTTTCATACTCTGTTACCCGCTTCTTTTAATCAGATACACATCATTTTCCCTTCCATGGTCATTACTCTCTCTCTCTTTCTTCGTGTTCCCCTCCCTCGCTGTGCTCTGCAACTTAAGGTAACTGCGCCACCTGGTGTTGAAATACCTGTCATTACAAGTCCAAACGAAATGAATGCAATCAAACCTTAATTGTGCACCAATCTTTGGCGGGACGGATTAAAAAGACCAACGGGCCGGATCTGGCCCGCGGGCCGTAGTTTGCCCACCCCTGCTCTAACCTGATAACATGATAAGCCCTCCACTGAAGTAACAGTTGTCCCTGAAAGAGTTAAATTATGTTCTATTTTATTTCAATGGTCCATGCTTTTCAGGATTTTCTTTTAGATCCCATTTTTATCAGTTATTTCAGGATCAAAATGACCGATATATGGATTTCTTCTTTGCAATGCTGCTTAATGCCTCATTCGACAGTGTTGCCTGCTGTGATGAACTGCATGTTTCATCAACTTTGTCACAAAGTCTATGCAATGTATTGCGGAACTGGACAGGCGCGACAGCTCCAGAATTCCATTGTTGTGTTGCTTTCAGTACCCCAAAATGTCCCACAGGAGAGATCAAGATACAGTTAGAATTACACCACAAGTAGGTTAGATAAACAAATTGCTGAGTTTAATGTCATAGCAAATCATTGTCTTTTCACTGGGATTAAAACACAAGCTTTATATCCTATTAAAAAGATTGTAAAACAAGCAAAGCCTCAGGAAATTGCATCATCTGTCAAGTTGTGCTGCGACAGATTAGTGCTGCTATTAAATCCTATTGCTCTGTAAATGGGCTCAATTTCTGAGGAAATGTCTTGAGAGTGGAAGGGGAGTAATTATCTTGTGTGAAATGGTTGCAAATTCATCAAAGAATATGCATGGAGATAATAACAACCACTTAACAACCCAGATTGCAAATTGATGCAGATTTAAATTCGAAGCTCTGTTAGTAGCTCCAGCTACTGCTTACTAAGAAAAGGACAAAGCTTCAAAACTTGTTTATTGGCCAAAGTGAACAGATCCAACAGTGGGTACTTGCGATGGATTATACCAGCAATATATTCAGCGCTCGCATAATCATGGTTTGACAGCTGCGGATTCACCTATCTGTGAATTTTTCCTTTAATATTTTTGTTGGTTTGGTTTTTGGGGTGGCGTAGGGCGCCACAGGCATGGCATGCCGCAAAAACAACATCAACAACAACAACAAAAAACCTAATTTGTGCACACATTGTAACTATTATGTACGCACGAGGGACTACTTTGTGGGCACAAACTACTTCTCTGTGCACACAATAGTTAGAAACTGCGCACTAAGTAATTGTTCGAATACAGTTGAGACTGTATCGTATGGCAATAGAAGCACTCACTGTGCTAAAAGCACTAGCCGCGCAAGCAGGGCTGGTCGCACTCAAGTCAATAGACCTAAATGACTGAACAATTTGATGCTGACAGCCCGGCATAGCTGCCGTTCATAATGATCACGTTTTAATCAAGCAGGCTTACTCAAGTGTGGTGTTTAAGCCGCCATAATCACTGTGCTTCTGACGTCACCTCTTCTCATAGACCAAAATCTAAAGAGAGAGATGTATCTAAATTCTCAATTTTCTTTTGGTTTCAAGAGGGGAAAATAGTGTGCACAGTTTAAATTTACTTGTAAGTATAAAATATTGAAAAAAAATATCTAAAAATGAAAAACAGTAAGCCATTTACTATAATATGCGTAAGTCATTTACTTGGATATGCGGTTTTTTTCTTCTGTATCAAGCAAATATATATATTTGTTATTTTTAGATGAATAGCTGATTATTGATTCAAAATTGTAGGAGGATATTCAATGACCAAAATATTTGATAGCTGCAGCGGTATTAAAATGTCAATCCCAGAAAAGCGACTTCACTTTCCAGCCACAATAATCGATCCTCAGTGAGCAAATAATTTGTGTCACGTTGCGAGGCGGTGGTGGACCCCAAAAAGCAGGCAGGACGAAGGAGCAGGGTGAACTTGAAGAATTGCATTTAAAACACAGAAAACTAAATCCTAAACAAAGTCCAAAGTAACAAACAAAAACCTTAAACAAAAACTATCAATAACCAAAAGTTTTAACCAAAAGATGGGTCCATGAGGCCTCATGAGGCGTGTCGACACACTGACACACTGTGTTGATACTGTGCTGATACTGTGTCACTGACCACTGCCACCTGCTGGACCTTCAAGATCCCTGCAGCCAACCCACTTAACAGACTGAACTGACTGATAAATTGTTTTGTATATTGAACATATAAAATATACAATTCGGTAATAAATTGGCAAAAGGTGAAGGTAAGATATAAAAAAGGAAAAGAAAATAGTCATCATCGCAAATATCTGTTCAAAGGAGTAGAAAGAAGCAAAAAACCTACCCCGAGTCCTACCCCTTCCTATATATGAATTGATCATTTTTCTAAATAGGAAAGAAAGTCTAAATATCAACAAATGCTTTTACCCTTATGTATGCTGTACTAATACATTTTTACATTAGGTTTGTATATACAGTACATACTCTTTAGAGCACATGTATATGTCGATTTTCTCATATTCATAATGGATGCTACATTTCATTAATATATTAAATAATCTCATCAATGTATTTCTGATGTATTGCTATATTTCATGAGTGCATCGAATTAATCATCTTAATTCTGATTTGTGTAGTTGTCTTGTACTACTCTCGAATTCATTTTTAATCTCAGCAAGAGAGTTCCTCATTTTACTGGTCCGTTTCAGAATCATTCCAGATTTACACCTATTACAGATACACTCCTTTGTGTGATGTTCGTTCGTGTTTTGGATTTTTTTGTATAGATTAGTACCCCCTAAATCAGGGGTGTCCAAACTTTTTGCCAAGGGGGCCAGATTTTATGTGGTAAAATGTCGGGGGGCCGACCTTGGCTGACATTTTTTACATTGAACAACAATATTGTTCAAGAAATTTTAGTAAGCCAGTCTGTTTCACATTTCCATTTTTATTTGAATTTCAACAATCTTCAGAATTTCTTTTGGTTCATTTGAAATATGACATATCAGTCAATATAAACACGGAGTGATGTCTTGTTAACTCGTGAGTGATGCCCTCTAGTGTCTAAATGCTATTACTCATTTAGCCACTAGAGGGAAGCAGTACTCTATGAAACATCACTCACAAGTCTACGAGACCTCGGTCAATGCAACACGTGTTCCATTGCGCCCAACCTGCGGGCCAGACGGCACTGATTTTATGACGGGGGGCCGAGGGCCGGATGAAATTCGACCGCGGGCCGGATTTGGCCCCCGGGCCGGACTTTGGACATGCCTGCCCTAAATTATGACAACTTTCTCGAATTTTAAAAAGCTTCTGGATCTTTTGGCAAAGGTTATTATTGTGTGCTTTGTACATTAATTGGGCGATTTTGAAGTCAATCAGGTCATGAGATTTCATTGTTTAATTTGCTAAACAGTGGATTTGTGGGTTCCGTCCATTTGGAACCAGTGATTGTTCCGATTGCTTTGTATTGTAGTTATAAAACAGTGTTTTACTGGCATTTCCCCATATTCCCACACAATAGGTCAAATATGGAAGTAATAAAAGTATGTGTACAAGGATCTCTTATTCAGCACATCCTTAGTTTTTGGGAGGATCCCTATGGTTTGGGATATTTTTCTTTTATTATCTATTATGTAGCTGCAAGCACGGTTTTGCATCTACAACTGTTCCAAAACATTTTCATAAGGTCATTCATCCATGCTTTCATTTTGCAACATTCAATGTGTTCAAATAATGTGAAGATCATTTGAATGAGGATGCTTGTGGGCTTTTATTTCACAAATTTTTATTGAGAAAAATAAGATGCTCCAATGTTTTAAACTTCAGCCTGTTGCGTCTTTTACAAGCGATTTCTCCTGCTGTGGAGAACACACGCTCACAAGGGACGGATGAGGCTGGCGTACAAAGGAACTCCTTTGCGAGGTGGGAGAGGTTTGGGAAAGAAGTGTGTTGGTCCTTCCAGTACAGCTGCTTCCTGGAACCTTGATTGTCAAACATGGAGTGGAGAGTCAACCAATAATAATTACTGATTGTCAATTAAATCATCAACATAGCAACCGTGAAAAGATGAGTGAACGTTTGTATACCTGGCGTAATACTGGGTGTATCGCGAACTTCATTCTCATGCTTGGCCCGATAATGCCTCAGCATGGTGGAGGTGCTTCTGTTGGTGTATGACAATTCGACCCGGCAAATTCGACATTTCACCTGTAATGAAATGTGAATAAGAAGTAACTAAGAGTTACCTTGAAATGTATTCGGATTAGAATGGTACAACACATGTCAATAATCTGAGAGGCACTCGGCGAGTGCCTCTCGCCGAGAGGCTCTCGGTGACAGAAGGCGATTTGAATAAATAAATAAATAATACCTTATTCTCCGGGACATCAAAATGGTCCCACACGGCGGATGATTTGCGTCTATGCTACATAATCGGCAAGGAAGGCAAGGCACGAACACGAAGTCTGCACTGACACGAACTTCGACAAGCGAGCGTGAGTGAGGTCTGGCTTGTTTCGGCAAGTGGCATTGTGTCGCCAAACCCACTTCCTTATAAACACTGTGCGGCGGGCTTTTGCTGCGTCAACGCCCTCTGCACTGAGTCGACGCCCCCTGGACTAAGTGGCGCAGCCTGTACTGTGCCAAGCAGCCGATGCAGTCTAAACTGCACCGGTGCAGTTCACGTGTCAATTAGCAGCCTGGACTGTGTCAACGCAGCCGATGTGTCAATTAGCAGCCTGGACTGTGTCAACACAGTCGATGTGTCAATTAGCAGCCTGGACTGTGTCAACGCAGCCGGTGTGTCAATTAGAAGCCTGGACTGTGTCAATGCAGTTCACGTGTCAATCACGTGACGTAATGAAGCAGCACATGCATCGACACGTGGTTTGCTCTGTGAGCCCGGTGCATGTGTCAATGCATCGGTGTCGCTGGACCCATCACTAACCAAAACTCTACGAGAAATAAACATGACAATAGCAAACAAACAAACATGACAGTAGCAAGAGCAAACAATGACCCGACACTGAGTGTTCGGGCTGGGAGTCCTTTTAAAGCCCTAATTACATATGACCAACAGGTGTGCAGCTGCCGGGGGAGCCCCACAGTGCCACCTGTTGGTCCATAAACCAAATCATGACAATTTGTAAACTGGACAAGTCATATTATCCTTGGTTTTAGGCATCATTAATTGTAAAACCAATTCATGGCAAACACCCAAAAAAATGCATGTTCGTACCTGAGTACGTTCCACCCCGACACCAATTACAGATATGCGGTTTTCACACAAATCACAAGGTGCAGCACCAATCAACACCCTACTTCTCCAACCGCAGAAGCATACTAATTATACAAAAAATTATTATACCAAAAAACCATGCAGTGTGAAAAAAGTGCTTTCATGAGGGAGGGTACCAAAATTAATGAGAGGAGACGACAGGGAGAAAATAGAGAACAGATTATAAACATTGACCATTGATTACCAGTTGGCTAAACCGGGGGTCGTCAACACGTGGCTCCAGAGCCACATGCGCCTCTTTAGTGACATCTTCTGGCTCCCTGGAGCTTTATAAAAAACTTTTTAAAGTGCAAAAAAAAAAGTCTCTCTCTCTCTCTCTCTCTCTCTCTCTCTCTCTCTCTCTCTCTCTCTCTCTCTCTCTCTCTCTCTCTCTCTCTCTCTCTCTCTCTCTCTCTCTCTCTCTCTCTCTCTCTCTCTCTCTCTCTCTCTCTCTCTCTCTCTCTCTCTCTCTCTCTCTCTCTCTCTCTCTCTCTCTCTCTCTCTCTCTCTCTCTCTCTCTCTCTCTCTCTCTCTCTCTCTCTCTCTCTCTCTCTCTCTCTCTCTCTCTCTCTCTCTCTCTCTCTCTCTCTCTCTCTCTATCTCTGTCTCTCTCTCTCTCTCTCTCAGCAACACACATCAGATACACTCACCACCTGCAGCCCATGCATGCACGCACACACACGTGCCCCACGTGGACCTTCCGTGCTTGAGCAGAGTGCGCATGCACTAGCACGCATAGTAAGCAACACTTAGACACTGATTTTTGCGGGTTTCAAAAATATATATATATATATATATATATATAATATATATATATATATATATAAATAACACATCTTTAATAAAAATGATGAATGTTTGGAAAAAATCCGCAATGAAAGAAGCCGCGATAAACGAACCGCGGAATAGTGAGGATCACTATAATGTAATGGCAATACTGTTGTTTTTGGGTAATAGGTTGACATGTTTTATTTTTCTTTTTGTTTTGTTTTAAGTGAAAAGAAACACAAATGTATGCATTTCTATCCCCATTCCAAACAAGACTTGGGGGGGGGGGGGGGCGTGGGGGGGGGAGAACTGTGAAAAAGCAACCTGAATAAATGAGCTTCAATCCAGCAGCAGGTGGCATGCGGTGTGGAACAGGAGCTAGAGAGACAGCATTGCCAAGGGAGTACACACATGAAGGTTAGTGACACCAACAGACACAAAACAAGTGGGTCCAGTGAAAAGAAGAACAAATTCTAATAAGATCTTGAGCTTCACTCACAACCCGCCAAATTCACTTTTATGGGCACTCTACAGCGGAAAATTGGGTAAAACCGGACACGTTGCTTGCACCATACATGATTCTACATAGGAAAATTCTCCAGGTCCTGTGATAAATCAAGAGGGCATGCACTTATGCTTATGGGACCAGTATTCTCTTTTTGTATGTTTGAAGTTGTCAGGTTCGAAAATAATTTTGGGGGGGTCGGGAATAGAACATCAGACACAGAGGTGAGGGTGCTAAATGCTAATGGATAGATGGGCTTTCACTTGCATCAAGCTTTTCGACCTCCGAATTACTGAAACCGTTTAAACACTCTCCTCGTTCACTATGCAATGGGGGGGCTCAGTATTTTGCTCAAAGACTCTTCAACGCGGTCACAAGGGCTCGGAATCGAGTCATATATGTGGATAACCCCTGATCAGTTTGTACAACTCTTGCAGCGTCACACACAAGTAAAGAGTGATTGTTACAGGTCAATCACACATCACCTATGCTACTGGCAAAGAAAAAAGATTAATTACAATTGACACATACTCCACTCAATGACTATGCTCTGATCCCGTGTGTCAGAATCATCTTTGAGTTGATGGTGTATTCTTTTTTCTTTTTTTTTTTGTCATGATTCTGTTCTTTTGTGTCTCCAACGGGTGGCAGAGGAGGGCCTTCCCTCCAACGTGCACACCTGCTGCCAATGTTTCTTCACTTAGCCAAAAAGACAGTTTGGGAACAGCTGTCGCGCCCAGGTGGACATTAGTCATCAGCAAAGTCTGTGACTTGTGTATTCGGGTAGATCAGATCACTACCGAGTGGCCGGACCGGGGGGCGCGGTATGCTAATCTCTGGGGCAGTGTCTTTCTTGTATTTTGCAATAAAAGTTTGAACCGGCGGAGAGGGAACCGAGTGTGTATCATCGGAGCAACTAACCGTCGTTCGCTCTGTGTGCCGAGTCATTTCTTTAACTTTGTCCAAGAAAATCTCTGACAGCCATGTAATTAAGGACTGCCTAATTGTCAAGTCTCGGTCGGATTATTGACCTTGTTTGCTGTTCATGCTCAAGTTTTTAAGTGTTTCCGAGATCTCTGGATCTCATCAATTGTTGTTTTTGCTCTCTAGTCCCTCGTTAATAAGTATGTTATATTATTTTGTCTTTGGTCTTACTCTGGTTTTGTTTTCGTGTAATTGGATTCTCGTCATTTCGTTATTTTCTCGGCTTTACTCTTACCTTGCCTTTTGAAAGCGTTTTTTGTTTTTGCCTTGTTTTTCCTGGCTCCTTTTGACCCGCGATTTGTGTTTATTTACGAGAAAAAGTGCTCCGACAAAGTATAAACATTTTTGCTGTGGATTTTGTTTGTGTCTTCATTTGTGGTGGTAGTATTTTGCTTCGCACAATTTCAGCTCTATCAAGCAATGTTTTTACTTACAAGGCATCCATACCAATCAGTGTTTCTCAAGAGAGAGCTTTTTATACAAATGAGTGGTAGTTCGGTCTCAGGCACAAAACAAATTAATGACACAATGTTTCACTTGTTCTTCTGGCTTAGAAATGTCACGTATAGAGATCAGATGGTTTGGAGCTTTAATCTATAGACTCACTGACTCAAGAGACAACGTAATCATTCTTATGAGACTGACTCAAGCCATCCATCACTCCTCTAGAAAGCTGTTCCCAAGCAGGTTCTGCTTATGTTATAGACCTGAGATTCGGTGACCTGCGTGCGGGCTGGGATGTCAAGCATTCGGGTTGTTTTGTACCAACAGAATGAAGGCACCCAATGCGGCTCTTTAGAGGGAGAGTGTATCTAAGCGTATTGTTTACAAATAACAAATCAATGAAAGTAAGACAGTTTGCTTGAATTTCATTTGTTTCTAATCTGCTTCGGCATTTGATAGCTATTGCGCCCCACAGACACAAAAGGGCACGCAGCACAAAACAAATCGAGTCAAAAACACTTCTAAATTGAATCTATGCAATGAAGTTGGAATTGAAAAGCAGATGCTTCAAGAGAGAGAAGGCTTTTAGAATCGTCTTCTCTCATGGAGTGCTTGGCAAATGTTTTTTACCAGACAAACGGTACACAATTGCTCGTATCTGTGCTGTACTGCTGCATTTGTGAGTGAAGAAGAGAAGGGAGACCACAAATCCACCTTTGCCCTCTCCGAACCTGAAAGACGGTCGAAATAGCTGCCACACGTCGGCAAGGCCTTTAATTGCCACTCTGTGGTCTGTTTGGAATGTGTTTTTTCTGATGTTGACTGAAAAATCATTTCAGAGAATGTCTGAATAAAGTAAATGCTGACATACAGCGCTGCTCAGGCAATGAAGGAGTAAGTGTACAGTCAATACATTAAAATATCTTCGCAACATGTTTTATTGTTGCATGTCAGCAAATAAAAATGAAAAAAATCCAACATTGATTGAACAGTTTTGCTATTGCACGTAAATAGTTAAAAATTTGGGAGTAAATGTGATTTGCTTATCCCGGGGATAGGCAACACGCGGCTCCAGAGCCGCATGCAGCTCTTTAGCGCCATCTAGTGGTTGCATGGAGCTTTATAAAAAATGTTTGAAAATGGAAAAAGATGTGGGAGGGAATTTTTTGTTTGTTTGTTTTAAATATGGTTTCTGTAGGAGTAAAAACATTTCCCAAGAACATTTCCCAATGCTGTAAAAATGTGTAGAATAAATATTACAATTCAACGTTTCTGTCAACAAAGATTTGCGTCATAGCCTGCGACACATGTTTCTATTAGCAGGGCAGAATGCAAGGCAGGTGGCTGTTGCAAAAAAAAACTGTTTCATGTAAAATTCACCGAGGGAACTAGCAAAGAGAATCTGGAGGGCCGTGAAAA
The DNA here is from genome assembly GCF_025434085.1 of Hippocampus zosterae. Taxonomy (NCBI): domain Eukaryota; kingdom Metazoa; phylum Chordata; class Actinopteri; order Syngnathiformes; family Syngnathidae; genus Hippocampus; species Hippocampus zosterae. The sequence goes on along the minus strand of NC_067462.1, from coordinate 20,693,161 downwards.
GCATCACTGCCGCACGGATGAACACGCATTTTTTGGCAGTGGGAAAGGCTCACTGGCCAGTGTCGATCCGTGTGCACCAGCACGCCATGGGAGGCGGGTTGTGATCACCTCCGCTCCATATCGCTTGCAGCTTGAAAGTCTGAAATGGAAGCTGCCCGGTAATTACGTGATGACATAGGGCGGTACGTGATGCGTCATAACATCTTATGTAGCACGCTCCCCGCAATTTCGGCCAGAATTTTATGTTGTCTAAGTCAGGGATCCCCAACCTTTTTTGCCCCACGGACTGGTTTATGTCAGACAATATTTTCAGGGACCAGCATTTAAGGTGTGGCGGAAATAATACGACAAAATAATATGGTATGAGCTGCATGAAAACGGTGGTGTTTTCGAAATTTAATAATAAACACAAGGAGTGTCTAATCTGGCCGCAACACTCATATCGCGTTGGTCATGTTTATTCATTCATTCATTCATCTTCCGAGCCGCTTGATCCTCACTAGGGTCGCGGGGGTGCTGGAGCCTATCCCAGCTGTCTTCGGGCAGTAGGCGGGGGACACCCTGAACCGGTTGCCAGCCAATCGCAGGGCACACAGAGACGAACAACCATTCACACTCACACTCACACCTAGGGACAATTTAGAGTGTTCAATCAGCCTGCCACGCATGTTTTTGGAATGTGGGAGGAAACCGGAGCACCCGGAGAAAACCCACGCAGGCCCGGGAAGAACATGCAAACTCCACACAGGGAGGCCGGAGCTGGAATCGAACCCGGTACCTCTGCACTGTGAAGCCGACGTGCTAACCACTGGACTACCGGGCCGCCTGGTCATGTTTAATGCCTCCAAAATACGATACAATGCAAATTCAAAGTGCTTGCAAATTAAGATATCCTTTATTTGTCCCACACAGAGGAAATTTACAGCCTACAGCAGCAAGAATGTTGGTAGAAAGAAGAAAGAAGAAAAAACAAACAAACACCATTCAATTTCTCCGGACCGGTGGTTGGGGACCCCTGGTCTACGTTGTCTCAGTAGTAGCAGAGTAGATCCTCCGCTGCTTTTCGGCCATTTTGAGGACGGTAAAAAGCATGATAAAAGAAAGAACACTCGCTTCCATGTTGCTTTATCACCACCAAGAAATCTGTCGTACTATATGCAATCACAGTGTGGTGACGCAACTAGACGCAAAGTGGTGGGCGCTGAATCGCCTTCTGTTCATCAATAGGAAAGGGAAAATATGCCAATTGGTTGTGTGTCGCCACAGATCACTACTATCCACTAGTTTCAGTGGGAAAAGGGGTTAAGTGTGTTGTGTCTGCGCGGGTTGATCGCGGTAATTTGTTTGAACGAAAAGTAGATCTGCGGTCAAAAAAGGTTGGGCACCCCTGCTCTCCAGAATGCACTGCACAGGAAAAAAAACATTTAATCATGAAGGCTCATCGTGTAATTGTAGCAAACTTAGTCATTTTGATAGTAGGCTCATATAGATATAGATACATGTTGCAGCTCCGAAAAAAAGGAGAGTTGTGGTGTTGGTTTTTTCATACGTACACTTGATTTATGCTTTTAACAGTCTCGACTAACACAGACTCCGTGCGTTCTCTCCTCTCGTTCGACTCGAGAGGCGTTCAAAGAGCCTCAGAAAAACGGAAATTAATGATCACTTGAATAACACTAAGAAAAGCGAAAATAATGCACCGAAACAGAAAATCAAGCGAGGAAATCACAAAATAAAATCTATTGGGCGGTTGTGAACACACAACAAAGGAATGAATAACTTAATTCTAAGACAGTCCAGTCTCCTACATACATTACATACAATGAAGGAAACACATGCTGTAAGTTTTATAGAAGGCTTTTTTTGGTTTTTGTTTTTTTTGTTTTTTGAGGCTCCAGACCCATTTGTTTTTCTTTTTTTTTTATCCTATATGGCTCTTTCAACATTTTGGGTTGCCGACCCCTGGCTTATCTGGTTAATAACATGAATTGTATTTGCATGTTTCTGTATTGCCGTGTAAGGTCAGAGCATTACATGCATTCGATTTGGTGTATTTCGAATGACCTTTTGACCCCCAAAAAGATTGTCATACCATATAAAAGGAAATTCCAGGTAGGCACTACCAATTCCAGAGAAATGTCATGCAGTTTTCCGACGGCATTTTAAATTGTTGTATCAAGGCAAATCCTTGTATTAACTAACATCATCAGTATGTGTGTGTAAATATCTGTTTTACATTGCATAATCATAGACTCAACTTTGTGTAGTCATCACCGTGTCACTGGTGTGAACGTCGACTCAGTGACACAGCTCCCTGCTTCTCTGAGAGTCCCACTTTGTAGCTGCCATCTGCATGTGGGTGGACCCGACACTTCCAACGACCGTTAATGACATAAGCCTCAGGCTGTTAAGCAAAATTTGCAAAACTTTGTGAGACCTTGAGCAATGAGGGCCACAAGCAAATGGCATCCTTAACCCGGCTGGCTTTTGTATAAAGCGCAGAGTTTAATCCTTTTGAGGATGTTGTGGGACAAGGCTGAAAATGAGAGCAAAGAGCATCAATACTTCACCATTGATATACAGTACTTAAATATCTTACATGACTGTCTGACCACATTGTGATGAGGGACAGATTCTACAAAGAATCTTTTTCCAGTAGAGTCAGTTTAAATTAAATTTTGAAACTCATACCGCAAGTCTACAAAAAACTAATTCACCACGCAAACGACAGTAAAACGATAGTGGACGGTCCACTGATTATGACTTAAATCACAAGACCGTACAATTTTCCAATGTGCATGCGGGGTAGTCACGTGCATTGAGAGTCAAAAGATGAAACTGGAAAATAAATTTGTCAGAAAAAGTGGGAATGAAATTTTGAGACATCCATACCTTCAAGTACAGTAATCCCTTGTTTATTGCGGTCAATGGGGACCAAAACCACCCGACCAAAAATCTGCGAAGTAGCGACCCCCCTTCCATATAGGTACATTTACATAATATTTATAAGGCTAAATTTAATGGTATACATGCACACAGAAGTAAATTTTGAAGTAATAAACATGACTTAATGCTGTACACTAATATATTTAAACATTTGTTTTGAAACACTTCTGATACTCAATTTGAATGAATATCAAGTTTTATAAAGGATCGTCGGAGATAGGCACTCAGAAATAACGACAAGACACTTCTGGCTACCAACAATAGGCACTTTATTGGTCCCACACAGAAATGATAACACAGTTCAAACAAGTTGTATGAAGCTAAAGAACTCTTACCGTGTGCGAGTAGGGTGGAGAGCCAACACCCTCAGCAGAGTGAGCTTCAATACGAGCTAGGCGTTTGTACGGCAACCCATAGTGGACTCTGCTGAAGAGCATCGCCCCCCTCCTTTTATCCTCTAAAGTGTGTGCATCGGGAGAGGTGAGTGGCCATTCTCATCCCTCCCTACGCCACACTGTTTGTTGTTTAATCAAGTGGCATTGATCTCAATCAAGTTTTGACAATTCAAACAAAGCAGACTATGAAGTCGTCAAAGCAGGCTCCAGAGTCCATCTCTGAAATTGCTTAGGCAAGCAAGTCACCAAGTCATGCAATCATCTCAAAGCAGTTTTTTCACTGAGAAGAAATACATTGATTAAAGAAAACATCACAAAATATCTTAATATACCAACATTGGATTGGATTGGACTGGATACAACTTTATTGTCAAATGTGTACAGCACAGATGACATTTCTTCCCTCTCAACATAAAACAACAAACAAGAGGATGTATAAGTTAGGTTAGTTTGTGAATAACAAAATACAGTAAACATATACATGTAGTACTGTATATGTTGCTTTATGTGACTCGCTGTTGTTTTGCTGACTTTTGCTCCTTCTCGCAGACCTTTTGTGGAAATTATGAATCCATCCATCCATCCATCATCTACCGCCGGGTCGCGGGGGCAACAGCTTTAGCAGGGAAGCCCAGACTTCCCTCTCCCTAGCTACTTCGTCCAGCTCTCCACGGGGGATCCCGAGTCGTTCCCAGGCAAGCTGTTGTGACAGTCTCTCCAGCGTGTCCTGGGTCTTCCTCGGGGTCTCCTCCCGGTGGGGCATGACCGGAACACCTCACCGGGGAGGCGCTCAGGAGGCATCCGAATAAGATGCCCAAGCCACCTCATCTGGCTCCTCTCGATATGGAGGAGAAGCGGCTCGACTCTGAGCCCCTCCCGGATGACCGAGCTTCTCACCTTATCTCTAAGGGAGAGCCCGGACACCCTGCAGAGAAAACTCATTTCGGCCGCTTGTAACCGGGATCTCGTTCTTTCGGTCACGACCCATAGCTCGTGACCATAGATGAGGGTTGGAACGTAGATCGACCGGTAAATTGAGAGCTTCGCCCTTTGGCTCAGCTCCTTCTTCACCACGACAGACCGATACAACGTCCGCATCACAGCAGACGCTGCACCGATCCGCCTGTCGATCTCCCGCTCCCTTCTGACCCCACTCGTGAACAAGACCCCAAGATACTTGAACTCCTCCACTTGGGGCAAGATCTCCTACCCGACCCGGAGGGGGCACTCCACACTTTTTCGACTGAGGACCATGGTTTCAGATTTGGAGGTGCTGATCTTCATCCCAACCGCTTCACACTCGGCTGCGAAATGCTCCAGTGAGAGTTGGAGAGCCCTGTTTGAAGGAGCCAACAGCACCACATCATCTGCAAAAAGCAGGGATGCAATACTGAGGCCCCCAAAACGGACCCCTCAACGCTTCGGCTGCGCCTAGAAATTCTGTCCATAAAGGTTATGAACAGAATCGGTGACAAAGGGCAGCCTTGGCGGAGTCCTACCCCCACTGGAAACGATTCCGACTTACTGCCGGCAATGCGAACCAAACTCTGACATTGGTGGTATAGTGACCGAACAGCCCGTATCAGGGGGTTCGGTACCCCATACCCTCGAAGCACCCCCCCACAGAACTCCCCGAGGGACACGGTCAAACGCCTTCTCCAAGTCCACAAAACACATGTAGACTGGTTGAGCGAATTCCCACATACCCTTGAGGACCCTGCTAAGGGTGTAGAGCTGGTCCACTGTTCGACGGCCGGGACGAAAACCACACTGCTCCTCCTCAATCTGAGGCTCGACTTCCTGACGGACCCTCCTCTCCAGCACCCCTGAATAGACCTTACCAGGGAGGCTGAGGAGTGTGATCCCTCTATAGTTGGAAAACACCCTCCGGTCCCCCTTTTTAAAAAGAGGGACTACCACACCGGTCTGCCAATCCAGAGGCACTCTCCCTGTTGACCACGCGATGTTGCAGACGCGTGTCAACCAGGACAGCCCCACAACATCCAGAGCCTGAATGCGCTTAATGGAGGACTGGCTGACTCCAAAGTAAAGGGCATTGCAGTAATCGAGCCGGGATGTGACAAAGGCATGAATTAGTTTCATACCTTTGGAAATTTCATGCGGGTGTCCCCCGCCTACTGCCCGAAGACAGCTGGGATAAGTTCCAGCACCCGCCACGACCCTAGTGAGGACAAAGCGGATCGGAAAATTAATGGATGGATGAAGGGTCGGCACAAAGTGCTTTCAAAGTGTTACAAAATGCAAATTTTTTAAATGATCAAATGTTGACTCTACAGTCGCAGGGCCCGATGACCAGAGGAATTTGTTGTTGCGCAGGGTAACACTATCACGTTCCAAGATCAACAAGGATATCCAAGAACATATTGGTGATCAATAAAATCCTTGAATTGTAGAAAACTTGCCTGTAGAGGATTTGGTGGGCATCCTTTGTTGGGTATTGCAGAGGACCACCATGTGTGGACACTATAATTAAGTTGCCAGAAAGGTAGACATAATATTCTAAACAACGAGTATTTACAGCTGTAGATAATACCTGATTCTGTTTCGTTTACCTATTAACTCATTCGATCCCAGCCATTTTCACTGGAGCAACCCCCTCAAACCCAGCGTTTTACTGGATTTTGACTGATCTTGCAAGGCCCACAGAATATCTGGTTCTAATGCTATATAAACACGGTGCCTACCAAAATAAAGATTGGACTATCATCTTTCAGAACTATTCTGTCCTACTTGTCCGTGTCCGAGACGTAAACAGATAGACAGATAGCGAACAACGAAAAAAGACCAAGGATCCACAATGTTGAGATGGAGCTTTAGTTTCTTTTTCCTTAGATTTTTGTAAAACTGTACAGAGAAATAGAAACACAAAAAGGGGGATGTTTCACACCGTTCAAATTAAATGTCTCTGTGTCATCACTGTACATTGTTATGTTAACTTTTCAAAACGCAATATAAGCTTGGAACAGAAATAACCAAAATATGCACGGTTAACATTGAAAATAGCCGCAACTAGCGTGCAGTAGCCCATATGCTAAGATGGATGGCCAAGCGCTAATGCAGCATAGCAAAAACGGACGGAAAATCGTTCTTAATATTGCACATTTCCAATGCTGAAACTGAAGTAACGGTTTGGTAGATATCATGAAAGTGCAGTCTAAACAGGGTTCAACTTACAGACGATGCTTTCCAAGGCATATACTCAAGAAGAAAACGAGAAACGATGACAACAGCTAGCGCGAAACCATTAGGTCTTCACTGGACTAGGTACTTCCGGTTTGTGTTACCAAAATTAAAGTGCCGTAGAATCTAACCAAATACGCAACATAACAAGGTACTTCCGGTTTGTTCTGCCAAAATTAAAGTCCCCCCAAATATAACTACAGTGCAACCTCAGAAATAAGACCACCTATGTTACTGCTCAAGGTGGTCTTATTTTCGGGGTGGTCTGATTTCTGAAGTGGCATGCAGTAATGATAATGCAGAAGTAATGTGGCTCACATGCAACAATATACTGTAGCGTCATGTACACACAATGAGTAATAAATGATGGAATGTACATGCAACTTTATTGTACACAAAAGAAATTTAAGCATTTGAATAGTCTATGTACAGTACTGTATGTATAAGGCAAGAGAAAAAAAACTACAGCTACAAACTATGGTTCTTAGAGGAAGTAACTATCCAAAGTAGATTGTCGTTTGTTGCTATTGTGTTTCAAAGCAGCCTCTTGCAGTCCAGACTCTACAGACATAATGTTGCAAAGGATGGAGTCCAGACTGTTGGCAATAGCAAACTGCTTCAATTCCCCGGCCCATTTCATTGCTTCCGTGTAGCTTTTGATCAACGGTTCTGCTTTAGCTTTCTTTCCACCAGCACAATCACTACCCTTGATAACAAGTGATTTATCAGGTAGAGCTCGATAGAAAAGGCCTGTTTCATCCATATTATAGATGTCACAGGGATCATACCTTCTTGTGAGTTGAGGTAGCCGCTGTTTCCAAGCATGGACTGTCTCAGGATCTACGCTGGCTCACTCTCCTGTTAGCTTAGCGCCTCCAATGTTGTGCCTTCGTTTGAAACGATCCATCCAACCGTTGGACGCTTTAAAGGCTTCGTCCTTTTCAAGCTCCTTTGCGTATTCTCGTGCCTGTTCCTGGATCATCTGTCTGCTGATAGGGATATTCTGGCTGCGCGCTTTTTGAAACCATCGCCAAGTTAGCTCGTCCACGTCGTCGTAGTCGCTTCGGTAGCACATGCGCTTTCTCGAAGAGCTAGCGTTCGCTTGGTATGCGTCGAGGAGCTCCCGTTTCTTTTTCAAAATGGTTTGGATTTGAGTTTTTCCAACTCCAAACCGCTCAGCTAATGTTCGCTGGCTCGATCCTGGCTGCTCACTGGCTCGAATAACTTCTATTTTCTGTTGTAGGGTCAAATCAACTCTCGTCTTGCTTGCTGCCATTTTCACTCCTGCTCGTAATTATGAGGCGATAGCTTCCTCGGGACCGGATATCGCGGTCGCAATTCTGAGTTCCGGGGTGGTCTCATTTCTAGGGTTTCAATACAATACAATACATAGGCGTTCTATTTGGGACTGTACAAAACCGGTCGTATTTTTAAGGTGGTCGTTTAAATGAGGTGGTCGCATAGCGGGGTTGCACTGTACAAACTGAACATGACAAGAACAAAAAAAAAATTCTATCTTTTTCCATTCTTTATCAACTGGCATTACAAAATGGCTAAGTTTCATAAAAATGGTGATTTCCGGGCAAAAAACTGAGAAAAAGAGCTTTTTGTAAAAGCATGCATTTCAAGCACGTGAGGCACCACTGCCACCTACTGGTCTCTTTTTTTCATGATTTACAATGCAAACGGATTATTCTCACTCACAGATTGCGTCAGACCCTCCTCCTCTCTAAGATGCAAAAAAAAAGGACTTAGACGTACAAGTGCGTCCTTGGTAGGCGGGGCCTAATTTTAAAAAGACGTACTGTACAAGTACGTCTTGTGGAATGAAAGAGTTAATTTCAGCAATATGTTACGGCAACATACAATAGTCAAGAGTCATGCCTTCCAAGTAGCATCCACATTGGAAGGAACTGGAGTGACAGTGACAATCTCAAAGAAATGCACATACAGTTGAAGGATAAGAACAAGCAATGTTCAACAGCTCAGAAAGATCAACTGCAACAGTGATTCCCAGGCGGTTGTGAGAAGTTATTTAAATTAGCGTAAGCTGTCCAAAATGATTCACCAAAAATAGAATATGAATCGGTTACGGTAGCTTTATGCCAAATCTTGGCGCTCAAAGCTGACTCAACAGAGAATATGATAAAATGAAGTTGTCATGACCCTGTTCCTCTGTGTCTCTAGCAGGTGACAGACAAGGGCCTTTCCTTCAGTGTGCACACCTGCTGCCCTTGATCATTAGCCATGTATTGAAGGACTGACAAGCTGCCTGCAGCTTTTCGCATTATTGGACTTATGGCTGTGTTTTATTTCTTGACCTCTCGCTCTAATCATTGTCATTCTTGTTCTCTTAGTTCCGCGTTTTTTTAAAGTATAGTCTTTATTTCATCTTTTGATCTTGCTTTTCTTTTGTCAACAGAATTGGACCTCTTGACATTTCATTTGTTATTCTTGGGTTAATTACTTCCTTGCCTTTTGCAAGTGTTTTTGTTCATGTATTGTGTTTCCTGGTTATTGTTGACCAGGGATTTGTCGGTGAGCTTTTTCTGAAAAAATATTTTTGTTTCGGATTTTGTCTGGTGTCTACATTTTTGGGATCGCTTTTCAGTTTGTTTTCGAACTGTGACAGAAGACGCTTGTAACACACGAAATACAATAAAAGAGATGTAAACAAACAAAAAAAAAAACCCACACACAATGAGAAAATGTTGAGAGGGAAAAAACTAGCACTGATACTAAGGGTGAACTAAAATGGTGGATGGCGCCACGGCAACACCTTGACGGAAATTCAAGTGATCACTTGAGCACTTAAATGGACATACAGAAAACAACAACAGAAACCGCCTGACAATAAACAAGGACTAGTTTGAACAACAGAACCCGAGAAAGGCAAACAGAGTCAGCATCCAGCCCTGTCCTTATGCTTCTGTTTCACATAAACACACTTGCCAGGGAAACTTTGAAAAGAGGAAGGCAGAGAAACGAGTACATAACAGTATCCTTGGTCATTTATCTCTGCCACAACACCAATAAATTGCTCTTCTGTTACACGTTGATTAACATTGTACTTTTTTTGAAATGTAAAATGTATGCCATGGCTCAGTAAAGTATGTTTACAGCACAAGTAGATTTATGTCCAGGTGTCCATGTTCATGTACAATGTGGCTCATTACGGGACTCCAGCATTACAATTTCTCCAAATTTGTGTCAAAATTTGTATTGAAGTGTAATTTGGAATTCCCTCTCTATTCCTGTAGGTGGCCTTAGAATGTCCACTTGGCGTCAGTAACACGATTCTATTCTATATTTGCTGGTCAGGGAGAATCCAGTTTCAGCAGTGTGTGCAATCCTATAATAAGGTAAAGTGGCTGTTGTCGTCTATCACCAACAGCACTGGTCAAGATCTCCTTTTTTTAGGACTGAAGTAAACTAGTATGTGAGTGCGACTGGTTGTTCGTCTCTGTGTGCCCTGCGATTGGCTGGCAACCGATTCAGGGTGTCCCCCGCCTACTGCCCGGAGACGGCTGGGACGGGCTCCAGCACCCCCCGCGACCCTAGTGAGGATCAAGCGGTACGGAAGATGAATGAATGAATGAATAAACTAGTAGATTGAAAACCGCAGCTGGTGCACAAAGCCATGACATCAGCCCCTTGCCAGGTATAAAAGATACGGGCCTGACAGGGGTAGGGGGGCTTTTTTACATCCATGCCTTGGGCCACTCAACTTTTTGGAAAGACTTCACTCTGACATTGGTAGAATAAAATCTTTTCCCAATCAGCCGTGGTCCCTGCAGTGCTCATTCGTCGGGAAACAGCCACCGATCACCGAGTGTTTTTTGAAGACCAGCGAAGCAGCAAAAACCATATACCACAGTATCATTTCAACATCAGGTGCACTGATACACTGGTCCACCGAAATATGAATTATAACACAGTCGCAAAATAGTCGCCAAATGGAATACCGGTATTTTCTTTTCTAGAATCCAAAAAACATGTTTTCATTCGGAGACAAAACAACATAGAGAGATCTGAGCTTGAATCGGGTCCCTGTCTGCCTCTCGTTAAACTCTCTCCTTCCATGCAGCATTCCAGAAGTATGCACCTACAGGATACTGGGAGGGATCAATAGAGTTGTCCAAAGCTAAATTCCGCTTGTGGGACCCCGGGGTGAAAAGTGATGCAAGTACCCTCGGCAAAATCAATATCCCTGTTCAGTGACAGTGGGCAAGCGTGCGCCTTTGCAAGGAACACGCGCACACACCGAGACAAAAGCTAAGCCTCCTTCGCGTGAACATATTGAGGATGAGGCGGTCGGTGATGGAGAAGAGATTCTTCTCAGTCGTGACTGAAGCACACGGCGATTCATTTCACTTCTTTTCATACACTAATTATGAAGAGGATTGTTGAAAGACACAATCAAAACCAAAATGAATCAATATTCACCGCATTGTGTATAATATATATTTATCCCGTTGGCGAATGTCCAAGCAGAACACACAAAACAAAATCTTAATAATAACGAACGCACACGACGTGATGTGAATGAAATCTCGCCACTGCGTCAGCGGGGCTTCCAAACACGTCGACCCTGAAACGCCAACAATCAAACGCCGTTTCACAAAGAAAGGAGATGGTTCGCGACACAAATATATCACCAAAGACAAAGACATGGCAAATAAAATGTCTACAACTTAGTTCAAGAGAAACATTAGCGTATTAATCATGTCCAAAGTGGTGCGTGATATTGCGCATCTCGGCTGACGGCTAACTTTTCACGTGATGCTGATCAGACAAGAGTTTCAGTCATCAGAAAGAGATTTGCCCACTTGCCACCAGAAGTAAGTCATCAGCGCTTACCTTAATTGTCTTTGTAGATTGGCATTTAACTTGATGCGATACCGTAGCGGTTTGGTTCATCTTGGGAAGAAATAAAAAAAGACGGTCCTCTCCTATCCAAATAAGACAACAAAGTCGATCGAGCAAAAAACGGCCCTTCTGAAAAATAATGGGAGATTGCTTGGAAGAGGCGACGCTGCGCACGCAACGCGGTGGAGCCAATGTGCACGATCCTCTCAGTGTCCAACCAAGAGTGCATATGCACTCTTCTAAATGGTGGCCATTTAGCCAACATCAAATTTTTCTAACTCAATAAAAGTGACAATATAAACACGACCCACTCCTGGGTACCAATTAGTTGGTCCATAATTCAAATCATACAGTGAAATATTTGGTCAATGTATGCAACTTAAACAAAAAGACATTAAAAAAGTTGTCCATTGCAATGTATTTTGAAGTGTGGAACAGAAATTTGGTGTAAAAAAAAACATCATTCACAAAGTACAGACAGAAATAATGGTCGAGTAATCCAGCAAGGCATAGTCGTCATGGCAACTTGATCTCCTCAGATCAAGCTGAGATTTTGCTGTAAAATAGGTTCATACCACCTGACTGCAATAGCAAAAATATAGGCTCATGTCCTATTTAGGTGATTGGCCTGGCAGGGAGCAAGGTTGAATCAAGATTCTCAGTATTTGATCAGTTCTGTGCCATTTATGGTGTCATGTTAATATTAACCCTTTCATGGACAGTGGTTACTACAATGGACACCTTGTCATGTTACAGTATGCATGAAACATTGGTTTGCGGGTTAAAATGTTCAACGATTTGTCAGTGGTGGTGTGTGTGCCATCTTGAAATCGATGAAATATCGTGAAAATTAAATATGTAAATCCTTCAAAATAAATGTACAGTACATCTGTTTTCAAAAGAGTAGGATACATAGTACAGAGTTATTACTGAGTAAAGTGATCCGTTTATCACCTGGCATCATAAATGATGATGTAACATCTGGTTTGGGCACCAAGTCAACTCCAATGGACTTGTTAAAAGTTTGACATGTGCAGCTGGTCCTTGTGCAATAAACATACGTGTGGCAGTGTTGGGCACTAAACTTCATCGCCCACAGCCAATAAAGTTTGACCTCACTTACTGTTCACCCCTCTCAACCCCAAAATATGGATTTGTGTCAGGCGACATCATTTCTAGCTGATCTGAGTGCCTTTGATGGAGAACTTGCTGATTCCAATATGGCTTCAGTATCGCGACAATAGACACGTTCACATGCTTTTGAGATTCGCAAACCTATGTGCAATGTACACCTGCCCTGTTATGTGAGCATTTATTATGACTTATCATTTGTAAATATTCAACTCCGCTTGTGAAGTGTTGAATGTGCGTTGGAGGATCAGCAGAGACGTCCATGTATTGTTTAGACAAACGTCACATTATGTTTCAATATATTCACACACGCACTATCTCAAATATTCACACGTGTGAAAAGGCCATCCCTCCAACGTCCGCACAGATGCAGTGTCGCTTTCTCTGTTGAATGGATCCGAGCCATCTTCCGTTTCTCGCTTGAAAATTGGTAATTGAAAAATGGAAAATGAACCTTTATTTGATATTCGTATATGTGTTTATTTAATACAGTTCAGAAAACAACATATGACCGTAATTTGTTTGCTTTGAGCTTGCTTTGCCTTGAAGCCAGAAGACCTTATTCTACTGCAACAAATTCTACGCCACTGTGGCAGCAGTGGGCAAAAAGGCTTAGGACGGCCTAAGCAGAGTATTTCAGAGAGAATTTATGTCTGTTAAATATGTAATTTCTTATTGGAATTATTTTGGCAGTGATATCAACTGGAAAAAAATGTACTGTTAATTTCTAATACATTTATTGGAACAAATAAGGTAAAATTGGTCTAATACATTATTCACAAAATGCTGCAAACCATTATTTGATCAAGTTCTAAAGAGACCTAACTGCACAACTGCACAAGGACTTCACTTTAAACTGGGAAAAATCCATCCATCCATTTTCTGAACCTTTTCATCCTCACAAGGGTTGTGGGGCGCGCTGGATCGTATCCCAGCTGTCTTTGGGCAGTAGGCAGGGGCCACCCTGAATCGGTTGCCAGCCAATTGCAGGGCACAGAGATGAACAACCATCCATGGTCACACACACACACACCGAGGGACAATTTAGCGTGTTCAATCAGCTTGCCATGTATGTTTTTGGAATGTGGGAGGAAATCGGAGTACCCATAGAAAACCCATGCAGGGACAGGGAGAAAATGCAAACTCCACACTGGGAGGCCAGAGTCCGAATCTTTTTTGGTTTTGTTTTGTTTTAGAAGGCAAAAAGAAAAAAATGTAGAGTCGCTCAATGTCTCCATTTTTGGCCTAGATGTCAGTCAGTGCTGCAGTGCAGTGTTGTCCACATTTTGCCCCAAAGTCTGCCAGAATACACTCCAGCACGCCTGTGACGTGGAATGAAATCCGGTTTAAACTTCAAGAGTCACCCTTTCAAGGGGGGTTCTGTACATTTCCACCTTGGCACCTGAGAGTCCAGAAGTCTCACTAACCAGCAAAACGTGACGGTGAAAATCCGTTACTGAAAAATGGACAAAGACCACAACCATGAGTGTCTGATATTCTCCAACAGACCTGGAAGAAGACACGGTCAATTCAACATAACTGCGTCCTGGAAAACCTAAGATGGCAGAAACTGTAATGCGGCAGCAGCTAAAATGCAGCAGAACGTCAGCATAGCGTCACATTTTATGGTCAACAATGTGATAAAAATGAACACTGATGTTGAAAAAGGAGGTCAAGGAAAGTTTCACAAAGCTCACAATTGAGGCAAACAAAGTCATTGAAGCCCATGATGCGGAAGTTCAATACAGTGCAGAGAGCTGAGTGCAGGAGCACTTAATAAACTACAAAAGGCAGAGTCGAAAAAATCTGCGGGTGAGTGCGAAATTTTTTTATTAATTCAAAGACATCATTCCGAAGGCCTCTTTCGGAAAAGACCAGTTGTCTCCGGCATTACAGTCATCAGAGTCCGCTGCAGATCTGATGGATTCCATTGGTCCAATGGTAGACAAAGAAGGTTTGAACTTCAGGGTTGAGCACCTAGGGAAGTCTTGTGAATATGGCAAAAAAAAAAAAGCTGCATGTGAAATGAAATTAATGGGCCCTTTCCGCGGATCAGAAGGAGTTCTAAACCTGCCTCGGGAGGCTTGAACTGATGTTTCCCAAACTGTCTCAAGGAAGGCACTCTTCATCTAGGCTGATCGCACTCACTCACTCACTCATCCCATGGCCTAAGAGGCCGTAGGGGTGCCATGGTGGACGTCTGGGCAGTCAGGGATCTCCAGCAATCTTGGTCCATAGCTGTTCGTAGCAGGGTCTGGAAGCTGCAGTCAGTCCATTCCTTGATGTTGTCCATCCAGCACTTTCTCTGTCTGCCTCTTCTCCGCTTCCCTTCCACTGTCCTCTGTAGGATGGTTTTGGAAAGAGAGATATGCCTTGTAACGTGGCCATACCAGGCCATTTTGCGACGTTTTAATGTTGAGAGTATAGGCTCCTGTTCTCCAGCGAGGGTGGTGACTAGCTGTCTGACATAGTCATTTGTCCGGTGTTCTCTGTAAGATACATGGAGCATCCTTCTGTAGCTCTTGTTCTCAAAGGACTGAATCCTGCGTTCCGTGACTGCTGTGAGTGTCCAACTCTCACAGCCGTATAGTAAGGTGGAGAGTACGAGGGACATGTACAGCCTGACCTCTTTCCTCTTTCTCCTTTCTTCTTTCTACATACATTCTTGCTGCTGGAGGCTGTAAATTTCCCCATTGTGGGACGAATAAAGGATATCTTATCTTATCTTACCTTCACTGTGAATCTGATGGTATTGCTCCTCCAAATTCTGGCCAGTCTTGTCATGGCTGATGTTGCTCTGCCTATTCTTGCTTTAATCTCCTTTGTGGAGCTTCCATCCTCACTCACAAAGGACCCAAGGTATTTGAAGTCCTTAACCATTTCCAGGGTTTGCCCGTTCATTGTGATGTTTGTTGGTGTTGTTTTATTGTGGCTATTAACCAGTATCTTGCTTTTCTCTGCACTTATCTCCATGCCGTAAGCCAGGCATGTCCAGCTGCGGTCCTGGAGGGCCACTGTCCTGCCTGTTTTTCATCTCTCTGGGCTGCAACACACCTGATTCAAATGATCAGCTCATCAGCCAGTTCTGAAGCAGCATTAGAACGATCCTGATTATTTGAATCAGGTGTGTTGCTCCTGGGAAAGATGGAAAACAGGCAGAACAGCGGCCCTTGAGGACAGACTTCGGAAACCCCTGCCGTAAGCCCTTGCTACCTCTTTCATTCTGGTGGTAAGATCCTGGAGTTCAGCTTCGCTTTTTCCCATAAGGTCTATGTCAGTGGTCCTCAACTAGAAATGCTGTCGGTCCACTTTTTTTTTTTTTTAATAAGACCAAGGTCCGGTCCCATGCACAGCGGTCAAAGGGGAGCAGGGCAATATGCCAATTTAATATGGTCAAGCTAAGCTTATACAAATCAACACTCCTCACAACCAACCAATAATGGGGTGCATGAAAATAACAATTATTCACTTTGCTAGTACACAGCAAATAATGAGGGGTATTGTGTTGAGGCACAGGAACTCTTTTGTTAAGTTGTGCCTGCTACATAATAGAAATAGCCCTTTTAGGGAAATAAGACATTTTTATTTTAACTTTGTTAAACAGTAGTTGTAATTTTCCCATTAATTTAACAAAAACAAAACAAAATACTAATTTTACCAAAATAAATGCTAAACATAAAAACAAAAATATCCTTTTCATTTGTACAATTCCCCTTTTCACATCCCTTCTGAAATCACTTAAAAATATATAGAAGAGGAGTTAAGAACCATTTTAAATACTGACACAAGAGAGCACAGGAATGTGCAGTGCTTTTCTTCCACTATAGGTGAATGCAATGTCTGAGGCATGCAAATATTATTTGAGGACGCCATTGGGATGTTCATTTACCATGTTGCGGTGTTCTGCTATTAAACAGCTGCAAAGTAGACGGCAGCAGAACTGCACACAATCGAAACCTCCCGCGATTCGTTTTGTCTAATTGTCCGTGTGCGGCTTTCCTGGGCTGAAGCTGTGAGCACACTGTGGCGTCGCGCATGCGTCTGTTTCCTGACACCATCATCCATTTTGAATGCGTGCTGACGCTTATGTATGGACCCACCTTAAGTTCAGAGGAGCCAATCAGCGCATCGTATATGCTTACGCATCTGTATGGACACACCTTAAATTCAGAGGAGCCAATCAGCGCATCGTTATCGCCGACATGGCCTGCTCAGGTAGGGTCTCGAGTGAGTCAAACATTATACACACAAAGTCGCGCTGCCGCGGTCCTCTGTATTACATCTGTTAGTGCACGCAAAGAATACAACGGATAATTTTAACAAGCGATCGCGGTAATGCGCAGATTATATTCCACAAATATAAAATGTATAACGTAAAAATCAATTTATAAATTGTTTTATACAATTTGCAGAGGGTCAGGACAGAGGAGGTCCGGACAGAGGAGGTCGGCGGTCCGGTCCTGGATCGCGGTCCGCCAGTTGAGGAAGAGGGGTCTATGTCATCAGCGAACCGGAGGTTGCAGATGGGTCTTCCTCCGATGGATATGGAGGTGTGGAACTCTTCAAGGGCCTTATCCATGACGTTTTCCAGAAAGACAATAGGACAAGGGACGGAAGACACCGATCAATGTTTTGTTCCCCCATGGTGCTGTTAATGAGAACTGCACTACTTGAGTTTGTGTAGAGTGATTGGATGACCTGGATGAGATTATTGTTAAAGTTGTAGTTTCTGAACCCATGCCACAGCCCCTCATGCCACACACGGTCAAAGGCTTTTTTAAAGTCGATGAAGTTGTGGTAAAGGTCTTGTTGATGCTGGAGGTGTTTCTCGATGAGTAATCTGATGTTAAAGATCTGCTCTATGGTACTCCTTTTTGGTTGGAATCCTGCTTGTTCTTCTGAAATGAATTCCTCTGCCTTGCTCTTTAGTCTATTCAGGATGATCCGTAGCAGCACCTTGCTTGCATGGCTGATCAGGCTGATGGTCCTGTAGTTCTGACACTGCCTTGACTTCTCTTTCTTAGGGATGGAAATAACGAGAGATTGTGTCCATTTTGCTTGGTTTCCATGATATTTTGACAGATGTGTGTGAGTACCTTTATTGTCTCATGCCCTCCATGTTTCCAAAGCTCTGCAGGAATGTTGTCGGTGCCAGGTGATTTGCCAATTTTCAAGCTCCTTACTGCCTCCTCCACTTCAGCCTGGAGTACTGGCTGATCTCACTCGCGTGGCTGATACCACAAATAGTGATTTGAGCCAGGATGTCCAAGAACCGCAAGCTTCACTAGATGCTGCTTCAAGGTTTCAAATATTTCTCGGGATGACGGACAATTTTGGAACAATTTGAACAGTACAACCTCGGGTTTGAGCAAACACTGGCATGCTCGTTACCGCTGCTTGCCACTGAGCTAATTTCACCATCGGCTTTTATCATGTACAGACTTTCTGGCTGTATCTATCCTTATATTTTGCAGGATAATGCACTGATTGCCACTGCATTTTACTTGGATTTTATGCGTGTCAGCACTGTGGTTGACTGGTGACATGCACCTCATAGTGCAGAGATCTCTGACCTCTGCAACTATATTTATTTCTTTACTTCCAAAATCAGTAATATTCATCCCATTGCACAGCTTCAGTTGACCCCATCCCACTCCCCACTACCACGAACTTTCCTCTCCCTTCTACCCACACTCTATCTGAGGTCATTAGTAATTCTAAACCCACAACCTGCCAAATTGAGCCACTTCCCACTGCACTTGTAAAATCCTGTTTCCCTCCTCACGAACATTCTGCACCCCTCCCTCATTAATTCTCTAAAAACTGCACGTATTATACCCAATCGACCCATTTCAAAACATACTTTAAACCCAACATTTTTGAAAAATCAGTTGCCACAAAGTTCATAACAACCTCATCTCAAACAACATCGATGCACAATTTCAATCTGCCCCCCCCCCCCGCCCCCTCCTTCCACAGCACTGAACCAGTTAATCTTGAAATCAACAATGACCTCGTCATATCTTCTGACTCTGGCCTACTTCCCAAAGTCATTCAACTCGACCTCACAGCAGCATCTGACACCATCTCTCACAGTACTCTTCTTGACAGACTGTCATCCATTAGCATCACTCACACACCTCACACCTGGTTCACCACCTAACTTTTTCATCGCACTCAATACATTCATCTTAAGTATCACAAATCAACTCCTCTGCCTGTAAGTGCTGGGGTGCCCCTGCAGTATATTCTACCTCTTGGCCTTATCCTCCGTTAACATAAATTTAATTTTCACTGCTACATGGATAACATCCATCACTGCCTCTCTTCCAAACCTTCTCCATCCCTTCCACCTTCACCCTTTGCCCTCTGCCTCCAAGGGCTTAACTCGTACTGATCTCAAAACCTATGTTCAACTAATAAGCTCCCCATCTACTCAAACCAAACCGTTTTTCTATTTCCAAATTTCCATCAATAACACATGTATTCCTCCCTTGCCGCGGACTCATCCAGACTCGGTTCCTCCTTTGCTGGTTTATTGACATGCCTCAATTTTCTCAATAGGGGGACGCTATCTGAACTACTGCAGGTCACCGGGAACAAACACTCTATACCTGAGACTTTAATTTTATATTGACCCAAAATGTGATGCTTCTTCTTGGCAATGGTAGAAAGTTATACATCTTTCCATCCAATTTCTAATCTTCTTCTCCACACATGGATTGAGGGCATGCTGGAGCCTATGCCAGCTGTCTTTGGGCAGTAGGTGGGGTACACCCAGAACTGGTTGCCAGCCAATGGCATGGCACACAAAGAGAAACAACCATTCTGGCTCATCATCACACCTAGGGACAATTTAGAGTGTCCCATTTACCTGTCATGCATGTTTTTGGAATGTGGGAGGAAACCGGAGTACCTGGAGAAAACCCACACAGACACTGGCAGAACATGCAAACTCCATACTGGAAGGTCAGAGCTGGAATCGAACCCTACACCTCTGAACTTTGAGGCCTGCGTACTAACCATACAAGAAGATCATGCAATCAAACAGTAAACTCAAGGTGAAAACAAAATAATATACAAATAAAACAAGACATGGGTGAGATTTATGTATCTCTGAGCATGCAATGTTTTCAATTAACTTAATATCAGACAGCTGTAAATGAGTGTGACTGCAAGTACATGTTAGCACTATCTTGTAATTACTTCCCATGCGCATTTAAGATGTTGCCCAATTAATGAGACAAAGATAGCTGCGAGCTCACATTAGATGTGTGGGATTGACTTGATGCAACGGAGCATATGAACTGTGACTGTGTGAGGTGTTTCATTATCACTGTGACAACTTGTACTGGCATGTCTGCCGAAATGAATTCTAGTATGTGTAGCTCTGTCTTTATTCAGGTAGTTTGAACATTCTCTGAAATAAATAAAACATCAGCACATTTTCAAACCTTAATGTCAAAGGTAAACTAAGCAACTGATATGATTCTGAATGGAGTAAACTGTTGTAGACAACCAACAAAAATGTAACTCCTGTTTTTTGCAAACCATTAGAAATGAAGACAAGACCCTGGAAGACCTCGACCAAGGCCAGTTGTGGTGAAATTTCTAAGATACAAGGACAGATCAAGGATCCTACAAAAAGCAAAATACTTAAAAGGCTCCAACATCTACATTAACGAAGACTTTACATACAGATGCCGTACGACAAAAAAGAAAAGCGCTCCTCCCAAAATTAAAAGCTGCACGTGACAGAGGGGAAACTGCCTACTTAAGACATAACAAACTTATTGTCCACCCCCGCACCAGTACTCCAACACAACAGGCTCGAGTTCAACACCATCAAGCAGCATACTGAGAATTTTTCACCACCCGACAATAAAAACTCTGACTCTACTGAAGCAGGAAATTCACATACCAAAAAACATGGACTTCGAATCCTTTGATGACTCTTCCAACCCTTTGATGACTTCCAACCCTACTGACCACAAGACGTTTGACCCTGAGAAAAACTTGGACCCGGACAATAACTTTTTCAAGACCGACCGACCGCGAGGCAGCCAGCGACGACCGACCGTGAGGGAGCCAGTGATGACCGCGAGGAAGCCAGCGACGACTGCAGGGAAGCCAGCGACCGTGAGGAAGCCTGGAGACCACCAGCCTGCGACCACCGTGAGGGAGCCAACGACGACCGCAAGGGAGCCGGGAGACGGCGAGCGTGAGGCAGCCGGGAGACAACCAGCCAGCGCGCGTGAGAGAGCCGGGAGGCAGCCAGCCGGCGAGCGTTGGGGAGTCGGCGACGACCGCAAGGGAGCCAGTGACCACGAGGGACCCAGTGATGACGGCGAGAGAGTGAGCGACGACAGCGAGGGAACCAAGGACGGCCGTGAGGGAGCCATCGACGACCGTGTGGGAGCGGGAAATTCACATCCCAAAAACATGAACGTCCAACCCTTTGAAGATATTGACTATAAGCCATTCGATCCCGAGAACAATTTGGACCCAGACAATAACTTCTTCAACAACAAACAAAGGGTAACAAACTCTGACTATTACCTGGATGAACAATTCAACACTAATATAAAATTGGAAAATGCACTTTCGGTAACACACTTAAACAGTAGAAGTCTCTATAAAAACTTCACAAAAATTAAAGAATACCTGACTAAATTCAATAAATTTAAAATAATTGCCATATCAGAAACTTGGGTTGATGAAGATAAAACAACTGAAATGGAAATAGAAGGTTATGAAATGTTTGCAACTAATAGAGAAAACAAAAAAGGAGGGGGCGTTGCAATATATGTAGACAAAGCACTTAAATGCAGTAAAATCGAGAGATTGACAAACACAATAGAAAACCTAATGGAATGTCTAACCATTGAAATACACAATAAAAAGGCATCACATATCATTACAAGTTGCATCTATAGGACACCAGGAACATGTATTGACACATTCAATAAAAAACTAACAGATATGCTCAGTTACTACAACGATAAGAAAACACAAATAATATGTGGTGACTTTAACATTGACTTACTAAACCCAAATAGACACAAAAAAACAACTGACTTCATAAATACTATGTACAGCAACAGCTTTTTCCCAGTAATCCTGAAACCTAGCAGAATAACAGTTGACACGGCCACATTAATAGATAACATATTTATAAATAAGATTGATCATAAAATGGAAAGTGGACTTCCATTTTCTGACTTTGTCTGACTTTGAAGTCAAGATGGCGCCCGAGTAGGCAGCCGTCAGCAAGTGCTCTCATGAGCCTTGCTTTTTTTGTTGTTCTTGTGTTTCTTTTGTCACTTTGTGTTTGTTACGTCGTGTGGACTTGATGTGGACCTTTTTCAGCATTTTTTGGCCACGACATTCATCAAGGAGGAGACTCTGTGCTTGGTGGTTGCGCCTTCTCGGCAGCATGGGTATACCAGCACTGTTTTTGACTGGAGGAATGTCGGCGCCATTTGACTGTCGTTGCTGGACAGTCCCGGGGCGCTTGTGTCTTGCGCCTGTAATGGGCAGCATTTTTCACAGCCCCGCTTTGTTCAGCGGAGAGATCGGTGCTGTTGAACGGTCTGCGGCTGGATGGATGGAGGTCTTGAGGAGCCGACGATGAGAAGGAAGGAGCGTTGGCGCGGAGTGCCGATGCGGATTTGGAGCTGGGAGTCGCGGCTTGGAGTTTGAAGCGGATTACGTGGGACAGGAGAAGCAAACTAATCTCTTTTCGTCAATGGATGCTACAGCTTTGTGTTTGCTTTCAAAACTTAGCTTGTAGCAGACGTGTGCACATTTTCAGCATGACGTCTCTGATCCACTGGAGAAAGGACACTTTGATCCTCTCCTCTTTCATCTAGAACTGCTTCAGACAACAAAGTGTATGCAGAAAATTGGTGAAGATTGAACGACTGTCTGTGTCCTATGTGTTGTCTTGTGTTATTTTTGTTATTTTGACTTCAAAATGGCGCCGCGAGAGTGGCTGCCTTTCCAGCAGGTCCTATATTTTGTTGTTCTACTTCTTACTTTCATAACTTAGCTGCTGTGAATTGGGAATTTCTCCATTGTGAGACTAATAAAGGTTTTTCTTATCTTATCTTATCTTCTCATTAATGACATAAGTGACCACCTGCCTGTTTTTGCAGTTTTTCATAATTATTTCAATAGAAAAGCTAAATCAACAACTCGTATAACAGAAATAAGAACCCAACGTTCCATCGATGCCTTTAAGCAAGACCTAGAAAAACAAAACTGGACCGAGGTCTACTCAAACGAAGACCCAAATACAGCGTTTGAAGTATTTCAGTCTACCATAATCTCCTTATATGATAAACATTTTCCATTAACTAAAGTCTCCAAAAAGTATAAAGACCCAAGTAAGCCATGGATAACTAAAGGCATAGAAAACGCATGTAAAAAGAAAAACAATTTATATAAATTGTTTTTAAAATTCAGAACTGAAGAAGCAGAAAAAAAATATAAGACCTATAAAAATAAACTAGTAAATATTATAAGAACCAGTAAAAGAGATCATTATTAGATCATTTTGACTGGAGGAATGTCGGCGCCATTTGACTGTCGTAGCTGGACAGTCCCGGGGCGCTTGTGTCTTGCGCCTGTAATGGGCAGCATTTTTCACAGCCCCGCTTTGTTCAGCGGAGAGATCGGTGCTGTTGAACGGTCTGCGGCTGGATGGATGGAGGTCTTGAGGAGCCGACGATGAGAAGGAAGGAGCGTTGGCGCCTTCAGCTGGTACAGAATGCCGCTGCTCGCCTCTTGACTGGTACTCGTAAGAGGGAGCATATAACTCCTACTTTGGCATCCCTTCACTGGCTCCCCATTCATTTTAGAATTATTTTTAAGATCCTCCTCTTTGTTTTCAAATCTCTGAATAATCTCGCGCCACCTTACCTCTCTGAGCTCATACGCCCCTACACCCCTGCCCGGCGCCTCAGGTCTGTGGACCAGTCTTTGCTAGACGTACCAAGAACTAAACTGAGGCTCAGAGGGGATCGAGCCTTTTCTGTTGCTGGTCCATCTCTCTGGAATGACCTCCCACTGAACATTCGGCAAGCCTCCTCGCTGCCCATCTTTAAAGCCCTCCTCAAAACTCACTTGTATTCTTTGGCGTTTGACTCAGCATGACTTAGATTTGCTCTTGATTTTACTGCTTGGTGCTTTCTACCGCCTTATTACTTATTACTTATTACTGATTCGTCTTACTGTTTATTGTATATGTTAAATCACTCCATGTACAGCACTTTGTATGCAGCGATGGCTGTTTGAAAGTGCTCTATAAATACTGTTGACTTGACTTGACTTGACTTGATTATCATCCACTATTAGAGCAGAATAAAGGTAACACACAAGAAATATGGAAAATACTTAACCAAGTAATCAGAAATAGTCCTAAAAAAATTGATTATCCAGAGTATTTTATCAATGGCAAAAATACTATTTTGGAAAAAACTGCAGAAATAGCAACTGAATTTAATGAGTATTTTGTCAACATCGGCAGTAACCTAACAAAACAAATTCCTGATCCAACAAACCTGTTTGAAATAGATGATACGTAGAAAAAAAACTCCTCCACGACGTTCCTTACTGCAGTAAAACAAGAAGAAGTATCAAATATTATACAAACTTTTAAAAATAAAAAGTCAACTGATTGCTTTAATATTGATATGACAATAATCAATCAGATTATAGAATATGTAGTGCGACCTTTCACGCACATATGCAACCTGTCATTCAAAGCTGGTATCTTTCCATCAAAAATGAAAAATGCTAAAGTTATTCCAATCTATAAAAGTGGAGAAAAACATCTGTTTACAAATTATAGACCAATATCACTACTACCACAATTTTCAAAAATATTAGAAAAACTATTTTCTCGCAGACTTGATAGTTTTATACAAAAGCATGCGCTGTTAAGTGAGAATCAATATGGCTTCAGGGAAAAACGGACCACCTCAATGGCAGTTATGGAGTTTGTGGAAGCAATAGCCACTAATATAGACAACAAAGAATTTACTGTTGGGGTTTTCCTAGATCTAAAAAAAGCTTTTGACACAATAGTTCACAGTATATTATTGAAAAAACTAGAAAGATATGGCATTAGAGGTGTAGCTTATAAATGGATAAAAAGTTATTTAGAAAACAGATATCAGTACGTGCAACTCAACAATAAAAAAGCGAATCAACTGAAAATCACTCACGGAGTTCCTCAGGGGTCAGTGCTTGGTCCAAAACTATTCATATTGTATATAAATGATATCTGCAAGGTCTCAAAACTATTTAAATGTGTCCTATTTGCTGATGATACAACCTTCTACTGTTCTGGAATAAATCTGAAACAGCTCCTGACAACCGTAGAAAACGAATTAAACAAATTAAAAAACTGGTTCAACAGAAATAAACTGTCACTTAACCTGAAAAAATCGAAGTCAATTGTTTTTGGCACAAGACCAATCAAACACCAAGCTAAAATTATGGTAAACTCAATTGAAATAGAAAGAGCGTATGAAACCAAGTTTCTCGGATTAGTAATAGACTCAAAACTATGTTGGAAACCACATATCGATAACGTAAAAAGAAAAATAGCCAAGACCGTAGGGATCCTCTACAAAACCAAGGAAGTGCTAAATAAGAGATCTTTGTACACAATATACACTTCATTATTATTACCATACATGACCTACTGTGTGGAAATATGGGGAAATGCCTGCAAAACAAACACACTCCCTATTCTTAAACTACAAAAAAAAGCAATTCGAATTATTAATAGATCAAAATATACGGAACCCACAAATCCACTATTTATCAAATTAAATACGATGAAATTTTATGACCTGGTTGACTTTAAAATCGCCCAATTAATGTACAAAGCACACAATAACCTGCTCTGCCAAAACATTCAGAAGTTTTTTGAAATTCGAGAAAGCAACTATGAATTAAGAGGTACCAACTTATTCAAAAAACTCAAAACAAGAACAAACATCAAGCAAAGAAGTGTATCTAGCAAAGGTGTTAATCTGTGGAATAATCTCGAAACGGACCTAAAAATGAGTAAATCGCTTGCTGATTTCAAAAACAAATTCAAAAAAATAGTACAAACAACCTACATCAATCAGAGTTAAAATGATAAATTCTAAACATTAAATATAATGATAAATCAGAACTAAGTTGATAAATAGAGAAAGGTATTGAAATATCCATTATGAATAAAAGAGAAAATTGACACAAGAGTGCCAGGGTGAGGATGTATATAATCCCGATACAAACCAAAAGTTGTGAAAATATCACGGTTAAGAGCCTTAATGGAGACTTCTTCTTACTTTTTCTTTTCTGATTGATATAAAAATGATTTAGTAGATATAAACACATAACGGGGTAGGACTAGATAAGTTTTTTTACTTCATCCTACTCCCTTGAACATAATAACTGTGTTGAATGAAGACTGATTTCTTTCTTTTTACTTTTTTATCTAGCTTATTTTCTGTCAAATTATTACTGTATATGTTTATGTTCAATAAACAAACAAACAAACAGAAAAGAGTTTGTAAACCATCGTTTTTATTCTTAAAATGTTGGGACTTGAGAATAAATATACCTTCAGAAAAAGAAATCATATGCATGACTGAATGTGTATGCATCCAGGTTTTTTCAATGACTTCCAGTTTTAGCTCCATCTCTGCAAAGCACCTTTTGTGCATTAAATTGTATACAACGCCCACAGGCAAAAACTTAAGAAGTATTGAAGCAGTTCCTAAAAGCTTTTCATCATGTAAAAAGGAAACATGCAAAGAACTGGACACAGTCTATCCTGGGGAGTTACCAACATTTGTGAAACTGACAAATGCTCCTTGAGTACTGATTAATGGCAAGGGCTATCAGTTTGATACATGGTTCTCAAATAACAAATTTGCTATAATTACCTGCAATGAGGGCGGCCCGGTAGTCCAGTGGTTAGCACGTCGGCTTCACAGTGCAGAGGTACCGGGTTCGATTCCAGCTCCGGCCTCCCTGTGTGGAGTTTGCATGTTCTCCCCGGGCCTGCGTGGGTTTTCTCCGGGTGCTCCGGTTTCCTCCCACATTCCAAAAATATGCATGGCAGGCTGATTGAACACTCTAAATTGTCCCTAGGTGTGAGTGTGAGCGTGGATGGTTGTTTGTCTATGTGTGCCCTGCGATTGGCTGGCAACCGATTCAGGGTGTCCCCCGCCTACTGCCCGGAGACGGCTGGGATGGGCTCCAGCACCCCCCGCGACCCTAGTGAGGATCAAGCGGTACGGAAGATGAATGAATGAATGAATACCTGCAATGATGTTATTATTGATGATACATGATAATTATTTATGTGAAGACACAGATCATGTTCATTATTTCTCAAAGCACTAACAAATGGTTAGGAAAACGAAAGATCGATTTGGAGCACCTTATTTCTATAAATCCCGGCATTTGTTTGCATGCAAAATTGGTCGGGGATCACAATGGCCCTTTAATCATGACCTGTCAGAACAAGCCAAAGGGCGATCGATCGGGTCCTGAGGTTCTCCCTGGTGCCCGCAGGTATGTTGGTGAGCTCTAGTCTAGACCTTTGACATCATTGTCTAAGACGGGGGTCGGCAACATGCGGCTCCAGAGCCGCATGCGGCTGTGGAGCGACATCTAGTGGCTCCCTGGAGCTTTATGAAAAATGTTTGAAAATGGAAAAATATTTTGATAGTAGGCTAATATAGCTCAAATAGATGTAGATACATGTTGCAGCTCCGAAAAAGGATTGCCGTGGTGTTGGTTTTTTAAAATGCACACTTTATTAATGGTTTTCACAGTCTCAACAAATAGAGGTACGTCTTTTTCCGTCTCCGTGCCTTCTCTTTTTCTCATTCGACTCGAGAGGTGTTCAAAGACAGCCTCTGAGAAACGGAAATTAATGATCACTTCACTGACGCTAAGAAATGCGAAAATAATGCAACAAAACAAAAAAAATCAAGCGAGGAAATTACAAAATAAATTCTATGGCGGCGTTTGTGAACACACAACAAAGGAATGAATAACAAACCATTCTGAGACAGTCCATTCTCCTACATACAGTACATACAGACAGCATGCGTTTCCTTCATTATAAGTTTTATAGAAGGCTTTTAATTTTTTGCCGCTCTAGACATATTTGTTAGGGTTTTTTTTGTCCTATATGGCTCTTTCAACATTTTGCGTTGCTGACCCCTGGTCTAAGAAGATACAACTTCTTCTACTTAATTCGAGTGTGGCTTCTTAAATTCAATTAAAATTGTTCTTTGGAGCGAGCATTAAAAGATATATATATATATATATATATATATATATATATATATATATATATATATATATATATATATATATATACAGAGAGAGAGAGAGAGAGAGAGAGGACGGACATCTTTTAATGTGCTGGAGCCTATCCCAGCTGTTTACGGGCAGTAGGCAGTAGGGATGTGAATCTCAGCACTGAGGACGATTCGATACACATCTCGATGCACTACCAGCGATGCGATACTTAAACGATACATGGAATTTTCTGGCGACACGATGCGATACGTTTCACCGTCTTCACGATGTGATACGATGCGATACACATTTAGTTCAAATCAATGCGATCCGATCCGATACGATGCAATTTGTTGTGATATTGTGCAATTAAACATGATGCAAATACGCAAAGAAAAAAAGTTTTAAAAAAGATGGAATTCAGTATGATATTGCAAAAAGTATACCACTTAAACAGTAGAACGTGTAAAACAACTTATTTAAGCCCTTTCACGATTGGGTTTTGTGCAAAGAAAATGTAAACAATTTGGCACCTGAGACTCACAGCTGTTGCTGTGGTGTAAACACAAACAGACTACTCTCACTGAGTGTCTTATATGAAATATCCATCTCCATAGGACAGAAAAAAAATACAATTGAAACAATGTGGCAGTCACAGCCTCAAAGCTGCTGTGTGTATTGTACCGTACACAGACCACTCTCACTGACTGTCAAAATGAAATGTCCAAAAGAGTCATGCATATATAGTTTTTCCTTGCGCGGTCACAATGAGCTGCAAGGGGACCCCCAAAATAAGAGGTGATTTTTTTTTCTGATCCTGACCTGGTTTGCTAAGAGTTTCTCCGGTGTCCAACGAGGGAGGAACTGGACGGGGAGGGGGCGGGAAACTTGTCGGTGATGTGGTGCCATCGTTTTAAGTGGTCTGCATATTTGTGGTGCTGCCGTTGTATGGCTTCGTAGTGCGACATTCTTTGCAAATTACGGAGGGTTTATCAAGCTTTCCGTCTTTCTTTTCGAAGCCGTAGTATTTCCAAACATAAGCTCTGAATGTTGCGGGTGCATTAAATATACTAGTTTCCTCACTGCTGCTTGCGCGAACTTCCATAGTGTTTCGCGAGTAGTGTACTGCACTGTATGTGACTCACGGCTTCCGTCCGTATTCAACACAAAACGCAAAATAATGATGGTGCATTCATTGCACCTAGGAAAGGGCAGATAGGTGACGTTTAACATGAATAAAACGGCGCTTGAATCGGATTTTACCGATACCCACCAATGCATCGTGATGAATCTAGATTTCACCCGTCAATCGCGTCGTACCCAGTGAATGAGCCGATGCCCTCGCATCGCGCACGTGCGCATCGATTCATCGATTAATATCGATTCTTTTCCACACCCTTAGTAGGCAGCAGACACCCTAAACTGGTTGCCTTACCAGCCAGTTGCAGGGCACACAAAGATGAACAACCATTTTGTGCACAATTAAAAAACATATTCTTCATACTTATACTAATTCTGTTTACATTTTTTTTTAATAAATGCGTTTTTTTTGTCATTAATTTGTAAAACAAAAAATAATAATAATCATATTTTCCAGTAATGAAGAGTTCAGTGAATGTGCATATGAACTGGTTGGGGTCTAACAAGGTTAAGAACCACTGTGCTAACCAGTTATATAATATATATATATATATATATATATATATATATATATATATATATAATGAGCTGTCAGTTTAGCGCGTTATTATTGGCATTAATTTGAATTACTTTTAACGGGATTCTTTTTTTTTTTCTCGCGAGATTAACACGGCACGTCACAACGGATGTTACGTTGCTCTATAAATAAACCAGAAACAAAACAACAAGCGCGCTGCACAGGTCCACACGCGTTTGTTTTGCCAGCCACGGCAACGCGAGACACCGAAAACGGATACTTAGAGTTTATGAATGGATAGTTGACTTTTAAAAAGTTGCCAGATTGTTCTACTGACAAGACCAAAGTTACCTGTATGTTTTGCAGTCCTAAACTGAGCTATCATCATAGCATGTCGAGTCTGAAATACCACTTAACGGCCAAGCACACAGCTGACGTGAGTACTCCGCCCCCTCGTCTCAGACAGACAGCTATGGATCATTTCAAAGCGAAGAAAATGGATGACACGATGAAGAACAAATTTGCTGAAGCCATAGCTAAATGTATGGCTACTGCATGCAAGCCTGTCAACATTGTCCACAGCTCGACTCAAGCTGAATTCATTCGCATTGCGTCTAACGACTCCACTCCGGATTGCCAGCGAGAGCCTCCATTACAAGCTGTGTACAGAGATTGTATGTAGCGGAGAAGGCTAAGGTACTCCAAGTGGGAGAAGACACTGTTTCGGGAGAGAAATAAGAGACTAGGTTGATGAGCCTCTGGGGAATAAAGAGCAGGCATTACGTTGCGTTCGATGTATGCCACTGACGCGATTGTTACTTGTTTGGAACTATTTTGTGTGGAAGGTTACAGTGTTCCCTGTCCATATAAATAAAACGAGTGGAGCTTCTCTGTGTTCGTCTGACAGTGACGGTGCGCTGAGGGACACCGAGAGTTCAGCGGTGCAGTCGTAGCGACCATACTGAAAATAAAACATCTCCAGTGTTGTGCGTGCCTCGAACCAAGTGTGAATAAAGAGCAGGCTTTCTGTTGAGTTCGATGTATGCCGCTGACGCGATTGTTACTTGTTCGGAACTATTTTGTGTGGAAGGTTACAGTGTTCCCTGTCCATATAAATAAAACGAGTGGAGCTTCTCTGTGTTCGTCTGACAGCGACGGTGCGCTGAGGCACGTCGAGAGTTCAGCGGTGCAGTGGTAGCGACCTCGCGAACACACTGAAAATAAAACGTCTCCAATATTGTCATCGAACCAAGTGTAGTCATCCGAAATGATGTCTACACAAAACCGTAGAGAGACTTCCGTGCAAGAAGGACCAATAGAATCAACATAGCCTGACTGCTGTGTTCAAAGCAAACTTGAGAAAAACGAAGTATGCAACCATGGCTTAAATCCACTATAGGTTTACCTTAGATATGGGCTTCATAATGTTATATTGCTCTGTTTTGATTCCATAAAAAAGCTGTTAAAGCAGCTGTTGTGTGACAAAATATTTTTTTTCACTGTTGTTGATGGACAGTAATATTGTGTGAGAGATTATGTGTGAAGAACTGCTCAAAGTTGTCAAGGTAACACGTCTCATCAGGCGGAGAATTAAGCATTTAAAATTAAGAAGAAGGAATCGGAAATAATAGGGCTGTTCACACGGCACACATTTGCTCCGGCGCTGCACCGATGTATTTTGTTGCGATATATTTTGCACCGCATCAAATTGTGTGGAGCGTTCACAAGTACAAAGCCGCTGAGCGTGATAGCACCGACACAGCGTCGGTGCAGCCCACTTGCGTTCACACGGCAGTTTCTGCAGCGGAGCAAAACAACAGAAAACAAATGCTGTACATGGAGCGATTTAACATATACAATAAACAGTAAGACGAATCAGTAATAAGTAATAAGTAATAAGGCGGTAGAAAGCACCAAGCAGTAAAACCAATAGCAAATCTAAGTCATGCTGAGTCAAACGCCAAAGAATACAAGTGAGTTTTGAGGAGGGCTTTAAAGATGGGCAGCGAGGAGGCTTGCCGAATGTTCAGTGGGAGGTCATTCCAGAGAGATGGACCAGCAACAGAAAAGGCTCGATCCCCTCTGAGCCTCAGTTTAGTTCTTGGTACGTCTAGCAAAGACTGGTCCACAGACCTGAGGCGCCGGGCAGGGGTGTAGGGGCGTATGAGCTCAGAGAGGTAAGGTGGCGCGAGATTATTCAGAGATTTGAAAACAAAGAGGAGGATCTTAAAAATAATTCTAAAATGAATGGGGAGCCAGTGAAGGGATGCCAAAGTAGGAGTTATATGCTCCCTCTTACGAGTACCAGTCAAGAGGCGAGCAGCGGCATTCTGTACCAGCTGAAGGCGCTTGATGGAGGACTGGCTGACTCCAAAGTACAGGGCGTTGCAGTAATCGAGCCGGGATGTGACAAAGGCATGAATTACTGTCTCAAAGTGTTCATGTGAGAGGAAAGGTTTTATTTTGGCCAGCTGTCTAAGGTGAAAGAAGCTGGATTTAACAACGGCACCAATTTGCCGATCGAGTTTGAAATCACTGTCCAGTTTAAGTCCCAAGTTTGAGACCGTTGATTTCAGATAAGGAGATAGGGGGCCCAAGTCTACAGGATGGAATGTACAAGGTCCACTGGGGCCAAACAATATCACCTATGTCTTCTTTTCGTTGATTTAGATTTAGATTGATCAAATGCTAAGCAATGCTTATGAAACCACTTTGAGTGAAGAATTTTACCTTGTGACTATTGCTTATCTCCAAGCAATATCATATGATGTGCAACAGATGTTAAGGTTTAAGAACTTAGACTTGAAGAAGAAGCGCTGGAAGAGGGACCATCATGGGAGGACAAGCCCCTACACAGGATGTACCACCGGACCATAACTGAAGTGGCCGATCTCAAGAAGTCCCATCAGTGTAGGGGCTTGTCCTCCCATGATGGTCCCCCTTCCAGCACCTCATCCTCTGTTCCCCATTGTCTGAGACATTCTCTGAGTATGTCATCCGCTGGAGCCTTCTCCTCGATGTATTCATGGAGCTTGGATGTTTCATCCTGGACAGTGGCTCTCACACTCACCTGTCCCCGGCCTCCTTCCTTTCGGCTTGCATACAGTCTCAGAGTATTGGATTTGGGACGGAAGCCTCCATGCATGGTTAGGAGCTTTCGGGTCTTAACATCCGTGGTCTGAAACTATCCATATCTATATATCTATATGTCTATATGTCTATCTATATCTGTATATATACACATATATTTATATCCATTTTCCAAACCGCTTTATCCTCACTCGGGTCGCGCGGGGGGTGCTGGAGCCTATCCCAGCTGTCTTCGGACAGGAGGCAGAGGACGCCCTAAACCGGTTGCCAGCCAATCGCAGGGCACACAGAAACGAACAACCATTCGCGCTCACACTCACACCTAGGAACAATTTGGAGCCTGCCATGCATGTTCTTGGAATGTGGGAGGAAACTGGAGGACCGGGAGAAAACCCACGCAAGCACGGGGAGAACATGCAAACTCCACACAAGAAGGCCGGAGCTGTACCTCTGCACTGTGAAGTCTACGTGCTAACCATTCGCCCCTACAGGGGTGGCCCGGTAGTCGAGAGGTTAGCACGTCGACTTCACAGTGCAGAGGTACCGTACCGTACCGAACCAGAGGTTCAATTCCAGCTCCTACCTTCTTGTGTGGAGTTTGCATGTTCTCCCCATGCTGTGTGTGTATATATATATATATATATATATATATATATATATATATATATATATAAATAATTTGATTGTGGGGTCATTTTCTTTTCATCTCAGTCTTTCCATTATGTGAGAGTTGTGGACCATCACATTTACTGCCTATGCTTGTGTCACAGAGTGGCAGAAGGTGCGGGATACCCCATTAAGATGGTATCTCACTGAGTGGCGAAGACTTGCGAATGTTGTGAATTTGGGGATTCGTCAGGTTCCTTATCCTTGTTGAAAATAAATTTTGAACGTGATCAGAAAGATTTGAACATGTTCAAAACTTTGCAACAAGGAAAAGTGAGGTACTGACTCGATATATTCAGGCGTGCACATAACTGGTGCACAAGTGCGCATGCATGCTCAAAATATTCATGTGCGTACCAGATTTGTTTGTGTATTTGTGGACCAACCATGCTGCGGCTCAGTCAGTGTACTTTCAGTCAGGCTAGCCTCCAGTCCGAAAGTCAAAGTCAAATCAGCTGCCACAACGATTGCTTCAGAGGGCCAACTTCAAAATAAAACCTAAGAAATTTTGATGTCCATGTATAGTAGTACTTGTTCAGCTTCAACAGTATTTTGAAGTTGGCCAACATGTCACGTTGTGTAGTATGAGCAACCATTTTTTCCCCCAAGATGGCGCCCAAGTAGGCAGCCTTTGGCAAGTGCTCTTCAAGAGCATTGCTTTTTTTGTTCTTTTTTGTTGTTTTTGTCTTTTTGTTTTGTCACATGTTTGTTGTTTCATCGTGTGGACCTGATATGGACTGTCAAAGGAGAAGTATCTGTGGTTGGTGGTTGCGCCTTCTCGGCAGCATGCCTGTACCAGCACAGATTTTGATTGGGAGGAATGTCTGCGCCATTGACTGTCAGTGCTGGACATACCTGGGGCGCCTGGGTTTTTGGCGCCTGTAATGGGCAGCATTTTTCACAACCCCGCTTTGTTCAGTGGAGATGTTGGCGCTGTTGGACAGTCCGCGTTGGTGTCGGTATTGGATTGTATTGTATTGTAATGTGGGAGCTGGTTTGACTTGGCTGGCTCCCCCGCAAAGGATGACACTCAGGTGGGAGGATGGGGATCAGGTATCTGTCTCGTTGTGCCACGGTTTTGACTGCATGTATTGTATTGTATTGTATTGTATTGTATTGTATTGTATTGTATTGTATTGTTCGCCAAAACATGTCTATACATGAAAGCTGTATGTGCAAAAAACATGGATGCCCTCGAGATTGTCACAAAATCAAAACATGTATAGAAGTTGTGATGACTGTGAAATATAAATGGTTAATCTTTTGTTCATGGAAATTGCTGATCGATAATAATGATGAATATGCTTGTAAATCAGCCATATAGTTTACTTCAGCAACCAATTTCAAACACACCAGAAGGTTTTGACTCAACTTGCTAATTGTCTTCTGGAGAGGAATTAATTATTCTAAGTGCATGTTGAGTAGGGACCGTATCCCCAACTCAACACCGGGGGTTGGTGTGTATCGGTGAAATGACTTGGCCTTCGAGACAAAATTGCTTTGAAGCTGCACTACGAGCGATGGGACACAACCACTCGTGTCCAATTTGCTCTGGAGCTGCCTCATATTGCAGCTCACTGGGACAGAGACACTAGTCCATTTTTCCCTTTTGTATGTAACCTGAAGCTGGCATTTTCATTTTAAAAGTAGCTCCACTATATATATTATATTAGATAGATAGATAGATAGATAGATAGATAGATAGATAGATAGATAGATAGATAGATAGATAGATAGATAGATAGATAGATAGATAGATAGATAGATAGATAGATAGATAGATAGATAGATAGATAGATAGATAGATAGATAGATAGATAGATAGATAGATAGATAGATAGATAGATAGATAGATAGATAGATAGATAGATAGATAGATAGATAGATAGATAGATAGATAACATGTTAATTCATTTTGTACATGGAGACCGCCCAGTTTCTTGTTTTAACTAATTGTAGAGTCAATATTTTTTAAAGGGATTTGATGATCGAAAAACTCGAAGTGAAAGCGTTGTCTTTTCCGTCGCATCTGGTGGGCGTTGCGTGTATTTAAGCTCCCGCGGCATTACACCTCCATCCGGGTTACGGGTAGTGGAATTTCCGCTTGCGCAACTTCCGGTAACGTGTAATATCGTAGTCAAAATGTTAATGCATAGGTTTTTATTCCGGGTGAAGGATATTCCTTTGCATATTCCTTTGGTGGGTTTTGTCATGGACTCCAACTGACTACTGTGTGGTCCACTCAACAGTGATATCATCAACTTCTCTGGTGGTGCAACATGACGAGCAGCCATGGGCCCAAAGAGCACTGAAAATAAGAGGGACAGGTTCCTTCAGATTTATGATCATCACAATCCATCCCCTCTACTTTTGCCACCTAAGGCGACGGAGATCTCCAATAAAACAGAGGACATTAAGCTGCATGGCGTATGTTGTGCTACAATCATTGAGGCATTTATGTTCAACAAAAATGTTGCAATATATATCTTTGTCAGAATTCCTGAAGTCAGATCTACAACTCATGACAAGGCAGATGAATCTTACAAGTCCCTGCTACTGTCATAAACACTATCATTACCAGAGGTAGGCAATTTACTCAATATTCTGTCATTTGTCATTCGTCAGAGGTCTGGACACTTGTCCGCCATCGTCAGCTCATTATTTCAAGCCATACCAAAATGTCATCATCGCTCTGCCAGTTCGACATCGTTATTTTAAGTGCTTCCATCATCGCTAAATTGCAGATCATCACTGTTATTTCATGACCCTCAGCGAGTCCGTCATTTTATTTTAAGTGTGTTTCTGTCGTCGCTAAATAACATTTCGTGACCAGTAAAACTACAGTTTTTCACTGCTAAAATGAAAGTTTGTCACTGCTATTTTACTTCTGACAGATCTTCTTCTCCTTCTATTAGACTTACAACGTCACACACATTTGCAGCATAAGCAGTGTATCTACTCAGGTAAAGAGCCACATATGCAGCATACCGTGAAAATGAAAGCCGATATATTCTATAGTATTTCAATCACTATTAACAATCATCTCTTTGACGCAAGAATTCAATAAATAGACAAAAGATAATGTACTGTGTGGCACGCTGCTCGACTGGTAAGTACATCTGCCTCACTGTGCAGAGTCGCATGCGTTTGATCCGGCCTGGTCTTTCTGTGTGGAGTTTGCATGATCTCCACGTTCCTGCATGGGTTTTCTCCGGGAACTCCGGTATCCTCCCATATTCCAAAAACATGCATGGCTGGTTTATGGAACACTCAAAATTGTCCTGAGGTGTGATTGTGAGTGCGAATGAATGTTTGTCTATGTGTGTCCTGCCGTTGACGAGCAACCAGTTCAGGGTGTACCCCGCCTACTGCCCGAAGAAAGCTGGGATAGGCTCCAGCACAGCCGACAAACTCGTGAGGATAACCGGATTAGAAAATGGATGGATGAAGACAACAAACCATCTGCATCATGTAACCCAGTCGTGGATAAATCCAAGACAAGTCATGACACAAAATAATGCCGCGTTCTCTCTCTCTCTCTCACACACACACACATTCCATTTTTTCCTCCTCTCAAAACTAAATGACCTAATACATTCACAAACCGGATTAAGGCAACGTTCCATTAAATCATAAATCCCAATCTACACCAAATTATACTCTTACCCATCAAAGATTACCCACCACCTTCAGCCTTCCCACCTTTTGTTGAATTTAGCACAAAGATCATCCCTCACCTTCTCCCATGACAACTGTTTGATATCAAGATGATTTACTGCTGCCTGAACAATTATCTATATCCTTTCCATTTTAGAGTTTACTGTATTCCCAATGTGGCATTTATCACCCCTCCAGTGAAATCGGTGCTGACAGAATGCCCACCTCTCAGAGCTCCTTTGTATGTTTGTAAAGCTGGGGAAATGCTGTAAGCACACAACTCCAGTGTTACGGTGCTGCAATGTCAAAATTCAAACTCTCGGTGGAATGAGTCGCCGTACACTGTAATAAAGATTAGGTTAGCGCAACATGAAAAATAGAAAAGAACAATTTTCATTTTGAACAACTGACGATTGACAGAAAGATTACTTGAGTGGACTGCATTCACTATATATATGGAAATGTTTTGTGCTTCATTTATAGTAGGTGGCGGTATGTACTAAAAAGCTGTAATCCACTAATAAACTAAGGGTAGAAGATAAAAAAGGAGAAGAAGAAGAAAATACATCAAAGAAGCATTGATAGTCGTGGCAACTTGGTTTCCACAAGGCTTTAGCAAGCACATAAAACTACCAGGATTGTACCTCTGGCCAAGTTGGGAAAAAGGATTCTGGTTAAGGTCGGCCATTTTAACCTTTAAATTAAAAAGTGTTAGCATTTTAGGACTTAATGCGGTGGCAGGCAGCCCCCAGCGTGCTCCCACTGTACTTAACTGTTCGCTAGATGAAGTTGGTCAATACCGTAAGTGTACGTGAGGTTATGTAAAGGTCTTTGGACACCCACATAGTACATCCACCCATTTTCCGAACAGCTTTATCCTCACTTAGGTCACGGGGGGGTGCTGGAGCCTATCCCAGCTGTCTTCGGGCAGTAGGCGGGGAACACCCTGAACCGTTTGCCAGCCAATCGCAGGGCACACAGAGACGAACAACCATCCGCGCTCACGCTCACATGCAAGCACGGGGAGAAAGGCCGGAGCTGGAATCGACCCCGGTACCTCTGCACTGTGAAGTCGACGTTAACCACTCGACTGCCGGGCCACCCTACAGTACATCAATTTCTTTTTCAGTGCAAAGAAATATTTTGCTAAAAACTTTGTGGGTGGAGGCCACGTCATCTGGACAGACCTCAGGAGGGACATCAGGATGGCTCCTGCATGACACGCCAAGGCACAACACCATTCAAGAGTCTTGTTGGCGCCACTTCTAGAGTCAGAGAGCAGTTTCAACAATGTGAACGTGGACCTGGTGGGACTCTTGCGTCCATCCCGTGGGTTCACTCGCCTCCTCATCATGGTAGACAGGAACATCTGTTCCCCTGTTTATCTAATACATCAACAGAGGTGGCCCGGACATTCATCACGCACTGGGTTGCCCAACCAATTCTCAATATCCATCCATCAGATCAGCGCATACATAAATAGGAATTCGAAATCCTGGACTGAAGCTTTTTCTGTTGACAAAAAATATCTGTGTCAGTTAGGTACATTCTTCTGTATATTGTAATGAAGTGAATTAAAAGTCAAATATACTATTGTGCTAGAATGTGCTAATACTCCATGGAGCAGTCAAAAGCATTAATGGGAAATGAAAATATCAGAAACTGCATCTATGTATTTTTTTCTGGAAAACATCAGATTGCAGTTTGTTTTTCTATTCCTCTTGATAAATGGTGTACAGCATTCCAAGGCAAGGTAGGAGCTGGTCAATGGATGGACCACATGTTCTCTACATCACCCTCATATAAGTAGTTTCTATCGTGTGCTGCAGGCAGTAAGTTTACTATTATGCGATGATGGATGCATACATTGGATACATCCACATTATATAGCAATGGATTTCAATAAGAGAAAAAATATTGTGGCTTTGGGCGGCCTGGTAGTCCAGTGGTTAGCACTTCGGCTTCACAGTGCAGAGGTACCGGCTTCCCTGTGTGGAGTTTGCATGTTCTCCCCGGGCCTGCGTGGGTTTTCTCCGGGTGCCCCGGTTTCCTCCCACATTCCAAAAACATGCGTGGCAGGCTGATTGAACACTCTAAATTGTCCCGAGGTGTGAGTGTGAGCATGGATGGTTGTTCGTCTCTGTGTGCCCTGCGATTGGCTGGCAACCG
Organism: Hippocampus zosterae; assembly: GCF_025434085.1. Taxonomy (NCBI): domain Eukaryota; kingdom Metazoa; phylum Chordata; class Actinopteri; order Syngnathiformes; family Syngnathidae; genus Hippocampus; species Hippocampus zosterae. The sequence continues at coordinate 20,654,059 of NC_067462.1, read as the reverse complement.
ATTCAGGGTGTCCCCCGCCTACTGCCCGAAGACAGCTGGGATAGGCTCCAGCACCCCCCACAACCGTAGTGAGGATCAAGCGATTCGGAAGATGAATATTGTGGCTTTGCAGTTATCAGACATTTCAATTGTTCAATGTCATTTGAGGAGCTGAGAAGATTGTTAAATTAAGTTTCTCTTTCTGAAGAACTTGTCGCTCCTTGTGACAAAAATAAATGAGTTGCGATGACACTGACTGTTTTCACTTGGCCTTCACCGATCTGTTCTCTTGATTACAGTTGTAACGTTTCTCCAGCATGATCCTCTCACAAAGCCTTAATTTGTTTTCATGTCTGACAGGACAATGGGGTTGTCCTTCAAGAAAGGCATACCATCACACTTGAAAGTATGTTCATTATTTCTACGACTGACAAAGCACATATTTTGTATACTGAAGTGTAATACGTTTGACACTTAGGCCCATTATTTTACTTGTGTGTTGTTCAGTAGCGGGCAGTGCCTTTAAGACGTAGACCTTCCTTCAGCACCATATCTAACCCCACTATATATATAAAAAAAAAATCCTCATCTCACCCCTCGGGTGGTGTCCGTCCCTCATTCAGCTCGGGTCCTCTACCAGAGGCCAGGAAGCTTGAGGGTTCTGCGCAGTATCCTTGCTGTTCCCAGCACTGCACATTTCTGGACTGAGATGTCCGATGTTGTTCCAGGGATCTGTTGCAACCACTCATCTAGTTTGGGGGTCACTGCCCCGAGTGCTCCGACCACCACAGGCACGACTGTCACCTTTACCTTCCAGGCTCTCTCCAGCTCCTCTCTGAGCCCTTGGTATTTCTCGAGTTTCTCATGTTCCTTCTTCCTGATGTTTCCATCACTTGGGACCGCTACATCCACTACAACGGCTTTCCTCTGCCCTTTATCTATGATCACGATATCTGGTTGGTTCGCCATTACCATCTTGTCAGTCTGGATCTGGAAGTCCCACAGGATCTTCGCTCTGTCATTCTCCACCACCTTCGGAGGTGTTTCCCATTTTGACCATGGGGTTTCCAGTCCATACTCCGCACAGATGTTTCGGTAGACTATGCCAGCCACCTGGTTATGGCGTTCCATGTAGGCTTTCCCTGCCAGCATCTTACACCCTGCAGTTATGTGTTGGATCGTCTCAGGTGCCTCTTTGCACAACCTACACCTTGGGTCTTGTCTGGTGTGGTATATCTGGGCCTCGATGGCTCTGGTGCTCAAGGCCTGCTCCTGAGCAGCCAGGATGAGTGCTTCTGTGCTGTCCTTCAGGCCAGCCCTCTCTAGCCACTGATAGGACTTCTTGAGATCAGCCACTTCAGTTATGGTCCGGTGGTACATCCCGTGTAGGGGCTTGTCCTCCCATGATGGTCCCTCTTCCAGCACCTCATCTTCTGTTCCCCATTGTCTGAGACATTCTCTGAGTACGTCATCCGTTGGAGCCTTCTCCTTGATGTATTCATGGAGCTTGGATGTTTCATCCTGGACAGTGGCTCTCACACTCACTAGTCCCCGGCCTCCATCCTTTCGGCTTGCGTACAGTCTCAGGGTGCTGGATTTGGGATGGAACCCTCCATGCATGGTTAGGAGCTTTCGAGTCTTAACATCCGTGGTCTGAATCTCTTCCTTTGGCCACCTTATTATTCCTGCAGGGTATCTGATCACTGGCAGGGCATAGCTGTTTATTGCCCGGGTCTTATTCTTGCCATTGAGCTGGCTTCTTAGGACTTGCCTCACTCGCTGGAGGTATTTGGCCGTAGCCGCTTTCCTTGTTGCCAGTTCGAGGTTGCCATTGGCTTGTGGTATACCAAGGTACTTGTAGCTGTCCTCAATGTCTGCTATTGTCCCTTCAGGGAGTGAGACCCCTTCAGTGCGGACTACCTTTCCTCTCTTAGTCACCATCCGACTACATTTCTCAAGCCCGAATGACATCCCGATGTCGCTGCTGTAGATCCTGGTTGTGTGGATCAGGGAATCTATGTCCCTTTCGCTCTTAGCATACAGCTTTATGTCATCCATGTAGAGGAGGTGACTGATTGTAGCTCCATTTCTGAGGCGGTATCCATAGCCTGTCTTGGTGATTACTTGGCTTAGGGGGTTCAGTCCTATGCAGAACAGCAGTGGGGATAGTGCATCACCTTGGTATATGCCACATTTGATGGACACTTGGGTAAGTGGCTTGCCATTGGCTTCAAGTGTGGTTTTCCACATCCTCATCGAGTTCGCAACGAAGGCTCTTAGGGTCCTGTTCACCTTATACAACTCCAAGCATTCAGTGATCCATGTATGTGGCATCGAGTCATAGGCTTTCCTGTAATCAATCCAAGCTGTGCACAGGTTGGTACGTCGGGACCTGCAGTCTTGGGCGACTGTTCTGTCAACCAGGAGCTGATGTTTGGCTCCTCTGGTATCTCTACCAATGCCCTTCTGTGCTTCGTTCATGTATTGATCCATGTGTCCACTTATCTTAGCCGCAATGATGCCTGACATGAGCTTCCATGTTGTGGAGAGACAGGTTATTGGCCGATAGTTGGATGGGGCTGCACCCTTTGAGGGATCCTTCATGATCAGGATGGTTCGCCCTTCGGTTAGCCATTCTGGGTGAGTCCCATCCCTCAGCAGCTGGTTCATTTGTACTGCTAGGCGCTCATGGAGTGCTGTGAGTTTCTTTAGCCAGTAGGTGTGGACCATGTCCGGGCCTGGTGCTGTCCAGTTCTTCATATCTGAGACTCTTTCCTGTATGTCTGCCACTGTTATGGTAACCGGGTTCTGTTCAGGGAGGTTGCTGTGCTCCTCTCTCAGGGTCACCAGCCATTGTGCACTGCTGTTATGTGCAACCTCCTTCTCCCATATGCCTTTCCAGTACCTTTCAGTTTCCAGTCTTGGTGGGTCAGCTCTGTTGTTAGGACCCTGCCACTGAGCGTACACTTTCGCAGGTTGTGTTGCGAACAGCCTGTTTATTCGTCTGGCCTCATTCTCTTTCGTGTACCGCTTTAGGCGACTGGACAAGGCTTGGAGCCTTTGTTTGGCAGTTTCGAGTGCTTCAGGTATGGTCATCTGGATGTACCTCTCGGATATCGACCTTTTCATCACACCTCTCTGGGCCGCCTTGATCTTAGCCTCCAACCGTCTTTTCCATGGTGGGTAACGTATCTCATGGTTTCCATGGTTGCTCTTATAGCCCAGAGTCTCCAGGATCACTGATGCTGAAGCGTATATCAGCTCATTGGTTTCTGTGATCGTTACGGTGGGGATCGCCCTCAGTGCTGCATTCACACTTTCTATGAGACTTTCAGATGGTACTTCACATAGCCTTTGTAATCGGTTTCTAGGTTGCCCAGCTTTCATTCTCGCCATATATATATATATATATATATATATATATATATATATATATATATATATATATATATATATATATATAATGTGTGTGTGTGTGTGTGTGTGTGTGTGTGTGTAAAAACAGAAATGTGTTTACATTTGTATAGCAACACATAGAAGCTCAAATCTGATTGGGCCAAAATCAAGAAAACCCACCAACTATCTATAAATCTATAAATTGGTCCACGTGCCAGTACAAAGGTTGTGGGTTCAAATCTGGCTCCAGCCCTCCTGTATGGAGTTTTCTCTGGGTGCTTTGGTCTCCTCTCACATTCCAAAAACATGCACGTTAGTGTCATTGAACACTCCAAATTGTCCCTTGGTGTGAGCGTGAGTGGGAAAGGTTGTTTTTCTATGTGTGCCCCGGGAACCAATTTAGTTTCAGTCGTATGAAAAACTTGCTCTACGGAGTCTTTTATACACTAAATGAGGCCGTTGGACTTCCTGATCAACAAACCACAGACAGTCAGGGTGCACAACACCTCCATCACTCTCAGCACTGGTTCTGCCCTGGGATGTGTGCTCAGCCTTCTCTTGTTCACACTACTGTCCTATGACTGTTATGCAAAACTCCCAAAATGTCATATGCGTAGTGAAGTTTGCGTGTGACACAGTAGTAGAGGGATGCATCACGAGCAACGATGTGTCAGAGTACAAAGAGGAATTAGTACATCTGGTCGACGGGTGTAAAAAAAATAAAATTAAAACCTCAATGTGGAGATGTCCAAGGAGATTGTGGTGGAATGCAGGAAGAACAGATGCCCTCGCCCTCCTGCACAGTAGAGCAAAAGGAGTAGAAGTACCGTTGACCTCTCCTGGAGCCAAAACCCTTTTCCTGTCTGCTGAAGAGGGCTCACCAACAACTCTATTGTTTTTGAAAGCTGTGACGTGCTCAACCGGGAAGATGTGCCTTGCCAATTTTCTGCAGATAGGCAGTGGAGTGTAACCTCAGCACCAGCATCATGGTCTGGCACAGTCGTTGCTCTGTTGGAGAAAGGAAGGCTATTCATAGGATGGTAGAGGCTGTTGAGAAGATTGTGGATCGGTTGTTTCCCACAATCAGACATATTTGCCAGCAGATGCAGAAAGAGGGATTTTTGCATCATGAAGGACTCAACCAGCCAACACACCTTCTATTCCATCAGCTCCCCTCAGGCAGGAGGCGACGGAGCATCCAGAGCAGTACCAGCTGGCTGAGGAAAAGCTTCTTTCCACAAGCTGTTGCACTCACATCCGTATTATTCATCCCTGCACGCTGAACCCTTTATTCTTGAATGCTCTTTTTTTTTTTTTTGAGAGGCGTAAAATGGTCATGTACATACTGTAATTCAAGCCTCTTGCATTTCAGTCTCCCACAGTGCATCTTTGCACATGCATAAAAGTGTGAATAAACATCTCCCTTATCTCTTTATCACCCTTCATCTTATTTTGTTCAATTTTTTTGTTTTCACGTCTTGGAATTTATGGGGGCGGCACGGTGGTCGACTGGTGAGAAGGTCCGCCTCACAGTGCAGAGGAGCAGGGTTCTTTATTAAATACCCATTTAAATTATTTACAAAGAACATCATTGTTGTCAGTCATGCTCGTTGTCCACTCCTACAACACTGGGGCCGTTCACACGGCACACATTTGCTCCGGTGCTACACGGAGATATTTCTTTGCGGGATATTTTGCACCGCAGCAAATTGTGTGGAGCGTTCACACGTACAAAGCCGCTGAGCGGGGCAGCCCCGGTACAGTGTCAGGGCTGCCCCACTTGCGTTCACACGGCAGTTTCTGCAGCGGAGCAAAACGACAGAAAACAAACGAGCTGTGTTGGTTCTTTTTAAAACGTACTGTATATACACAACTCGAGCGATTACTGGACAGGCACGTCCTTCTCCTTCTCGGCGTGCCTTCTGCTCGAGAGTGACCGCCCACGAAAACGTAAATGAACGATGACTTCAATGACACTCAGAAAAGCAAACACTAATGCACCAAACAGAAAATCAAGAGAGGAAATCACAAAATAAATTCTATGGGGGCGGGGGGTTGTGAACAAACAACAAAGGAACAAACAACTCCGAGACAGGCCAGTCTCCTACAAAAGGAAAGATGTTACTAGCCAAGTCTTGTGTCGTTATGAATCAACACATTACGGAAGTCCGACAGAGCACGAAAGCAACGCATTCTCGCCATACTACCGGTACTCTTCACAAGCATTTGCTCTGGAGCTAATTTAACCCAGTTGCGTTCACACGTGCAAATTTACACCGGTGCTGCTTCGCAAACGAGCATTTGCTGCGGAGCAAATATTTGACCCACCTGAGGTGGGTCAAATTTGGTCCGGTATAAGTTCTTTTCCGGGGCTACGTGTGAACAACCCTAATCCGAGGTCATCTGGAAATGAGACCGCTCACTTGCCCACATCCATTAAAACAGACTAGAATACTTCCACAACTGAAAGATCCTAATAATTAGGCTATGTGCGAAAAAAATTAATCATGTAGTGCCATGACACCTCATGCATGAAAGATAAATTGGCTTGAGAAGGCAATAAAGTTGATTATTGCAGAATGTGGATCATCGCTGGGGAGCAGTGCATGGTACCTCATCTTTCATATTGTGGTAATTAGAGGCTGTTGTGTAACCTACACAGTTATTTATTTATGCAAGCAAGGCTCAAGCATGTCTGCAATTGAATGATACAGTTACTCACGAGGAGATGAATAACTGCTCCCCGAGGCGCTCTGGGATGTCCCTCCATTATAAACTGGTAAGCAGCCAGCGATCTGCAGGTCAATCTCAACACACTCACACAGAACCCAAAGCCAGAAGCGCATCTATCTCTAAATTAATAATCTCTAATGTAATCCATCAATTTAAATTGATTAGGTCTGGTCCTAAAATTAAAGCACGAATAAAGTCCGTGTGTGCATGTAAGTTAATTTATGTTTTCTTTTTTGTTGTATTATTTTCAATATATTCAGGGTTTTGTGTGTGCGTGTGTGTGTGTGAGTGGGGGGCGGGGGGTGCTGGGAAGATTCATTAATTGAGAATTAATTCATTCATTCCTATGTTCCATGCATAAATTGTGCCTTGTTATTTTTAAGAATAAAAATAACACCAGTAACACTTTGCCTTGCTCCAATAATTGCTCCGGTAAAATGAATTAATCTTAGAAAACTTTTGCAATATACTCAGACCTGACTCCAGAACTTATGATGGGAACTTGAAATGCACAGGGTGTGTTCAAATTTATTATTGGGTCTTTTCAGCCTTGACACTGACAGCCCAGGTGAAGACCGAAGAAACAGCCCAAACTGCCGAGGTAAGAGTTTTTTCTTCACAAAAAAAACCCATTGTCTGATCAAAAAGAAACCTTAAACTAATTTCAACGGGGAAAAAACAACACAAGATGAACATCAACCCACACTTCAAACCATCACCATGTACTTCTCCAATTTAAAAACTAGCGCCTCTTGCAGAAGAGTCTGAAGTGAACCTAAATGAGTCAAGAGCGAGTCGCCCTGACACCATTAATAAAAGTCTCTTGGCCTCTCTCAGAAGGCAATGTTGATGAATGTTAGTTAATCAATAAGGTTTTATAACTAAATATTTAAGTAAATATGTGTACTGTTCCCCTCTGTGAGGGCTGAGGAGTGCGATTCCTCTGTAGTCGGAACACACCAGCAACTCCAGAGTGGAAGAGAGTCCAACCCGTCTTGAGAGCATTGGTACCAGAGCCCAGGCTATGTGTGGAGGCAAGTCCGACGATGTCTAGTCGGAACTTCTCTGCTCGAGCTCCTTTCCTCAAGATACCTATCTTGAGGTATTATATTCATGGAATATCACCTGATATTCCACGTCTTGAGCGCAAGCTTCTGCAGCCAAGGTCCCCCACCTTTTGGCCGCTCCCCAGTATAACTGGGCAGCGCTGCCCCACTTTGCATCTGGCCCCTTTGGCCCCTCCCATAGGTGGTGAGACAATGGGGCGGCGGACCCACGTTGCCTCTTCAGGCTGAGCCCAGCCTCGCCCCATGGGTGTAGGCCCGGCAAACAGGCATTCGCCAGCTAGGCCCACCTCGTCAGGTCACATGCAGTGTCCTCCCTTTCATTTCCTGCCCATGAATTAATTTGTCCAGGAAATATGCACATTCAGCTATTTTAATGAACAAATCATTGATAATTATTGGATTGAAAAAGAAAATTGATCTAAAACACGGACCATCGAAATGAAATGGAACATAATGTAATAATTACATTTTTCTTTTTTTTTTCCTCTTTGCATTCAGAACAAGGGAAAGCGTTTGCTTACCCTGTGACCACATGTCCCCGCATTGAAGTACATATTTGGAACCAACTTCAAATTCTTTTTTATCATGTGTCATTCTTTGATCTGATTGTTTTCTTTGCAATTTCACTGGGAAATCACATGGACCTCCTGCCTCAAAGTGTTGAGCATCCAAATACATTATGAATCCATACTTGTGTAAATAAATATTATTATTTGTTTGCTTTATCCAGCATTTATTTATCCCCCATTGCTTCATTTTAGTACGCCGATATTCATGCATCAAAATTAAAGGTTAATTCAGATTGCTGTGTTTGCATAAAGTAATTAACATAACCTCTTACCCCCAACATTTTGAGAGCTTAAAGGTCAGGACTAATTGATGTGTTATTATTGGTGGGAGATTATTAAAAGATATGCCACTGTAATTGAAGAAAGGCTTTATAACTAAGTATATTGTAATTAAATTCAAACATTTGATGCAATTAAGTGACTGTTTTTAATTTAAATAGACACACCATATTTAGTCCATGAATGGTCAAGCATGGATTTACTGTCGTTTGGATTGACAGCACGCGTGATCCATCATTTCATCCATTTTCTAATCCATTTAAGGGACTCACAGTAAAGCGACTGTTCCTCCACAAAAGGTGTTGCCTGATGATGATTTTTGGCAACACAGCTCGTGAACTACAAATCCAAAACATCAACAAAGGCTGAATCTCGAAAGGAAGTGTACCGTCTGGCGACCTGGCGCAGCTAGCAATTGGAAGATTGGAGATTTCAGGAAAAACATCCTTCACCACAGTTGCCTTTCACGTGTCCTATGTTAACCATCGAGACCTTCAATTTCCATGAAATTAAAATATCTCAGGACCTGAAGTTCCAGGCCAAGATCACCTTTATCCTCAGAAAATCCCTGCACAAGATACACAAAGTACTTCTTTAGGATGCCTTACATGGGAGCTGTTGAGGAAATTTCAACAAAGCAGTCATTGAAGTAGTTCTGTGTTCATCTATCGCAGTTCGGTTTGATGCAGCAACAAACAGCACTGCCGAGAGCATCAGTGGAACATCCCTTTGGTTGGCGCTATCATATTGTATGTTTTGTCAATTTGTTTCGATTACCGGTATTTACAGTGTACTGCTTCTTCCTTCATTTATTGGCTCATTGCGATTATTTCCACTTGCAAATCAATGTTAGGGACTCGGATGTCAGAGACATTTCCAGCAAGAATTGCCATTAATGGCCTAAATATGATCTCAGCTCGCCGCTGGTCACATAATTTCACAAATTTCATTCATATAATCACCCAGCCCGATTCATATTGCCCTTTGGAAGATAATCGATGGGCTTGTTGGTGTGCTTGACCGACACCCAGAGAAGACAAAAACTAACAAAAAAAAGATCTTGGTCTGTCTCTGTGCGGCCCGGGACCAAATGGACCACGGCCACATACCGGTCCGGGGACCGGTGGTTGGGGACCACTGCTCTATATAATTGCTCTTTTGTACAGCACTGCTTCCTCCTCCCCCCACCCCTTATTTTCCATGGAAAAGAAAGCTAGAAAAATTGCTCATTAAATCCCCAACAGCATACAGACGGTGGATTTTCTTTCAACCGTGGCCAGTGATGGGTCTTGTCTCATTCTCATAAGGATGTGTCATGAAATATTCAAAGTAACCCATTGCGAGCAGTGGCTATCTCTCACCAAGGCAGGTGAATGAATAGACCGTATCGAGTGCTCTGTTGGCCGCCAGGCGAGCCCATCTGTCGACATATCTCAATGGAGCGTGTGCACTATTTACCTCCATTGTCTATGCAAAAGAGGCAAAAAGTCATCGCATCAGAAGCACTCAAATGTTTGTTTTTAATCTCGAATCATCTCTTAATCTTCAAACTCAATTGATGTTATTGCTAATATAAACAACCGGTCAACGGATCGCTTTTTTTTATGGCTGAATAGAAATAATGTGCTCTTCTAACAGAGGTGAATATTAATAACCTGGTTGCAATGCCGGTGAATGTTTTTATTTTCCACTGATTTCTTTTTACAGCTCTGTTCTGCCCAAAGGCCCAGTTGTACTTAACATTCCATCAACATCAGCGAATTTCACTGCTGCTGTCTTGGGAGTTGAATTGAGGTTAAGTTTGTGACGGATATCTCTAAATCTTAGTACGCAGTCAGCATATCAGCTGAAGAAGATTCATCCATCTCATCTAGAGAAGTTTGAGAAATTTGAACATCTACATGAAAACATTTTTAAATATTTAATGATTCACTGAACTTTGAGGGAAAAGGGTGGTACTGTAATTAAAACCTCGTCAATCACTGCCTGGTTTACCAGCTTCAACACTCTGGTGTAAATCCTCCAAAAACAGGATGTGGGTGAATGAATGTCAGTGGTCAAAACCGACACTTTTACGCAAGGATTTCGTAGTCCAAAAAAAAAAAGGTTGACGTCGGGATGGGCGGTATCGATCATCTTCGATATTATTGTCAAAGTTACTTTCACCAAGTGCAATCTTACATTATTGAATATTAATACCGTCTCAAAAACGTGGACATCTATTTATTGGCTGCAAAGTAGAAAGGAGTGATGAAATCCACAATCAGCGTGCAAAGTGAAGATGAAGTGATAAGTCATCATTCTGTGAATCGTCGCACAGGATTCAGTCACATGACCTTGGCAGTAGCCAAGGAGAAACAACATTTCAGATATGGAGGTGTCTCCCGTCTCAGCAATGGAATTTCACAGCGAGACTTCAGCTAATATTCCCTCGCCTGTAAAGGATTCGGGACATGACGAGACAGTCAATAACATTGCCAAGAAATGACAGGAAAGAGCAATTTACCCAAACTTTTGTTTAAACATGAACGACATCAAGGATTACGCAACTTTGAGTCCACAAGCACAACTACCACTCAAGAAAATATAAGTAAAGTTGAGCAAACCACTCATTAAACATACGCCAAGTGGAGCAAACACGCACTATAACAAGTGACAAAGCAAGTAAACGTTGGCAAGACATCACTAACGCCGCCATGGCCATGAGCCCTACATTAACCCTTTCATGCACCCTGTAACCTGATAACATGTTAAGCTGTCCACGGTAGAAACCGCTGCCCCTGAAAGGGTTAATTTATGCAAGTGGCTAAAAGTATGCCCGATGCTAGCTAATCACTTAACATTCAGCTCTTACACACTTGTATTCCGCATCATAGCTACGTTTGCGACTATATCACATGTATTGAATGTTGAGCACCATTTCGGAACACTTCTGTCAAAAGATTGCGGCTGCATTTGTTGTTACTTCAAATGTATATGCAATAACGGCGATAACAGCTATGCACGAATTACAGATTCCAGCGCGAAATGTATGGCACAAATCACCACATACCAAATAAAAGATTCATATAATTTTCATTCTGACTGCGATAGTAGCTGGAAATACGCATCAAAATTTGCTGTTATTTGACATTATTTTCCTTCACATATTCACCAGAAATGTATTAAAACACCTTTTTTCATTCCGATTGCTCTAGCAGATGGCAATGGTAGTCCAGTACTTACTGCAGCTCAAAATGTGATCATATCTGTGGAGAAATAAGAGACATTTAAGTGACATAAATACTCACAAAAATCAATGAAAACCCCCTATAGAGCTGGAAGGTAATTTGAAGTGCTTCTATTGTGAAACATTTTTTAAAACAATATTCAATGGCAATGTGTTGAAGTTGTATGAAGCAATTTAAAATCTAAACAAGAGCTGTTGGTCAAAGACACTGTCTCCATAATTGTTAGGTGAAACAAATACAGATTTGCAGTATTTCTTTGTAACATGTCATTCAACATGTTTTTTTTTCTGACCCAGCCCTAGCTTGAACCACATTTTTCAGCAGATAAGATTAAAGGATGGATGACAGGTTTCTGATCAGAAAAATCCATGAGAAGAGCATTAAGCATGGAATGTATTTTCAGGCAGACTGTCGCTCAATATATTGCTCATATTAGTTTTATGTCAACAACTATTCATTCATCCAGCTCTTGAAAATGCTAACAAAAAGGGTCAAAACTTGCTACTTTTGGCTTCTTACTAGCAAATAAACCATAGAAGAAGACTCACTTACAGAGCAGGGTTCGGCAACCCAAAATGTTGAAAGAGCCATATTGGACGAAAAAAACAAAAATGTCTGGAGATGCAAAAAAATAAAAGCCTTATATAAGCCTTACAATATAGCAACACATGCTGTATGAATCAATATTAGCTATACTTGCCTACTATCAAAATGATGATGTTGGCCACAAATCCACTATTTATCAAATTAAATACGATGAAATTTTATATACCTGGTTGACTTAAAAATCGCCCAATTAATGTACAAAGCACACAATAATCTGCTCTGCCAAAACATTCAGAGGTTTTGCTAAATTCGAGAAAGCAACTATGAATTAAGAGGTACCAACTTATTCAAAAAACTCAAAACAAAAACAAACATCAAGCAAAGAAGTGTATCTAGCGAAGGTGTTAATCTGTGGAATAATCTCGAAACGGACCTGAAAATGAGTAAATCGCTTGCTGAGTTCAAAAACAAATTCAAAAAAATTGTACAAACAACCTACATCAATCAGAGTTAAAATGATAAATTCTAAACATTAAATATAATGATAAATCAGAACTAAGTTGATAAATAGAGAAAGGTATTGAAATATCCATTATGAATACAAGAGAAAATTGACACAAGAGTGCCAGGGTGAGAATGTATATAATCCCGATACAAACCAAAAGCTGTAAAAATATCACGGTTAAGGGTAAAGTATGAGCCTTAATGGAGACTTCTTCTTACTTTTTCTTTTCTGATTGATATAAAAATGATTTAGTAGATATAAACACATAACGGGGTAGGACTAGATACGTTTTTTACTTCATCCTACTCCCTTGAACATAATAACTGTGTTGAATGAAGACTGATTTCTTTCTTTTTACATTTTATCTACCTTATTTTCTGTCAAATTATTACTGTATATGTTTTATGTTCAATAAATAAACAAACAAACAAACAAAATACACAATGAGCCTTCACGATTAAATGTTTGTTTCCCCTGCAATGCATCCTGTAGAGAAGGGGTGCCCGACCATTTTTGACGGAAGATCTACGTTTTGATCAACCAACCTCCTGCGATCGACCCGTTACCGCATACACACGCATATACACATGCATGCCATAATGTGCAACAGCTATAACGGCCCCTATGATGATCGAGGCATGGAGCGCACTATTGCAGCGTGTTAACTATCGTGGCTAACGTGTCGCGTTTAAAAGGCTTCTCTCAGCATCCACATTCCCATTCTTTGCCAGTACCCTTGGTGAATTGTACATGAAATGCTGTTTTTTTTTCCAATGATAGCCACCTGCCTGGTATCCCGTCCTGCTAATAGAAACGTGTGTCGTAGGCTATGACTCAAATCATTGACAGAAATGTTGACATATAATATTTATTCGACAAATTTTTAAAGCATTGGAAAATTAAGTTAAGAATGTTTGTGTCATTTTGTCCTCCTACAGAAACCATACTAAAACAAAAGAACATTTGTCCCACCCCCATCTTTTTCCAGTTTCAAACATTTTTGGAAAAGCTCCAGAGCCGCATGCAGCTCTGGAGTCGTAGGTTGCCGACTCCCTTTATAGAGGTATTGAAAACATCTGCAGTTAAAGTTAACTTAAAGTACAAACCTGAGAGCCCCGGGTGGACATAAACAGAGGAAACTATTAGACAGAAAGATATAGCACCAGTTTGTGTCAGTGCCTGAGAGGAACAGTAGTGAAGGATCTTGCTTTGACCTTTTCTCCACAGAGGTACCACTTGCCAGAGGGTAAAGTGGGAGCAAATTTATCTTTGAATTGCTGCTTACCAGAGAACACACTTTTCTTTTTTGGTCACAAACACAATTGTGCATTTTATACTGCTTTGTACAATCGTTTGTTTTTTAGCACTGACACACTTAGTCACCCAAGTGTGATCTTTAGCCAGCAGCCACGGGGATGGGTTCATTGGATGAGAACATAATCTTAACTGTAAGAGTATCTTCATTTGTCTTTCGATATTTTTTCATTGACAGCCCTATTCTTAGGGAGTTCACATGAGTTGTTTCAAAATTCCACATTTACATGTTACAGAGCATAATAGCAATCTAAAGTCATACAGTATATTAAAAAATGGGCCATATTCTTCCATATATGCACATGAGCCTTTTTTTAAGTGCCTGGACGTGCACAGTTCATTTATGTGGATTCTCCTGTCCAGACCCTTGATGAGTGTTTATCAACAGTCTTAAGGGCCAGAATCGCAAATGCATCGATTTTTACAGGTACGTATGTATTGTTTCTCAAATTACCAAGAGCTCATTTAAAAATAAACGCTATGACCTGGAAACATTTTGTTTTTCATGTCGTGTGCGCTTCTTTTTCCCTCGCATGAATAGCGAGGCAGAGACACATCAAGCTTATTTTCCAACAGACGCAGATGGGCACTGCAGGGGAGAGTTCCAACAGTGAGGAAGAGATCACACTCGAACAGGTGTAACAGGAAAACCTTCTCTGCCGGTGGGTGCTGTTTATGATTAAAACTCTTCTTTTTTGTGATGGTGTGGTGAACTGAGAAACAAGGCAGAGTGTAGTCTGAAAAATTATTGCCATCAGCAACTCAGCATCCAGATTAATGAGAACCTGCAGCACTGAGCCAGGCTATGGCTGCTCATTTGTTTGGTTACTCATCTCCATTAAACAGGGGAGTGCCATGAGATGGGGGGTGGATTGGTAAGGTGGGGGTGGGGGGGGGGCAGCAGGGATGAGGACCCTCCATTTGGGGATTTATAACACAGCTAAACTCAACAAGCTCTGTAACCTAGAATGAAATTAAAAAAGATAGAGCTAGCTGCAGAAAAATATGTACATATATCCTTTCAACTGCGATTGGCTGGCAACCGATTCAGGGTGTCCACCGCCTACTGCCCGAAGACAGCTGGGATAGGCTCCAGCACCCCCCGCGACCCTAGTGAGGATGAAGCGGCTCGGAAGATGAATGAATGACTGAATATCCTTTCAATTTCTTTTTTTTTCCTGTTGTGTTTTTGTTCCTCGACCAGTGATTGGGCAGTATAGAATGTGTGGTTATGAGAAAGTTTCAATGTGGCATTTGAAGCTTGTATGGACTATAAATTTTGTAAACATGTTTCATCAGGCATTTAAGAAGAAATGCTTGGACAAAACCAGTTTTGTTGCTTTAAGGGGCAGGGGGGGGGGCAAATTGATGAATACCGTATTAATCACTAATATTTGTTTGATTTCTTTTAATGATCTGGCAGCTACATTATAATTGTGTGGAGGTTTTTTGTTTTTTGTTTTGTTTGTTTTTTTAAGTACATTTCTCTGATTGTTGAAAGTTGGGACAAAAGTGATCTTAAAAAATGCTAATCTAAAAGATCACGTTCAAAAAGTTAAATATGAAGAAATTGTAAACACAAATATAATTTTTATCATGCATTAAAATGTTATTTCAGGGCTATATTGCAAATTTCCCCAGTGTGGGATAGATAATCTTATTTTATAATATGTAACACAAATGTTCGTGCATATCTGTCCTGTTTTTGTGTGTCTCCAGCAGATGGCAGTGGAGGGCTTTCCCTCCAGAGTGCACACCTACTGCCAATTTAATCATCAGGTTAAGTAAGGCATGTATTGAAGGACTGTCGGATTATAGATGTTTCAATGTTTGCAAACATTGCCTCCAAGACGCGTGCACATCGTAATGACATCACTATTGTTTGCAAAGATGAGCATTCTTAATTGCCTCCTCAGTCCAATTCTCACGTCGTCAATGTTGTAACCATAACTTTCGCCATTTTTTCTGAAAGGGGTGTTTACCAGCAGGAATTCGATAAAAGACTAGCTCTCTGTGTGTGCTCTTTCCATTCTGACAACCCATGGCACGAGACTATTATGACTCACAAGCGTGTGTTTTCTGCCTCCATGATGCGTGCGCAGCCAGACTTAATGCATGCATATGTCACATGAAACTGTTCTACTGTTTGCTGCTCATGCTCAAGTGTTGTTTTCTAGACCTCTTGATCTCCTCACTGTCATTTTTGCTCTCTAGTTCCTCGTTTATATGTATTGATATTATTTTGGTTTTGATCTTGTTTTGTTTCATGTAACTCTTGTCATTCCGTTTATATTATCGGCTATGTTGCCTTTTGCAAAAGCTTTTTGTTTCTGCATTGTTGTTCCATTCCCCTGGTGACTGGTGATTTCTGTTGGTCGCTACGCTTTTGTTAGTAAATATTTTTGTCCCAGATTTTGTTTGTGTCTGTGTTTGTGGGATCCAATCGCCATTCAGTTCATCCACGAACTGTGTTAATATCATGAATTGCACCATTAAACATTGCATCACTACACTTCTGTTTATTACAAAACTATATATCAAATGAAGGGTGTTGATTTTATTTGTATCATTCTTTGGTGGCGCCGCAGACACCGGCAGCGGCTCCTCTTGTTTTATGTTGAGAGGGAAGAAATTTGTGCTGTATGTTACACATACAGTGCATTTTACAATAAAGCTTATCCAATCCAATCCAATGTGAAATTTAATATGACAGGACTTCATTTTTGTGCTCACTCAGGTATCAGGAAAATGCATTATTACTTATTGTCAAAATTATATATGATAATTTAACATAATCATGGCTATATTTAACTTTGTTATTTTGAATATTGCTCTTCACTACATATCACCAGAGACACACAGCATTGAGATTTTAAATAAATCGATCCATTTTCTAAACCGCTTAATCCTCACCGGGATCACACCGGAAATAGATTATGTGCATCAGAGGATTGAAGAATGCAATACCAGTCTTGCAGGATAAAAGGAAAACTCAGGCATTCAAGTTTTGAGTGAAAATTTTAGGAAAGTAACTAAACAGCCCAATAAACTGAGAAAGCAGATACAGAGAGGGAAAAGGCTTTCTTCATTAAAACACTGGACTCTCAAAGGACAGAAATGACTGAAAAAAAATGTGTGTGTTGAATTCACTCAATTTTATTTAATCAATTGGTTGCACGAAATCAAATCATCGAGATCCACATAAATATTTTAATTAGATTTTAATTAGATTTATTAATTAGATTTATTTATCTACTTTTTTCAGTGTAAAAAAATGCTTTTGAAAAGCAAACTACAAAAATCCAGAGCTCGAGAAACGACTTTTCATCCACAGTGTCCTCAGAATAGAGGTGAAGAAAAACAAACAAACTCCTCAGTCACGCTGTCAGTCACCGTTGCTGAGTTTGTCAGGCAGGATTCTGAAGAACGATGTCCTCTTTGAGAAAGCTAGGCGGTTGGGTTAAGTTACAAATTAATGACAGAATAGAAACCGACAGCACAGGAAAAGATAACATTCCTCCCGGGTATCACATATACCTTACAAGATTTCTTAATCAACTCCCTTCGGTCACAACTCAATATGTGACAACAGATGATATGGACACAAAAACCAGAAAGATAAATTAAGATAAGATAAGATATCCTTTATTCGTCCCACACTGGGGAAATTTACAGCCTCCAGCAGCAAGAATGTATGTAGAAAGAAGAAAGGAGAAAGAGAAAAAAAACAACAAACATCTTTCAATTAAATACAATATGAACACAAATGAATAAATCGCAGTACTATTTACAATTTTCCTTCACATCATTTAATTATTATTATTATTATTATGATTGTTATTTTTTATTCATCAGCCTGACAGCAGTCGGTAGGAACGAGCGTCGGTATCTCTCCTTCTTGCAGCGCGGGTGTAACAATCTCTGGCTGAAGGAGCTACCAAGTGCTGTCAGGGCGGGCTAGAGGGGGTGGGAGGGACTGGCCATCATAGCTTTTAGCTTAGTTAGCATCCTTCTGTTGCCCACCTCCTCCAGAGTGTCAAGGGAGCAACCCAGGACAGAACTGGCCTTCCTGACCAGTCGCTCCAGTCTCTTTCTGTCCCGGGCTGAGATGCTGCCTGACCAGCAGACAATGCCATAATGGATGGCCGAGGCCACCACCGAGTTATAGAACGTCTTAAGGAGTGACCCCTGAACCCCAAAAGACCTCAGTTTCCTGAGTAGGAAGAGTAGGCTCTGTCCTTTCCTAATCAGGGTGTCCGTGTTTGTAGACCAGTCCAGTTTGTCATGATACGAACAGACTCCATCATCATCTTCCACCCTGACTTCCTCATTACAAAACCCAAACATGAAGCTGAGCTATTCTGCATTCTGTGCTCTGAGGCCATTCTATGGTACAGCACCAGAAACACCTTCTCGCAAGACGTTTTTCTCGAATGCATGGCAACGCATGCTTAATGCTTGAGGTCCCGGCTGGTGTCGTGAGGTTGAACAAACCGCATGGCAGATTTTTTTTTTGCGTGCGTGTATGAGTTGCTCTCCAGCAAGTGATGCCCGGCATCTTCACACCTGCTTATGATGTCTAAACAAATACACAGACCCAACCCAAGAACAAGGCGCAATCGATATTAGGTAGGAACAGTGGGAAAGAGTTGATGAAAATACAGCCACTGGAATTCATGAACATGTCCAACAGAGGAGCTATCTGTCAATGTCAGGTTTTGACAGATTTTGACGAATAATGTTTTTGGATTCTAAAAACATAGACTCAGACAAATTGCAAATACAAAGATATTTTTTAACAGAAAAAAATCAAAACAAGAGTGACTATGAATAGTATTGATTTGTCTAAGGAAATAACACTTGAAGCACAACCGCAAGCAAGGGCAATAATCCGACAAGGACCAGGCAACCTGTCAGTCCTTAAATTCATCGCCAGGCTTGACGGGGAAACGTGGCACAGGTGTGCCTGCTGGAGGGCAACGCCCTTCCCTCCAGCTGCAGTTGAAACACAATCCAGACATGACAACCAAATCTCATAAAACTCTATGAGCAAAAAGAATGTATGTGTGTTAAATGAAACAAGCCCAAAGCAGTGCCATTTCAGGTTCGTTTTTGATATATGTAAGGTACAGCCAGATAGTACGGCTATGTGTGCTATCAGGACCCGAGGCCGTCTGGAGCCTGCCTCGGTCCCGCCGCACGAGTGGCCCAACGCCATCACCAAGTGCCCAATTTACACCAGATCAAACACAGGAAACCAAAAACCTGCCTCACATTGACTGCACCATCACCCTGTTGCATCGGAACCAAAGGGAGGTGTGAAATCACATCCCGGGAATATTGTGACTTCATGAATGGCTTCGTCCACGAGGAAGCCACTCTCTGCTCCCAAGTGCATTGCATGGATGACGGAAGTGGACTGATGCCTTTCCTCAACCCTGAAGTCCCGGATCAGTTTTACAGACTTTGGCTCTCACTTTTCCTGCATGCAGGGGTCCTTCACTGCATGGTGTCGATTTGTTCCAGAGCTGGCAGATCCTCGCCCAGCCTGGGTAGTCTTCACCGAGCTGCTCTGCGTGGTGCTCTTCCTGTTCACTTTCGACCTGCTGCCGTGGATCGACAACTTTGCCCACTTCAGCGGCTTCGTGTCGGGCTTCTTCCTGTCCTTCGCCTTCCTGCCCTACATCAACTTCGGCCGCATGGACCTGTACCGCAAGCGCTGCCAGATCATCGTATTCCTACTGGTGTTCGTGGGCCTCTTCTCGGGCCTGGCCGTACTTTTCTACGTCTACCCCATCAAGTGGGAGTGGTGCGAGCTGCTCACCTGCATCCCCTTCACGGACAAATTTTGCGAGAAGTACGACCTCAACGCGCATCTCTACCGACGCCTTCACCCGACCAGCGACTCCTCCTCTTTCCAGGCAGCTAACTGCATCACCAACGTTTTCTCAAACTTAATCTGGGCCTCCGCCACGACTTCCCCTTCGTTTTCACCATCTCAGATGTCCCCCGTTCCATCATTTGTTGCCGATTTCCTGCACAAATTTGACCTTCGGTCACAGCATTCGCAGGAAGGTGCTGGTCGACGACAAGACCGGCCTTACAGCGCGTTGAACCACCTCCGACCATTGTCTCCAGCGACTGTACCATCTCCCTACGCCCTCTTTGTCTCCCTACCCGACCCTGTTGTTTCCCAAACCTGACCTAAAGATTATTCAGATTCTGATTCTGATCAGAGTGACGGGCCGATAGTCGTTCAGTTCCGATGTTGCAGGTCTCATGGGGACTGGGATGACGGTGGACTTTTTGAAGCAGGATGAGACCTCACCATGCTCCAAGGATCTGTTGAACATCTGGATGGAAACTGGAGCCAGCTGGTCAGTGCAGACTTTCAGGCATCCGGTCCTGCGGCCTTCTTGATCTTCTGCTGTTTGAAGAGCCTTCTGACATCCTGTTTGTGGATCACCAGAACAGGGAATGGTGTCTGGAGTGTGAATGAGGTACTTTCTGGTGGGGGTGGGAAGGTGTGGGAAGTGGAGGTGTCCTGACCAAATCTGCAGAAAAACATACTTAGATCGTCATCCAGTCCCTTATTGTTCACAACTCTGGGGGATGGTGTCCTGTAGTTTGTAACTGCTGTCAGCGCATTCCACACAGATCCAGTCATTAGCAGAAAATTGTTTTATTTCACTGTTTCGTGAGTGGTGTGCACAGCAGCCGGCTTTAGGACATTTTACTATTATTGTAATGAGCATTTCAACACAGACATCCTTACATTTTCCATACCGCTTGTCCCCACTAGGCCTGCACCCCAGTGAGTCTCTTTCTGCTTCTGCAATGTCAAAGTCTGTATGCCTCTGGTGTGCTGATTTAAAAGGGAATGAGTGGCGTCTCTTCAATTGGCCAGGAGGCAAGTCAGCTGTTTCACGCTGAAAATGTCGCAAACACCTATTTCTAACTGCACAAGAAGAAAGAAGACACCACCCACGAGCACAGTTAGACCACGCTTTGAGCTTGACTTGCACTGCATACTAAAATAGGGCCCTATGTTTGGCTCTACCCTGTCACAGGTATAACAAAGTACACCACTTTAAACTGAATTGTCCAAACTGGACCCCTTGGTGGAAACAAGGCAAGAAGATTACAGAAGACTGTAACCAAATGATCCAGTTAAATGACTCATGATTGTTCTTAAGTTAATGGCTGGGAAAAATCAACAGGGATGGTCTCGACGTTGTTGTCATGATCCTGTTTTGGTCTGGCCAGCAGGTGGCATTAGCGGACTTCGGCACGCACCTGCTGCCAATCTTTAATTTGTGAACATTGTATTTAAGGTCTCTTCCGCATTGCACCTGTGTCGGAGAATTGTTTTTGGTATTGCTATTCTCGCTACTCATGGACTATTTTGCTATTGACCTCGTCGTGTTTCACGTTTTGCAATTTTGGTACACCTGCTTTTTGTAAGTACGATTTTGGTTTTGTGATTTGGCTTTACGCCCGCGTGTATTTGATTTTAGTTGTTTTCATTGTTTTAGTTTGTAATAGCGATCTTTTATTTTCTCCCTTGCCTTTGTGCAAGCGCCTTTTGTTATTCGTTTATGTTCTCTCTGGTCCTTGTTTTGACCAGCGCTTTATGTTACCTCTTTGTCGGTGCGATTATAAGCATTAAACCTATTTTGTTACGGAGACCTTGTTTACGTCTATGTTTTTGGGATCCAGACTTTACTCGGCTTGTCCGAGACGTGACAGTTGTTTTTTTCCCCCCAAAAAATTATTCAATAAAGTATGTTAAAATATACTTCTGTTGTTTATAGAGCTGTCAAACTATTAAAATATTTAATCTAATTAAAAATGCAATTGTCATAATTAACTCAAATGAACTAAAAAATTAATCGTGATTACTCACTTATTTTTTATCGTTTCTGAATTTCCATTTACATTTTTTGTCCTATTTTTCCCCATTTTAATGCTCTCATCAACTTGGAATCATGAATCGGTTTTCTATGTGTGAAATGCAAATATTTACTGAAATAACAATTTCAATTTTCAATTTTACATGAACATTTTCCACTTGGAGCAGTTGTTCACACATAATCTCTCACACAATATTGTCCATAAACAACAGTGAAAAAAAACATTTTGTCACACAACAGCTGCTTTAACAGCTTTTGTAATGAAATAAAAACAGAGCAATATAACATAAAGTGCACATCTAAGGTAAACTAGTACTCAGCCTATAGTGGTTTAAACCATGGTTGCATACTTCGTTTTTCTCAAGTTTGCTTTGAACACAACAGTCTGTTTCTGTATGTTTGTTGAGACCCCGGACACCAGTGTTCGTTATGTCCCACTGTATTCAAAACTTCCGGCCGTACAAACAAGCGCAAGCACTTCCCCCGTGCTGCTGGGGCAAACCATTCTGAAAGAGCAGGTTTCACTCCCCCTAACAAAGTCAGGCTATATTGATTATGTTGGTACTTCTTGCGCGGAAGTCTCTCTACGGTTTTTGTGTCTACCTCATTTCGGATGACTACACATCGTTCGATGACAACACTGGAGACGTTTTATTTTCGCTAGGTCGCTACCACTGCACCGCGGAACTTCTGTTGTCACGTCACCGCCTCTGTGCACCGTCACTGTCAGACGAACAGAGAAGCTCCACCCGCTCTATTTATATGGACACGTAACGCTGTAACCTTCCACACAAAATAGTTCCAAACAAGTAACAATCGCATCAGTGGCATACATCGTGTATACCTGTATGATACACAGAGAGAGAAGGACTTTGATCTTGTCAGTGGAGCAATCTGGCAACTTTTTAAAAGTAAACTTTCCATTCATAAACTCTTTAAGTATCCGTTTCCGGTGTCTCGCGCTGCCATGGCTGGCAAAACAGACATGGTCGTGGACTTCTGCAGCGCGCTTGTTGTTTTGTTCTGGTGTATTTATAGAGCAACGTAACATCCGCTTGTGACGTGTGTCGCGTTAATCTCGCGAGAAAAAATGTAATCCCGTTAAAATTCATTTAAATTAATGCCAATAAAAACGCGCTAAACTGACAGCTCTAGTTATTTATTAATCTATCTTCTATTGGCAATTTTTTTGCATCAGAAGGAAGGAGCAGTGTCTTCCTTCGCAGAACAGAGGTGGAGTCCACTCTGGACTTTATATCAGTTTCAGAAAATACGCATTGAGGATGATGAGAACAAAATTAAAGGACCAATCATCCGTGGGGTGTGCGTTTGCATGTAATTGGATATCTTTGAAAACGTTACTGAATATATTGTTGAATAAGCCACAACAGAGTGTACATGATCAGTTTCACAATGGCAATATGTTTAATCAGATGCAATCAACTCTGCAAACCCACTTTAATTTGCAGGTCATAGAAAGAGGTGTAGTGTTAGAAATGGATTGTTTTCCATACATGAAATACATTCAAGATAATGAAGCACTCATTATACTGCTTCTATTGTGGGGTGGAGGAAACAAATCTAATTATGTTAAATGTTAGTTACACCCATATGAATTAGGCACCTGCACAAAACACATGTTGCTAAAAGAAAATACACACGAGAATGAGTGGTAATAATGAGGACACACACAGTTGTTCAACATTTGTTGAAGAAATCAGGCTTCCACTAAAATCCAATTACCGCCCAATCTCTAAATTTGCTTTTACGTCTGGAAAAAAAATAGTATTTATTTACAAATAAGCTCATTTGTACATGAAAATTGTATTTCTAAGATTTTTCAGTCAGGTTTTAAAAGCGGCCACAGGACTGAGACCACATTGATCAATGTTTTTAACAGAACCCTCAGTGCCTAAAACGCTGGTCAATCTGTCGTTCTGCTGCTGCTGGACCTCACAGCAGCATTTCATAGTAGGATCTGATGAACGACTGTCTGATTTCAAAGATGTTGTAGGCATTAGACGTCGCACCCTGATCTGGGTTAAATCATATTCAACCAATAGAGGTTTTTCAGTGCAGATTGGTGATGCAGTGCCCTCTTCAGCACCTCTTTCTTGTGGACGACTGCAAGGGTTGATTCTTGGTCCTTGAATTTTCCACTGTAGCTTTTCCTGCTCGTGTCCAGCCTTGTCAATACAATGTTTCATTCCATTGTTATGCTGATAACCGTCAAATATATGTCACTTTGAATCAGTCAAAAGTGCTACTTGAGTGGTTGGAAGCGGTCAAAGCATGGATGGCTTTTTTTCTTCTACATTTCAATGAGAAAAAAAACAGATGGTTTTATTGTCTGGTGGTTGACTGGTTAGCCCCTTGACCTCACAGTGCAGTGGTCTAGGGTTCCATTACGGCTAGGGCCTTCCTGTATGGAGTTTGCATGTTCTCCCCATGCCTGCGTGGGTTTTCTCAGAGTTCTTCGGTTTCATCCCACATTCCAAAAACATGAATGGCAGTTTAATTTACTCCAAATTGTCTCGAGGTGTGATTGTGAGCGCAGATGATTGTTTTTCTGTATGTGCCCTGGCTAGCAACCGTTTCAGAGAGTCCACTTCCTACTGCCAGATGACAGCTGGGATGGGCTTCAACATGCCCCACAATCCTTGACTCAGTAAAACATCTCTTTCGTAACTTCGATTTGTCCAGAACATGGCTGCTCGCCTCTTAACTGCATTGCATAAATTCAATCATAAAACGCCCCATGTACCTTCGTATTGATTTTCAAATTCTTCTGTCTTTTCAATGACACAAGTGCAATAGTCTGACAGCAAGTTTTTATGTTATTGACTCCTGCAGTCTTTATTTCCATAATTTCTTCCAGTTCTGTTGCGGCACATAAAAACAAATTCTTCCAACTGAAGCAAGCTTGCTTACTTGTTAATATTTTGTTGCATTTATTTTCTCATGGGTGGTTTACTCAGGGGGATGTGATTAACCTAGATTATTTTATTAAAAGTCTCATTCATTTTACCAAACCCAATATACAAGTGATGATCCTTCTGCTTTTATTGAGTATCACATATATTTGATTTGTGTTTGTTCTGACAAGTCCAAGCAAAAGTGGCTGAGTTTTTCCAAGACAGGCCCACAAAAGCGGCCTTTCAACTTGCCTGCCATTGGACGCGGGTCCCAGTGGTAGCTTTCAACTGATTGACACTTGCACAGTATTAAGTCAAGATGGCACCCGAGTAGGCAGCCGTCGGCAACTGCTCTCATGAGCCTTGCTTTTTTTGTTGTTTTTGTGTTTGTTTTGTCACTGTGTTTGTTGTTATGTCATGTGGACCTGATGTGGACTTTTTTCGGCATTTTTTGGCCACGACGTTCATCAAGGAGGAGACTCTGTGCTTGGTGGTTGCGCCTTCTCGGCAGCATGGGTATACCAGCACTGTTTTTAACTGGGAGGAATGTCGGCGCCATTTGACTGTCGTTGCTGGACAGTCCCGGGGCTCTTGTGTCTTGCGCCTATAATGGGCAGCATTTTGCACAGCCCCGCTTTGTTCAGCGGAGAGATCGGTGCTGTTGAATGGTCTGCGGCTGGATGGATGTAAGGCTTGAGGAGCCGACGATGAGAAGGAAGGAGCGTTAGCGTGGAGCGCCGATGCTGATTTGGAATTGGGAGTCGCGGCTTGGAGTTTGAAGCGGATTACGTGGGACAGGAGAAGTGAACTAATCTCTTTTCGTTAATGGACGCTACAGTTTCGTGTTTGCTTTCAAAACTTAGCTTGTAGCAGACGTGTGCACATTTTCAGCATGCCGTCTCTGATCCACTGGTGAAAGGACACTTTGATCCTCTCCTCTTTCATCTATAACTGCTTCAGACAACAAAGTGTATGCAGAAAAGTGGTGAAGATTGCACGACTGTCCGTGTCCTGTGTGTTGTGTTGTGTTACTTTTGTTATTTTGACTTCAAAATGGTGCCGCGAGAGTGGCTGCCTTTCCAGCAGCTCCTATATTTTGTTGTTCTACTTCTTCCTTTCATTACTTTGCTGGTGTGAATTAGGAATTTCTCCATTGCGAGACTAATAAAGATGTTCTTATCTTGTAAGGAGCGACGGCCCGGCGAAGTGAAGTACTCGAAGAGCGGTGGTACACTGCTTTATTTTAGCAAACATGCGATCATTTATATACCAGCAAAGCGGACGTCAGTGTAAACAAACGTCCAGCCCACCCGGGGGCTGTGATTGGTTGGTAGCAAGCGGCAGCGGGGGCCGCCGATTGGCTGATCAGTCTCACGGCGCGAAATTCAAATGTCAGAGTTCTCAGAGGGCATTTGTGGTTGCTACAAATACTCCCCTGTTAGAAAGTCCTTGGCAGGCTGAGTCAGAGAGTCCGTATTAGGATGGTAATGAAAGTTCATGGTTGGGCGTGCAGGCGGTCGGGCGGGCGGACGGCGCGACCGGCTCGAGTGATGGTCAGCGGCGGGGTTCGTCGTCGTCGTGGTAGGCCGGTTTCAGGCGGTCGATTGAGACCCAATCCTGTCGACCATGGATGTTGAGGCGGTAGGCCTTGTCGTTACGTTGCTCCACGGCGTACGGGCCGCGGTATGGTCGAGTTAAAGGCGGCCGGTGGGCGTCGTTCCTTACGAAAACGTGAGTACAGGTTAACAGCGACTTCGGTACTCGTCTGCTGCGCTGGTCTTGGTAGGTCTGGAGTACGGGTCGGTACTTTCCGACGGTGCGTCGGAGATCGGCGAGATAGGCCGTGGAGTCGGCGGCGTCTTGGCTGGATGGGAAGAACTCCCCGGGAACGGCGATGGTTTCACCGAATACCATCTCGGCTGAAGAGACACCGAGACCTTCTTTCGGAGTCGTCCGCATTCCGAGAAGTACCCAGGGCAATTGGGCACTCCAGTCTGGTCCGGTGCAGCGGGCCATGAGCGCTGCCTTCAACGTGCGGTGAGTGCGCTCGGCCATTCCGTTGGCGGCGGGGTTGAAAGCAGTCGTATGATGCACAGTCGTTCCCATGAGCTGACCAAGGGCGGTCCAGAGGTGTGACGTGAATGAAGAACCTCGGTCGGAGGTGATATCGTCAGGAACTCCGAATCTGCTGACCCAGCCTTGGAGAAGGGCGGCGGCGCAGTCTTGTGCAGTGGCTCCTTTCATTGGGATCGCATCAGGCCATCGAGTTGACCGCTCGGTGGACGTGAAGAGATACTGGTAGCCGTCTGAAGGTGGAAGCGGTCCAACTATGTCGACGTGAAGATGGCCGAAGCGACGTCGGGGTTGTGGAAACTGGCCGATACCGGATTCTGTATGTTGGCCGATCTTACTGGCTTGGCATTGGAGGCAGTAGCGAGCCCAGGCTCGTACGTCTTTGTTGATTCCATGCCATACAAACCTTTCGGTCATCAGTTTGGCGGTTGATCTTCCAGACGGGTGTGATAAACCATGGATGATATCGAACATTTGACGTTGGAGCGTTTTCGGGATGAGTGGCCGAGGGCGTTGCCTGCTCACATCGCAGAGTAAGGTGCGTCCATCGTCGCCAAACGGTACGTCTTCCCATCTCAGGCCTGTGACGGACTGACGATAGTCAGCGGTGCCTTTCTGATCAGCCACTTGGGCGTCGGCGATGGCTCCGTAGTCGACGCGAAGATGGACGCCGTCGATTTCCACTCGTGACAGGGCGTCGGCTACTGGATTCTTTTCACCAGGGACGTACTCTATCTCGCATCCGAATTCTGCGATGGCGGAGAGATGACGCTGCTGACGGGCGGACCACGGGTCCCCAGCTTTGGTGAAGGCATGTACGAGGGGGCGGTGGTCGGTACGGATCTTGAACGGCGTTCCTTCCAGCAGGTGGCAGAAATGTCGCACAGCCAGGTATACGGCGAGAAGTTCGCGGTCGAACGTACTGTATCGGGTTTCAGGTTGGCGTAACTTCTGACTGAAGAATTCCAGAGGCTGCGGGATACCGTTGATGACTTGCTCCACCACACCTCCTACAGCAACGTTACTTGCATCGGTCGTCAGTTGAAGCGGAGCCGCCGGCTTCGGGAATGTCAATGTCGCGGCCTTGGCGAGGGCGGCTTTTGTAGCTTCGAACGATTTGCTCTGGGCGGGGGTCCATTTCAGGTGTTTCGGGTTGCCGCTGAGCGCATCGTATAGCGGGGCCATGACGTGGGCGAGGCGAGGCAGGAAACGATGGTAATAGTTCACCATCCCAGTGAACTCTTGGAGAGCCTTGATCGTTTTCGGCGTAGGGAACTTGTGGATGGTGTCAACTTTAGCGGGCAGGGGGCGGACTCCGGAAACGTCGATTTCGTAACCGAGGAATTCTACTTTCGACGCGCCGAAAACGCACTTGTCTCGTTGTACTACCAAGCCGTTGTCGCGGAGCAGTTGGAGGACGTTTCGGACGTGGTCGTGATGTTCTGCCTCCGTCTTCGAATGGATGAGTATGTCGTCGACGTAACATACACAGTACGACAGTTCGCCGAGGATGCTGTCCATGAGGCGTTGAAAGGTGGCGCCAGAGTTGCGAAGACCGAACGTTGAGTAGTAGAACACGTAGGAGCCGAACGGCGTGATGATCGGTGTTTTGGGGACGTCGGGCTCGTGGACGGGAACTTGAAAATAACCTTTCAAGAGGTCCAGTTTCGTGAAGTATCTGGCGCCGTCCAACTCGTTGGTGATGTCCGCGATGTTGGGTAGGGGATAGTGATCCGGTTCCGTCTTCACATTCAGCAGGCGGTAGTCTCCACACGGCCGCCATGAACCGTCAGTCTTTCTTACCATGTGCAGCGGTGATGCCCATGGACTGGATGCTTTCTTGCAGAGTCCCATCCTTTCCATTTCGGCGAAAGCTTGTTTGGCGGCCATGAGTTTGTCGGGCGAGAGGCGTCGGAACTTGGAATAGACGGGTGGTCCTTTTGTCTCGGTATGGTGGAAGATTCCGTGTTTCGCTGCTTTTCCCGGCGTCTGGTGAAGTTCGGGTTTGAAGACGTCGGCGTACTCGGTTAGTAGGTGCTCGTATGGGTCGTTGGTTGTGATTGTACAGGCGTTGACGTTTTCTTGGACCCGGGCGACGAGGTCGGTGGACTGGAACGATTGGAGATTCAGCATTCTTCGGTTGCCGACATCGACCAGTAGGTTATGGTGCCCGAGGAAATCGGCTCCGAGCAGTGGTGTCCTCACGTCAGTGACAATGAAGTCCCAGCCGTATCGGCGGTTGGCGATCTTGATGTGGATGCGGCGGCATCCATACGTGGCGATGGGCGTACCATTGGCGGCCACGAGGTTGACTTGGCATGGCTGGTTGTGACGTCGGTTTTGGTCTGTGGCGGGGTAGATGGAGCGGCATGCTCCGGTGTCGACCAGGAATTCGCGATTGGACGTAGAACCCCTGGTTCGGGTTGGCGATCGTACAAACGTAACTGTGATGAGGGCGCCACGCCGCCGGCGTTACTGTCGGCGGGTGGCCGTCGCGTTTTTTGAGAACTTGCAGTTCGGGAGGCAGTTTCTCGCGTCTCTGCTGAACTTGTTATGGTAGCTGCAAATACCAGACGGTAGCATGTAGCCGCGGGACCACTGGTTCTGGGGCGGAGCTTGACGGCGATCATGCGGTGGGCCTGGACGGTGGCGTACGGCATTGATGTCTGCGTCCACATTGGGCGGGGCTAGTGCGCTGCAGGCGGCGGCGACCGGCGTCGACTTCTCGGCGGCTCTGGTCGCGGTAATCAGGTCATCGGCTTTGGCGACTAGTGCGGACATTGACAGCGTATTGGCGTCGTGGAGGGCGGCGCGAACTGAGGACGGGATGGACTGTAGCCATAGTTCGCGCATGAGGTCGACTTTGCGAGGCTGGCCAGTAGACGGATCGGCGCCGCGTAGTCGGGCGAGTGACTGCATCTCGTTCCACAAACTGAGAGCTGTGCGGTCGCCTAGATCCTGACTGGGCGTGGCGAGCAGTCGTTTGGCGCGGGCGCTGACGGTAAGAGTATACTCTTTCAGCAGGTGATCTTTCAACGAGTCGTACGTGATTTCGTCGTCTTGCTGGTCCAACCATGCCGAAACGTGCTGGAAATGGTCGGGGGTGGCTTCTAAGACGTAGTCCGCTTTTGTTCTCGGATCTGTGACTTTCCGGAGGCGGAATTGTACTTCGGCCCGGCGAAACCAGGAAACGAGTTCCTGAATGCTGAAAGGCGGCAGTTTCACCGACACGGCGTGGATTGTGAGGTTGTTGTCGGACGGCGTCTGCGGTTCCGACAGGGTCGGGAGCAGGCCGTTGGAAAGCGGTGGAGTTGTCGACATCTTGAGTCTCGAAGGTTGCGTGTTGAGAACGGCGAAGGGTCACCAGTTGTAAGGAGCGACGGCCCGGCGAAGTGAAGTACTCGAAGAGCGGTGGTACACTGCTTTATTTTAGCAAACATGCGATCATTTATATACCAGCAAAGCGGACGTTAGTGTAAACAAACGTCCAGCCCACCCGGGGGCTGTGATTGGTTGGTAGCGAGCGGCAGCGGGGGCCGTCGATTGGCTGATCAGTCTCACGGGGCGAAATTCAAATGTCAGAGTTCTCAGAGGGCATTTGTGGTTGCTACAATCTTATCATGACCTCAAATCAGTCAGTAAGACACAGAAGGTTTGAAATTCCTTTTGAATGCTCAATTACCTGTACTCTTTGTACTACACTGGCAGCAAAACAAAACAAAACAAAAATTGTCGCAGTTTATTAACCAAAATTTGAAACCATAAGCTTTTACCCAGCATCCAAGAAAAGGCTGTTTTAGTTCAAAGCAGTGGCCATAAAGACTATTGTTGTTTTTGGAAGGGCACCTTTATTATTGGAAGACATATGAATGGATGGATGGATGGATGGATGGACGGATGGATGTTTAACTTCCAAACTACTGAATGTCAAACCCTGAAGTTAACAGTTTACTGGGGAAACATGAATTGGGAAAAACTAAATTGTGCAGCCAGAGTTTCATCCGGATTTAATTTGACTTGAGTAATGGAATGGAATCAAGTGTGTGTGTATGTGCGTGTGCGTGTGCGTGTGCGTGTGCGTGTGCGTGTGTGTGTGCGTGCGTGTGTGTGCGTGTGTGTGCGTGTGTGTGCGTGTGTGTGTGTGTCTGTGTCTATCTTCTTCCATGTAAAGCAGTATTATCCACATATTACCAACAATCTAATGCCTTAAATGGTATAATGACATGCTGTAATGGCGTCCTTTCCTCAAGATCACCCTGAGAAGTGAGAGGGACACATGTATCCCTTCTTCAATCATCCTTAGAAATTGTGTCGCTGACACATGCTCCTCAATTCTCTCTTGTGTCCTTCTATGCAAGCGCATATCTTACGCCTCCTACATTATAACATACATACAAAATTGTTGCCTGGTTACTTTTAGACTTGACTTGAATGGGTGAAAAAAAAATGCAAAAATAAAAATAGATGGAAATTGAGTGTCATCTGTTGGACAATGATGGCATTACATGGAGAACATTTCCCGCTATTAAAATGTGACTGACTTATCTGCTATTTAAATGAAGGACATTTCAAATCATTCAATGAATTAATTAGGTGAATATCATGGATAATTCAACACGTACAAACAGAATGACATTTTTAACATACGTTGACGTTTTCGAATTCCCTACTTTATGAATGGGTCTCTTTTCTGAAAGTGATGTGTGTTCAGCGAGAAGGCTTTTCTTGGGCCCGTGAAAAACAGACAAAACAACAAGTGGACATACTGTCACATCAGTCTCCACTCGCACAGTTGATGCGACCAAACAGGTGGGGGAATCTATCGATCATCTACCTTCGGGTGACCATATATTGATTTCCAAAAAAGATGACACTCGACCCCTTGGAGATGCTGAAATTATGCTCAAAGATCTCATACTTGATAATTACTAATTTATCAGTATAATACTGCATAATATTGGAAAAACATGCAAAATGTGACATGGGTTTTGCATTTTGCAAAATCAATGATATTGTGGTATTCAACATGTACCGAAAGAAATTATATATATATATATATATATATATATATACATACACACACACACACACACACAAGCGTACTTACATTTTCTTTTTTTTTTCTTTTTTTTTTTTACATTTCTTTATGATACACACTTTCAACTGCCCCTCCGTGAGTCGTCACCTTACCGTGGTGGAGGGGTTTGTGTGTCCCAATGATCCTAGAAGCTAAGTTGTCTGGGGCTTTATGCCCCTGGCAGGGTCACCCATGGCAAACAAGTTCTAGGTGAGGGGCCAGACAAAGCACGGCTCAAAGACCCCAATGATGATCGAAATAAATGGATCTAGGTTTCCCTTGCCCGGACGCGGGTCACCGGGGCCCCCCTCTGGAGCCAGGCCTGGAGGTGGGGCTCGTTGGCAGGCGCCTGGTGGCCGGGCCTACACCCATGGGGCCCGGCCGGGCACAGCCCGAAGAGGCAACGTGGGTCCCCCTTCCCATGGGCTCACCACCCATGAGAGGGGCCAAAGGGGTCGGGTGCAATGTGAGCTGGGCGGCAGCCAAAGGCGGGGACCCTGGCGGTCCGATCCTCGGCTACAGAAGCTAGCTCTTGGGACATGGAATGTCACCTCTCTGGCAGGGAAGGAGCCCGAGCTGGTGTGTGAGGCTGAGAATTTCCGACTGGATATAGTCGGACTTGCCTCCACACACAGCCTGGGTTCTGGTACCAGTTCTCTCGAGAGGGGTTGGACTCTCTTCCACTCTGGAGTTGCTCACGGTGAGAGGCGCAGAGCAGGTGTGGCCATACTCATTGCCCCCCGGCTCAGTGCCTGTACATTGGGGTTCACACCGGTAGACGAGAGGGTTGCCTCCCTCCGCCTTCGGGTGGGTGGACGGGTCCTGACTGTTGTTTGTGCATATTCACCAAACAGCAGCTCAGCATACCCACCCTTTTTGGAGTCCTTGGAGGGTGTGCTGGAGAGTACTCCTGCTGGGGACTCCCTTGTTCTGCTGGGGGACTTCAATGCTCACGTGGGCAATGACAGTGATACCTGGAGGGGCGTGATTGGGAGGAACGGCCCCCCCGATCAGAACCCGAGTGGTGTTTTGTTATTGGACTTCTGTGCTCGTCACGGATTGTCCATAACGAACACCTTGTTCAAACATAAGGGTGTCCATATGTGCACTTGGCACCAGGACACCCTAGGCCGCAGTTCGATGATCGACTTTGTAGTTGTATCATCGGATTTGCGGCCGCATGTTCTGGACACTCGGGTGAAGAGAGGGGCGGAGCTGTCAACTGATCACCACCTGGTGGTGAGTAGGCTCCGATGTTGGGGGAAGATGCCGGTCCGTCCTGGCAGACCCAAACATATAGTGAGGGTTTGTTGGGAAGGAGTTTCAACTCCCACCTCCGACAGAGCTTTTCCCATGTTCCGGGGGAGGCGGGGGACATTGAGCCCGAGTGGACCATGTTCCGTGCCTCTATTGTTGAGGCGGCCAATCTGAGTTGTGGCCGTAAGGTGGTTGGTGCCTGTCGTGGCGGCAATCCCCGTACTTGCTGGTGGACACCAGCAGTAAGGGATGCCGTCAAGCTGAAGAAGGAGTCCTATCGAGCCTTTATGGCCTGTGGGACCCCAGAGGCAGCTGACAGGTATCGACTGGCCAAGCGGACCGCGGCTTCGGTGGTCGCCGAGGCAAAAACCCGAGCGTGGGAAGAGTTCGGTGAGGCCATGGAAGCCGACTTCCGGACGGCTTCGAGGAAATTCTGGTCCACCATCCGACGTCTCAGGAGGGGGAAGCAGTGCACCACTAACACTGTGTACAGTGGGGATGGGGCGCTGCTGACTTCGACTCGGGACGTTGTGAACCGGTGGGCAGAGTACTTCGAAGACCTCCTCAACTCCACCATCACGCCTTCCTTGGAGGAAGCAGAGCCCGGGGACTCTGAGGTGGGCTCTCCTATCTCTGTGGTTGAAGTCACCGATGTGGTTAAAAAGCTCCTCGGTGGCAAGGCCCCAGGGGTGGATAAGATCCGCCCGGAGTTCCTCAAGGCTCTGGATGTTGTGGGACTGTCCTGGTTGACATGCCTCTGCAATCGCGTGGTCAACAGGGAGAGTGCCTCTGGATTGGCAGACCGGGGTTTTTAAAAAGGGGGACCGGAGGGTGTGTTCCAACTACAGAGGGATCACACTCCTCAGCCTCCCTGGTAAGGTCTATTCAGGGGTGCTGGAGAGGAGGGTCCGTCAGGAAGTCGAGCCTCAGATTGAGGAGGAGCAGTGTGGTTTTCGTCCCGGCCGTGGAACAGTGAACCAGCTCTACACCCTTAGCAGGGTCCTCGAGGGTATGTGGGAATTCGCCCAACCAGTCTACATGTGTTTTGTGGACTTGGAGAAGGCGTTTGACCGTGTCCCTCGGGGAGTTCTGTGGGGGGTGCTTCGTGGGTATAGGCTACCGAACCCCCTGATACGGGCTGTTCGGTCACTATACCACCAATGTCAGAGTTTGGTTCGCATTGCCGGCAGTAAGTCGGAATCGTTTCCAGTGGGGGTAGGACTCCGCCAAGGCTGCCCTTTGTCGCCGATTCTGTTCATAACCTTTATGGACAGAATTTCTAGGCGCAGCCGAAGCGTTGAGGGGTCCGTTTTGGGGGCCTCAGTATTGCATCCCTGCTTTTTGCAGATGATGTGGTGCTGTTGGCTCCTTCAAACAGGGCTCTCCAACTCTCACTGGAGCGTTTCGCAGCCGAGTGTGAAGCGGTTGGGATGAAAATCAGCACCTCCAAATCTGAAACCATGGTCCTCAGTCGGAAAAGGGTGGAGTGCCCCCTGCGGGTCGGGGGGGGGGGGGGGGGGGAGATCTTGCCCCAAGTGGAGGAGTTTAAGTATCTTGGGGTCTTGTTCACGAGTGAGGGCAGGAGGGAGCGAGAGATCGACAGGCGGATCGGTGCAGCGTCTGCTGTGATGCGGACGTTGTATCGGTCTGTCGTGGTGAAGAAGGAGCTGAGCCAAAGGGCGAAGCTCTCAATTTACCGGTCGATCTACGTCCCAACCCTCACCTATGGTCACGAGCTATGGGTCGTGACCGAAAGAACGAGATCCCGGATACAAGCGGCTGAAATGAGTTTTCTCCGCAGGGTGTCCGGGCTCTCCCTTAGAGATAAGGTGAGAAGCTCAGTCATCCGGGAGGGGTTCAGAGTCGAGCCGCTTCTCCTCCACATCGAGAGGAGCCAGATGAGTTGGCTTGGGCATCTGATTCGGATGCCTCCTGAGCGCCTCCCCGGTGAGGTGTTCCGGTCATGTCCCACCGGGAGGAGACCCCGAGGAAGACCCAGGACACGCTGGAGAGACTATGTCACCCTGCTTGCCTGGGAACGACTTGGGATCCCCCGGGGAGAGCTGGAAGAAGTAGCTAGGGAGAGGGAAGTCTGGGCTTCCCTGCTAAAGCTGTTGCCCCCGCGACCCGGCCCCGGATAAGCGGTAGATAATGGATGGATGGATGGACTTTCAACTGCAAGGAGCGATTCCACTTCAAAAATGCTCCCGGCTGGTGTTGAAGTACTTTGGAAGCCGTTGGAGTTTATTTATTTATTTAGTTTTAAATGACACGAAACAAAAAAAATGTTAAATTACATCAAAATTATATCAGCTCACTGAAGAAAAACATGGGCAGGACTCCAACTATTACATAATCTACATTCATCATCACAAATGGAGAGAAGTACTATTCTTATCCATTGATATATTTTCTGATCCTCTTATCCTCACAAGGGTCGTGGGCGTGCTGGAGCCTATCCGAGCTGTTTTCGAGCGGTAGGCAGCGTACACCTTGAACCAGTCGCCTGCCAATCGCAAGAAACACAAAGACGAACAACCATCCGCGCTCACACTCACACGGGTGGACAATATAGAGTGTTGCATTGATCTGCCATACATGTTTTTGAAATGGGAGAGGAAACCGGAGGACCCGGATAAAACCCACGCAGGCCTGGACAGAACATGCGAACTCCATACAGGAAGGCGAAGCCGAAATCAAACCCTGGACCTCTGCACTGTGAGGCTGGCGTGCTAACCAGTCGACCAACCCTGACTATAATTAATCATTTGTTTTTATTTATCTGTTGGCCAGTCCATCAAACTACTGTGTGTTGAGGTGAAACCGGTCCATGGCTCATAAGCTGTTCGGGACCGCTGATCTAGACCAAGTGCATGTTTCGGTAGAATATGCATGAATGAAGAGCTTGTAAGTCCAGGCTCATGAAAGAAATAACAAGAATATGGGCCTCGGTGTCTCTGCTCTCATAATAATAGAACCTCTGCTCCAACGACCGTCACAGACATTGAGGAATAATAATTATAAAATAATCATTTGGGTCACAAAATACACATTTGGTACGAATCTATTAAACGCAAACCCAATCATCACTGCAATACAGTCACACACCCCCCCCCCCCCACTCCAAAAAAAAAACTTTAGTCATGGAAATCAGACTGCTTTATTTTTGTGGTGCTACCCTTAAAAATCACTGCAAGAAAGTTATATAAGTTTCTGTGAGACTTTTGCAATTGCCGGCAGGTAATTTTGGTCTTCTCCTCAAGATGCTCCAGCTGTCTGCGGTTTGAAAGCGTGCCTTAGCACTTTTGAAATCCTTCCACAAAAAAAAGAAAAATAGATCGCGGATTTCGACCAGGTCTCTTCAGTATAGTTTCATATGTTGTTCTTCAGCTCGGATAACGCTGGGAAGACACTGTGTCTCTTTTAAAAGGAATGACAACAAAAGAGAAAAAGCGTCATGTGCAGGGAGCACAACTCAGAGTTCTAGCCTGAGAGAGAGCTTGTATTGATTGACAGCAACTCCACCACAAAGGAATGACTTTAAGAGAGAATTTCCCTCGAGTGAATACCCCTCCAATATGGTGCTGCATGGAAAGACATTTGAGGGCATTCTTTGCTTTCCGGGGAGGCTTAACTGATGCAAGTTTTGAAAACAGTAAAAACAAGCAAGCAATGCTCACATGTTGTGTGTTTATTTGAAGTTTTTTATCATTTCATACTTTTCTTATAGCCCAGTTTACACTTTCATATGCAGTATTTTTTTATTTGAGTTTTGATTAATTACAGATATACAGATATTCTTCTTAATCATGTTTGAAATATACATGAAGTCCATCAATGCCATGAATATTTTCTTCTTCAGTGCATGTAAATCCAACTACAAATATACATAGGATTAACATATTTTCAGTTTGTACCAGTACCACTAAAACCAACCCAGCATAAAGAAAAAAAATTGATTGCTTTGTATGTGGTTCAGCCAATAATTACAAAGAGTTGATTCAATCTTTATTGAATTTACTGCTCTGCTACGGGCCGGGCCGCGGTTACCTACTCATCGGTCCTCATGCTAACCATCAAATAGAGCACCACGACCATCCACCACCCTCGCTGAGATGCTCAATTATTTTTTTTACATTGACAAACAGATCAGCATGCATATTTATGCAGTTCATCAATTTTATCAAATAGACTAACCGACAAATCAAAAGGTTCACGCACTATATATATTTTTTATAAACCAAGAGTGTATTCACTTCTATGAATGAAAAACATTTTTTTAAATAAGATTGGATTGATATAACAAAATACAGTGATCCCTCACTACTTTGCAGTTCGTTTATCGCGGGTTCAGTGCATCGCAGATTTTTTCAAACATATTAAATTTTTTTTTAACATATATATGGAGTACAGTACTGTATTTGTTGTTCTATGTGACTCGCCATTGTTTTGCAGCTTCTCGCGGACCGTTTGCGGACTTATGTTTTTTTTAACCTGTTTATGTTAATTGGATGCGATTTTCGTTTATCGCGTGTTGTTTTGGTCCCCATTAACCGCGATAAACGAGGGATTACTGTATGCTGAATCAAGTTAGCACACCTAGTGCACTCTTGCACCTTGAATATGTGCCCGGATCAAAATTGTATTTAAAAAGTACTCAATAAAGTACAAAAAAATGTACAGAACATAAAAGCACTCCGGTTGCTGTCGCCATGCATCTCAGATTTTGTCATTCACCCTTTCAGAGACAGCGGCCACTACAGTGGACATCTTATCATGTTATCAGGATACAGGGTGCATGAAGAGGAAACGCGGAAACATAGGCAATGGTAGACTCTTGTTCTGTACACCAGGATGCCACAACGAAACAAGGCAAAAGAAAGGTCGAGCATTCTTTTTTTTTTTTTTTTAATAAGTAACACGGCGGCCCGTTGGTCCACTGGTTAGCACGTCGACTTCACAATGCAGAGGTACAGGGTTCAATTCCAGCTCCGGCCTCCCTGTGTGGAGTTTGCATGTTCTCTCCGGGCCTGCGTGGGTTTTCTCCGGGCACTCCGGTTTCCTCCCACATTCCAAAAACATGCATGGCAGGCTGATTGAACACTAGTCTAAATTGTTCCTAGGTGTGAGTGTGGGCGTGGATGGTTGTTCGTCTCTGTGTGCCCTGCGATTGGCTGGAGACCGATTCAGAGTGTCCCCTGCCTACTGCCCGAAGACAGCTAGGATAGGCTCCAGCACCCCCGCGACCCTAGTGAAGATAAAGCGGTTTGGAAAATGGATATAAATATATGTGTATATATACAGATATAGATAGACATATAGACATATAGACATATAGATATATAGATATGGATAGTATCTGAATGAATGAATAAGTAACACTGGCCCCCGGCCTTCAGCCCTGGAAAACATGTCGGTAAAGGGGGGATTATGGGGCATGGCCTACAGCAGGGGTGCCCATTAGGTAGATCCTGATCTACCGGTAGATCTAAGACAGGTCCCAAGTAGATCCGAGGAGTGTCGAGGAGAAAAAGAACAATCAACCATTTCTGTCTTTGTACATGTTAGTAATATATTTTTTTGTGTTAATATACACTGCACACTAATCATCTTATCGGTCTCATTTTCACAAAAAAAAAAAATTGCGCTCCATCTTTTATCGTCATTATTCTCATTCAGAGTTTGCTTCGTGTCCAATTCACCGAGGGCACGAGCAAAGAATAGGACTCTTGGAGGGCCCAGGGAAGCACTTTAAAACAATACGTGTGAGCTACAATAGTTAACAGGCTGCAAAAATGTGTCGCATGCCTCAGTTTCAGGCTGTTTCTCATCACGGCGTACGCGCGTGTGTGCGTGCGCGTGTGTGCGCGTGCCGGTAAGGGTAGATCCCGGGAGGTTAGTTGATCGAAAAGTAGATCTTCGGTCCAAAAAGTTTGGGCACCCCTGGCCTACAGTATGCTGGCTATCTGGGGTTTGTGATGATATGCTCTTCAATGTTTCTGGGTAAGCGCTGAAGTTCTCAAGTACCGGTAAGTGTTCTTTGCTATTTTGGCACAGTTCCAACATGTCCAGACATTCACAAGTTATTTCTATCCATCCATCCATTTTCCGAGCCGCTTGATCCTCACTAGAGTCACGGGGGGCGCTGGAGCCTATCCCAGCTGTCTACGGGCAGTAGGCGGGGGACACCCTGAATCGGTTGCCAGCCAATCGCAGGGCACACAGAGACTAACAACCATCCACGTTCACATTCACACCTCGGGACAATTTAGAGCGTTCAATCAGCCTGCCATGCATGTTTTTGGAATGTGGGAGGAAACCGGAGTACCCGGAGAAAACCCACCCAAGCCCGGGGAGAACATGCAAACTCCACACAGGGAGGCCAGAGCTGGAATTGAACCCGGTACCTTTGCACTGTGAAGTCGACGTGCTAACCACTGGACTACCGGGCCGCAAGTTATTTCTAAGGAAGCTCCAAAAAAAATTGCACCTTCAAAGTATCTTAGGAACATTGCCTTTTTAAAGGTGTATGACTTGCTTTGACCTGTCTGAAAGTGGGCATGCGCTTTTGCTCAGTGGACACAAGTTCAGGGATGCACAGGCAGTGAGAGGGAATCTGGCCATCAGCAAGGCAGATTACTCAAGGGAATGAACCGACTGCCAATATAATTATTTCTTCTCATCTTTGCCACTGGATAGGTTTTCACTTCTGAACCGAAATGTTTTTCTCCCACTCTCTATGTAGAGTTATGGAGAATTCAATTCATTCATTCATTCATCTTCCGCACCGCTTGATCCTCACTAGGGTCGCGGGGGGTGCTGGAGCCCATCCCAGCCGTCTCCGGGCAGTAGGCGGGGGACACCCTGAATCGGCTGCCAGCCAATCGCAGGGCACACATAGACGAACAACCATCCACGCTCACACTCACACCTAGGGACAAGTTAGAGTGTTCAATCAGCCTGCCATGCATATTTTTGGAATGTGGGAGGAAACCGGAGCACCCGGAGAAAACCCACGCAGGCCCGGGGAGAACATGCAAATTCCACACAGGGAGGCCGGAGCTGGAATCGAACCTGGTACCTCTGCACTGTGAAGTCGACGTGCTGGAGAATTCAATGCTTGTCCAAAATCCCGTGGTATGCAGATTCTGAGCAATTCCAAATCATTCCTATACACACACTCCTAAACTTTGTGAAAAGTTGACACTGCTAGCTGCAATGGGTGGACTAATGTCACATCGAACTCTTTGGATTGGGATGTCACTTAAATTCCTATGTGAATCAAGACGGACAGATACTTCAGACAATCTATTTTATATCAGATAAAGCATCTGGAAAAACTTTTTGAAAATAATCGGAAAACACAAAACATAACATTTTGCACTTAATTGTGTGGCATCATGATGTATTCTAAAAGTGCAACATGGCTGTGTATCGACGAGTTTTAATATTTAAAAAGAAACACAAAATGGCAATCCTCTCAGAATGTATTTTCGTACTACTAGTGATGGGTCCAGCGACACCGATGCGTTGATGCATGTCCCGCTTCACGTGATTGACACATGAACTGCACCGGCGCAGTTTAGACTGCATCGGCTGCGTTGACACAGTCCAGGCTGCTAATTGACACCTCAGCTGCGTTGACACAGTCCAGGCTGCTAATTGACACAACAGCCGCGTTGACGCAGTCCAGGCTGCTAATTGACACATCGGCTGCGTTGACACAGTCCAGGCTGCTAATTGACACGTGAACTGCAGCGGTGCAGTTTAGATTGCATCGGCTTGTTGGGTGACGATGTATGCCACTGGCATTATTGCTTAATGTTTGGTGCTATTTTCTGTGGAGGGATACCGTGTTATGGGGTGTATATAAATAAAGGGGGTGGAGCTTCCCTGCAGTTCGCTTCTGGCAGTGACGATGCATTGAGGCACGTTGGGTGTTCAGCGACTAAACAAAACTAAAAAAAATACAAAACGTCTCCAGTCTTGTGCCTAGAACATAGTGTAGTCACCAGCAATGATGCCTACACATGAACAGCGAGAGACTTCCGCAGTAGTAGGTTCAACAGGTTATGGGCCCAGGTGGGTTCCAGGCACAGCGGCGCTCTATGGGAGAGGATTACCGCCGCGATTTGACGGATATGAGGCCCGCTATCACATCTGGGAGGCAAGGTTCCTAGCATACTTGAAAACCATCGGGCTAAAAGATGCTATCCTCGGGTGTGACGTAGCTGCGGAATCCAGCGAACAGGCCGCAACAGAAACCGAGTGGAAAAACGAACTGGCATATGCTGAACTGTGCGGCTGCTTGGATGATAAAACATTGACACTCATCCTGTATGAAGCACTAGAAGATGGTAAGAAAAGTCTGGAAATATTGAGACGCCATTTTGAGTCCGAAGAAAAGCCGAGAATTGTCGGGCTGTACACAGAGCTAACCAATATGCTAATGGCTAACGGACTATCTAGCACGTGTCGAGAAGCTAGTGGCTGCGTTACAAAGAGCTAAGGAGAGCCTAAGCGATGCACCATTGGTGGCTATGGTGTTGAAAGGACTCACGGATGAATACAACCCATTTTCTGTGCATGTGACTCAAACGAGGGAAGTGTTAACCTTCGCTGAATTCAAAACTAGGCTGAGAAGTTTTGAATGCACCCTCCGCTACCGAAGCAGGCCCAGACCAGATGAAGTAATGACCGCCAAGTCATTCAAGCCGAAGCCCAAAGAAAAAGACAAATACGTCTTCAATGGAGAATGCTTTGTGAAAAAGTGGGGCATAAAGCAAGAGACTGCATGAGTAAGGATAAGAAACAACACAAGTGAAGGACAAATGCTGATAAGAACAACAAAGAGCAGTTATGGACGATGCGGAAAAGGTTTTTCGTGGCAGAGACCAAGCCAAATCTTCGAGGGAAGAAGCGGAAACAGTATTGCTCCGGGTGAGTGAATGGCGACCCAATGGAGCGCAGCAATATGGACTACTCGTGGACAGCGGTGCTTCTGCCCACATCATCACCGACAAGAACACATTCACCCGATTTGATGAGAGTTTCCGGCCTAAAGATCACATCATGCAGCTGGCTGATGGGAGACGGATCACCGGAAGTGTCGAGAAGAAGGGGGACGCACAAATCAAGCTGGCCGACAGCAGTGGACGAGTAGTGAGCGTCAAGATCACAAATGCACTCATCATCCCGGGATACCCGCAGAATATCCTTTCAGTGGAAGCAGCAACTTCGAAAGGAGGGAAGTTCAACTTTGAGAAAAATAACAACAAAATGATCCTTTCAGATGGGACAATATGCAAGATGAATGTAAAGGACTGAATGTACTATCTTGACATTGTCACAGAAAATTTTGCATGCAGTGAGGACTCCTGCAATGTATCTTTAAACATGAAAACATGGCATGAGATAATGGGCCATTGTAACTATGGTGATACTGTATTGCTAAGCTTGAAGCTATAGTAGAAGGTATGAAAATCGGTGACAAAACTAGACCAAACCAGTGTGAATCCTGTATTCAAGGGAAATTCACCCAGAATGGAAACAGGAAAAGTGATGCGAGAGCTAAAGAGCCATTAGGGCTGGTACATACAGATCTAGGTGGGCCTATTGACCCAGAGTCATTCGACGGGTACAAATATGCCATCACTTTTACTGATGACTTTTCTGGAGCTGTTTTTGTATACTTTCTCAGGAACAAAAACATGGCAGTTGAAGCTACAAAGCAGTTCTTGGCAGACACAGCACCATATGGTAAAGTAAAGCGAATGAGATTGGATAATGGGACAGTTTGTTTCAAAAGAGTATCAATCTCTGCTTCGAGATAATGTGATAAAACATGAGAGATCAGCGCCCTACTCCCCACATCAAAATGGGACAGCAGAGAGGAACTGGCGCACATTGTTTGAGATGGTGAGGTGTAGCTGATAGAATCAGGCTTACCCAAAGAGCTATGGCCATATGCAGCCATAACGGCAGCAGTTATACAGAACAGGT
Organism: Hippocampus zosterae; assembly: GCF_025434085.1. Classification (NCBI taxonomy): domain Eukaryota; kingdom Metazoa; phylum Chordata; class Actinopteri; order Syngnathiformes; family Syngnathidae; genus Hippocampus; species Hippocampus zosterae. The sequence goes on along the minus strand of NC_067462.1, from coordinate 20,611,204 downwards.
GTTACTGCGAAAGAACAAGGGAGACTCCTTATTTCCTTTTCACAGGAAAACAAGCCAGATTTGTCAAAAATGAAAAAGTTTGGTTCAGAATGCATGGTCTATGAACAAAACAAAAAAAAAAGCTAGATCCAAAGGGCAAAAAGGGGATCTTTGTTGGTTTTGACTGTCATTCACCTGCTTATTTAATCTATTTTCCAGAGCAAAACAAGGTTCAGAAACACAGACCGGTCCACTTGATCACAAAGACCATGACTGAGAGTGAGACGCAGACTGAGAAGACTCAACTGGAGGACCACTATGTAGAGTGGGTAACTATGCCTAAAGCAAGTGGGTCACAGACAGAATATGCAGAAAAAGATTTTGACACAGAACCAGAGCTTAAACCTGACTGCGACACGGACCCAAACAATGATACTGAGACTCCTCGTACTTCTGGTAGAGAAAGGAAGACACCAAAATATTTAGAGGATTATGAATGTGGAGTAGAAGACGATGAGATCACAATTGATTACTGCTATAGAGCAACGGTGGGACTGCCACAAACATTCTCTGAGGCAATGGCATCGCCAAAGTCAGATAAGTGGAGAAAGGCTATGATAGATGAGACGACTTCTTTTAAAAAGAACGACACTTTCACCCTTGTGTCATTACCGGAGGGTAGACAGACAGTGGGGGGAAGGTGGGTGTACGCTTTAAAGGAGGGTGACAAAGGCAATGAAACATATAAAGCGAGATTTGTAGCCAAAGGGTACAGTCGGAGAGAAGGACTTGACTATTCTGAGACGTTTTCGCCGACCGCTAATCTGACATCACTGCGACTACTGATGCAGCTTGCAGCACAATGACTTGCTCTTAAACCAAATGGACGTGAAGGCAGCATACTTACATGCACCTATTGACTGCGAACTATACATGGATCAACCTGAAGGTTTTTGTGTGAAACAAAAGGATGGTGTACAACTTGTGTGTAAGTTAAACAAATCCATATATGGCCTCAGTCTGGGAGAAATTGGAACATGATGCTCCATGAGTTTTTACTTGCGAACGAGTTTGTACAGAGTCAAGCAGACCACTGTATCTACACCAAAATGTCTGACAAAGAAAAAGTAATTTTGTTAGTGTGGGTCGATGATATCATTGTGACTGCCAGCAATGAGAGGTGTTTATGCGAGATCAAAGAGAAACTCAAGAGTAAGTTTAGGATGAAAGACCTCGGATGCCTCACTCATTTCATTGGGATTGATTTCAAGCAAAATGTGGGCTCAATCACATTAAACCAATCCAGATATATTGAGAAAATATTGGAAAAGTTTGGCATGTCTGAATGCAAAGCAAGAGCCACTCCAAGTGAAATCAAATGTGACCCGTCTCCAGAAGGGGACAAAACCGATCAGAGGAAATACAGAGCAATGCTGGGCAGCCTCATATATATATCATGACCTGCACTAGGCCTGATATGAGCTGGATTGTGAGTAGACTATCTCAGTACATGTCTGATCCAAGAGAAAAGCACTTGACTGCATTAAAACATGTGTACAGGTACTTCAAAGGAACTAAGAACCAGGTACTATGTTACAAAAAGAGTGACACACAATTAGAGTTGGTAGGTTACTCCGATGCCGACTGGGCAAATGATAAAGAGGATAGAAAGAGCACCATAGGCTATTGCTTTAGTCTGGCACAAGGGGGTGCTATTGTCTCATGGAAAGACAGTTGCACTTTCAACTTGTGAGGCTGAATATGTTGCACTGGCGGCAACTATTCAGGAAGCACTGTATCTTACACAAGTTTTGAAAGACTTCCTTCTAGGATTTCAACAATCCGCGAAGATATTCGAGGACAATCGGGGAACGATACGCCTTGCGAAGAGCCCAGTGTATCGCCAAAGAAGCAAGCATGTGGACATGAAATACCATTTCATAGGTCCAATGTTTTGCTGAAAAGATTTGTTTTGATGTATTGTCCAACAGATATTATGGTAGCAGACGTGTTCACTAAATCTATAAGGGCAAAAATTGAAAAGTTTAGACCCTATATGTTCGGTAACTAATGCAATGTTAGTGTACGTGGCACCATAGAGAGGGGGTGTTGGGTGACGATGTATGCCACTGGCATTATTGCTTAATGTTTGGTGCTATTTTCTGTGGAGGGATACCGTGTTATGGGGTGTATATAAATAAAGGGGGTGGAGCTTCCCTGCAGTTCGCTTCTGGCAGTGACGATGCATTGAGGCACGTTGGGTGTTCAGCGACTCGGTGGTAGCGACCACAGAAAAATACAAAACGTCTCCAGTCTTGTGCCTAGAACATAGTGTAGTCACCAGCAATGATGCCTACTAGTGATGGGTCCAGCGACACCGATGCGTTGACACATGCGCCGGGCTCACAGAGCAAACCACGTGTCGATGCATGTGCTGGCTCATTACGTCACGTGATTGACACGTGAACTGCGTTGACACAGTCCAGGCTTCTAATTGACACACCGGCTGCGTTGACACAGTCCAGGCTGCTAATTGACACATCGACTGTGTTGACACAGTCCAGGCTGCTAATTGACACATCGGCTGCGTTGACACAGTCCAGGCTGCTAATTGACACGTGAACTGCACCGGTGCAGTTTAGACTGCATCGGCTGCTTGGCACAGTACAGGCTGCGCCACTTAGTCCAGGGGGCGTCGACTCAGTGCAGAGGGCGTTGACGCAGCAAAAGCCCGCCGCACAGTGTTTATAAGGAAGTCGTTTGGCGACACAATGCCACCTGCCGAAACAAGCCAGACCTCACTCACGCTCGCCGAAGTTCGTGTCAGTGCAGACTTCGTGTTCGTGCCTTGCCTTCCTTGCCGATTATGGAGCAGAGACGCAAATCATCCGCCGTGTGGGACCATTTTGATGTCCCGGAGAATAAGGTATTATTTATTTATTTATTCAAATCGCCTTCTGTCGGCGAGAGGCACTCGCCGAGTGCCTCTCAGATTATTGACATGTGTTGTACCATTCTAATCCGAATACATTTCAAGGTAACTCTTGGTTACTCATTCACATTTCATTACAGGTGAAATGTCGAATTTGCCGGGTCGAATTGTCATACACCAACAGAAGCACCTCCACCATGCTGAGGCATTATCGGGCCAAGCATGAGAATGAAGTTCGCGATACACCCAGTATTACGCCAGGTATACAAACGTTCACTCATCTTTTCACGGTTGCTATGTTGATGATTAATTGACAATCAGTAATTATTATTGGTTGACTCTCCACTCCATGTTTGACAATCAAGGTTCCAGGAAGCAGCTGTACTGGAAGGACCGACACACTTCTTTCCCAAACCTCTCCCACCTCGCAAAGGAGTTCCTTTGTACGCCAGCCTCATCCGTCCCTTGTGAGCGTGTGTTCTCCACAGCAGGAGAAATCGCTTGTAAAAGACGCAACAGGCTGAAGTTTAAAACATTGGAGCATCTTATTTTTCTCAATAAAAACTTGTGAAATAAAAGCCCACAAGCATCCTCATTCAAATGATCTTCACATTATTTGAACACATTGAATGTTGCAAAATGAATGCATGGATGTGAATGATATTGTATACACTTCATCATCAAATCGATGAATGACCTTATGAAAATGTTTTGGAACGGTTGTAGATGCAAAACCGTACTGGCAGCTACATAATAGATGATAAAAGAAAAATATCCCAAACCATAGGGATCCTCCCAAAAACTAAGGATGTGCTGAATAAGAGATCCTTGTACACATACTTTTATTACTTCCATATTTGACCTATTGTGTGGGAATATGGGGAAATGCCAGTAAAACACTGTTTTAAAACTACAATACAAAGCAATCGGAACAATCACTGGTTCCAAATGGACAGAACCCACAAATCCACTGTTTATCAAATTAAACAATGAAATCTCATGACCTGATTGACTTCAAAATCGCCCAATTAATGTACAAAGCACACAACCTTTGCCAAAAGATCCAGAAGCTTTTTAAAATTCGAGAAAGTTGTCATAATTTAGGGGGTACTAATCTATACAAAAAAATCCAAAACACGAACGAACATCACACAATGGAGTGTATCTGTAATAGGTGTAAATCTGTGGAATGATTCAGAAACGGACCAGTAAAATGAGGAACTCTCTTGCTGAGATTAAAAATGAATTCGAGAGTAGTACAAGACAACTACACAAATCAGAATTAAACTGATAAATTCGATACACTCATGAAATATAGCAATACATCAGAAATACATTGATGAGATTATTTAATATATTAATGAAATGTAGCATCCATTATGAATGAGAAAATCGACATATACATGTGCTCTAAAGAGTATGTACTGTATATACAAACCTAATGTAAAAATTTATTAGTACAGCATACATAAGGGTAAAAGCATTTGTTGATATTTAGACTTTCTTTCCTATTTAGAAAAATGATCAATTCATATATAAGAAGGGGTAGGACTCGGGGTAGGTTTGTTGCTTCTTTCTACTCCTCTGAACACATATTTGTGATGATGACTATTTTCTTTTCCTTTTTTTATATCTTACCTTCACCTTTTGCCAATTTATTACCGAATTGTATATTTTATATGTTCAATATACAAAACAATTTATCAGTCAGTTCAGTCTGTTAAGTGGGTTGGCTGCAGGGATCTTGAAGGTCCAGCAGGTGGCAGTGGTCAGTGACACAGTATCAGCACAGTATCAACACAGTGTGTCAGTGTGTCGACACGCCTCATGAGGCCTCATGGACCCATCACTAATGCCTACACATGAACAGCGAGAGACTTCCGCAGTAGTAGGTTCAACAGGCTGCTTGGCACAGTCCAAGCTGCGGCACTTCGTCCAGGGGGCGTCGACGCAGCAAAAGCCCGCACAGTGTATCCTAAGGAAGTGTGTCTGGCGATACGATGCCGATTGCCGAAATAAGCTAGACATTGTTTGCGTTATTAATGACACAAGTCATTATGGCATTTGACTGATGCTTTAATAACAGGAAACGCAACTCACGGTAACGATGGCAAGCCGCACCTTGCCTCTTGGGTTATACCATTTTAACTAGCCCGGGGGGATAGTCCCCAAACAGACCTCACCCTCGCTCGAATAAAAATATATGTTTGGGCAATACGGAAAACACACTGATTACCAGAAAAAATGTGTCCGTCTGACTTCTAGCGTAATGTTGGCTGTCATATAATAGGCTATTATTATATGAGAAGTGCTTTATGAACGTTTGTACTGTACGTCATACTCCAGTTGATTGAGAGGTCCCGCCTATAAGGGGGAGTTCCAGAAAGTGACTGCGAGTGAGCACACCGCATGTTTGATGACTGCCACGTTGCTATTAAAAGTCACATAAAACGTAAACCTTGTCTGCTGACCAACATTACATCGGCTAGGCTAATTTAGCTGTTGTTGTAGTTAAAAGCTTAATATGTGGCGTGGGTTGGGTCGGCGCCGCAAGTACTTGCTCGCGCGCACAGCTGAGAGCAGCAGACTATCGACTGCTGAGACGCGCTTCACTCGAGTGACGTTGCTACAGTACGTGCATATTATGGAGCAGCTTCCGGACAAATACAAATTGTCCGCCGCTTGTCCATTAGTCTCAAACAGCCCCACACCACACTCCGAGGTCACTGACTACATTTACATACAATCATTATTCAGGTTAAGGTCAAAATTTGGGTTTCTGAAACATTCGGAATAACCTGTTCGCATCACGTTAACAGTTACTCACCTATTTGAATATCCTCAGTAATTAAAACAGCAACGCACAGACGTTGTGATGCAATTCACATGATTTCTGCTTGTTACTCTCAACCGTCAATAAAACACATTACCAGTATGTTTGCGTCACTCACCAGAGGAATAAAGCATTCAGTTTACTCCTTGCTCCAAAAGTGTGCTTTTGTCCTTGCTTCAGAGTTTCGTCATGCTTGTGTATTTCCAGCGAGTTGTGCACCCAGATGCAAGCACTCATACAGACGCATATTTGTGTCGAAATACAAATTGGGTCATTTTCAGCGACAGAAAAAAACGTAAAAACCCAGGGGCCTTATTCGGGTTTTATTATTATTTTTAATTATGTGGCGGCCGCTGCCCATAGCCACCATCCCCGAAGCAGGAGCCACAACTGTCGGGCCAGGGAAGCGGCAACGCTCTGCGTTGGCAGTTTGAGACCTCTCATTCACATGAATGGGATCTGGTGTCTTACTAAGGAACCACTTCTCCCTAACTCTGGTGCAAAATGAAGTGTTTCACTGGTGGTTGCTCTGAGAAAGTGGGCATGCATTTGGACTGTATGGACACTATGCGGGTGGCTCCTCACTTGTGATGTAGAAAAGTAAGGATCCAGTGGTTTTCTTGGATTGGGAGGGGCTGGTGTCCTCCTAAGACCCGGACTCTTGCAAGGCATGCATTTTTATTTTATTTTTATTTTCTCTTTGATATTTAGGCTAATTGGGACCTGATGAATGCCCACTTTCTCAGAGCAACCACCAGTGAAACACTTCATTTTGCACCAGAGTTAGGGAGAAGTGGTTCCTTAGTAAGACACCAGATCCCATTCATGTGAATGAGAGGTCTCAAACTGCCAACGCAGAGCGTTGCCGCTTCCCTGGCCCGACAGTTGTGGCTCCTGCTTCGGGGATGGTGGCTATGGGCAGCGGCCGCCACATAATTAAAAATAATAATAAAACCCGAATAAGGCCCCTGGGTTTGCATTTGGACTGTATGGACACTATGCGGGTGGCTCCTCACTTGTGATGTAGAAAAGTAAGGATCCAGTGGTTTTCTTGGATTGGGAGGGGCTGGTGTCCTCCTAAGACCCGGACTCTTGCAAGGCATGCATTTTTATTTTATTTTTATTTTCTCTTTGATATTTAGGCTAATTGGGACCTGATGAATGTAAAAACAAAGAATTATCTTTTTACTTGATGTGACGTCCTCGTAAGTGGACGCCAGGCCCTTATAGTCCAAAATTTAACATTATAGTCTTGAAAACCAAAGACGTCATGTCCACACATGTGGACGCCAGGTCCCATGGATGAGCAGGAATGCTCCAAGATGGCTGACACACCTTGTGACACAATTGGGGCATGACTGAAAATAAAGTACAAGAAACTGCAGTTTTAAGAAACCAATTTTCGCCTTTATTGGAATGTAACAAGGCATTAAATACACAAATTGCGTTCTCTCAATAATTTGGTGTATAATAAAAAAAAATCAAACAATAATTGAGAGTTATTTGAATTCAATTGCATCATTATAGCATAGAATAATTTTTCTTTCCCTGCATCACAGAGGTGGAAACCTGCCACTGTCCGAAGTGAAAGCCGATGATTCAACACTTGAGAATTAGAGGACAGACCACACTGACACATAGGTAATAATTGTGAGACTACTGATTAGTTTGGTAAATACTGTGCATCGAGGCGGCACCGTTCAGATGAAACAGTCAATTGCTATTTCTTTAACCCCTTGATATCATCCTGGACTTACAATTTAAAAAGGCATGTCATATAAACAAGCTCTTCATATGGTATATGTTGTGTATTTGAAGCCAGAAAAGAGCTGCAGCAAAGCCGGGTTCGAAACTTTCACCTTGAAGTTGCAACATTTATTTTGTATTTATTATTCAAGGCCTCCACCAAACCCAGATATTCTGAACTGTTCACTTCACCGCTCTCAGCATTCACTGAATGTTGCGTAGAAGAAAACAAACAAGCAAAGAATAAGCAACAAACGGTTTCGTAAAACCATTCGCCTGGCTTTGAAAAGAAACAAAAGGCAGAAGGGGAAAAAAAACAGTCAGGTGTCTCCTTGGCTGTCTCAAGAGCACCACCTCTCCAATGTGTCCTTGTAACCTTCCCTGTCACCCGCCGCACTGCTGTTCGATGTAGTTAAGACATGACTCCAAACACAGGATTGTGGCGACAGATGCTAGGCCCAATCTCTTCATAGTCCTTTTTGGTGTGGCAAACCTGGTAGAACTCGGGCTGCGGGACAACAGACAAAGAAAAGGCAGCGTTAAAACACATCTGAAGGAAATAAAAACAGAAACACTAAAAATATATACAAAATACCAAATTTCCTGTGTTGTTTCTCTTTCAGTCAAACTGCTGCAAACTACTCTGAAATCCCTTTAAAAATCTACATTAAAAAAAATGACTCGAGATGATCTTTTGAAGAGGACCCCGAAAGCCTTTTTTGGATGACGTTCAACCAACTTCTCCAACACAAAAGAATGAAGAAAGGAGCTTTGATAAAGCAATGTGACAAACGGACACATTCAATTCAAACACCTTCAATTGAGGTGAGCCACAAGGTAAAGACGTTCACTGGGCACCTTTAAGTGAGGGGAGGGAGTTAACATGTTTCTGGGTTCAAAAGGAAGCAAGACATGAAAGGGTTCAGAGGGAGGAGCTTGCTGTGAGTACAGTCCATTTTGGAGTGGAGAGTGAAGTGACATGATTCGCCTTTGTCTCCTGATGTCATAATTTATGGCATTTCCGCAACCTACACCTTGCACTCAATTACACTCAAGCCAAGAATAATTTCCACTGCAGCGCACCTGATGAGCTCTCAACTCAACTGTATTTATAGAGCACTTTAAAACAACCACCGCTGTATACCAAGTGCTGTGCTGGGGAGCAAATATCGTATGTGCTGTACAACAATAAACAATAATTTAATAATAAAGACAGTAGAAAGCACAAAAGCAGTCAAACTGAAAATCAAGTCTGAGTCATGCTGAGTCAAAAGCCAAAGAATAGAAATAAGTTTTGAGACGGGTTTTAAAGATGAGGGCAGTGAGGGGACTTGCCAAATGTTCAGTGGGAGGTCATTCGAAAGAGAGGGACCAGTAACAGAAAAGGCTCAATCCCCTCTGAGCCTCCGCTTAGTTCTTGGTACCTCTAATACTGTAATGTCTGCTCGCAGAGTGGAGTAGGTATATTCTTTAGAGCTGTCAGTTTAGCGCGTTTTTATTGGGATTAATTTAAATGAATTTTAACGGGATTAAATTTTTTTCTCGCGAGATTAATGCGGCACACGTCACAAGCGGATGTTACTTGTTTGGAACTATTTTGTGTGGAAGGTTACAGTGTTCTGTGTCCATATAAATATAGCGGGTGGAGCTTCTCTGTGTTTGTCTGACAGTGGTAGCGACCTAGCGAAAATAAAACGTCTCCAGTGTTGTCATTCGAAATGAGGTCTAGACAAAAACTGTAGAGAGACTTCCACACAAGAAGGACCAACACAATCAACATAGCCTGACTATGTTAGGGGGAGTGACCCCTCCTCCCCCTTTTAGAATGGTTTGCCCCAGCAGCACGGGAGAAGTGCGTGCGCTTTTTTGTACGGCGGGCAGTTTTGAATACAGCGGCACATAATGAACACTGGTGTCCGGTGTCTCGTTATTCTTCAACGAACATACAGAAACAGACTGCTGTGTTCACAGTAAACTTGAGAAAAACGAAGTATCTAACCATGGTTTAAATCTACTATAGGCTGAGTACTAGTTTACCTTGGATGTGCACTTTATGTTATATTGCTCTGTTTTGATTTTATTAAAAAAAAGCTCTTAAAGCAGCTGTTGTGTGACAAAATATTATTTTCACTGTTGTTGATGGACAGTAATATTGTGTGAGAGATTATGTGTGAATAACTGCTCCAAGTGAAAAACGTTCATGTAAAATTGAAAATCAAAATTGTTAATTCAGTAAATATTTGCATTTGCCACATAGAAAACTGATTCATGATTCCATGTTGATGAGAGCATTAAAATGGGTGAAAAATAGGACAAAAAATGTAAAAGGAAATTCAGAAACGATAAAAAATGTGTGAGTAATCACGATTAATTTTTTAGTCCATTTGAGTTAATTGTGACAGTTGCATTTTTAATTAGATTAAATATTTTAATCGTTTGACAGCTCTAATATTCTTACACATTGTGGACTTGACTTTGACGTTGGTGATTATTCTGATGAAGAGTTACAAATTATATATGACTAGCTGGTTCGCCGCCCCCCAAAGGCTCATCGGCTAGTTCCTGCAGAAGGCTGGTGGGCCTTTGGCCCACAAAAGTGTTGTTGCTTGGTTCAACTTTTTGTTCATCTTCATTGCTTATCGTGAAAATAAAGAGATGTTTAGCTCTACTAAATAACTAACAATTTCATTGCAATGCTTGTGGGTAGACGACATTTTTTCGCTAAGATGCCCGCGCGATCGTAGTGAGCCACTGTCTGAGCGGCGCAGTGGCGGCGCGCAGTGGCGGCACGCAGCGGCGCGGTGAAGTAGGTACGTTTTGAAAAGGGACAGACGGAAGGACAGACCGCGTGCGGGACGACGCGCAATATATATATAGATATACTTTTCTTGCTCTAGCTCTCGGTAAAGGCGGACACGTTTTTCCCCTTTGGGACAAATGCTGCTGGGTACAGCTGAGATCCTTGGCTGAAGTGGAGAATGGTGTGCTCGACAATATTGTCGGGAGAGGATGTGGAAGACATTTATATAAGATAACCTTTATTTGTCTCACACTGGGGAAATTCACAGTCTACAGCAACAAAATTGGAGGGTGTAGAACAGAAAAAACAAAGTGTTGCAAGCACAAAATAAATGATTCAGAAAAAGAACACAGTATAGAATGCAATATAAATATAAGATATAGATATAACCATTACGTATATGCAACTGCATATATGCAGCATAAGGTGGCTGTGCCATTTACCATATTGGCCTGAAAATAAGACGGCCCTGATTATAAGATGACCCCCTCTTTTTCAAGTTTGAAAAAATACTTTTTGAACACTAAATTAATCTTTATACAGAAAATAATTACAGTACATATGAAACAAATGATTATAACAACACATTTGAGAGAAAAAGCATGTTATTTTGCCTCATTAAAATCTAAAGTGCAATCACATTCGTAAATGAATGGCTTCTAGTTTCCGTACCGCTTGATCCTCACTAGGGTCGCGGGGGGTGCTGGAGCCTATCCCAGCTGTCTCCGGGCAGTAGGCGGGGGACACCCTGAATCGGTTGCCAGCCAATCGCAGGGCACACATAGACGAACAACCATCCACGCTCACACTCACACCTAGGGACAATTTAGAGTGTTCAATCAGCCTGCCATGCATATTTTTGGAATGTGGGAGGAAACCGGAGCACCCGGAGAAAACCCACGCAGGCCCGGGGAGAAATGTAAATTACATGATAACTTCAGCTGCCGGTTAACCTGGCCGATCTTCGACCCACTTTTCTCTAGATTGTCACTATGTTTCTCCATTTTCTGTTATCTCTTCTATTATTTTCTTCCCTTTTCCTTCTTACTGCTATTTTTTATTTTTCTTCTTCGTGCTACCACTATTTTTATTCTTCGTAGCAGGGGTTGTTAACTTTGGCCTGGGGAGTCATGTTCAGCATTCGCTTCATTGATATTTGGCGCCATCTAGCATCGTGAATGGTTATAATGTCTCGACCCCGAATATAAGATGACCCACACTTTTTCAGTCTTTTCATTCATGAATGAATGAATTTTTCAGTCTTATTTGTCTTAATGCAAAAAAACACCACCTTACAGTATATTCGGGCCAATATGGTACAATGGTTACAGATTTTCACATATGTTTGTTCAGCAGCCTTATTGGCTTTTTGATAACAGGTATCCTGCTGTTTGGTGTTAGCAGTTTCCTGATCTATCGCTAAATTCAACCGGTTGCCTCAGCTTCATTGGAAAATCACAAGCTGGCAGCCTACATGGAAAGTGTGGGGCGGGTGATCAAAACTTAGACTCATGCGTTGAATGAACGCAACCACAAAGTGGATGTGGTGTTGGAGTCACTTCGCAAAATGGAAAAGACCGGGAGGAGTTGTACCGTCCTGGAAAATTGATTGACTGATTGATGAAGAATTTGGCAGATCGACACCACGGAGAGTCACATGCTAAAAGACATTCAAGGCTGTCTGAAACAGTAGACAACCTGTCTCCAAAACAGCTTACGTAAAAGCCGGCATCATTTCTGAGGAGCCACACGATAACAAGACTGACTCTGACAATGACGGGAGGGAACAATGATGCATGTGCCTAAAATCCTAATCATTTGTGTCTTAAATGAACATTTAAGACACAAATGATTAGGATATTGGTGGAAAAAATAACGCGTAAATTTCTAAATACTTCAATAAAGTACAACCGAACTCAGTTTTGCTCCCGCTGCCTTTTCAAAAACATACGCTAGCATGCAACTATGTTGTTTCGTACGTTTTTCCATGCCTGCGTTCAATAATAATGCGTTTTGTAGCACCCAGATCTCACACTACACTTTTTAATTCGATGCGCCGTGTGGTTGTCAAAATACGTACGGTAAGCCTTGCTTTTTGTGGAACCACCTCAAATAATTTCCTGTTTAATTAGGCTCAGATGGGAAGCAAATTATCAAACCTGTTTGAAATGGAGATCAGCGTTCTAGTCAGTGAACAAACAGGAGAATCCTCATGAGCACAACCACAGAAATGTGACAATGCCTTTTTAATTTTTGCATAATGCATGCCCACTAATTTGGGGCACATTTTAATGTCATTCAAAAGTACAACTCCACTCATCCGTCCAGCCATTCTCTGTTCTGCTCACTTGTTAATTGTGAATGTGGTTACAAAGTTACAATCATGACATACAAAGATCGCATTAATTTACCGGTGCCTGCAAGTGTGTATTGCTTTGCTACTTACGGTTGATGCTAACATCGACCCTCCAAACCAGACAGCATATCTCTGCATATGATGAGTGATAACTTGGACATCAATTGGTTTGGGCTGTAGGGAGAAGGATTTGACAGAATTCATACCTTACAAATCATGGCATGATTAAGAGTGGCAGCTCATTTTTAACTCATTTTTGAAAGCCCACAAAAAAATGGGAGTTCTGTCGCTATATAGGCATTGAACCTACCATAAATAAGGTTGAGCCCTCTTTGTTCATCGTGAAAAAAAGTGCATTTCTACCTTTGACCATTCTTTCGTAAAGCGCAGGTGAACATTGGTAAGTTTCTTTGCAGTACTCGTTTCCAAGAAAACTTTTGAGACTAAATAAGAACCATGTTCCTCACCTTCAGTTTGCCCCCACTCAGTTCTTCACTCATCTTCAGTCTGGCATCAACAGTCCTCTTTAAATCTCTCTGCAGACGGCGACCAAAGTCCCTGAACATAGTGGAGCCTCCAGACAGAACAATATTCTGAGCAAGAAAAGTTTGATTAAACGTTGACTTACTAAACTAAAATCAATTAATGGGTCAGTCAGACATGTAGTGTCAATATGGCTGACAATGAATTCTGTAGTACTTTGTAAATGCCACCTTACCTTGTAGAGAGGACGCCTGACATCAATAGGGCAGTTCTGGATGACCTCGTCAACAACCTCAGAGATAGGTTGGGTGAAGTCTGGGTTGGCAAACTAGTTTAGTAGTAAAAAAAGAAGGCGAGAAATCAAGGGACAAGAAGTGTAACCGCATCATGTTGTATCTAGACGCCTCCACTGTCAACAAACACTGTGCTGCGCAGCCTCTGGCTAAGAATAAGAACAATAAGAATAAGAAAACCTTTATTCGTCTCACAATGGAGAAATTCCCAATTATAATAGCAGGAGTCCTGGCTTGTCATTTAGACCAGCCAGAGCTCTCTGATTCCGCACCACGAGTGCCCATCGGACGGTTATGCTTTTGATTTTACAGGGCTTTCATCTTGGATGGTATGTGTGTTACTGCATAAAATAATTCATGGTTTTCTGGCTGTTTTGTGTAGGACTGCGTATTCCATTTTCTCTCTTGACAATTGCTATTATACAGTTCACATTTGGTTATGCTCCGCCGGAGTGAAAGGAGTTCCAGTGAGACTTTAGTGAAAATTTCACTCAGTTATTCTGGTGTTTCGTATTAGCAAGGCTTAGCATTAGCATGCCACCCACTGTTAATTACAACTCGTCCGCCTTTCGTGCTCCAGAAACATGTCAAGTGTTTATTTGCCACCATGAGTGCGATGATGAGTCACTTTTAAAGGAGCAGCTGCTATTTAGCCACGACACTAGCTGGCTAGCCAGCCAGCCTCCCAAGGACTCACGGCGCTGCAAAGCTATTTGAAGAGGGGTCATCACAATTGGTTGGTCGAGGCCAAACATTGTTTGCAACCTTGCACAATGGAGGGAAAAGGGCAAGAAAGATTTACCTTAATAATCATTTGGGAGTGTCAAATAGGAATGGCTAATACGCATTAGTGGTTGGTGCTCATCACACTTTCAAGACGTAAAAAAAATGAATGCAGGATGTGTAGGTTAATTTCAATGACCGGGAATTTTGTTTACCATTTATATTTCCTTATTATGACAAGGTATGCTATTTACAAAGAAGTAGCATCTTACGAAAACAATGTGATGTAATGCATGTTGACATGGCCTTCAACAACTTTTTCAGTTGTGTCATAGTTGTCTCTTAAATGGATCTTGGTGATGAAAATACATCTTAACGTTCAGAGGGATCAGAATTGAATAGATTTTCATTGAAGGGTCTTATTAAGTTCACGTTTTGGTCGTTGTTAGAAAAATAAACTTGTTTGTGGTGGGGTTTTTTTTTCTTATTTTGTATTTTGAACTTACCTCAGGGTGAAAGAAGATCTCAGGCCCCAGAAACCGCTCATATCCCACATCAATAGTGAACTCTTTTTTACTGATGGTGTTGATGCCGGTGTATTGCTTAATCCACTTGGAGCCGTCTGTGTCATACTTGTTGAACTCTTTTACAAGATCTGGGCACACATAGCTGAACCTTTCCTAAAAGGGACATTAAGAGTTTACATTTATGAGTCTGACCATGACACAGGAAAACAAGAACGGCAATAATATCCTGACAAACTTGCTCAAATCAACAGGATGAAATCTGACATATTTCATAACAATCATTGCTCCCACTGAACAACTTTTCCTAAAGTATATTACCGGTATTATGATATCATTCTAAGTTTCATAGAAGTCAGAGGTTCTCCTTGCTGGAAACTATACAACCACTTCACAGCAAGTAGCAGAGGAAATGATTGCATTTTTTAAAAATCAATCAGTATCTATAATGTTAACCCTCAAATGCCTTACATTCTGGATCTGTATGTCTCTTATTAATGAGAGGAATTTCTAATACAGTTTGTACAGTTTGTTTCAGGACTTGTCCTTTAAACAGAAAATCATGAGGGAGAATGTTTGGCCGTCAGTCTGTGACCTAAATCTGAAGCGCAACTTGGGTTCTGCAGGAGGACAACACACCACCAAGTCAACTTCTGAACGGGTTACTAAAAAACAGTGTTGTGTCCGAGGACCGGCAACCCGAGGCCACCGCCAAGGCCAAGAACTTGACTCAGAGGCCAAGGACTTGGAAAATGTTCCGAGGCCAAGGCCAAGGACCAAGGACTTGCCTCCAAGGCCAAGGACCAAGGACTGATTATTTAATACTAAGAGGAGTCAAGCAAAAAGTCCATCCATCCATCATCTACCGCTTAGTCGCGGGGGCAACAGCTTTAGCAGGGAAGCCCAGACTTCCCTCTCCCTAGCTACTTCGTCCAGCTCTCCCCGGGGGATCCCGAGTCGTTCCCAGGCAAGCTCGGTGACATAGTCTCTCCGCGTGTCCTGGGTCTTCCTCGGGGTCTCCTCCCGGTGGGACATGACCGGAACACCTCACCGGGGAGGCGCTCGGGAGGCATCCGAATCAGATGCCCAAACCACCTCATCTGGCTCTTCTCGATATGGAGGAGAAGCGGCTCGACTCAGCCCCTCCCGGATGACCGAGCTTCTCACCTAAGGGATCTCTAAGGGAGAGCCCGGACACCCTGCGGAGAAAACTCATTTCGTCCGCTTGTAACCGGGATCTCGTTCTTTCGGTCACGACCCATAGCTCGTGACCATAGATGAGGGTTGGAACGTAGATCGACCGGTAAATTGAGAGCTTCGCCCTTTGGCTCAGCTCCTTCTTCACCACGACAGACTGATACAACGTCCGCATCACAGCAGACGCTGCACCAATCCGCCTGTCGATCTCCCGCTCCCTCCTGCCCCCACTCGTGAACAAGACCCGAAGATACTTGAAGTCCACCACTTGGGGCAAGATCTCCTCCCCGACCCGGAGGGGGCACTCCACCCTTTTCCGACTGGGGCCCATGGTTTCAGATTTGGAGGTGCTGATCTTCATCGCAACCGCTTCACACTCGGCTGCGAAACGCTCCAGTGAGAGTTGGAGAGCCCTGTTTGAAGGAGCCAACAGCACCACATCATCTGCAAAAAGCAGGGATGCAATACTGAGGCCCCCAAAACGGACCCCTCAACGCTTCGGCTGCGCCTAGAAATTCTGTCCATAAAGGTTATGAACAGAATCGGCGACAAAGGGCAGCCTTGGTGGAGTCCTACCCCCACTGGAAACGATTCCGACTTACTGCCGGCAATGCGAACCAAACTCTGACATCGGTGATATAGTGACCGAACAGCCCGTATCAGGGGGTTCGGTGCCCCATACCCTCGAAGAACCCCCCACAATCTGAGGCTTGACTTCCTGACGGACCCTCCTCTCCAGCACCCTTGAATAGACCTTACCAGGGAGGCTGAGGAGTGTGATCCCTCTGTCGTTGGAACACACCCTCCGGTCCCCCTTTTTAAAAAGAGGGACGACCACCCCGGTCTGCCAAACCAGAGGCACTCTCCCTGTTGACCACGTGATGTTGCAGAGGCGTGTCAACCAGGAAAGCCCCATAACATCCAGAGCCTTGAGGAACTCCGGGCGGATCTCATCCACCCCTGCGGCCTTGCCACTGAGGAGCTTTTTAACCACATCGGTGACTTCAGCCACAGAGATAGGAGAGCCCACCTCAGAGTCCCCGGGCTCTGTTTCCTCCAAGGAAGACGTGTTGGTGGAGTTGAGGAGGTCTTCGAAGTACTCTGCCCACCGGTTCACAACGTCTCATCCCCACTGTACACAGTGTTAGTGGTGCACTGCTTCCCCCTCCTGAGACGTCGTATGGTGGACCAGAATTTCCTCGAAGCCGTCCGGAAGTCGGCTTCCATGGCCTCACCAAACTCTTCCCACGCTCGGGTTTTTGCCTCGGCGACCACCGAAGCTGCGTTCCGCTTGGCCAGTCGATACCCGTCAGCTGCCTCTGGGGTCCCACAGGCCATAAAGGCTCGATAGGGCTCCTTCTTCAGATTGACGGCATCCCTTACTGCTGGTGTCCACCAGCGAGTACGGGGGTTGCCGCCACGACAGGCACCAACCACCTTGGCACACAACTCAGATTGGCCGCCTCAACAATAGAGGCACGGAACATGGTCCACTCGGGCTCAATGTCCCCCGCCTCCCCCGGAACATGGGAAAAGCTCTGTCGAAGGTGGAAGTTGAAACTCCTTATGACAGGGGATTCCGTCAGACGCTCCCAACAAACCCTCACAATACGCTTGGGTCTGCCAGGACGGACCGGCATCTTCCCCCACCATCGGAGCCTACTCACCACCAGGTGGTGATCAGTTGACAGCTCCGCCCCTCTCTTCACCCGAGTGTCCAGAACATGCAGCCGCAAATCTGTTGATACAACTACAAAGTCGATCATTGAACTGCGGCCTAGGGTGTCCTGGTGTCAAGTGCACATATGGACACCCTTATGTTTGAACAAGGTGTTCGTTATGGACAATCCGTGGCGAGCACAGAAGTCCAATAACAAAACACCACTCGAGTTCTGATCGGGGGTGGGGGGGGGCGTTCCTCCCAATCACGCCCCTCCAGGTCTCACTGTCATTGCCCACGTGAGCATTGAAGTCCCCCAGCAGAACAAGGGAGTCCCGTCCCCTAGCAGAACAAGGGAGTCCCCAGCACACCCTCCAAGGACTCCAAAAAGGGTGGGTATGCTGAGCTGCTGTTTGGTGCATATGCATAAACAACAGTCAGGACCCGTCCACCCACCCGAAGGCGGAGGGAGGCAACCCTCTCGTCTACCGGTGTGAACCCCAATGTACAGGCACTGAGCCGGGGGGCAATGAGTATGCCCACACCTGCTCTGCGCCTCTCACCGTGAGCAACTCCAGAGTGGAAGAGAGTCCAACCCCTCTCGAGAGAACTGGTACCAGAACCCAGGCTGTGTGTGGAGGCAAGCCCGACTATATCCAGTCGGAAATTCTCTGCCTCACACACCAGCTCGGGCTCCTTCCCTGCCAGAGAGGTGACATTCCATGTCCCAAGAGCTAGCTTCTGCAGCCGAGGATCGGACCGCCAGGTACCCCGCATTTGGCTGCCGCCCAGCTCACATTGCACCCGCCCCTTTTGGCCCCTCTCATGGGTGGTGAGCCCATGGGAAGGGGGACCCACGTTGCCTCTTCGGGCTGTGCCCGGCCGGGCCCCATGGGTGTAGGCCCGGCCACCAGGCGCCTGCCAACGAGCCCCACCTCCAGGCCTGTCTCCAGAGTGGGGCCCCGGTGACCCGCGTCCGGGCAAGGGAAACCTTGGTCCATATATTGTATTCATCATAAGGGTCTTTGAGCCGTGCTTTGTCTGGCCCCTCACCTAGAACCTGTTTGCCATGGGTGACCCTGCCAGGGGCATAAAGCCCCAGACAACTTAGCTCCTAGGATCATTGGGACACGCAAACCCCTCCACTAGGGTAAGGTGACGGCTCACGGAGGGGCAAGCGAAAAGTCTGCTTTCAAAAAATACGCAGATAAGCATGTTATACATGGCGATCGAACAAATTAATTTTCATAACGATCACGTAAGTAAAGCAACAGCTGCGATAAAAGTAATATATTGGTCGTTGGTCGAAATAGCTGTATTGATATACACGCTGATCAAAGAAATTATATTTTCGCTCAGTAAAGCAAGAGTTGACCATAAGAGTAATTTATTGGGCGATAAAATAGCCAAACATGATGTATCACTTGTAGGTGAAAAAAATTTGTTAATTTTATGTGTTCAGTTATTTCCGTTTTCACTGCCCTCTGAATAGGGTTTGTCTGTCCGCATGGAAGGATTACTCTTCCGTCCGTTTTTGATCATTTATTGAAACAGACAGTAGTTGCAGAAACAGTAGAATGATATCAGAAGCAGGAGCAGATAGTATAAGCAGATGCAGGATAAGTAGCAGATTCAGGATAAGGAGCAGTAGAAGGGAGCAGATAATAACCTAAAGTAAACAAATGCAATTTAATGAATATATCTACCTTAGGCATCACGATGTAAATGTGTATAGCAGTGATAATTTTATGGTTTACCGCCAGTGAGTCCCAGTGACTCGCTGATCAGAAAAGTATGAGTCTCATTATGCATTTAGAGAGTCCCAAATTTAAAATTCTGAAATGGTCTACTTATTCAATTGCATATGGTAATAAGACAAACAACAACATATACATAGCTGCAAAAATTTAAATAATTCAGTAGCAGGCCTGAGGATTTTGGAAGTTCACGGTTTTTCGGTTCCGTCAGATTACCCATGGTCATTAATTTTGGGTTCCGTAAACGTTCATCATGGGAACCCATTTTTCTATTTTGACTGATATTCATAATCAAGAATTCTGAAACTCAAAACCATAATGTTTCAAGGGCAAATGTTTGAAAACTATGCATTAAGAATGAACATTACATCAGCAGCTGTGTACTCCAGGTTTATTCAAAAAAATAAATGGATCAAAATATGTTGTACTGTACTCATATGGCACCATGAATACAGCATACCACAAAATCAGAGTATTTTTTTCCAATCTCACACTGCAAAGATTAATTTACTGGTAATCATTAATACAGGCAGGTATTGATGTGGCTTGACATCCTCTTCCCAAGACGCATGTGTAGTATTATTATTATATTATTATCTACTATCAATTTGACGAAAGAATCGAACCACGTCATCATTAGTTCTACCAACAGTTAACATTAGCATTGCTACACATTGTGACAAATGTTTTATTCATAAAGTTACAATGCTACAACCAGTAAATGATTAAGAATAACCAATACTGTTTCATCATATTTTTCATAGCGATGAGTTTATAGATCTCATGACCAATTTGCCTCGTAATCGTGCCTCACGTCATATCTCGCTCTCGTGTTCTGTGCATACGTCACAGGTGAGTTTAGTGATACGCCCTTCGGACAATTCATACGAAAAATCAGACTGGCATTCCCATTTCTTAAATGTCGTAATTAGTAGACCTTTGTGAGTTTATTTTGCCGCCATCTCTAACTGTCATCCGCAAGATTCCAGTGTGCGGACTAAAATGGCAACCCGCATGCGCACATCACGTTATCTGGCCCCCACACCCCAACACTGAAAACAAAACGAAAGTAAATTAGAAGAAACTCACTCACACACCACACCACAAACACACATGCGGCACAGTAAAATCGCGTTGATCACACAGGAGGGATTCGATACAGTCAACTCGTGTGTGGTGACTTTTATGGTTAAATGATTTTTCGGTACCGTCAAAATGAGGCCACGGAAATGACACGCTGCCGGTAACGACAGTGAAATCCTCAGGCCTGCTGCAGTTTTTTTGGTTTTCTTTTGACTGAGAAATTTCCTTGCGTCCCAAAAACGCACATTATTTGGAACTGTTCACCCCACGGGAAAATTATGAGTCTCGGACGCGGGACGCAGAGGTAACGAGATGGCTGGTTGACATTAATTAATTTAATACCTTCAACTTCACAATAATAATAAATAATTCTACCAACCATGATTTCAAACTATGTATTATCAATATTCATTATTCCAAACATGAGAAAGCAAACATAACTGGAAACGATCAAAAGGACTCCAAATCCCAACGGCCAAACCCGGAACTGAAGTGCCAGCATGATTGACTCCTGAAACGCAAATTACTTGGTTCAAACAAACATTCTAGTGCCACCGCACAAACGTGACTACTGTGCAAAAATAACTACGGTAAATAAAAGACACCACTGTTACAGAAAGACTTCACACGCTATTTAAACTGCCGACCGCGAACGGAACGAACCGTGATTGAAACCAACTGTGATGCCGTTCTTTATACGTTGCGCTGTCACCTGTCAGTGGCAGCCCCGCCCCTCTTAAAGGGCCAGATAAACCCATCAATATGTTTTTCCCTGGTTGGACTTTGTTTGAATTCTTCTTGATTTTTGCGGTCCTCTGACCCACTTTTAAGATGTGGGCGAGGGATTAGAGCCAGTGTTGTGCCCGAGGACCGGCAAGCCAAGGCCAAGGACTTGACTCCAAGGCCAAGGACTGGCTCGAGGAGCAAAACACTGCTAAAAACAAAATGAAGGTTTTGAAGTGGCCAAGTCAAAGTATGAACTTGCATTAAAGCAAAATGCTGTGCCCACATGTTTAAACCCGCCAGTGTCGCTAAAAGACAGCAAATCTCGATTTAAGAGTGGGCCAAAATATATACAGTTATTGCAGTTGAGGATGGCCCAACCAGTTGGCAAGTAGTTTTCACCTAGGACCAGGAAACTTTGAATAGTTTCCCCGCCCCCCATTAAAAAAAATAATAAAATCTTACATGGGTTATCTGTCTAATTATTTACATTTAATTCATGATTGTAAACATTAAAGTGTCAAAAATATGCAAAAGATTAGAAAAAATCAGAAGAGGGCAAATACTATTTTAAGGCAGCGTACAAATGGATAGGCTGTGTTGTGCCAGTGGTAAAGTGTCAAAGGACTGCAGCTTCATTGAATGTATACTGCATTCAACATTCACTTGGCATTGATTTTCTAACCCTTCCAACTATGGTTGAAAAAGTGATGTGTAATGGAAAATAAATATCAGCAAAAAATGAAGATAAGGACAAACCTTGACCGCCTTGGCTGTCTCCAGTGACTGCTCTGGTGGGATGCCCACCTCCCTCTCTCTGAGAAGCTGCTGGGTGAAATAGGTAATGTCTCGTCCTGCGATGGGAATGTGCTTTATACAGCTGCCAATAACATAACCTTCAGCCTAGAGGACAAGAAAACATTAACAATGAGAGGAAAGAAAGAGGCTTCCATCCAACTTGCTAATAAGGTTGGTGTTGTGCAAAACAGGAGAATTTTACACACTGATGTCAATTACATTTATGTAATGAGAGCCCGAGTGCATAAACACATATATTTTTATGCCTATTCAGACCACAAACATTGTGATTCAATCACCCTGAAACTGTAATGTGCTGTGCAAGAACATGTTTGTGAGCTGCATAATCCTTCCGATATTTGAAACACCATCAACTATCCAAGATCAATTTCTCTCACTGTGCAAGTTATTGGGTAAAAATCTTTCTTCGATTAATTTGGGGAAATGGGGCAGGGGTATTCCAAATTGACAACTCTAAATAAATGCCCTATTGAGTGATAACATTAGATATACAGGTATTTATATTATATATACAGTCTATATTATATATAGACTGTATATAATTTTGTCACAGCCATAGTGTAGTCACAGTTTCCCTCGGCAGGCCATTGTGATTGTATTATTAAAAATACAGGACACAATTAATGGAGAAGTAGTTTTGAAATCACAAATCAAGCATAGTAGTTTGTTCAACTGTTGTTCAAGTTACTGTAATAACGTAGCAAGAAAATGCTTGCAATATGACAAGTTGAAATTTTGGTACAGATTTTAACAAGCATCATGCGAGTTGACCTGCTTGATTTGCTTTCACAGGCCACAGAAAATAATGTGGCTGGCCAGGTCTGGCCAACGGGCGTTCAGTTTGACACCTGTGTTGTAGGTCATCACACACACCCTGTACCAAATGTGGAATATAAGCGTCTTTTTCATCTGCTCTGCATCCTCCCGAGTGGTCCTCTGTGGCAAGTGTTTAAACCACTTTTTTCGTCATTTCGCCCAGCCATATTTTCTTTTATAGTTCAGCCAGTAAACCATTCTGTGTTTTTTTTTTTGTACAAATCAGATGAAAGTCAGCTGTTAACTTAAAGGAGGTCCGATTCGAAATAAGAATGCCAGCACCAAAACACTTTATGGCTACAATGACGGGGTGCCTCTTGTCTTTTGCCCGAAGTCAGCTGGGATAGACTCCAGCTCCCCTGGAAGTTGTATCAGGAAAAGCGGCAGAAAATAAATGGATGGACTAGACCGATTTCTTAAGAGAAAAATGAAGGAGAAGAGAGAAATATGAAGACTGAGAAAAGGGTCATTTGTGTGACTGTAATGAGGATTGCTTGTCAGCCCACTTACCACAGGGATGACATGGGTTACACCGTCACCACTGTCAATCACAGTCCCAGTCAATGTCCTCTCGCCTACTTGCCTGGACGTCCAGGATGCTGCGAGAGCAAGCACGGCCTAGATTGAATGTCACATGTTGATATTGTTATTCAAGCAAAATGTGGACATAATCATTCAATAGTTGCGCAGCATCTTCCAAATACAAGCGGAACATTAAGTTTATGGTTCTGACCTGCACCGCAATGTAGAGTCCTGGTACGTTGAAGGATTCAAACATGATCTCTGCTGTGTATTCTCGGTTTTCTGGCGTGTTCAGAGGAGGCTCTGTCTGTAATTTATTTAAAAGACACGTGCGCGCACACACACACGCACACACACACACAAATATTTTGAATATAATTAGAACTGTTTCCATCGTCACATATGGTCATGATCTGTACAGGTACAGAGCAGTACAGGCATACTCAATGCATGACAACTTCAGTCAACAGGTTACTCTCCACTTCACAAAAACAACAGTTAACAACGGCTCGATCGCTCTGCTATCCTCATACCTGTCAACCGGTTATCCTTCCTAACAAGGAACTACAAGTCAGTTTTGTTTCCGATTTTGTTTGACATAGTGCTTACATCACAGGGTCACCAATGTGGACATATTGTGGTTGACGACACAGGAGTTGAGCACGAGTCAAATCAACAGTTTACTCTGCACCCCCACCTGCCCCCCTCAGGAAAATCAGGGAGCAATGTCGGTTTTCCTCATAACTGGGCAACAGGAGTCTCCACTCCTAACCTGGAGGCGGAAGTGTAAACCCTCATAAACATAAATGTGGTGGGTCAGGTGAGATTTTCAATTGATTCAACAAGATTGTTCTGATTCAAAAGAATTGTGTTGCCTTTTTTGAGGCCATACCTCAATTGAACAACAGCTTAACTTACTCGAAGCCGCTTCATCACTACCCAAGCAATGGTGAGGCAGTTCTTTTGTCAAAAAACGCTTCATCTTCAAAAGATAACGCAAAGTCATGGGTGCCCATCAATAACGTGTTTAGTTGCGCGTTTTACTGCACATTCTGTCAAAGAATAATTTTTAGAAACCAAAGTAGAGAAGGAAAACCTGGACTGTGATTGACTGCCATCCAGTACATTTCTGTTGTATCTGAGCTAGTGAAAAGGCTCGCAGCTGGTCACCGTAATATCACGATTCTTGAACATATAATCATCCAGCCCTGCTTACATTATTGCCCTTTGGAAGGTATTTGATGAAGGTTTGTGAGCGGCTCATGTGTGCCATAGAAAAATATATATACTGTAAATTCCGGATTACAAGCCGCTACTTTTTTCCCCACGCTTTCAACGCTGTGGCGTGTAATATAAAGCGGCTTTTTAATTTATTTTTTTTTCATCGCGGGAAAAACATGGACCAATAAAGTGAATGAGTCTTTCACTGAGGTCCAATGAGATTGTATGACTAATGACAACTTCTGCTCTTTTTGCCATAGCTGGGGAAAATTACTACACAGGGGTCCAATGATATTGTATGATTACCGGTAATCACGACTTCCTTATTTCAATCTTTATTCTAACCCTGATCAACATGGAGAATACCAGACGAAAAGCATATGATGCAGCTTTTAAACTAAAAGCGATCACTTTTGCAGTTATGGAAGGAAATCGAGCTGCTGCCCGTTATCTTGGCATAGATGAATCGATGGTGCGAAGGTGGAGGCTCCGGCAAGAAGAACTGAGCCAGTGTAAAAAGACAACCAACGCTTTTAAAGCTTTTAAAGGTGGGCCGTCGTAGTGTTATAGATTCATGAAATGAAAGCCTGTCTATTTGGGCACGCACAATGTGCACAATGTCAGCAGCTCCCTTTCAATTACGAGGACAAACTTGCTTCGTTCCGCACATTCACACAAACAAAGATAGCGGAGAATTCCATCAGCCCAGATGAAATTATAAATATGGACGAAGACCCTCTGACATTTGATTTGCCTCTCACTCCGACTGCAAATAAAAAAAGGTGACTCCTCCGTCATACTGAAAACAAGCGGTCACGAGAGAACACATTTTACCTGTGTTTTGAGCCGTGCAGCATCGGGCCTAAAGCTGCCAACGATGATCATTTTTAAGCAACTGACTATAGAAATAATTTCATATATCTTTTCCTATTTATATGATTTGCATTATACTATTTAAAGCCTAGTGGGCTGCAGTATTTCCCCTCGTAATTACGCAAATGCACATCAAGATCTCTCTTTGTCTGGCCTCTTATTATGCGTTTCAGCGTAATCTCGTTGTGCCAATGCATTTATCATGCTCGTAAAAATATGGAGATTATTTTCGCTTTAAGAAATTTTGCGTTTTTTTTCTGCGGGTGTTCAGCAGGGGACCGCACCCAGAGGCGCTCCACGGCGGCAGGGACGCAGAAGCGAACCCCCGCCTACTCATTGGCCAGCGGTTTAGAGTACGGTGCGGCGCATATATTTACAAAATTGATTTTTCTTCATAAATCTGAGCATGCGGCTCTTAATCAGGTGTGGTCTGCAGCCCGGAATTTACAGTATATTATTTGTTTCTCCCTACGGAAATGCGGCGGCGGACCGATGGTTGGGAACTTCTGTTGTACAGTACCCTACATTGAGCTTGATATTATAGAAGTCTAGTTTATCTATGTATGCCGGTTTGTTTTAGGTCTTTAGCAAATTTAAATGTAAATACAGTGATATCGAATACTGGTCACTTGAAAGTAGATGTAAATAATTTTTTGTGTCTACCGTAATCGGCCATTAACTCATTCACTCACAAAGACGTATTTAGATCTGTTTTCAGACGCCACACATTTGATCCCAGCTCCTCATTTTATATTGACTGTACTTGAAAAGGGTCTCAAAATAAATTTCCACATATATGAAAATGAAAATACATTTTCATGTATTTTCAGACCCTTTTCAAGTACAGTCAATATAAAATGAGGAGCTGGGATTAAATGTGTGGCGTCTGAAAAGAGATCTAAATATGTCTTTGGGAGTGAATGAGTTAAAGACATACAATTTAAATGTGCCTACAGAGGCACAATGCTACTTTTTTATTCATTGTGGTTGCAAAAGGTTCTAAGTTGTCACAAACCATGATTCAAGACGCTGAGTCAATATAGAGCAGAGAAGTGTTCTCACCAAGAGGAAGTAGTGGTCTTCAGGTTCAGCCCTCAGGTACTTGAAAATGATTTGCTCCATGAAGCGCTCCATGAGGTCCCAGTCTTCTACAATCCCATGACGAATTGGCCACTGTTGACATCCAATAATTGGAAGAACAAAATGAAAACAACAGACACTACACACATAACAGTGTCTCCAAAATGTCACAAAAAGTGGATACACAGGTTAATTATGTACCTTATGTCACCTAGTGACGCGTACCGTATTTTCCGCACTACGCGGCACACCGCAAAGTCTTCCATTTTCTTAAAAGCTCACAGTGCGCCATAAAATCCGGTGCGCCTTGTGTATGCTCATTACTGTAATATGTCGACCTCAAGATGGCTCCTTGCTGGAGACATGCTTACAATGTTATAATTTGCTGTTAGTTCAGTGAACTGTGTCACTGCTTTATTAAATACGTTTTTGTTGCAGCTCCAGAAAAAGGAGAGCTGTGGTGGGGTTTTTTTAAACGCACACTTTATTAATGGTGTTCACAGTCTCAACAAATACAGGTAAGTCTTTGTCCATCTCCATGCCTTCTCATCTTCCGTTTGACTCGAGAGGCGTTCAGGACTGCCTCTGAAAAATATAAATTAACAATTCTTTCAACGAAACTATGAAAATTGAAAATAATGCATCAAAACAGAAAGTCTAGCAAGGAAATCACAAAATAAATTCGATAGCCCTACCCCCCACAGAATTTATTTTGTGATGTTCTTGTTTGTACTTGTGTAATACTGTACACAACAATGGAATAAATAAACACTTCTAAGAGTACAGTCTCCTACATTTACTGACCTCTTGTTCTGTTGGAGCTACGCTCAAGGAAATGCCAACAGAAATTCTGTACGGTGGGCTATAGAATTTATTTTGTGATGTCCTCGCTTGATTTTCTGTTTTGATGCATTATTTTCAATTTTCGTAGTTTCATTGACGTAATCGTTAATTTACGTTTTTCGGAGGTGGTCATGAACGGCTCTCTGGTCGAATGGAAGCATAGCTCCAACTAGTGGATGCATTGTAGATTGCGCCTTATAACCCAGTGTGTCCAATATATTAAAAAAAATTACAAAATAGGCCATTCATAGAAGGTGCGCCTCATAATCCAGTGCGCCTTTTAGTGTGGAAAATACGGTACTTAAATTGTTGTCTTATATCGGCCCATGCATCGCAGTTAAAGAATTTTTCGACCAATTAAGCGGAATGGAATAATTTCTCGCAGTGCACTTGGTGATCACTCATGGCACATGAATGTGTCATGTTATAGTAGTTGGGATTAGAAATCAACTGTTCTACAGGAAACACAATTATTACTGTAAAGCATATGGTCACAACCAATTTATCGTCTTATTCATGATTTGGAATTGATGTACAGCTATGGGATTTAATTAATATATTTATTTTTTAACTGAATGGACTACACAGACTATTTTGGGTGAAAATATTTGGATGGGAACAAGTTTCCAGTTTCCATTTATTCTAAAATCCCGGGATGCACTGTGGAGTGAAAAGAACCTCACTCTTGAAAAGCATGTTCATGTCAGTTTGTATACCGTAAAAGGTATATTAAATAGCTCAGAGCTGGTTTCAAGGTGGAAATGTCCTCCCAAAATGTGACTTTTTAAAGACGAAGGAAACGCTCCGACAGCCAACTCTGGTGCGCCAGCCATTATGTTCAGCTATTTATTTGAACAAATTTACCATTGAGCTAGTACGAAAGTTTATACATTTAGCAAGACAGTGTGACTATTGCAACATTCAATCGAGGAAGTTATTGTGTCCGTCTTTCTCTCATCCTGCAGTTAAAATTATATGCTTGTCATTAATCGTATTTTATTATTAGTTGTCTTTTATGTTTTCACAACCTAAATTTTGCTGCATTTGCACCATTATTGTTTTGGAATGCCATTTGTATTTATATGTTTCATGTCCACGTTTTTGACCAGTTGTCATGGCTTTGTTTCAGCTGTAGTGCTGATTTGTTAACAAAAAGGAAATGCCTCCAGCTAAGAAAAAGAATATCAGGGGTCTCAAACTCAGTTCCTGGAGGGCCGCTGTCCTGCATGTTTTCCAAGTCTCCCTGTTGCAACACAGCTGATTTAAATGATCACATCATCAGCAAGCTCTGCGGAAGCCTGACATTGAACCTGTTCATTTGAATACAAAGGGTACACGGCATTTCTTCTCACTCAATGAATGGGAAAATACATTCAAGGTCAAGTACCTTTGTGGAATATGTGGGCTTGTCGACAGCTTCATCTCCGATGTAGAAATCCAAGTCATCCACCCCCTTCATCATTCTCCGCTGAGCTTGGTCTCCAACCTTAGCAGACTCTTTGATGGCAATACCTGACAAGAAAATTTGAATTTACATAGTCGACAAAATTGAGTTGCGAAATTGGAATTGTCTCATGAAAGCAGCTTTATTTCATTCAAAGTAAGTACATAAAATTGTAAACAATTCAAACTTTTGTGGATCGCTGAAGCACTGAAACACTTCCTCTTCTAAAAGGTACATTGTGGCATGCTGAGCTGGTGTGCGCCGAAATCTATAGTGCAAAACTCACATGATGGAATGATGAATTGTGGCTCTGTGTTCCCTGCATACCCCAGTTTGGTGTAACTGCAAGAGAAAAAATAAAGAAAAAAGTGTCATTCGCCTGGCATTCCCACAATCAATGTATTTTTTTTCCTCTTAGTTGAATATGAACAGTTCCGTGTTACAGCATGCCCAATGTCACAGCGATTACGCAGCTGCTCAAAAGCGGCCAAGATGGCGCTGCGCAGGGTATGTCATTATTTTGATACTTACTCAGCTAAAACTTCTTTTCCAGAAAACAAGGTCACGGTCGTCTTTATTGTCAAATATGCTTTATGTATGACATGCAGCATCGATTAAATTTCTTCCTCTCAATCCTCTTCAGTGCAAACATGCAAACATGCTGTGCATTAAACACACAGCTAAGACAAGATAGCAGCTAATGTAATGTAATGTGAACAGTATAAACAATTAGATGCCATTGTCATTTGCACGATTAAGGTTTATACACGCTGCCTAATTGGGTGAAGGACAATGAATGTTCAGTGGTGTGTTGCTTAAAGTAAGACTAGCTTTTGCAAAGAATTTCAAGTGAACTTTTTAAGTGGTCTACTGGGGTGGGATTCTTCCAACAGGAAGTCTCCTAAAAAATTATAATAAAAGTCTATTTAGGACGGGGCGGCCCGGTAGTCCAGTGGTTAGCACGTCGGCTTCACAGTGCAGAGGTACCGGGTTCGATTCCAGCTCCGGCCTCCCTGTGTGGAGTTTGCATGTTCTCCCCGGGCTTGCATGGGTTTTCTCCGGGTGCTGCGGTTTCCTCCCACATTCCAAAAACATGCATGGCAGGCTGATTGGATGCTCTAAATTGTCCCTAGGTGTGAGTGTGGGTGTGGATGGTTGTTCGTCTCTGTGTGCCCTGCGATTGGCTGGCAACTGATTCAGGGTGTCCCCCGCCTACTGCCCGAAGACGGCTGGGATAGGCTCCAGCACCCCCCGCGACCCTAGTGAGGATCAAGCGGTTCAAAAAATGGATGGATGGTCTATTTAGGACTTGGCTGATTTGTTAACAAAAAGGAAATTCCTCCAGCTAAGAAAAAAAATTATCCATGAGCAAAATACATATTAAGCATCACCATTCAACAATTGGTAGGTACATAATAGGGTTTCAAAATTCTCTCCCGTCTTTTTCAAGTAACTACTATGTCTAGCGCGTTGCGAGGCACATGCCAACCAGATGTACTCCTGTCTTGGGAAAGAGCAGACATCCTGTTCTCTGGGCTGAGATGAGAAAAGTAGTTGACCGCTGCCAAATGACTGGGGTCTGATAGGCCACATTCATTCATTCATTCATTCATTCATCTTCCGTACCGCTTGATCCTCACTAGGGTCGCGGGGGGTGCTGGAGCCTAACCCAGCTGTCTCCGGGCAGTAGGCGGGGGACACCCTGAATCGGTTGCCAGCCAATCGCAGGGCACACATAGACGAACAACCATTCGCACTCACACTCACACCTAGGGACAATTTAGAGTGTGATAGGCCACATCCTAGTCATAATAGTGTCTACAGAGGAATAAAGCAATCCTTACTTAGATTTGATTCCATTTTAGAGTTCTACCAGGAACAGAGGTGACACGGTTTGTCCCAAAATTTGCTTCATTATTCATGCATTAATATACAAAACAAACAAACAAAAATGTATCACACACACAAATACTGGCTGACACATTTCATTGATATTTATTCACCTATAACAAATGCCTGGAACCACTGACAGCAAAGCATTAGATACTGTAACTACTTTTCCGTAACACAGGTCTGCACAGTAGTTTCCACTTCTCAGCACGTGTTGCTGAAAGCCGAGTCTTCCAAGATTTTAGGTCATGATGTATTGGTGATGTTTTTAAAACAGCAATCCAAACATCTTTTTCATTGAACTCTGAGTTAATATCAGATGTCCCTTGTTTAAAAACACAAAGACAGACTCTGTGAATAAATAATATGTGGCAGCAAACATACTTCAGGCCTTCATACCATTGAACAGTCCCAGCTTGCCCACTTCAACCTGCCTCAACAGGCTTGAACAACACCCCAAGTCTGGGTGGAGTTATTTTGGCAGGAGACACCTAAGTAGACTGAATTCCTGTGCTAAACTACTCCTAATAAATGAATGGATTCAACAACTTATGACAATTTACGGTATTATATTTTTTAAGACGCTTAGGATATGAGTTGATCAAAACTAACTTCTAGATAGTTCAAGAAATTCTTATAACATTATTATTTCAATAAATTTCAACCACAGGACAGGCTATGTAAAGTGGCAAAAACACACTGTAACTCATGACATTCACATTCATGTGACGGCGTCATAAAGTATCAGTTCATTGCTGTCCGTTTTTTTTAACCCCCAGACTTCCAAACATCTGCCTTCAAGTTTATTAGCGCTGATTTCGGTGCTTCCGCCGTATTGTTTTCAAATGCTACTCTCGCGTAGTAGTGATGAGATCTTGCGGGACCTAAGAGGTCACATTAATTCATAGGAAAAATATCAATTTATGGTTTTAAGAATCGATATCGCGTGATGAAAAGGAAAATCTATTTTGTTTTGAAGAGTCAGTGCAGCTCAGCCTTGGCACAGGGTCATAACAAGCAAAATGGTTTTGGCGGTCAAGTCAAAGTGTTTTGAAACATCCATCCATCCATCATTTGATCCGCTTATCCTCACAAGAGTCGCAGGTGTCCTGGAGCCTATCCTAGCTGTCTTGAGGCAGCAGCCAGGGTACATACACCTTGAACTGGTCGCCAGCCAATCGCAGGGCACACGTAAACGAACACCCGTTCGCGCTCACAATCACTTGGGACAATATAGAGCGTTCAATCAACCTACAGTTGAGAACCACTGGTAGAAACCCGTTTGCAGGTTGTGCTATGTGAGGAGTGTCTAAAATCTCTACATGAAAACAATCCAAATCCTTGCATGCAGATTCTGGTAAATGTAGTTATTTGCACAAAAACATTGTTATAATAAATTAAAGAAATCGCCACGTAAGGAATGAGGAAGACACATTTCTAAAAAGACAGCAAATGGCAAACAATGCGAAACGAACAAAATGTTGGATAAACGCAAACTGAACTATAAGAGGGGTTGCTTCCTGCTATTCTTTGCAGAAAACGCCACATTACAGACGATCAAATATTTCAGAAATCATCAAAAAGCCCACGATGCAACGAATAACCTTATATGGACTAAAAAGAATGAATGAGGAAGTCCGCGCTGCAGCGAATGCTGTAACTGCGCATGCTCAAATGGAGCGCAGACACGGACACAAGGTTGGGCGGAAAGCGTCCAAGAACACGTAAGTTTTGGATCCAAGAGTGTAAGTCAAATACAGGGTCACTTAATGAATTAAACAGGTGCGAGGTGATAACTTATTTTCTGGTGTGGGTCTGTACGACATTATAAACACATTGAAATCTCCTCAGCAGGAAGAAAGATTGTGATGAGTTGCCATAGGCAAACAAGCAATGTATGACACACATGAAAGACCACTGAGCAGGCTAACTCTGATAATGTTAGTGTTTCAAAAGATTTGCCGTCCGTAGCTCGGCTTGTTGACTATCCAATAACACAATGAGACGCGGAGACCTCCACACCCCGTTATTGCTGCTGCTCTTGACAGTGTCTCTCCCTTGCAATAGGTAACACCCGGGCCCTGTGCAGCACATATATCTTACCCTGTCCCGCAGTCCACAACACACGCCGGTAGCCGTCCAGCCATCTTTTCCCGAGTTTCTGGTGTGTATAAAGGGTAAGATGACGTCCAGCAGGCTGTGTGAGCAAAAGAAACGAACCGGCGAGCTGTCCACAGGCGGAACCCTGAGCCCAGCCCGCAGAGTGGCGTTGCGTTGCGTTGCGTTTCCACTTTCCACTTCCGTACTCGGCGTCGATAGACAGGCAGGAAAAGGCAAGATGGCGGAGGCCGGCTAAATAAAGGAAGACGCGGGCAGAGTTCTATCGCTGTCCATCACAGCGAGAAGAAAATGTCACTTTAGAGTACAGTGGGAAATAAAAATGTTTTTAATGTGTTAATTTGATTGATTTCCTGTTACGAGATGTTGTGTAGTACTACACTAACGTCACGAGTGTCAAAAGTAACACAAATTTAGGGTAGTGTGCCAGCTAAAGTGCTGTGTTCGAGTGCGTTCGCATTACTTTATGTGTGTGTACAACAATAAATAATTTCCAGCACATTCACGATTTTTGTCCTCATTCCACACCAGCTGGTGGCAGCATTTGTCTTCCATCATGAAGCCAAACGAAAGAAGAAGCATAACATAATCGTCCGTGGGGAAGCAGGCGCCACAGTTTCATAAAGAACGAAAAGATATGGCACATTTTCGTGGTCAGATTCGGGGGCCACACTGGGGCGCTAAAAGGGATAACGTACTAATAGATTTCTGGAAAAGGCACGAATGTTTGTTTAATTCTTCGCTGGAGTCTTTCTACGACCGGGAAATGAAGACAAAGCTGTGGTCCGAGTGTGCCTTGTTGATTGGGAAATCTGGTATGATTGAGTTACATTGGAAGAAAACATCTAATGTTAAATTTTGTCCTAATTAACATAGACTAAATGTCTATTGGACGCCGATAGCTTTGTGGGCGCATTTTGATAACAATGATTACTCATATTGCGTGGGGGAAAAAACGCCCTTCGGATAATTATCAAAAAGTACATTTGTTAAATTTCTCCTTAACATAATACAATGTATTGTGTATCTTCTTTGACCCGTTATCATAAGAGTCATTCAGTGTACATTTACCGTGTTTGACTCTGCCTTCTTCTTTACTGAAGTAAGTGATGTTGTGAGAAGATCACGGTCCCTGCGGACTCAGTATGGAAGGGTGTTATGGCACCCAGAGAGGGTAATTACTTTTCAGCAAAGGATGCTGAGAGAGAAACTGGATTTTCTGAGACCTTATATTGTACGAAGACGAGGCGATTCCTATCCGGTAAGTAGAAACCAACACACTGTCTTCCTGCAAATGTTTGTTGATTTTGATTTTCGAAACAATTTTGTTGCAGGAAGACAAGTCTGACGATCTTGAGGACGATGAGGGAGAGATTGAGACTGAGGGAAGAAATGATCATGAGACGGGTACAAATACGTTTGGGAGCGCATTGGATGCTGATGATGCTGGGCAAGATCCAAATGAGGAATTTCCATCCGAGGCATCCACTTCAAACACTTCTTCCTACGGTGCCAAAATACAACCTCATCTTGCAGAGACCATGTCCTTGAACTTTGAACCTCACGATGACAAAGGTTCACCTGATGTTCCGGATCAATTAACAGCAAATCTCTCAAATCAGGATGTATTAAACCAGTTTGTCAACGTCATGATGGCAGATATGCGTCAGATTAAAGACAACATGGTGCTTATCCGACTTCGAAGAGATATCACTGATCTGGTGTTCAAAGCAGTGGAGGAGGACATGCAAAGACGTAATCCAGTGCCCTTTATGCAGCCAG
Organism: Hippocampus zosterae; assembly: GCF_025434085.1. NCBI lineage: Eukaryota > Metazoa > Chordata > Actinopteri > Syngnathiformes > Syngnathidae > Hippocampus > Hippocampus zosterae. The sequence goes on along the minus strand of NC_067462.1, from coordinate 20,576,707 downwards.
GTGAAACTGCACAACTACCTAGTTCCTCAAGGCCTCAACAATGCATGCAGAGGGTTTTGAAGAGAAAGAACTGGGGACCTGTCAAGCACATGAGGAGGCTTTGCAGAATCCAAGCAGGTCAAACGCTTGAGGAGATGAATGGAAATATCCCTCAGGCTATGATTCAGGCTTCAGATATCAAATTAGAAATAGATCCACATTTGGTTAAGGCAGAGGATGAGACACTTAGGACTGAAATGGGTCCTCGAGCAATTTGAGTACCTTGGTACAACAACAAAAAATGCTCGAGCCATTTTTTTCTGCCTCAAGTAACCGATAATTTACGTATAAACTGTCAGGAAGAAGTCAAGCCAACCTCAACATTTGTTCATGCTATATATGACAGTAACACACTGACAACGCAGTAAGAAGGCCAACTTCGAAATAAACCATATGATGTCAATGCCCTAAGTGCGCTTTTATTTTGAAGTTGTTCCTGGCAGCGTGTCGCCAGATAACAGCTATTTTGAATTATTTTTCAGACTGTGTTGGAGTGGGGGAGGGGTTGTTTTTGACCGTCACAAACATTTGCTTCTGTTGACGTTTTCCCGAAATAATGTTAAGTCACCAATTAAAAGCGCAAAGAAAAAACAACTTAATTATGCTGACACCCCATTGTACGGTGCAAGCTGCGCTAACGGGTAGCGTCAAGTTAATAGACCAAAAAGACTGCACACTGATGCTTACAGCCTGACACAGTTTGAGGTTCCCAATATCCCTATTGAACACACTTGCTGTTCTTTTACATTCCCGTCAGTCTCCTTGAATGGCTGTTATTCAACAAATCATGTTAAAAATTATAAATAATGTTGATCAGGAGTAAGGACATGTCATAATGTCATAGAATGGAACTTATCAAAAATGAACTTCATTTGTGATGACTTGATATTTAATTTGATACCCTAACCGGTACAAGATACAGTAATCCCTTGTTTATCGCGGTTAATGGGAACCAAAACCACCCGCGATAAATGAAAATCCGCGAAGTAGCATCCAATTAACATACACAGGTAAATAGAGCAACATATACAGTACTGTACTCCATGTATATGTCAAAAAATTTAAATCATATATATATATTTTTCATGTTTGAAAAAATCCGCCATGCAATGAACCCGCGATAAACGAACCGCGAAGTACAAGTGCTAATTTCTGATACAGCTCTTGCATTGAATTTTATTAGTCCGAATGTGGTATTAAAACTATACCATAAATTCGAAGCCGGGTATATATATGAATTTCAAAAACTTCAAAGAAAAAATGTATTCCGTAATACATTACTGTCGACTCCAGTGTTTACTTGTCAAAGGCTGAGAAGCAGACACGAGGACTTAAATTCTTACGATAGTGCAGATCACATGATAATGCCAACTGGAGTATCACCAAGCTCATCTTTCCAATGTTTATGTGATGATTTCAAATCTCTTGTACAGTAATCCCTCGTTTATCGCGGTTAATGGGGACCAAAACCACCCGCAATAAACAAAAATCTGCGAAGTAGCGACCAATTAACATAAACGGGGGAAAAAAATATTTTTTTTAAGTCCGCAAACGGTCTGCGAGAAGCTGCAAAACAACAGCGAGTCACATAGAGCAACATATACCGTACTGTACTCCATGTATATGTAAAAAAAAAAAAATATATATATATATATATATATATAATTTTTTTTAAAATATGTTTGAAAAAAAATCTGTGATGTACTGAACCCACGATAAACGAACTGCGAAGTAGCGAGGGATCACTGTATACAAGTGCGTGACCAAACAAAGTTGTTAATTTAAACTAGGCATGGGCCGATTACTGGTTTGACAGTGTCCTGTGGATTTAAAAAGTCAAGGTTTCAATAACTGCCAATACTGACCGTCATTGGTCATGAGTGCTTTTTTTTCCTCTTTTGTGGGGACATCTAAGCAGGACACAATATTGATGCATAGTTGAGTAGCTTGAAGTTAAATGCATCCAAGTAACTATTTTTCCCCCTTCTTCTGTGCAAGCACTTACTCATAGAAGAGGAGGAGGGATGGAAAACGTCCAAAGAGAAACTGCAAATATGGTTGACTTTTGGCTGCAATTCAGGGGCATTTTCTTTTTTTTTTAAATTGTAGCAGTGGATACTGGTTGGACCCAAGGACAACATGAGTAGCCCACACGTCTGTTCTAAAAATAGCTGACCAGTGATGGGCCACTGTGACTTCTAAAGAAGAATTAAAACTGAAGTCATTAGTTTATTTATTTATTTAAACTTAACATGGTACATTTATTCTTTATCAACTACTGTAATGTCTTCTATATTTTGTTTAAAAATGAAATGGATTTTATTCAGTGTGGGTTGAGGGGATGCAGATTTTATTTCCCGGTACCCAAATATTTAAAAAAAACTAAAGGTCATTTTAGAGATGTAATTTTAATTCAGTATTACCACCATATTCTGGTCACGGTTATCATACTGTCAGACTCTTAATATTGGCCCAGGCCTAGTTGAAAATGTTTAGAAACATGAAAAGCAGCTGTCAAACATCCCATCATCAGAAGCCAAAGAACACTTGTCATTTTGTAGCGACAATCTGAGAGTATGCCTTTATTAAAGAAAATATTTTTTATTCTCAAAAGGCTGTTCCTTTTGATAATTTCACCCGTCATTCTTAAAAATAAATTGGGTGAAAGAAGTTGTTACCTCTTTGGTTAGCAGGGAGGGATATTTATTTTTAATCTCATCTCACACGATGCTTAATACGGTTGCCATAAATGCCACCTGTCCATAGCCAAATATGAAACCTGTAAACTGTGCCCTATTTTAGATAAATAAAGTTTGCTCATTGGATCATTTGGAGCTTTGATGAGTAAATGTCTGTTATTTATGCTTTTCAAGGTTTTATTAAGAAAATAAATTATTTTCCACTACAGATATGGCGCCATTTTACATTTTTAAATGAGAAGAATTTGCAGATTGCAACATGAACACCTACAATGTTATAAAATCTCTTTATGAACTGCCTATGTTTTAGATATGCTAATTTATATTTATTTTGTTATTGTTTAAATATTTACATTTGACCTTTTGTAATTTCTGTTCAACATTTAAAACTTGTACTGTATTTCCTATCGAGGGGATGTGTTTTTGTTGAGGAATGGGAGCTGTCAATTTGCTCTTGGCCCTTCCTTGCTTACAGATTCTTTTATCTCTCTATAAGGTGGAAGAAGACCCAACACCACATTGTCTTTTCTTCAGTTTATCACAACGCAACACGAATCGATTCGGGCTCCTGTGAGTCTCAGATTTCATCAGGAAGCCCCGAGCAACTACAGTCACACGTACATATAGGCATAGTATGTTAATTATGTTAAGTAGGGGCGGGCAGTCCTTCCCCGTATGTAAAAACCTGAAACAAAGAAAGTCGAGCAAAGTTCAATGTTGGCATTTTGACAAAGTGCAGACCATATCTGCTGGTTCACAGACCTTGAGACGAGGTTTACTCCTCGAAGGCACTTGGCAGCCTTCAGGGACTTTTACGAAGTGGGAGGCGGAAAGAATATAGCCAGGGGGCTGTTAATCACTCAAGGGGAATTAGGGCCCCAACTTCACCCTACACTCTTTGTTTTAAGTACAAGCAAATGTTCAGGACAGAGACTAGTGTCAATAGTTCTCATAGCAAGATGAAATTCATCAACAATGTTCTACTACTACTTCTAGCGGAATAATTCCTTAACAGTTTTCTTGTTCAAATCACTGAACCAATTTAGGCATCATTTCTAATTGTTCAATAGGCCAAACAAACAGAATTGGAGACAAAATATAACATGCTCTCCCCGGGCCTGCGTGGGTTTTCTCCGGGTGCTCCGGTTTCCTCCCCCATTCCAAAAATATGCATGGCAGGCTGATTGAACACTCTAAATTGTCCCTAGGTGTGAGTGTGAGCGTGGTTGGTTGTTCGTCTATGTGTGCCCTGCGATTGGCTGGCAACCGATTCAGGGTGTCCCCTGCCTACTGCCCGGAGACAGCTGGGATAGGCTCCAGCAAGGGTCGCGGGGGGTTCAAGCGGTACCGAAGATGAATGAATGAATGAATATAACATGCTGTGATGCAGACTCTGTAGTGATCTGTTGTGGTGAAGGACCCCGGCCAAAAGGCAAAGCTCTCAATTTAGCGGTCGATCTGCGTTCCTAGCCTCACCTATGGTCACAAGCTGTGGGTTGTGACCGAAAGAACAAAATCCCAGGCGGATACAAGCGGCCAAAATGAATTTCTTCTGCAGGGTGTCCGGGCTCTCCCTTGGAGATAGGATGAGAAGCTCAAACATCTGGGAGGGACTCAGAGTTGAGTCGCTGCTCCTTCTGGCAGAAGTTCCTGGGATGAACCTTTGCTTTGGACAAGATGGATTGTTAAAAGCTGACAAAAGCAAACGTCCTTGGATCAGTTCTTTACAAAACGCCAGGAAGCCCCACTTCTGAGAGAGAACATGAACTAAAGAAGGGGGGGAAAAAACGATGACACAGTTCAAAGTGAAATGAACATCATTTTTATTCTTTTTTTTTTCTTTAGATCATGCATAAGTCTCATTTATTGTGCAGTAAGCTTCTTCTTCTCGAGTCACTACGTATCATCAGATGATTCCAGGCCACTGTTGGATGCATTGTCTGGCATTCGGGGTTAGATCAGCTAGGTCCTCTTGGGTACAAGATGTCGGGAGGAGTGGGCAGACAAGGAAATGTTGCATGGTCTGATCCTCTCCACACAGACAAGAGATGTCGCATGTCTCATTAAACCCCCACTTTATCAGATTTGTTTTGCATCGGCCAACAGCAGTTGTCAAGCGGTTACGGCAAGACCAGAGTGGCTATGCTTCATTGGCACCAGATGGAAGAGATTCGCATGGCCTGGTAAAAGACACTGTGTGTGGGGCTTGGCTAAGATGTTCTGTCCACAGAGCGACACGCTGCTTGTCCGGATCTCTGTCCAGCGCCTCTACAGCATAGGTGTCAAACTCAGGTCCTGTAGGGCCGCCGTCCTGCATGTTTTCCAAGTCTCCCTGTTGCAACACACCTGATTCAAAGGAACAGGCTACCGCAGAGCTTGCCGATGATCTCATCATTTGAATCAGGTGTGTTGCAACAGGGAGACTTGGAAAACCTGCAGGGCAGCGGCCCTCCAGGACCTGAGTTTGACGCCTATGCTCTACAGAGTGCAGGCAGCTATGCCTTGATTTTAACCTTTTTGCTGTTGGCTCATGATTGTAGAGTTGGTGGCGGGTGTCAGTTTCTTGTCTCAGTTTTCTTTCTGGGATGCAACTGTCCTCCAGATGCTTGGTGGGGCAATCCCAATGAGTAGGTATTAAGGGTGTGGAAAATAATCGATATTAATCGATACATCGATGCGCACGTCCGCGATCCGAGTGCATCGGCTCATTCACTGGGTACGACGCGATTGACAGGTGAAATCGCGATTCATCACGATGCATTGATGGGTATCGGTGAAATCGCGATTCATCACGATGCATTGATGGGTATTGGTAAAATCCGATTCAATCGCCGTTTTATTCATGTTAAACGTCACATATCTGCCCTTTCCTAGGCGCATGGAATGCACCATCATTGCTTTGCGTTTTGTGTTGAATACGGACGGTAGCCGTGCGTCACATACAGTCCAGTACACAACGAGCGAAACATTATGGAAGTTAGCGCACGCAGCAGCAAGGAAACTACTATATTTAATGCAGCCGCAACATTCAAATCTTATGTTTGGAAATACTACGGCTTCGAAAAGAAAGACGGAAAGCTTGATAAAACCTCCGTAATTTGCAAGGAATGTCGCACTAAGAAGCCATACAACGGCAGCACCACAAATATGCAGACCCACTTAAACCGATGGCACCAGATCACCGACAAGTTTCCCTCCCGCTTCCCCGCCCAGTTCCTCGTCGGACACCGGAGAAACTCTTGGTAAACCAGGTCAGGATCAGTAAAAAATTGCCTCTTATTTTGGGAGTCCGCTTGCAACTCACTGTGACCGCGCAATGGCTATAACTAAGGCCACTGCTTATTTCATATGCAAAGACCTCCAGCCTTAGCGTGGTGGACAACGAGGGTTTCAGACAGCTCGTGCACGTTTTGGAACCCAGGTATAAAATACCAGACAGGTCTGTGTTCACTTACAAACATATTCCCGATGTGTACAACAAAGTGAGAAGTGAGATTACTGTGTCGCTGAACAGTGCGCAAAGAGTTGCACTTACAGTAGATGGGTGGACATCTTGCGCTATAGATTCATATATATATATATATATATATATATATATATATATATATATATATATATATATGAATATTTCATATAAGACACTCAGTGAGAGTCTGTGTTTACACTATAGCAACAGCTGTGTCTCAGGTGCCAAATTGTTTACATTTTCTTTGCACAAAACCCAATTGTGAAAGGGCTTAAATAAGTTGTTTTACAAGTTCTACTCTTTATAAGGAATAAAGTGGTATCCTTTTTGTAATACCATACTGAATTCCATCTTTTTAAAAGCTTTTTTTCCTTTGCTTATTTGCATCATGTTTAATTGCACAATATCGCAACAAATTGCATTGTATCGTATCGGATCGCATTGATTTGAACTTAATGTGTATCGAATCATATCGCATCGTGACGACGGTGAAACGTATCGCATCGTATCGCCAAAAAATTCCATGTATCGTTTAAGTATCGCATCGCTGGCAGTGGATCGTGATGTGTATCGAATCGTCCTCAGTGCTGAGATTCACATCCCTAGTAGGTATAGGTCATCAACCTTTGTAGTTGTAGGCTTCAAGCAGCCAGTGACAGCACGGCAAGCAAAGTTCAGCACAGCATCAACCCTGGTGGTATGGGCTGATCTGCACCAGACCGGTGATACGTACTCCGCTGCAAAGAAGCATAAAGACAACACTGTTCTACGTACTATCTTGGCAGTAAGCTAATTGTAATATGTATTTGTTACATATTTTGATGCATTATTATGCTTTACGAAACATTTTTGTCTGAATTGGGGGGGGGGCATGGAGCGAATTATGGCATTTAACATGGAAAACGCGTCCCTACTTACAAAATGTTCGACTAAAGAAATTTATTTCAGAACCATTTAATTTCGAAAGTATAGGTGCCACTGTACATGTTTTTGAAGTCGCCCGCGTATTTCGTCTTATTATACCATACGTTGTATGTATAATGTATAATAAGACGTCTGAATATTTGCCATATAATAAGAAGACGTCAGTGGAGTTGCCATACTCATCGACCTTCTGCGCAAATACATTACTGTACTGTAGTACAAATAATGGAGCCACGGCTGCCATCCACTGAAGGCCCGAGCCCAAGTTTTAACTTTACTACTTGACTGAAGTTTCAATATAATTTTAAGATGCAAAATTGGAAAAATAGCAATCCTTGTTCGCCATGTTGGATGACGCAGTGGCAAATGACGTACCACGCACGTCCCAGTTCTGCCAGTTCGTATATTTGATACACTTGTGTTTCCATAATCTTTTATGACCCTAACATATTGTAGCATAACCTTTTTCTATGTTTGCCCTCGTATTTTTTTCTCGTTTCTTCTCCTTTATATTCATATATTCTGTACATCTTGATGTTATATTGAGTGATCGTTGAAATTCGTTGTTATACAGTATATTGTATATGTACTGATTACTCTAGTACAATTGCATCTAATTTGCTACTGTTGTATCTTCTGCATTTTGGATTTAATTTAAAAAAATCGGGGGAAAAAAGTTTGTACGCTTGCAATTTGTACTCTCGAACACTAGATGCACTTTAACTATGTGTACACTTCAATCGTGGGGTGTAGTGTGGTATTGGCCGGTAGTTTTTATTTCTTTCTTTTATTTAGATCACGTTCTTAGTATTTTCATAGGGCAATCTGAACGTCACCTAATGGGGTCCTTGATACATTCAGGCAACTCTGAAGTTGCGCCGTGAACAAGGGTCCTGGATTGCCTACTGACACACGTGTGTGTATGTGGTCAACATGGCCGATTTACAGATGAAGCTTCTCCGTAAGAAAATACAGAAAAGAAATGAAAAAAACAAAGAGCGCAAGTTACTCAAGAAGCACACATTGGACGAAGAGTCTGGTTAGTAGTTATCGTCAAAATCTGATGTTTCATTTCCTGGCAGTGACTGTTAGCTTCATTAGCGTTGTTAGCTTGTCGCGGCATGATTTCTCATTGTAATTATAAATTACAACAAGTAACCATCTCATAATTTCAGTGGTAAATGTCCATCTAACGGCCCGTAATTTTTCTAAATGCCCAATTTTATGATGTCGTCGTGTACTTATGTAACGAGATGTTTTGTATACAGCTAGTTATGTGTGGTTTTAACATTTCACGGAACCAATACTAACAAAAGTAACTTGAATATTGAATTGAATGTTTTGAATTGCATACAACCTTATTGTCAAATGTGCTGTATTACAGCACAGATGAATATCTTCCCTTTCAACATAATACAAGAGGAGCCCCTGCGGGTGTCCGCACCGCAATCAAAAGAAAAGTTAACAATATGACAAAATAATACAAGACGGCACATGAGACTCGGACAGTCGTGCAATCGTAACCACTTTCCTGAATACACTTTGTTGTCGGAAGCAGTTATAGATGAAAGAGGAGCGAATCAACTTCTATTGTATTCAAACTCTGTATTGTAGATACAGCAACAATTAAGTTGAAATAAAGTACATCAATATTTTTGGAAGTTCGCATTACGGCTCAACGTTTTCTCCAGTAAGGTCAGAAGGAGTGGAGGAGAAATGCACTCAAGAAGTGTGTAAAGCTGAGAGTAAACTCATCCAGGAACAGAAGCAGGAAGATGAGCCAGTTGCATCTGCCCAGGGAAACTCTGTAAAGCAAAAGAAAAAAAGGAAAAGAAAGGCTCCTCTCACGGCTGAATCACCAGGTAAAAGAACTCAAAACTGTGAGGAACAATTGCACCAAAAATGCACCATTGCTGTTTTTGCTTGAATGTTATAATCCTTAGCTGAGAAAAAGGTCAAAAGTGCGCACCAAGTAAGTGGGCAACAAGAGATGGAGGAAGAGGAGGAAACTGTCAAACCACAGGAGCAGGAGGGAGATGTTGAGGATCTACCTGAGCTACCGTCTGGCTTGACAGGTACATGTCATTTTTTTTAACTTTTAAACCCTCATCCAGACTGTTCACTCGTGATTTGGAGCATTTTCCAGCTGGTGTGAGGGAAAAAGTGGTAAAATTGCTCTTTGCTGTTTATATTACACTAGCTGGTTCGCCGCCCTCCGGGCGGCTCATCAGCTAGTTCCTGCGGAAGGCTGGTAAGGTGGTGAAGTAGGTACGTTTTGAAAAGGGACAGACGGAAGGACAGACCGCGTGCGGGACGACGCGCAATATATATATAGATGTACATTTTTGGAACTCGCAAACACTGATTTTACTAACTTTGTAAAGGTGACAATATTGTAGCGATGTAGCATAGATAGTTTTAGTCATGACTTCTGATGCCTTAAAGTGTTGCCCTTTCAATGTTTCCATCATGAAATGGGTGTCAGTCGAGGCTTACATGAACTCTCGTGGTTGTCTTTGAGATGAGGAGTCACCTCTGATTCCTCTGATAAAGCCTGCAAGTACATGTTTTGTTGTATCGTGAAATGTAGGACTGCAACTGCAAGAATGTTTTACGACTAAATAGGTCCTTTTTTCCCCAAATGATCAATCTGATAACTTTTAAAAAATCTTTTTTTCCCAATCGTTTATTTAAAAACTACACATTTGAAATTTGTTGAGCACAAAAGTGCACAAACGGCTTGCTCCATTCACTCATTTCATTTTATGTTAATGTGTCACCCGCTCTCGGCATACTGAGTCAGTGCAGTTTGGAAGCTAGCTTACAAGGCCTCAAAAATAGTCCAATATTGTTTGCTTTAAGATGTTTACTGACACTCTAGGTGAAATTGACTGATGAAAAAGGCAGATTAAAAAAAAATTGGTACGCTATAATTTATAGCTATGATGCTTCAGAAAAAAAATCCACCCATTGCCGAACCTAACTCTCATAGTCATAGTCAAGATATCATAGTTATTATTATGGTTATTTGGATTGTTATTATTAAAACCTGAATTACAGAAAAAAATGTCAGATTCAGAATCAGGGCAAAAAAAAAAACAAACATCAAAATGTTTACTTGCATCTGAAGTAGTAAAACAAGTTTTGACCAGTGTTATAGGTTTTTTTATTTACCGTATTTTCACGACTATTCGACGCACCCTACGGTTGGGCGCAGTCTCATTAATGGGTGACATTTCTGTATTTTACACATAGACAAACCGCACTGTCTTAATGGGCGCAGTTTTACAGTGGTAAAACATACGCCAGCTTAAACATATGGCATGCATGCGCGCACGCTAACACGTTAGCTTGAAGCATACAGTAGCATGCCAAGACATACAGATACAAGCTAAAAACACGTTTTCAAAAAGGCAACGAAAGCAGAACTGAGTTCGGGTGTATTTTATTTAGCCATCGTATAATGTTCACGTTTTTCGATCCTCATCCTCTGTATCCGAAGTAGAGGACTGCACATCCCAGTCGTCATTGAACGCATCACATGCTAAAGTGTGAGTTGCTACGCATTGCCGAGCGGAAAGAAGGAGCAGCAACAGCAAAGTCAACATTTCTCTCGTGTGAAGCTTTCCCACATTTGAAAGTAAAGAACAGAGCGAAACATAGTGGCAGCGCGCGTGTGTGTGTAGAAAGAATTGAACAATTGTGCAAGTACCGTAATCCATCAAAAATGCTGCGTTCCCACTCGTTGTTGCGTATTGTGGCTTAACTCGCCCAGCGCTGCCTCTCACTCTTTGTAAAGTTGTTTGCCATCGATCATCCATTGTTCCCATGCCGTTCGCAACTTTACTTTGAACGCCCGGTTGATGCCGATGTCCAGCGGTTGGAGTTCTTTAGTCAAGCCTCCGGGAATAACGGCAAGCTCAGAGTTCACTGGCTTGACTTGGTTTTTCACCGCTGCTGTGAGATGGGCACACATTCCAAAAGCATAACCGATGACTTGAAGTTTGAACTGAGCTTCGTAGGCGTGTCTCTTTGTCAAATTTATTTTCAGGGGTTCTTAGAAACCAAAACCGGAGTTGTTTTGCAACAATGCACATTGCCACCCTCTGTACAGGTGTTGGTACCTGCTTGCGGCGTCCCTTTAGCGCCCCCTAACACGCCCACCCTTCACCCATTGACGGACTGCTCCCCAGCATGCCTGTCCTCTCTCTCTCTCTTTCTCTCTCTCTCTCTCTCTCTCTCTCTCTCTCTCCCCCCCCCCCCCCCCCCCTCCATATATGTATATATACACGCCCACCTTTCCCTGATTGGCCGACTTCTTTCCCGCATGCCTGGCCACAGTCACTTCCGCCTTTTCTCTATATAAACAGCGTGTCTGCTGTCAGTCAGATTTTGGAACTCAGCGCATACAAAAGACGCTCCGCACCATAAGGCGTCCTGTCCATTTTGGAGAAAATTTAAGACTTTTAATGGTGCCTTATAGTCGTGAAAATACGGTATTTGTTTTTTTGTTTTTTTTATTGTAGACTTGGCCCAATTTTTTCCCACGGCCTTACAAAACACACTTCAGCTTAATCATATCACATTGCCCTATTTTGGTCAGCTGGCGACCATGCATGCATCATAGAAATGGATGTACCTTAATTTTGATGCAAGCGCACGTCTAGTCTAGCGTGTTTGGAGCTGTGGAGTGCCTCTCTGGGTATTCGAGCACCCCGAGTTGCCTTGCCCGTGACTGATCCGACGATATCGTAACAGAAAGTAGTGTGCGTTTGGTGTAAAAACGGCCGCATCCTCATTTTCGTGTTGGGACAATAGTTGGGTTCCATGTATTTGTGACCATGGTAGACGCGCAGTGCCTCACTGGGCATTACGCCGGTCTCCATCTTGAATGGTCACGTCATCCCAAACAAGTGACTAACACACGTTAAGCAGGTATATCGACGGCCCCTAGTGTGCAGAAAACGGTGCCATCTGTTCTTGGCAGCCATCCGTACCTGCAGCCAATGGCACAACATCAATGGCGCCTCCTTTGCCTTGAGCTTTTCACCCAGTTGTACCTGCGCAAAATACCAAATGAAAGAAAACTCCACCTCTGCGCACACTTAATCTGCACTATGCGCTATATTTGCACTCAACACTCCCCCTAAAAAGCGAATGGGGCCAAGGCGTGCACTGTAGGAACAGCAAACTACAGGGACAGCAGAGAGTGACTGATGTAATAATTACGTGACACAAACACTCAATCGTGAAATTCATTGCCAACACACATTGATTTTCTCCATTTGTTGTTGCAATTAAAATAGAGCTGCAATTCTAATGTGTGGGTCTTTCAGGAGCATTTGAGGACACGTCTTTTGCTTCTCTCGCGGAACTGGTGAGTGAAAACACACTGAAAGGAGTGAAGGAGATGGGCTTTGAACACATGACTGACATCCAGCACAAAAGCATTCGTCCTCTGCTGGAGGGAAGGTGGGTTTCCGATTCCTGGTCATTCACGTGTAACCATTTTGTAACGTAACCACTTTGTTGATTGTGTTTCTTTGTTTTGGTGGACAGAGATGTGCTGGCTGCTGCCAAGACAGGGAGTGGTAAAACCCTGGCCTTCCTAATCCCATCCCTAGAGCTCATCTACAAACTTAAGTTTATGCCCAGGAATGGTAATGACTGTTCACCTGATCCAATGATGAATATTGCACATTGTATGGATGTAGATTTTTGCGCAAGTTTTACTAATTGGACTTTGTCTGTTTTAATCACGGTACCGTAAATTGATTTTGTATGTTTGTTTCCTCTTTCTCTCAGGGACTGGTGTAGTGATTCTTTCTCCGACACGTGAGTTGGCAATGCAGACGTATGGTGTGCTGAAAGAACTGATGACCCACCACGTACACACATATGGCCTGATCATGGGAGGCAGCAACCGATCAGCGGAGGCCCAAAAGTTGGCCAATGGTGTCAACATCCTGGTGGCAACACCAGGCCGTCTGCTGGATCACCTCCAGGTGAGCTAGGATCTATCTGTAGGAGAATGTCGAGACAGCGATAGCCATCGTTAAAGGCTTTACACCCCCCCCCCCCCCCCCCCCGAAAAAACCCAAAACTGTACCAAAATAAGCACGAGACACGTGTGCACGACTAGTGCCGGAGTAAAACAAACAACAAAAAACGGCCATAGATTTGACTAGGTAGATGTGACATGCTCCTTTTCAGCTGCATGATTAAAAGCAAGCTGAATTTATGACCGGCCTTTCCAATTTCCTTTTCGCCCCTGGCAAGGTGGCCGTTTGCCTGTTCAAGTCCACTATCGGTCTATCTATGATAAGAGCCGGAAACACCTGATTCGTCTTTCTCTGTTGATGGCGCCAGCGCACCATTTAATGGCAATGTGTCGAATTGTGGCCAATTCATGACCTAACAGACTGAAGTGTACTGAGCAAAAGCGTGTTTTGAGGATACCGAACACAATTTTCTATGTTTATTTTGGTTCCCTTAAACCAAGGCCAATTCTATTTTAATCGGTAATTCACTAATTATAGATGTTTTAGTTTATTTGTAATCAAACTAAAAAAAAAATTAACATAAATAATAAAATCCATCCATCCATCCATTTTCCAATCCGCTTATCCTCACGCGGGTTGCGCGGCGTGCTGGAGCCTATCCCAGCTGTCTTCGGGCAGTGGGCGGGGTACTCCCTGAGCTAATTGGCAGCCAATCGCAGGACACACAGACAAACAACCATTCGCGCTCACAATCATACCTAGGGACAATTTCAAATGTTTCATTCACCTGCCATGGTGACCTGCCGACCCGGCGAGAACCTATGCAGGGTCAGGGAGAACATTCAAACTCCACACAGGGAGGCCGGAGCTGGAATGGAACAGATAAAAGACAATAAAGCAAACCTATCCAAAAGAAAAATACCATTATGAGTACTGGGCAGTAAAAGTCGTTTTAAAGGAACGCCATTCATTGATTATACATTTTAAGTGTGGTGTTTTAAAAAAAAAAAACACAAACTAATACACTTTTGCAGCACATGCGTTTCAATTGACCCTTGGTCTTTGGTTTAATTTACCTTATCGGGCTCTTTATTGCCATAAGACATCCATATATTTTATGGTTTTACTTACCTGATCGTCACTTAAGTGCTGTGCCGATGATCGGAGCCGGTGTTCACCTGAGCTAGCGCGTCATAGGGAACTCCTTTACCTCGCACCATCTATCCATCCAGAAGTGTTAAACCATGTTGGTTTGCACAGTAGTGTCTTCTGGCAGGTATTGCACTGAGGTGACTGGTCATTTAAATGAACCAAGTTGAGTTGCACTTTGGTTGGGCACAAGTGCACCATGGCATGTGCAACAAAAGTGCATGTTCGCACTTGGCGTGTTTCAATTATGTTTTTTTAAAATTATTTTTCTGTATGCGGCCCTTAAACGAAAAAGTTTGGACACCCCTGCGAGGTCAGCAGCACCCATCTCCACTGTACAGTGGAGATGGGTAACGGTGCTCTGCTTTCCTCTCCTGAGACACCGGATGGTCTATACCAGTGGTGTTAAACATACGGCCCGCGGGCTGGAACCGGCTCACGAGGAGGTTCAACCAGGCCCCCAGGATAATTTAAAAGTGAAAAAATGGAGTATCCGCTACGGGGCACACTGTTTTGATCAGATTCGACGACAACATTATTTTGATCAGAGAAGAAGACGACAGCAGCCTCAGTCCGTCACTCACTCAACACAGCAGACACTATCAATAGCATTTACACATTTAATAGCACCCTCCTTAGTTTGTCAATTGTAGGCAGGGATTACATTTAGATTTTATATGCACGTGTAAATGGTTTAAACTTCCTTTCTTCATAAATATTAAAGTGCATTACTATATTTTTCAGTACCACTTGTTAAAGTTTGTACAATCAGTGGGATCAGTTGCAATGCATATATGTGAATGATAAAAGTAAATTGCACATTTGTCAAAGGAAATGTAAGGTGCTTCATGAAATGTTTTGTAAAATATACGTTCATTAAATTTCAACATTTTTCAAATGTTCTTGTGCTTCTTTAGACCAATAAAAGGAAAGCCATGTCATGTTGGTTATTTATAGCAAAGTGTGGTATAATTTTAATGGTCCGGCCCACTTGACATCTACCGAGGCCGCATGTGGCCCACCATGTGAAATGAGTTTGACACTCCTGGTCTATATGAATAACGAAATAAATAAATGTACACACCTAAAAAATCTTACCAAATTCTAGCCTTTGTAATTTGAAAATTACCTTCAACTACCATACTGATGTCAAATTTGAATTTGATTAATGATTTAGCCCAAGTCTTCAGTGTTCGTTGTTGTCTTCAGTGAAAACAGTTCTTATAAGCAGGCTAAAAGCAGCAAACAGTAGGAAAAATCACACACATTTATGTGGGGACAAAAAAAATTAAATTACCATGGCCTAATTTGAATAAGTGATTGGTAACAACACGGCTGTCTTTTCGTGCTTGTAGCAGAGGCACACTTTCAAATGGTTTGGTTGGACAGAGATGACACCTCGCCTGGATTTAACAAACCTTCAAACTTACCTTGCAAATGCCATGGTGATGAATCGCAATTCCATGTTGCCGCATTTCTATTTAACTTGTCCACTTTTTGGGGTTTTGAACTGTTGCTTGAGACTGGATGTATCTTTTCCTTTTTCATTCCTTGTTATCCTTTCCGTGTATCCTTAGAACACGCCCGGCTTCATGTTCAAGAACTTGCAGTGTTTGATTATTGATGAAGCTGATCGCATCTTGGAGGTGGGCTTTGAGGAGGAACTGAAGCAGATCATAAAGCTTCTGCCCAGTAAGCTTTTTTTTTTGTGGTCTTTCGGAAAACGTGGTGACTTCTGTCTATGGTATTGTTTTTCATTAGTCTTGTCAGTTTTTCTAACATTGTATAGCAATGTAACGTGTATTTATCAATGGGACATTCAAATTAAAATTCAAGTAAATAAGTGTCGGTGCATCTTTTCTTCAGAGAAAAGACAGACCATGCTGTTTTCAGCAACCCAGACTCGGAAGGTGGAGGACTTGGCTCGTATTTCTCTGAAGAAAGAGCCTCTCTATGTTGGAGTGGATGACAACAAGGACACGGCCACCGTCGATGGTTTGGAACAGGTATGTTGGTGGCGCGACAGATTCACTGACGTGGCTGGGCTCCGTCTTCATAAGTGTCCCCTTGACCGCAGGGCTACGTAGTGTGTCCGTCGGAGAAGCGCTTCTTGTTGCTCTTCACCTTCCTGAAGAAGAACCGCAAGAAGAAGCTCATGGTCTTCTTCTCCTCCTGCATGTCTGTAAAATTCCACTACGAGCTCCTCAACTACATTGACCTCCCTGTAATGGCCATCCATGTAAGCCGTGACCTACGACATGACCGAGCGCTCCCACTTGGCATCATCTGCCGTAGCCGATCTGTCATTGTCACTTTCTCCACTGCTCAGGGCAAGCAGAAGCAGACCAAACGCACCACCACCTTCTTCCAGTTCTGCAACGCAGATTCGGGCATTTTGCTCTGTACCGACGTAGCAGCTCGAGGGCTGGACATCCCAGAGGTGGACTGGATCGTCCAATACGACCCCCCAGATGACCCCAAGGTCTCATGATGACTATGACACTCTATTTAGGTTTCTTCTGCAATCTCACCCCAGTGTATGTGTTTAAATGTGCGAAGTTTTTTGTAAAGGCTTTCTCCCAAACAATGCCTTAAAGCACAGGTGTCAAACTCATGGCCCGCGGGCCGGATCTGTCCCGCCACATCATTTTCTGTGGCCCGCGAAAGCAAATCAAAGATGTCAACTACTATGATGATTGCTAAAATCTGTACCAAGATTTCAACTTATCATATGTAATAAATAAGCGCGATATTGTAAACGTTTTCTTGTTGCCAAAACCCCTCATTACACCAATTTAACAATCGCTAAGTGAACCATTATTCTGGACTTCTTTATATGTTTTCAGCCATAACGGCCCTCCAAGGGAAATGGTGTACAATGTAGCCTGCGACAAAAATGAGTTTGACACCCCTGCCTTACAGAATGGACTTGTCTTTCCTAAGAGTTCAGTGCAAATGAGGATATACAGAAAAGTGTTCCATGAAAAAATAAAACACCCTCATTGAATGCCGTACACACAGCTAGAATAAGCCTTTGGGGGTGGAGGGAGGGGTCCACGTACATGAAATGAGACTTTTGTATATTGGCCATCTCAACTCAACAAACACACATCATTGGTGATTCTGTGTAGTGCTGGAGGGGGCAGCTTCAAAATGTTTTCCTTTCGAATCCCCCCAACCATCTGCATACTTAAAGTAACGTCCCACCCACAGGAATACATCCACAGAGTGGGCAGAACAGCTCGAGGCATCAATGGCAGAGGGCACGCACTCCTGATCCTGAGACCAGAGGAGCTTGGATTCCTGCGCTTCCTCAAGCAAGCCAAGGTATATGTTCCCAACTGCCTGATGGCCTCCATGTTCGTGACACTTCATGACAGTCGGCTAAAAACAAAGCGCGCTGTGTTCTCCAGGTCCCACTGAGTGAGTTTGAGTTTTCCTGGAGTAAAATCTCAGATATCCAGTCCCAGGTAAGAAATCTAGTGCTTTGGGTACATGAGATGTCATGTTCTGACGTCATTTAAAATTGTCTTTCTTAGTTGGAGAAACTGATTGAGAAGAACTACTATCTTCACAAGTCCGCCCAAGAGGCCTACAAGTCTTATGTGCGAGCTTACGACTCTCACTCGCTCAAGCAAATCTACAGCGTTAACACTCTGAACCTCCTTATGGTGGCGTTGTCGTTCGGGTTCAAAGTCCCACCCTACGTCGATCTCAGTATCCTTTTTGCGTCATATCACATGGGTCAAATGTATCACAAATTGAGAATTCTGTCCTAATCTTGAATCGTTTCCACATTTGCAGACCTACTTTTATGACACTTTGATTGCGCCACTGCGGCCTTGAGCAAAAAAGCAGAGCAATGTGAAATAGTTCAACCACCTTTTTTCCTTAACCCCGCTCTTTTCCTCAGACGTCCACGGCAGTAAAGGCGCAAAGCTGCAAAAGCGAGGCGGCGGCGGTGGTTTTGGGTACCAGAAATCCAAGAATGTGCACAAGGCCAAAATCTTTAAGCACATCAACAAAGGATTTAATGACAAACGGCAGTTCTCTCGTTAATCAGATGATTGGAATCTCTGAAATGGTTCCTTGTCGGAGCGTCATCAAAAATGGCGCTCTTATGTCATCATGGGGAAAGTCCTGTTTTCGACATACCGGTAATTTGTAGGAATTGTATTTTGTTGCAATTTCCTGGATATTTTATATATAGCTCTGCAGAATTCCATGCTTGTGTGATGACATAAATTTGTTCCCAAAGCTAAGAATGTGCATTTGATAGAAATATTAAATTTCAAGTGAAATTGCATTTTGAAAATGAATTTATTCATTGTGCTTTTTTGATTGAGATCATTACATCCATAAGACGCAATTGGTGACAAAAGTTTTCATGACAGGAATCTGTAAATTCCATCAGATTATTAAGAGCAGTTCTTGTCAATCTAATTGCACAGGGAAACAAAGTTATATACAGTACTCAACAAACTGTAGTGTTTCATATGCATCAGTCACCGCAATATTTTTAAATAACACTGATCAACATGATTAGTTCATAAATTGTGACATCTGCGTCTTCGTGAGTCATAAATACTTGAGATAAATGAAACGATACATTTTAACACCGGATAGAAATGGCATTGTATTCATTTTCCATTCATTCTTCTCAATAATCATTCCTTATTAAAATATAGATGAATACACGTTTGCTTCAACTGCTCAGTTGCTACCCCTCTTGCAATTCATAAACTCATGACAACAAATCCCCCAAAAGTGACAACCACGAGCCAAACTCATTCCAAACCCCCCACGCCCAAAACCGTGCCTATAAAATGTATATTGGTTGAAGTGTTCCCTTTTTCCAAATAAAAGAGAAACATGTTCTCATTGCTCCACCGCTTCCACTCTACATTCCAACTTGGATCTGTGCGATAAGAGTAATGTGGCAGCTCCGAGGTGGCCGCATCCATGTAGAATTTGTGCCAGATTTCGGTTACTGTTGGCTCCCTGGGGGTTAAAGCAAAAGGAAATGGAAGATAAAGGAAAGCAACAATGATGGACAATGCAAGTACAGTGAAACTCCTTTACACCGAAACCTACAGGGGTGAAAATCCCCCTAGTGTGAAAAAATCTTCATGCATTAACACCATTCACACTTTCCTGCCCCCCATACAACGAAAAAAAAACCCTGTTGCGTTATACGAAATCTGTTTCTCTGCGCTTGCCTCGACGAGATTCAACGACCTCTACTGTTTCATTCGGAAACGGCAATAGCATCCACCACACTGGTTTACACATGTGCAGTAGTCCAGGAAGTATTTGTTATTGTTAGTTTCAGTTGCATTGCTAAAATGACTACAAAACCGACCTTTGGATGTCAAGCAGCTAAGACAAGAAGAGCTCTGACGTTGGAAGAGAGCGTAAAAGTGATCAAAATGAAAGACATCCAAGAAATTGATGCAAGTGAAAGTGAATGCTGATCGTAAATTTAGACATTTCTTTCCCTTTTTTTCTTTCTACCCTGACTATATGAAGTGTCAAATAAGTGTATGCTCATACGTATGCACTGTTGGAATAAAAATAAAGAGTACACGTACATTTGTGTGTGCGTGTTCACATATGTGTGTGTTTATATCTGAGATTAAATTGGCTACAGTGAAAAAACCCCTGTTGTGAAAAATTTCTTGCTGAAAACGTGATTTCGTTGTAAGAGTTTCACTGTACAAAACATTTTGATATAGCGCTTTCACATTTCACAACAGCTGCAGCTATAACAAAGCGTCTTACAGAACAGTTAACACAAAATAACAAAATATAACAACACATAAGACACGTACAGTCATGCATTCTTAACCACTTTTTCTGCATACGCTTTGTTGTTTGAAGCAGTTATAGATGAAAGAGAGATTGAAGGTCTTTCGAATCGAATACTTTCGACAGTGGATCAGATATGTCATGCTCAAAATGCGCACACGTCTGCTACAAGCTTAAGTCTGAAAGTACACTAGAAGCAGTAGCGTCCATTGATGGAAAAAAAAAAGATTGGAAAGGACTTGGAATCTGGCATGAGAAAAGAACACACAGATGTGCCACAGTATTCTGTCATCCTGCAAGACACATCAGTCTGGATCTCTGCAGGTTTGTGACATGTTCTTTCGAATAACTTTCACAATCGGTGCGGTGGTTGGGAGCATCAGATTCATTTTGGTTGTTGCGCTGTGGTGTGAGAAGACTTAAGATCCTGCTAACACCCAAACCTGATGGCCCGAAGAATAACAAGAAAAGCAGCAGCAAATGCCAGACCTTAGGGGTCCAGTCTGGTTGGGGGCAGTGGAGGAGCGAGCCCTCAGGGGATGCTGTTCACCTTCGCCAAGCCTGGCAGGAAGAGTGCACATTCAAGATGAAGTGTCGAGAATCAGAAAGAGTCACTCTTCTGGTCCTCATCCAGGACAGAAGATATCATACCATTGTCCCCGCAGCCTGACTCTGTAGTCTCCCAATTCATGGATCGTTGCACAGCCTTCTTCCAGCGAGCGAAGCGGAACTCACTCTCTTTGAGAGGAGTGCACATGTAGGGTGAGCTACTTCTTGCATAATTGTTGAGAGGTTTTTATTCATGGTTTTTCTTTCTTACCATCGGAGTTGATCTGAGGCTCGTATTTTTCAGAAGTAATACGAGGAAGGTCACTGGGGCTCAGGCTCCACACCTTCACCCCCTCTGCGGCCCCTGCTGCCATGGCAGCGCCGAGAGCTGTCGTCTCTGACATGGAGGGTTTCACTGGAAAATCAAGGGAACAAGCACACACAAAAAGCTGTTACGCAGCAACCGGACTTTGTTAAGTATCTCAATGATCCTGTTTTGCAAAGCAGTGAGCTGGCATTTATAAAAGACAAAGGGGAGTGGCGGCGAACACGGTTTCTGGCAATTGTGAGTGTCCAGGTGTACTAATTTTGTTTTGGAACTGTGGGAAGCTGCTGGAGTATGAAGCTGTTCTCTTGCCTGATGTTTCTGTGTCATAAACAAATCAGGTGAAACTAAAGATGTGCAAGTGACAATCTGAAGTGGTCACCAACTGTTCTTTAATTGGGCATTTGCCAGCAAAGCAGTGCGCATACACCCATTAAATCTATATATTTCTATATATATGTACACACACACACACACACGCACACACACACACACACACACACACACACACACACACACACACACACACACACACACAAACACACACACACACACACACACACACACACACACACACACACACACACACACACACACACACACACACACATGCACAGGCAAAATTGACCATGGACAGAATGTTTTTATTTCTCTACCATAAGCCATCTTGAAAGCCATTTTAGACAAATTGGTCGTACAGTACTGACCTTACAACCCCAGCAGCCCAGTACGTCCACACCCAGCATATTTACTTCCAATATCGCCTGAGAGCAGCTACCAGCATAGCTGTTCCAATAATCGTTTTGCATTATCAAAGAAATTCATCACAAACCATCAGAAAACACTACTGTACTGGGAAGCTCATCTGCATGACATCATTTTCAGTCAACATCAAGTGGCACATTGGCCGCCCCAAATATGAATAAAAACGGCCAGATTTTTCATGCTTAATAATTCATATTCCACAAACGCAATCTTAATCAGAAGACCATGTTTACACTTGGGGCGCCACGTAGAACATACTATTGCTTAGATTATTATTTTTTTAACTTGAGAACACTCTTCTTTCTCTGCGGTTTCCAAATTTATAGTACATTTTATTTGCACTGGTTTAGAGGTATATACTAGTTTAGAGGTATATACTATACCTCTAAACCAGGGGTGGCCAACCAGTCAGAGATTAAGAGCCTTTTTTTTAGTGTGTTACTGCAAACAGTATCTTACATCTTACACATGAGCATCCCGTTGGGTGCTCAATCATGCACTCGCGCACATATGCACGCACGCCACGATGAGCAACAGCCGGCCGGAATGGCCCGAACATGAAGAAGGCTAAAGACACAAACACACAAATCTTTTTTTTCATCCTCCCATCCCTTGCGGTCAACTTGGGACCAGTCCGCTGGCTCCCGGTCGATTGCGATTGACGTATTGGGCACCGCTGCCTGAAAATCAGAAGTAATTTGCTGACTAGCTCAGCGCCGTTGTTTGCGCATGAGTGGTGATTCAGTCAACTGATTGGTCTATGTCAATCAAGTAACGGGATTGATGATAGGCTGACATAGTACGTTCTGCGTATTTAAGATAAGAAAACCTTTATTAGTCTCGCAATAGAGAAATTCCCAAATCACAGCACCTAAGTTATGAAAGGAAGAAGTAGAACAACAAAATATAGGAGCTGCTGGAAAGGCAGCCACTCTCGCGGCGCCATTTTTAGCGCCTTTGTTTGAATGGCAGCGACACTGCCGAGGTGTTTTCGACGCTTGTCGTGTGAAAACCCGGGAGCCGCATTGAACCAGCCAAAGAGGGTTTGGCCACCCCTGCTCTAAACCTATAATCATAAATATCCATCTATCCATCTGTTTGTTTTTTTTTTATCCTCATGCTCGCGGGAGTTCTGTAGCCTACTGCAGCTGTCTTTGGGCAGGAGGCGGGGGACACCCTGAACCGGTTGACAGCCTATCGCAGGGCACACAGAGACGAACCACCATCCGCGCTCACACTCACACCTAGGGACAATTTTGAGTATTCCATTAACCTGCCACACATGTTTTTGGCATGTGGGAGGAAACCGTAGTACCACCGTAGTAGAAAACCCACACAGGCCCACGGAGAACATGCAAACTCCACACAGGAAGGCCGGAGCCAGGATCGAACCCACGACCTCTGCACCATGAGGCCGACGCGATCATCATAAATATTTGTTTTTAAAAACGTTTCATTTTGTCCACTTGGAATATTTCAAGTTAATTTTGTTCACAAGATTTTTGTAAAAACTTTGGAGGATCTTTGTAAATTTCAGGGAAGACATACCGACAGACACGCCAAGGATGTCGGCTTGCAGCTGCATCAGCAACCTGTTAGCCGTCATGCCTCCGTCCACCTGCAGCTGCACCAGAGGGACGCCACTGTCCTTGTTCATTGCATCCACAATCTGATACACAAGCATGTCATACAATTAGTCCAGGCCTATTAAGAACTTTCACAATTCACCAGAATCTTGTTATGGGTACAAAACATTGATAAGATGGCCTGTTTTTGTGATTTGTAATTCTTATTTTGAAACTTGTCACTCTGCGTCATGGACAGCCTATCTGCTATAGTGACAAAAGGGTTGGCCGTGGGGTGTTGCCAAGGTGGGCACGTGCAACCTAATAAAACTTTAGATAAGGATATTATATTGTCTACGTCCTCGAACCACATGACATATCGGTAGCTTTGAAATGTTCAATGCTGTCCCTGAGAACTCACAGCCTTTTGTTCCTTGAAGGCTCGGTAACGACACGTCAGATGTTGTAGTATGGATTGAAATTAGGCCAAATAAAAGCATACTACACTTTGTTTGCTTTTAAGACATTTTTGAAAAGAATAAACACGATATTATAATTATCACGCCACCAATGGAATGGTTTGGGCTGCTGAGAGGTCTGGTTGTTTTGGTCATGTACTTTTGTTTTGGTTTTGTATCAATTTCTATTCGGATACAACTTGCTTTCAATATATCATACAATCTAGCATATTATGAAAAGAATAATTTAGAGGCTAAAGGTTCTGTTGTGGATCTGGCTTATCAGTCATACAAAACAATTCAATACACCTTTATGAAGTGCTTTTACAACAGCTGCAGCTGTCGGTGAGAAAGTCCAAAAAAAGCTTATTACTACCTCTCTGGTTTGGAAGCAAACGGCCTCGAGCGCAGCAAAAGCCAAATGGCTCCTGTTGGTGAACTGTGTGAGGCCACATATGATGCTGCAAAAGACAAAAAGGGGGATCAACCCAATTACAGCGATGCTGCCCCAGACCGATTTGTATGTTTGAAAAAGAAGGCCGAACAAAAACAATGAAGCGTTCTTTTCCTTAGAATTGAGGGTCACATCACAGTAAGCAGCGCATATCTCACCCTCGTGCACTGGGCTCCCAATAAGGGGCATAGAGCCCGGAGAAAGCAGGCACGAAATAACAGCCATAAGATGTCCCTGCTGAGGCTGCTAATTTCTCTGAAATGAGGGTGAGAGAAAATATTCGATGTAACGGGATGTTGTTGTTACGTATAAGAAAAAAAATAAAACAATCGCTGGCAAACAAGGAGCTCAAACAAAGAACATTTATTGTGCTTGGTTGATTTTCAAGCAACGTACCAATCTCCGCGGAGGACTGCACGATGCCCATATTGTCCTTGAGCCATCGAACTACTGCCCCAGCAATGGCCACTGAGCCCTGTCAGAAAGACTGAAACCAGTCAAACGAGTTGGAACTATATGGAATACATGAGCATCGGCATTCAAAACACTCACAAACCTCGAGTGCATAGCAAGGAGGCTGATCTGGTCCCATTTTGTAGGCAACTGTGGTCAGCAGGCCGTGCTCAGACATCACAGGCTGGCGAAATTTTAAAAAAATAAAATAAACGTTAACTACCGGTACACAAACACAGAATAGGAATGACGACTGTATCGTTAGGTTGTGTTCTGTTCATCACATACCTTGGTCCCTGTATTTCTGAGCATGAAGCAACCCGTCCCATACCTTTACTTGACAATAAAAAAAAAAAAAAAAAGATCCAATGAGACAGCAACAATTGCAACACACAGTCGAAGATCAAGACAATTTGGGCGTGATGTACTGCACGTGTTTTTGGTCTGGCCGTCCTTGAAGCACATCTGACCAACCAGGGCTGCTGACTGGTCACCAAGACACTGATAAAAAAACATTGTCAACATTATAATAATAATAATAATACATTTTATTTATAAGCGCCTTTCAAGACACCCAAGGACACTTATTAGCATCGTCTGGTCCACATTTTGCGGCACGTACAGCATAAAATAGGACAATCGTTCACATTCACACTGTCAGTGATTCTGCAATGAATCTGCTAATCGTGTTGTTACAGAGGTGGGTAGAGTAGCTAAAATTGTAGTTGCTTAACAATAAGATGACTCAAGTAAAAGTAAAGGGCAGACCATTAAAGAATGACTTGAGTATGTATTCAGTACCACTTAAAAAAATCTTCAAGTGCCTAGTCCTAGTACAGTGTATGATGAGTAAGTTAAAAGTGCATTATGTAGAATTTAACGATATCTAGTGGTAAAGCAATACTCTGCAAAGACTTCGGCTTGAAAAGCGCAAATTTTGAAGCATGCACACGAAGGTATGTTACATATACAGCACAGTTGACAATAAAGTTTATCCAAATCCAAAATCCAAAAAAGGTGGCTCAATTAGGCCACACTTCGTAGGACTAAGACTAATTTATTCAGAAGAATTCAAAAAATGTCATCCAAAACAACTTCTATGATGTCTTCAAGTGAGTAGTAAGTGCATTGTATATGATACACGCGTTGTTTTAATCATGTTAAGGGTCTATGTTCGCTAAGTTTGTCTCCTTCGGGTATCCGTAGCTGAAAGATTGTGGCAAAACATGGCAGCCTACTCTTGGGGAGGTGCGCCCTAAGTAATATAATTAGTGATTATTTCACCTTTTAAAATTACATTTTAAAAATTATGTTGGTGTGTTGGAACATATATTTTTCATATTAGTGAAATTAAAGTGGGTTTTTGAAATAACGAAGAGTGACAAATCAACACATTTTTACACATTGTTCCTTTAAGATTTTTTTTTCAATGAGGGCCTCAAACGAGCAAAAATATAAAATTAGAATGAATAAATTTTGATTTCCAAATTGTATCACTTTAATTGAAACAAGAATACAACTTAAGTACTTGTGAAAATATAATTCAAGTGAAATTCAGCCACAAGTCAAACTTTCAAAATGAACCGTTGGTTACACTCATGAAAGTTCAAAACGGAGTTCTTGTAGGCTGAAACGCGGACAATGTGTTGCAGACGAGCTGAAGGTGCATGACACAAGTGTAGTTGTTTTGTGGGTAGTCTGTATGATAACCATAGATCAGGCATGTCCAGCTCCGGGCCAAGAGGGCCACTGTCCTGCCTGTTTTCCATCTCTCCCTGCTGCAACACACCTGATTCAGATGAGCAGCTCCTCAGCCAGCTCTGAAGCAGCATTTGAATGATCCTGATGATTTGAATCAGGTGCGTTGCTCCTTGGAGAGCTGGAAAACAGGCAGGACAGCGGCCCTTGAGGACCGACTTTGGACAACCCTGCCATAGATTGAATGTTCCAGCCATGGGAGTTCTTCATCTTCTGCTTAAAGTTAAACGCCTATATTTGCTCCGTTGTTTCTGCAACGCTTCATGTTCATGAGTCACTTTGAAAATTGGTTCTCTGTGGGGCCACAGTGTGTGGCTCTGTGGTCATGCAACTGACTGTCGCAATGTTGTTGACGAAACAGAATCTTATGACAGTGCCTAGGGCATAATTCACTTTGACAAACCAAAACAAGTAAAAGTACAATTCACCCAAGAAGTAAGTGTACCGGCGTAAATGTGTTTTACTACCCACCTTTCTATAATTGGGGACAGTGAATCAGACGAAAGAAGTGATTCTCGACTGCTGTTGCTTTGTGACTCAAATTTTTCATATCGCCATTAAGTCACTACTCACATTTTTATTTAC
This sequence comes from Hippocampus zosterae, assembly GCF_025434085.1. NCBI lineage: Eukaryota > Metazoa > Chordata > Actinopteri > Syngnathiformes > Syngnathidae > Hippocampus > Hippocampus zosterae. Next base: position 20,549,708 of record NC_067462.1, on the reverse strand, counting down.
CCCTTTTAGGGACTGTGGTTACAGCTACAGTGGACAGCTTATCATGTTATCATCGTACAGGGTGCATGAAAGGGTTAAGTTAAGAACATGTATTATTTTTTTTTAAAACAGACTTACCGGTAGCTGTTATCAACATGTATACCATACAAACCCCAATTGAACTTTGCACCAGTCCATTGCTGCTTATTTCAGCAAGACAGCTAAGTCACATTTAGCATGTGTTACAACAGCATGGCTTTGTCATAAAAGAGTGCCGGGACTAGACTGGCCTTGTTTGCAGTCCAGACCTGTCTCCCATTGAAATTGTATGGTGCATTATGAAGTGCAAAATACAACAACTGAGACCCCAGACTGATGAGCAACTGAAGTTGCGCATCCAGCAAGAATGGGAAAATATTCCACCTACAAATATTCAACAATTACGGTCAGTTCCCCAAAACTTATTTAGTGTCGTTAAAAGGAAAGGTGATGTAAGACACTGGTAGGCATGCCCCGTCCCAGTTTTTTTTTCGAACATGTTGCAGCCGTGTAATTCAAAATGAGAGAAATTTTGAAACAAAACAAAAAAACTGCGAAGTTCATAACTACATTATGCTTACATGTTCAAAACGCCTTTCACATCATCCTGTTAAGAAACTCAAGATTAACATGACAGCTGCAAGTGTATCAATACATAACAACGATAAAATGAAATAATAAAATGAAAATTACACAAAATACAGACACAAAATTTGAATAGCAACTTAATGGCAAAAGTCCCTTACTTAAGATGGCCCATGTATGAATAAATGTACCTTTCTGAGGCACGCTTGTTAAAATGTTGTTTTCCAAATGAAAGGTACACTGGGTCCTGAACTAGCGATGGAGTTCCACCCCTATAAAATTTGACATATGTCTCAAATGTGTCATAGTCTATCACTAGCCTACATGAAGCCAGTAATAAAGTATGAATTAGAGTACCGGTAGATACAAAATGTGTACGAGAATCCAAGAACATATAACAATCCCCCCAAAAAAGTTGTATCAATAATTAACAGTAGGCACCATCATAGTGCAAGGACCACTGTAATTTTTTGCTCCCAACCATGGTTAATCCCACTTTTGGGTCTCCATCCAACAGTTGAGAATCGCTGCAGTCAAGCACAAAAAAAGTCCACATTCTTACTAACGACATGACATTTGGAAGTTTTTACCCCAGAGATTGGAATTCCTTCAAGGATGGTTGTTCTCTGGTGAGAGGACATGAACAGACTTGTTAGCATTTTGCAGGCCGTTTATGGTACATGCATGTGATTTGAAAATAACGTAGGTATTTACATGTCTCACATTTGCATTTCAAATATCGTCTTGTATAGGCAACTTGGTTTTGAAGTTTACATCCACTCCTAACAGACATGAAAGTCATACTCACTCTGGGCGAAATTACCTATTTCAGAGGTCCCCAACCCCCTGGTCGTGGACCGGTACCAGTCCGTGGGTCATTTGGTACCGGGCCACACAGAAAGAATACATAACTTACATTACTTCTGTTTTATGCATTTCGGAATCTGAAAGATATTGTATTTTGAAAAATTACCGGATTCTCTGTTACATACGTCTACAATATGTCACTCTTGACGCAGGTGAAGGTGCGCTTCCAACAATATACTGTGTCTGTCTCCAATTCAATGGTCTCCAATTCAATGGTTGTGTATGATTTTGATTGTTAGATTTTTAATTACATTTTTATTTATTATTGCTTTTGTCAGATTTAAGATATTTTTTTAATTTTTATTTACCGGTATTTTTTTTTTTTTAATGTGACCAGTGTGACCGCACCCCCTTTCATTAACAGAATGTTGCCAACAATTTGGTCAACACTGCATGCACCAAAGACACAATCCAATTTTAAAATCACTGCGAAAAGCATTGGGATATAGACGTTTAACTTATCCAAAAGCTCTTCCCGTTTAATTTCGTTCTGATCATAAAAATGCTGGCGGAAGATTACTGAAGCAGAAGCATCACCGAGTGCAAAACACCAATCAGTATATTCTTTGTTTGTTTCCGAACAAGAGTACTAGATGATGTCATCTACTGCGAGTGTGAAACAGCCTTATTGACGCCCAAAAATAGTACAGTGAAACTCCTCTACAACGAAACATTGGCAAAAAATACCCCCTAGTGTGAAAAAATGTTCATGCATGAAAGCCATTCCCACTTTTCTGCTCCCCCTACAACGAAAAGTCCTCCTGTTTCGTTATACGAAATCTTCTCTGCTCTTGCCTCGCAACAAGATTGACTAGAACGAAAACAAGCCTTCCGCAAAAGTCTAATCCAACCTCAGCATGCCACGCCGACCTCTACTGCTTCTTTCGGAAACGGCATCAACGACCACCACACTGGTTTACATTTACACATGCGCAATTGTCCAGGAAGTATTTGTTATTGTTGGTTTCAGACGCTGAATGAACGTTGCATTGCTAAAATGGCTATGAAACGGACCTTTGCAGTCCAAAGAGTTAAGAAAAGAAAACATTCACGCTTGAAGACAGGATAAAAGTAATAAAAATGAAAAATGAAAGATGTAGCAAGCAAAGGATTTTATGCAAGAAATTGATGTAAGTGAAAGTGAATGCTCAGCGTAAATTTCACAATTTCTTTCCCATTTTTTTCTTTCTACACTGTCGATATGAAGTGTCAAATAAGTGTATGCTCATCTTTATGCACTACGTATTGGAATAAAAATAAAGAATACACACATACGTTTTGTGTGTGTGTGTTTACATCTGAGATAAAATTTACGACAGTGAAAAGCCCCCTGTTGTGAAAAATTTCTTGCTGCAAACATGATTTCATTGTAGAGGAGTTTCACTGTACTTGATTGGAATATAAGCAAAGAAACAATTACTTAATGACTTTTTGTACTTGCATTAAATCAAATAATGCATTGAGGGTGGGATGGATTCCCGAGTGTGAGTGTTCGCTTGTTGATCAGTAAGAGGAACACACTATTTTACCTAACTTCAACTTTGCCTTCCAAATACTGAACCACCGCACATTTATGAATGAGCCGTTTCAATTCATGCTTCAGTGTGAAATCTTTTGAACAACAGAACTTACCATCCGGCCGTATATTTCAGAGGAGCTTTTGACTTTGGGGAGCAGTTCCATTGGAATATCAAAGTAACTAAAAGCAGCAAAACAGGAAATGTGGGTAAAGCTTTTGAGGGAAGAACCGGTAAGCAAGGTTGTACAGTACACGTTTCGACTTTTGTTTTTTAATGCACTGGTGCAGGGAAAAAGTTGTCAAGGTTTAAGAGGTCAAGGTTTGTATTGTTTGTCAGGAACTAGGAATGCAATTAATAACAAATTCGTTGGTTAATTGATTGCTTCAAATGTGTGGATTTTTTTTGTTCATTGTTTGTCTTAAGTCAATTCTGAATAAATATAATGCAATACGATGGCACTGATTCAATCCCAAATAATGAGCCCAAAATGTACAAAGATTGAGACAGCAATAATCTGATCAGTATGGAACTAGAATTGAAATACTTCTGTACTTCAGAACATTCAGAGAGAGGTTCTCTCATTACACACTGATAGTGTGAATCGACTGAGTTTGTCCAAACTAGACAAGCTTGCACATACCTTATTGTGTTACATAGCACGTTACAAGTGTGTATGCTCTCATGCTTACCTGCAGAGCTCATGATCCCAGTCCATGGTGTGAATGTTGAAGAGCATAGTGCGACTGGCATTCGAAACATCTGTGCAGTGGATTCCTCCCTTCCTACCGCCTGTCAGACACTGAGGAACCACAATAACACTGTACTTATAACGCGCAGCTTCACTTTTCTTATCCTGAGTCAATTTTGTACAAAAAGGCACCACTATGATATGATTCTAACACTGGGCCTAGTTCGCATTTTTGGCGTCATTTTGCTGTTTGTTCTGCTTCTGTGCGACTGACTGCAGATAGCATCTGTGTGTGTGTGTGTGTGGGGGGTGTCATACCCAGATGATCCAGGAGTCCACTGTGCCAAACATAGCACGCCCGCTTAGCACAGCCTGTTGCACCGTGTCCACGTTGTCCAGCAGCCAACGCAGCTTCACTGCGCTAAAGTAGGTGCTGATCGGGAGGCCCGTCTTGTGCTGTGTTGCCAGAAGATATTCAGAAATCAAAAACAATGTTTGAGAGGTGTAAATAAGACAAATTATAGCCTAGCATGACTAAACATGAAGGAAATGTTCAGAGAAAACAAATACTAGGCTCCTAGTTTGTCACACTTACCTTGAGGTGATTCTTGTTTTTGCCAGGTGCTTTGTTGATGAGTCTCTCCACCGTAGATTGGGTGCGCAGGTCGAGCCAAACTAAAGCGTGAAGAGAGAGAAAGTACGTGTCTGTGGTCCCTATAATTTTCCATGGATCAAAGCATTCACACAAGCTATAGTGTGCAACCCGCGTGTCGTTACTTCAACTGAAAGCAAAGTGGGAATGGTGTGGTGTCCAGTGCGTAGATCAAACTAGAGTGGAAATGTCATGCGTGTGAGTGGTGCGCTCCAGCGTCACTGTGTGCGCGGAGAGAGTGAGAACAGCGCGCAAATGCTCATGCGCACAGCTTCGAGGGAACATCGATCTGATGTCCGTAAGCGTTCGAATACACCATCAAAGAATTAAGCAGAAAGACAATGAGAATAGGGGCGGCCCGGTAGTCCAGTGGTTAGCACGTGGGCTTCACAGTGCAGAGGTACCGGGTTCGATTCCAGCTCCGGCCTTCCTGTGTGGAGTTTGCATGTTCTCCCCGGGCCTGCGTGGGTTTTCTCCGGGTGCTCCGGTTTCCTCCCACATTCCAAAAAATATGCATGGCAGGCTGATTGAACACTCTAAATTGTCCCTAGGTGTGAGTGTGAGCGTGGATGGTTGTTCGTCTATGTGTGCCCTGCGATTGGCTGGCAACCGATTCAGGGTGTCCCCCGCCTACTGCCCGGAGACGGCTGGGATGGGCTCCAGCACCCCCCGCCACCCTAGTGAGGATCAAGCGGTACGGAAGATGAATGAATGAATGAACAATGAGAATATACATACTGTGGATTTTCTACCGCAAACTAAAGCTCTTTCCAATCTTTTTTCTCATCCAATAGCAACAACATACTCGCCTCTGAGACTACGTCAGTGCCATATGGAAGAGTGGAAGCAAGCAAGATATTTGACACTCCATGATGCAACCTTGTGAGCCATTTTCAAGATGACATAATTTCCTTTCTAATTCAGAGCAAATCTTTTGGGGTAGGCAATGGTGTTTGCCATACAAACCAAAATAAGTTAAAATGTACAAATAAATGCTGATGATAAGATTGGTGATTTGTTTGTTGTTGCGTTTTGTGTGTTTAAATCCCCCGCAACCCACATCGTAACGTGCATTTGGATTTATACAAAGTGTCACACCAAAAAAAAGAATCTGTGCATTCAGTTGTCGGACAAAGTATTCTGACAAATGGGGTCATGATGTGAAAAATATGCTCCACGTTGAGAAGCAAATTTTCGATTTTTCTCCATTTGCGTTTTTTGTTTATCTGTCAACATCAACATTTAGGCTTTGAATTGATGCCATTTCTAACTGGTATGAGATGAGGTATCAAGATCAAGATGGTTATTGTTTGGGATTTTTCATTGTAGTTACTTTTTATTTTGGTTTGAAGTTTGTCTTTGAAATTCTGTTTGTTTGAATTAGTTTTTAGAACAGGTTGGTCTGTTTACATTCATTTGGAAAATTATTATTATCATCATTAATTTTAGTATTACTTTTATTTATTTATTTATTATATTTGCCGTATTTGTGGCATTCAACATTAAAAGGTAAACGTAAAGTACAATTCCCAAATTACTCTTCAACCTTTCTTTTGTATGGCCAGACTAAAATGCCAAAACAAATTACCGTATTTTCCGCACTATAGGGCACCACAAAAAGTCTTCCATTTTCTTAAAAGTTCACCGAGCGCCTTAAAATCCGGTGCGTCTTGTTTATGGTCATTATGGAATTATGTCGACCACAAGATGGCCCCTTGCTGCAGATATGCTTACAATGTTATAACTTGCTGTTGGTTCAGTGAACTGTGTCGCTGCTTTATTAAATATGTTTTTGTTGCGGCTCTGAAAAAAGGAGCACTGTGATGTTGTTTTTTTTTTTAAACAGTCTCAACAAATGCAGGTACATCTTTGTCCGTCTCCATGCCTTCTTCAGTTCGACTCGAGAGGCGTTCAAGACCGCCTCTGAAAAACATGAAACTAACGATTACTTCAATGAAACTACGAAAATTTATAATACATAAAAACTGAAAAGCAAGCAAGGATATCACAAAATAAATTCTATAGCCTCCCCTAAAGAATTTATATTGTGATTTCATCATTTGTGAATCCACAACAAAGGAATAATAACTATGACTGACATCGGATAGTTCTGTTTGAGCTATGATCAAGGAAATGCCAATGCATTTTTCGGAGGCGGTCATGAACACCTCTCGAGTTGAACGAAAGAAGAGAAGGCACGGAGACGGTCAAAGGCGCACCTGTATTTGTTGAAAAAAGGAGAACTGTGGTTTTATTTTATTTTTTAAACACAGACTTTATTAATGGTTTTCACAGTCTCAACAAATACAGGTACTGTACATCTTTCTCCGTCTTCGTGCCTTCTCTTCTTCCGTTCCACCTCTGAAAAACCTCTGAAAAACGTAAATTAATGATTACCTCAATGAAATTATGAAGAAAATCAAGTGAGGAAATCACAAAATAAATTCTGTAGGGGGGGATATATAATTTATTTTGTGATTTCCTCGCTTGATTTTCTGTTTTGATGCATTATTTTCCATTTTCGTAGTTTCATTTAAATAAAGGAACAGTGAATTTACGTTTTTCAGAGGTGGTCATGAACGCCTCTTGAGTTGAACGGAAGGAGCATAGCACCATCTAGTGGAGGCATTGTAGCTTGCACCTTATAATGTGATGCGTCCAATGTATGAAAGAAATTACAAAATAGCCATTCATTGAAGGTGCGCCTCATGATCCAGTGCGCCCTTTAGTGCGGAAAATACGGTAATCGCAAATCAACCCGAAAAGCTCTTCCATTAAATTGATTGATGAAGACAAAAAAGGACATTTTCAGATAATTATAGTTAGTTTTAGTTTCTGTTTGTTTTTCAAAAAGCACTCTCGTTTTTATGTCATTAATTGTTAATGAATTGTTGTTTTTTCAAGATGGCGCCCGAGTAGGCAGCCTTCGGCAAGTGCTCTTCAAGAACCTTGCTTTTTTCTTCTTTTTTTTGTTGTTTTTGTCTTTTTGTTTTGTCACGTGTTTGTTGTTTCATCGTGCGAACCTGAAATGGACTGTTTTCAGCGTTTTTTGGCCACGACATTCGTCAAAGGAGAAGTATCTGTGCTTGGTGGTTGCGCCTTCTCGGCAGCACGCCTATACAGCACAGATTTTGATTGGGAGGAATGTCGGCGCCATTGACTGTCGGTGCTGGACAGACCTGGGGAGCTTGTGTTTTTTTGCGCCTGTAATGGGCAGCATTTTTCACAACCCCGCTTTGTTCAGTGGAGATGTCGGCGCTGTTGGACAGTCGGCGTTGGTGCGGCTGGATGGATTGCTGCTTAAGTTGAGGATGAGGAGAGAGGAGCGTCGGCGCAGAGCGCCGATGCGTATTTGGAACCGAGAGTTGCCGCTTGGAATTGAAATGGATTTCCATGGGACAGGAGAAGTGAACCAATCTCTTTTTTCGTCAATGGATGCTACAGCTTCTTGTTGACTTTGAAACTTAGCTTGTAGCCGAAGTGTGCACATTTTGAGCATGATGTCTCTGATCCACTGGTTAAAGGACACTTTGATTCTCTCCTCTTTCATCTCAAACTGCTTCAACAACAACAAAGCGTGTGACGGAAAAGTGGTTATAGGACTGCACGACTGTCCGTGTTTTATGTTATGTTTATTATTTTATTTTATGTTCACTGTTTTGTTAAGCGCTTTGTTACAGCTGCCGCTGTTGTGAAAGCGCTATATAAATCAGCATGTATTATAATGTATTGTTAACGCTAATAACCTTGATTCAGAAACAGACCACAATCCAGTATAATACAGTTGTAATTACCGTATTTTCACGACTATTCGACGCATCGTACTAATGGCCGCAGTCTCAGTAATGCGTGACATTTCTGTATTTTACACATACACAGGACGCATCGTACGAATGGGCGCAGTTTTACAGTGGTAAAACATACGGCAGCTTAAACATACGGCATGCATGCGCGCACTCTAACACGTTAGCTTGAAGCATACGGTAGCACGCCAAGACATACAGATAAGATAAAAACACGTTTTAAAAAAGGCAACGAAAGCAGAACTGAGTTTGGGTGTATTTTATTTAGCCATCGTACAATGTTCTCGTGTTTTTCGATCAATCATCACCCAGAAATCCATCAAAGTCCTTATCCTCTGTATCAGAAGCAGAGGACTGCACATCTCAGTTGTCATTGAATGCATCACATGCTAGTGTGAGTTGCTACGCATTGCCGAGCGGAAAGAAGGAGTAGCAACAGCAAAGTCAACATTTCTCTCGTGTGAAGCTTTCCCACATTTGAAAGTAAAGAACAGAGCGAAACATGGTGGCAGCGCGTGTGTGTGTAGAAAGAATTGAACAATTGTGCAAGTACCGTAATCCATCAAAAACGCCGCGTTCCCTCTCGTTGTTGCGTATTGTGGCGTAACTCGCCAAGCGCTGCCTCTCACTCTTTGTAAAGTTGTGTTTGCCACCGATCATCCATTGTTCCCATGCCGTTTGCAACTTTACTTTGAACGCCCGGTTGATGCCAATGTCCAGCGGTTGGAGTTCTTTAGTCAAGCCTCCGGGAATAACGGCAAGCTCAGAGTTCATTTGCTTGACTTTTTTTTCACCGCTGCTGTGAGATGGGGACGCATGCCAAAAGCATAACCGGTGGCTTTAAGTTTGAACTGAGCTTCGTAGGCGTCTTTTTGTCGAATTTATTTTCAGGGGTTCTTAGAAACCAAAACCGGAGTTGTTTTGCAACAATGCACATTGCCACACTCTATACAAGTGTTGGTACTGGCTTGAGGCGTCCACTTACACGCCCACCCTTCACCATTGGCGGACTAGTTTGTCTGTCCTCTCTCTCCCTCTCTCGCGCTCTCTCCCTCTCCATATATGTATATATACACGCCCACCCTTCCCTGATTGGCCGACTTCTTTCATGCCTGGCCACCGTCACTTCCGCCTTTTCTCTATATAAACAGCGTGTCGGCTGTCAATCAGATTTTGGAACTCGGCGCATATAAAGGACGCTCCGCACCATAAGGCGTCCTGTCCATTTTGGAGAAAATTTAAGACTTTTAATGGCGCCTTATAGTCGTGAAAATATGGTACTAATAGGAACACAGCATAGGTTCTTGGGCCAGGTGAAGTTGTTTATGATGTCTTGTGTTTGGGGATCCATGAAGTAATGAGGATGTCAGACATACTATGCATACTCACCAATGGCATTATAGAGAGGTTCTCCAGTGACTTTGTCCCAAACCAGGGTTGTCTCCCTCTGATTGGTCACACCCACCGCTGAGAAAACAGCAAGAACATTGTAAAAAAACTCACCCACGTCTCATTATTTCTCAAAAAGTGGCTAATATTTATCCTCTACCGGGGAATGGTGTACAGTAGTGACGGCATTTTCGCCCACCTTTAATGTTGCCAATATCAATGTTGAGATGGCAAAGTTTTTCGCATGTTTTCTCTATACATTCGTAGACGGACTGTATGATTTCCCTGGGGTCCTCCTCTACCCACCTAATTAAAAGAATGCAAAAGAAGATGTCAAAACTGACCTTCAAATATTACTTTGTGATATACTGACATGATCTGTAACACCATCTGTAATAGGTCTGCACAATACAATTTATCAAAAACCATAATAGGGCACACAGAGAAAAACAACCATCTGTGCTCACACTCACACCTAGGGACAATTTAGAGTGTTTAGAGCTGTCAGTTTAGCGCATTGTGATTGGCATTAATTTAAATCAATTTTCACTTGATTAATTTTTTTATCGCGCGATTAACGCGGCAACAGTTCACGTCGGATGTTACATTGCTCTATAAATAAACCCGAAACAAAACAACAAGAGCGCTGCACAGGTCCACGCCATGTCTGCTTTGTTAACTCAAAATTAATTGCGATTACTCATAAATTTTTTATCGTTTCTGAATTTCCTTTTAGGACTGCTAAACATACAGGTAACTTTGGTATTGTCAGTGGACCAATCTGGCAACTTTTTAAAAGTAAACTTTCCATTCATAAACGCTTTAAGTGTCCATTTTCGGTGTCTCGCGCTGCCATGGCTGGCAAAACAGACATGGGCGTGGACTTCTGCAGCGCGCTTGTTGTTTTGTTTCCGGTTTATTTATAGAGCAATGTAAAATCCGCTGTGACGTGTGCCGCATTAATCTCGGGAGAAAAATTTAATCATGTTAAAATTCATTTAAATTAATGCCGATAATAACACGCTAAACTGACAGCTCTTATATATATATATATATATATATATATTATATATATATATATATATTATATATATATATATATATAGCGGCTGGATAGCTCAGTTGATAAGGCATCGGTTTGGCATACGGGAGACGGTGGTTCGAATCCCGCTTGGGGCAAAAATGAGCACATAACACCATCCAGTGTGGGTCCTTGGGCAAGATCCTTCACGCTAATGCCTACCTCATACAATGATGAGAGACAATAAAACGAATGACATGCCGGCTCAGACGTCGCCCGGCCAAACAAGGTCTGCGTCAGGTGCTGGGGAACCAGAGCACCTTGATGAAAAATGGGCTACTGGAGCAAAGCGGAGATGGGCGAGAGGCGATAACATGGCTCTGTTGGAATGCTACTACTCAAGCAACCCTAGTCAGAGGGGTTACATGCAGAGAATGTGGGCTGAATGGTTACTTCGAAACCCACAGTCACGGTTGACCGCGAAACAACTAGTAGCTCAGTGTTCCAACATCCACAAACGGCAACTGCTGTCACAACTTGAGATTGATGAGGTACAACGCAGGTTCCATGGTGAAGGGCCCCAGGCTGCCAGATCAGAGGAGGAGGTCATACAAGAGATTGGGAGGCAAGCCCCAATGAATGCAGATGATGAGATTGGGTGGCCAGCCCCAATGAATGAAATGCTGAGCGAGGCAGCAACTGACCTGAAAGCTAAGATCATGGCGAGAATGAAAGCTGGGCAACCTAGAAACCGATTACAACGGCTATGTGAAGTACCATCTGAAAGTCTCATAGAAAGTGTGAATGCAGCACTGAGGGCGATCCCTACCGTAACGATCACAGAAACCAATGAGCTGATATACGCTTCAGCATCAGTGATCCTGGAGACTCTGGGCTATAAGAGCAACCATGGAAGCCATGAGATACGTTACCCACCATGGAAAAGACGGTTGGAGGCTAAGATCAAGGCGGCCCGGAAAGATGTGAGTCAATTGACGGAGGCCCAGAGAGGTGTGATGAAAAGGCCGATACCCGAGAGGTACATCCAGATGACCATACCTGAAGCACTCGAAACTGCCAAACAAAGGCTCCAAGCCTTGTCCAGTCGCCTAAAGCGGTACACGAAAGAGAATGAGGCCAGACGAATAAACAGGCTGTTCGCAACACAACCTGCGAAAGTGTACGCTCAGTGGCAGGGTCCTAACAACAGAGCCGACCCACCAAGACTGGAAACTGAAAGGTACTGGAAAGGCATATGGGAGAAGGAGGTTGCACATAACAGCAGTGCACAATGGCTGGTGACCCTGAGAGAGGAGCACAGCAACCTCCCTGAACAGAACCCAGTTACCATAACAGTGGCAGACATACAGGAAAGAGTCTCAGATATGAAGAACTGGACAGCACCAGGCCCGGACATGGTCCACACCTACTGGCTAAAGAAACTCACAGCACTCCATGAGCGCCTAGCAGTACAAATGAACCAGCTGCTGAGGGATGGGACTCACCCAGAATGGCTAACCGAAGGGCGAACGATCCTGATCATGAAGGATCCCTCGAAGGGTGCAGTTCCATCCAACTATCGGCCAATAACCTGTCTCTCCACAACATGGAAGCTCATGTCAGGCATCATTGCGGCTAAGATAAGTGGACACATGGATCAATACATGAGCGAAGCACAGAAGGGCATTGGTAGAGATACTAGAGGAGCCAAACATCAACTCCTGGTTGACAGAACAGTCGCACACGACTGCAGGTCCCGACGTACCAACCTGTGCACAGCTTGGATTGATTACAAGAAAGCCTATGACTCGATGCCACATACATGGATCACTGAATGCTTGGAGTTGTATAAGGTGAACAGGACCCTAAGAGCCTTCGTTGCGAACTCGATGAGGATGTGGAAAACCACACTTGAAGCCAAGGGCAAGCCACTTTCCCAAGTGTCCATCAAATGTGGCATATACCAAGGTGATGCACTCTCCCCACTGCTGTTCTGCATAGGACTGAACCCCCTAAGCCAAGTAATCACCAAGACAGGCTATGGATACCGCCTCAGAAATGGAGCTACAATCAGTCACCTCCTCTACATGGATGACATAAAGCTGTATGCTAAGAGCGAAAGGGACATAGATTCCCTGATCCACACAACCAGGATCTACAGCAGCGACATCGGGATGTCATTCGGGCTTGAGAAATGTAGTCGGATGGTGACTCAGAGAGGAAAGGTAGTCCGCACTGAAGGGGTCTCACTCCCAGAAGGAACAATAGCAGACATTGAGGACAGCTACAAGTACCTTGGTATACCACAAGCCAATGGCAACCTCGAACTGGCAACAAGGAAAGCGGCTACGGCCAAATACCTCCAGCGAGTGAGGCAAGTCCTAAGAAGCCAGCTCAATGGCAAGAATAAGACCCGGGCAATAAACAGCTATGCCCTGCCAGTGATCAGATACCCTGCAGGAATAATAAGGTGGCCAAAGGAAGAGATTCAGACCACGGACGTTAAGACCCGAAAGCTCCTAACCATGCATGGAGGGTTCCATCCCAAATCCAGCACCCTGAGACTGTACGCAAGCCGAAAGGAAGGAGGCCGGGGACTAGTGAGTGTGAGAGCCACTGTCCAGGATGAAACATCCAAGCTCCATGAATACATCAAGGAGAAAGCTCCAACAGATGACGTACTCAGAGAATGTCTCAAACAATGGGGAACAGAAGATGAGGCGCTGGAAGAGGGACCATCATGGGAGGACAAGCCCCTACACGGGATGTACCACCGGACCATAACTGAAGTGGCTGATCTCAAGAAGTCCTATCAGTGGCTAGAGAGGGCTGGCCTGAAGGACAGCACACAGGCACTCATCCTGGCTGCTCAGGAACAGGCCTTGAGCACCAGAGCCATCGAGGCCCAGATATACCACACCAGACAAGACCCAAGGTGTAGGTTGTGCAAAGAGGCACCTGAGACGATCCAACACATAACTGCAGGGTGTAAGATGCTGGCAGGGAAAGCCTACATGGAACGCCATAACCAGGTGGCTGGCATAGTCTACCGAAACATCTGTGCGGAGTATGGACTGGAAACCCCAAGGTCAAAATGGGAAACACCTCCGAAGGTGGTGGAGAATGACAGAGCGAAGATCCTGTGGGACTTCCAGATCCAGACTGACAAGATGGTAATGGCGAACCAACCAGATATCGTGATCATAGATAAAGGGCAGAGGAAAGCCGTTGTAGTGGATGTAGCGGTCCCAAGTGATGGAAACATCAGGAAGAAGGAACATGAGAAACTCGAGAAATACCAAGGGCTCAGAGAGGAGCTGGAGAGAACCTGGAAGGTAAAGGTGACAGTCGTGCCTGTGGTGGTCGGAGCACTCGGGGCAGTGACCCCCAAACTAGATGAGTGGTTGCAACAGATCCCTGGAACAACATCGGACATCTCAGTCCAGAAATGTGCAGTGCTGGGAACAGCAAGGATACTGCGCAGAACCCTCAAGCTTCCTAGCCTCTGGTAGAGGACCCGAGCTGAATGAGGGACGGACACCACCCGAGGGGTGAGATGAGGATTTTTTTTTTTTTATATATATATATATATATATACACACACACACACACACACACACACGCACACATATTTTTGTCATAAGATAATAAAAATGTCATTTCTTTAGGTATATGTTAATTATTGATTTTGCAATATTCAGCACCTGGGGAAATTTATGTGTACAGAGTTAAACAAATTGGTCTGCATGAAGCAGATATGGTGAAGATTTAAGACGTACCCCTCCTTTGGAAAACTTTGGTTGATTTCGACTTGGTGGTGAATGATTAATTCGGCTGTCTTGGCATTGAACACCTGTGAAAAAGAGATGAAAGAGAGAAAGACACCAAAAAGGTGTTCACGAACCAAATCGAAAGCACTGCATTTACCGGACTATAAGTCACAGTTTTTTTCACAGTTTGGCCCGGGGTGTGACTTCTATTTAGAGCGACTTATGTGTGGGATAATGAACACGTTAATATATCATCTCCCATGTTATTTTCAAATTAAAGCGCAAGAGGGCGCTCTGGGACTATGTTGATAAATCGACGATGAGTCTGACGTAAGTGACGTAGAAGATGAAGCGCCACATCTTGTCCCTTCGGAATTGGCAGGTTTGTAATGAAGATTTCATTGGATTTCGTGATTTGGAGTGACACTGATGGTTTGGTAAACTTGTTAGCATGTTCTTGCTGTAGTTATCTAAAAAACTCTTTAACATGTTACGTGAACATCCTAGGCACGTTCGTTGTTCCTGCGTCATGTAACGTTAGCTACACTTATTCAGCCTGTTGTTCTTCATTTTATTTTCATTTTAAATTGCCTTTCAGGATGACATGTCTGTTCTTTGTCTTGGATTCTATCAAATATGTTTACCCCAAAATGTGACTTATACTCCAGTGGGACTTACATGTTTTTTCTTTATTATACATTTTATGTCCTATACTTGGGAGCGATTTAAAATTCGGAAAATACGGAAGCTAAATATTTAGGGCCATTATTGAAGTAATCATTTGTGCGTCTGTGTATAAAAAACAAATATAATGAGATAGTGTAAACAACACGAAAATAGAATTATTACACCTTTGAGCTGGAAATCAACTGTATCCCTTCCCAGAGATAGAAGTTGAAATGTATATGCAGTCAGCCAGACATACTGTCAATCAGCATTTGTTCTACTTAAGTCATCCGATACCCCTCCTACCACAGCGCCAGCCCAACAGTTCAGCTCCAACTGCTGCAGCCACCTTGAAACAATAATATTCCGTCAAAGAATGCCAGCATTCACTATGAGGACGACACATGACCCACAATAAAGGTTTTGTTAAAGATTACAATGCAAAGTGTAAAAATGGAGAAACCCATGACAGCGACACTCTTGTGACATTAGTTGAGTCGACAATACTAGGAGCAGTGGTGAAGTCATGAATCAAGATTCCTCTCTATTCTTGTCCTGCCATACTTATTTATCTCTACTATGTGTGAGCTTCATCATCATTTGTCTCACTTTGTTGAAATGAAAGTCAACCTGGGAAACTGACACAAGTGTAACAGAAGCAAGACCCAGCTAACCCTGACCAGAGGTTGAAGTTTATTTAACATGCAAGACTCATTACCCCTGTTGCTTTGCATTAAAAGTAATTGCTGCCACACATCTAATTGTCTTCATAGGGCAAGCCGCAATGTCTGTCAGCGCGCACTTGAATCAGGGCAATGGACCGTTTTACGTGGTCGGTCCAAAAGCAGCAACTGTGTGTGTGCATGCGTGTGTGTGTGATTTGCTTATGACTGCAGATGTTACTGAAATCTTGCAATGAGTCTAAAAACAAGCAGGTAAGTTAAAGTTTAACTTCTTGTGTCATCAGATGAACTTTCACACAGAATCAGTTCGGTGAAGGAATTTGTCATTGATTTAAGGTAATGTCGATATTACTCAGTCATAGAAGCCATTTTTGGTTAAACATACGTCACTAGTGTGAGATATCATGGAGTATATATTTATCTGCAACTGTTGGAAAATTGCACACGATTTTTGAGAGTTCAAGAACATAATGTAAAGAAATCCTTTGTAATGAGGTAAATTTGAAGGCCTTGAGAGATTTAACTCAAAAGTCCTACCATTTTCTGAGAAATGTTTGAATCTGGGCGGCACGGCTGTCTCGCAGTGGAGGGATTCAGGGTTCGAGTCTGGGCTCCCCCCCTTCCCCTTCCTTGTGTGGAGTTTGTATGTTCTCCCCGTGCCTGCGTGGGTTTTCTCCGGGTACTCCGGTTTCCTCCCACATTCCAAAAGCATGCGTGACAGGCTGATTGAACACTAAATTGTTGCTAGGTATGAGTGTGAGTTTGAGTGTGAGTGTAAGCGCGGATGGTTGTTCGTCCGTAGGTGCCCTGCGACTGGCTGGCAACCAGTT
The DNA here is from genome assembly GCF_025434085.1 of Hippocampus zosterae. Lineage (NCBI taxonomy): Eukaryota > Metazoa > Chordata > Actinopteri > Syngnathiformes > Syngnathidae > Hippocampus > Hippocampus zosterae. The sequence goes on along the minus strand of NC_067462.1, from coordinate 20,533,216 downwards.
CAAGGTGGACCCCGCCTACTGCCCAAAGACAGCTGGGATAGGCTCCAGCATGCCGGCCACCCTCATGAGGATAAGCAGCGATATGAAAACGCTATTGCAGTGGCATATTTACTTAACCGTCGTCAAATACTAATTTACAGCATTGCTCAAGGTGGTATGGTGACACTGCGATGTACTATAGACGTGAGTGTCGTACTTCACTCTGTATACGTGTGACGAGGCATGCCATGATGTTCTATGAACTGCTGAGTAAAGGCAGGCCAGGAACAGGTACACTCCTTTGGGTACACTCCATGTGACCTTTCTTTGCTTAATTCTCAGGGCAATGAATCCAGTGCAACTGCGCTGACATTTAGAAACCATCAATTATGGCCTTTCTTATTGCCCATATCCGCAAGAGACCCTCCCAGGTATTTAAGATATTTCAAAACTACACTATGATATTTCAAAGAATGTGGCCAACACCTCTGGTAGGCAAAACGCGATATCATGTCCAAAATGCAATGGAGTTTCTTTAAAAGGTCAAAGACTTAACCCTCGTAGTCCACCGTTTGCGATAAATGCAAAATTATGTCTTTGAATCAAAGGCAAAGGCATTCCGAAAAACACGAGAGCTGAAACGTATGGGGGGGTTCTAAAATGGCCAAAATTTCATGACGTCACCGGCTGATAATTCTCAGGCATTGCAGCAATAATAAAAAAGGTTTTGATTCCGTAATCTTCACAATTTACATATTTTGCACCATAGAACCCATTATAATTAATATTTTTTAATGCATCGTAAACCTAATGTGTAAACATGCATTTCACGCGATTTTTACGTCAATCGCTTTGTTTTCGCTTGGACAGACGTATGCATGCCAGATTGTTGGGTTGAGGTCATTCCAATTGTGCAACTTTTAGGTGGCGCCAGAGGATCGCAAATGAGTTTGCCTTTTTGCAGGAGGCTTCAAACAAATGCATTTTACATGAACACGTCCGGTCGGGATTGTTAGTAGGGCTTAGTTGAGACCTTCAGACACAATTTTTTTTTCCTTTTGGAAAAAATAAAGACAAAAAAATCCCAAAGAACTAATAAAAACTAGGGATGTGAATCTCAGCACTGAGGACGATTCGATACACATCACGATCCACTGCCAGCGATGCGATACTTAAACGATACATGGAATTTTCTGGCGATACGATGCGATACGTTTCACCGTCGTCACGATGCGATACGATTCGATACACATTAAGTTCAAATCAATGCGAGCCGATACGATACAATGCAATTTGTTGCGATATTGTGCAATTAAACATGATGCAAATAAGCAAAGAAAAAAAGCTTTTAAAAAGATGGAATTCAGTATGGTATTACAAAAAGGATACCACATTATTCCTTATAAAGAGTAGAACTTGTAAAACAACTTATTTAAGCCCTTTCACAATTGGGTTTTGTGCAAAGAAAATGTAAACAATTGGCACCTGAGACTCACAGCTGTTGCTATAGTGTAAACACAAACAGACTCTCACTGAGTGTCTTATATGAAATATTCATATATATATATGAATCTATAGCGCAAGATGTCCACCCATCCACTGTAAGTGCAACTCTTTGCGCACTGTTCAGCGACACAGTAATCTCACTTCTCACTTTGTTGTACACATCGGGAATATGTTTGTAAGTGAACACAGACCTGTCTGGTATTTTATACCTGGGTTCCAAAACGTGCACGAGCTGTCTGAAACCCTCGTTGTCCACCACGCTAAGGCTGGAGGTCTTTGCATATGAAATAAGCAGTGGCCTTAGTTATAGCCATTGCGCGGTCACAGTGAGTTGCAAGCGGACTCCCAAAATAAGAGGCAATTTTTTACTGATCCTGACCTGGTTTACCAAGAGTTTCTCCGGTGTCCGACGAGGAACTGGGCGGGGAAGCGGGAGGGAAACTTGTCGGTGATCTGGTGCCATCGGTTTAAGTGGGTCTGCATATTTGTGGTGCTGCCGTTGTATGGCTTCTTAGTGCGACATTCCTTGCAAATTACGGGGGTTTTATCAAGCTTTCCGTCTTTCTTTTCGAAGCCGTAGTATTTCCAAACACAAGATTTGAATGTTGCGGCTGCATTAAATATAGTAGTTTCCTTGCTGCTGCGTGCGCTAACTTCCATAATGTTTCGCTCGTTGTGTACTGGACTGTATGTGACGCACGGCTACCGTCCGTATTCAACACAAAACGCAAAGCAATGATGGTGCATTCCATGCGCCTAGGAAAGGGCAGATATGTGACGTTTAACATGAATAAAACGGCGATTGAATCGGATTTTACCGATACCCATCAATGCATCGTGATGAATCGCGATTTCACCGATACCCATCAATGCATCGTGATGAATCGCGATTTCACCCGTCAATCGCGTCGTACCCAGTGAATGAGCCGATGTACTCGGATCGCGGACGTGCGCATCGATGTATCGATTAATATCGATTATTTTCCACACCCTTAATAAAAACTATATATGTATGGATAGCACAGATGCCTCTGAACATTTTGAGTGTTTGAAAAAAAAAAAGAATGTTTGTATAACACAACATACATCATTTCCAAAATTGTAAAACGCGTAACTTAGGGTTTTTTGGTTTCGAAGGACCTAAGGGTTAAAGCGGGGCAAGAATAAAAAATATTATTTCATGCAATGTTACCTCACTGTTCACTTTTATTCCAACCCAGGATGCAGTGAGAACTGTGAAGCAACAGTATGTAACCTATGTAACCTAACCGCATGTAACCTAAACATGCAGGAAATGGAATGGAAGCCTCTGAAATACTTTATGGGGACAGCTCCAAGTCATTCATACAAATGTGTGGATGACAAAAAGTGTAACATCAGCAAGCCTTCACCAAGCACACTAATGCAGTGTACATAAACATTGAAGTCACAAGATTGAAAGACATTAAGTTGCCTTTATGTACTCTTAATTCTGACATCGGAGTAGAAATGACTTGGGCTCACTCAGCACTGACGGAATGCCCACCTCAGTTTTTTTTAGTTCAGGAAGTACTTGTAAGCGCAGTGATGCTGCTTACTCGCCATCGCGATAAGTGCTCTTACGTTGCCACGCGATAAGCGAGCCAAACTTGAATACATCGATTTCTCTGCGGCATTTTCACGTTATTTTCTGTCAATGTGCGAAAATGACACAATGTACATAGACACCCGTATTTGTGAGCATATATAAGTGTGTGCGTCTGCCACACAACTCGTCGAAACTACACAAGCGGAGATAAACAAACACTCTGATGTAGCACACGTTTGTAGCGAGGAGGAAACCAACTGGCTTTATTCTTGCGGTGAGTGAAAAATGTGTTTTATCAAAAGTAGAAAGTAAGAAGCGCAATTTAGATTGGATACAACTTTATTGTCAAATTATGTTAATTTGCATCATGACGTTATTTGTACATCACATGTTCAGGTCAAGATATTCCAAACCATTACCATGTACACAAGAGTAAATCTGTCCACTCAAGAATGTAAAAGGGTTATAATAAATGTTGCAGAAAATAGAATTTTGACTGTAATCTGAACATTTACTGCATGAAAATATCATCATTGACCAATATCTACTTTTTGACTCACACTCCCCACTGGATCACAAACCGGGCATTGTCAGAACCGTATTGTCACGTCTCGTGCCCGCCAGCAGGTGGCGGGTTTTTTCCTCCGCCATCTGCACACCTGTCCGTAATTTCGGACCGCCAACCTCCTCGTCAGACACGTCTTCCGTCTCCACGGCATTCCGGCGGACATTGTGTCGGATCGGGGGCCCCAGTTTGTGTCTCGCGTCTGGAAGCAGTTCTGCCGGTCCCTCGGAGCTACGGCCAGCCTGACCTCGGGATACCACCCCCAGTCCAATGGACAGGCTGAGCGCGCCAATCAGGATCTGGGGGCGGCCCTGCGCTGTGTGTGCCTCCACCGTCCCGCATCCTGGGTCGACCACTTACCCTGGGTGGAATATGCCCACAACACCCTCGTCTCCTCCGCCACAGGCAGGTCACCGTTCATGACGGCTTACGGGTACCAGCCACCGTTGTTTCCATCCCAGGAGGGGCAGGTGGAGGTCCCTTCTGTACAGCACCACCTTAAGCGGGCCTATCACGTGTGGAAGGAGGCCCGGGCTGCGTTGTCCCGCACTGCGACCCGGAACCGGCAGATCGCAGATCGTCGTCGGCGCCCGGCGCCCTCATATGTGGTGGGACAGAAGGTGTGGCTGGCAACGAGGGATCTTCGCCTGGCCGGCACGTCTGCAAAACTGGGACCCCGATTCACTGGACCATTCGAGGTCGAGGCCGTCATCAGCCCCGTCGCAGTCAGGCTCCGGCTACCGGCCTCCATGAAGGTTCACTCCGTGTTCCACGTCTCCCTGCTCAAGCCTGTGTCTTCCAGCACCTTGGCGCCTCCTCCCGCTCCGCCGCCACCTCCGCGGGTGGTCGATGGTGGCCCGGTGTACGCGGTACGTGCCATCCTGGACTCTCGGCGCAGGGGCAGGGGTTTCCAGTACCTGGTCGACTGGGAGGGCTACGGGCCGGAGGAGCGGCAATGGGTGCCCCGCTCCTGGATCCTTGATCCGTCCCTTTTGCGCGACTTCCACACTGCTCATCCATCCAAGCCGGGTAGTCCGCCGGGAGGCGTCCATTGAGGGGGGGGGGGGGTACTGTCACGTCTCGTGCCCGCCAGCAGGTGGCGGGTTTTTTCCTCCGCCATCTGCACACCTGTCCGTAATTTCGGGCTGATTATCCTCCTTTATTAAGAGGCTCCGGCAGTCCTCTCACTGCCGGAGAATTCCTTACCGTGCCATTGCTCTCTCGCGCTATTTCCTCGATTGATATTACTCGCTGCCTTTTTGCCTTACGGCCACTACTCTTGTTATTCGCGTTGCATCTAAATTGTTATTGCTCTAGTTTACTGATTTCTGTATTTCCTCGCTCTTTGTTTTTCCGCGAGCGTTTTCGGTTGTTTTCCTTATTTCCTGGTCCTTATTTGACCAGCGTTTTTTGTTACCGTTTTCCCTGTCGGGCTCTTTCTGTTCGTTATTAAAACCTTTTGTGTTTCTTACAAGATCTTTTCGTGTCTGCTTTTCCTGGGATCCACCTCGTTATTTTTGTTGTGCACGAGGCGATCTTTCATCGCCTCGGGCGCAACGTGACACGTATAACCCAAATCTGAGAATTTTCCCACAAGGTCACAGGCCAAAGATAAATAATAGGCACATGAATGAGGCCTTCAAAACACACGATCACAAGTACATCCAGTTCCAGACGGAACAAGCGCAAGATGAATAAGGAGATAGAATGACAGACTCAACAGCATTGTCATTCCGTATGTATCAGGCCGATGTGAGAAATTCTGAAGGATTTTTAAGCAACACAACATTCCAGTACACTTCAAACTCGGCGCACTGAGAAATAAACTGCTATGAAACCAATTTGACAGAGAAGTGATGAAGGCCATCAATTACGTTGAGGTTGAGAAACCATCTCTCAACAGAGGAGGGGATTATGATTCTATCTATCGCCCACATATACGGCTGTCCTTTCATCCATTCCAAAGAGATTTAAGATTTTAACCTTGAATAAATCAAAACAGCCACTTAAGCCTTCAGGTGCCTCCATGTACAGTTACGTTTTTGCACTTTATCTTCAAGGATAAAGAATTGGGTTTCCACAACAACATTCAGGCTAGCGCTGTCCTACGTAGCCTGGGTGCACACAAAAATGCGACTAACTTTATGACTGGATGAGCATTGCTTTCATCCCCATCCAAAGTGAAACAGTTCAGAAAGTAGCTAAAAAATGTCACTGTTCAAATTTTCTCGGACCACTTACCCTCCTATCTATCCCACTACATGAGTCGGAAACGGGGTTGTGATTCTTTCTCTTTTGAGAAGCGACAACAGGTGTTCTGCCATGGTTTAAGACTGTAACTCTCATAGAAAGACAACTATTAGGAACAGTCACCAAACAAAACTCTGGTTCCTGTTCATACTGGTAGTCGCATCCATAATTCATGCAAAAGGCTTATGGGGGCTAGGAATATGGTGGCTTTAGGATGACTTACTCACCTCTATAGCACAGCGCTGTAGAGAAGTAAAGTTAATCTCCGGTGTGTCCCCTCTGCCTTGTGAGTGTGCCATCCGTCACAAGTGTCCAATTAAGCCACCATATGTGTTTTCAAGACTATGACGCATTGAATACTATATACCCAATTTGGGGGAGAACACAAATTTAGCCACTCTTCATGTGTTTCAAACAAGTGGTTCTTATTGGGGAAAAATGGTCTACTGATTTTGGTGTTGTCGTTACGAAGTTTTTCATGGCAAACTAGGCAGATAGGTTTGTTCGGGGAATAATATCTGCTTCCTATTTTACCTGAAAGACAGTTTTGTCATGTAATTTGCTGACAAGAAACCAAGACACTGCTCTCTCCCCTTTTTGGGTGGAAAAGGGGTGCCTCCAATAGGCGCTCTTAAACGATGTGGTAAAGACTGTTCTTGCCACTTAAAACTACTCAGCTACAGCAAATATTTTCATTCTGAAAAATTATTCGAGGGTCACCTTGAGGGCAGGCACAGGCCGCATATGGCCCGGGGGCCGCCTTTTGCCCGATTTGTTCTTACCCATCCAAAAAGTAGGACAGGGGGCCACAAAGGTTAAACAAAAACAAAAACAAAAAAAGAGAAAAGAAAAAAGACCTCCAACTCCACAGATGAGTTAATTTTTGACAAGTGATAGCGTCACACGACAGCACACAACTGATAGGAATTGAAAGGATTTCAAAACTTAAAATCAGATCAAATGAATGAAAATCATTCAGACAAACATGGTGAAGCTGATACAACACTTGCACCGCACGCTAGCCATGATCAACAAGTGGTATAAATTTGCATGCTGATGTGTTATAATTATTATTTTATAATTAATATCGTTAAAGTGTATTTAGCGCATATCCCTGTTTGAGTTTCTTTTCGTCCTTTTAATTGAACGGTGTTTGTTTGTTTTTTCTTCTTTCTTCTTTCTGTATTGTTTTGTGTTTTTTTGTTATTGTAAAGTGTCCTTGGGTGTCTTGAAAGGCGCTTATAAATAAAATGTATTATTATTATTATATTATTACCCACATTCTTGCTGCTGTAGGCTGTTAATTTCCCCAGTGTGGGGCAAATAAAGGATATTTTAATTCACATGTATCAGGAAAAGAACATATTGAAAGCCCTTATTTCTCACCTTGTTTCATGTAACGGTTCCGTTCAATCATTACATTAGTATTTGTTTGATACTGTATGTATATTTTTTAAGATAAGAAAGCCTTTATTTGTCTCACAATGGAGAAATTCCGAATTTACAGCAGCAAAATTATGAAAGGGAGAAAGCAGAAGACAAAAAGTATAGAAATACATTTATATATAATATACATATATATAAAATATAAACATATTAAAAAAGGTTGAGTGGGGGTGAGTCCAGGTTCTCAGGACTTAATTCACTTTTAATAAAGCAAAGTCATTTCATTGTTGTTGAACTTTACTATCCACGCATAGAGCACCTTTATACATACACACATTCGTACATATAAAAATATATGAACACGTTTCTGTCAATATATTCGCGACGCATCAACACGTTGTGAATGATTGTTGTCACAATACAAAACATGACCATGCCGCCCGCACACTGCCACGTCACTTACCAGAAACCTCGTTGAGCTCGTACCCTGGTCAATCGCACCCACGAGCGGATCCATAGCTGTGTTTTCTCTCCTGGAAGCTTTTGAGAGAGAAAAAAACACTCGCGCTCACAAGTCTCGTGTTTGTCTTTGAAGGAGAGCGAAACGAGGAGGCAGGATTTTCGCGGCTGGTAGAAAAGAAGCCCGACCTCTCCAAGCGACGGTCCCATTGGTTAGTTCACTTCAAGGCGTTAGCCGCATTTCGTCCAATCAGGACTCAGTAGAAGAGTGCAAGCATGTGCTCAGCACGTATAGATTCTATACCCTTCCTGTGCTTGCGTGGTTCAATTCCATCTTACCTGGTACCTCTGCACTGTGAAGACGACGGAATAACCACTCAACTATGGGGCCACCCATAAACCTAACACTTAAACACAAAACAAAATAACATATGACCAGTTACATTTTTCCCCTATGCTATATACAGTATTTTCCACACTAAAAGGGGCACTGGATTATGAGGCGCACCTTCAATGAATGGCCTATTTTGTAAATTATTTTCATATATTGGACACACTGGATTATAAAACGCAATCTACAATGCAGCCACAAGATGGAGCTATGATCCTTCCATCCGACTCGAGAGGTGTTCATGACCACCAACGAAAAACGTAATTAACTATAACTTCAATGAAACTACGAAAATTTAAAATAATGCATCATGCATAATGACACAAATTCTGTAGGGGGCTATAAAGTTTATTTTGTGATTTCCTCGCTTGATTTTCTGTTTTGATGCATTATTTTTAATTTTCGTAGTTTCATTGAAGCAATCGTTATTTTACGTTTTTCGGAGGTGGTTATGAACGCCTCTCGAGTCGAACGGAAGAAGAGAAGACACGAGATGGACAAAGACGTACATCCATTTGTTGAGACTGTGAAAACCATTAATAAAGTATGCATTAAAAAACACACACACACACAACAGCTCTCCTTTTTTCAGAGCTGCAACAAAAACTTATTTTATAAAGCGGCAACATAGTTCACGGAACCAACATCAAGTTAGAACATTGTAAGCATGGGACCAGGAAGGAGCCATCTTGGGGTCGACATATTACCGTAATGTACATACACAAGGCGCACTGGATTTTAAGGGAAGCTGTGAGCTTTTAAGAAAATGGAAGACTTTTCGGTGCCCCTTACAGTGGAAAATATGATGAATGAATTTTATTTGTAAATATGACCCTTTTTGAAACAATAGAAACCAGACTTTAGAATTGAATAACAAAATTTTATTAAGTTAGACTTAATTGATGTTTTTAAGTTATGCATATCCCAAAAGTAGTTTAGTTCCTTCCAAAATGATCAGTACAAATTACTCATAAAAGGAACAAGTTCCACAAACTTGACATGGTCAATTTAGCTGTACTTTTTGTAAAGCTTTGACTATTGTGTAATTAAATTAATTATTTTGAACATTCAGGTTTACAGTGCTGACATTTTTCAAACTCAAAATACATAAATGATAGAAGAAGAAAGCAACATTTTGGTGTTACTGGGAGAGTTCTGGTGATTGCCTCCAGAACAGGAGATGTTCATCACTTAAACTTGCACAAAGCCACTTCAGTCAAAATTACTTCGTATATCCACCATTGTGATGTCACAATTAAACCAAATTCAGAACTGATCGTTCACAGATGCATTTTCAGAAGTAGGCAGACAACAAAAGATTTACATGATTTTTTTTTATTGCACACTTGGGGCAGGCACTCCACAGGCACTCCACAGACACACAATACAAACTATGGTACTGAAAAGCAAATTTTCCACAATAGGCCGCTTTAAGGGATATAATTACTGGAGAAAAGAAGCCAAACACAAACATGGACATGTGTCATACACTTTGCAGACAAGCAGCTGTTCCAACAGCTGGCAAGGTTTAAAAGTTCAGTCATGCTTAAGGCAAAAATAAATCCTAAAATAGTATTGATCTTTGTGGGGAAGTTGCATCTGTGGACGCTATTTGATTACTCACACAGTGTGAATCCCAAGTGGTCCCACCTGCCAACTAATAGTTGATAACAGATCAAATATTTCTACTTAATAGCAGACCAATAATTTGTACTTATGAAGTTTACTGGTTGCTTTGTTCACACTGATTGGCCCCTTGAAACAAAGGCCCCTGGAGGCAGTCGACTAATGGGCCACCCGGGAGTGGGCCAAATTATTTAAAATGATCCTGAAAAAATAAATTAATTAATGCTGTGATGTACATTGGTCCTTTTTTATAGGACATTTTTGTCATGCATCTGGTTTGGAACTGTGTGGTATTAGTGGTCGCCCTGTAGTGTTGATGGAAAATCATCACAAGTCAGTTGAAGCAGCTGAAATGACGCAATCTGGCACGTTAGCCTTACACCAGCCTCCGTTGTGTGCAAGAGGAAAAGTGCTTAAAGGGGAAGCAAACACTTCTTCTTTTTTTTAACAATATGTTCTATATGGCTGAATATTGTGTTTGTGGAATATGAATTCGGCAGCAAAATCCACCTCTTGTATCCATCTGAAGAGGCGGCCATTTTGCCATAGTTGACTGAAAATGACATCACAGTTACTCAGAGCTCAGATAACGAACAATCATATGTCATCTGTTTTCTGAGTTTGTTCACGTGACATTCACAAGCTGAGCCGTGATTGGTCATTACTTGAGCAACAGTAATGTCATTTTCAGTCAACAAGTGTCAAGATGGCCGTCCCCTGAGATCCACAAAAAGTGATTAATTTAGTGACTGAATTTATCCATCAATTCATCCATTTTCAAATCTACTTATCGAGAACAGTGCTGCAGCTTGTCCTAGCTGTCTTTGGGCACTTGGCTGGGTACAGCCTGAACTGGTTGCCAGCCAATCGCAGGGCCCACATAGATGAACAACCACTCACACAATTTAGAGCAGGAATGTCCAGCTCCAGGCCTGGAGGGCCACTGTCCTGCCTGTTTTCCAGCTCTCCCGGCCCCAACACACTTGATTCAGGTGATCAGATCATCGGCCAGCTCTGAAACAGCATTGGAACGATCCTGATTATTTGAATCAGGCGTGTTGCAGCCGGGAGAGCTGGAAAACAGGCAGGACGGCGGCCCTTGAAGATCGACTTTGGACACCCCTGATTTAGAGTATTCCATTAACCCTACCATGCACATTTTTCGAATGTGAGAGGAAACAGGAGTACTCAGAGAAAACCCACACAGGCATGGGGAGAACATGCAAACTCCACACAGGAAGGCTGGAGCCAAAATCCAACCCTGCACCTCAGCACTGTGGGGCCGACGTGCTAACCAGTCGACTACCGGGCCGCTTGGAGTCAAGACAAGTTGCCACCAAATTTCGAGTCAAGTCATAAAATTTTGCTCAATCACAACATACATGTTAAGAGTGATAAAATGCATTCCGCCACACTGTTGACTCAAAATGACATGTGCACATGTGTGTGCACGTGTGTGCGTGCGTGTGTGCCTGGCTCTAAATACAAACATGAAGGGTCCATGTCAAAAGACACATACAGTATTACACATACAGTATTGTCGAATATTTTAGTCACGATAAACACTGTGTGTTTGTTTTTGAGGCTTCAGATGCAGAGTTCTGACACTCATCTGTACTCAGCTGGCCCACTGGTATCTCTTTGCTCTTGAATCCATTTTCACACGGAGCCCGGTTTGCTTTCTCTTTCTCCAGGGCTTTCTCCAACTCAGTGTAGTAGTCCAGGGCCTTTCGTACTGGGTCCATGAGGTGTTGCTGCAGGATTTAGATGAAAAATATGCCACCACAATAATGGTGATTCCCCAAGACCAATTGGTTAGGATTGGTACATTTTCAGTGTCATGTTTTATTGAAACGTTATTACCTCCAGACAGGGAAAGAGGTTGGCCAGCTCTCGAAAGAGCGGCAAAAGCACAAATCTGATGAACCCCGTTTGAGATGAAGGTTTGGTTATCTTGTCTCGGTCCATGAAAGGGGTGACAGGAAGACCCTCTAACTTCTCAACATCACTCTGCGGACAACATAGAATCAATTAAACTTTAATTGTAAATGTAGATATCATAATAACATGTTTGTCATGCCAGACGAGTTTAATATTTGGCCCCAATATGCACGACAAGTCAGTCACCTGGTTGTAGAACTCCTGTAAAAGACAATCCAGCCAGGGCTCTGCAACTTCCATGGGGCGGGCTTCATTCGAGATGTCACTCACTTTGATCAGAATCATCATGAGCTGCATACATAAGGGACAAAGAAAGATTCTAAAGTACAGAACTGTAATCCTTTGTTTATCGCAGGGTTAAGTTCCAAAAAGAGCCTGTGATAAGTGAAATCCGTGAAGTAGCCATCTTTATCTTTTACAATTATTATGTATACAATACTGTATTGAATGAAACCAAAGATTAAGTTTTTTTCCCTGAAAGAAAAATATATACAGTATATATACCTGTGTATATATATATATATATATTTGACACGGACCCAGTATATATAAATAAATACATAAATAATATATATATATATATATATATATATATATATATATATATATATATATATATATATATATATATATATATATATATATATATATATATATATATCTCTTTTAAACAACTTCTTCGAAACACTATGTGAAACATTTCGCCGACATTGTGGGTTTTGTCATGGGGAAAATTTGGCAAGTACAGAAAGCAATGAGGCGTGGAGACTGTTGACATTTGTCTCCAGTCCCTTAGACAATCAGGATGCAGAACACAATGCATTGTTTTAAAAAAATCTGCACAAAAACAAATCCGTGAAAGAGTAAAGCCGTGAAAGATGAACCGTGTTATAGCGAGGAATTAATGTATTGTCAACATTACTGTGCATCAGCAGTCAGGGTTGGCAAGTGAGCCACTGCCGGTCCCTGCTGGCTATTCTGTGCATGTGAAAAGGAGTGTTGGAACCTTGCAATTACTGTACTGTACATACATTAAACTTGTACCATTTTGGTTCCATGGTCTGTGCTTTATCTTGATTTCCTTTTCAATAATTACATGTTATATCATCATTTAAATAGTTGAACTTGTTTGGCAAGAAGTGAAGAGAGGCAATGAACGTAGAGCCGTGACCATGAATGACCAACTTCGGCAATTGACGCATGCACTCATAACAAGAGACGTTGACGTTTGTCTTTCTATCACCAATAAACTTGTTTTTACCATAAATGTACTGCACACGCTGACGTCCAACAGTCTGTGGAATATAGTTAATGTACTGTCTGTGACATATTTAATCTCTGTCGGCCAGAAAACGATTCAAAGTGCACGGTGGAGCCCAGAAAGTAACGAGTTGCTGCCGCCAGGTGGCAGTGCTGCACTCCATTGGTTCAGTGCATCGAATGGTGGAAGGGAACTCCGGTTCCTCGAGAGAGATATCCTGCCTGTTTTAGATTCCTCCCTAGTCCAACACACCTGATTCAGATGATCAGATCATCAACCGGCTCTGTTGCTCGTGGGAGAGCTAGAAAACATGCAGGACAGCGGCCCTTGACACAAGTTTGGATACACCTGCTGTAAATTGTGCCAAGATGTGAGTCTAAGCGCCGATGGATGCATGGATTGATGGATAGATGAGCCAAAACAATTGAAAATGCTGCAAAAGGTACTTCCAATATTTTGTTAGCACCCCCCCCCCCCCCCCAAAAGACAGCACTTGCACACGCACGAACTTGGCCTCGTGGTCAAAACAGTCTTTTGAAAACCACCACTGTCGGAGCATAGATCATTAACTGCAGTGGTTCTCTATTATTTTCTGACATGCCCCCCCCCCCCCATTGTGCTTTTTTTCTCTTTTTTAAATCAAAGATGATGTCTGGATTAATGGCTACAATTAGCACGTTTTGCAATGCAGAGCTTTTCGAAGCGAGGTTTGAAGCAGGACACAGAAACTCTCGGGTCCTGCTCAATGTGTAGCCGGGACCTGTATTTTAGTTTGCTGAAGTAGCAGTCACAAAGCGGCATGATTGTTGGCAATATTCTGCACGTTTTCGCTGAAAAAAACTCAAGCAGTTTATCAGCGTGATTGGGGTACAAGACATTAGTACAATGTCTTTAAGTGTGACGTCCACTACCATTTTTTTAGACACGGTCAGCACATCGATCTTTCTTCGTCTGCCACCGCAGTCACGTTGAAGCCAAGCGCTCCATACGCTTGTCATATTTCCTCCCTGAGAATGCTCCTTGCGCAAACTCTGCCAATGAGAGCACCACTGCCCCCTAACATAGTGGAGGTGCAACTGCATGTACATGTTCCCCGAGGTCAAACGCGCCACCTTTGACGGAGCCTCGCCCCCCCCCCCCCCCCCCCCCCAGGCGCCACAAGTAAAAACAACCCTTCCATATCATTCAATTAAGGCAGAGTGATTGAGAAAACAGTGGAGTATACAACTTGAGTAGACAATTGTCTTCATGCTCAGTACTACGAGAATTCTTATCTCCTGCCGTAGTTGCAATGTCAGTGAAGTGTCAGTTGAAAAGATGTTACGTGACCCTAACCCTGAACTGTTTAAAAGGTAGACCCAACACAGGCCAGAATTTCACTTCTAATTCAGGTGACTCTGACCTTGATCACTACTGTTGTAATTCCTAAAGGAACCTAGCCGACCACTGAGTTTAGTTTTTAGTGACTGATGGCCATGATTGATTTACAATCTGTTAGATGACCTATTTCCCTGTTACGTAACTGCAAAGGGCTATTATCGCTTGAGCTTTCTGTTGCTTAAGATTAATGGCTAACATGCTCTTTTGATTGTGAAATGGGGCGGTCAACACAGCCAGACATTCACTTAAACTCATTTCAAACTTCACACACTTCACACTTGAACTTTAAACCCAATGATAGAGATTTGTATCCAATCTGTTCCATTTGAAGTAGTTGCTCCCATCTGCAGTTTTGATATCTTTTCTGGAGTTTATGACATTCACTCTCCTCATTCTCCTTAGTAACAGGTTCTGCTGACTTAATTTATATTTATGTTTTAATTTTTCTAGCCAATCAAAAACAAAAAACAAAACAAATATTTGAAGTGCAGTATATCTGGCAGCGTAGCCCCAAATAGAAGTTTTGGTCATCGTTTCAGTTCAGGTCATCAGAAGTCACTCTTGTTCTGCCACCTGGAAATACCCTGGGGCCTCGTAAACGAGCATTCCAAATTGGTCAAAGCGTCCATTCTAAATGTGACGGATGTCACACACACAAAAAAGAAGGAAAACTATCTCAGAAGAGGCATCCATCCATCCATCATCTACCGCTTATCCGGGGCCGGGTCGCAGGGGCAACAGCTTTAGCAGGGAAGCCCAGACTTCCCTCTCCCTAGCTACTTCTTCCAGCTCTCCCCGGGAGATCCCGAGTCGTTCCCTGGCAAGCTGGGTGACATAGTCTCTCCAGCGTGTCCTGGGTCTGCAGAAGCTAGCTCTTGGGACATGGAATGTCACCTCTCTGGCAGGGAAGGAGCCCGAGCTGGTGTTTGAGACAGAGAATTTCCGACTGGATATAGTCGGACTTGCCTCCACACACAGCCTGGGTTCTGGTACCAGTTCTCTCGAGAGGGGTTGGACTCTCTTCCACTCTGGAGTTGCTCACGGTGAGAGGCGCAGAGCAGGTGTAGGCATACCCATTGCCCCCCGGCTCAGTGCCTGTACATTGGGGTTCACACCGGTAGACGAGAGGGTTGCCTCCCTCCGCCTTCGGGTGGGTGGACGGGTCCTGACTGTTGTTTGTGCATATGCACCAAACAGCAGCTCAGCATACCCACCCTTTTTGGAGTCCTTGGAGGGTGTGCTGGAGAGTACTCCTACTGGGGACTCCCTTGTTCTGCTGGGGGACTTCAATGCTCACATGGGCAATGACAGTGATACCTGGAGGGGCGTGATTGGGAGGAACGGCCCCCCCGATCAGAACCCGAGTGGTGTTTTGTTATTGGACTTCTGTGCTCGTCACGGATTGGCCATAACGAACACCTTGTGCAAACATAAGGGTGTCCATATGTGCACTTGGCACAAGGACACCCTAGGCCGCAGTTCGATGATCGACTTTGTAGTTGTATCATCGGATTTGCGGCCGCATGTTCTGGACACTCGGGTGAAGAGAGGGGCGGAGCTGTCAACTGATCACCACCTGGTGGTGAGTAGGCTGCGATGGTGGGGGAAGATGCCGGTCCGTCCTGGCAGACCCAAACGTATAGTGAGGGTTTGTTGGGAGTGTCTGGCGGAATCCCCTGTCAGAAGGAGTTTCAACTCCCACCTCCGACAGAGCTTTTCCCATGTTCCGGAGGAGGCGGGGGACATTGAGCCCGAGTGGACCATGTTCCGTGCCTCTATTGTTGAGGCGGCCAATCTGAGTTGTGGCCGTAAGGTGGTTGGTGCCTGTCGTGGCGGCAACCCCCGTACTCGCTGGTGGACACCAGCAGTAAGGGATGCCGTCAAGCTGAAGAAGGAGTCCTATCGAGCCTTTATGGCCTGTGGGACCCCAGAGACAGCTGACTGGTATCGACCGGCCAAGCGGACCGCGGCTTCGGTGGTCGCCGAGGCAAAAACCCGAGCGTGGGAAGAGTTCGGTGAGGCCATGGAAGCCGACTTCCGGACGGCTTCGAGGAAATTCTGGTCCACCATCCGACGTCTCAGGAGGGGGAAGCAGTGCACCACTAACACTGTGTACAGTGGGGATGGGGCGCTGCTGACTTCGACTCGGGACGTTGTGAACCGGTGGGCAGGGTACTTCGAAGACCTCCTCAACTCCACCAACACGCCTTCCTTGGAGGAAGCAGAGCCTGGGGACTCTGAGGTGGGCTCTCCTATCTCTGTGGTTGAAGTCACCGATGTTGTTAAAAAGCTCCTCAGTGGCAAGGCCCCAGGGGTGGATGAGATCCGCCCGGAGTTCCTCAAGGCTCTGGATGTTGTGGGGCTGTCCTGGTTGACACGCCTCTGCAACATCGCGTGGTCAACAGGGAGAGTGCCTCTGGATTGGCAGACCGCAGGGTGTCCGGGCTCTCCCTTAGAGATAAGGTGAGAAGCTCAGTCATCTGGGAGGGGCTCAGAGTCGAGCCGCTTCTCCTCCACATCGAGAGGAGCCAGATGAGGTGGCTTGGGCATCTGATTCGGATGCCTCCTGAGCGCCTCCCCGGTGAGGTGTTCCGGTCATGTCCCACCGGGAGGAGACCCCGAGGAAGACCCAGGACATGCTGGAGAGACTGTCACCCAGCTTGCCTGGGAACGACTCGGGATCCCCCGGGGAGAGCTGGAAGAAGTAGCTAGGGAGAGGGAAGTCTGGGCTTCCCTGCTAAAGCTGATGCCCCCGCGACCCGGCCCCGGATAAGCGGTAGATGATGGATGGATGGATGGATGGAACAAAACAGAATAAAACGCATCATTTTGAATTCCTGATCATTTGAATGTCTGCGTGACTACTGTCTGCTTTCAAAATACTGTGGTTTACCACAATGAAAGACACCCAAAAGCTCGCCTTTTTTAAATTTATTGTTGTGATTTTTTGCTTATAAAGGTTTTGGGCAGATGAAACAACCTCAGTGAATGCAACGCACATTGTACCCACTTCGAACATGGTGTTGATTGAGCCACTCAGGAGCCTCTTGATATGTGAGCCCTCTGCAGGCGTATTGATATTGAGATGAGAACAGAATGAGAGACCACAAAGCGTCCATTCTAAATATGACGGATGTCAGTAATGTGACTCTGTAAAGTTCTTCTAGATAAGCCTTTCAAGCATGAACATGGTTGTGAGCTGTAACATCACTCCATAACGTGTCCTCCATTTTCAAGTCAACCATTTTCAGCATTCGGATAGAAATGATAACTGTCATTTTCAAAAACACTCAATTTGATTTCAAATGGTTGTATTGAGGTTCCAAAATGCCATTGGTAGGGTTTGACTGACAGTCGACATATCACCTGTTTTATGTCCTTCACATTTACGGCTATGCTGTCTAAACGGCTCCTAAAACAAATTCTAGGGGAGATACCAGAAGCAAAATCTGGAGAGAAAAAAACACTCATCAAAATCCGATTCCATAGTTTGTAGAGGGATTCAAATAAAGTCATCAGAGTACAAAAAAGTGGCATTTCTTACCACATCTTTGTGATCCTTGTTGTCAAAGTCAAACATAGACAGAATGGACTTGAACTTGTTGAGGATCTCATTGTGCCTTGTCATGTCAGTGGCCAGAATGCACCTGAAGTTTAAAAAAAAAGATGCTGTTGTGTAACCATTCTGGACAGAGCATGGTGATGTTCATGCAAAGAATATAAAAATGGTCTCACTTAATAATGCCTTCCCTTATCCGTTTGTACTGGTCTAGAGACAGATTTCTGAAGATGTTGCTCTCTGTCTAGACAAAACAAAGCCCTTATTTAATCACTGCTGCTTTATCACTCCCTTTATTTTACCTCCTGGTGAACATGTTGCATTTCTAAATGTTTCATGGCTTTGTTGAAAAGTTGTACCTTCTCCAGTATATCAAAAGCTACAGCGCAGTGGTGATTCTCCAAGGGAGAGATGTCATTGTAGCGTAGAGCAAGTTCCGTCCGAGCATTGATCTGGAATATGGATACATACCATGCGTTTTCTCAATTGCAAGTGAGAATGGATTGCAAAAAATTAATGTATGTTAGTTAATATATATTTATAAAGCACTTCTTACAAAGACTCAGACGTGCTATATGCGCTGTAAAGACTGAATACAAGTTCAGCATTTCTGGTGGTGCTATTTCATGGAAAGTTAATGGAGTTCGGGTGGTCGACCGTGAATGTATTGCAGGGAGGTGCGAATTACGCATTTGCTGCAATGCGTTGCAGGGCGGCATGCCAAAAACCCACACATTTGCCCATTCGCTCAAGTTTTGTCACAAATCGTCTTGCAGACCATCACCTTCACCCTTACATGTGGTTTTTGAGGTCTGTAGTCACCTGGAACTGTTTAACACGGTCACATGCAGCAACATAAGCATGGTGAAATTAAAACAGTGTAGGATAGGGGAGTCCAACGCTGGTCCTCGAGGGTCCTTATCCAGCATGTTTTCGATGTCTCCCCCCTCTAACACATCTGATTCAAATGATCAGCTCATCATCAATCTCTGAGAGGCCTGATAACAATCTTGATCAATTAAATGTCAAACGTACTAGATGGGGGCCCTCAAGGATCGGGGTTGGATACCCCTGATGTGGGACAATATCATTATGGTCTGCTCGGACCGCGCTAAAAAGGAGTAGGCTTGGACAATGAGGAGCGAGGAAGTTGGCGCATCTGATGAGTGTATTTGACTTGTTTCCAGTGGTTCATGGTCCACCAAGATAGCATTTAGCAGCTAAAGTAACACAACCACTGGCCACCCGATTCAGTAGCGATATTCAAATGTTTTTTTTCTTCTGCAGGAAGTGAAGGAGACATCCCTCCTCTTCCCGGCTCGAAGCAGCCGGTGTGGAGTTTCCCCGCAATCAAACGCATGCAAAGACACGCAGGGTGATGTGATATTTCATGTTTGGTCTGAATGTAGCATTACATAGTTTAAATGCACATTTGACAGTCAATAAAAGAAACGGAGGACTTGCATTCCGACAAGGATACTGTAATGTTGATGACTTTCATGAGATGTTTTTGTTGTTGTCATGGATTTGCTGTTGCTACCTGATATGCATTGTTATAGCCAGTGTGGTCAAGATCATGGCAAACTGCAGAGGTCAGCATGATGAGCAGGTCAATGCTGTCCATCTTACTTCTCAGGTCAGTCAACCAGATTAAACCATACATCTGTGCAAGAGAGGACACATTTGTTTTGCTTTTCTTCTGTCACGATCTCTCGCTTTGTGCCTGTGCGCACGTGTGCGACCCACTCACCATCTGGGTGACACAGAAGCAATGCTTAAAGTTGTGGAAGGGGATGTTGTTGTATCTGCAGTACACTTCAAACAGGAACTCTTGTAATACTTCAGGTTCAATATTGTAGGTCGTGAGAAAATCTAAGTCTGTGTACATGACTTGCAGAAGGACCATTATCTCCGCATCCTCCCATTGCCTGCACTCACAAAAAAAAAAAGGAAAACTATCTCAGAAGAGGCAGTGACCATGTAATATTTTCCAGTAATAGTGGAATTATAATGCAATTATAATATAAGGAGGAACTGAATAAAAAGCAAAATTTTGAATTCCTGATGATTTGGATGTCTGCTTGACTACTGTCTGCTTTCAAAATACTGTGGTTCACCACGATGAAACACACCCAAAATCTCGTCTTTTTTAAAATTTATTGTTATGATTTTTTGCTTATAAAGGTTTTGGGCAGATGAAACAACCTCAGTGAATGCGACGCACATTGTACCCACTTCAAACATGGTGTTGATTGAGCCACTCAGGAGCCTTTTGATATGTGAGCCCCCTGCAGGCGTATTGATATTGAGATGAGAACAGAATGAGAGACCACTTCTTTTTCAGAAACACAGAGAGGCTGACAGAAAGGCATCCGGAAAGTATGAACAGCACTTCAGTTTTTCCCCATCTTGTTATGTTTATCACCTTATTAAACCTTAGATAACAACCCATAATGACAATATGATTTTTTTGGGGTGCAATTATTTTCAATTTATATTAAAAAAATGTGCATATTGTTTTTTAGTCTTCACAGCCATTGCTTAGTGTTTTGTTATTGCATTTCTTTCTGTAATTAAAAGTATTTTTAATTATGATGCCACAAGCTTGACACACCTATCATTGGATAGTTTCACCGATTTCTCTTTGCAGCACTTCTCAAACTGCCATCCAGGCTGTCATCTTTGTTTGTGGCTATTGGTATGCTACTGTCATGTTTGTTTCAGTCATGTTTTGGTCATGTTTTTGTTATTGAGAGTTTTTAGTTTCTGCCATGGTTTTTGTTTGTTACTTTGGATTCGTTTTGTTTTCATGACTTTGTTTTGGATTTGGTTTTCTGTGTTTTATCAATACACTTCTTCAAATACACCCTGCTCCTCCCTCCTGCCTACTTTTTGGGGTCCACCACCACCTTGCTACGTGACAAGTGGAACCTTCAAAGCAGCAGAAACTATTCTGCTGCTGCCCTTTATTCGTGTCTCAAGACAATCCTATCTTGGAGGTCCATGGACAATTCTTTTGACTTCATTTGTGCTCTGACTTTGGGACCTTATATAGACAGGTGTGTGTCTTTCCAAATCATGTCCAATTAACTCAGTTTAGCACAGGTACATTCCAATTAGACTGTAGGAACCTCTCAAGGATGATCAGTGGAAATATGAGCCAGACTAAGATGGTTTGGACATGTCCAGAGGACAGAGAGTGAATATATCGAGAGGATGCTGAGTTTTGAACTGCCAGGCAGGAGGCCGAGAGGAAGAGGAGGTTTATGGATGTAGTGAAAGAGGACAGTGACAGAAGAGGATGCACAAAACAAGATTAGATGGAGGCAACTGATTCGCTGTGGCGACCCCTGAAGGAAAAAGCCAAAAGGAAAAGAAGAAGAAGTCATTATGGAGTTTTGTGTGTAAAATTTTCAAGAGGAAAAATAATTCATTCCATTTTTCAGTGAGGCTGTGGCATAAAAAATGTAGGTGCTGTGAACACTTTCCAAATGCACGATAATCATGAGCAAACTGTCTACCTCAGTGTTAATACACTTGGCTAAAGGTGCCAAATCCAGACCTACCAGTTGTCAAATGTTGGCGTCTTCAAGTACTGCCTCACTTCTTCCGTTACCTCCAGAGTGCTATGAGGGTGATATACGATAATAATAAGAAATGAAGACATTTGTTCATGCAAATATAGGTACTGTGTATGAAGTATTTATATGGTTGCACATGCCTCATCTGAAGGAACTTTTCACGCACATGCTCACATTCCTCTTTTGTTTTATACAATGTTCTCTTGTGGTAGAATGGAGAGGGCTTGTGCGCTGCCTCTGACAAGTCCTTGAATAACCCAAGCCAGCTAAGATGCTCCACACTCTAAAATTAATTGGTTAAAGACTGACGTTAGCTCGACAGTGCATGCTTCTTAAAGTACGGTACTGAAATGTAATAAAATATACACTACCGGTACTCAAAAAAAGTTTGGGATATTTGGCTTTGAGGTGAAATTTATGGAAAATGTAAACAGTTATTGCTACACCGATATATCACAAAAATAGGGCATTCAAGTAGAAGGATGCACCGGTGATTTTGTCGGCTCAAACAATTAATTGAACCAAAAATTAACAACAATGTTGGGTACAAAACAACAACACAATTAAACGTCTCAAAAACTTGTCATGTGCCCTTGAGCATCAATTACAGCTTGGCAACGACATCTCATGCTGTTCACAAGTCGATTTATCGTCTGCTGAGACATGGTATCCCACTCTTCAGCCATTAGGTCATTGAGGTTCTGGGGTGCAGAGATCCGAGCCTCTCCACGGCAACTCAGCTGATCCCACAGGTTTTCAATGGATTCCGGTCTGGAGAAAGTGGAGGCCATTCCATTTGAGGTACACCAGTCTACAACAGACATTCCCTGATGATGCGACCTCGATGAGCTGCAGCATCGTCATCCATGAAGATGAAATTAGGCCCGTGTCGTTCATGTAGGGACCCACTCACCATACAGGTAGTATGGGCTTGTCAATGTGTAGGGCAGTTCTGTACTGACTGGACACAGCTGCCACACTGTAACACCGCCACCACCAAAAGCTCATCCGGTGATAACAGTGACTGATGCTGTGCACTCTCCTTGCATCGTTGGCAGGCACCATTATTGCTCTCAGAGAACAGCACTGAGACCCACTGGCCCCTCATCCAGCGTTAATGTGTTGAGTGGCATTCATCATCCGATTTCTTAGGGCGTTGGTCACAATGTAGCGGTCATCAGAATGCAATGTGGCAAAAGGATGTCCACTTCCACATCTTTCTATGACTCTTCCAGTCCCTCTGTAACTACGCTGCAACCTGCTGATGACACTGTGTCTGAAACTTCCTGTTTGAAGCATGACAATGGCGAGGTACTGTTGATCCATTGTTTGGTGTCGTCTTCGTCTCATGATGTCAAAATGTGAACAGCATGATGAGGATAACTGTTTAAACTCAAGCTCTAATTGAAGCAGGACATCAAGGATCAAACGCCCATTGTGAATTTTCCATTAAACTCCTCGTTAGAGAACAGCAACTTGTGCAAAAGGTACTGGAACATTTAAGATGTGCATTCAAAAGCTGAAAGAAGGTCACATTAAGTTGATCTGTAAAGGTTTGAATGCATTTGAGGCTCGTCCTGAAATTTCACCTGAAAGCCAAACATCCATAACCTTTTGTGAGTAGAGTAGTTGTCCTCAGAATAGGAAATATAATTGTTTACCTCCAGTTTCTCCCGGAATGAATCCACCTGTTTCTTCATCTCATAGATGACTGCAGGTGTAGTTCCTGCTTCATCGAGGATTTTCTTTTCCAGGCCTTTGAGTCTGACACACAACATAATTGCCTTTACACATTCAACTCCTTTGTACAATGATAGAATAAAGGCCAGGAAATGTACCGGTACATTTAGCTTGCTGTCATTTAGCGTTGACTGGTTTCATATGCTGCACTTGAAACGTGTTCTTTGAGGTTTGAGGTCTCTATACCTTTTCTCCATAGATGAGAGATCAAATCCCAATGCACCAGCAAGCTCCACACCTTATTTGCACCACAAAAAAAAAACATAAATGTCATGTCAAATGTTTTGAAGGCAACCTACACATGCTACTTTTCTTTTTTTTTGCCAAGGAAAAGCTACCTAATGGCTCACTGTTGCAGCCAGAAGCCACCACCTCCAGTTTGTAGCAAGTGTTAGGCTTGTTCGGCTCCAGGTTGGGTGAGATGTTGATGATGTTGCCTTTAGGATTGTAAAGCTTTAAGATGTCATGTGGACCGGCTTCAGCTGCGGATCGGAACAGATCTGGAAAGATTGCTTCTGTTTTTGACATTTCTTAAGATTCAATGCTCTTCTTTGACTCACGGCAAATGAACTTTGCTTGACTGTTTGTGAAATTTCACTATCAAAGTCAGTGCCACCCGAGACCTCAGAGAACTGTTCCCTGAAGATTGAGAACGGAAGCCTTATGTGTTCAAGTTGAAACAGCGCCATTCAGTTGGCTCATTTCAACCTTTGCAGATATCATGACTTGTGTGACCGAGAATCTATCCAGACATTCAATGTTGCATTTCTTGATTGAACATTTCACACAAATGCTGTAAAATGTTTGATTGCACACGAAATACTCAACAGTTGTACACACACCTAGGCTTTCAGCTTATACAACTCTTATTGCGTAATACTGTATTGACAAGTCGCATTCAAAATAGGGTGGTTGATAGGGGTCTTTTTATTCGTCATCAGTTCAGACCCTTTTGACCTTCCACAACACTAAGAACAAAACACACCAATAACGTTTTTAGGACAGGGAAGTGACCATGCCGACGGAAGAGCTGTCAGTGGCAGCTGCATGTCGTTGGAAAGTCGGAAGACCTCCAATGCCCCTGTGCTATTCTTTCCATGACCAAACCATTGTGAGATCTGTGTGCATTAGGTCTCACTTTGCTTTCACATTACCAGTTAAACATTGTGTATTTTTACCACTATCACAATCAAAATCAGAAAACCTTTCAATTCAGAAACTCCAAACTCATTACTGGTGAATTCAGACAAACACATTACACAATGAAAATAGGCCTTAAATGCTCTGCTCTTACCTTTGACATCCTGAGCAGGACAATTCACCGGGAACTCAGCTTGCTCAGGTCTCCCATTTACTGTAAAGTAAATAATTTTTGTTGCCATTGCATTTATTTCGAGCAGCTTATGTTGCTGTGTGAACTGTAAGTCTGAATCATGCGTAGGCTTCACCTCATTATGCTACTTTAACAGGCACTCCTCCTCCCTTTTTTATTCTTCCCACCCCTTCAGTGGCCCGCCTTCTGTTCTCCACTGGACGGTATTTCTTAATGACACAAAACTAAAACAATCAAACAATAGACCCCCCCCCCCCCCATTATGGTCAAGATTACCATTAAAAACACCTCCCAAAACATTTTCACGAAGATTTTTATGAAGAGATATCAGAAACAAACAAACAAAAAAACTTCAAATGAAATGGCTTTGAATGATGTGTCATCATATAAATTCCATCAAACAACTCTTTTTATGCTTCGTATCCATCAATATTATTTACATAGCGGCAGATAATCTTCCTTGTCACAGAGACGTGGCATCTGATTTGGGGTAAAAAGGCTGACTACACCCCAGACTGGTCATCAGTTAATTGCAGTGCACACAGAAATAGACAGCAGCACATTTATGTTGACACAAACAAACAAAGAGGAGCAATTGAAACCATATGGCCTGCACAGAAGTCAGAACGGTGAACCACTACACTATTCATGATTTCTTCTTAGCAAAGGTCAATTAACTGCGCCAAAATAATTATTGTGTCCTTGCTGGCTGCCATGACAGATACATGGCGATACATGATGTAACAAATACATTATTTCGTGTTGGATGCCATTTACATCACTCACACAGACGTGTGTCCAACCAACACTCAAATGTAATTCTCGTTGTTCCTATCAAGTCATCCAGGAGTCGTCGTGGTGAACAAACAAAAGGTGGACCAAAGCCAGTCCTTCTCAAATAGGCATGCAAAAAGTGAAATTGCACATGCACTATATTAGGCGGTGCTGACTTAATTTTTTTTTTAAACTTCAGACAAATTGATCTCTGTTACAGACTAAAACACAATGTTAATTAAGTTATCCTCTATTGATTTATATTTCATTTGTTATTATTGTCATTATTTTAAAGGATATACTGTTAGACAGAGGTGTACGAATAACAATATTATAGACAAAGTGGAGCATGCAAAATGTTTTCTTCTTCCGGTGATTGGGGTGGGGAATCTGAATCATTATGTAAAACACACAAGGAATTTACCTTCCCAGTTACAATCCGTCAAGGGAATCAAACAAACAACGACCAACAGAGGGAGACAGAACGGGAAGCCTGGTGGTTTGCTTTTACCACAAGACCCCAAGATCTTAGCTGTGATAGCAAAACAACAAGGGAGAGGAGGGGAAAAAAACAACAGACTCTAGGCATTCTCCTGAAAATAACTGAGAAGAACTGACCTAAGTGCAATGAAGCAGGTAAGAAAGGCATGAGCTCAAGGTAAACACAAAGTTTTTATTGCAAAAAAATGGCAACAGTAAAGAGTAACAGAATAAATAAAAACAAAAATGAAACTAAACTAAATCAAGTCAAAACTTTATGATTAAACATGGCATGGGGGTGACTCATCACAACAGGCAACACATGTTGCAGTGAAATGGTTAGAGAGACAATAAAACAACAGGGAACTAAATTCAGAAAATAACTACACCACATGATTTAGAATGTGATTTATTCTTCATTTATTCATTCATTTTCCGAACCGCTTTTATCCTCTCTAGGGTCGCGGGGGGTGCTGGAGCCTATCCCAGCTGTCTTCGGGCAGTAGGCGGGGGACACCCTGAACTGGTTTCCAGCCAATCGCAGGGCACACAGAGACGAACAACCATCCGCGCTCACACTCACACCTAGGGACAATTTTGAGTGTTCCAACAGCCTGCCATGCATGTCTTGTGAGGTCAACGCGCTAACCACTGGACCACCGGGCCTCCCTGATTTATTCTTATCTATTAATAATTATGATAGTATGTTTTGGACCCAATCTAAAGTAGCTGTGTGGAAAAGCATCGTTGGCTCTCTGGGTATTATAATTTCAGCTGGTGCGGCAAAATGAACCTTTCCCTCTTACAAAAACAAATCTCCTCTAGTCTCACTCCTTACCAACGGGGGCGCTGCAAGTTCTTTCATATACCTCTTTGTTCACGTTTAACTCGTGATTTGTTGTCATTTTTGTTGCCACATGGTAAACCGGATAGGGAGTGCAACGTGGTATCAGTCGAAGTCCGAAGTTATTTTTCTTATTCGACAATTCATGCCACCCAACAATAACTAGCCGACATGACTGAAAGTAAAGGAGAAGCGAGCTCTCAGCCTGAGAAACAGCTTCTGTCGTTGAATCCTGAGGAAGAAAGAGAGTTTAAAGAGAAGGTAAAGGAGGTGAAGAAATCCAACAAGGTGGGTTGAGTTTATGACAAACCGTACCAATATTTCAAATACATAGCATGTCGTGTACTGGGGACGACTGAGTAAAGTAATACTAGGGCTTCTGCGGCATACATTAAGATACTACTGTTTTGTCATTTTGACGTGTACCCATAAATGTGCGTGCGAGCGAAAGAGAAAAAAACACCATACGATTAAAAAAAATCTGTTTTGTTTTAAACAATTGCTTATTGGAGGTAAAGTGTTCTGGATCGAATGTGTGAATCAACTTATGTGTTTCCGTTTGTATGTGTTGAAATTTCCAAGTTTGGATTAAAAATAATCCCCAACGCTATTGTATTATGCTGGACCCAAACACTTCTGTTCTATTTTACAGGGGAACCGTTTGACACCTGGGGTGATTTATGTTGGTCACTTGCCTCTTGGACTCTTTGAGCCCCAGCTCAAAGCCTACTTTAAACAGTTTGGGACGGTTTCACGGCTACGGCTATCAAGGAGTAAAAAGGTAAACATCTCATGTATGGAATCTTTTTAGATTTGTGAGGCAATGTAAGGCTTACAATAAATATATTGTGCTGTATGTTGCACATTTCTTCCCTCTCAACCAGACAAAACAACAAGAGGAGCCATGCGGGTGCCCGCGCCGCCATCAAAAGAACAGTTAACATAAAATGACAAAATAATACAACACAACACATTAGACACAGACAGTTGTGCAATCGTAACCACTTTTTCTGCATACACTTTGTTGTTTGTAAGAGGAGCAAATCAAGGTGTCCTTTTCACCAGTGGATCAAAGACGTCATGCTGAAAATGTGCACACGTCTGCAACAACCAAGTTTGAAAGCAACAAGAAGCTGTAGCGTCCATTAACGAAAAAGAGATTGGCTCTCATCTCCTGTCCTATGTAAATCCGCCTCAATTCCAAGCCGCACTCCCAGTTCCACATACGAATCAGCGCACTATGCTGATGCGCCTTTTTTGTCATTGCCGGCTCCTCAAGCCATGCATCCATCCAGCCGCAGACTGTCCAACTGCACCGACCTTTCCGCTGATCAAATGTCTCAATGTATACAAGTGGCCCAGTCTGAAAATTATCTCAGATGTAACAGTGATCAGAGGTCAGATACCTGAGCCTAAATTATTTTGTAGTGCATTAAGCTAATCACTTGCACATAAAAGTGTCCTGTGATAAAACACATGCACAAACAAACCAAAAGAAATGATTGTGTCACTTTATTGATAAAATTCTAATATGCTATTGTGTAACTGTTGGTCTAATATACAACTGTTTTCAGACAGGAGGAAGCAAAGGCTACGCATTTGTGGAGTATACCTGTGACGAAGTAGCCAAGATTGTAGCCGAGACCATGAACAATTACCTGATGGGAGAAAGACTCATTAAATGTGAGTGTAGTGTGTGTGTACCTGCAAATATCACCAATTAGCCTGTCACTTAGTACAGAGCAGCCGGTTAGTGATGTGGACTGGAATGAACTGAACTTGAGAAAGCAAACAATTCTAAATGTGATAGAACTGAGAGATTACATTTAGTAAGAACAAACGTGACGGCTGTCTTGACTTGTCTTCCTGACTGCAGGCTGGCCTGAGTGTTTTCCATTTTATTTATTTATTTATTTTTTAACTGCCATCACATACTGTTGCCACCAACATCAACACAACAGCATTCAAAAGTGATGTTCAGTTGCTAACTGATGACACACAAAAAAAGCCAGTTAATTACGCTGCCGTTAAGAATTGTATAATACGGCGCTAATCCTCTGCAGTTTTGGCTTGCTGCTACCTGCAAGTGACTATTTTTCAAAGCCTGATTAATAAGTGAAAATGACTGCATTCTTCCCTATGATGCTGATAGCCTGACACAGTTGGAATTCCTTCTGATCCACTTTTAACAAACCAGGCTTACCTCAAATGCTGTGTTTTGGATGGCCAAAGGGCGACTGTGGTTCAGACATCACTTCGTACCATAACCCAAATTCTCACCAACTAAAAAATTGTCTGCTCCTGTCACATTTTAAATATGAGGAAAAGTGTTTTGATAATTGTCTCGAAAAAGAAAATCAAATGGTTCTTCAATAAGTAAAATGTCTTATTTCTTTATGTGTATTCATAATTGTTTTTTAACCAAGCAAAATTGTATTTTATCTAAATTATTATTCAATGCGGTACGACAATATTAAAATATTGATTAGGTACATCTTTATTTGAGGTACCTGCATCATTCAAGGACTTGTTTCTCCCCTAGTTACCGAAATGCCCCCATTCATACGACTAACATGATCCAGGAGGGTTTCTCGCCTCCTCTGTGAGGCACGACTACCGCTATGCTTTACTGTCATGAATGCACAATGTGCATTGAACATTCTACCTTCACGTGAACGCGCGTGAAGGAATTTCTTTTTCACAAACCAACCCGCTCACAATGTATTAACCGAACCCCGTGGCGCATGATCCATATGAATCTGTTGTTTACTTTTTAGTCAGACCAATTTTGTTGTGGTAAGCTTATTGGTAACATGCACCAAATGTTATTTTTAATCTACTTCTCATCCTTTTTTTTTTTTTTTTTTTTTTTTAAAGGTCATGTAGTTCCACCAGAAAAATGCCATGACAAGCTGTTTGTTGGCTCCGAGAGGACCTTTAGAAAATCCTCCAAGCCAGCTGTCGCCCGCTACAACCAGGAGCGCACAAGTGAGCAAGTGGCCAAAATGACTGAAAAGCTCCTGCACAAAGAGAGGAACCTCCGCAAGAGGCTTGCAGCACAAGGCATTGACTATGACTTCCCCGGATTTGTAAGTGCTTCCATACAGTCGTGGTCTATCATTTGTGAAAGGAAAATAATACAGCAACACCAACAATACGTTTTCATGTTTTGATGCAGTGTGTTCTACTGCTTCATCATGTGGGTGCCAGAATGACAAGACTGTATTTTTCAGGCTGTTAAGTCCCCCTGGAACGGGGGTCGGCAACACGCGGCTCCAGATCCGCATGCGGCTCTTTAGCGACATCTAGTGGCTCCCTGGAGCTTCATTAAAAATGTTAGAAAATGGAAAAAGAGTTTGATAGTAGGCTAATGTAGCTCAAATAGATATAGGGGTGTTCACATGGCACACATTTGCTCCGGCGCTGCACCAATGTATTTTGTTGCGATTGCAAATTTTGTGGAGCGTTCACACGTACAAAGCCACTGAGCGTGTCAGCACCGGCACAGCGTCGGTGCAGCCCCACTTGCGTTCACACGGCAGTTTCTGCAGCGGAGCAAAACGACAAAAAACAAATAAGCTGTCATGTTGGTTCTTTTTAAAACGTATACACAACTCAAGCGACTACTGGGCAGGTACGTCCTTCTCGGTCTCCGTGCCTTCTGCTCGAGAGTGACCGCCCCCGAAAACGTAAATCAATGATGACTTCAATGACACTCAGAAAAGCAAACACGTAATGCGCCAAACGGAAAATCAAGGGAGGAAATCACAAAATAAATTATATGGGGCGCGGGGGGTTGTGAACACACAACAAAGGAACAAACTACACAAACAACTCCGAGACAGTCGAGTCTCCTACAAAAGGAAAGATGTTACCAGCCAAGTCTTGTGTCGTTATTAAACAAACACCTTACCCAGTTGCGTTCACACGTGCAAATTTACATCGGTGCTGCTTCGCAAACGAGCATTTGCTCTGGAGCAAATTTTTAAACCACCTCCCTGAGATGGATCAAATTTGGTCCGGTGTATGTTGTTTTCCGGGGCTACGCCAGAGCTAATTTGCACGTGTGAGTGCTCGACTGGGGCAGCCCCGGCGTAGCACCGGACCAAATCTTGCCGTGTGAACACCCCTATAGATACATGTTGCAGCTCCGAAAAAGGAGAGCCGTGGTGTCGTTTTTTTAAAAAAAAGAGGCGTTCAAACACAGCCTCAGAAAAACGGAAATTAATGATTACTTCATTGACACTAAGAAAAGTGAAAATAATGCACCAAAACAAAAAATCAAGTGAGGAAATTATAAAATGAATTATATGGGGGCGTTTGTGAACACACAACAAAAGTGTTTGTTTTTTGTTTTTTTGTCCTATATGGCTCTTTCAACATTTTGGGTTGCCGTCCCCTGCCCTAAAGTATATTTGGTGCCAGAGCCTACTGCGTCATAGCATAACTTACAAAGGAACCAATTTAAGCAGGAGCTGCTGATTGCTTTATGACATAGGCTGTGTTCAGAAATTAACGGGAGCGAATTGTGCTTTGCCTCACACACACACACACACACACACACACACACACACTCCGAGTCGTGTTAGGGCATTCATTAGAGTAAGTTTCTGATGCCACCCTGTGTTGATGGAAGCTAACACGTTCCAGTTTAAATTCGAAATTTCAACTTCTAACTAGGGGATAGTTTTTGTTTTTAGCTTTAAATAGCTTACCTGAACTAAAATTCCATCTCGCAATAAGGCTAAAGGTAGAATCCTGTCTGTTTTTTGCACATTTTGGTTCTGTAAATACTTATTGAGGTGTAAGGAAGGCACATGTTAAACTCGCGCTGTCTTGCATTAATTGCCATCACTACTTATGCTGCCATTTCTTCTACTTGCCTTTGACTGCTGGCAAATACCTTTGGTGCATTACTGCCACTGGCGGTAATCGCCTATTTGCCAACTACTAAAAAGAAAGTCAATCAGATTTGGGAACGTGGATTTGGGGTAC
Organism: Hippocampus zosterae; assembly: GCF_025434085.1. Lineage (NCBI taxonomy): Eukaryota > Metazoa > Chordata > Actinopteri > Syngnathiformes > Syngnathidae > Hippocampus > Hippocampus zosterae. The sequence continues at coordinate 20,501,599 of NC_067462.1, read as the reverse complement.
CAGTCTGAGCTGTAATTTGAGTACAAGTCACATTACTTAGCAAGAAAAAAGTAAAGTGTGACTTATAGTACGAAAAATATGGCCATGCTCAATTTATTTTAATGCCAAAGTATCAAAGTATTTTGAGGACTGAACAGTACTTATTTTCTAATTGTACAATCTTATGGTCTTTCAACTATTAAGGGATGTGCGCGTGTGTTCATAACTCTAGTATCATAAAGCTGTGGAGACATTTTCACTCTGTTTTTGTTTTATAGTCAACCCATGTACCCCAGAAGAAGAAGGCTGATTCCTTGAATGAGTCTGCGGCTAGCGATGTAAGAGGCACAACAATATGTCCTTTAAACTGTTAGTGTGGCACAGACTGAAAATGACCTCAGATGTGCGTTTGTGGTCTGGGGTCAGATAACTGTGCCGAAAGTGAGGTGGTGCAGGAAGCTTATTGTGTTTGTGTTATGGTGACAAATGTGATAAAACTTGTGCACCAACATGTAGCTACCATTATGACTTAGCTGAAAAACCAACTTGAAGCTAATCAGCTTTTCTTTAGTACCTCAATGACCAAACTGCATCTCTTCCCCCTTAGGACACCACACCAATGTGCACCCCTTCTTTCCTGGAGAGAAGGAAGTCCATGGTCAATGATAATGATGATGAGATTGTCATCAAGATGCCATCTGTAGAGCAGGATAATGAGTGCTCCTCGGAGGAGGAGGAGGAAGAACAAGAGGAGGTGAAGGAGAATGGCGATTCTGAGTGAGGAACCCTGCAGAGCTGTGGAGGTGGCTATACAGAGGATCTTGTTTTCTTGTGGACTTCTTTCACTGGGTTTCAGAGCTCAGAGACTTTTAATGTACGGTGGATGGTGTTCATGTGTGAATATCATTAATTCGAATATCGCATCACTCTTTTTAAAAAAAAAAAGAAGATAATTTCCTAATTGTTCTGAATTATGTTTCCAAAAAATGAGCTAGGTATTTCTGATAAGATCATATTGCAGTTCACCTACGAAGTTCCAGTAAGTGGGGTTTGGACACAACCCCCTGTATAAAATGTTTCAAATAAATGTTATTGTGGTTTTTAATCATGTTGCACACTTGGTGACTGAAACATTTCCCAATTATCTGATATCATTTTGATAGACCTAGATGTGTACATACAGTAAGACAAATATTCCTCAGCCCCAGTGGATTTGTGATGTCTTGTGTGTCTTGATGCATCTGGGACAATGCTTACTAAGATGTTTGTGTGTCCCCAAGTACCAGCCATGAGCCTCGCCGCACTTACCTGATGCCAGTTTTGCTGCATTGGTATAAGCCAGGGGTCGGCAACACGCGGCTCCAGAGCAGCCTGCGGCTCTTTGGCGACATCTAGTGGCTCCCTGGAGCTTTATAAAAAATGTTTGAAAATGGAAAAATATTTTGATAGTAGGCTAATGTAGCTCAAATAGACATAGATACATGTTGCAGCTCCAAAAAAGGAGAGCCGTGGTGGTGTTTTTTTTTTTTAAACATACACTTTATTTATGCTTTTAACAGTCTCGACAAACAGACACGTCTGCGTCCGACTCCGTGCCTTGTCTCTTCTCGTTTGACTTGAGAGGCGTTCAAACACAGCCTCAGAAAAACGTAAATTAAAGATTACTTCATTGACACTAAAAAAGTGAAAATAATGCACCAAAACAAAAAATCAAGTGAGGAAATTACTATATAAATTCTATGGGGGCGTTTGTGAACACACAACAAAGGAATGAATAACAAACAATTCTGAGACAGTCCAGCCTCCTACATATATACAGCATGTTTCCTTCATTGTAAGTTTTATAGAAGGCTTTTATTTTTTTTGCGGCTCCATATGTATTTTTTTTTTTGTCCTATATGGCTCTTTGGGTTCCCGACCCCTGGTATAGATATGGATATAATATGGATAGATTGATTCTTTTCTTCAAAGAATTACAGTGATCCCTCGCTATTTTGCGGTTCGTTTATCGCGGCTTCAGTGCATCGCGGCTTTTTTTCAAACATCCATCCATCCATTTTCCGAACCGCTTTATCCTCACTAGGGTCGAGGGGGGTGCCGGAGCCTATCCCAGCCGTCTACGGGCAGTAGGCAGGGGACACCCTGAACTGGTTGCCAGCCAATCGCAGGGCACACAGGCGAACAACCATGTGCGCTCACATTCACACCTCGGGACAATTCAGTGTGTGCCATGCATGATTTTGGAAGGTGGGAGGAAACCGGACCACCAGGAGAAAACCCACGCAGACCCGGGGAGAACATGCAAACTCCACACAGGGAGGCCGGAGCTGGAATTGAACCCGGTACCTCTGCACTGTGAAGTCGACGTGCAAACCACTGGACTACTGGGCCGCCCTTTTTTTCAAACATATTCATTTAAAAAAAGTTTTCATATACATGGAGTACAGTACTGTATATGTTGCCCTATGTGACTCGCTGTTTTTGCAGATTCTCGTGGACCGTTTGCGGACTTGTTGCGGACTTAAAAAAAACCCCAAACAATTATATGTTTATTGGTCGCTACTTCGCGGATTTCCGTTTACCGCGGGTCGTATTGACGACGGATTACTGTACTTGTCTTCGAACTAGTATGAGCAGTGTGAACAGTACGTTTCGAAATGTATTGTTAAAGCGTGTACTACCGTAATCTACCAGCCGATGTCGCCATCGGATCTGCATCGGTTCCGGTTGGCCATGCGACAATTCTAAGTGCCAGCATCATCCCTTTACCCACTGCGCATGCGCTTGACGATCCCATTCTTGTGCTGCAGGCAGCATTCCGGGTGGAGAGTGAGAAAAAGACGCGATTTCTAGGCCTTAGAACAAAACAACCCAAGAAGCTCATTTGCCGAGACGAACCTAAGCCTTAAAACATAATATGGTAGGTATTTGAATAGTTTGTCCACACCGTTCGCTTGGTTTCTTGTCATATTTGCTTCTTTGTGCTGTCCCTGTACACTGACGTCTCATTGAAAGGGAGCGCTTATGGAGAAGACAGGCTTTAGTTTTAATTCCTCACAAACAGTCTTGCAAAGATAAACTCTCCAGCGGTTTCTTCCTGGAAGCGGTGCCTAAAGAATCCTTTGTTGCGATTTTGATCCAGGTAGATCCTTTCTTTTGCGTCTGAAGTGGTGAGGCGGACGAGGTGTTTTTACTAGATTTGCTAGCAGTGATGGTCTGTTTGCGGGCTAGCAGGAGCTCAGCTAACATCGCACAAAAAGCACACAAGTTGGGTGGCAACACACAAATGTCAAACTGACTGCCAAAGGCAAGGGCACGATATTCACGCCGTCACGTAATTTTGTAACCGACATTTATTGCGCTGCGTGTTGGTTGACATTTCCCGTATGTAATAATTGATAGAAGTTGTTATAGATTAACTCTTTGATGCAATATTGAGACTCTTTTCTGTTCTAAAATTGCGGTGCCACTTAATCGTGCTGTAGACACGTTACTGTTCATCTATCGATACCGAAAACTCTGCAAGTGTGGTGTTTGTAAATAAAATGTGGTAAGGAATGACCCCTCCGTGAGTCGTCACCTTACCGTGGTGGAGGGGTTTGTGTGTCCCAATGATCATAGAAGCTAAGTTGTCTGGGGCTTTATGCCCCTGGCAGGGTCACCCATGGCAAACAGGTTCTAGGTGAGGGGCCAGACAAAGCACGGCTCAAAAGACCCCAATGATGATAAAAATAAATGGATCTAGGGTTCCCTTGCCCGGACGCGGGTCACCGGGGCCCCCCTCTGGAGCCAGGCCTGGAGGTGGGGCTCGTTGGCAGGCGCCTGGTGGCCGGGCTTACACCCATGGGGCCCGGCCGGGCACAGCCCGAAGAGGCAACGTGGGTCCCCCTTCCCATGGGCTCACCACCCATGAGAGGGGCCAAAGGGGTCGGGTGCAATGTGAGCTGGGCGGCAGCCAAAGGCGGGGACCCTGGCGGTCCGATCCTCGGCTGCAGAAGCTAGCTCTTGGGACATGGAATGTCACCTCTCTGGCAGGGAAGGAGCCCGAGCTGGTGTGTGAGGCAGAGCATTTCCGACTGGATATAGTCGGACTTGCCTCCACACACAGCCTGGGTTCTGGTACCAGTTCTCTCGAGAGGGATTGGACTCTCTTCCGCTCTGGAGTTGCTCACGGTGAGAGGCGCAGAGGAGGTGTGGGCATACTCATTGCCCCCCGGCTCAGTGCCTGTACATTGGGGTTCACACCGGTAGACGAGAGGGTTGCCTCCCTCCGCCTTCGGGTGGGTGGACGGGTCCTGACTGTTGTTTGTGCATATGCACCAAACAGCAGCTCAGCATACCCACCCTTTTTGGAGTCCTTGGAGGGTGTGCTGGAGAGTACTCCTGCTGGGGACGCCATTGTTCTGCTGGGGGACTTCAATGCTCACGCGGGCAATGACAGTGATACCTGGAGGGGCGTGATTGGGAGGAACGGCCCCCCCGATCAGAACCCGAGTGGTGTTTTGTTATTGGACTTCTGTGCTCGTCACGGATTGTCCATAACGAACACCTTGTTCAAACATAAGGGTGTCCATATGTGCCCTTGGCACCAGGACACCCTAGGCCGCAGTTCGATGATCGACTTTGTAGTTGTATCATCGGATTTGCGGCCGCATGTTCTGGACACTCGGGTGAAGAGAGGGGCGGAGCTGTCAACTGATCACCACCTGGTGGTGAGTAGGCTCCGATGGTGGGGGAAGATGCCGGTCCGTCCTGGCAGACCCAAACGTATAGTGAGTGTTTGTTGGGAGCGTCTGGCGGAATCCCCTGTCAGAAGGAGTTTCAACTCCCACCTCCGACAGAGCTTTTCCCATGTTCCGGGGGAGACGGGGGACATTGAGTCCGAGTGGACCATGTTCCGTGCCTCTATTGTTGAGGCGGCCAATCTGAGTTGTGGCCGTAAGGTGGTTGGTGCCTGTCGTGGCGGCAATCCCCGTACTCGCTGGTGGACACCAGCAGTAAGGGATGCCGTCAAGCTGAAGAAGGAGTCCTATCGAGCCTTTATGGCCTGTGGGACCCCAGAGGCAGCTGACGGGTATCGACTGGCCAAGCGGACCGCGGCTTCGGTGGTCGCCGAGGCAAAAACCCGAGCGTGGGAAGAGTTCGGTGAGGCCATGGAAGCCGACTTCCGGACGGCTTCGAGGAAATTCTGGTCCACCATCCGACGTCTCAGGAGGGGGAAGCAGTGCACCACTAACACTGTGTACAGTGGGGGTGGGGCGCTGCTGACTTCGACTCGGGACGTTGTGAACCGGTGGGCAGAGTACTTCGAAGACCTCCTCAACTCCACCAACACGCCTTCCTTGGAGGAAGCAGAGCCTGGGGACTCTGAGGTGGGCTCTCCTATCTCTGTGGTTGAAGTCACCGATGTGGTTAAAAAGCTCCTCGGTGGCAAGGCCCCAGGGGTGGATGAGATCCGCCCGGAGTTCCTCAAGGCTCTGGATGTGGTGGGGCTGTCCTGGTTGACACGCCTCTGCAACATCGCGTGGTCAACAGGGAGAGTGCCTCTGGATTGGCAGACCGCAGGGTGTCCGGGCTCTCCCTTAGAGATAAGGTGAGAAGCTCAGTCATCCGGGAGGGGCTCAGAGTCGAGCCGCTTCTCCTCCACATCGAGAGGAGCCAGATGAGGTGGCTTGGGCATCTGATTCGGATGCCTCCTGAGCGCCTCCCCGGTGAGGTGTTCCGGTCATGTCCCACCGGGAGGAGACCCCGAGGAAGACCCAGGACACGCTGGAGAGACTATGTCACCCAGCTTGCCTGGGAATGACTCGGGATCCCCCGGGGAGAGCTGGAAGAAGTAGCTAGGGAGAGGGAAGTCTGGGCTTCCCTGCTAAAGCTGTTGCCCCCGCGACCCGGATAAGCGGTAGATGATGGATGGATGGATGGATGGAATGTGTACTTAATCTACCGTATTTTCACGACTACAAGGCGCCATTAAAAGTCTTAAATTTTCTCCAAAATGGACAGGACGCCTTATGGTGCGGAGCGTCCTTTATATGCGCTGAGTTCCAAAATCTGACTGACAGCCGACACGCTGTTTATATAGAGAAAAGGCGGAAGTGACTGTGAAAGAAGTCGGCCAATCAGGGAAGGGTGGGCGTGTATATATACATATATGGAGAGGGAGAGAGAGAGAGAGAGGGAGAGAGAGGACAGACAAGCTAGTCCGCCAATGGTGAAGGGTGGGCGTGTAAGTGGACGCCTCAAGCCAGTACCAACACTTGTATAGCGTGTGGCAATGTGCATTGTTGCAAAACAACTCCGGTTTTGGTTTCTAAGAACCCCTGAAAAAAAATTCGACAAAGAGACATGCCTACGAAGCTCAGTTAAAACTTAAAGCCACCGGTTATGCTTTTGGCATGCGTGACCATCTCACAGCAGCGGTGAAAAATCAAGTCAAGCAAATGAACTCTGAGCTTGCCGTTATTCCCGGAGGCTTGACTAAAGAACTCCAACCGCTGGACATTGGCATCAACCGGCCGTTCAAAGTAAAGTTGCGAACAGCATGGGAACAATGATCGGTGGCAAACACAACTTTACAAAGAGTGAGAGGCAGCGCTGGGCGAGTTACGCCACAATACGCAACAACGAGAGGGAACGCGGCGTTTTTGATGGATTACGGTACTTGCACAATTGTTCAATTCTTTCTACACACACACGCGCTGCCACCATGTTTCGCTGTTCTTTACTTCCAAATGTGGGAAAGCTTCACACGAGAGAAATGTTGACTTTGCTGTTGCTACTCCTTCTTTCCACTCGGCAATGCGTAGCAACTCACACTAGCATGTGATGCATTCAATGACAACTGAGATGTGCAGTCCTCTGCTTCTGATACAGAGGATGAGGACTTTGATGGATTTCTGGGTGATGATTGATCGAAAAACGTGAGAACATTGTACGATGGCTAAATAAAATACACCCGAACTCAGTTCTGCTTTCGTTGCCTTTTTAAAACGTGTTTTTATCTTATCTGTATGTCTTGGCATGCTACCGTATGCTTCAAGCTAACATGTTAGAGTGCGCGCATGCATGCCGTATGTTTAAGCTGGCGTATGTTTTACCACTGTAAAACTGCGCCTATTCGTACGATGCGTCCTGTGTATGTGTAAAATACAGAAATGTCACGCATTAATGAGACTGCGGCCATTAGTACGATGCGTCGAATAGTCGTGAAAATACGGTACTCTTAAGCGGTTTTGCTGCACCTGCAGTCATTGCGTGAAAATAACGTTCTAAAAAGCAGAGTTGAAAATGACGCGCTAATCCTTAAAAATTGCTTAATATTTGGAAAATATATTAAGTCATCATAAGATTTCATCAGATGAAGACAATGCAAAGAAACACATCTCATATGGAGCGTTTCTTGTGACAAAATGTTTCCAAGGAATGCAAAAAGTGTGCGTGTGTGTGTGTGTGTGTGTGTGTGTGTGTGTGTGTGTGTGTGTGGACATGAGAGAGAGAGAGAGAGGGAGAGAGAGATAAGGGTGTGTGTTACACCCCTGTGTTCATATTCATCCGAACTTGAGTGCCTAAGTCCTCGCAGCGCTCTTGTGTTTCCATGGCAGTAGTGGGTCATGCAGCATGTGAAGCTCTCTTGAGAAAGGGAACATGTTTAGAAGGGATATAACTCATGATGAGACTTTATTTTCAATGATTATTGTCTCATTTGTTTTCTGCTTTTCCATGGCTTTCCAGGGCAGACCCCAGGAAAACACGTTGGGATGTGATCTGCCCTCCAACCTTCTCCGTTTGCTGCTCTGATTGCCGCTCCCCAAAAACCACAGTTTCAAACACTGCAACAGCGGTTTGGTTCCAAGTAAAACCCCAAGTAACAGGCACTACTTTCTCCAGCTGCTGCCCAGCCACACATGGTGCATTGCTGCCATTCCCAAAGCCCGACTTCATCAGTCCCGTGGGCAAAGCCACTAGCTTGCTGGTGTGCTTACAGTTGCCACAAAAGGGACGGCCCTTTTTGATAATTGTTTTCCTGGTCACCAAACTACCATCCAAGTAGTACAGTTTACCTTCCTGAAGCTTTGAGCTCTCAGGATCTCTTGCAATCACCCATCTTTTTAGCTGGGAAGACTGACAAAGGCAGAGAAGGGCATTCTTCAAGGCCAGGTTGATGGAGTCCAACATGGAGAGCTGCTTAGCGCAGGTCCTGCAAAAAGATGTGGGCCGTCGTCTCCAGGTGGGACAAGAGATCATCGATTACATCTTGGATAAAGACAAGTCTCATGACCTTGAACAGGATCAGACTGCCCTTGACAAGATGATTGATGGCATTGCCAGCTCCTGGGTCAATTCCAGCAACTTCAAGGTAAACTTCATTGATGGGGCTCGGATCTCTGGTGTGGGTTCCTTCAGACTGTGTTTAGACTGCATGGAACGAGTGACTATATGAACTTCAATTATGAACTTCAAATTTTTTGCCTGTCAAGTGGCACAATTGAGATATTCATCATGGCAGCATTAAAGGGGGCGGCGGCATAGAATCGAATATCTCTGTGCCACATCAAAATCGGGGTTCTCCTCTTCCAAATGTGGATAAAAACACATTACAGTATGTATCACAACGCAAGTCCAGCGGATAACTCGAATATTCTCCATCAATACACCAGTTGTTGATCTAAGCTACTACAGAGGCATATAGAACCAGGGGTCACCAATGTGGTGTCCGTGGACACCAGGTAGCCACCAAGGATCTCATGAGTAGACCGCGGGCCGGCTCTAAAAATAGCCCACCAGTGGCATGCTTATATATTTTTGTCTGTGGCTAATCTAAAAAAAAAAATCACGTTTCTTGGGGATGCTGTTCTTTTTTTTAAATTACACTCTCACCAGTTTAAATTTGGAAATGACAAAAAAACCCCAGCTAAAACAAAACTAGTATACTCTACTTCAAAGGTCAGTATTATGTACATCGAAACCATAGAATTTTCACAGTAAACTGTGGAATGACAACGGGGAGAGGATTTACCTCGCAAAATAATGGGAGCAAATTTGTTTTTTTCAGTCGGGTCAATCATCCATCCATCCATCAGTCCATCCATTTTCTAATCTGCTTATCCTCACACGGGTTGCTAGAGCCCATCCCAGCTTTCTTTGGGCAGCAGACGCGGGACACCCTGCACCGGTTACCAGCCAATCGCAGGGCACACATAAACAAACAACTATTCGCGTTCACACTCACACCTAGGGACAATTTAGAGTGCTCCAATGACCTTCAATGCATGTTTTTGGAATGTGACAGGAAACTGCAATACTCGGGAGAAAACCCACTCAAGTACGGGGACGACATGCAAACTCCATACAGGAAGGCTGCAGCCAGAATTGAACCCTGAACACCTCTGTACTGTGAGGCCAGCATGCAAATCAGCTGACCACCTTAGCGTGAATCAAACCAAACCAAATGACCTTTTATGAAGTTACAATATAATACAAAACAATACATCCTGATTTATATCGCGCTTTCACAACAGCTGCAGCTGTAACAAAGCGCTTTACAAAACAGTTAACACAAAGTAAATAAACACAACATAAAAACATGGACGGTCGTACAATCTTCACTTTTCCCTCATATGCTTTGTTGTTTGAAGCAGTACAAGAGATTCAAAGTGTCCAGTGAATCAAAGACGTCACAAGTTAACCCCTTAGGGTTAAACACCCCCCCCCCCCCCAACAGCCAGAATCTGTGTAAGTGCTTCTGTCAATGAACTTTGGATGTTTTAAAACAGAAAGGAAAGGCAACTCTTATGTTAATCTAATTTCTTTTCACAAAAGAATTATGTAGCTGATGAATCTATGGTTTAAATGATTTAAAATTATGCATCACACAAAGCATAAAAATAAATCCTCGTCTGTCCAAAGGCTCTGAAGAGGTCTTGGGCCTCAACTGCAGTGTAAAGTGCTGGCACTGATGTGAGCAAAAGCAAGCTTTTATATGCAGAAATTGAAAATGGGTCATTTTAAAGTCATGTTATCTTTATCATATGTAAATGAAAAGATAAGATAAGAAAATGTTTGTGGACAAATGTGTGAGACAAATGAGAAATTTGCAATCAACAGCAACAAAATTGAAGGCGGGGTAGAAAAGAAAAACAAAGTATTGCATGCATAAAATAAATGTTTCAGAAAAATGAATTGTACATAATGCAATATAAAATATAGATATCAGCATATATGCAACGCTGCATAAGGAAACGGGGCATAGTTCTGAATATTATTTACCTTTATAAATATTGACAGATCTTTACAATTTGCAAAATTTACAATTGCTCGAGTCTCCTGTTCCACGCCAAGTGGCAAATAGTTTGACATTTTTTTCCATATCAAGAGATGTGCCCTCTTAGACTCAATGTTTTGTATTTCTAAACTGCTCAAGTCATTATTATTGTTTTTGTGTGTTTTGATCATGTGACATGGAGAGACTTTTCTTTACCAGGTGTTTTTTTTCCCTTTTCCTACTAACTGGAGTAATGCTTTTCCCCTTCCATAGCTAGTTTTCCTGTCACTTAAACATTAATGCAGCAACACTTTAACAGTTTATTACCATCGAGTTGATCGGTTTCATTTGCTCCGCAAACTGATATTAGTTATAACCTCAACTTTTTCGTCAGCAAAATGCAACATAATAAAACTAAAATCGAATGGCTTACATCATTAAGTCCTTTGTCTTCATGTGTTTCCTTTGTACTTTCCATCCACTCTTGTTGTGATTATACAGGTATGTCGTCGTGTGCAATCTTTTTGTTGAACAATGGGCCGGCTGCCCTGATCGTCAGCTAGCATTAGCGGGTGCCTTTCCACATGGGTGTGCATATGTAGCACTTGAGCTTTGTTATATTTCAGAATAGACTTGCCCAAACATGGGACTGGCAATTAATCGACCATTGTGTCGACTTGTCGTTTTAACCCTAATGAGCTTTACTTAAATTTGCAGTGCAAATTTAGCCTCGGAACACACACTTGGTTGCTGTATTTTCTACACTACACAGTCAACCCCTATTTGTGCCGGCCCTCGAGAATTGATGACCACTGAAATGCATTCTGGGGGGGAGAAAAACCCCACACTTTTTTTAAGTAAAAACATTCTTGAAAATACACTGATTGAACATTCACTATCATATATGTTTTTCTTGAACGTGTCCAGTTTTCCTTGTAGTCCGCCGGATATTGTTGCGCCACGGAACTCCTTGCTCGGATGGATAGTTAGCGCCGTTTCATAAAATGAAAGCACCAACATGAACCTCCTTGAAAATGTTTGATTTTCATTTTTTCTGCAAGCGTTTTTGCCCTCAGTTTAATGTTGACTGTCGAGACGCTTCTCCTGGCTCTTAGACCATGAATTCATTGCTCGTGTTGGTCTGACAGAGATCATGTGTACTTAAGAACATAGTGTTCAAGAATAAAGTGCTCAATGTGGAGTGATGAATACACATAAGTCTTTGATGATGGTTTTGAGTATTTAGAGTGTTAGAAGATGAATAAACACAAAAATAAACACAGTCTTGAAATCGACGAATAATGATTTTAATAATCGTGATTTCAATCTCAATCAAAGTATTCTAGGGGCCTACACTCTTAAGTCAATTTAAGGAGTAGATATTCACCCAGCTCATTTTCACTATATTAACTGATAGATAGGCTGAATTGTGATATTGATGCATGTCAGCAACAAAAATGTTCAAGAATAGTAAGAGTAAAAAAAATCAAATTTACTAACCACACAGCTGCAAGTAGAGGAAAATTTGACTTGGACTGTCTCAAATTTTATGCGCAAAATGTCCCCATTTAGGGGCAGTCTGGATTCATGCATTTATCTTGCATCATCAGACTGAAAACAAGTCCTCATTGCGTATGTAGCTATCACTGACAATGATAGTAGAATCAATTCTGATTTTGTAAAACCTGTGGGACAACGGACAGCAATCACTTCAGTCTATGAATGACTTGACCAGCAAATAAGACAGCTCTGTTGGGTCTCTAGAGTGTGCCTGTCTGCCCCACCTGTTCAATCTTCCTGCAATACCGTGAGCTGTCCCACAATGTTCCAATAATTATTGGATTCATATTAATTCCACGTTTCAACCAAACCCTGAGATTTAGATTTAGTCACAGCCCTAGTTGCAAGTTTCAGAACCAGTCATTTTTTTCCACTGATCTTCTAACTTTCACAGAGAATTAGAGCCAGAGCCACCTTATAATAATTTATTTTCCCAACTGTATCTGTGCTTTCTTGGGACAGTTCACTATTTTACACTTGGAATAATGCTAAATGATCACAGCACAGGGTGTCTTGTTCTTCTGTTCTGAGTCCTAAAAAAACAAAAACCGACAAACAAAAAAATCCAAAAGAACATCAAACTGACTGCAGCATGTGCTGCTCTGGAAAGTGTTTCAATCATGTTTGTTTGTATTGTAGTAGTGGAGGTTTTGCGGGCGAGCTGGAGCCTATCCCAGATGTTCTGGCAAGAGACGACATACACCCATTACATGCTCTCTATCTCTTTCTCTATCTCTATCTCTATCTCTATCTCTATCTCTATGTCTATCTCTCTCATTGTATGCTTCAGAATCCATTTCAACACTGTGACCATGTGCTTGTCACCGATTCCCACTTGCCGAGTTGAAGTACCCTTCAACTCCTTCCAGTTGGCCAACATTTCACATTCACTGTTTTTTTTTTCATCTTCCGAGCCGCTTGATCCTCACTAGGGTCGCGGGGGGTGCTGGAGCCTATCCCAGCTGTCTTCGGGCAGTAGGCGGGGGACACCCTGAATCGGTTGCCAGCCAATCGCAGGGCACACAGAAACGAACAACCATTCGCACTCACACTCACACCTAGGGACAATTTAGAGTGTTCAATCAGCCTGCCGCGCATGTTTTTTGGAATGTGGGAGGAAACCGGAGCACCCGGAGAAAACCCACGCAGGCCCGGGAGAACATGCAAACTCCACACAGGGAGGCCGGAGCTGGAATCGAACCCGATACCTCTGCACTGTGAAGCCGACGTGCTAACCACTGGACTACCGGGCCGCCCACATTCACTGTTGTTTTGATTCATAACTCAAACTAAATGCCATATATGTGCTGTAGTTTGTTTGAAGGACCAGTTCTGTGACTAAATGGTAAAGGGGCTTTCACTTGTGTATCTCTTTTCTACCATAAGTATTCAAAGTGTGTTAACACAGTCTCCTGATTTTATCTACTGATGACGCAGCATCAGGAGCAACTACGGGTTCAGTTTCTTGCTCAAGGACACTTTGACACGAACACTAGGGTTATTTACTCTGGATGGGTTTGAAAATACTTTGATTTTGGTGAGATCAGCAAAACCTTGTGACCAGGATTTGTTGGTGGGTCAATCTAGTTCTAAATAAAGTTACTTGATTATTATACCTGTGTCCAGGCTTCGGCCTTCCTGTGTGGAATATTCATTTTCTCTCTATGCCTGCATGTTTTTTTTCCAGGTACTCTGGTTTCCTCCCACATTCCAAAAAACATGTATTTTAAGTTAATTGAGAGCTCAGAATTTTACCCAGGTGTAGTAGTGAGTGCGAATGACTGTTTATCGCTCTGTGCCTATGACTGGCAACCAGTTCAGAGTGTCCCCCGCCGACTGCCCAAAGACAGCTGGGATAGGCTCCAGGGCACCCACGACCCGTGTGATGATAACCGGTTTCGGATAATGGATGGAAGGATTATTCCTCAGATTCTTAGTAGACAAACATTCCTTCCTGCATTTTTATTTTTTATTATTACAAGTCTCCTTGTGCTTACCCTATTTGTCAAATGATGTGCAAAGTCAGCTTACCTCCCATCTGTGATGACAGCTGCTAACTTGGCACTAAAGTAGTGTAGTCGGAGATCTTAGGGGACAGACTAAGCAAAGGGCGCAGCAAGTGTGTAAGATTGTTACCTGCCACCTGGGAGACCTCCAGCTCAAGACCAAGACCCTAATGTACATGACCAACATCCCCTGTACACGGACGTTTCTTTGAGCAAGACACCGATACCCCAAGCCGCTCCCCAGGACTTGAAATAACACCCTACTCCAAATGTGTGTTAGCTGCGTCCACCTCAAGTCACAGACCCACCAGAACACCGCTTCAATTTTCCTGATGTTTATTATAATAGTGCTTTATGATGTAAAATTAAAAAATCTGAACTTTACATTTCATCCAAAAGTCTGATAGGATTGCCTCAAGCGCCACTGACACTGTGTTGGTTGAGCAGTATATGTATAATATGTATGCGTGAATAGATGGATATATTTTAGTCTGAAAGACAGCAATACTACCAGAATCGTGTGGAGGTGCCACTTTTGCAGTGCCTGTGAAGGATGCCTCTCACTGGCATCTTACATATTCCTCATACATCTGAAATCATCACTTTTAAAGGAGACCAAAAACGGCATGTTTGTTAACATTGCATCCTCAAAGAGAGCAAGCCAATTTCAATTCTTCAGAATGATTAGTACAGTAATCCCTCGTTTATTGCGGTCCATGGGGACCAAAACCACGCGTGATAAACGAAAATCCGTGAACTAGCGACCAATAAACATATACAGGTAAAAAAAAAAGAAACACATTTTTTTATATATACTCGAGCTGTCAAACGATTAACATATTTTATACCATTAAAAATGCAACTGTCATAATTAACTCAAATTCACAAAAAAATAATATAACATAAAAAAATTATCGTTTCTGAATTTCCTTTTATATTGCATGTTCTCCCCGGGCATGCGTGGGTTTTCTCCGGGTGCTCCGGTTTCCTCCCACATTCCAAAAACATGTGTGGCAGGCTGATTGAACACTCTAAATTGTCCCTAGGTGTGAGTGCGAATGGTTGTTCGTTTCTGTGTGCCCTGCGATTGGCTGGCAACCGATTCAGGGTGTCCCCCGCCTACTGCCCGAAGACAGCTGGGATAGGCTCCAGCACCCCCCGCGACCCTAGTGAGGATCAAGCGGCTCGGAAGATGAATGAATGAATGAATAATTTTTTCATATTTTTTCCCCATTTTAATGCTCTCATCAACATGGAATCAGTTTTCTATATGCAAAATGCAAATATTTACTGAAATAACAATTTTGATTTTAAATTTTACATGAATATTTTTCACTTGGAGCAGTTATTCACACATAATCTCTCACACAATATTACTGTCCATCAACAACAGTGAAAAAAAACATTTGCCACACAACAGCTGCTTAAACAGCTCTTTCTGGAATCAAAACAGAGCAATATAACATTATAAAGTCCACATCTAAGGTAAACTAGTGCTCAGCCTATAGTGGATTTAAACTATGGTTGCATACTTCGTTTTTCTCAAGTTTGCTTTGAACACAGCAGTCAGGCTATGTTGATTCTGTTGGTCCTTCTTGCGCGGAAGTCTCTACGGTTTTGTGTAGACATCGTTTCGGATGACTACTGTATTTTCACAACCATTTGGTGCACCGTATTGTTGGGCGCAGTCTCAGTAACGGGTGCTATTTCTGTATTTGACACATACACAAAACGCACTGTATTATTGGCCGCAGCCAGGCATGGTAAAACATACGACAGCTTAAACATACGGCATGCATGCACGCATGCTAAAAACAAATTTTTAAAAAGGCAATGGAAGCAAAACTGAGTTCGGTTGTACTTTATTTAGCCATTTTACAATGTACTCGCGCAACTGGTCCCTGTTAGGGACGTGCCTTTAGCGTCCTCTTACACGCCCACCCTTCACTCATTGGTGACTGGTACCTGCTAGGGACGTGCCTTTAGGTCCTCTGACACGCCCACCCTTCACTCATTGGCGGACTTCCGCATGCCTGTCGTCACTCACGTCCGCCTTTTCTCTGTATAAACAGCGTGCCGGCCAGAAATGCTCTCAGTCAGGCTTTGGAACTTGGCGCATACACTAGACGCTCCGCATTATAAGGCGTCCTGTCCATTTTGGAGAAAATTTAAGACTTAGTGGCGCCTTATCCATCCATCCATCCATCCATCATCTACCGCTTATCCGGGGCCGGGTCGCGGGGGCAACAGCTTTAGCAGGGAAGCCCAGACTTCCCTCTCCCTAGCTACTTCTTCCAGCTCTCCCCGGGGGATCCCGAGTCGTTCCCAGGCAAGCTGGGTGACATAGTCTCTCCAGCGTGTCCTGGGTCTTCCTCGGGGTCTCCTCCCGGTGGGACATGACCGGAACACCTCACCGGGGAGGCGCTCAGGAGGCATCCGAATCAGATGCCCAAGCCACCTCATCTGGCTCCTCTCGATGTGGAGGAGAAGCGGCTCGACTCTGTGCCCCTCCCGGATGCCTGAGCTTCTCACCTTATCTCTAAGGGAGAGCCCGGACACCCTGCGGAGAAAACTCATTTCAGCCGCTTGTATCCGGGATCTCGTTCTTTCGGTCACGACCCATAGCTCGTGACCATAGGTGAGGGTTGGGACGTAGATCGACCGGTAAATTGAGAGCTTCGCCCTTTGGCTCAGCTCCTTCTTCACCACGACAGACCGATACAACGTCCGCATAACAGCAGACGCTGCACCGATCCGCCTGTCGATCTCCCGCTCCCTCCTACCCCCACTCGTGAACAAGACCCCAAGATACTTGAACTCCTCCACTTGGGGTAAGATCTCCTCCCCGACCCGGAGGGGGCACTCCACCCTTTTCCGACTGAGGACCATGGTTTCAGATTTGGAGGTGCTGATTTTCATCCCAACCGCTTCACACTCGGCTGCGAAACGCTCCAGTGAGAGTTGGAGAGCCCCGTTTGAAGGAGCCAACAGCACCACATTATCTGCAAAAAGCAGGGATGTAATACTGAGGCCCCCAAAACGGACCCCCTCAACGCTTCGGCTGCGCCTAGAAATTCTGTCCATAAAGGTTATGAACAGAATCGGCGACAAAGGGCAGCCTTGGCGGAGTCCTACCCCCACTGGAAACGATTACGACTTACTGCCGGCAATGCGAACCAAACTCTGACATCGGTGGTATAGTGACCGAACAGCCCGTATCAGGGGGTTCGGTCCCCCTTACCCACGAAGCACCCCCCACAGAACTCCCCGAGGGACACGGTCAAACGCCTTCTCCAAGTCCACAAAGCACATGTAGACTGGTTGGGCGAATTCCCACATACCCTCAAGGACCCTGCTAAGGGTGTAGAGCTGGTCCACTGTTCCACGGCCGGGACGAAAACCACACTGCTCCTCCTCAATCTGAGGCTCGACTTCCTGACGGACCCTCCTCTCCAGCACCCCTGAATAGACCTTACCAGGGAGGCTGAGGAGTGTGATCCCTCTGTAGTTGGAACACACCCTCCGGTAGCCCTTTTTAATAAGAGGGACTACCGCCCCGGTCTGCCAATCCAGAGGCACTCTCCCTGTTGACCACGCGATGTTGCAGAGGCGTGTCAACCAGGACAGCCCCACAACATCCAGAGCCTTGAGGAACTCCGGGCGGATCTCATCCACCCCTGGGGCCTTGCCACTGAGGAGCTTTTTAACAACATCGGTGACTTCAACCACAGAGATAGGAGAGCCCACCTCAGAGTCCCCAGGCTCTGCTTCCTCCAAGGAAGGCGTGTTGGTGGAGTTGAGGAGGTCTTCGAAGTACCCTGCCCACCGGTTCACAACATCCCGAGTCGAAGTCAGCAGCGCCCCATCCCCACTGTACACAGTGTTAGTGGTGCACTGCTTCCCCCTCCTGAGACGTCGGATGGTGGACCAGAATTTCCTCGAAGCTGTCCGGAAGTCGGCTTCCATGGCCTCACCGAACTCTTCCCACGCTCGGGTTTTTGCCTCGGCGACCACCGAAGCCGCGGCCCGCTTGGCCAATCGATACCCGTCAGCTGCCTCTGGGGTCCCACAGGCCATAAAGGCTCGATAGGACTCCTTCTTCAGCTTGACGGCATCCCTTACTGCTGGTGTGCACCAGCGAGTACGGGGGTTGCCGCCACGACAGGCACCAACCACCTTACGGCCACAACTCAGATTGGCCGCCTCAACAATAGAGGCACGGAACATGGTCCACTCGGGCTCAATGTCCCCCGCCTCCCCCGGAACATGGGAAAAGCTCTGTCGGAGGTGGGAGTTGAAACTCCTTCTGACAGGGGATTCCGCCAGACGCTCCCAACAAACCCTCACAATACGATTGGGTCTGCCAGGACGGACCGGCATCTTCCCCCACCATCGGAGCCTACTCACCACCAGGTGGTGATCAGTTGACAGCTCCGCCCCTCTCTTCACACGAGTGTCCAGAACATGCGGCCGCAAATCCGATGATACAACTACAAAGTCGATCATCGAACTACGGCCTAGGGTGTCCTGGTGCCAAGTGCACATATGGACACTCTTATGTTTGAACAAGGTGTTCGTTATGGACAGTCCGTGACGAGCACAGAAGTCCAATAACAAAACACCACTCGGGTTTTGATCGGGGGGGCCGTTCCTCCCAATCACGCCAATGTACAGGCACTGAGCCGGGGGGCAATGAGTATGCCCACACCTGCTCTGTGCCTCTCACCGTGAGCAACTCCAGAGTGGAAGAGAGTGCAACCCCTCTCGAGAGAACTGGTACCAGAACCCAGGCTGTGTGTGGAGGCAAGTCCGACTATATCCAGTCGGAAATTCTCTGCCTCACACACCAGCTCGGGCTCCTTCCCTGCCAGAGAGGTGACATTCCATGTCCCAAGAGCTAGCTTCTGCAGCCGAGGATCGGACCGCCAGGGTCCCCGCCTTTGGCTGCCGCCCAGCTCACATTGCACCCGACCCCTTTGGCCCCTCTCATGGGTGGTGAGCCCATGGGAAGGGGGACCCACGTTGCCTCTTCGGGCTGTGCCCGGCCGGGCCCCATGGGTGTAAGCCCGGCCACCAGGCGCCTGCCAACGAGCCCCACCTCCAGGCCTGGCTCCAGAGGGGGGCCCCGGTGACCCGCGTCCGGGCAAGGGAAACTGAGATCCATTAATTTTACTCATCATAAGGGGTCTTTTGAGCCGTGCTTTGTCTGGCCCCTCACCTAGAACCTGTTTGCCATGGGTGACCCTGCCAGGGGCATAAAGCCCCAGACAACTTAGCTTCTAGGATCATTGGGACACACAAACCCCTCCACCACGGTAAGGTGACGACTCACGGAGGGGAGTGGCGCCTTATAGTCGTGAAAATACAGTACACTTGGTTTGATGACAACACTGGAGACGTTTTATTTTCGCTCAGTCGCTACCACTGCATGGCTGAACTGTCATTGTCATGTCACCGCCTCAGCGCACTGTCACTGTCAGATGAACACAGAGAACCTCCACCCGCTTTATTTATATGGACACGGAACACTAACCTTACACACAAAATAGTTGCAAACAAGTAACAAATGTGTCAGTGGCATACATCGTATACCTGTATGATACAGGTAACTTTGGTCTTGTCAGTGGAGCAATCTGGCAACTTTTTAAAAGTAAACTTTCCATTCATAAACTCTTTAGTATCCGTTTTCGGTGTCTTGCGTTGCCGTGGTTGGCAAAACAAACGTGCGTGGACCTGTGCAGCGTGCTTGTTGTTTTGTTTTTGGTTTATATATAGAGCAACGTAACATCTGCTGTGACGTGTGCCGCGTTAATCTTGCGAGAAAAAATTTTATTCCGTTAAAATTCATTTAAATTAATGCCAATAAAAACGTGTGAAACTGACAGCTGTAATATATATATTTTAAGTCCACAAACGGTCCGCGAAAAGCTGCAAAACAGCAAGTCACATAGAGCAACATATACAGTACTTTACTCAATGTATATACAGTATTAAAAAAAATCTATATATTTTTTTTAATGAATATGTTTGAAAAAATCCACGATGCACTGAAGCCACGATAAACGAACCACGAAATAGCGAGGGATTACTGTAGTTTGTAAAAATAGCACGTGTGGATTGACCAATGGTATTGATTTATGAAAACGTATGACATTTGCCAAATTGTGACATGGGATGTTTCGACCTGCCTCCAGCAGTTTGTTTTTCCAACAATACTGGAACCAGCTTGCCAAGAGGGTCATGCCATCATGGCCTGTGACAGTGTAGCTCTGAGTTGCTTAGGTGTAGAGCACAGAAAATCTGATTAAGTTTGGAAAGCCTGTTAAAGCACCCAGCTCCTGGAAGGAAGCTAAGTTTGTTCGAATGCTCTTCTACCTCACTTTTTATTTGTTTTTTACAAGTCACCAGTGTCAGGTTTCTGGAAAAATTCCGGACAGAATTACAATTACACAATCATAGAGGTAAGAAGTTTTGACAAAAATATATTTAGAAACAAATGCAAGACATGATCTCCCACTGAACATTCGGCAAGCCTCCTCGCTGCCCATCTTCAAAACCCTCCTCAAAACTCACTTGTATTCTTTGGCATTCGACTCAGCATGACTTAGATTTGTTCTTGATTTTACTACCGTCTCTACTGTCTTTGTTACCGATTTGTTTTACTGTTTATTGTATATGTTAAATTGCTCCATGTACAGAACTTTGTATGCAGCGATGGCTATTTGAAAGTGCTCTATAAATACTGTTGACTTTACTTTACTTGACTTAAACTCTGTCTCCACAGCGAAAATCACACCGAGTATGGCATGCGGTTGTTGTTGTTGCCAATGTGTCTGGGAGCTACATGTACATTCCAATTTTTCTAGTAAGTTATATCTGATTGCTACTCAAAGATTTGTCTGCATAATGTTGTCAGAACCATCAACAATGACATGAAAGCAAAGCCCATCAGGAAATTGGAGACGCATTGTCTCCAAAATTTAAACCTAACCTTTGTAAGTCACACTTCACGATACTGATAATGCAAACAAGTGAACTTTGTTCTTTGAGAGGCTTTAACGCGCAATCAATGCGAGAGAATGGAATATTTGCCGAGGGAAAGCAAATATTGCGTGGGAACACAAAGATTCATTGTCATATTTATGTTTTTCCATGTCACTTTCAGTGCTCTGTAAGTAGGTGGCCTACGCTGTCTTTTAAAATTTTTTTTTTGTAAGAATGTGGGTTCTCCAGACGGCAGACAGTCGAGACATACCAGGAAGAGCCTGGTGGTCTTCGTGTTTGAGAAGGGCACGTGTGATCAAGTAAGAGCTCTCTCTTGAGATGATCTGAGCTCCCCACACATAATTCAACCAAAACTGTTAAATATGATTTTATCTTTGTGTGGGGTCTGCCAAAGATAAAAAAAATCTTATAAGATTCGAAAAATCCTTACGTGTGTACCGGCTTGAAATACAACATGATTGTGTCCCAGTTTGCGCTCGTTTTAAACAGATCATAAAACGGAAGTTAAGATTGATTCGTGAAGACTCAGGCAATAAGTGTTTCTCCAGATCACTGTACACATGACTCCAGCAAGTTGCTATAATAGGCAAGTTCTTCATTCACAGTTGAGTTCTTGTTCCCATTTGATGTGGATGTTTTTCTCACAATGAAGACGGTCATTCATTCCTGTTTTCTTGTGATGTGTTCTTGGCATGCTAATTTATATGCTAAATGTATATTTTAATAGCTTCAGCTTAATGCTGTTTTTTAATGTTACAAAAGCAAAATGTAGCTGCCACTCTCTTAATATTTTAATATAGTTCATTTATTATTGTGCTGCAGTGTCAGATTTGTGTATGGTGCAAGATTTCTGCATATTTAGTTGGGTGTTGTGTGGGTGCGAGTGCAGGGCTGGTTGGGTGTACCCCTGATAAGTTATTCTATTATTTCTGATACCAATGCCATTTGTAGTCGCTGCCTGTGGCAAACAGGACTTATCACTAACGTCACAGTCCATCCCGTGGTTGCCGACTGATAGGCCACATCACTGCCTTTGGGACACACAGCTGAATCAAAACTGTTTTAGAACAAATATGTTCTTAAAAGAGGCTGAGGGCAAAACTTTTCTGCCAGTACAAACTAGTTTGATTCCTCAATAAAGTAGTGCTATAACTGCAATTAGCAGCTACTTGAAGCAGATTATTTCAGTGTAGTTTTATGACTAAATTTCACTGGAGATCCAAGTGTCCTCATCCTGGGAAATCATCAGGGCATTTATATTCAGGGTGTATGGGCTCTGTTACTGTATTTTTTAATCACACAACTAAGGTTCTCTGAAAGAAAAAGCTGAAACATGTATTAATTCCTTGCTTTCCTCAGCTAGGCCACCTTTCGGCATGCATTTTTATTGTTACTCTGAAGGCCTCCCCTCCAGCCCCGACCAAGAACATAATCTTGTGCCCAAATGCTGTAGGACCACAAACCTTGAATAATTTTTTTCCACAACCATCGCATTGTCTAAGTCGGGTGTCAAACATACGGCCCGCGGGCCGGAACTGGCCCTCAAGGAGGTTTGATCAGGCTCGCAGGATGATTTAAAAGTGAAAAAATGCATAAGACACGGAATGAATATTTTTAATACGGTGCAATTCGTGGAGTATCCGCTAGGTGGACACAGTTTTAATCAGAGTCAAAGACAACATTGTTTTGATCAGAGAAGAAGACAACAGCAATAAAATTCAAGTACATGTGAATACTCAATTCTTTACACATTTAACAGCAGTCTCTTTAGTTTGTAAGGTGTAGGCAGGGATTACATTTAGATTTTCTCTGCACGTGTAAATGGTTTAAACATTCTTTATAACAATCATTTAATATTAAAAGTGCATTACTATATTTTTCAATACCAACTACTTGTTAAAGTTGTGTGCCTTTGTACAATCAGTGGGATCAGTTGCAATACATATACTGTATGTGCATAATAAAAGTAAATTGCACCTCTGTCTAAGGAAATCTAAGGTGCTTCATGAAATGTTTTGTAAAAGATCTGTTTATTGCATTTCAACATTTTCCGAATGTTCTTGTGCTTCTTTAGACCAAAACAAAGGAAATACATTATTTTGGTTATTTATAGCAGAGTATGGTATAATTTTAATGGTCCGGCCCACTTTACATCTCGCGAGGATGTGGCCCACAATGTGAAATGAGTTTGATAGCCCTTGTCTAAGTGAATGCGTATACTGTACTGTACAATTCGAGAGGACATGCAGCACTGTAATTGCAGTGCTTTTATTGTAATTAGGGTTGCATTAAGACAGTCACATTCCGAGCTGTTGCACAAGTGTAAATCCTGTCATTTCAGCTTGTTGCCTTTTCAGCCAAAATTGCTACGAACACTCATATTGCCTGTCTTTCTTCCCTCATCCACTTGTTGTCTTCACACTCATCCATTCTTATTGTTTTCTCTCTTTGTGTTGTATCCTAAGAAACAGCTGTTTAGAAAGTTGCAAGCTTTTAGGTCCTGTTTTCAGATGGAGCTAATAATTGTCTTCAGGTTGGATGGGTTCTTGTCAAACCCTTATGCAGTATGTGAAACATTCCCCTCCAATGTGTGATGTTTAACATCAGAATCATGTTTGGCATCAGAATGGATCCTTTGGACCTCTATCTCTACAGCAAATGAGTAGTAAGAGTACTGAATCTTTCTGGCTTTTGAAATACCACATATTACCTGCTGTCATTACATTTTAAAAATATTGTAATATCAGTTCATTGTTATTTATGCATGTGAGGGTGGGCCACTCGAATATGGGATGATGTCAGTGAGAGGGGACGAGCAAGGTGGGGAAGGCAGTCTGAATGTTGAGCATGTGGGCGTGAGTTATGTCCATCAGCAGCTCTGGTGTGTGGTCTTTTGTTGCCATTCTGTTTAATAAAAAGCGAACAGATTGCATCAGTGACTGTGTGCATCCTTGACGACACTGAAGGTCATTACAGTATGTCACATGCTCTGTTTACAATTTTGTTCCATGACTCAATTTGGGAACTGAAACATACTGAGAGAGGTAATGTTTGTGTGTGTCAAGCATCTGTCGATGTTGAGAAAAGCACAATACAAATTGATTGAATATTGTTGTTTATATTATTATTGCTATTATAGCAAAACCATAACCATCCCCATGGCTAGCAGTATTTCAATTTCGTATGTCAACATGAGTGAGTTAAAAAGCAAAACTGAGCGTGTGCATGCCAAGACTGTTCATGAACTGCAAATAATGCATGAACCAAGATAATTTTCCTTTTAAAATTTAGTGCATCAACTAAATTGTTCATAAACAAACGTTTCACTGTCCCTGCTGAAAGACTTGTAGCCCTGTTACGGTGGATAGGAGCAGTACAAATAGCCGTTACCCATTTGTAGCAATATGGATAGGTCTACTGTACTTACAGTAATTGTGTAAACTGAAAATTGTAAATGCTACTAAATGTACATTATGTCGATTTATGATTGCATCTGGTTAAATAGTGTGATGGTGGTTTGTATCGCTTCAACTTTATTTTAAGTCTTTTTAAAAATATGTAATTTTCAACACACAACGCCGTATTCTTTAACATTTAGTCATGGTGTTCTGTGCAATGTTTTTTGTTGTGCAATGAGTGATTAGTAGAAGTCAGGCAATGTTGTGGTTGT
Source organism: Hippocampus zosterae (assembly GCF_025434085.1). Lineage (NCBI taxonomy): Eukaryota > Metazoa > Chordata > Actinopteri > Syngnathiformes > Syngnathidae > Hippocampus > Hippocampus zosterae. Next base: position 20,477,115 of record NC_067462.1, on the reverse strand, counting down.
TTTTCCTTTATTGGAATGCAATTGTGATAATGTGTATTCAACTTGTCTCAACAATGAATAATTCAACACTTAGCATTTACAGCTAACCTAAAGTATGAAAAATCTCTCATTCCCTTCCATTGTCGTTGATTGTTAGCATGCCTCTTTTTCCGACTGATCCATTTATTGCAACTTCATGCTCATAATGTGGTTGTGATGAAAACGTGGTACACCGGAGTCCCACAATCACATTTGAAAATTTAAGTGAACAACCACAGGGAAAAACAAAAACCAATAAGAGTATGAGGAAAAACATAAATATGTAGAATGTTTCTCTTGAATGATAATTTTGCAATAAAAATAACATTTGTGATAACATTGGATGAGTTTTGATGGCCTGACACCAAGCACGCAGAGATTAATGGGATGATTCCGAATGAAAAATTGCTCTTTCCCGTGACCTCTGACACAAATGTGCTTCTGGCTAAATGAGCAAAGTCCCACAGATGCATGCCAAAAACTTTAAGGGAGTCATCCAGAAGAGTGGAAGCCATTTTTTCTGAAAATAAGTGCTCCATACTTGACTCAATTTTATTATTTTCTGTAGATATTGGTAATGGGCGGCAAGGTGATAACTGGTAGCGCGTCCGCCTCACATTACAGAGGTCCAGGGTTCAATTCTGGGCTCCGGCCTTCCTGTCTGGAGTTTGCATGTTCTCTCTGCGCCTTGTGGGTTTTTCCCAGGTACTCCAGTTTCCTCGCACATTCCAAAAACATGCGTGGCAGCGAAATTGAATCCTCTAAATTGTCCCTAGGTGAGATTGCAAGAGCGAGGGGTTGTTTGCCTATGTGTGCCTTACGATTGGCTGTCAACCAGTTCAGTGTGTATGCTGCCCACTGCCCAAAGACAGCTGGGATGGACTCCATTACGCCGGCGACTCTCGTGAGGATCAATGGCTCGGATAATCGATGGATGGATGGTGTTAATAACTTTGCTGTAATAATTTTGGCCATAAAATTTGTCTGTGGACACTTCATTTTAGTGATAAGAAAACCTTTATTAGTCTCGCAATGGAGAAATTCCCAATTCACAGCAGCAAAGTTATGAAAGGAATAAGTAGAACAACAAAATATAGGAGCTGCTGGAAAGGCAGCCACACTCGCGGTGCCATTTTGAAGTCAAAATAACAAAAATAACACAACACAACACATAGGACACAGACAGTTGTGCAATCTTCACCACTTTTCTGCATACACTTTGTTGTCTAAAGCAGTTAAAGATGAAAGAGGAGAGGATCAAAGTGTCCTTTCACCAGTGGGTCAGAGACGTCATGCTGAAAATGTGCACACGTCTGCTACAAGCTAAGTTTTGAAAGCAAACACGAAGCTGTAGCATCCATTGACGAAAAGAGATTAGTTCACTTTTACTGTCCCACGTAATCCGCTTCAAACTCCAAGGCGCGACTCCCAGTTCCAAATCCGCATCGGCGCTCCGCGCTAACGCTCCTTTCTTCTCATCGTCGGCTCCTCAAGCCTTACATCCATGCAGCCACAGACCGTTCAACAGCACCGATCTCTCCGCTTAACAAAGCGGGGCTGTGAAAAATGCTGCCCATAACAGGCGCAAGACACAAGCGCCCCGGGACTGTCCAGCAACGACAGTCAAATGGCGCCGATATTCCTCCCAGGCAAAAACAGTGCTGGTATACCCATGCTGCCGAGAAGGCGCAACCACCAAGCACAGAGTCTCCTCCTTGATGAATGTCGTGGCCAAAAAATGCTGAAAAAAGTCCACATCAGGTCCACAAGACGTAACAACAAACACAAAGTGACAAAACAAACAACAAAAAAAGCAAGGCTCATGAGAGCACTTGCCGACGGCTGCCGACTCGGGCGCAATCTTGACTTCAAATAAGCGGATTAGTCAGAATCTTGCCAACTCTTGTGGCTAGCTAGTGGTTATGAACCACATTAAAGAGTTAACACTGTCGTGTGGAAGATACATGGAGAAGAAGCAGAATCGAATGAGCCCTCTATTCAATCCATGACTGGCCTTGGAGACAGGCAGAACCAATGAGGTGATATTTGACAAGATGAAGGGACATAAGGGAGGTTTTAGTCAAATGTGAACCTGTCTCAGATGTTTTGAGGGAGCACCACCCCACTGAAATGCTTTATTTTAATTTGAATAAAGCTTGTGTATGCCATGTGAGCAGGCACTGTACATCTGAAATTAAAAGAAAGATTAGTATCAATGGATGAAATGTTTAGAGCAGTGGTTCTTAACCTTGTTGGAGGTATCGAACTCAACCAGTTCATATGCACATTCACCGAACCCTTCATTAGTGAAAAACAAAAATATGACTTTTTCCAAATTAATGACATAATTGACGCATTTATTCAAAATAGAAAAAAAGTAAATAAAATTTCGAGACATAAGTATAAGTTTTTTTTTTTATTTTACAAAGTACTATCACAACAGTCACACGTTGACTACTGAGCTAACTAAATTTCCCGCTGCACTGAATGCACAGGCAATGCAATGTGACCAGTGATGGCCAAGCAGGCATCATAACTACTTGACATGTTGAGTCGGGTATGTCTTTACCTCCATGGCAGAGGCTCTGTCAAACCCCCTGAGACCGATTCGCCGAACCCACGTTATGAATCACTTGTTTAGAGGAAGATGCTCCAATTTCAGTTCTGCAGCAAGTTGAGATAGATGCTTAGCTGTTGGATGAAGTGAACTAGAAAAGTTGTGCTTTAGTGTGTCTGTCTGTGGCTATGTTCACACTGTCGGCAAATTCTGATATATATATATATATATATATATGCATGGCAGGTTCATGGAACACTTGAAATTGTCCCTAGGTGTGAGTGTGATTGCAAATGGTCGTTCATCTCTGTGTGTCCTACAATTGGCTACCAACCGGTTCAGGGTGTCCCCCACCTACTGCCCGAAGTCAGCTGGGATAGGCTGCTAGCATGCCCCGCGACCTTTGTGAGGATAAAGCAGGTCGGAAAATGGATGGATGGATGAATGGCCTAGGAACACTAACACGTAAACAACTCAATGGGGAATATAAAGAGACTATAACACCATATATAAGGTGCTTTGGATCATAGGACGCACTTTTGGCTTTTGGGAAAATTTAATGCTTCTTGGTGCGCCCTACAGTAAAAAAAAATAAAATACGGTAAGCTGCCCAAAGATCTTTTTTTGGCTCCAGCGCACCCCGCGACTCTTGTGAGGATAAATCACATCCGAAAATGAATGGATGGATAGAACTGATTAAAAACTGCAATTGAATTGCTGGTAAACTACACAAAAATATGTTCCTGAAAGAAGAAGAAGAAAAATATCACATTTGAAACTAATATTATACCGTGTCTCCACTAGGTGGCTCTGCTAGGCTTGGATCTCCTCTCTGCTTTAGTGACGAGGTTACAAGAGAGATTTAGGGCCCATGTCGGAACAGGTAGGTTTCAACAATTATTATATCAGTATCTGCTATCTAAATACCGTGTTTTCACGACCATTCGGCGCACCGTATTGTTGGGCGCAGTCTCAGTAACGGGTGCTATTTCTGTAATTGACACATAGACAAAACGCACTGTATTATTGGGCGGAGCCAGGCATAGTAAAACATACGCCAGCTTCAACATACGGCATGCTAGGGGCGTGCCTTTAGCGTCCTCTTACACGCCCACCCTTCACTCATTGGCGACTGGTACCTGCTAGGGGCGTGCCTTTAGCGTCCCCTTACACGCCCACCCTTCACTCATTGGCGACTGGTACCTGCGAGGGGCGTGCCTTTAGCGCCCTCTTACACGCCCACCCTTCACTCATTGGCGACTGGTACCTGCTAGGGACGTGCCTTGAGCGTCCTCTTACACGCCCCCCTTTACTTATTGGCGGACTTCTGCATGCCTGTCGTCAATCACGTTCCACTTTTCTCTGTATAAACAGTGTGTCGGCCAGAAGTGCTCTCAGTCAGGCTTTGGAACTCGGCGCATACACTAGACGCTCCGCATTATAAGGCCTCCTGTCGATTTTGGAGAAAATTTAAGACTTCTGATGGCGCCTTATAGTCATGAAAATACAGTAGATGAATTACAGAATTTTACTGAACTTCATTGAAATTTTGGGTTCAAGTTAAGAATCAATTCAGACAATTTTGCCTTACAATATGCATTTGCCTTTTTGTACTATTTAATCTATTGAAATTAAGACTCAAACTGGTTAAAATAGACTTTTATCACCCTTATTTACCTAATTTACCTAAATTCCATGCATTGGCATACATTTTTGTGACAAAACCTTTGGAACACTATTTAATGGCGTGATGACTATTAAGTATAATTTGCATTTGAATGTAACCATTCTCTGTCACCTGCAAAAAGAAAATTACTTCGCCACCATTTATTTTCTTTTAAAATTGTGAATTAAATCAGGTGTCTGCTCAATGAGTGAACTTGAGTGGAAACAATGCCTCGGATGTATTCTTCCTCTTCGCAACTCACATTATGTCATCCAAGTTTGATTAATTCATTAACCACTTCTTTTTATTATGTTCTTGTTTTTATGTATTCAGCTCTACCTAGTCTGATTGATCGATTGGGAGATGCTAAAGACCAAGTAAGAGAACAAGACCAAGCACTGCTGCTTAAGATCATGGAACAAGCTGCATCTCCACAGGTATGAATATATTGTACATTAGTTAATAGCTACTGGTTCAAGAAATTCGATTCAGTGTTTTGGTTTGTGTTGTCACATGCCATTTTATTGTGTTATCTTGTCTTAGTATGTGTGGGACAGAATGCTTGGTGGTTTCAAGCATAAGAACAACAGGACCAGGGAGGGAGTCTGCCTTTGCCTTATTGCCACATTGACCATGTGAGGCTCCTTCTTTCTTCCAATTTCAATTTTCAGTACAGTATCCTTTTGCTCCAGTCCAAAAATTCATAATCAAGACGATAAAAAACTGATATAAGTCGCTCCAGAGTATATGTTGTATTTTCTCTGGAAATTTCCAAATATCCGACCAAGAATAGAAGAGCTTGGACTCACACTCAAAATGCTCATTCCTGAATCTTAGGTGCGTTCGGAAATACACTTCGAGCACACACTGCTTCATTCCGTTTGGAAACTTAAGAGCGTTGTCGCATGTGCCGTTTGGTTAGTCTGAGTGCCTCAAAAGAGGAATGCCAGAGCCAGTACAAAAGAAAGGAAACGGTGCAAGCAAGAGCTGCAGATTTACTTACAGCCAGGGATGCACATACAACTTTTGGCATGATCCTTACATGACCACCAGAGGTGTTTAGTTCTCAGTTAAATGCTAATAGTGAGGATCGATGCATGAGCTTTAAGACTTGCGGCACATCAGGGCAAGATTTGCCCTTAATATCTGTAGCTGCCGTTTTAATGATTTTTTTTTCAATTTTGACTTTTTGTTTCTAATTATAACATACCAGAGCTATACTATGGCAGCTTAATAAAACGATATTTACCATTCCATTAAAAAAACACATTAGATTAATATTTAACATAATTGAGGTGCTTGGCTCGTCCGAAAAATTAATTGCCCACCTCTGATTTGCATTATGGGACCCTATGATACGCTCACTATCTTGGTGCACTTCTCTCGGGCAAAGGTCCAGTGCCCGATCGTTTTTTGCACCACAGACCGCAAGGACATGTTTTGATGGACCATAGGAGTCTCACTGACAGCTCTCTTACGATACGTTTTAAAAATGCAACACAAAAATAAAATGTATCCATGTTGATTTGTAAATGTCACTTATTCAGCCTCTTTGTCTTTCAGGTATGGAGCCCAAGGCTTGACTCTCAGTAAGATTGTCCCCCATATATGTAACCTGTTAGGGGATCCCACAAGCCAGGTATCGCAAATCATTTCTCTTTTTTTTTCAACTTTTTGTTGTTTAATATTGTAAATCAGTGGTGCCCAACCACCTCCCTGCGGAACGGCCACTGTAGACAGGGCCGTGGCGTGCTGCATAGTGTAAATATAAGCTGCTCTGCCTGAAAACACACACACACACACACACACACACACATGCACACACACACACACACACACACACACACACACACACACACACACACACACACACACACACACACACACACACACACACACACACACACACACACACACACACACACACACACACACACACACACACACACACACACACACACTGTAAAGGGTTCCAAAACTTGAAAATGTGAACAGTCCTGTAAAGATGACTGAAAGAGCACAGCGTCAGATGAGAAAACAATGACACACAGAACATTTATCTTGTGTTCACACTTAGGTACGAGATGGGGCTATGAGTTGTTTGGTGGAGATCTACCGGCATGTGGGTGAGAGGGTGAGGATGGATCTCAGCAAGAAGGGCCTGCCTCAGTCACGGTACTTCCATCTCTTTTCTCACATGGGCCGTGGGGGGTGCTGGAGCCTATCCCAGCTGTCCTCGGGCAGTTGGCAGGGGACACCCGGAACCGGTTGACAGACATCGCAGGGCACACAGAGAAGAACAGCCATCTGCACTCACACTCACACCTAGGGACAATTTAGAGTATTCAATCAGACTGCCATGCATGTTTTTGGAATGTGAGAGGAAACCAGAGTACCCAGAGAAAACCCACCCAGGCCTGGTGGAGAACATGCAACACAGGGATGCCGGAGCTGGAATTGAACCCGGTACCTCTGCACTGTGAGGTAGCTAACATTGAGCATGGTAACTTTATTCCTAAAGTTATGCTACAACCAGTAAATTATAGAATAACCAAGACTGTTTAAGAATATTTTTCATAGCGATTAGCCTATAGATCTAATGACCAATTTGCCTTGCAATTGTGCCTCCCGTCGTATCTCGCTCTCGTGTTCTGTGCATACATCACAGGTGAGTTTAGTGATACGCCCTTTAGACGATTCATACAAAAAAATCAGACTGGCATTCCCATTTCTTAAATGTCGTAATTAGTAGACCTTTGTGTGCATGCACACGTAACGTTAGCTGCCCCCCCCCTCCAACTCTGAAAACAAAACAAAACAAAAGTAAATTAGAAGAAACTCACTCACACATCACACCACAAACACACATACGGGCACAGTAAAATTGTGTTGATCACACAGGAGAGATTCGATAGTGTGCCGTCAACTCGTGTGTGGTGACTTTTATGGTTAAACGATTTTTCGGTACCGTCAAAATGACTCCACCGAAATGACACGCTACCGGTAATGACAGTTACCGTGAAATCCTCAGGCCTGCCGTAGTTTTATTTATTTATTTTGTTGACTGAGAAATTTCCTTGCGTCCCAAAAACGCACAATATTTGGAACTGTGCGCCCGCAGGAAAATTATGCATCTAGGAAGCGGGGCGCAGAGGTAACGAGATGGCTGTTACTGTTATTTTTTACAAATGCCCTGACTATTGTTGATCAAATTATATGAAATCCATATTCAAGTAAAAAATGAAATGTAATATAACACTACCTGGTGTTAGTTTAAAGATACAGTCGACAGCTGGATAGTTAGCTCGATAGCGAGATGATAGCTAGATGGATACTTCATTAATCCACAGGGGAAATTCATTTCAGGACAGAGTTCAAACAAGTTCTGTCATGGAGAACAAAGTTTTCAACTGCCTGCCAAGAGATAATTTGTGATTTTATATGTACGTAATGCCAACTCACTCTCTACGACAATGGTACTTATGAGACATTAATGAAGATCAAATATATAAATACGGTGTTGAGATTCACGGTTTATATTTACTCTACACACGCCACGCTATTTGGTGGCCATTGGTTCGGTAATGCAAGTTCTTATCAGACATTTGCTTGAATGGGCCAATTGGCTCTGTAAATTCTGGTTGTCATTTCAAGTGATAATATTTTTCATTATCATCTCCTCTCATTGCTGTGTCATTCTTTTAAATGTCATACCTTAAAGATTTACTGTACATATTCTGGATTATTTTCCTTAATATTTTTTTTATTTTAGCAATTCTTGTCCTGTGCCTGTATTACAGGTTGAATGTAATCTTCAGCAAATTCGACGAAGTTCAGAGATCTGGGAACATGATCTCCTCTTCTGGCTCAGGTGAGTTTTCCTCCTTGGCGACGTTATTCCGCCCGTTCTTCGAGCTTTCTTTCTTTATTTTTATTTATTTATTTATTTATTTTTGTATTAAATTTCACTTTCAGCCCCTGGAATATATTTTTTACACTTGGGCAATTCATCAAAAATCACTTTCATGAAGTTTTAACCAGCGGGGTTTTTCCATTTTTAAGGAAACCTCCTAAAATGTTTAGTTATTAAGGCTGAAATTATTTATCAAATTACCTACTACATATACAAATACTTGAGGCAACAATGATGAATCAGTGCAACTCATTTTTGTTGCAGGCCACGTCAATTTTAAGCAATCAATTTTTTATTTATTTATTTTTACAATAGGTTTTATAATAGCCAGGAAAATCCAAATTTAGAGTACCAGTACACCACCTAGAGTACCCGTGCCCCACATGCCAGGGCAGCACTGAATTTTACTGAAAGAGAAGCAGGAAGAGGAACGTGGGGCAGCTGAGCTCAGTTAAATGTGAATAGTGAGAATTGTTCCGTCTCTCTTTTTCTCTCTCTCCCTCTCTCTCTCTCCCCTCTCTCTCTCTCTCTCTCTCTCTCTCTCTCTCTCTCTCTATCGGTTCGTGGTATTGGCCATACAAAGCAGGAAATTATCAGTATCGGTTGAAATTTCCCATATCGTGCATCACTAATTTCTACTTCACTTGTTACAGTACGTGTATCAGAAAAAATAAATCCTTAAAGAAATCTCTTTTGTCAATTAGTGGAGGGTTCCACTGTTCTTTTTTATTTTTTATTTTTGCTTGTTTTGTATCATTCACACAGCAAGAAGAAATAATTTTTGTGGCGGGGAGGGCTGCTGAAGAGGAGAGAGATCATAGAGGATAGAAACGAGTGATGGTTGGCGAGCAAAACAAAGCTGCCATTTCTGTAGAGCTTAACAGCAAGTGAGAGCTAGAGAACCCAGAGAGAAGGGAAGAGAGCGAGAGTCAGCTATCGGCTGCGCAGTAGCTTTGGCATAGCTGCACCATGGCAGCAGGAGAAGGTAAGATAAAAAAAAAAGAGCAAATTTAATTGTCTCTTTACTGTGGTCAGATTGAAAACCTATCCTGGTAAGTTGCATTCGCTGCATGTAACGGTGAAACTGCCTTGTTACATAATGAATCCGTGATGCGAAGATGCTGCTTAGTAAAGATGAATGTGAATGTATTAGGTTTGTTTAAGTAACTGTAATGCAAATTTTACCAACCTTGAGTAAATATGGTTGATGTTTTTTTCCTGTATTGCTCTAGCACCACTTGACAGAGACACACGAGCAGATACGCCTTGGGTAGAAGTAGAGTTGAGAGAGAGAAAGAAAGGGAAAAAACCCCCTTTGCATTGTTGTGATCGAGGACTCCACGTAAAGGTGGTTCCTGAAGTCGGGCCCTTGCTGTTGACCTGTGGAAGGCTCCAGCTCAATAATGATTACACGCAATGAATGGATGAGTAGTTTTTATTTTTGTAAGTGCAAGAGATTTAGGTCCTTATTTACCAAAGGTTAGTCATGCTAAAAGATGCATAGACTTGGTTGCCCACGTAAACAGGTACGGCTCACCTATTTTCTTGAATTGGCCACAGCTTGCCTGCTTTTCTGGGTTTTGGCATGTCAAATTTCAGTCGCCAGCATGTGTACTAAAATGGCAGCCCCTCGAGTTGGATGAAAATGGGTGTGTTTTACTGGCAAATTAATTTTCCACAAATACAATATTATTCAGAATACCATGTTTAGGCTTGTAGGGGCATATAAAACATTATTGCGGAGAACATTTTTGAATTGATTTCTGTTTTAACTACCAGGTGTGAAAGGCAGGTGCAAACCGGCAGTAATGTGCAACATCAGGGTTGCGTCTCTTTTCCCTTTGTATAAAGAATTGCAATTTTGGAGCTTCTGAATGAATTTAGTGCCACTCCTATAGAACCCTGTCAGAAATCTGTGTAGCTATAGTTTAGCCCATCCATCCATCCATCCATCTTCTACCGCTTATCCGGGGCCGGGTCACACGGGCAACAGCTTTAGCAGGGAAGCCCAGACTTGCCTCTCCCTAGCTACTTCTTCCAGCTCTCCCTGGGGGATCCCGAGGCGTTCCCAGACCGGCTGGGTGACATAGTCTCTCCAGCGTGTCCTGGGTCTTCTTTGGGGTCTCCTCCCGGTGGGACATGCCCGGAACACCTCACCAGGGAGGCGCTCAGGAGGCATCCGAATCAGATGCCCAAGCCACCTCATCTGGCTCCTCTTGATGTGGAGGAGAAGCGGCTCGACTCTGAGCCCCTCCCGGATGACCGAGTTTCTCACCTTATCTCTAAGGGAGAGCCTGGACACCCTGCGGAGAAAACTCATTTCGGCCGCTTATATCCGGGGTCTCGTTCTTTCGGTCACGACCCATAGCTCGTGACCATAGATGAGGGATGCAACGTAGATCGACCGGTAAATTGAGAGCTTCGCCCTTTGGCTCAGCTCATTCTTCACCACGACAGACGCTGCACCGATCCGCCTTTCGATCTCCTGCCTGTAGTTTAGTCCCTCCAGCATTCTCTTGGATATTGCAAAATACATTAAGAAATTATATTCTCAGACGCCCAAGCTATTGGTCATCTCCCCTTTAGACCTGGGAGAAAAAACTAATCTTAGTCATGCCATATCGTATAAGAAACAACTATTTTAAACTTTGCATTTTCTTGCATCTGGGACAATTCACAACACATAGGCAATTGCTACTGGCCTCTTCCACAGCAGTTTAATGCTGCCCCAAGTTTTAAACACAACGTTATGCCGGATACAATACAATACAATACATGCTGATTTATATAGCGCTTTCACAACAGCGGCATGGACAGATTCATTCATTGCACTCGCATTCGAGGTGAGTTAAATCTCACAAAACAGTTATAGGATTCCCCCCATAATAATTAAACACCTAGCCCCCACACGCAATTTTCAGAGAGAGAGGTTTGATTTCTTGAACTCTGTAAAGGTGTTTTGCTGGCACTTCCATTTAACCAGTTCCATTTCATTAAATTTCATTTTGCGCTTTTCCAAATGTTCTTTGCTGAGAACTGTCACGGCTACATAAAGTGCAAAACATTGGTCTCCACCACTTTTGCATTTATTTGGATAGGATAGATGAATGGAGGGATTTTTTTAGTTCACTTTGGTTTTCCTTCTTACTTGATCTGAATTAAGACAACAATCTTATGTAACATTTTAATAATATGCGTTTCCATGCTTATCTATATATATATTGCGCGTCGTCCCGCACGCGGTCTGTCCTTCCGTCTGTCCCTTTTCAAAACGTACCTACTTCACCGCTCCGCTGCGCGCCGCCACTGCGCCGCTCAGGCAGTGGCTCACTACGATCGCACGGGCATCTGAGCGAAAAAATGTTGTCTACCCACAAGCATTGCAATGAAATTGTTAGTTATTTAGTAGAGCTAAACATCTCTTTATTTTCGCGATAAGCAATGAAGATGAACAAAAAGTTGAACCAAGCAACAACACTTTTGTGGGCCGAAGGCCCACCTTACCGGCCTTCCGCAGGAACTAGCTGATGAGCCGCCCTGAGGGCGGCGAACCACCACCTTACCAGCCTTCCGCAGGAACTAGCTGATGAGCCGCCCGGAGGGCGGCGGACCAGCTAGTTGGTTATAAATGGAGAACAGATTTTGCATTATTCAGTTGAGCTGCCCTAAAGGAGCTATACAGATTCTAAAACCTAATTTGTGACCAAAATCTCACTCCGTCACAGAGGAAAATGAACCTAAGGTAAATGTCAAGGATGTATTTGGCTTTTTCAACACACAAGCATCAAAGCTTTTACAGTATTTTTCACCATTCGGTTTATAGCAGTACTAGCTGGTTCGCCGCCCTCGTTTTGAAAAGGGACAGACGGAAGGACAGACCGCGTGCGGGACGACGCGCAATATATATACAGGGTGGCCCACTTAAAAGTAGCCCGGATTTTTTTTAAATTAAAATATTTTTTTAATTTTTTTCAAAACATGTATTTAATTACGTGAATGTTACAAGTGACCCAAGTCTTTCCAAAACCTGTTTTTATTACTTAGAGGTTACAAGAGATGCTGGAAGTGTTCCAAAACTGCTCCGGTTATACACGTTGGCGCTGAGCCAATTTTTGTTTGTTTTAGATTATACACGAACAGTAGTGCTCCTACCTTCTCCGGGTGCGTACCATACCTCAAGAAAATGGTGTTTTCCTTGCAGCAGAGAATAGTGATTGTGGAAGGCTATGTGCGAACCGGATCAATTAAGAAAACACAAGAGGCCTTCACTCGCGAGTACCCACAAACAAAACCACCGGCTAAACGTTGTGTTCAGAGCCTGGTTAAGAAATGGCGAGACACTGGCTCTCTCGCAAACGTGAAGAAGCAGAGACCTAAATTAGTCCGGACGCCCGAAGTTGTCAGTGATGTTCAGCAGCGAATTACAAATAGCCCTCACAAGTCAACTCGGAGACTATCCCAGCAAGTTGGTGTATCACGAACGACATGTCAGCGTGTACTGAATTCTCTGAAACTGAAACCATACCGAATTTCATGTGTTCAGGAACTAAAGCAGCCCGATAAAGCTAAACGCATTAATTACTGTACATGGTTGCTGACTAGCATTGCAGACGGACTTTTGGACCCACTGCTATACTTTATGTCGGACGAAGCATGGTTTCACTTATCAGGATACGTAAATTCCCAGAATACGCGGTACTGGTCTTCTGTGAATCCCCACATGACACGCGAAAAACCACTACATGACCAGAAAATCGGTGTTTGGTGTGCAGTTTCAGGAACACGGATAGTGGGCCCATTTTTCTTTGAATCAACAGTGAATACCGATGTTTATCTGGGCATCTTGGAACAGTTTTACGAGCAACTAACACCACAAGAAAGAATGTACTCCTTCTTCCAACAAGATGGTGCAACATGTCACACGTCCCACATGTCACTGGCATCCATTCATGAAGTCTTTACGGAAGAGCGAACTGTGAGCAAGGGGTTATGGCCACCACGGTCTCCGGACCTGACCTCATGCGATTTTTATCTATGGGGGAATTTAAAAGAAAAGGTGTACGCAAATAATCCTCATACCCTGAACGAACTCAAACAGAACATCACCAACACTATCCGAAGCATCACCTTAGCAGAGCTGCAGTCAGTATCAGCCAACATCCTGTGCCGTGCTCAAAAATGTATAGATGTCAATGGGGGACACTTCCAGCATCTCTTGTAACCTGTAAGTAATAAAAACAGGTTTTGGAAAGACTTGGGTCACTTGTAACATTCACGTAATTAAATACATGTTTTGAAAAAAATTAAAAAAATATTTTAATTAAAAAAAAAATCCGGGCTACTTTTAAGTGGGCCACCCTGTATATAGAAGAGTAGCTGGTCAGCCAGAGGTTGCAAACTGCGTAGTTTGATGCCTCATCAGACGTATTAAATTTTTCTTCGGAAGTCATTTGATCTGCACACGACGTAACTTTCAAAAGGATTAAAATGATGTATATGCATGTCCTGTATATATTTGTGTAGGTGTATGCTTGTTTATCTGCTTCTATTGGCTGCTGGAATGAGCGTAGGGAGAGATTTAGTTTCAATCTTGTTATATAACCTTTGTAGTCATTTTAAATACCAAAATTATGTTTTCCCTTTTTTTTTTGGAAAATATGTTAGCTGCATTGCTCCAGGGCACAATTGTTGGCGGTTGCAGTCAATGCCCCACTCCCAATCTCATCACCGCTTGCAGCATTGTTGCTGTAGTTGTACCACTCAGTATAATTATGCGTAAACTGCTATGACCAGCTGAGATTTACCAGTCGAGGTGCATTATAGACGGTACATACATTCTAAGCTCACTTACACGCTGAAAGAGACTGTTCCAAAGATTTTGGGGTCAGGCCCAGAAGTGCATTGCCAGCTAATGGCATGATTTACTTTGGAAGCATTTGTTTTCCATTCAGATTTTAGTAAGCAGGTACTGTTCAGACAAGGTATGTATGGAATGTGGGCGGCCCGGTAATTGACTGGTTAGCACGTCTGCACTAACGGTGCAGAGGTGCAGGTTTGGATTCTGGCTCTGGCCTTCCTGTGTAGAGTTTGCATGTTTTCCCCGTACCTGCGTGGGTTTTCTCTGGGTACTCTGGTTTCCTTCCACATTCCCAAGTTAATGGAACACTCTATAAACCAGGGGTCTCAAACTCAGGTCCTGGAGGGCCGCTGTCCTGCATGTTTTCCAGGGCTCCCTGTTGCAACACACCTGATTCAAATAAACAGGTTCAATATCAGGCTTCCGCAGAGCTTGCAGATGATCTGATCATAGAGCACTGTTGAGTTGAGTTGAGGATTAATTGTACATGTTTGAAGCTCATTGCTGAAAACCTGAAGAGAGTAGCAGTGGACTGTGGAGATGCAAACTTTTTTCATCATTTGAGCTTTTGTGAGTTTTTGGGGGGGTGTTTAAAACAGCACCGAGGGACACACATGGGCGTTGAATATAACTTCCCAGCTCTATACTTATAAGTGGCTTTGTTTGCTGATCATTTGAATCAGGTGTGTTGCAACAGGGAGACTTGGAAAACATGCAGGACAGCGGCCCTCCAGGACCGGAGTTTGAGACCCCTGCTATAAACTGTCCCTCGGTGTTAGTGTGAGCGCGGATGGTTGGTCATCTCTGTGTGCCCTGCGATTGGCTGGCAACTGGTTCGGGTTTCCCCCCGCCTACTGCCCGAAGACCGCTGGGATAGGGCTGCAGCACACCCCGCGACCCTTTTGAGGAGAAGTGGATCAGAAAATGGATGGATGGATGGAATGCCATGTGTAAAATAAGCTAAACATTTTTTATATGGATTTTCTTCTCTATGTCCTTTAGTCTCATTTGCTTATGGAGTGTGAGTGGAGTAGGTGTTTCATTGCTGTTTTTTAGGGGCACAGTGTGCTGTCTAAGAACACCCAACTGACTCAGCTTTTAGTTCAGCTTTTCATTTGCATGTTTGCACAAGTCATCAAGTTGTGATGATCAGCCAGTTTACGTTACACAAGGATTCTCGGGTACCAAGGCAGTTGACCTGTTTCAGTGTTAAGCCAGTATGAATTCAGTACACTTACCTCTTCTAACATACAATTTTGCTTGTTGACTGACAAACTGTTGTTAAATTTCAGAGGCAGTTTTGTATCACAGGTAACATTTGATCAATTCTTTTTAATTTGCCTTATTACTTTGTACGCATGTATACAATTCAATCAACCTGCTAAGTTATTCTTGTTGAAGTTGTAAATATGATTAAAAAAAATTGTTATTGTTGTTCCGCTGTACCGTAAAAATCTTCAAAAGCTGTCGTGATTACTAATCTGTCAGTTAGGCATTTTAATTACCCGAGTCTTCGTAGGAGCAAGTGCTTGTTAGAACAGGTCAGACATTTGATTTAGAAGCTCACATAGGTATGTGATGAACCCCCAACAACATAGAGGGTGTCAAACCTACGACCCGCGGGCCTGAACCGGCCCCAAGGAGGTTCGATCGGGCCCATGGGATCATTTAAAAGTGAAAAAACGCATAACGCGGAATGAATATTTTTAATAAGGTGCAATTAATGGAGTATCCGCTATGGAGAACACTCTTTTGATCAGAGAAGAAGACAACAGCAGTCTCAGCCAGTCACTGAGACAGCAGACGCTATTGAGGACATGTGAATACTTTATTCTTTACACATTTAATAGCACTCTCCTTAGTTTGTAAGGTGTAGGCAGGGATTAAATATAGATTTTATATGCACATGTGTAAATGGTTTAAAAATGTCTTTCTTTTTAAATATAGTTTAATCTTAAAATGCGTTCATATATTTGTCAATACAGTGCACTCCGCTTAATAGAACACCGGTTAATAGAGTAATCCGCTTAATAGAGCAAAAGGCTCTGGAACGGATTTGCCTAATGCAATTTCCTATAAAGATACTCCGCTTAGTAGAACAGATCTCGGCTTAATAGAACAGGCCGTAAGCAATGAACATTGTAAACTAGTGGTTTTCGAAGTGTAGCTATCGCGATACTGTACCACTATCGCGAGAAAACGCGGTAGTTCTAGCCGTATACAGTAACAGGTAGCACGCGTCACTCCACACATAGACACACGCACGTCACAATGGCTCTTAATAGAACAGGCCGTAAGCAATGAACATTGGAAACTAGTGGTTTTCGAAGTGTAGCTATCGCGATACTGTACCACTATCGCGAGAAAACGCGGTAGTTCTAGCCGTATACAGTTACAGGTAGCACGCGTCACTCCACACATAGACACACGCACGTCACAATGGCTTCAACTTCATTCAAGAGACGAGGGCTATCACCTGCGGATAAGAAGGACATACTCAGACGATACGATGCATTGCCGGATTCTCAGAAGGTACGCCCGCGGTTTCCAGGACTTCCCTCTTATCCAGCGCATTGAGAGGGAAGTCAACCGCAAAATTACGGACTCCTGTTTCCAGACAAAAGTAACGAAATTTTTCTCGTGATTTGAGATGTTTGACTGAAGTTGATTAAAGTTGTTGTTTTGTTGTTTGATTAAAGATATGGACGTCCACAGTCGAAATATCTCTTCTAACTCGTCAGCAGGGGTTTTTCTGCGTGCATAACTTGGTCGTCGACGTGTCTGAAGGTGTACCTAATAAAGTGTCTCCGGTTAATAGAAACCCCGCTTAGTAGAACAGAAGCGCTTCGGCCCAATGGTGTTCTATTAAGCGGAGTGCACTGTACCAATTACTTGTTAATGTTTTGTGCCTTTGTACAATCAGTGGGATCAGTTGCAATGAATATGTGAATGATAAAAGTAAATTGCACATTTGTCTAAGGAAATCTAAGGTGCTTCATGAAATGTTTTGTAAAAGATATGCTCATTACATTTCAACATTTCCTAATGTTCTTGTGCTTCTTTAGACCAATATGTAGGAAAGACATATTATGTTGGTTATTTATAGCAGAGTATGGTGTAATTTTAATGGTACGGCCCACTTGACATCTACTGAGACCATATGTGGCCCACAATGTGAAATGAGTTTGACACCCCTGCTCTGCTCTATATTGTTTTGTTTCTGAAATTGCGCAGTCAAAGACGAGAGACATTTTGAAGAGGAAAAAAATGAGATAGGATAAGAAAACCGTGTCATGTACATGTAAAAAACGTACATGTATTTTTGCTTTATGGTTCAACCATGAGAAAGTAATCTGTCTCACGAATTGCTCAATTGTGTTGGCCAGTCCTGGAATTTGAAGTTAAATTGTGCAGACCTTTATCCTTTTTCAAAATGTATTTTATGCTGTGCAAAAATGATCTCTTATCAGCGAGGGATCTGTCTGGCGATAATGCTGTTGAGTGATCACCCTGTCATCTGTCTTTTTTATGTAATCTTGGAGGCTACTTGCTGCATCACATGTATCTACGGTCCTGAGATCTCCCACAAGGAAATACTCGGGCAAAAAGAGCTTTCAGATTTGGTACAGCAAAATTGTAGACAAAGTCTACTCTTGTCCGTGCTGTCGTTGAAATTTTCAAGTGTACCCTGACACCTAGTGGACACCGCTGTTAATAGTGCCAAGCTCCTTATTGGTGGCAGTCAGGTTCGGCAAACCTTTAGCATTATTTGCTAAACCACGTTCATTTATTGTCTGTACTTTTTAGGAAAAGAATAAAAATGCTGATTATGTCAAGAGATTTGTACATGACATTGAGGGCTGCTGGTCAATTTTTGTTGTGCACCGTTACACAAAATGGCAAAATGATGATCTCACATTAAAACATTCCTTCCTCTTCTCACTACTCTGTCAGCCATCATGAGTCACACAACTATTACACGCACACACACGCACGCACACACACACGCACACACACACACACACACACACACGCACACACGCACACACACACACACACACACACACACACATATACACGTATATTGATAACTTTAGAGGCAGACTTAAGGGTTGGCTTTCGAGCACTGAGAGAGCAAGACGAATGCAGAAAGAGCACATGAAGAGGACACATATAGCCACACATATTCAGAGTGAGAAAGAATCGTGTATTTAGTGCACAGCAGGAATGCTGAGGAGGCTAGTGTGTAAGAAGATCTGCTCTAGTAAGAATGTCTTTTTTTTAATGTCGTTCTCTCTTATTGTCCGGCTGTTGTTTTCTCTCTTCTATGCTACTGTTTTGTCCTGTCCCGCTGTCCATTATTGTTAGCTTCTTTGTCAGAGGATCGCGATACTGACTCTCAGTCCTCTCGCCCCATCACTCCTCTCTCTTTTTCTCCTGACGTATTTTTTTCAAGGTGGACCTGTTGCCTTATGCGCCCCTATGTTTTTGAATTGTCAATGTTTGTGAATGGCTGAGCATTGCAGCCCAAAAATTGGCTTTGCTTATTTATGTCCGTCAATTGGATCCTTCTGCTCCGAAATCTTTACTTGTACTGTGTGCATCACGAACAATGAGAGCTACGTGAAGGGGTGGTGTTCTGTCAGAAACAAGAGTCACCTTTCTTTTAGTAGTTTAACATTGCCTAAGGGTGTGGTAAAAACATGTTGGGGAGAAATGTAGCTCTTCTGATGAACCTTCACTTGTGTTTTGAACCAAGGATTCTAGCTGCAAATATTCACGAGGTTCATTGAACAGCAAGTACACAGTGTCATGATATCTGCTTCAGGCTAATCCCTCGTATGAATAGTCATGTTGGGTAGGAGATATAGGCCTGTGTACGTCTGCCGGACTCGATTAAGCTCAGATGGATGGCTAGAGAAATGCTAAAGAGACACATGCACAAGCCCTGACAAACTCACTCAGTAGCACCCTTTTGTTGATTGTACCACAATGTTACACCGTATTCCTCTTGTACCACAATGCAGAGCTGACTTGGGTTGTACACTAGGCTGATAAATGGAAGGTGAAGCATTTCAGCATAAAACCCAATTCCAAATAGGAAGGGCATTGTGTGAAAAAAATCTATCATTTGCGTTAAACAGTGAGAGCAAAAGTTATTGTCTGTACTTAGAGACTTGCTGCAAGCCAGCATCTTAACACACAATTTTGTATTTTCAATTATTTCTGGATTCTTAAATGTATGCTCATTTTTGTTTTACAGATAAGAACTTTGAAGATGAGGACTCTGTTGATGGAGGCCGGTCCTCCTCTTCCTCATCCTCCAAAGCACCTCCAAGTGGCAGGAGGACTGTAATGACTGCTAGAAGACCCAGCTCAGCAACCCCAGCAAAGGCCACAGGTGTTTGTCTGCATGTGTGTGGCAGTGCTGTCAATGCAAAGTGCTGTAAGCTCATAACATGCTACTTGTTTGCTTGTGATACTTCAAGGTAAAGAAGCAGCTGCTGGTGCTGTTGATGAAGAGGATTTCATAAAATCTTTTGAAGATGTGCCCTCCGTCCAGGTAATTGAAAATATGATAGCATCATAAGTAGAGGTATCAATTTATCGCGTGAACTGTGAATAATTAATTATTCATATTTAGCGTGTTATGTTTTTTAATCGCGTTAATCTAAATTTTAATCTCTAACTTTATTGTTTCTGTAGGTGGGTTGCCTTTTTCGAATATCCCTTTTCATGTGTTGGCTGCCTGTGTTTGAATATTCGAGGGTAGGGAAACAACTGTCACAGCTTGACGCGGACATTGAGTGGCTGTCATTATGTTTGGACTTGTTTAGCATAAGCTGATTGGTTCCCATTGGAGTTGGGTGGGTAAAGTGAGCAGTGGTGAGGAGAGGAGATGTGAAAATGGAGGAGCATGTGAGAGTTCTCGGCACAATGACTAGAAAATTTACTTTTCAAAAACACCCTGACAGCACGATTGATTTACTATTGAAAAGTAGAGTGTTGTGCCTAATTTGTAAGAAGGAGTTTGCTGACCACCGAAGCAGCTCAAGTTTAGCCTCCCACATTAATGCAAAGCATCTAGTCGCTAGTGCATCCACAGCTAATGTTAGCACCAAAAGCGTTAGCAATATAGCCAGCTACAGCAAAGCTCGTCGCCAAACTAAACTCGAGGACAACACCCCGCATACGAGGAATGAAGTCAGCATAGTTGCTGTGTCCTCAGTCGCCGACCAGAAGTGGTTGATGTTTATTTCGGCACTTTATTTTCTCATGATGAACAGTGTTATTTCTGAAGTGGTAACTTACAGGGCTGTTTTTTTAAGGGTCTCTTATTTATTTTTTATTATCCGAAGCAAGTTCAGTGTTGAATACTTGTATTGCTCAGAAAATTCTTGTTACTGTTTTTGATATGTTAACCTAAGCACTTTTTATGGACCTGATGTTCTATTTTTATTTTTATTTTGTAATTATTTGGTGATTTACAAAAACAAAATGGTGATATTCACCCTGGTGATTGAAACTAAAGGTTACAGGTAGGATTTGGGACGAGTCTCAACTGCACCAGCAAGTGAATGGCTCGGGCTGGATCTGTTCAAGTCTGTTTATGAACAATGAAAGACTTTATAATGACACTTTTTTTGTCTTTCATTCTGCCTCAATAGTGTAATGAATTAAAAGTGAAAATAGGGGTTTTCTCAGCACTTTTTAGATGACATATATAGATGATTAGATCAATTAATTACAGATCATAATTAATCTCAGAATTTTTAATCGCTTGACAGCACTAATCATAAGAATCATATATAAGAAGATATAACTCGTTCGAATGGTAAGGACGAAACTTGTATCTCCCCTCACCAGATTTACTCGAACAGAGAGCTGGAAGACCAGCTGACAAAGATTCGAGAAATTCTGTCAGATGACAAGCATGACTGGGAGCACAGAGTAGTAGCGGTAAGTCAAACATGCACCTGCTCAATATTTGCTAACCGCACACTTTTCTCATTCAAATTAGTCAGAATATGAATACCAGAGTTTAGTCCAGTGGTTAGCACGTCGGCTTCACGGTGCAGAGGTACCAGGTTCGATTCCAGCTTCGGCCTCCCTGTGTGGAGTTTGCATGTTCTCCCCGGGCCTGCGTGGGTTTTCTCCGGGTGCTCCGGTTTCCTCCCACATTCCAAAAACATGCGTGGCAGGCTGATTGAACACTCTAAATTGTCCCTAGGTGTGAGTGTGAGCGTGGATGTTTTTTTGTCTCTGTGTGCCCTGCGATTGGCTGGCAACCAATTCAGAGTGTCCCCCACCTACTGCCCGGAGACAGCTGGGATAGGCTCCAGCACCCCTCGCGACCCTAGTGAGGATCAAGCGTTTCGGAAGATGAATGAATGAATGAATACCAGACAACTCCACATGCATAAAGTGTAAAGATCTGTTATCTTATCTCTTATCTGTTTATCGTGGTCCCCTTTTAGCTAAAAAAAGTTCGCTCGCTCATGCTGGCTGGGGCGGCGGAGTATGAAGGCTTCCCTCAGCAGCTCCGTCTGTTGGAGGCACCGCTCAAACTGTCGGCTAAAGATCTACGCTCCCAGGTGGTCCGCGAGGCCTGCATCACTCTCGGGTACGCTGAAAAAGTGCAATCCTATCTTATGAGCTCTTCACTTTTTTTTTTTTCAATACACAGATTGTCCCCCCCCACCCATGACTATATTTAACCTGTTAATCTGTTCAGGGGTTGGCATTGTTCAGTGTGGAAAAAATACATCCCAGGATGATATGATTGTGTAAAAGGGGGGTCCCATATAAATCAATTTATGCATTTGCATTCACTTTTAAGTTAATGACAAAAAACAACATGAACACATTAATTTCAGCAAACCTAATTTCAAACACGCTCACATTTTATTTAAAAAATTTAGATGTAAGCCGTTTTAAAAAAATCCTTGATTGATCATACAGAAAACATTTTAACACAAGCCATGGCATAAAATAAAATGGACAAAAGGAACAAAAACAAAGAGAGGGCAACATACAATACAATACAATACATCCTGATTTATATAGCGCTTTCACAACACCGGCAGCTGTAACAAAGCGCTTAACAAAACAGTTAACATAAAGTACAACATAAAGTAAAGTTAACATACAAATATGCACATTCAACAGGAGTAGGAAGAAGCAAAAAAAAAAAAAAAAACTTATTGTCACCCTTATAGAAAATTACATGTTTTGGATCCCCGTCAAAATTGGGAAAAGACTAATAATATCAAGCAAAACTGTCATGTCATCATTAATCAGTATATCAGTCTGTGCATTGCCTGATCACATTTTAGTTAGGTTGATCAACTGTGCTCCCTTGTAGTATTCACACTGCTCCGATTTTTCCACATTTCGTTTCAGGCTTCTTCCAAAATGGAATTCCTTATTTATTTATTTTTCATCAAAATTCTTCACATAACACTTCATGATGACAACTTGAAGTATGGTTTAATTTTTCATTTAAAATTTTGGAAAGTACATTGTTTTTTCAGACTCTGGCTCATGTGGCGACCGGTAGCTATTGTCATATTGTCTTGCGATTGTGTATTTCTTTATTATTTAAATCAGGGGTGCCCAACCTTTTTGGATCGAAGATCTACTTTTTGATCAACTAACCTAACGGGATCTACCCTTACCGGCACGCGCGCACACACACACACACACACACACACACACACACACACACACACACAAATTTAAGATTTACCTGTTTTATTTTATTTTTTAAATATTTTTTTTTTGTGAAAATGAGACTGATTAGTGTGCAGTGTATATTAACACAAAAAATATATTACTAACATATACAAAGACACACAAATGGTTGTTTGTTTTTTTTCTTCTCGACACTCCTCGGATCTACTTGGGACCTGTCTTAGATCTACCGGGAGATCAGGATCTACCTAATGGGCACCCCTGATTTAGATAATATATTTATATTACGATCTCTCTCTCTCTCTGTCTCTCTGTCTCTCTGTCTGTCTCTCTCTCTCTCTCTCTCTCTGTCTCTGTCTCTCTCTGTCTCTCTCTGTCTCTCTGTCTCTCTCTCTCTCTCTCTCTCTCTGTCTCTCTCTCTCTCTCTCTCTCTCTGTCTCTCTCTGTCTTCTGTCTCTCTCTGTCTCTCTGTCTTTCTCTCTCTCTCTCTCTCTCTCTCTCTCTCTCTCTCTGTGTATATATATATATATAATGTGTATTAGAGCTGTCAGTTTAGCGCATTTTAATTGGCATTAATTTAAATGAATTCATTTAACGCGATTAAATATTTTCTCGCGAGATTAACGCGGCACACGTCACAAGCGGATGTTAGTTGCTCTATATATACACCAGAAACAAAACAAGAAGCACTGCAGAAGTCCACGCCCATGTCTGTTTTGCCAGCCACGGCAGTGCGAGACACCGAAAATAGATACTTAAAGAGTTTATGAATGGAAAGTTTACTTTTAAAAAGATTGCTAGCCAGATTGCTCCACTGACAAGACCAAAGTTACCTGTTCTTCTCTCTCTGTGTATCATACAGGTATACGATGTATGCCACTGACGCGATTGCTACTTGTTTGGAACTATTTTGTGTGGAAGGTTACAGCGTTCCGTGTCCATATAAATAGAGCGGGTGGAGCTTCTCTGTGTTCGTCTGACAGTGACAGTGCGCTGCTGTGGTAGCGACCTAGCGAAAATAAAACGTCTCCAGTGTTGTCATCGAACCAAGTGTAGTCATCCGAAATGAGTTCGACACAAAAACCGTAGAGACTTCCGCGCAGGAAGGACCAACACAATCAACATAGCCTGACTGTGTTAGTGGGAGTAAAACCCCCCTCTTTCAGAATGGTTTGCCTCAGCAGCACGGGGGAAGTGCGTGCGCTTGTTCGTACGGCCGGCAGTTTTGAATACAGCGGCTCATAACGAACACTGGTGTCCGGTGTCTCGTTATTCTCCAACAAACATACAGAAACAGACTACTGTGTTCAAAGCAAACTTGAGAAAAACGAAGTATGCAACCATGGTTTAAATCCACTATAGGCTGAGTACTAGTTTACCTTAGATGTGCACGTTATAATGTCATATTGCTCTGTTTTGATTTCATAAAAAAAGCTGTTAAAGCAGCTGTTGTGTGACAAAATATTTTTTTCACTGTTGTTGATGGACAGTAGTATTGCGTGAGAGATTATGTTTGAATAACTGCTCCAAGTGAAAAATGTTCATGTAAAATTGAAAATCGAAATTGTTATTTCAGTAAATATTTGCATTTGGCACATAGAAACCTGATTCATGATTCCATGTTGCTGACAGCATTAAAATGGGGAAAAATAGGACAAAAAATGTAAAAAGAAATTCAGAAACGATAAAAAATGTGTGAGTAATCACGATTAAATTTTTGGTTCATTTGAGTTAATTATGACAGTTGCATTTTTAATTAGATTCAATATTTTAATCATTTGACAGCTCTAATATATATATATATATTAGGGATGTGAATCTCAGCACTGAGGACGATTTGATACACATCTCGATGCACTGCCAGCGATGCGATACTTAAACGATACATGGAATTTTCTGGCGATACGATGCGATACGTTTCACCGTCGTCACGATGCGATACGATGCGATACACATTAAGTTCAAATCATTGCGATCCGATACGATACAATGCAATTTGTTGCGATATTGTGCAATTAAACATGATGCAAATAAGCAAAGAAAAAAAGCTTTTAAAAAGATGGAATTCAGTATGGTATTACAAAAAGGATACCACTTTATTCCTTATAAACAGTAGAACTTGTAAAACAACTTATTTAAGCCCTTTCACAATTGGGTTTTGTGCAAAGAAAATGTAAACAATTTGGCACCTGAGACTCACAGCTGTTGCTATAGTGTAAACACAGACTATTCTCACTGAGTGTCTTATATGAAATATAATAATAATACAGTATCTATATATATATTGCGCGTAATCCCGCACGCGGTCTGTCCTTCCGTCTGTCCCTTTTCAAAACGTACCTACTTCACCGCGCCGCTGCGCGCCGCAACTGCGCCGCTCAGGCAATGGCTCACTACGATCGCGCGGGCATCTTAGCGAAAAAATGTTGTCTACCCACAAGCATTGCAATGAAATTGTTAGTTATTTAGTAGAGCTAAACATCTCTTTATTTTCGCGATAAGCAATGAAGATGAACAAAAAGTTGAACCAAGCAACAACACTTTTGTGGGCCGAAGGCCCACCTTACCAGCCTTCCGCGGGAACTAGCTGATGAGCCGCCCGGAGGGCGGCGAACCACCACCTTACCAGCCTTCCGCAGGAACTAGCTGATGAGCCGCCCGGAGGGCGGCGAACCAGCTAGTATATATATATATATATATATGAATCTATAGATGTCCACCCATCCACTGTAAGTGCAACTCTTTGTGCACTGTTCAGCGACACAGTAATCTCACTTCTTACTTTGTTGTACACATCGGGAATATGTAAGTGAACACAGACCTGTCTGGTATTTTATACCTGGGTTCCAAAACGTGCACGAGCTGTCTGAAACCCTCGTTGTCCACCACGCTAAGGCTGGAGGTCTTTGCATATGAAATAAGCAGTGACCTTAGTTATAGCCATTGTGTGGTCACAGTGAGTTGCAAGGGGACTCCCAAAATAAGAGGCAATTTTTTTCTGATCCTGACTTGGTTTACCAAGAGCTTCTCCGGTGTCCGACGAGGAACTGGGCGTGGAAGCGGGGGAGCGGGAGGGAAACTTGTCGGTGATCTGGTGCCATCGTTTCAAGTGGGTCTGCATATTTGTGGTTCTGCCGTTGTTTGGCTTCTTAGTGCGACATTCCTTGCAAATTACGGAGGTTTTATCAAGCTTTCCATATTTCTTTTCGAAGCCGTAGTATTTCCAAACATAAGATTTGAATGTTTTGGCTGCATTAAATATAGTAGTTTCCTCGCCTCCCCTTGCGCTAACTTCCACAATGTTTCGCTAGTTGTGTACTGGACTGTATGTGACGCACGGCTACCGTCCGTATTCAACGCAAAACGCAAAGCAATGATGGTGCATTCATTGCGCCTAGGAAAGGGCAGATGGGTAACGTTTAGCATAAATAAAACGGCGCTTGAATCGGCTTTTACCCATACCCATCAATGCATCGTGATGAATCGCGATTTCCCCCGTCAATCGCGTCGTACCCAGTGAATGAGCCGATGCACTCGGATCGCGCACGTGCGCATCGATGTATCGATTAATATCGATTATTTTCCACACCCTTAATATACACACGCACACACACACACACACACACACACACACACACACACACACACACATACGTGTTTTGGTGCATTTTCAGGACGTCCGTTTGTTCACCCGACATATGGGTACATGCCTTTCCCGTGGTCCTACAGGCTCCAAAAAAATATGGTAACCATGAAAAAAAATCAGGAAGACAGCCATCTACTCAGATTTTGGCTAGGACGTAATTTTTTTTTGATTTATGACAAAACTACTACATATGAGGACATTGACAGGTTTTTGTGTATTATGGAGACAGTCACCTCAAACACACTACCATTTCATGTTTTTGTGAATTTTGAGCCCCCTGGATACACATCATTTTCAAGTATATATGACTTATGAAGACCAGCTAAGAGTAAAGTGTGTATTTTTAAATTGACTCATGTTACATACCAACAGTATATGTTAGCCACATGTGTCCAATTGTCATGCTCAGGCATGGGGAGAACTCTACAAAGGAAGGATGCCCAGATTCAAACATTCAAATATCAATTGCTGAACTGTGAGGCGAATGTGCCAAACAGTCGTTATACCCGTCATCCCTCAAATATTCACATTAATAATACAAGATAGTAAAATGAAGAAGAAGAGACGGTTAAATATGTGGTCAGTCCACTTTCTTATTTTTTAATTGCTGACAATATGAAATTATGAACACAGAAAACATGCCACCTCCTCTCCATGACACAAAGCACTGCAATAGATGAGGGTTGTTTGAACTGAAGAAGATTATGTCAAAATGTGAATACTGCGATGAAGAATTTTTAATGAATCTGGCCATATATTGTGCCATGTGTGTAGCAACTTCTTTAGCTACCGTTAGACAAAAGCAACTTTTCAAAAAGTATTGAAATTCTTGAAATAGGATGAATTCAAATGTTTTAGGGTTTTTCCAAAATATCACCTCAAACCTAATAAGCCTATCTTTTGTGAGAAGTTTGTATATCGTACGTACGTTTATATACAGCAGGAGTGTCCAAGGTCGGTCCTCAAGGGCCGCTGTCTTTTTGTTTTCCAGCTCTCCCAGGATGTTCTAATGCTGCATCAGAGCTGACTGATGAACTGATCATCTGAAACAGGTGTGATGCAGCCGGGAGAGCTGGAAAACAGGCACGACAGTGGCTCTCCAGGCCCAGATCGGAACATGCCTGATATACAGTATAATTTACATGTTCATACATCTTCAAGGATTTTCCAAATTGCTCTTGAAGATCATGAAACAACAAACGTGAAACACAGTATCCAACAACAAATATGAAATCCATAATTGACCATCCAACCCTAAATGCACCATTGCTATTGCTTTAGTTAACTTGAACTGAAATGTACCCAGACGTGCTCGCATTTCAATGGACTAGCCATTCATTTCCCTTTTTAATGCAGTTATATCCTGTTGTGGATGTAGTTTTTGATGGACACCCAGCCTCTGTCGTTCAGAGCTGCTGGCTCTGCGTGGAGACAGGACTCACAGCTCGTTTTACCTGAAACTTTATGGCTTGTTATGAAATCAAACATATGTCGCTCAACAGCCTTCACTTCATAATCTGTCCACGTGCGTCTCTTATTCCCACCTGTAAAAGAAGGCATTATTTATTAAAAATGGAAAAATAAAATAATCAAAATAAGATATTCCAGGAAATAATGAGAATTTTGAAAATTTGAGAATTTTGAGAATTTATCTCTCATTCCATTCATGGTCTCCAGAGGGTTCAGTCAGGTCACTTGGTGTCTGGAACATAACATTACGGTGTCAAAATATTCAGCATTCTTCATTCTGACCAGTTAAGAAATGAATAAACATTAATTATCATTGAACATTGCTCACGGGAGAGTTTGGGATGAATATACCACACTATAGAAAGTTAACACTGTTCAGTTCTGTGGAACAGCAATATGGGGACATTCGAACACAGGCTCTCCAGAGTTAGGTTAAGACAAAAGTCATGTCACCTGAAACACACTCAGGTTTTTCAGGTCTGAAGAAATATGAGGACATGACGACTGAAATCATGGAGAGTCCATGTTTCTGATTTATAACTTCTCCTGTGTTTGTCAAAGAAAGCTGAAAACTCAAACCTAGTATATAATGATAAGACGTAGTAACCTGTTGTAAGGAAGAAGTGGATCTTCCACTCCTTTCTTGATCTTCAAAAGGTTTCATCAGGATCGGAACACTTGGTGTCTGCAACATAGCAACAGTGCAGTGTCAGAAATATTCAAATTTATTCATCCTGATTAGTTAATAAATGAATAAACATTGTTATTCATTGAACATCGCTCACAGGAGGGTTTGGGATTAATATAAGACACTATAGAAAGTTAACACTGTTCAGCTCTGTGGAACAGCAATATGGGGACATTCGAACACAGGCTCTCCAGAGTTAAGTCCAGACAAAAATCATATCACCTGAAACACACTCCGGTTTTTCAGGTCTAAAGAAATATGAGGACATGACGACTGAAATCATGGAGAGTCCATGTTTCTGATTTATAACTTCTTCTGTGTATGTCAAAGAAAGCTGAAAACTCAAACCTAGTATATCATGACAAGAAGTAGTAACCTGTTGTAAGGATGAAGTGTATCTATCATTCCATTCATGGTCTCCAGAGGGTTCAGTCAGGTCACTCGGTGTCTGCAACATAACATTACGGTGTCAAAATATTCAGCATTCTTCATTTTGACCAGTTAAGAAATGAATAAATATTAATTATCATTGAACATTGCTCACGGGAGAGTTCGGGATGAATATACCACACTATAGAAAGTTAACACTGTTCAGTTCTGTGGAACAGCAATATGGGGACATTCGAACACAGGCTCTCCAGAGGTAGGTTAAGACAAAAGTCATGTCACCTGAAACACACTCAGGTTTTTCAGGTCTAAAGAAATATGAGGACATGACGACTGAAATCATGGAGAGTCCATGTTTCTGATTTATAACTTCTTCTGTGTATGTCAAAGAAAGCTGAAAACTCAAACCTAGTATATCATGACAAGAAGTAGTAACCTGTTGTAAGGATGAAGTGTATCTATCATTCCATTCATGGTCTCCAGAGGGTTCAGTCAGGTCACTCGGTGTCTGCAACATAACATTACGGTGTCAAAATATTCAGCATTCTTCATTTTGACCAGTTAAGAAATGAATAAATATTAATTATCATTGAACATTGCTCACGGGAGAGTTCGGGATGAATATACCACACTATAGAAAGTTAACACTGTTCAGTTCTGTGGAACAGCAATATGGGGACATTCGAACACAGGCTCTCCAGAGGTAGGTTAAGACAAAAGTCATGTCACCTGAAACACACTCAGGTTTTTCAGGTCTGAAGAAATATGAGGACATGACGACTGAAATTATGGAGAGTCTATGTTTCTGACTTATAACTTCTCCTGTGTTTGTCAAAGAAAGCTGAAAACTCAAACCTAGTATATCATGATAAGAAGTAGTAACCTGTTGTAAGAATGAAGTGGATCTCTCACTCCATTCATGGTCTCCAGAGGGTTCAGTCAGGTCACTTGGTGTCTGCAACATAACATTACGGTGTCAAAATATTCAGCATTCTTCATTCTGACCAGTTAAGAAATGAATAAATATTAATTATCATTGAACATTGCTCACGGGAGAGTTTGGGATGAATATACCACACTATAGAAAGTTAACACTGTTCAGTTCTGTGGAACAGCAATATGGGGACATTCGAACACAGGCTCTCCAGAGTTAGGTTAAGACAAAAGTCATGTCACCTGAAACACACTCAGGTTTTTCAGGTCTGAAGAAATATGAGGACATGACGACTGAAATTATAGAGAGTCTATGTTTCTGACTTATAACTTCTCCTGTGTTTGTCAAAGAAAGCTGAAAACTCAAACCTAGTATATCATGATAAGAAGTAGTAACCTGTTGTAAGAATGAAGTGGATCTCTCACTCCATTCATGGTCTCCAGAGGGTTCAGTCAGGTCACTTGGTGTCTGCAACATAACATTACGGTGTCAAAATATTCAGCATTCTTCATTTTGACCAGTTAAGAAATGAATAAATATTAATTATCATTGAACATTGCTCACGGGAGAGTTCGGGATGAATATACCACACTATAGAAAGTTAACACTGTTCAGTTCTGTGGAACAGCAATATGGGGACATTCGAACACAGGCTCTCCAGAGGTAGGTTAAGACAAAAGTCATGTCACCTGAAACACACTCAGGTTTTTCAGGTCTGAAGAAATATGAGGACATGACGACTGAAATTATGGAGAGTCTATGTTTCTGACTTATAACTTCTCCTGTGTTTGTCAAAGAAAGCTGAAAACTCAAACCTAGTATATCATGATAAGAAGTAGTAACCTGTTGTAAGAATGAAGTGGATCTCTCATTCCATTCATGGTCTCCAGAGGGTTCAGTCAGGTCACTTGGTGTCTGGAACATAACATTACGGTGTCAAAATATTCAGCATTCTTCATTCTGACCAGTTAAGAAATGAATAAACATTTATTATCATTGAACATTGCTCACGGGAGAGTTTGGGATGAATATACCACACTATAGAAAGTTAACACTGTTCAGTTCTGTGGAACAGCAATATGGGGACATTCGAACACAGGCTCTCCAGAGTTAGGTTAAGACAAAAGTCATGTCACCTGAAACACACTCAGGTTTTTCAGGTCTGAAGAAATATGAGGACATGACGACTGAAATCATGGAGAGTCTATGTTTCTGACTTATAACTTCTCCTGTGTTTGTCAAAGAAAGCTGAAAACTCAAACCTAGTATATCATGATAAGAAGTAGTAACCTGTTGTAAGAATGAAGTGGATCTCTCACTCCATTCATGGTCTCCAGAGGGTTCAGTCAGGTCACTTGGTGTCTGCAACATAACATTACGGTGTCAAAATATTCAGCATTCTTCATTCTGACCAGTTAAGAAATGAATAAATATTAATTATCATTGAACATTGCTCACGGGAGAGTTTGGGATGAATATACCACACTATAGAAAGTTAACACTGTTCAGTTCTGTGGAACAGCAATATGGGGACATTCGAACACAGGCTCTCCAGAGTTAGGTTAAGACAAAAGTCATGTCACCTGAAACACACTCAGGTTTTTCAGGTCTGAAGAAATATGAGGACATGACGACTGAAATTATAGAGAGTCTATGTTTCTGACTTATAACTTCTCCTGTGTTTGTCAAAGAAAGCTGAAAACTCAAACCTAGTATATCATGATAAGAAGTAGTAACCTGTTGTAAGAATGAAGTGGATCTCTCACTCCATTCATGGTCTCCAGAGGGTTCAGTCAGGTCACTTGGTGTCTGCAACATAACATTACGGTGTCAAAATATTCAGCATTCTTCATTCTGACCAGTTAAGAAATGAATAAATATTAATTATCATTGAACATTGCTCACGGGAGAGTTTGGGATGAATATACCACACTATAGAAAGTTAACACTGTTCAGTTCTGTGGAACAGCAATATGGGGACATTCGAACACAGGCTCTCCAGAGTTAGGTTAAGACAAAAGTCATGTCACCTGAAACACACTCAGGTTTTTCAGGTCTGAAGAAATATGAGGACATGACGACTGAAATCATGGAGAGTCTATGTTTCTGACTTATAACTTCTCCTGTGTTTGTCAAAGAAAGCTGAAAACTCAAACCTAGTATATCATGATAAGAAGTAGTAACCTGTTGTAAGAATGAAGTGGATCTCTCACTCCATTCATGGTCTCCAGAGGGTTCAGTCAGGTCACTTGGTGTCTGCAACATAACATTACGGTGTCAAAATATTCAGCATTCTTCATTCTGACCAGTTAAGAAATGAATAAATATTAATTATCATTGAACATTGCTCGTAGTAACCTGTTGTAAGGAAGAAGTGGATCTTCCACTCCTTTCTTGATCTTCAAAAGGTTTCATCAGGATCGGAACACTTGGTGTCTGCAACATAGCAACAGTGCAGTGTCAGAAATATTCAAATTTATTCATCCTGATTAGTTAATAAATGAATAAACATTGTTATTCATTGAACATCGCTCACAGGAGGGTTTGGGATTAATATAAGACACTATAGAAAGTTAACACTGTTCAGCTCTGTGGAACAGCAATATGGGGACATTCGAACACAGGCTCTCCAGAGGTAGGTTAAGACAAAAGTCATGTCACCTGAAACACACTCAGGTTTTTCAGGTCTAAAGAAATATGAGGACATGACGACTGAAATCATGGAGAGTCCATGTTTCTGATTTATAACTTCTTCTGTGTATGTCAAAGAAAGCTGAAAACTCAAACCTAGTATATCATGACAAGAAGTAGTAACCTGTTGTAAGGATGAAGTGTATCTATCATTCCATTCATGGTCTCCAGAGGGTTCAGTCAGGTCACTCGGTGTCTGCAACATAACATTACGGTGTCAAAATATTCAGCATTCTTCATTTTGACCAGTTAAGAAATGAATAAATATTAATTATCATTGAACATTGCTCACGGGAGAGTTCGGGATGAATATACCACACTATAGAAAGTTAACACTGTTCAGTTCTGTGGAACAGCAATATGGGGACATTCGAACACAGGCTCTCCAGAGGTAGGTTAAGACAAAAGTCATGTCACCTGAAACACACTCAGGTTTTTCAGGTCTGAAGAAATATGAGGACATGACGACTGAAATTATGGAGAGTCTATGTTTCTGACTTATAACTTCTCCTGTGTTTGTCAAAGAAAGCTGAAAACTCAAACCTAGTATATCATGATAAGAAGTAGTAACCTGTTGTAAGAATGAAGTGGATCTCTCACTCCATTCATGGTCTCCAGAGGGTTCAGTCAGGTCACTTGGTGTCTGCAACATAACATTACGGTGTCAAAATATTCAGCATTCTTCATTCTGACCAGTTAAGAAATGAATAAATATTAATTATCATTGAACATTGCTCACGGGAGAGTTTGGGATGAATATACCACACTATAGAAAGTTAACACTGTTCAGTTCTGTGGAACAGCAATATGGGGACATTCGAACACAGGCTCTCCAGAGTTAGGTTAAGACAAAAGTCATGTCACCTGAAACACACTCAGGTTTTTCAGGTCTGAAGAAATATGAGGACATGACGACTGAAATTATAGAGAGTCTATGTTTCTGACTTATAACTTCTCCTGTGTTTGTCAAAGAAAGCTGAAAACTCAAACCTAGTATATCATGATAAGAAGTAGTAACCTGTTGTAAGAATGAAGTGGATCTCTCACTCCATTCATGGTCTCCAGAGGGTTCAGTCAGGTCACTTGGTGTCTGCAACATAACATTACGGTGTCAAAATATTCAGCATTCTTCATTCTGACCAGTTAAGAAATGAATAAATATTAATTATCATTGAACATTGCTCACGGGAGAGTTTGGGATGAATATACCACACTATAGAAAGTTAACACTGTTCAGTTCTGTGGAACAGCAATATGGGGACATTCGAACACAGGCTCTCCAGAGTTAGGTTAAGACAAAAGTCATGTCACCTGAAACACACTCAGGTTTTTCAGGTCTGAAGAAATATGAGGACATGACGACTGAAATTATAGAGAGTCTATGTTTCTGACTTATAACTTCTCCTGTGTTTGTCAAAGAAAGCTGAAAACTCAAACCTAGTATATCATGATAAGAAGTAGTAACCTGTTGTAAGAATGAAGTGGATCTCTCACTCCATTCATGGTCTCCAGAGGGTTCAGTCAGGTCACTTGGTGTCTGCAACATAACATTACGGTGTCAAAATATTCAGCATTCTTCATTCTGACCAGTTAAGAAATGAATAAATATTAATTATCATTGAACATTGCTCACGGGAGAGTTTGGGATGAATATACCACACTATAGAAAGTTAACACTGTTCAGTTCTGTGGAACAGCAATATGGGGACATTCGAACACAGGCTCTCCAGAGTTAGGTTAAGACAAAAGTCATGTCACCTGAAACACACTCAGGTTTTTCAGGTCTGAAGAAATATGAGGACATGACGACTGAAATCATGGAGAGTCTATGTTTCTGACTTATAACTTCTCCTGTGTTTGTCAAAGAAAGCTGAAAACTCAAACCTAGTATATCATGATAAGAAGTAGTAACCTGTTGTAAGAATGAAGTGGATCTCTCACTCCATTCATGGTCTCCAGAGGGTTCAGTCAGGTCACTTGGTGTCTGCAACATAACATTACGGTGTCAAAATATTCAGCATTCTTCATTCTGACCAGTTAAGAAATGAATAAATATTAATTATCATTGAACATTGCTCACGGGAGAGTTTGGGATGAATATACCACACTATAGAAAGTTAACACTGTTCAGTTCTGTGGAACAGCAATATGGGGACATTCGAACACAGGCTCTCCAGAGTTAGGTTAAGACAAAAGTCATGTCACCTGAAACACACTCAGGTTTTTCAGGTCTGAAGAAATATGAGGACATGACGACTGAAATTATAGAGAGTCTATGTTTCTGACTTATAACTTCTCCTGTGTTTGTCAAAGAAAGCTGAAAACTCAAACCTAGTATATCATGATAAGAAGTAGTAACCTGTTGTAAGAATGAAGTGGATCTCTCACTCCATTCATGGTCTCCAGAGGGTTCAGTCAGGTCACTTGGTGTCTGCAACATAACATTACGGTGTCAAAATATTCAGCATTCTTCATTCTGACCAGTTAAGAAATGAATAAATATTAATTATCATTGAACATTGCTCACGGGAGAGTTTGGGATGAATATACCACACTATAGAAAGTTAACACTGTTCAGTTCTATGGAACAGCAATATGGGGACATTCGAACACAGGCTCTCCAGAGTTAGGTTAAGACAAAAGTCATGTCACCTGAAACACACTCAGGTTTTTCAGGTCTCAAGAAATATGAGGACATGACGACTGAAATCATGGAGAGTCCATGTTTCTGATTTATAACTTCTCCTGTGTTTGTCAAAGAAAGCTGAAAACTCAAACCTAGTATATCATGATAAGAAGTAGTAACCTGTTGTGAGGATGAAGTGGATCTCTCACTCCATTCTTGTTCTCCAGAGGGTTCAGTCAGGTCACTTGGTGTCTGCAACATAACATTACGGTGTCAAAATACTCAGCATTTTTCATTTTGACCAGTTAAGAAATGAATAAACATTAATTATCATTGAACATTGCTCACGGGAGAGTTTGGGATGAATATACCACACTATAGAAAGTTAACACTGTTCAGTTCTGTGGAACAGCAATATGGGGACATTCGAACACAGGCTCTCCAGAGTTAGGTTAAGACAAAAGTCATGTCACCTGAAACACACTCCGGTTTTTCACGTCTGAAGAAATATGAGGACATGACGACTGAAATCATGGAGAGTCCATGTTTCTGATTTATAACTTCTCCTGTGTTTGTCAAAGAAAGCTGAAAACTCAAACCTAGTATATAATGATAAGACGTAGTAACCTGTTGTAAGGAAGAAGTGGATCTTCCACTCCTTTCTTGATCTTCAAAAGGTTTCATCAGGATCGGAACACTTGGTGTCTGCAACATAGCAACAGTGCAGTGTCAGAAATATTCAAATTTATTCATCCTGATTAGTTAATAAATGAATAAACATTGTTATTCATTGAACATCGCTCACAGGAGGGTTTGGGATTAATATAAGACACTATAGAAAGTTAACACTGTTCAGCTCTGTGGAACAGCAATATGGGGACATTCGAACACAGGCTCTCCAGAGTTAAGTCCAGACAAAAATCATATCACCTGAAACACACTCCGGTTTTTCAGGTCTAAAGAAATATGAGGACATGACGACTGAAATCATGGAGAGTCCATGTTTCTGATTTATAACTTCTTCTGTGTTTGTCAAAGAAAGCTGAAAACTCAAACCTAGTATATCATGACAAGAAGTAGTAACCTGTTGTAAGGATGAAGTGTATCTATCATTCCATTCATGGTCTCCAGAGGGTTCAGTCAGGTCACTTGGTGTCTGCAACATAACATTACGGTGTCAACATATTCAGCATTCTTCATTCTGACCAGTTAAGAAATGAATAAACATTTATTATCATTGAACATTGCTCACGGGAGAGTTTGGGATGAATATACCACACTATAGAAAGTTAACACTGTTCAGTTCTGTGGAACAGCAATATGGGGACATTCGAACACAGGCTCTCCAGAGTTAGGTTAAGACAAAAGTCATGTCACCTGAAACACACTCAGGTTTTTCAGGTCTGAAGAAATATGAGGACATGACGACTGAAATCATGGAGAGTCTATGTTTCTGACTTATAACTTCTCCTGTGTTTGTCAAAGAAAGCTGAAAACTCAAACCTAGTATATCATGATAAGAAGTAGTAACCTGTTGTAAGAATGAAGTGGATCTCTCACTCCATTCATGGTCTCCAGAGGGTTCAGTCAGGTCACTTGGTGTCTGCAACATAACATTACGGTGTCAAAATATTCAGCATTCTTCATTCTGACCAGTTAAGAAATGAATAAATATTAATTATCATTGAACATTGCTCACGGGAGAGTTTGGGATGAATATACCACACTATAGAAAGTTAACACTGTTCAGTTCTGTGGAACAGCAATATGGGGACATTCGAACACAGGCTCTCCAGAGTTAGGTTAAGACAAAAGTCATGTCACCTGAAACACACTCAGGTTTTTCAGGTCTGAAGAAATATGAGGACATGACGACTGAAATTATAGAGAGTCTATGTTTCTGACTTATAACTTCTCCTGTGTTTGTCAAAGAAAGCTGAAAACTCAAACCTAGTATATCATGATAAGAAGTAGTAACCTGTTGTAAGAATGAAGTGGATCTCTCACTCCATTCATGGTCTCCAGAGGGTTCAGTCAGGTCACTTGGTGTCTGCAACATAACATTACGGTGTCAAAATATTCAGCATTCTTCATTTTGACCAGTTAAGAAATGAATAAATATTAATTATCATTGAACATTGCTCACGGGAGAGTTCGGGATGAATATACCACACTATAGAAAGTTAACACTGTTCAGTTCTGTGGAACAGCAATATGGGGACATTCGAACACAGGCTCTCCAGAGGTAGGTTAAGACAAAAGTCATGTCACCTGAAACACACTCAGGTTTTTCAGGTCTGAAGAAATATGAGGACATGACGACTGAAATTATGGAGAGTCTATGTTTCTGACTTATAACTTCTCCTGTGTTTGTCAAAGAAAGCTGAAAACTCAAACCTAGTATATCATGATAAGAAGTAGTAACCTGTTGTAAGAATGAAGTGGATCTCTCATTCCATTCATGGTCTCCAGAGGGTTCAGTCAGGTCACTTGGTGTCTGGAACATAACATTACGGTGTCAAAATATTCAGCATTCTTCATTCTGACCAGTTAAGAAATGAATAAACATTTATTATCATTGAACATTGCTCACGGGAGAGTTTGGGATGAATATACCACACTATAGAAAGTTAACACTGTTCAGTTCTGTGGAACAGCAATATGGGGACATTCGAACACAGGCTCTCCAGAGTTAGGTTAAGACAAAAGTCATGTCACCTGAAACACACTCAGGTTTTTCAGGTCTGAAGAAATATGAGGACATGACGACTGAAATCATGGAGAGTCTATGTTTCTGACTTATAACTTCTCCTGTGTTTGTCAAAGAAAGCTGAAAACTCAAACCTAGTATATCATGATAAGAAGTAGTAACCTGTTGTAAGAATGAAGTGGATCTCTCACTCCATTCATGGTCTCCAGAGGGTTCAGTCAGGTCACTTGGTGTCTGCAACATAACATTACGGTGTCAAAATATTCAGCATTCTTCATTCTGACCAGTTAAGAAATGAATAAATATTAATTATCATTGAACATTGCTCACGGGAGAGTTTGGGATGAATATACCACACTATAGAAAGTTAACACTGTTCAGTTCTGTGGAACAGCAATATGGGGACATTCGAACACAGGCTCTCCAGAGTTAGGTTAAGACAAAAGTCATGTCACCTGAAACACACTCAGGTTTTTCAGGTCTGAAGAAATATGAGGACATGACGACTGAAATTATGGAGAGTCTATGTTTCTGACTTATAACTTCTCCTGTGTTTGTCAAAGAAAGCTGAAAACTCAAACCTAGTATATCATGATAAGAAGTAGTAACCTGTTGTAAGAATGAAGTGGATCTCTCACTCCATTCATGGTCTCCAGAGGGTTCAGTCAGGTCACTTGGTGTCTGCAACATAACATTACGGTGTCAACATATTCAGCATTCTTCATTCTGACCAGTTAAGAAATGAATAAATATTAATTATCATTGAACATTGCTCACGGGAGAGTTTGGGATGAATATACCACACTATAGAAAGTTAACACTGTTCAGTTCTGTGGAACAGCAATATGGGGACATTCGAACACAGGCTCTCCAGAG
This sequence comes from Hippocampus zosterae, assembly GCF_025434085.1. Taxonomy (NCBI): domain Eukaryota; kingdom Metazoa; phylum Chordata; class Actinopteri; order Syngnathiformes; family Syngnathidae; genus Hippocampus; species Hippocampus zosterae. The sequence continues at coordinate 20,438,382 of NC_067462.1, read as the reverse complement.
TTAGGTTAAGACAAAAGTCATGTCACCTGAAACACACTCAGGTTTTTCAGGTCTGAAGAAATATGAGGACATGACGACTGAAATTATGGAGAGTCTATGTTTCTGACTTATAACTTCTCCTGTGTTTGTCAAAGAAAGCTGAAAACTCAAACCTAGTATATCATGATAAGAAGTAGTAACCTGTTGTAAGAATGAAGTGGATCTCTCACTCCATTCATGGTCTCCAGAGGGTTCAGTCAGGTCACTTGGTGTCTGCAACATAACATTACGGTGTCAACATATTCAGCATTCTTCATTCTGACCAGTTAAGAAATGAATAAATATTAATTATCATTGAACATTGCTCACGGGAGAGTTTGGGATGAATATACCACACTATAGAAAGTTAACACTGTTCAGTTCTGTGGAACAGCAATATGGGGACATTCGAACACAGGCTCTCCAGAGTTAGGTTAAGACAAAAGTCATGTCACCTGAAACACACTCAGGTTTTTCAGGTCTCAAGAAATATGAGGACATGACGACTGAAATCATGGAGAGTCCATGTTTCTGATTTATAACTTCTCCTGTGTTTGTCAAAGAAAGCTGAAAACTCAAACCTAGTATATCATGATAAGAAGTAGTAACCTGTTGTAAGGATGAAGTGGATCTCTCACTCCATTCTTGTTCTCCAGAGGGTTCAGTCAGGTCACTTGGTGTCTGCAACATAACCTTACGGTGTCAAAATACTCAGCATTTTTCATTTTGACCAGTTAAGAAATGAATAAATATTAATTATCATTGAACATTGCTCACGGGAGAGTTTGGGATGAATATACCACACTATAGAAAGTTAACACTGTTCAGTTCTGTGGTACAGCAATATGGGGACATTCGAACACAGGCTCTCCGGATGTTAAGTTAAGGCAAAAGTCATGTCACCTGAAACACACTCGGGTTTTTCAGGTCTAAAGAAATATGAGGACATGACGACTGAAATCCTGGAGAGTCCATGTTTCTGATTTATAACTTCTCCTGTGTTTGTCAAAGAACATTGCAAATTCAAACCTAGTATATCATGATAAGAAGTAGTAACCTGTTGTAAGGATGAAGTGGATCTCTCACTCCATTCTTGGTTTCCAGAGGGTTCAGTCAGGTACCTGTCACTTGATGTCTGCAACATAACAACATTACGGTGTCAAAAGTTTCAGCATTCTTCATTCTGACCAGTTAAGAAATGAATACATATTAATTATCATTGAACATTGCTCACGGGAGAGTTTGGGATGAATATACCACACTATAGAAAGTTAACACTGTTCAGTTCTGTGGAACAGCAATATGGGGACATTCGAACACAGGCTCTCCAGAGTTAGGTTAAGACAAAAGTCATGTCACCTGAAACACACTCAGGTTTTTCAGGTCTGAAGAAATATGAGGACATGACGACTGAAATCATGGAGAGTCTATGTTTCTGATTTAGAACTTCTCCTGTGTTTGTCAAAGAAAGCTGAAAACTCAAACCTAGTATAACATGATAAGAAGTAGTAACCTGTTGAAAGGATGAAGTGGATCTCTCACTCCATTCATGGTCTCCAGAGGGTTCAGTCAGGTCCCTTGGTGTCTGCAACATAACATTACGGTGTCAAAATATTCAGCATTCTTCATTCTGACCAGTTAAGAAATGAATAAATATTAATTATCATTGAACATTGCTCACAGGAGAGTTTGGGAATAATGTACCACACTATAGAAAGTTAACACTGTTCTTCTCTGTGGAACAGCAATATGGGGACATTTAGACACAGCCTCTCCAGAGTTAGGTTAAGACAAAAGTCATGACACCTGAAACACACTCAGGTTTTTCAGGTCTAAAGAAATATGAGGACATGACGACTGAAATCATGGAGAGTCCATGTTTCTGATTTATAACTTCTCCTGTGTTTGTCAAAGAAAGCTGAAAACTCAAACCTAGTATATCATGACAAGAAGTAGTAACCTGTTGTAAGGATGAAGTGTATCTATCATTCCATTCATGGTCTCCAGAGGGTTCAGTCAGGTCACTCGGTGTCTGCAACATAACATTACGGTGTCAAAATATTCAGCATTCTTCATTTTGACCAGTTAAGAAATGAATAAATATTAATTATCATTGAACATTGCTCACGGGAGAGTTCGGGATGAATATACCACACTATAGAAAGTTAACACTGTTCAGTTCTGTGGAACAGCAATATGGGGACATTCGAACACAGGCTCTCCAGAGTTAGGTTAAGACAAAAGTCATGTCACCTGAAACACACTCAGGTTTTTCAGGTCTGAAGAAATATGAGGACATGACGACTGAAATTATGGAGAGTCTATGTTTCTGATTTATAACTTCTTCTGTGTTTGTCAAAGAAAGCTGAAAACTCAAACCTAGTATATCATGACAAGAAGTAGTAACCTGTTGTAAGGATGAAGTGTATCTATCATTCCATTCATGGTCTCCAGAGGGTTCAGTCAGGTCACTTGGTGTCTGCAACATAACATTACGGTGTCAAAATATTCAGCATTCTTCATTTTGACCAGTTAAGAAAAGAATAAATATTAATTATCATTGAACATTGCTCACGGGAGAGTTTGGGAATGAATATACCACACTATAGAAAGTTAACACTGTTCAGTTCTGTGGAACAGCAATATGGGGACATTCGAACACAGGCTCTCCAGAGTTAGGTTAAGACAAAAGTCATGTCACCTGAAACACACTCAGGTTTTTCAGGTCTGAAGAAATATGAGGACATGACGACTGAAATTATGGAGAGTCTATGTTTCTGACTTATAACTTCTCCTGTGTTTGTCAAAGAAAGCTGAAAACTCAAACCTAGTATATCATGATAAGAAGTAGTAACCTGTTGTAAGAATGAAGTGGATCTCTCACTCCATTCATGGTCTCCAGAGGGTTCAGTCAGGTCACTTGGTGTCTGCAACATAACATTACGGTGTCAACATATTCAGCATTCTTCATTCTGACCAGTTAAGAAATGAATAAATATTAATTATCATTGAACATTGCTCACGGGAGAGTTTGGGATGAATATACCACACTATAGAAAGTTAACACTGTTCAGTTCTGTGGTACAGCAATATGGGGACATTCGAACACAGGCTCTCCAGATGTTAAGTTAAGGCAAAAGTCATGTCACCTGAAACACACTCGGGTTTTTCAGGTCTAAAGAAATATGAGGACATGACGACTGAAATCCTGGAGAGTCCATGTTTCTGATTTATAACTTCTCCTGTGTTTGTCAAAGAACATTGCAAATTCAAACCTAGTATATCATGATAAGAAGTAGTAACCTGTTGTAAGGATGAAGTGGATCTCTCACTCCATTCTTGGTTTCCAGAGGGTTCAGTCAGGTACCTGTCACTTGATGTCTGCAACATAACAACATTACGGTGTCAAAAGTTTCAGCATTCTTCATTCTGACCAGTTAAGAAATGAATACATATTAATTATCATTGAACATTGCTCACGGGAGAGTTTGGGATGAATATACCACACTATAGAAAGTTAACACTGTTCAGTTCTGTGGAACAGCAATATGGGGACATTCGAACACAGGCTCTCCAGAGTTAGGTTAAGACAAAAGTCATGTCACCTGAAACACACTCAGGTTTTTCAGGTCTGAAGAAATATGAGGACATGACGACTGAAATCATGGAGAGTCTATGTTTCTGATTTAGAACTTCTCCTGTGTTTGTCAAAGAAAGCTGAAAACTCAAACCTAGTATAACATGATAAGAAGTAGTAACCTGTTGAAAGGATGAAGTGGATCTCTCACTCCATTCATGGTCTCCAGAGGGTTCAGTCAGGTCCCTTGGTGTCTGCAACATAACATTACGGTGTCAAAATATTCAGCATTCTTCATTCTGACCAGTTAAGAAATGAATAAATATTAATTATCATTGAACATTGCTCACAGGAGAGTTTGGGAATAATGTACCACACTATAGAAAGTTAACACTGTTCTTCTCTGTGGAACAGCAATATGGGGACATTTAGACACAGCCTCTCCAGAGTTAGGTTAAGACAAAAGTCATGACACCTGAAACACACTCAGGTTTTTCAGGTCTAAAGAAATATGAGGACATGACGACTGAAATCATGGAGAGTCCATGTTTCTGATTTATAACTTCTCCTGTGTTTGTCAAAGAAAGCTGAAAACTCAAACCTAGTATATCATGACAAGAAGTAGTAACCTGTTGTAAGGATGAAGTGTATCTATCATTCCATTCATGGTCTCCAGAGGGTTCAGTCAGGTCACTCGGTGTCTGCAACATAACATTACGGTGTCAAAATATTCAGCATTCTTCATTTTGACCAGTTAAGAAATGAATAAATATTAATTATCATTGAACATTGCTCACGGGAGAGTTCGGGATGAATATACCACACTATAGAAAGTTAACACTGTTCAGTTCTGTGGAACAGCAATATGGGGACATTCGAACACAGGCTCTCCAGAGTTAGGTTAAGACAAAAGTCATGTCACCTGAAACACACTCAGGTTTTTCAGGTCTGAAGAAATATGAGGACATGACGACTGAAATTATGGAGAGTCTATGTTTCTGACTTATAACTTCTCCTGTGTTTGTCAAAGAAAGCTGAAAACTCAAACCTAGTATATCATGACAAGAAGTAGTAACCTGTTGTAAGGATGAAGTGTATCTATCATTCCATTCATGGTCTCCAGAGGGTTCAGTCAGGTCACTCGGTGTCTGCAACATAACATTACGGTGTCAAAATATTCAGCATTCTTCATTTTGACCAGTTAAGAAATGAATAAATATTAATTATCATTGAACATTGCTCACGGGAGAGTTCGGGATGAATATACCACACTATAGAAAGTTAACACTGTTCAGTTCTGTGGAACAGCAATATGGGGACATTCGAACACAGGCTCTCCAGAGTTAGGTTAAGACAAAAGTCATGTCACCTGAAACACACTCAGGTTTTTCAGGTCTGAAGAAATATGAGGACATGACGACTGAAATTATGGAGAGTCTATGTTTCTGATTTATAACTTCTCCTGTGTTTGTCAAAGAACATTGCAAATTCAAACCTAGTATATCATGATAAGAAGTAGTAACCTGTTCTAAGAATGAAGTGGATCTCTCATTCCATTCATGGTCTCCAGAGGGTTCAGTCAGGTCACTTGGTGTCTGCAACATAACATTACGGTGTCAAAATATTCAGCATTCTTCATTCTGACCATTTAAGAAATGAATAAACATTAATTATCATTGAACATTGCTCACGGAAGAGTTTGGGATGAATATACCACACTATAGAAAGTTAACACTCTTCAGTTCTGTGGTACAGCAATATGGGGACATTCGAACGCAGGCTCACCAGATGTTAGGTTAAGGCAAAAGTCATGTCACCTGAAACACACTCGGGTTTTTCAGGTCTAAAGAAATATGAGGAAATGACGACTGAAATCATGGAGAGTCCATGTTTCTGATTTATAACTTCTCCTGTGTTTGTCAAAGAAAGCTGAAAACTCAAACCTAGTATATCATGATAAGAAGTAGTAACCTGTTGTAAGGATGAAGTGGATCTCTCACTCCCTTCTTGGTCTCCAGAAGGTTCAGTCAAGATCCCGTCACTTGGTGTCTGCAACATAACACCATTACGGTGCCATTACGGGACATTCGAACACAGGCTCTCCAGTGTTAGGTCCAGACAAAAGTCATTTCCCCTGATCACACTCAGGTTTTTCAGCAACATTACAGTATCAGAAATATTCTAAAAAGTATTCTACAGTAACTGGGAAGTATGAGGGCATGACTGAAATCATGAAAATCAACATTATAGCAACCATAGAGTGTCAGAAATATGTCGTAGTTACATGACTTTTGAATAAATTAAACTTCATACACAGCACAAGCCGGCTCTTTATGGTAGTTACCACTGTACAGCTCTTATAGCTAACAATTTCAGGACAACAGACATGACTGAGTTCAAATAATAAAGACAACACCCGAAACATACTCTTTCAGACTAAAACAATGTAATGACTGAAAAATAATTCCGGTGACCATTCGTTGTTTTCAACTAAGTAGAGACTTTTGATGGGCAGTACAAATTGCTGATAAAAATGTGGATTTGTCAAACAGCTACCACAGCCTTCTTCAATCAGGTGAAATAAGCATTATGAAGGAAGTTTAAAGGCATCTAATTTTCCTCGACTATTACGGATGTATGCGTTTTTATGAATTGTGATATTTGGTGAAGCACAATATTTTAACAGAAGCCGAATAATTTCTATTTCTATTTTTTCATTCCAAGATATTCCTAGTTCTACATGGCAATACAATATTCTCAATAATTGAATGATAATGGCTGCTAAACATTTTCTTCAAAAGTACTTCAATTATTTTTGCTCCAATATGATCAATGGCATAAAAAATATGCTGTTTACTGTGACAGTTTTGGGGTAAATACAATGTACGAATAAAATCTGTCACTGTGACAGGCTTTGGTTGCAGCTCTTGTCATATGCTTGCGGTAGCCATAAGAATTAGATAGCAGGTAGATTGATAGCATACCTTTATAATCATTGATCCACTGGGCTTTCAAACAAGGCTTGTTGACTCCAGATAAAAGGAGCAGCCTCAGATTCAGGGCTCAGTCTGGTTCTTCTTTGTGACATTATCACCACCAGTAAACATCTACAATGGAAAGTGAGAAGAAGTCAGCCAGACAAGCAAGCACAATATTATGGCAGCACTTATTTTGGCTCAAAAAGTACTGAGCCAAAGGAATATTATTTTCTTCCTCAAAAATACAAAAATTCATTTCATCAAACATTTGCTGGTCAGACTAATAGATTCGGGCAAACCATTTGTCAGGCAGATAACAATGTAAAATTAAAATAGAGTAACACAATATTGTCTTGACCAAATGTACCAACAAAGCTGAATTCTGCTATAATTTCATTGCAAACGTTTGTTTGTTTTTTTCATTGAAACGGTGTACAATTGAATCAGCACAAGAATAAACAGTGTAAATACACCGGGCTTAGCGTAAATGCTAGAAGTGCCTGGCCCACTTTCATTAGGCTACCTGTACTAACTAATTTAAATTAACTGCAATCGAATAAAACAAATACTGCACTGAAATAAACATATGGTACCAAAACCAAGTTCCACAGACTGTGTTGTTAAAGATTTAGAAAAGTTTTCCAGAACCTTGCCTGCAGGACATGTCCACATTACTTTTACTGGAAGCTTATTAGCATGCTAACGATCGAGCTAGCTAGCTAGCTAGCTGTCTTATTGAATGATATTACCTTTGGTGGGCACTGTTAAACACGGTTATATTGAACAACGTCTATGTTACGGTAAGATAAATGAAAAGGAATTGCTTACCCGATGGTCATCCACGCGTGGTCGTGTTTGAGAGTAGGATTGTCTGGCTGCTTCACATGTTGGATTTTGTGTGACTGCTAATTGATGTGACTTATCAGGACGAGGGCGGGGAAAATGTGTGAGTCAGTCCGAAAAAGATGACATTTGAGGTCCTGCACAATGACGTCACTGAAAGTGTGTTAAAAGTGTGTTAAGTACCGAAGTTGGCCACTAGTTTTCCAAATGAAAAGTGAGTCGAAAGTTAAACACACTTAAACACACAATTTCTGAAAATTGTGCTCTTTCAGGACATCACTTATTTTTGGTGTGGGAGTATCCTCGTGAGCTCTAGAGTAGTGTAGACTGCGTGGAAATATGAGGACGCGAAAAATGTCCTCATTTTTCCACAGGTCCTCATTGTGAAGGTGTGTTATCATAAAATTGTCCTGAGATGTCATGAATACAAACGCACACACACACACACACACACGCACACACACACACACACACACACACACACACACACACACACACTCAATTAAGCTAATGAAGATTCACATTGCTCTTCTGTGAAATGAGCATCAAGCCTTCTGAACAAACACATGTTTCATTTACATTTTATTACAACCCAAATGAAACGGAATCTCCTTAAAATGCAAGATTAAAAAACTGTGAGTTGACGAATGGACCGTGGATATGGACTGACGTTACCATTTGTAGATGTTCGCCCTCTAAAGTAGGCACAGAGTGGTTTGAAATGTAACATACAATTCTTTGATTGTACAAGTTAACACATGAAAACCTGATACATTGTATGAAGAACAAATAATGGAAAAGATAAACCTTCTGCTGGGCATCCAGGTCCAGGAAGAAAAGTGGCTTATTTACCTTCCGGTTGAGTAGAAGGACCTGTGGCCAAAGTCAAACCGTGAAAGGGTCTTTACTAGAGCTGTTAGTTTAGCGCATTTTTATTGGCATTAATTTAAATGAATTTTAACGGGATTAATTTTTTTCTCGCGAGATTACCACGACACACGTCACAGCCTGACTGCTGTGTTCAAAGCAAACTTGAGAAAAACAAAGTATCCAACCATGGCTTAAATCCACTATAGGTTGAGTACTAGTTTACCTTAGATGTGCACTTTATAATGTTATATTGCTCTGTTTTGGTTCCATAAAAAGAGCTGTTAAAGCAGCTGTTGTGTGACAAAATATTTTTTTACTGTGGTTGATGGACAGTAATAAGTATGGTGTGAGAGATTTTGTGTGAATAACTGCTCCAAGTGAAAAATGTTCATGTAAAATTGAAAATCGAAATTGTTATTTCAGTAAATAATTGCATTTTGCACTTAGAAAACTGATTCATGATTCCATGTTGATGAGAGCATTAAAATGGGGAAAAGTAGGACAAAAATATAAAAGGAAATTCAGAAACGATAAAAAATGTGTGAAGAATCACAATTAATTTTTAGTGAATTTGAGTTAATTATGACAGTTGCATTTTTAATTAGATTAAATATTTTAATCGCTTGACAGCTCTAGTTTTTACATTTTGGATTTGGATTTGCCACCTCTGTGAGTAGGCGAAAAAAAAAAAAGGTTTAAAAAATGAAAATGACACTGTCCAAAAACTACGCTGCAACAAGAATGCACTGCCTCAAGAAAGGGAAAGGGAAGAAAGACAATGGGAAAATGTGTTACGGTGTTTGGAGGGTTGCGATGTTGACAATAAAAAATGAAATTGATGAGTAATTTTATCGCATCATATCTCCCACTTTTAACATTCCTGTTTAGATGACAACCAAGTTTAGTGCCTGAAAATGCTAATAGGCTATCATCTTTATCTGGCCATATGGCAGCACCGTGTAACTCAGTTCTCAGACCAAGTTGATGTTTACAATCAAATACAATCATACTTGATCACTCATGCAACTCAAGTTTTTATATATTTATTTATTTCAAAATGTATTTTTATTGCAGACTTAACAGCATTGTTGTGGTGCTAGGAGTAGGACTCATTGACAAAAACTCTCTTTAAAACAGAACTTAGTATTACCAGTCAGTATCTGTATAAGAACAATGCAACTGCAGAAAATGTTTACAGTCCACATCCTGCAAATAGTATTTTTCTCTCTGTGATTGATGCCAACACATGAGCACAGTGCTACTCAGACCTGAACTCTCCATAGGTTTCAAATGTGCATGCCCCATCCTTGATCACTGACAGCATTTTTGGGAATTAATGTTACGTATCGAAACTGGATGTGTCAAAGATTTTTACGTGGTAATATTTTATATGCCAAACTTAAATATGTTTTATTAAATTATGAAATATGCTTTTTTTTGTTTTTTTTTCTTCTTTCTACCTACATTCTTGCTGCTGGAGGCTGTAAATTTCCCCAGTGTGGGACAAATAAAGGATATCTTATCTTAAATGCTGAACTCTTTTATTTAACATATAGACTCAAAGTGCATCCATAAGTTCTAATGAGACTGTCTTTCTCCCTCCCCGCTGTTATTCAGACATTTATCATCATTGTTGGGTAACAAGTTTGACCATGGAGCAGAGAGCGTTATGCCTATACTGCTGAACCTTGTGCCCAACAGTGCCAAAATCATGGCCACATCTGGAATGGCTGCCATCCACCTCATTCTCAGGGTGAGCTGTCATGACACAGGAAATACTGTTTATTCTCATCTCATCTACATATACATTGTATTCTTCAAGCCATGTCAGCAATACCAAATTAACAAGTGAAATGCCTTTGTTTTGATATGCATTTGATTTCTCTTGTTTTACAGCATACACACTACCCACGTCTTATCCCCATCATTACAAGTAACTGCACATCTAAATCAGTCGCAGTCAGGCGGTAAGGTGGCCTTTTTAGCATTCAAGGAAAATAAGTCTCCTTTGGATTGAAATGATTTACCTTGTTTTAAAAGTTTAGTTGCATGGTGTGTTACCGTATTTTCTGCACTATAGGGCACTTTCAATGAATGGCCCTGCATTATAAGGTGCATAGAATAGAAGCTACAATCGTTGCTGCGGCTGCGCTATGCATCCACTAAATGGTGCTACACTAAAGGAATACAATATAATACCGTACAGCTTTATTTATATCGAGCCTTCACAGCCGTTGCAGCTGAACAAAGCCATGAGAACTGGTCACAAACACGGACATGAAGCATATAAATACAAATGTTTTTACAAAACAATAAATGAAAGACAAAAGTTTTGAAAACAAGTGATTCACCAAATAGGCACAAGAACTTCTAAATATGATTAGAAGTCTTGCTTGTCTCCTTCTTCCTTCGTTTAGTCCAGGGGTCGGCAACATGCGGCTCCGGAGCCACATGCGGCTTTTTAGCGACATCTAGTGGCTCCCTGGAGCTTTATAAAAAAAAATAAAAAATGGAAAAAGATTTTGATAGTAGGCTAATATAGCTCAAATAGATATAGATACATGTTGCAGCTCCGAAAAGCTGTGTTGTTGTTTTTTTTAAAACGTCCGCTTTATTTATGCTTTTAACAGTCTCGACAAACACGGACACGTCGGTGTTCGACTCCTGCCTTCTCTCTTCTCATTCAACTCGAGAGGCGCTCGAAGACAGCCTCTAAAAAAACGGAAATTTATGATCACTTCCCTGACACTAAGAAAAGCGAAAATAACGCACCAAAACAAAAAATCAAGCGAAGAAATTACAAAATAAATTCTATGGGGACGTTTGTAAACACACAACAAATGAATGAATAAAATAAACAATTCTGAGACAGTCCATTCTCCTACATACATACAGCATGTGTTTCCTTCATTGTAAGTTTTATAGAAGGCTTTTGATTTTTGCGGCTCCAGACATATTTGTTTTTGTTTTTTGTTTTTTTGTCCTATATGGCTCTTTCAACATTTTGGGTTGCCGACCCCTGGTTTAGTCACTTGTTAACTGTGCTTTTGGTACCATTTTCATTTCATAATGGCTGCTCAGAGCTCACAAAGTAATTGTCTATTTGATGTGTGTTGGCGAATGCACATGTCAATTAGTGTCAGGCAGAACCCTTTTAGGTTACAAATGGTTACTGCTAATAATCACCATTAGATGGCCCTAACAGGGAAACAACTCAATAGGAAATATGAAGAGACTGTGAGACCATATATAAGGAGCATTGGTTTAAAGGGTGCACTGTCGGCTTTTGGGAAAATTGAATGCTTTTCGGTGCACCTTATAGTGCGGAAAAACTGTATTTTGGAGAAGTGCTGATTTGTTCATACGATATTGTGAAATGAACAGTGTTTTTAATGGTATTAATAACCCCGGTACAGTATTTAGTGTTATAATATCATGGTTGCATCGTATCGTATCGTGGTGTAATTTATTCAAAACTGCTTCCTTTCTAGACGCTGTTATGAATTTTTAGACCTGATGCTGCAAGAGTGGCACACAAATACATTGGAAAGGTAAAAAAGCAGCAATATGGTTTCTTGAATATATCCACTCTGCCCTTTGGAAAAGCAAATCTTAGAGTTGCTGTACAACAGCGTGTAGTTCAGTTTTCAGTTTCTCCTCTTCCCTCTCATATGGTTGAATTTGAAGTAATTAGCAGTTGACAAAGTTGGGTGCACCACTGATGATATTCATTAAATTGATAAATTCTGGAAGTTTTATTCATCCAATTGGAAAATCAAATGGGTCCCACTCACTCACTCATTATAATGATACCACCTCAGGGACTTTAAAAGGCATTCGCTGTGGATAACCACAGGAATAACTTGGAGACTGACGTGAAGAAAGCAATACACCGTCTCACCATGTTCCCTTGCTGTCCCAGGCATGTGGCTGTTTTAACTGAGACCATCAAGAAAGGCATACACGATGCAGACTCAGAGGCCAGATCCATTGCAAGGAAGTGAGTATTAAATGAGAGCTTCCGACTGAAATGTTGTGTTTTGTTTTGTTTTTAACAGACTTTAACATTTTGGACTCTATCAAAATGTTTTTTTGCTTGTCCTCGTCATTAGGTGTTATTGGGGTTTCCATGGTCACTGTAGTCGAGAGGCAGAGCATCTCTTCCAAGCGCTGGAGTCCACATATCAGAAAGCACTTCAGAGCCATTTGAAGAGCTCGGACAGCATTATGTCTCTACCCCAGTCGGATCGTTCCTCATCATCTTCCCAGGAGAGTCTGAAGTAAGAAAACGTTTCCTGTAACTTTAGCTACCTTTTTTACATTCTTTTTTTGCCGGGCTAAATTAATTTAGATTTTTCGGTTGGATATGTCACACAAAAGTGCCACCTTGTAAAATTGTGTATTACTTTATTATCGTGTGTGTGTGTGTGTGTGTGTGTGTGTGTGTGTGTGTGTGTGTGTGTGTGTGTGTGTGTGTGTGTGTGTGTGTGTGTGCGTGCGCATTTTTTGGTGCATGCACAACCAAGAAACCAATAATTTTTCTGTCCATTTTGTTGTCGTATTAAGTTGTCAGTCAGGGATCCTGAACAATGTTACTCTTTCTCTTCATTTCAGCCGACCCTTCTCAGTGAAGACGGTCATTGGAGGCAGCATAGCGAGAAGTAAGCATTTTTTGCCTCTTAAGTTACGTCTTGCACATTGACAAAAGCTTTGACCGAGCATTGTTTTTCAATATTGAATTGACAACTAATTATACAAAAAAGATACCCAAATACAGGGGTGCCCATTAGGTAGATCCTGATCTACCGGTAGATCTAAGACAGATCCCAAGTAGATCCGAGGAGTGTCGAGGAGAAAAAAAAACAACAACCATTTGTGTCTCTTTGTACATGTTAGGAATATATATTTTTTTGTGTTAATGAATGTTGCACCCTAATCATCCTATCAGTCTCATTTTCACAAAAAAATAAAAATAAAAATAAAAAATAAAATAAAGCAGCTAAATCTTGAATTTACGGTGGCGCGTGATTACGTCACCGGAAGTTGTTTGCGCTCAGCAGTCTGCAATTGCAGCTTGTAATCAGAGCTGTTGCGCTCTAACTTTTATCGTCATTATTCTCATTCAGAGTTTGCTTCGTGTACAATTCACCGAGGGCATGGGCAAAGAATAGGAATCGAGGAGGGCCCAGGGAAGCACTTTAAAACTGTACGTGTGAGCTACGATAGTTAACAGGCTGCAAAAGTGCATCGCATGCCTCAGTTTCAGGCTGTTTCTCATCATGGCGTGCATGTGTGCGTGTGTGTGCGTGCCGGTAAGGGTAGATCCCGGGAGGTTAGTTGATCGAAAAGTAGATCTTCGGTCCAAAAAGTTTGGGCACCCCTGCCCAAATACAAATAGTAAGGAGTATATTCTGTGCTTTTACCAATTACGTCACGCACGCATGTTGATGTGCAGAAATAGAGTCTACTGATGTTTTAGAATCCAGACAGATATTGTGTAGCTGCAAACAAGCCATTATCTGAAATAATCCACTACTTAGAATACAGGTATAAGTATAAAAGTGAATCTCTTCCTCTGGAGCCGAAGTGCTGATTATCTTCTCTATGTTCTCAGCTAAACTCGTGAGCACCCGAATGCCCATTACATCGGGTTCCCTCCAGCGTTCACGTAGCGACGTTGATGTAAATGCTGCCTCCACTGCCAAGTCCCGGGTGCCCCCTGTACCTGCGTCTTCGGCGTTCAGCTCAGCAGCTGCCCTCCCCCCTGGATCTTATGCCTCCTTAGGTATAGTCCTCGCCATTCATTTTCCAACATTAAACTAATACTTTACTGTTTCTGTACGGCTACTCACATAGCAAGAGAAAGTCTAATTTAAAATCATGTAAAATACTGTGAAGGAATTACTTTATAAAAGGCGCTTCCAAATAAGCAAGTATTTTATCTAGACCAGTGGTTCTTAACCTTGTTAGAGGTATCAAACCCAACTGGTTAATCTGCACATTCACTGAACCTTCATGAGTGAAAAATATTTTTTTACAAATTCGAGACATAAAAAAACACATTTATTTAAAACAGAAAAAATGTAAACACAATTCATATAGTTATAAAGTAAACATTTTTTAATTGTGCACAAAAAGAACCAGCCAGTGATGCCATAACTGATTGCCATGTTGAGTGTGTCTTAATCTACATGGCAGAGGCTCTGTCCAACCACTGAGACTGATTCACCCAGGTTAAGAACCACTGATCTAGATATACAAGGAGTAATAATGGTCATAATAATTTCCTTCTAAACTGTTGCGTGAGAAGAAACTGCATTAATCAAAATTTTAACATTTGACAAATCTGTTGGTGAAGTCTAAATAATTCACTGTAAAAAAACAACAAAAAACATGTTCCAAGCTAATAGATGTTGTGTTTAACACATCCGAGGCAAGATTGTGTAACCAGGATGGGGGCACATTCATTGCTCATTCAATTCTGCTCCTGCATAAACCATAACTAACATTTTGCTCTTTCCCACTTGTCGCTGCATCACCTTTCTAAATGTCAAAAAGATGGCAGCCCTGGTAAAAGCGATGGTAAGACTTACATGTTTGTCCATGTTAGTCTCTGTAGTTTTGCAAATTGTACTGACAATTTTGTGTGTCTTCTAGTCAGCTGTCTGTTTACATCCTTTTCTCGCTACATCTGTGCCATTGTCTCTTCTCTGAATTCCTTCCAAGTGATTGTAGGTTGTGTGGAACTGCATGGACTCTCTGCATGGACTTCCTGTAACCCAGACAACAATATCTTCTGTTTCCTACACAAATGTCTAATTATGTCTTTCTGTATTTTATCCCCTGTTTGCTGTCATTTTCCCTGTTGTCCCAATCCGCTCAAAAAAAATGATGCATGTCAAATTTGAAGAGACAAAAAAAATAACCTTCTAAAATCCTGCCCCTTTAAGTGAAGAATATCACTAGAATGGTTATTATTCAGCATCGAGCTGCAACATTTTGACCCTATGAGATCAAAAATAACAGCTGTATCAGTTTGTCTGCCTTTATTATAAAGTTAAAAATCTTTATTCTGGTTGGATTTTGCATTGATATCGGAACTTCACTGCCTCATACTGAGATCTGTCTCTAACATGTTGATGAATTTTTTTTTTGTTCATGGAAAAAAATCAAATATGAGCCACTCTCGTTTTTAAAATCTATTTAAAAATTAATCATAAATTTTTAATATAGAGTACTGTACATTAAAATAAATACATCGTAAAATTTCTAGCCTCTATAATTCTCTGACATATGTCATGTGACTGATGGGGATGTCACATCTGCATCATTATCAAAAATTCAGGGGTTGGATCTAGGCTCAGACCAGTGTTCATCTTTTCCCTGCGCTTGCATTGGTTTTCTCCGGGTACCCGAGTTTCATCCCATGTTCCAAAAACATGCATGTCTGGTTACCAGTATCTAAAGTTGCTCATAGGTATCAATGTAATTACAGTATAAAAATAGTAGTTAGCCTATAGCTATAAGCTTATATAAGCTATCTTTCAGCTGAGCTTACCCTGGACCCTGAACAAGATAATGGTGACAAAAAAAGAAATTATGAACGGATTGAGAGTCAAAATATGAACCTAATGAACATGGGTTGTTTGTTTTCCAGCTTTGGATTTTTTCAGGACTAGTTCATCCTCTTCATTAAGGCTCCCGGATGTTCTCTTTTACAGCATTTCAAGGGTTAAATTAGCCATCAAAATGACATCTTCTCACTCGATATCTTGCCCTTGTCTCCACTGTACTCTCATTCAGGTCGTGTTCGTACCAGAAGGCAAAGTTCCGGCAGTGCAAGCGGAGCCAGTCCTTCAGTGGTGGATAGTAGAGGTCGGAGCCGAGCAAAAGTGGTTTCTCAGTCTCAGCGTATGTATAAACAGAATTTAATTCACGGCAGTTATGTCATCCATAGTTGTGACATTCATTGTGCACATTTTGTCATCTGTAAATTAAATATTGAAGTGTGATCTTTTTCTTAGCTCTGTTATTATGTATGCACCACCACTTACTAACAAATTTGCGTGTGTGTGTGTGTGTGTGTGTGTGTGTGTGTGTGTGTGTGTGTGTGTGTGTGTGTGTGTGTGTTCGTGAATCCATGTCTTCACACTATGTTAGCTTGCATTGAACTGTGGTTTTGTCTGTACAGATATATTACTTGTCACATTCTGTCATTGGAACTAAATTCAGAGTCATTTCAAGTGTGGTGCCCTATGATTTCTGTGATGCAGAATAATTGAGATTGATCATCAAGCATCAACATATGAGAACAACTTATAGATGGCAAATTGCAGAAAAACAAGATAAAACGCAGTCTTCTTTTCCTCAACAGTTGAGTTTCAGCGACCGTACCTCAAATTTTCAAATAGCAGATGTTTGCAAAGAAACAACAGTGTTTCATCTGTCAACTAGCAGCGGAAGAGTAAGGATCCAGTGCAGATCACTTGTCAATATTTCTAAATAAATAAAATAAAAACCTCACAAATGTTAACAGATAATGAGTAGTTGACACTTGCCTTTTGTTTTCAATCAGATGTAGAAACAATTAACAGCAGTTACTGTATATGTGTATTGATTACTGAATTCAATCACCTATTTAATTGTCAAAAATCCCAATCAGCCACATATACCTTCAAAGTGACAAAATTTACTCTTAAACATGTACAGCTTCTCAATTTCATAGGGCCCTGAGAATGCTTGCTGCATAAAATCAACAAACATAACCCTTTGTGTCTCATTTTGACCGTTCTTGTTCTTCAATTGTCCTGCCTATTGCTTCCATCATTCAGGATCCAGATCAGCCAATCCCATCAGTGGTAAGGCTTTATCCAATCACAAGCTGGATGGCTAAAATACTATCCCCTGAGGCTACACAACTTTGCACGTCACGATCCTTTAGGGCTTTACTTTCAGTTCACCACTGTGTTGCATGCTTTTATTGTGATTGTTTCTGTGTTGCGAAGATGATTAGAACCTCAAAATTGTCCATGGCAACTCTCTTTCTTGTCTTTCTGTTTGTCTGGTAACTGGTAGCACTTGTCACATTTCCATTCCTACTTAGAGTTCATACCCCATCTTTGTCAACAGTACTTTTTGTCCTAATTCAGTTTCATTTGGTCCCGCATTCATTTGTTGCTGTTACAGAAAATAAAGCCTCTTTGCATTGCATTGGATACAGTGGGAGGTAAAGTATGTGAACCCTTTGGGATTTCTTAAATTTCTGTGTAAATTGGTCATAAAATGTGCTCTGATCTTTATCTAAATCACAGGAATCAACAAAGAGCCCGCTTAAACTAAACCTATAATGAAAAATTATTGACTTGTATGAAGCTGAAAAATGATGGTGAAACCAGAGTTGAACTCTTTGGGAAGAGTCCACTAAGCCATCTGTGCTGGTAAAATGGCACAGCACACAAACATCAAAACTTTATCCTAACTGGAAGCCATGGTGGGGGAAACAACACAGTATCGGTGTGCTTTACTTCCTCAGAACCTGGACAGCTTGCTATTGTGAATGGAAAAATGATTTCGGATATGTGTCAAGATATTTTGCTGAAGGCCTTCAGAAGAGAATGGGTGTTGCAACAGGACACTGATCCAAAACACAGAAGCAAACCAATGACTTCAGAAGAAGAAAATATGGCCTGGCCTCAACCCCATTGAGATGCTGTAGCATAACCGCTGGGTAGTTATTTACAGCAGACATCCCAGGAATCTCGCTGAATTGCAACAGTTTCATTAAGAGGAATTGTCCAAAATTCATCTTGAGCATTGTGCTCATTTGATCTGCATCTACAGGAAGCATTTGGTTGAGGTTATTGCTGCCAAATGAGGCGAAACCAGTTATTGAATACAAGTGTTCATTCACTTTTTCCTCCGTCCTTTGAAAGTTGACCTGCTATCTTCTACAAAAAATACAATAATATAAAATGGTTTCTGTGGTATAAGTTTATCCATGATCAGTTGATGATCAGTTAATCAGATGATCAGTTTATTCTGAAATGTAAGAAATTCCTGAGGGTTCCCATGCTTTGCCTTTTCATAGTACATATTGTAGGATTTGCTTTTCAATATATAACTTCATTTATTTACTGAAGCACCACATCATTTAGGTATGGTTTCCTGAAACATTTTTTACTGCAAAGATGTTCGGGCTTTCCTTAATTAGTGCACGATGCAACCATTTTCTTCTTTACAGGATGTAGGGTTGGAGTGTGGGAGTACATTCTTATTATTAAAAAAATATTCACAATATGAGGAAATTAAAAAAAATATACTCATATATTTAATTTAGTAATGATGGATTCATTGGAGCGGCAGTTGGAGTGGCAACACTTTTGATGGCCAACCTGTAAAACAGCTTATAGGCGCACCCCATTACAAGGTGCACTGTCAATTTTTGAGAAAGTTAAAGGATTTTTATTACGGCTTATGGTCAGAAAAATTCCGTAATTATTGTTAATGCTTTTTGTTTGCATACCTGTATGTTTATGACTGCGTACTTGTCAACAGCTGGCAGTCGCTCCAGCTCCCCAGGCAAACTGCTCGGACACAGCAGCTATGGTCGGATCCCTCGGGCAACAGCATCTGCCTCCAATACACCAGCTGACAAACGCAGCAGGATCCCTCGCAGCCAAGGGTGCAGCCGAGAGACTAGCCCGAGTCGAATGGGCTTAGGTATGCCCGGGACACTTCAAACACACAATTTGTATTGGGTAGATTGCTGTTTTTCCTACTTCACACTGCAGTATGATGCTGGATGACTTTTACTTATGAGATAAACATGAAGGAAAGTCAAAACCTGGACCTTATCAAGCAAATAAATACGCTGGTTACAACAGAGCATGTTGACCTTTAGTGTGCAGCTGACATACAGATACAGTAAGACGGGTTCATCCTTGCTTCTGGTGGTTTAAGGTGATTTAGTTGATTGTCATCAGCTATTGCTTTATCCGTGGCTGTCCAGAAGTGGTAGTGCAGATTACATTGTGTTACTGCAGATAACGAATTGATGGAAATTTACTATTGTCCGTTATAAAAAGCAATTGATTGTGTGAGTTTATTGACCAAGAAAATATATGATTGTTTTTTTCGCATGCTAATTGTTCTTGTTTTATTCCAGTGTAACCTTTGAAGTTGACTAACTACGTTTTGGATTGTTATTGTACAAACTATGTAACCTTTCAACGTTATGTCTGCTCTTTATTCACAAATTTACTCTGAGAGCAAGTATTTTTTGTCTTTGTAACCCTTTAAATGTCTTTGCATTGCTATTTTTTTGTTTGAAGCAAATTTTCTCTTTTTGTTAGATAAGAAAGAAGGTAAAAAATTTATTAAACATGTTTTATTGTAACCATTAGTATGGTAATTAACACAACAGCAGCACAGCATTTTTTTTTTTCATTGAGCCCAAAATGGTCTTTCGATACGTTATGTGTTACTTTCCATCACTGCCTGTCTAACATTCCTCCATGAATGCATACTGACTCTTCCACCTAACTGTTGTCCTCACAGCCAGCTTGTGTGGTAAAAAAGCTCTTCTCCCTGCTGCTCTTCCCTACCGCACGCTAGCCCGGAGCCGCATACCCCGCCCCAGCATGAGTCAGGGTTGCAGTCGCGACACTAGTCGCGAGAGCAGCCGTGACACCAGCCCTGCTCGTGGCTTTACTCCTCTGGGTAAGTATCTGTGTGCTACTAGCTGTCCTGGAACAGCTGGTCCAGCCCAGATTGTCCCAAACAAACGATATTCCACAAGATGCCACTTGCTGTTACTGTTTTTTTTTGTCTATGCTCAAAAAACATACCCCTAATTAACAGTTATGCACGTTCTTGCACTGTGCGGGTCCTTTCCCTGCGCCTGCCTTATGATGGATTCTTTGGGTTGAAAAAATAACTTGTGATTGCGGAGGATACTAACAACTTGACTCAAATGTGTTCTTGGCCT
This sequence comes from Hippocampus zosterae, assembly GCF_025434085.1. Lineage (NCBI taxonomy): Eukaryota > Metazoa > Chordata > Actinopteri > Syngnathiformes > Syngnathidae > Hippocampus > Hippocampus zosterae. Next base: position 20,418,110 of record NC_067462.1, on the reverse strand, counting down.
TTTTAACTGATGTATTATGTCGGGAAACATAAAGGACCCGTATTAAGGTCATATTCAGCAAATTTAAAATACTACTTCTAATAGCTCACAATATTGATCCATATAGAAGGTGCATCGGATTATAAGGCGCACTGTCGGCTTTTGAGGAAATTGAATGCGCCTTATAGTGCGGAAAATACGGTAACCTTTTTTAAATATGAATAGGAACAAGACCAACTTGGGCTCCTGTGAGACAATGTAGCAGTAGAAGGTGGAAGTCTGAGCTAATTTTATCATTTTATTTCATTATCCCAGTCCGAAATAGTGTACGATGTAGATGAAATGTGTCTTTACAAAAACCAGCAAACGTTGCAAAAACAACACATCAAACAAACACAAACCAATAGCTTTACCACCGTACAAAATAGAAAAAGATGTAAACGAAAACAGATTGCGTTACATTAACGGATGTGATTAATCTCCCTGTGCGCATATTGCCTACCTCTCCTGTACCCCGCAGCTTCCCGACGGCACTCCCGTTCAACCAGTGCTCTCACTGCTGACCCCCATGGCCCGTCAGGTGACCTGCATGAATAGATGTCCCAGCTGACCAGCCCCAATAATTTAGTTCACCCCAAAACACTTGTCTCATACCCGCCCGTTGTCTGTTGTACTTGCATGCTTTGTCGTAACTGCGGGCAAGACTTTTATTTGGAAGATTTTATTCTTTGGTTTTAGTTGGAAAATCAAGAAATGATGGTGTATTTGTTCAGCACATGAAGAACACCAGTATGTGTATTTGTTCCACTTGATTTGAGTTCAGACAGACTGCACAGTAATTGTTGTGATGTTTTGGTCATTTCAAAGGTTGTAGGCAGTTGGTTGAGTTTTTCAGCCGTTGTTGACGTGGGTCTTCCTTCTGATGTTTGTTGATTTTATTTGGGACAGATCAATTATGTTTTTTCCTCTTTGGAGCACTTGTTGGTGTTTCTTCATCTTTTTGGGAAATCGGGGTGTAAGTGTTTCCTTTCCATTTGCACGAAGCATTGATTTTTTTTTCTTCTATTTAATTTTGGAAGGTTGACAAAGTGCCATGCTTGACAATACCCGCCTTAGACTGATGTCTTCAGTCTTTTTTTTTCCAAACTGCACTTTACATCCATGATATATGCTCGCCTTGAACCGATGTTTTCAATCTTCTTCCTTTATTTATTTATACATTTTTTAATTGCATTTTACATCCATGATATTTGCTCCCCTCTCAAAGTTTTGGAAAAGATGAATAAATTGTATTTCCAGGTTTTTATATCTAGATTTGATACACATGAATCTTATGGCACTTTTTTTAAAAACTAAGATTATCAGTCATTTTACATTTTAAATCACGAGTTAACTCATGATTAATTGCAAATGAATTGCAATTTTTTTTATCAATTCTAAATGTACAATAAAAGAATGTTTCACATTTTTAATATTCCTGTCAAGATGAAAGTAGGCCAATATCTTTAGCCAATGCAAATATTGTTGTATATTTTAATTAATTGATATAGTAATATGTGAAGTTATTTGAAAAAAAAATACTAAAAGAAAATGTAAAACTTAAAACATTGTTTTGCCATGACCAAAGAAAATAAATTGCATCGAATTATTTTGCTGCTACATGTCAGTCACATTTCATATTGGCGATTACACTATTTTCAAGTTAAATGAAAAGAAGATGAAGCCACTTATGGACTCCTGTCCATTTTGTTAATTGAAAATGACAACTAGTCCCTCATCCCCACAAATATATTTATTCTTATTCTACACACACACACACACACATATATATATATATAAATAAATTCCTCGTCTTACCCCCCCTTGGGTGGTGTCCGTCCCTCATTCAGCTCGGGTCCTCTACCAGAGGCCAGGAAGCTTGAGGGTTCTGCGCAGTATCCTTGCTGTTCCCAGCAGTGCACATTTCTGGACTGAGATGTCCGATCACACATAAATCGCTCCACAAGTCGCACCTCCGGTACTTTAAAAAAACTGTGACTTATCGTCCGGAAAAGTATGTGTTTCTTGCATCTTTAAAAAATAAACTTGGTTGCGTAAAAAGGACTTTGTGTTAAAACATTTTTAGCATGTTCATTTCAATCGCACTAGTTGAAACCCGTCTGTTTCTTATATGAGCAAATGTACTTGTTGCAATGTACATGCTTCATTAAGAATGTGTTGTTTTGTTTCAAACACAGCACAGAAAGCAATCCGAGTTGTGTATCAAATGCAGATGTAAACACATGGAAAGCAAAGCTGAAATGACCTTGCATATTTGTGTCTGCAGCAAAAGTCAAGTCAAGTCAAGTCAACAATATTTATAGAGCACTTTCAAACAGCCATCACTGCATACAAAGTGCTGTACATGGAGTGACTTAACATACACAATAAACAGTAAGACGAAATGGTAATATAGGAATAAAATAAAGGAACCTACTGTTCCAATATATACATAAAGAAATAGTCAGTTTTTGATCGTCCGGTAAGTTATGTTACATGTACCTGTCATGCCTAATGTATTTCATCATCATGTTTTTTTTTTTGCCCTTTAATCTCTTAACCATCTCTAGAGCGTTATGGTTTGATTCACCAAGCTAGAATCTCGGCATCAGTCAATGCTATGAGGGTTCTTAACACTGGGACAGAGGTGGAGGCGGCAGTGGCCGATGCTCTGGTAAGCACAGTTAATTTCGAGAGAAATTCTTTTATGCCATATTATTATACATGTGAAAGGGATGTACTTAAAGGATAATGAGCAGTAAAGTTAAAATAATTTCTGCCATCCAGTGTGATGTCAAAAAGCTTTTGAAATGTGCAGCCAGGAATGTTCTTGTTTGTTAAACATTCTCCCTTCTCCTCTTTTCTTTATTGTTGTCCTTCATTTCAGTTATTAGGAGACTCCAGGAATAAGGTAGTCGGTTAGATTAAACAGTATAAACACTGTTTATGCATTTCCATGTAATTATGCACTAATTAAGCATAGACCTATGCACTATAGCTTGAAAATTGTTGGTGCCCTTCCGTGATTGAAAGAAAAACCCAGAATGATCACTAAATGAACTTGAAGTGAAATTGGCGAGAATGCAATTGGCCAAGACAAACCACAAATATTTTGGGAGAACATCCTATGGACAGATGTGACAAAATTGATTGAAAATTGATCAAATCATATTAGCTCGAGGTTAGCATACAAAAAAAGTACATACTGTAAAGGAAAAATAAAACCCACTCTACTTACTGTGAAACAGAGGAGACTCTGTAATGATCTGTGGTGGCTTTGCTACATCTGGCGCATGTCTGTGCATTGACATCTCAAGAATATCAAGGCAGTGAAATTGATGAGCGACTTTCAGAAAGCTCAGTCCGCTGCAGGTGGTCCTCATCATCCTACAACTATTCTGAAGTGGCCTTCTGTCGGCCATGATGAAATCGTATTGATCGTCTGTGTAAGGATTTAACTCTTACAGTCTAGAAATTGCACCCCTTTGAACCGCAGCTGTTTCCTCTTGTGGAATGGGCAAAAATACTCTTAAGTCTCATCGAGAATTTTAAGAATAATTTGATTTGTAGTGAATTAACGGTCACGGTCTGCCACCCCACCCCCCACTGCCCCCCACTAGTTTTTAAATACAGTAATTGTGTTCACAATTTAAAAACAAAAGTTCATTTTCTGTATTTATTATTACATTTGTCATTTGCAAGGGCTTTCTTTCTTTAACGGAATGGTTACAATGGTGTCCGTGTATTTTCATAATTTTTTGCTTTTTGCTTTCCGTATAACATATTCCAACTGTGTGCAGCTATGCGACACGTGCCAGTATTATTTCTCAGTCCCCATTTCTATTCTTACTGCACGCTGTTAATTTCAATTTTTCCCATTACTATTATTATTATTATTATCCGTTCAATGTTGCCGTCTGTGAATTTCACCCTTCCACATTGTATTTGTCGTCATGATCCCTGCTTGTCCAGGTGCACTGCTTGACCCTGCCTGGCTTGGTGTTTCGTCAGAAAATACTGTGCATTGTTTTGAATTTAATTCAGGGATTGCAGAATGTGACATACATAGCATGGCTGCATATGAATTATGAAATTAATCCTTTAGTAGAAGCATATTGATCCCAGAAAAGCATAGAAAGCATAATGGCTGCCTGATGCTAGTGGTAACCCGCTGTTCATGCGCCAGTTTGTTTTGTACACAGAGCTGCATCAACAGTATCTAAATGTTATATTGGCACATTTGTCCCTCTCTTCCTGTTTTATTTTATTTTTTAAATCTCCAGAGGAAGCCAATGAGACGGCGGTACGAATCACCAGGGATGTACTCCGATGATGACGCAAACAGCGACGCCTCCAGTGCCTGCTCAGAACGTTCTTATGGCTCAAGAAACGGCGGCATTCCGCATTATCTTCGCCAGACTGAGGATGTGGCGGAGGTGCTGAACCACTGTGCCAGCTCGAATTGGTCAGAGCGGAAGGAAGGCCTTCTTGGACTGCAGAATCTCCTCAAGGGTCAAAGAATATTAAGGTGGGTTTTAAATTGTGTTGACATTTTCAGGAAATGTACGGTATGTTGTTTATTTGTTTGACATTAATACCCACCAACCAACCAAATGTGGGTAAATTTCATCAGTGGCAGGTAACTGTCATTCCCAATAGCCACCTTGACTCGGTTGAATATAAGGCATACATTGTTTTCTCAATCTGTATCTATAATAACCCGATTACAATGTGATACTACAAACTCTACATTCCCATTTGCACTGTGTGCATTCAGCGTTTGTTACTTGGTCCATTTGGGAAGCCTGAAAGGAGGTCAGACAGAACAGCGGTGATTAATGATAAAAATGAATTGGGTGCCTTTTTGTGGTCGGCATAAGCAACTTCAAAATTGAAACAGTTAACCACCAGGATCCCCCGCCGTACACTGTCAAATGGCAGAAACCAGGGTGTTCTTCCAATCATCCAGTCACCTGAAGTGCTAATTTTAAAATTCCATCCACCTTTTGTGCAAGTGCCAACTAGCGCTATGCTAACTGGTGTATTTTCATGTTCTCGCTGGCGTCTCGCTCTTCCTGCCGCTGTGATTGCCTGAAGTTACAAAGACAAAAGTCTTGACTGATTAGCTGGGTCGACTGGCTAGCACGCCCGCCTCACAGTACAGAGGTGCAGGGTTCGATTCCAATTGCAGTCTTCGTGTGAGGTGTTGGCATGTTCTCCCAGTGCCTGCGAGGGTTTTCTCTGGGTACTCCGGTTTCCAAAAACATGCCATCCATCCATCCATCCATCATCTACCGCTTATCCGGGGCCGGGTCGCGGGGGCAACAGCTTTAGCAGGGAAGCCCAGACTTCCCTCTCCCTAGCTACTTCTTCCAGCTCTCCCCGGGGGATCCCGAGTCGTTCCCAGGCAAGCTGGGTGACATAGTCTCTCCAGCGTGTCCTGGGTCTTCCTCGGGGTCTGCTCCCGGTGGGACATGACCGGAACACCTCACCGGGGAGGCGCTCAGGAGGCATCCGAATCAGATGCCCAAGCCACCTCATCTGGCTCCTCTCGATGTGGAGGAGAAGCGGCTCGACTCTGAGCCTCTCCCGGATGACTGAGCTTCTCACCTTATCTCTAAGAGAGAGCCCGGACACCCTGCGGAGAAAACTAATTTCAGCCGCTTGTATCCGGGATCTCGTTCTTTCGGTCACGACCCATAGCTCGTGACCATAGGTGAGGGTTGGGACGTAGATCGACCGGTAAATTGAGAGCTTCGCCTTTTGGCTCAGCTCCTTCTTCACCACGACAGACCGATACAACGTCCGCATCACAGCAGACGCTGCACCGATTCGCCTGTCGATCTCCCGCTCCCTCCTACTCCCACTCGTGAACAAGACCCCAAGATACTTGAACTCCTCCACTTGGGGTAAGATCTCCTCCCCGACCCGGAGGGGGCACTCCACCCTTTTCCGACTGAGGACCATGGTTTCAGATTTGGAGGTGCTGATTTTCATCCCAACCGCTTCACACTCGGCTGCGAAACGCTCCAGTGAGAGTTGGAGAGCCCCGTTTGAAGGAGCCAACAGCACCACATCATCTGCAAAAAGCAGGGATGCAATACTGAGGCCCCCAAAACGGACCCCCTCAACGCTTCGGCTGCGCCTAGAAATTCTGTCCATAAAAGTTATGAACAGAATCGGCGACAAAGGGCGGCCTTGGCGGAGTCCTACCTCCACTGGAAACGATTCCGACTTACTGCCGGCAATGCGAACCAAACTCTGACATCGGTGGTATAGTGACCGAACAGCCCGTATCAGGGGGTTCGGTACCCCATACCCACGAAGCACCCCCCACAGAACTCCCCGAGGGACACGGTCAAACGCCTTCTCCAAGTCCACAAAACACATGTAGACTGGTTGGGCGAATTCCCACATACCCTCAAGGACCCTGTAGAGCTGGTCCACTGTTCCACGGCCGGGACGAAAACCACACTGCTCCTCCTCAATCTGAGGCTCGACTTCCTGACGGACCCTCCTCTCCAGCACCCCTGAATAGACCTTACCAGGGAGGCTGAGGAGTGTGATCCCTCTGTAGTTGGAACACACCCTCCGGTCCCCCTTTTTAAAAAGAGGGACTACCACCCCGGTCTGCCAATCCAGAGGCACTCTCCCTGTTGTCCACGCGATGTTGCAGAGGCGTGTCAACCAGGACAGCCCCACAACATCCAGAGCCCTGAGGAACTCCGGGCGGATCTCATCCACCCCCGGGGCCTTGCCACCGAGGAGCTTTTTAACCACATCGGTTACTTCAACCACAGAGATAGGAGAGCCCACCTCAGAGTCCCAAGGCTCTGCTTCCTCCAAGGAAGGCGTGTTGGTGGAGTTGAGGAGGTCTTCGAAGTACTCTGCCCACCGGTTCACAACGTCCCGAGTCGAAGTCAGCAGCGCCCCATCCCCACTGTACACAGTGTTAGTGGTGCACTGCTTCCCCCTCCTGAGACGTCGGATGGTGGACCAGAATTTCCTCGAAGCCGTCCGGAAGTCGGCTTCCATGGCCTCACCGAACTCTTCCCACGCTCGGGTTTTTGCCTCGGCGACCACAGAAGCCGCGGCCCGCTTGGCCAATCGATACCCGTCAGCTGCCTCTGGGGTCCCACAGGCCATAAAGGCTCGATAGGACTCCTTCTTCAGCTTGACGGCATCCCTTACTGCTGGTGTCCACCAGCGAGTACGGGGGTTGCCGCCACGACAGGCACCAACCACCTTATGGCCACAACTCAGATTGGCCGCCTCAACAATAGAGGCACGGAACATGGTCCACTCGGGCTCAATGTCCCCCGCCTCCCCCGGAACATGGGAAAAGCTCTGTCGGAGGTGGGAGTTGAAACTCCTTCTGACAGGGGATTCCGCCAGACGCTCCCAACAAACCCTCACAATACGTTTGGGTCTGCCAGGACGGACCGGCATCTTCCCCCACCATCGGAGCCTACTCACCACCAGGTGGTGATCAGTTGACAGCTCCGCCCCTCTCTTCACCCGAGTGTCCAGAACATGCGGCCGCAAATCCGATGATACAACTACAAAGTCGATCATCGAACTGCGGCCTAGGGTGTCCTGGTGCCAAGTGCACATATGGACACTCTTATGTTTGAACAAGGTGTTCGTTATGGACAATCCGTGACGAGCACAGAAGTCCAATAACAAAACACCACTCGGGTTCTGATCGGGGGGGCCGTTCCTCCCAATCACGCCCCTCCAGGTCTCACTGTCATTGCCCACGTGAGCATTGAAGAACCCCCAGCAGAACAAGGGAGTCCCCAGCAGGAGTACTCTCCAGCACACCCTCCAGGGACTCCAAAACGGGTGGGTATGCTGAGCTGCTGTTTGGTGCATATGCACAAACAACAGTCAGGACCCGTCCACCCACCCGAAGGCGGAGGGAGGCAACCCTCTCGTCTACCGGTGTGAACTCCAATGTACAGGCACTGAGCCGGGGGGCAATGAGTATGCCCACACCTGCTCTGCGCCTCTCACCATGAGCAACTCCAGAGTGGAAGAGAGTCCAACCCCTCTCGAGAGAACTGGTACCAGAACCCAGGCTGTGTGTGGAGGCAAGTCCGACTATATCCAGTCGGAAATTCTCTGCCTCACACACCAGCTCGGGCTCCTTCCCTGCCAGAGAGGTGACATTCCATGTCCCAAGAGCTAGCTTCTGCAGCCGAGGATCGGACCGCCAGGGTCCCCGCCTTTGGCTACCGCCCAGCTCACATTGCACCCGACCCCTTTGGCCCCTCTCATGGGTGGTGAGTCCATGGGAAGGGGGACCCACGTTGCCTCTTCGGGCTGTGCCCGGCCGGGCCCCATGGGTGTAGGCCCGGCCACCAGGCGCTTGCCAACGAGCCCCACCTCCAGGCCTGGCTCCAGAGGGGGGCCCCGGTGACCCGCGCCCGGGCAAGGGAAACCGAGATCCATTTATCGTAATCATCATTGGGGTCTTTGAGCCGTGCTTTGTCTGGCCCCTCACCTAGAACCTGTTTGCCATGGGTGACCCTGCCAGGGGCATAAAGCCCCAGACAACTTAGCTTCTAGGATCATTGGGACACACAAACCCCTCCACCACGGTAAGGTGACGACTCACGGAGGGGCTCAGACGTCGCCCGGCCAAAACAAGGTCTGCGTCAGGTGCTGGGGAACCAGAGCACCTTGATGAAAAATGGGCTACTGGAACAAAGCGGAGATGGGCGAGATGCGATAACATGGCTCAAAAACATGCATGGCAGGTTAGTGGAACACTCTGAAATTGAAAAGTTGTTTGTCATTGGCTGGCAACCAGTTCAGCATGGACATCGCCTACCGCCCTAAGACAGCTGGGATATGCTGCAGCATGCCCACGACCCTTGTGAGGATCAGTGGATTAGAAAATGGATGGATGAAAAAACATTGGGGTGTAGTTGTGTTTTTTGGGGGGGGGGTTGGGGGGGGGGGCTCATTCAGAGTCAGGCCAAGGGTCCAATGTTTCCTAACTAATCTCATCCGAGCACAAATATAGGGATCTTAATTTGTGCCCTTGGTAAGACTGTAATCCAAATTCAGTGAGAAATAAGTGGGCCATTGTTGTTGACATATTGGATTTGAGTGTTAATTTTCTGATTTGATTGCTGTTGTTTTGTTTTGTTCTATTTCAAGCCGAGTGGAGCTCAAGAGACTTTGTGAAATCTTCACAAGAATGTTTGCAGATCCGCACAGCAAGGTGAAGTAAATGTTTCATATGAAATGCAACTGGATCATACTTAATGTCTTCTGTCTTGATGTTTTATAGTTTTACATTGTCAGATTTTCTGTCAAAATGTTACTCATGAAACTAAATAGTGTACTGTCTCTTATTGCATGGCCTGCTTTGCTGTGGATTCATAACAGCGAGTAAGTTTGTTCTAACACATTAACACAACTTTAGCTGAATATGACTATTGTAGTGAATATATTGAATAATGTTGTTTATTGCTCAACATTATGTATGGCTTTAGGTTTTCAGCATGTTCCTCGAGACTCTTGTGGATTTTATCACAGTGCATCGAGACGATTTGCAAGACTGGCTGTTTGTCCTTCTCACTCAATTGCTGAAGAAGATGGGGGCAGACCTGCTTGGCTCAGTCCAAGCCAAAGTCCAAAAGGCCCTGGACATCACAAGGTCTGCATGTATAACAAGCCAGACCCAATAATAAGCTTCAAAATAGAGGGCACAACATTTAACTGAAGTTTTTTTTTTCCAGGGAATCTTTCCCATTTGACCAACAGTTCAATATTTTGATGAGATTCATTGTTGATCAGACACAGACACCAAACCTGAAGGTATTGTAGAAATAGAACATGAAGATAGTGATGGAAAAATCGAGCTTCAAATTTGCTTAATGAACCATTCATTCATTCATTCATCTTCCGAACCCCTTAATCCACAGTAGGGGGGGTGCTGGAGCCGATCCCAGCCGTCTTCGGGCAGCAGGCGGGGGACACCCTGAATCGGTTGCCAGCCAATCGCAGGGCACACAGAGACGAACAACCATCCACGCACACACTCACACCTAGGGACAATTTAGTGTTCAATCAGCCTGCTATGCATGTTTTTGGAATGTGGGAGGAAACCCACGCAGGTCCGGGGAGAACATGCAAACTCCACACAGGGAGACCGGAGCTATAATTGAACCCGGTACCTCCGCACTGCGAAGCCGACGTGCTAACCACTGGACTACCGGGCCGCCCTTTTAATGAACCATTGAGTCATTTACCATGGTCATGAGCCTTATCTGCAGCCTCCTGACTATAGACTGAGCTGCACTATAGACCACCATTGTCATCAAGAAGAGTCAAAAATACAACTGGTTCATGAAGCAATTGTGAAGCTTCATTTTCCCATCACTACATTAAGAACAATGGTGCAGTTCATCGATCCCCATTGCTAAATAGTTGTTATTACCCTGTAGGTAAAGGTAGCAATTTTGAAGTACATTGAGTCTTTGGCACGGCAAATGGACCCAACAGACTTTATCAACTCCAGTGAGACTCGCCTGGCTGTGTCACGCATTATCACGTGGACCACTGAACCCAAAAGCTCTGATGTCAGGAAGGTAAGGCTGCATTCCATATTATAGATGATTTCACATGAAAATTAAAATGGTATTAAGTACTGACAATAATAAATATGCTTGTAATAAATCTCTTTATTTTGATGATTCTGTAGGAAATTATGAAAAGCAACACAACCTCTGAGAGGATTGTACTTTTGTAGGTCCTACAAATGTAAATGTCGGTGCCCCAGTTTTTTCCAGTGTAAAAAGGCCACTCTTCCTTCACTATTATGTACTCTGCCAAAATTATGCTCAGAATGAGTCTGTGACATGGTTTAAATTTGACCACAATGTGGTTGTATGCAATAGCCTTTGAAACACTGTTTCAAGCTTGTTCTAAAACTGCTTTTGAAAAAAAAGTGAGCTTAAATAGAGGAACGTCTTTGCTTCAACTCAAAAGTTGAATTTCATCAAGTCAACATTACTATCATGTTCTAAATATATCAAGTATTGTTTTAATTGTCGTGAAAGTTGATGTCACTTTTAACCACTATCGACTTTCTTTGATATGAAAAACAATGTCTTGTAATTACAGCACTATGAGGCTGAATCTAGAAAGAAATTCAATAATCACTACAGAAATGGTCATTTTTGCATTGAAATAGCTCTTTTATATCTGGTTGGAAAACAGTAGCTAATGCATCAAACATAGCTGTTTTCATAGGCGACTATTCCTCCTAGCCTCATATAATTTCGAGAGTGAATAGTTTCATTTTATCTTTGGAGAAAATCCTAAGCATTTCGGAACCAGAACTCGGCTGTGTTCGGTATTGGTACATTTCATGGAGGATTGCTCTGTTAATTTAACTTTTCACACACGCTTTAAATACATTGGGCAGTCTGCCTGTGCGCAGCATACCCATGGAGGTAGAAATAGGGGGGGGGGGGTGTCTAATAATTCTATTGATGGCCTTCGGAATTTCAACGGACTCAACACAATGACAGTGGTGGCCACAAAACACCCACATATTGGGAAATAACCAATCATTGAGCGGCTATGTTGTATGTGATTTTTAAAAAAAATTGTAGGCCAGTCACATAATTATTGTACTGGACATATCCTCATGTCACATTTCTTTCTGTGTTGTCAAGGTGTAGATGAGTTGAATCAACTTAATTATAAATGTAGTTTGATTGCTGAGAAATACAAAAGCAAAATCATTTTGAATAGCAAACTAATTGGCAGCAGCAAAACAAAAAAGTCACAGTCTTTGCAATGTCATGTACTTATATAAAATTATGACAGGTTGATAGTGATTCATCTTGAAAACAAGGCACAAAGTGCTTTGAACATATGTATAAGCATATAATATTTTCCTGAGCTGCAGCAGCAACCATTGTGCTTTCAGCTATGCTCCTGTAAATTGTAAATCATTCCACAAGGGGGAGGTATGACCTTGTAGATCAGCATGTCCAAAGTCCGGCCCGGGGGCCAAATCCGGCCCACGGTCGAATTTCATCCGGCCCCTGTCATAAAATCAGTGCCGTCTGGCCCGCAAGTTGGGCGCAATGGAACACGTGTTGCATTGACTGAGGTCTCGTAGACTGGTGAGTGATGTTTCATAGAGTACTGCTTCCCTCTAGTGGCTAAATGAGTAATAGCATTCACTAAATGAGTAATAGCATTTAGACACTAGAGGGCATCACTCACGAGTTAACAAGACATCACTCCGTATTTATATTGACTGATATGTCATATTTCAAATGATCCTTGCAGTTGTGGATACGTGTATTGCTTGTTCATTTCCCTGTTGTTCGAGTCAAAGGTTTTGTGACTATTGAAAAGTCATGGTGATACATTTTATGTTTCAAATCAATCAATTTGCACTCAGGAGACTTCTGTTTAAGAAAAAGTCAAGGGAATAAGCAGTTGCATGTGATATACCTGTTTCAAATGAACCAAAAGAAATTCTTAAGATTGTTGAAATTAAAAATGGAAATGTGAAACAGACTGGCTTACTAAAATTTGTTGAACAATATTGTTGTTCAATATAAAGAATGTCAGCCAAGGTCGGCCCCCCGACATTTTACCACATAAAATCTGGCCCCCTTGGCAAAACGTTTGGACACCCCTGTTGTAGATTGTTTTGAGGTTCATCAAACAAAAATATTCAGGTTGAAATTGAATTCAAACCAATATTGCGATGTAGCGGAATGCAATGGTAAAGGCTGTACATACACAAGCATTTCCCCTTCGTGTCAGAATGCGAATTACATCAGCGGGGTGGGTAAAGGCCAGGTGAAGCCTGTGAGCCATATTAGAGTTGCATCAGACACTTGCGCATACTGACAGACATTGCCATTAACCTTTATGCACATTGAGCAGATAAATCATTGTTGAACATAACATCAACAATTATGGTTTCTTGAAGTACGAAGCATTGCACACATGCCAACATTTCCCAACACACTCATAATAGAAGCAGGAACAATTCTTAAGTAAATAGCAACGCTAAGCTAAGTTTCATTTACTAGGTAATGCCTTTTTCTGTCTGTTTTATTTGAGTGAATTAGCACCTGCTGTTTCTGATGAGCTAAGAGCCATTTAGAGTGATTGTCACAAATGGCTGACACCATTTTGCATATTGAATCTGGTGAAAACTGCTCGCTTCATTTCATTCAACTGATCAATCTAACAAGCACAATGACTAGGAAAAGATACAGCTGTTGATTCTTCAGAACGGATAAACGTCAGCCATTCGCAATATGAGAGAATTTGTGAATGGAAATGATATTGGATCATTTAAGTAGTTTTTATGACATTACTAAAAAAAAATACAAAAGACATGAAAATACATATCCATATCTGTCTACGATAAGTCTAATATAAGCGACGTAGAAGAGGAAGTGCGGCATCTTATACTTACAGAGTTGGCAGAGTTAGTGATTTGGAGTGACACTGGTTTGGTAAACTTGTTATTGTTAGCATGTTCTTTCTGCTATTGTTATCTGAATAATTTAATCAGGGTTCGTTTGGGTCCTTAAAGTTCATTAAAATAAATTTAAAAAGTTGCAGAATTATGTTCTTAATTGTCCTTAATTTTCCGGGAAATCTTCTAAAATCCGTAAAAATCCCCAAAATTTACCTGCGGTGTTCATTTCATTTGTGTATGTCATTTTCCCCACCCATCCAATTCGTAGTTTTGTCTGAGAATGCAGGACCTGGTACCCGCTCTGCTTTTCCCGCCGTCTCCGATTTGTTCCGACGATCACGTGATCACTTCGGGTCATTCCGGGAAACAACAATAGATTGATGCTATCCTGGGGGGGTGAATGGATGGTTTGGTTGCCAGCTCGGCAAACAATTACCGTATTTTCTGGAAAAAATCTATTCATCGAATTTATCGATCTCAACAAGTGACAGACAAATATGTAATGACGCCACTTGAGCAAAGCAGCAGTTGATCGTCCGCTGCTCTCTGCTGTGTGTGCGTCAGCTAAGCTGAGCTGTTGTCTCGGCTAGGCTAGCTTTTTGTTGTCGTAGATCAAAGCGTATTTGATTTGTGACGTCGGTTGCTTGGTTGAAAAAGACGTGCGCGTGCGTGCGTACATTTTCGCGCGGACGCACACACAGCAGAGAGCAGCGGATTTTCGACTGCTGAGGCGCGCTTTGATCGAGCGCCGTCGCTACAAATATTCCGGGAAAATACTTTTTTCAAGCGGCGTGGCTGGACAAGCCGGAGTTCCGTGTTTGGGTCGGGAAAATTGCTGGCGATTATACATCGGCCTACTGCCGAGTGTGCAAGAAGGGCATCTCTGTGAGATATAAAACTTGTCGTAGCCTCCTGGTCAAGTCAAATGCATAGAGGCACACAGCAAAATAGAAGAAAATTGATCGCCAAGAACTTGCAAAAGAAATTGAGGAGAAAACTATGTCACTGTCTGCTATTCCCTAAGTGTCACATCAGTTTCATATTTGTCATGTCTGATCATTGAAGGTGATATGAGGGAAAATAATACGGTTGGATCATTTGGGATTTAGACTTCTGACATGCATTTCAGCTGTTCAGGTACACTGAACAGTATGCATGCCCATACTAAGATGGGCAATCAGTACTACTGTTAGTGAAACGTTTTTTTGTTTGTCTTTTTCTCTTTGATTGTGTCTCGTGTTGTTTTCTTGTATTTTGTCATTTTTTTTGTTAATTTTTCTTTTCATAGCGGCGCGGACACCCGCATCGGCTCCTCTTGTTTTATGTTGAATAAATAAAATAAGGCGGCCCAGTAGTACAGTGGTTAGGACGTCGGCTTCACAGTGCAGAGGTACTGGGTTCGATTCCAGCTCCGGCCTCCCTATGTGGAGTTTGCATGTTCTCCCTGGGCCTGCGTGGGTTTTCTCCGGGTGCTCCGGTTTCCTCCCACATTCCAAAAACATGCGTGGCAAGCTGATTGAACACTCTAAATTGTCCCTAGGTGTGAGTGTGGGCGTGGATGGTTGTTCGTCTCTGTGTGCCCTGCGATTGTGTGGCAACCGATTCAGAGTGTCCCCCGCCTACTGCCCGGAGACAGCTGGGCTGCTCCAGCACCCCCCGCGACCCTAGTGAAAATCAAGCGGTTTGGAAGATGAATGAATAAATAAAATAAAAGGCCAGTTCACGTGGAGTACAACTTTATTGTCAAATGTATTTGAATGAACCTGGTAAACAAATATTGTCATGAAAATATGAGCAAGTAATCCCTCATGTTCTTGGATGAAAGCAGTTTATAGTTCCCAAAATAATGCATTCATTGATCATGTCAAATATAAGAGAAGTAGCCCCTGATAACATAATACCATATTACATCTCAATCGCGTAATTAATGGTGTGAGGAGCAATCGCAATTTCACACTTTTAAAAAAAAAATTATTGTTCCATCCTCACTGACTGCAATACTTGTCAAGGAATTTGATGCAAAGTTGTATTCCTCTAAAAATGTCAACGGTTTCTTAACATCTCTACGGAATGATTTATCCTGTATTGTTTTATCCCATGAAATAATGAAGAGAAAAAAAGGTCCAATAATGCATCCAAATATGGTGAAAGGTTATCTTTCTGTAATGCCCATTCTGCCTTGCCACTGTGCCCCAGACCCTACATTACTGGGTGAGTGAGGAACTAGCTGGCGGAATCAATACTGCAGCCTTACTGTCCAGTGAGAGCCACCTGCAAGAGAGGTGTAAGCAGGTAGAACCAGCTTCAACACATGACAAGTATCCAGTGCCTCGCCTCTGCCCCGTGCCTAACGAACACTCGAAAGATTGCGCCAAACTGCGAGTGGCATCTCTTCTTTACCTCTGCCATTGCGCTCCAGCTTGTATGCTCTAATAACGTACTGAAAGTTTTAGTCTGTGCCTTGTGAATTTTGAACTCACAAAAAGTTTTTTTGATGCAACCAGCATATGAATAATACAAGAAAGGATTTGCTTTTGATTATAAACTGATTTTGCAGGTCGTCAGATTTATTGCACAAAGTTGCTTGGGAATGCCAGTGTAGGACTTGACTAACTGCACCTTTTTTGCCTGTCTTGCTTTCTAACAATGCTATTCATCTACATGTCTGCATTGTGTTGTATTGTCTGTAATTTCAGCCAACATGAACGCGTTATTGCAAGGCTGGTACTTTGAAATGAATGTTTCCAGTGGCCTTGCGGAAACACTTCCTGCAGATGATTTTGCAGAGTACATTCATTTCTTGTTGTTATTATTGTCATGGATTTGTTGTTGATATAGTATTGAGTTACTTGGACAGAGAGGTATCAAATGATCCACCAGGTGGCTAATTTGCCGAAGAGACAATACCAACTCTGTGTTGCGTTCTTCAATGGTGCCGAGATGCGATGGCCAGGCATATGAGTGTTTTTTTTTCACAGTGAATCTATTGACTTAGCCCTACTCATTTAAACAATCTTTCCCAAGATTATTAGCACTCATGCAAAAGCCTGGAAAACCTGGAAAAGAGACAAACAACTAAATATTTTTCATGGATTTATTATCCATCCTTTTTCTCATCCGCTTCTCCTCACAGGGGTCGCGGGCATGCTGGGGCCTATCCCCCGAACATTTAAAATATAATAATATTAATAATAAAGGGCGACACGGCGGTCGGCTGGTTCGCATGTCCGCCTCACAGTGCAGAGGTACAGGGTTCGATTCCGGTTCAGGCCTTCCTGTGTGGAGTTTGCATGTTCTCCGCGGGCCTGCATGGGTTTTCTCCGGTTACTCCGGTTTCCTCCCACATTCCAAAAACATGAGTGCCAGGTTAATGGAACACTCTAAATCGGCCATGTCCAAAGTCCGGCCCGCGGGCCACATCCGGCCCGCGGTCGAATTTCATCCGGCCCTCGGCCCCTGTCATAAAATCAGTGCCGTCAGGCCCGCAGGTTGGGCGCAATGGAACACGTGTTGCATTGACTGAGGTCTCGTAGACTGGTGAGTGATGTTTCATAGAGTACTGCTTCCCTCTAGTGGCTAAATGAGTAATAGCATTCACTAAATGAGTAATAGCATTTAGACACTAGAGGGCATCACTCACGAGTTAACAAGACATCACTCCGTGTTTCTATTGACTGATATGTCATATTTCAAATGATCCTTGCAGTTGTGGATATGTGTATTGCTTGTTCATTTCCCTGTTGTTCGAGTCAAAGGTTTTGTGACTATTGAAAAGTCATGGTGATACATTTTATGTTTCAAATCAATCAATTTGCACTCAGGAGACTTCTGTTTAAGAAAAAGTCAAGTGAATAAGCAGTTGCATGTGATATACCCGTTTCAAATGAACCAAAAGAAATTCTTAAGATTGTTGAAATAAAAATGGAAATGTGAAACAGACTGGCTTACTAAAATTTGTTGAACAATATTGTTGTTCAATGTAAAGAATGTCAGCCAAGGTCGGCCCCCCGACATTTTACCACATAAAATCTGGCCCCCTTGGCAAAAAGTTTGGACACCCCTGCTCTAAATTGTCCATGGGGAGGTTGTGAGTGCAAATGGTTGTCTCTGTGTGTCCTGTGATTTGCTGGCAACCAGTTCAGGCTATGGCCTGCCTACTGCTTGAAGACAGCTGGGATGGGCTCCAGCTCGCCCGCGAGCCTCATTAGGAAAAAGTGGATTAGAAATGGATGGATGGATGTCTTGGATTGATGGATGGATGCACATTACATTTAAACAATAAAACCGTGTCTGTACTTAGTTTTATTTTTCATTCTAATTGCAACATCCACGTTTACACTTTTGCAATTTTCCTTTGCAGACAACACTACAATAGTTTCTTGACGATGTTGCTTTCAAATGAACTTTTACGTAATCCTGACGTGTGTTATTGATCAGTTTTAGCAATAATTGTAGTCCTCTGTTTCAAGCAGTTCCTGGTCAAAGTGCTTTTTGGAGTCATCAAGATACCTCAGGATTCTGAAATGAATTTGCATCTTCTTCGTGTGTCCTACTGCCATCAGGCAGCCCAGGTGGTGCTGATATCATTATTTCAGCTCAACACACCAGAGTTTACGATGCTGCTGGGAGCTCTGCCGAAGACGTTCCAGGATGGCGCCACCAAATTATTGCACAACCACCTGAAGAACTCCAGCAATACGAGTAGCTGTGTGGTGAGTTGAGTGAACACTTGAAATGTGAACTTGGGGAAAAATGCCAGAATTTGGAAAAATAAGTTCCATGTTAATATTAACCTTCAAGTCACCACAACCATGAAAAAGTCAAATAAACACGTTTGTCAAGATAGAGATGAAATACATTATTTAAGATAAGATAAGATTTACATCCTTTATTTGTCCCACACTGGGGAAATTTACAGCTTCCAGCAGCAAGAATGTGGGTAGAAAGAAGAAAGAAGAAAAACTTCTTTAAAAAATGAAATGATTATCTCTTCACATCAAGCATGAAAATAAATATGCAACAAATTATTTCAAAATCTATGCATAATAATCTAACTATTCTGTAAGAATAGACACGAGAATAAATTTGAAGTTGTCAGAACATGTGTGACATGAAACTAGTCTTGCTGCCAAGTCGAGTCATTCGTATGAATAGAAATATCAGACCGGCATGATAAAACACAGATGAACGACTTCAAATCTCCTGAATATTGCCAAACTGGTGACGTGACCTTATCCAAAATGTTTTCTTGCACTCTGACCCTCATATTTTTTATTCGTTTTATATGCGGTTTTTTTCCCCTCAGAATTTCTGAGACATAAAGGTGACATGTTACCCAGTGGGTTATTTGATGTTACAAAGGACCGAGCGAGTTTGATGATGTCATCAAATATACATAGTTGGGCCATGATAGTTCGAGAGGCTGAAGGTCAAGTCCCTTCTTAGCCTCTCTCTCCACTATGCATGCACTTATAAATATTGGAATAACCTTTGCAGCTGAAGCCAGAGGACAGCCATCTTATGTTGCCACTGTTATTGACAGTTTTCAATTCAATTCAATTGTATTTATAGAGCACTTTCGAACAGCCATCGGTGCATACAAAGTGCTGTACATGGAGCAATTTAACATATACAATAAACAGTAAAACAAATCGGTAACAAAGACGGTAGAAAGCACCGAATAGTAAAACCAAGAACAAATCTAAGTCATGCTGAGTCGAATGCAGAAGAATACAAGTGAGTTTTGAGAAGGGATTTGAAGATGGGCAGCGAGGAGGCTTGCCGAATATTCAGTGTGAGTTTTGTGTTTTGAGTGAGTGTTTTGCCCGTATAGCGTAAAGGTAGCCTCTAAAAGAAAAAAAAATCAAAAATGGCTGTCGGTGGATTAACTTCTGGCGACTAAGCAGGCTTCTAAGTCCAATCATTTTTCAGTACTTGTCTCTGAGACCAGAAGCCTCTCTGTAGCCTCCCGCAGAATGCTTTGCGGCGTTGTTTTCAAGTTGGCAGCAGAGGGCGCTGTTTCACTTCTCAGACGGTTGGCCACTCAATACAGACGCTCCCCAGCTTACGAACGAGATACGTTCCGAACGATCGTTCGTAAGGTGAATTCGTTCGAAAGTTGCTTCAGTGCTATATTTTGTATGGAATGTATGTTTAAGGCTTATATAAGTATGTTTAAGGTTTATGTACAGTAAGTATGTTTAAGGATTATATAAGTATGTTTAAGGCTTGTATGAGTAACCTGTATTGGTTTGTACTGAAAAATAAACATTTAATAAAATAATATGCTCTATAAAGATATGTACAGATACAGTACAACTGGAGAGAATACAGTATTACATATTTCAGAGAGAGATAGAAGAGAGAGAGAGACATACAGTATGTACATGTACGTAATAAGATACTGTAAATAAAATGAAAATGTACTCGAACATGTACTCGAAGGCTTAAGGAGATGATGGAAGAGGAAGATTTTATATCACGGGGACGAGAGGGTCTTCATCGTCGCTGGAATGGGCTTCAAGAGTTACTTTCTCCTCCGTAACATCAATGAAGGAAGAAGTTAAGGGTCCAGGAGAAGAAGATGAGGGTTGACGAGAATATAAATAGTACCGATGGTCGAACGATTCATGTTGTACGCACGTGCAACGCTCACCATTTTCTCACCCGCATCAAGCTTTATTATTGCCACTTTCATTTGAAATGAAATGGCTTGCCTCTTCTTTACACTTCCACTCTCACTAGAAGCCTTTCGCTTTTCACCAACCATATTAAATAATGGATGCACGAGATATTTAACAACTGGGCAGAGGAAGCCGGATTCGGGGTGGATGGTGGGCGAGCTCTCACAGCGCCTCACGTCGGTATTAGCGGCGGAAAGAAGCACTACAGTACCTGTATTCGGAAAAAGGCGCGCAATACAAAATCTAACTTTTTCTTTTCTTTTTCGACATACCCGTAAAAATGTTTGTATGTACCGTTGTACGGATGTTTGTAAGTCGGGGAGCGTCTGTACACCATGCCGGCCAAGTTGGATACCTTCAAACTCCACTGCATTATTGAGAGCATTTTGAAATCGAAATACCAAGATTGTTACGAGTACATAGGAATAATAATAAGGAACTCACATAACGGGGTCATTCAGAACATCAAACTGAGCTGTAATTTATTCAATACAGAGCGCATTTTCACAATGTCCTTCAGTAGCTGGGCCAAAAATTGGCAATATTTATTTTAATCCCTCAAAGGAAATTAAATTTAATCTCTGCTGTATATATTTTGAGTTGCCACCACACATAACCAACTCTCTCTCTCTCTCTCTCTCTCTCTCTCTCTCTCTCTCTCACTCTCTCTCTCTCTCTCTCTCTCTCTCTCTCTCTCTCTCTCTCTCTCTATCTCTATCTCTCTCTCACACACACACATACAAATAACAAAATGACAGTTTTATCAGTTTTATGTTGATAACAAAAAAAAATTAAACAGGAACTCAATTCTTTTTTTGGCACTGTCTTTCAGGGGTCTCCAAGTAACACCATTGGTTGCATGCCACCTCGCCACACGCCAAGTCGGACCAGCCCACTGACCTCTCCAACCAACTGCTCACATGGAGGAATGTCTCCAAGGTACTAACCACTACATGGTTCTGCATGGTTAGGTGTCACTAACCATCTGCTGCAGCATACCCCATGTTCTAGGGCTTGGAAGTAGTCATGTGACCGCAGCTTTAATGTGTTGAGTTTCATAACTGAAGTCCTGAGAGTATTTTAATGAGCGAGTTGGATCAAGTGGTTTCAACCACATCATTTTCAACTGTGTTTCGTCCGATTCGGGCAAAGCCTCCCTTTAGCTGTTCACTGATTGATAGTAAATGTAAACTGAAAAAAAGTACAGTATTTTCAGTACTGGATTTCCCTCTTTCAATAATGTGGAGCAATTCTTTGGCATAACTCTAGGCCTCCAGCTCTGTCAAGACATCATTTTTGTCTAGACAAGGTCAAAAAGTCTCCCATTTCCTCAGTCCTTTGAAGAGCAGGGCGTCGGCTGATCATAAATTTTATATTCATCAATTATGGTGGCAGGGACAGAATAGATTCAAATAAATGAACATCTCTTGTGTTGATCAATTCTGATGTCAATCGAAAAATATGCCTAATTGATAAACATCAAAATGTTTTATGTTTCAAATAGTTAGTTCGGCTTAATTTACATGTGCCCTCCTCAGGTGATGTCAACTAACAATTTATTATGCTTTCATACCCTCAAAATTTAGCATCTGACCCAAAAATTGTTACATTCATTTCTGCCCATTCAACAAAATGCACAATGAAGATGTTACCTGTAGAGCATAAAACCAGTGGAAAGAAGCAAGCTTGCGGCTCATTCAAATGAAGCACTGAAATATATTTTCAAGACAAGTAGTCAATAATGATACTGTATCATCTTGGCTTTTATTATTGTCGTTAGACTGTAAAGTGATTTTTTTAAAATATGTGATTGACTTTATCTGTAATATTTTCATCTAAAGTGTAACATCAGCCTTACAACTCAAGACTGGTTCATTTTTTACTTTTCTCTTTCTGCACACTTGTTTTTTCCCCCTCTTTCTCCTATTAACACCACCATCCTCCCACCTTGTCTTGTCTTGCGGTCTCCTCCTGTTGTTTAATTCCACCCTTCATTCTATCACCGCCGTCTGTCCGTCCTTGCCTCCTGACCGCGCTGTGGCAACAGTCGGTTATGGGGTTGGGGTGTCGATGGCCTGTCAAAGCAACCCCCTGCCCCTACTCCTCTTCCTCCGCCTAACTCCACCTCTGCTGCCCCTTCTTTCAGGGTCCTGCGCAGAGCACACTCACCCAGGTAATTGAGGTGGGATGAGAGAGAAAAAGAGATGAAGCCAGATCCACTGTCATCTAGCATCTCAATAGTTTGCTGATTGTATATCACATGTGACACAAAGACATGCCATCATTTATGTAGATCATTTTTCTGTGTGAAAACACATTATAGACTATGGGCCTGATTTACTAAGATCCCAAATAGTGGATGCTAAATAATGAGTTTGCCTGTCAGATTGCGCACATTAATGGTTGTAGATCTGTGCATGAATTAATTCCGATTCCAAATCACAGACACCAAATTCACCTGCTGTAACAGATCTGCTGTAAGTGTTTTCCTGCAGATTTGCTGTAACAGAGCTGTAGTATTTCGCTGTTGTCAAAATATGGAAAAAAATAAAATAAAATAAAAAATGGATATGATACAAGAGTTAATAGTATAAATCAGGGGTGCCCAAGTCAAGTACCAAAAGCCCCGATTCAGCTGCTTTTAGATGTCTGCCATTTCTAACACACCTGAGAAGCCTGTCAATGATTGTGATCATTTTTATCAGGTGCTGAAGTGATATTAAAAGACATTTTGTCATTGTTGAAAAGGCACGACTTCTTATTAGTGGCTAGAAGTCAGCCCTTAAATCATTGAAAAGCTCCAAAATTGCATTGCAAATAATTTATTTTATTTTTATTTATTTTATTGTTTGTTTCTGGCATTTCAAAAATGTTTAGACAACAGGAATAGCGGCATTCCCCACCTCGCCTCTCCTTGATTACACTTTTTCATTATAATTACACACCGTGTCGCTAGTTTGCACCTGCCTTTCAGACACACTTATTTGAAGACATAAAAACAGCCAGTGAAATTTGTCTCATTTTTCCTCAATCAAATTATGCGGGCTGAATTCATCATCAAGTCAAATTTGTATGTAACCAGGTGAAACATACTTAGACTTTTGTAGTGAAGGCTGCCTGGTTTAACAAATGTCGTACTGTCACTTTAAGAGCACGCTTGATAAAAACAAGCAGGTCATTAGAAGGTGATAGCTTTTGCAAGTTGCAGACTTAGGTTGTGCTGGGAAGAATGATCAGAACTATAGCAGTATGAAGCTTGAACTGAAGTGGGCAGTTACTGAAAAGTTTAGGAGTTACCAACTTGGGTCCAAGTTTACGGTCATCACAGATGATAATAATAATAATAATATTAATACATTTTATTTATAATAACCCTCTATCAGGTCCAGAATCCCGAATTAGGAGCAACTCAACAGCGCTGGGTGGCTCAGCTAGCAACAGCTCCTATATTTTGTTGTTCTACTTCTTCCTTTCATAACTTTGCTGCTGTGAATTGGGAATTTCTCCATTGCGCGACTAATACATTTTTATCTTATCTTATCTTATCTTAAAGTATTGTGATGTCCTTTCTCGTCGACCGGTGAATGATGAGCCAGAACCGAACAGTAAAGATGCAGAGTTTGATGGTAGTGTAGCAATTCGCAGCTCAGTGAGGACAGGGACGGTTTTAGAACCAGAGTTAGTTTCGGCAGGAGTTGAGCTCCGTATGATCAGGCAGCTTCAGCCGTCAGAGGCCATTGAGACAGTACATGATGAAGCTGTTCAAGGTAATACCCCCACCACACTGCCTGGATATTCAAAGGAAGTACTTCAACGATTTCAGGCTGCTGATCCGACTCTCAAAGTGGTGCTAGGCTTTTGAAGCCATCAGAGAAAACCATCTTATCAAGAAAGAATGGGCCTTTCAAAACCAGTGCGCGCGCTGCTAAAACAGTGGCCCCGTCTCAGAGAGAGAAACGGACTCTTGTACCGAGTGATTAACGATGTTCACATGGGAGAGAGAATGCTACCAGTTGTTACTACCCGCCTGTGTCAAAGACAAAGTACTCAGAAGCATCCATGTCCAGCTGGGACATCAGGGTATAGAGCGTCTTCACTTTTAAGTTTCATGGAATGTTGTGGTTTGGAAATAATGTATTTTTATTTCCCTTTCCCTATCAAGCAAGCCACTGCTGTTGTTTATTATGGTGTAATTGGCTTTAATCTGTTAGATAATTTTCTTTTTCGAACTCTTTTAAAATTCAGTTATATCTCAGTCTTTCATCTTAAAGCTCTACAAATCTTTCTTGTTCAGTCGGGAATAAAGCACACATAAAAATTATTTAGTGTTCAGTCCAGTCTTTCCAAAGACCCGGCTAAATGTATACAGGTCGGCAATCCCGGTTGCTCTTGGGCTGTATATCAGCTCCCACGCGCGTTTGCGTGTAATGCTCAAGTCTGCGCTTGTTTTTACATTGGCAAACCTTTTGTAAATCAGGTCTATATACCACGACTAACCCACCTCACTTTTGGAAAACTAACAATTTAACCCTTTCATGCACCAATAATGATAACCTGTAACCTGACAATATGATACACTATCCACTGTAGTAACTGCTGTCCCCGAAAGGGTTAATATAATTATTTGTTTGCTGAGAAAACGTCAACAGATTACCTGTCATTTTAATCCTTTTTTTTGGTCTGATTTTGCATTAGCGTGATGGAGTATGACACTGAGAACATGAACTCAGAGGACATTTACAGCTCACTCCGTGGTGTGACTGAAGCCATCCAAAGCTTTAGCTACCGGAGCCAGGAGGACCTCAATGAGTCAATCAGACGAGACGGCAAGCGAGATGATGCAGTGAGTGATAATATTTGGAACAGGAAAATAATCTTTCATTGTTTTTTGTTAATCGGAATAAAAACAACAGCTGTAGCACAGTTACTCCAATTCTAATTGTTTGCATTTGTATGCACTTCAGAATGTTTTTTTTTCATAGTCATTGCAATGATTTAAGTCATGAAAGACGATGTCCACTCATACCTTTTTAATCACTGGTTGTTAACCATCAAAAGACTGCCACCCTTTTCAGTGGCTTTAATGACACTTTTCACAAATCATTTTGCATAACGTTGTATGAAGATTTTCACATTCTCCATTACAAGGTATTTGACAAGTAACTTCCGGTTTTAAAATACTTTTTTTTCTTTTGCATTTATTTTTTCTTACATTTTTGCATGTGTTCCTTAATATAAGCATTTAAGTAATGGAGTGGTGTGGGATGTTTTCAGATATGGTTGAAGGTTAATTTATTGTTTGCGATAAAATGAATGTCAAAAGGTACCTTACCTCGATGTATGATGTTGGTGAAAGATTGAAGGTTTGATTTTCATGCACATTGAGGCCCTTACACAGTTTGCTCCGGTTCTTCGTGTCGTGTGCGCTTCAATGCTCACGCCCCTTAAGATGGATGGTTTGTATGAGTGGTCATGTTTCCCAGGCAGGTCCAGAAGTTGGTAGCAACTTCTACGATTGTAAGCAGTACCGTATACGCAAGTTGGGTTTACTGAAATGACTAATGAAGAATGAATTGCTGCATAACATTTTAACATGCTCGCTTGTCTTCACTCCTCGTGTGATGCTTTTATAGGCTGGGAGAGACGGAGTGGCATCAATGCCTGCTTCTGACGCTCGCTTGGGCTTGGATGTCCCGGAAGGGGGTCGAACTGCTTTGGACAACAAAACTTCACTGCTCAATACGCCATCACCGCGCTCCTTCTCCGGGCCACGAAGTCGGGAGTTTGCTCCTTACGGTCACGGAGAAACAATCTGTACCTATGACAAGAGTGCCCTTAAGGAGGCTGTTTTCGATGATGATGTGGAGCAATTTCGTGACTGTGAGTTCATTTTATTGTTTTTTTAAATTTATATACAGTACATACATATCAATGTGTGTGTGTGTGTGTGTGTGTGTGTGTGTGTGTGTGTGTGTTTATACAGTATATATACCGTATTTTCACGACTATTCGACGCATCGTACTAATGGCCGCAGTCTCAGTAATGCGTGACATTTCTGTATTTTACACATACACAGGACGCATCGTACGAATGGGCGCAGTTTTACAGTGGTAAAACATACGCCAGCTTAAACATACGGCATGCATGCGCGCACTCTAACACGTTAGCTTGAAGCATACGGTAGCACGCCAAGACATACAGATAAGATAAAAACACGTTTTTAAAAAGGCAACGAAAGCAGAACTGAGTTTGGGTGTATTTTATTTAGCCATCGTACAATGTTCTCATGTTTTTCGATCAATCATCACCCAGAAATCCATCAAAGTCCTCATCCTCTGTATCAGAAGCAGAGGACTGCACATCTCAGTTGTCATTGAATGCATGCTAGTGTGAGTTGCTACGCATTGCCGAGCGGAAAGAAGGAGTACCAACAGCAAAGTCAACATTTCTCTCGTGTAAAGCTTTCCCACATTTGAAAGTAAAGAACAGAGCGAAACATGGTGGCAGCGCGTGTGTGTGTGTAGAAAGAATTGAACAATTGTGCAAGTACCGTAATCCATCAAAAACGCCGCGTTCCCTCTCGTTGTTGCGTATTGTGGCGTAACTCGCCAAGCGCTGCCTCTCACTCTTTGTAAAGTTGTGTTTGCCACCGATCATCCATTGTTCCCATGCCGTTTGCAACTTTACTTTGAACGCCCGGTTGATGCCAATGTCCAGCGGTTGGAGTTCTTTAGTCAAGCCTCCGGGAATAACGGCAAGCTCAGAGTTCATTTGCTTGACTTTTTTTTCACCGCTGCTGTGAGATGGGGACGCATGCCAAAAGCATAACCGGTGGCTTTAAGTTTGAACTGAGCTTCGTAGGCGTGTCTTTTTGTCGAATTTATTTTCAGGGGTTCTTAGAAACCAAAACCGGAGTTGTTTTGCAACAATGCACATTGCCACACTCTATACAAGTGTTGGTACTGGCTTGAGGCGTCCACTTACACGCCCACCCTTCACCATTGGCGGACTAGCTTGTCTGTCCTCTCTCTCCCTCTCTCGCTCTCTCTCCCTCTCCATATATGTATATATACACGCCCACCCTTCCCTGATTGGCCGACTTCTTTCATGCCTGGCCACCGTCACTTCCGCCTTTTCTCTATATAAACAGCGTGTCGGCTGTCAGTCAGATTTTGGAACTCGGCGCATATAAAGGACCCTCCGCACCATAAGGCGTCCTGTCCATTTTGGAGAAAATTTAAGACTTTTAATGGCGCCTTATAGTCGTGAAAATACGGTATGTATATGTTTTTAACCTTGTTAGAGGTACCGAAACCAACCAGTTCATATGCACATTCATCGAACCCTTCATTAGTGAAAAATAAAAATGATTTTTGACAAATTAAAGACATTTAAAAAACACATTTATGAAAAACATAAAAATGTAAATACAATTACATGGCATAAGTTTAGCTTTTTTTTAATTGTACTGGCGTACTATCACGACAGTCACACGGTGACTACTGAGCGAACTTAATTTCCCGCAGCACTGAAACGACAAGCAATGTAATGTGATCATCTGCAGCCAGCGATGGCCAAGCGGGCGTGTCATTGCTAATTCACATCTTGAGTCGTGTGTGTGTGTGTGTCTTAACCTCTAGGGTTCGATCGAACCCAGGTTAAGAACCACCAGAGATAAAGTACTGCGCAACAGTTTTAGGCTACCCCAAGCTTTGCAGATTCAATTATTATTTTTCTCATAAAGGAACATTGCAGCCCCCTGAATAATTATGGAACCCGGATGATGACTAACAGAAGGGAGGTTCTTCTGTTAGTCATCATCCGTAAACCGTAAAGCAAGCTGCTAACTACAAACGGACATACAAACAAACATGCAAACCGTCTTCCTGAACAGTTCATCCTTAATTAGGATCTGCGTTCCATTGAGTGGCATTCTAGTTGCAGCCACTAAATGTCCATCCATCTATCCATCCATCCATCCATCATTTTAAACATTATAATGTAGTTAAGTTATGTATAAAAAAACATTAGTTCATGAAGCACTGGCTCATTGGGTGAACTCCCATTCACCTTCTGCTCAGGGTGTGGAGCTCGTATACCTCCAGAAGGAAAACCACACTGCCGCTCCTGAATCTGAGAGTTCCTGATGGTCCTCCTCAGAACCCTTAAATAGACCTTAGCAAGGAGGCACACTTTTCCTTGATGTACATGCAATGTTGCATAGTCACCAAGTCAGCCCCACAACATCCAGGGCTGTTTAGACCACTAGACAGATCTCATCCACCCTTGAGATGCCCTGCCACCAAGGCGCGACCCAACCCCAGACACGGCTTCGACAAGACATGTCAGTGGAACTGAGAGGTCTGAAGTATTTTCCACTTCGACCCACAACATACCGAGTCGAGGTCAGCAGCACCCCATCCCTACTTTATACAGTCTTGGTAGCACCCGGGGTGCCTCTCCTAAGATGCCGGATGGAGAACTAAAATTTCCTCTGAGCCATGTAGAAGCAACAGGTTCAGGGATTATTGCCACGACAGGCATTCACCACCTTACAACTACAGGATCCGCTTGAACACCTCAACAACGGATATTCAAGAGTCGTCGTACTTTTAACGACGTGAAACACATTGAAATGCACAATATAATTAAAGCTGCCTTGCCTGGCCTCACCTTGCCATAAAGTTCCTGGCAACTTGGCTCATAGGAACTGTGGGACACACAAAGCCTTCTCAAGAGGCATGAATATGAATTCAGTTCTTCGGGAAAAGCAATTAAAAGCACGCAAATATTTCTCTTTGTTTGAGCCAAAGTGAGGTGGGAAAATGGCGTATGCATGTGTTATCATCAGAATGGTACCACCTCTGCCTCAATTTGAGACAAGATAAACTCCAAATGTGGAATAGCATTTACTACTGCTCCTTTGTTGTCACACACAATCAAACATTTATGTTTCTTGCCATCAGAATCTGTTTCCCATCCTCCACCTTCATGTCTCCTTCACTGCTCTCCCCTTTAGGCCGACGTAAAGAAAGTGGTGAAAACACGATGATGCTCTCTGGTAAAGATTCCGTCGCTGTCTGACTCACAGCTAGATGACTAAACTGTCTTCATTCCTTTCGCTTTTTGCCTGCACTTGCTCATCTTCCTTAACTGCCATCCCTTCCTTTGTTCTCTCTGCTTGTGAGATTACGACCATTGTCTTCACTTTACTTATGGTCAGAGGTGGCTCTCCTGTCAGACAATACAGGCAAACGCTATGAGAACTGCAGCCTCCAGGAGACGCCTCAAAATCATGAGGGGGTGGGCGGTGCACCTTCAGTATAATCGTCAAGTCAAAGAAATGGATGGAATCATTAATGGCGTGTTTTATAGCTGTTCCACTTAACATAAAAGTGTACTATTGTGTTTACCTCACACAAATATTGTTGTATCTTATGAAAATGTTTAAAGTAGTGAGTCAGATTTGTGATGATGTAATTTTTCTTCCACTTATTGGCATTAGTGTTTCATCATGGTGACAATTAGAGTACAGTTTTCTTTTCAAATTAAGAGTAGTTTAATTAGAATACGATGCAATATTATTATTATTATCTTTAATATTGCAAAATTGTGGCAGGAATGCCTTTCCGCATTGTCGTATGTCTTTATTTTGTTAAGTTTTACCCAAATGCACATTGTCATGAGTGACACAGCTGTCCACAAAACAAAACGATGAAAATCGTTGATGTTACATGAGCAATCTTCTTCTAAAGAGCAAGTGACTTGGAGTCAGTCACTCAAAGTGACAAGATGGGCAGATGCTGAGTTCTTGGCTTTCACAGGGATCTGGGAGTGTCCACGCAGACCCCTTTGATCGCGGTCGCAACTTAGCTCAGTGCTAGATGCAAACTTTGCGCATTCCCCTCTCAAAACAATGAAAAGGTGGTGGTGCTTCACAGTCTAAATGACTCTTCTCACTGTTCTCCTGTTTAAACATATTGTATGTTGTTTGCAGTGCAGTGCAATGCATTACTGAGAGTAAGTCATATGTTGAAGTGTCTGATGTATCCAGATTGGAATCTCCCAAGCACATGGCTTTTCAAATAAGGGACATGCATTTATCATCAATTGTTTAACTCATTATTAACATGATCATTTTGACACCCCTAATACTAGATGAGCTGTTATTCTATTTTAAGGTACAACTCTTACGATAACATTTTGTTTTGCTTTCATTCTCTCGTGGTGTCAGTTGGTCAGGACAACTCTGACATGGTTGCCGACCTGCTTAAGGAGTTGTCCAATCACAATGAGCGCTCTGAGGAACGTAAAGGTGCCCTGCTGGAGCTTCTGAAGATCACGAGAGAAGACAGCCTGGCTGGGTGGGATGAACATTTTAAAACAATCCTTCTCCTCCTGCTGGAGACACTCAGCGATAAAGATGTAAGTAACCTAATATTTTATTCTTATGACACCATTTTGAGGTCACTTAGCAGCAATTATCCTCCCTTGAATCGTGCAACTCGAGGGTCCGAATTTGACCCTTTCATGTGACCTGTGACCTGATAACATGATCTGCTGTCCACTGTAGTAACCACTATGCCTGAAAGGGTTAAATAAAGACTTCTTAACAATGACTTCGTAACAATGACTTCTTGAAACTTTTCTTTTTTACATGTTGAATTTGAATGGGGGAAAAAAAGTGAAAACGGCAATGCAATGATTAAAAAAAAAAAGACAAACAACTCATAAACGGTTTCAGATGTGATCATGTGCATCTCTGAAACCACAAACATTGAAAATAATGAAAGTTAGAAATATGTTATGATATACAGTACATCCATTTGCAATAAGATCATGATTTCAATTAAGCTGTCTCGTCCTTCATCAGTGGCTTTGAGCAATGGTTTTGCAACACTCTTAAGCCAAGCTTTCAGAATTACCTTTGGGATCAGTAAAGTATCAAACTGAACGCTCATAACTATTGTTTTTTAGAGACTGTTCTTTGGATTTTTAAAGAAGGTGAATATTTCTATTTTCTGTTTCTGCTAGCATACTATCCGAGCCTTGGCACTGCGCGTACTGAAAGAAATATTAAAGAATCAACCAGCCCGTTTCAAGCACTACGCGGAGCTAACCATCATGAAGACCCTCGAGGCCCACAAAGATTCTCACAAAGAGGTACATTGCCCCACACAGAATGTGTCATGAAATATGATTAGCTCTAACCTTTCTTTAATCTCTTAGGAAAATAGCAACACATTTGAAATGTTTAGCCAAGCCTCAATTACATAGAACGTTAGTCTCTGTTTATATTTATTTACAATTAAAAAGAAAAAAAAACACCATCGAAAAAAAATCCAACACACAAAGAGACAAAACATCCATCCATCCATGCATTCATTTTCTAATCCGTTTATCCTCACAAGGGTCGACGCAGCTTTATGTTCTCTCTATTCTCTACCAAAATTCATGGGCACATGTCTGCCACAGTGTCTGAAAATATAAAAAAAAAATCTGGCCGATATTTGAGATTTTATAGACATTGTCTTCCTCTCCATAGGTGTGAATTAAGTTTAATGTTGTGGAAGGCGCTTAATGTCTGCATGCTGTCCTAAGTTATGCCTGCTTTTCCTTTATATAAGCAGCCTGTCCGCACATTCATTCATTCATTCATCTTCCGAGCCGCTTGATCCTCACTAGGGTCGCGGGGGGTGCTGGAGCCTATCCCAGCTGTCTTCGGGCAGTAGGCGGGGGATACCTTTAACTGCTCGCCAGCCAATCGCAGGGCATACTTTGACAAACAACCATTCACACTCACACCTCAGGACAATTTTGAGTGTTCCATTAACCTGCCATTCATGTTTTTGGAATGTGGGGGGGGAAACCGGAGTACCCAGGGAAAAACCACGCAGGCACTGGGAGAACATGGAAACTCCAAGCAGGAAGGCCGGTGCCGGAATCAAACCTTGCACCTGTGCACTGTGAGGCCGACGCACTAACCAGTCGACCACCGGGCCGCTCGGCCAAAACAATGCATAAACAATAAGCGCTTGCAAAATACAAGGTTCAATGGGAACACTGAGAATATACAATCAAAATACCAAGAGTCCAATTACACGAAAACAGGGATCAAGAGCAATAATAAAATAACAAAAATCCATACCAACAAGGATCTATGAACAAATCGAAAGCAACTATGAATAGTATCGAGAAATCTAGAAAACAACACTTTGTTTCAAGTTCAATAATCCGACAAAAGCCTTGGCAATTTGGCAGTCTTCAAATACTAAGCTAGGCTTCATTGGAAACATGGAACAAGTGTGCCTGCTGGAGCTGAAACGCAAACAAACACACAGAACATCAAGGTCAAGGTCTTGACGTTCGACTCAGCATGACTTAGATTTGTTCTTGATTTTACTGCTTGGTGCTTTCTACCGCCTTTATTACCGATTCGTCTTACTGTTTATTGTGTATGTTAAATCGCTCCATGTACAGCCCTTTGTATGCAGCGATGGCTGTTTGAAAGTGCTCTATAAATACTGTTGACTTGACTTGACTTCTATGCTTTATGTATGACATGCAGCACAGATGAAATTTCTTTCCTCTCAGTTCTCTGTGCAAACATGCTGTGCATGACACATGACACATGAACAGTTATAATTTATTTTCATTCTAATTAAAATCTACCCCGATGGCCCAGTCAAAATTTACCTTTTAGGATGCACTTTCTTTTACCGTTTTTTTAAAAATTTGATTTTCAGGTGGTGCGTGCAGCTGAAGAAGCCGCGTCAACACTGGCTGGATCCATCAATCCTGAACAATGTGTCAAGGTGCTGTGCCCAATAGTACAGACAGCGGATTACCCAATCAACCTGGCTGCCATCAAGATGGAAACCAAAGTCATTGAGCGCATTGCTAAGGACTCTCTAATACAGTTGCTGGTGGACATCATCCCAGGACTCTTGCAGGTTTGAGATATATACAGTATACTGTATATATTTTTTGCATCGAAGTGCCCATCTTAGTCAGCTGTTTCCTGTCTTGTTGTCGTGTGTATAAAGGGGTGTTCACACAGCATACATTTGCTCCGGTGCTGCACCAATGTATTTTGTTGCGATATATCTTACACCGGAGCAAATTTTGTGGAGCGTTCACACGTACAAAGCCGCTGAGCGTGTTAGCCCCGGTGACAGTCCAGTCTCCTACAAAAGGAAAGATGATGTTTGGGGACTATCTCCCCATTCTAATTGAGATGGTATAACCCAAGAGGCAAGATGTTACTTGCTACTGTTATGGCCAGTTGCCATTCTACTGTTATTGCCCACCATCATGTCTTGTGTTGTTATTAGACAAACAGATGACGGAAGTACAACAGAGCACAAAAGCAACGGATTCCAGCCGTACGTAATCAACTCTTCTCATGCATAGCGAGGCTAGTCCCCCCGCAAACGAGCATTTGCTCCAGAGCAAATTTTTAAACCACCTCCCTGAGGTGGGTTTGTTTTCAGGGGCTACACTGGTCTAACTTTGCATGTGTGAACGCTCTCCTGGGGTAGTCCCGGCGCAGGACCGGAGCAAATGTGGCCGTGTGGCTTATGACACTGAGTTGGCCCTCAAGTTTTTTGCCAGATGCCAATGGTCTATCAAAAGAGAAGCTTACGTGGTTACATAATGCCACCAGCATTGACCAGTGGGTGAATTTTCTCACTTGTGCTGAAAAAAGTTGTCTTTGACGGGCCACACATCAAGTGATGGCAACTTCTGTTTGAAGGGCACATTGAAAGAAAGGGTTTACTGTCACACCTTGAGTCACATATTTACCAGGAAATGCGGTTTGAAAATGGCATTTACTCAGCAAAGAACTCAGCATTGGCCTCTCACATTTTTGTCATGAGAGTTTTGCTCATCTTGCAGAACCATCAAGTCAAGTCAAGTCAACAGTATTTATAGAGCACATTCAAAAAGCCATCGCTGCATACAAAGTGCTGTACATGGAGCGATTTAACATGCAGAATAAACAGTAAGACAAATCGGTAATTTTGGAAAATGATGCAAGCAAAAAAACAAAACAAAACAAAACATTTTCAAACAACTACAAAGCATTCCAGTATTGACAGCTCCAAATTACCTAATTTATTTGGTGTTTTTTTAAATGAAGTTTGAAAGGCTAATGATGATGTTGAAGTGTATATACGCTTTAAAAAAATCTGAAATCTGCATAGTTAAGAAAATGACTTACGATTTTTTTTTTGTCCTATTTTGTTTACCATATTTTCTGCACTGTAAGGTACTTTGGAGTATGTGAATGGCCTATCTTTTAAAACCGTTTTCATACATACAGCACATCGCATTATAAGGTGCATAGAATAGAAGCTCCAATAGTGGCTGCGGTTGCGGTATACATCCACGAGATGAGCTATGCACAAGGAATTCAATCCAACACAATGCAGCTTTCACAACCGATGCAGCTGTAACAAAGTGCTTTTCAGAAAATAAATAAGAAAAATATTACATCCAAGAAATCAGAATATTGATCCATATCTTCTATATATATATTGCGCGTCGTCCCGCACGCGGTCTGTCCTTCCGTCTGTCCCTTTTCAAAACGTACCTACTTCACCGCGCCGCCACTGCGCCGCTCAGGCAGTGGCTCACTACGATCGCGCGGGCATCTTAGCGAAAAAATGTTGTCTACCCAGAAGCATTGCAATGAAATTGTTAGTTATTTAGTAGAGCTAAACATCTCTTTATTTTCGCGCTAAGCAATGAAGATGAACAAAAAGTTGAATCAAGCAACAACACTTTTGTGGGCCGAAGGCCCACCTTACCAGCCTTCCGCAGGAACTAGCTGATGAGCCGCCCGGAGGGCGGCGAACCAGCTAGTACAGTATAAGGCGCATCGGATGATAAGGCGCACTGTCGGCTTTTGAGAAATTTGAATGCTTTTAAGTGTGCCTTATAGGACGGAAAATATGGTAGCTGTCTTGATGCAAGCTCCAAGTTATTTGAGCACAGCAGAGATGCGTACAATATTTTGACTGAAGGAATTCTTTTTCCCCTAGAAATGATTGTATATCTTCCGTAATTTCACACATTCTTAGTTGTCCTTGTTTGTAATGTATTTGTATGGCGTGGCGCTACTGCCTGATACCTGTCTCATTGCAGGGCTATGACAACACAGAGAGCAGCGTTCGCAAGGCCAGCGTCTTCTGTCTGGTGGCTATATACTCCGTAATTGGAGAGGAGCTCAAACCCCACTTGGCACAGCTCACTGGCAGCAAGGTACTGACCACTACCAGAGACTGTTTACGTGGACGTCAGTGGTGGGTCGTGCATTTCGGACCTGGGCCTTCATCAGTCCCCACTTAAGTGACCTAATCCACCTCTCAATACCATCACTATCAACATGTTTTACAAAATGCACTAATGCATGATACAGTAGAAGTCCTCTACAAAGAAATCATGTTTGAAGCAAGAAATATTTCACAACAAGGGACTTTTCACAATAGCAAATTTTATCTCAGACTTACAAACACACACAAAAAACGTATATGTGACTTTTAATTTTTATTCCAATAGCGCATAAGTATGAGCATACACTTATTTGACACTTCATATAGCCAGTGTAGAAAGAAAAAAAGGGAAAGAAATTGCAACATTTAAAATCAGCATTCACTTTCACTTCCATCAATTTCTCTTTTCCTTTTTTCTTCCTCCATCTTTCATCTTTATTACTTTTTTCCTGTCTTCATGCAGTAAAGCTTTTTTTTCTTAACTTGTGAAGAGCCTTGGTCTACAAAGGTCCGTTTTGTAGCCATTTTATACCAAGCAATGCAAGGTTAGTGCTGTGAAACTATTTGTGAAATTTCTAACCACGAGCTAACAATAACAAATACCTCCTGTACTGCTGCACATGTGTAAACCAGTTGGTGGTTGCTGTTGCCGTTTCCTAGCTAAGCAGGAGGAGTCGCTGTGGCAGGCTGAGTTTGGATTAGACCAGTGATCCTCAACTAGAAATGCTGTCGGTCCACTTTTTTTTTATTTTTTATATAAGACCAAGGTCCGGTCCCATGCACGGCGGTCATGGCGAGCAGGGCTATATGCCAATTTAGTATGGTCAAGCCAAGCTTATACAAATCAACACTCCTCACAACCAACCAATAATGGTACACAGCAAATAATCAGAGGTATTGTGTTGAGGCACAGGAACCCTTTTATTTTGTTAAGTTGTGCCTGCTTAATAATAGAAATAGCCCTTTTAGGGAAATAAGACATTTTTACTTTAACTTTGTTAAACAGTAGTTGTCTTTCTTTCAGCTTAATTTAACAAAAGCAAAACAAAATACTCATTTTACCAAAATAAATACTAAACATGAAAACAAAAATATTATTTTCATTTGTACAATTCCCCTTTTCACATCCCCTCTGAAATCACTGAAAAATATATCAGAAGAGGAGTTAAGAACCATTTTAAATACTGACACAAGGGAGCACAGGAATGTGCAGTGCTGTTCTTCCACTAAAGGTGAATGCAATGTCTGAGGCATGCAAATATTATTTGAGACGCCATTGTGATGTTTATTTACCAAGTTGCGGTGTTCTGCTGTTAAACAGCTGCAAAGATCCCCGGGTAGACGGGAGCAAAACTGCACACGATCGAAACCTCCCGCGATTCGTCTTGTCTAATTGCCTGTGTGCGGCTCTCCTGTGCTGAAGCTATGACCACACTGTGGCGTCGCGCATGCATCTGTTACCTGACATAATCATCCATTTTGAATGCGTGACGCTTATGTATGGGCACACCTTAAGTTCAGAGGAGCCAATCAGCGCATCGTATATGCTGACGCTTATGTATGGGCACACCTTAAGTTCAGAGGAGTCAATCAGCGCATCGTATATGCTGACGCTTATGTATGGACACACCTCAAGTTCAGAGGAGCCAATCAGCGCATCGTTATCGCCGACATGCCCTGCTCAGCCTGCTCGTCTCCACTCCAGTTCGTCAAACATTATACACACAGTCGCGCTGCTGCGTCTTCTGCATTACATCTGTTCGTGTACGCAAATAATACAACGGATTATTTTAACAAGCGATCGCGGTAATGCGCAGATTATAGTCCAAAAATTGAAAATATATAACGTAGAAATCACTTTATTATTTTATACAATTTGCCGAGGGTCCGGACAGAGGAGGCCCGGACAGAGTTGGTCGGCGGTCCGGACAGAGGAGGTCGGCGGTCCGGTCGTGGATCGCGGTCCGCCAGTTGAGGAAGACGGGATTAGACTTTTGCGGAAGGCTTGTTTTCGTTGTAGTGAACCTCATTGCAAGCCAAGGGTGGAGAAAAGGATTTCATATACGCAACAGGGGAACATTTCATTGTCGGGTTAAGCAGAAAACAGGGAATAGCTTTAATGCATGAAGATTTTTTTTCAAACTTGGGGGTATTTTCACACATGTATGTTTCGTTGTAGAGGAGTTTCACTGTATTACTGCGAGGCATTTTGCTTATTTCAGATGAATGCTAATATTACCAAAGCAACAAAGATATTAGCCCTTTATCTTCCAGTAAATTGTCCACACACAATTATCTACACCACAATATTATTTGAAGCAGTACACACTCAATATTTTCCTCATAACATGACAAAAACATAAAAATCAGTACAGCGTGTACACCGCCTACTGTCTGGAGTCAGCCTGCATAGGCTCCCACACGCCTGCGACCCAATTGAGGATAAACATCCTCAATCGAAGATAGCTTTTACAGTAGGGTCTTACCAAACTGACAGGAAAAAAAATCCATCATGGATAAAAACGTTATTACTGTCTCTTCTACATTATAAGACGCACCTTCAATTAATGGTCTATATTAGAATAGAATAGAAGCTACAGTAGTGGCTGCGTTTGTGCTATGCATCCACTTGATGAATACAATACATTACAGCTTTATTCATATAGCGCTTTCACAACTGCTGCAACTGTAACAAAGCATTTTACAGAACATTTAAAATACTTTGTCCAAGAAATCTGAATATTGATCCTTATATAAGGTGCATCGGATAACAACGCGCACTGTCAGCTTTTGAGAAAATTGAATGCTTTTAGATGCGCCTTCTATAGTGCGGAAAATATGGTAACTACAAATAACGATGTTTGAAGTTTTTGCCATGGTACTGTTTCAGTAACAGTATCAAGGTACAGTGAATCTCCTCTACACCGAAATCATGTTTGTAGCAAGAAATTTTTCACAACAAGCGGTTTTTCACTGTAGCAAATTTGATCTCTGACGTAAAAACACACACACGCACACACACACACACACACACACACACACACACACACACACACACACACAATAAACGTATATGTGTACTCTTTATTTTTATTCCAATACTGTACGTAGTGCCCTGAAATGAGCATACACTTACTGTTATTTAATACTGTTTAAGATTAACATGCAATTGTTTTATATTAATCACTCGACTTTGTCTTTTGGTTTAAAAAAAAAGAAGTAATTTACTCTTTTATAAAAAAGGAAGTTTCAATATCTATAATTTGATTTCAAACTTCTATAAAATGTACCTGAAGCATAACAGTACTGTAAAGTATATGCCTACTGTATACAGTACTGTAACACCTTATGAATATGTAATTAATCAATTTAATGATACAAAACTAAGAAAAAACACCCAAAAATCTGTTACAATTTTTGGTTATGTTCTAAAGCAACATGCAAATTTTCTATCCATTTGTGGAAAAATAATTGATAGAAAATAAAAGTATTGATATGTTCATTTTTAGCTGATTTAAATGGGAATTTAAATAAATGATTTTTTTTAAATCAAACAATCCTAATCCCAAAGACACTTCATACTGTACAGTACTGTATAGCCAATGTACAGTTGTGCACAAAGAGAAAAAAAGGGAAAGAAATTGCAAAATTTACGATCAGCATTCACTTTCACTTACATCAATTTTTTGGATCATGTCTTTTATTTTGCTTCCTCTGTCTTTCATTTTGATCACTCTTTCCCTCTCTTCCAACGTCAGAGCTCTTCTTGTCTTAGCCGCTTGTCATCCAAAGGTCCGTTTTGTAGCCATTTTAGCAATGCAACGTTCTTACTGTGTCTGAAACTAACAATAACAAATACTTCCTAGACTACTGCACATGTGTAAACCAGTGTGGTGGTTGCTGTTGCAGTTTCGGAGCGAAGCAGTAGGAGTCGCTGTTGGCTGAGGTTGGATTAGTCTTTTTCGGAAAGCTTGTTTTCGTTGTAGTGAATCTCATCGCGAGGTAAGACCAGAGAAAAAGATTTCGTATAACGGAACAGGGGGATTTTTCATTGTAGGAGGAACAGAAAAGTGGGAATGGCTTTCATGCATGACAATTTTTCACACTCTGGGGTATTTTGCCCATGTAGGTTTCGTTGTAGAGGAGTTTCACTGTA
The DNA here is from genome assembly GCF_025434085.1 of Hippocampus zosterae. Taxonomy (NCBI): domain Eukaryota; kingdom Metazoa; phylum Chordata; class Actinopteri; order Syngnathiformes; family Syngnathidae; genus Hippocampus; species Hippocampus zosterae. The sequence continues at coordinate 20,378,497 of NC_067462.1, read as the reverse complement.
CTTCATGGAGATATCGTAGCAAAGCAAATATTTTGGTTTCGTGACAACACCAACGTGAACGCTTAAGAGACTTAAGTGTTGAGGGAGTTAACCATTGTAATTGAAGATTTTTAAAAAATGTCTTTCATATTAATTCATGGCTCATTTGTTTCATTTTTCCATTCGCCTAACCTATACAACCAAAACATTTCGGATATAATTTATTGTAATACAGATTCATTTAGTGCTTGTATAACGAATAAATGGGAAGAGGACCATGGTTTGCGAAATCGTTCAGCCCTAAATTGAACCCTATCTGTCTGATAAGAAAACTCTTATGAGTGTACCTTGGTGAGTTGCTGCATCAATGTGTTTTGTCTGTGGGTTTTTTTTTTTTTTTGCAGATGAAATTACTGAATCTATACATCAAGCGGGCCCAGACCACAAACAGCAATAGCAGCAGTTCCTCCGATGTCTCCTGTCACAGTTAATGGAGGGATAATTCAGTGGATATCCTGCAGACGAACCTTGCCAACAATCTTGTGGTCCCAACGGCTTCAAACGCCACCTAGTCTTCTGGAAATCACATCATTTTATTGCAGTTTTCTCACGATTAACTGGTTTATTTTTACTCTTCTGCCCAGCGCTCTTGTTCTGACAACTTTGGAATGTAGTGTGGGTGAAGAGAGATTTTTTTATCCCCCCCTTCCCCCTTATGAATCACGTTGCGATCGTTATATGACTGTGCACCGTTCTCTCGTTTCTGCTTTAGCGATCAGATTTAGCGAAATCTATTCGGCGAATGACATGCATTAACATTTGAGTGGGATAAAATAAATTGAATTTAAAACCAATCCTGCACTATGTAAAATAAATAAATAAATAAATAGTCCTGTATTATAATTTCAGGTAGTATTTAAAGTAAATTCGAATCAAGAGGAGACTCTGCATTGAATGTTTTGTTTTGTAATCTCATTTTAAATTGCAATTGGCTACAATCCGCTCTATGTAAAAAAAATAAATAATAAGTTTTATGTTCAATATGCTTTTCTCAAGCTTGTTTGCGCGGCGGCTGTTGGGCTGAAGTCACTTGAGTGGCAAGACAGTTTTAAGCTTTGTAAATACTGCAAATGTCTTTTGTAGGTCCGAGTTGGGCGAGACCAACAATCTGGCACTGTAGCCATGTTCTTGTCATGCACACAGTAAGGTTTCTTTACGGCAACTCCAATAAGGGTCTGCCATGTATAAAAGTGTAAACTATCAGCTGACAAAAACTGTGAATCTGTTGGCGGGGTGTGGGGCCGGACCTGACCCTTGTAAAGATGCAAACAGTATTCTCCTGTATGTAACGACAGCCTCGAAGATAATCGGAAAACCCCATCACAAGTTAGTTCGTCTCGAGACTTTTAGACCACTGCTTTTTGGCATTTCTGCTGAATATAAGTTGCCTCCGTAAATCTTTTGCACGTTAGCCTGCTTTGAACTTGCGGCACGTCGTCATTGTGCTGTGCAAAAAGCACAGTGGCTGCTCAAGTGCACGTGCAACATTGTACTGCTAAGTGCTTCAAAAGAGGCCAGCGACCGTTTTTGTCTCGCATTTGGTCGACACAACATTCAGACAGATTGTTTTAATTTGCAGCAAGGTGTCGATAGGTATGGAAAAGCTTTAAATGTTTGGAGTTCAAGTACTTTTCTTGGGTGAAATGTGATTATATCAAATACGATCCACTTTTCTAGATGGCAAAAGTGGTACCGATTTAGGATTTGAAATTAAGCTGCTGTACAAAGCCTCTTTACTTGATGTGCTGAGCGATTTCACTGAGAATTCCTTGCAAAGCAGGCCCCTTCTTCTGACTCAAGTCAATGAATGTATATAATTACCCTTTCTCCACAAGGCACGTTTTGTTTTAGAATGTCACATTAGTTTCGAGGTACTGAAAGAAGCCCTCATCTAGGCCAACGTCTGATACTTCTTCAATTTGACATATTTTTGACTGTTTAAATAATGGTCAAGTCCGTTAGTTGTCCAATGGAAAATGTGTCAAATTTGTAACTGCTGTTGCGGGGGATTTAATGAGCACTACGTCCATACACAATGAGGCAGTATTCCGATTGCAAACAATTAACTTTTGTTTGTGTTTTGTTATTTTGCCATGCAAAATGTGTTCGCATATTTATTTTCCTTTATAATATTTGATCTTTGATCTCTCTTTTTGCTTCACAGCCCCCACTTGATCATCTTGCAACAATAAAAATTGTTTGCACAGACTTGATGATCTGGAAATTCTCTGGCTGTTTTTTCGTGTTGTTCAACTTGCAAGCAAGTTTCTAAGCGTGCTGAACCTTGCTCTATGACTCAAACAAGGTTACCTGCAGCAGCAATGTCTACAGAGCCATTTCCAACCATGCATCCATCCTACCATTACGCTCCTCTTATTGTTGTGTTGCCGCGAAAGAACGGCATTTCACCATTAACCAAGTGAGTAGCAAAATATAAACGCTTTAAAGTTTTCATTCATTTCTCAATGCGGAGATGGCATCGCGCTGTAAAACAAACTTCCAAAAACCTAAGAATACACACACACACACACACATAAAATTCCTTGTCTCACCCCCCCTCGGGTGGTGTCCGTCCCTCATTCAGCTCGGGTCCTCTACCAGAGGCCAGGAAGCTTGAGGGTTCTGCGCAGTATCCTTGCTGTTCCCAGCACTGCGCATTTCTGGACTGAGATGTCCGATGTTGTTCCCGGGATCTGTTGCAACCACTCATCCAGTTTAGGGGTCACTGCCCCGAATGCTCCGACCACCAGAGGCACGACTGTCACCTTTACCTTCCAGGCTCTCTCCAGATCCTCTCTGAGCCCTTGGTATTTCTCGAGGTTCTCGTGTTCCTTCTTTCTGATGTTTCCATCACTTGGGACCGCTACATCCACGGCAACGGCTTTCCTCTGCCCTTTATCTATAATCACGATATCTGGTTGGTTCGCCATTACCATCTTGTCAGTCTGGATCTGGAAGTCCCACAAGATCTTCGCTCTGTCATTCTCCACCACTTTCGGAGGTGTTTCCCATTTTGACCTTGGGGTTTCCAGTCCATACTCCGCACCGATGTTTTGGTAGACTATGCCAGCCACCTGGATATGGCGTTCCATGTAGGCTTTCCCTGCCAGCAGGGACCCCTTGGGTCTTGTCTGGTGTGGTATATCTGGGCCTCAATGGCTTTGGTGCTCAGGGCCTGCTCCTGAGCAGCCAGGATGAGTGCCTCTGTGCCGTCCTTCACGCCAGCCCTCTCTAGCCACTGATAGGACTTCTTGAGATCGGCCACTTCAGTTATGGTCCGGTGGTACATCCCGTGTAGGGGCTTGTCCTCCCATGATGGTCCCTCTTCCAGCGCCTCATCTACTGTTCCCCATTGTCTGAGGCATTCTCTGAGTACGTCATCCGTTGGAGCCTTCTCCTTGATGTATTCATGGAGCTTGGATGTTTCATCCTGGACAGTGGCTCTCACACTCACTAGTCCCAGGCTCCTTCCTTTCGGATTGTGTGTGGGAAGAAACCGAAGTACCCAGAGATAACACACGCAGGCACTGGGGAAACATGCAAACTCCACACAGGAATGACATGGCCGTAATCGAACCCTACACCCCTGCATTGTGAGGCCAACGCGCTACCCAGTCGTCCACCGGGCCAGTCAATGGAGATGTGCCTCAGAATATTGTTTGCTGCCTAGGCAAAATTCCTACCCACCTACTGTAACTCCATAAGCTTTCCCCAAGGTTCGGCTCATGGTAAGGTGCTTCTTTTGTTCACATACAGAGATAAAATTCCATACACATCGTTAAACAAAAATGTGTGACTTTTTATGTGAGAAAAATTACTTATGGTGTCGTGAAATTTTGGTGTCTGAACAATCCTGATGGTTTACCAACCCTTATCGTATCATATTACATTATCGACGGGCAAAATGCGATTGAACGGGCGTGACAAATCCAGGGACAGAAAGTCAACCTTAGTTCAGGTCATTCTTGTATTGTCCAGATGAGGGCACAGCTATTACTGAAATAATATACTGGACTTGGTATTGCTCCTGCTTTCTGAGTGCAGTAAATTGATGGATCAACGATTCGAAGAAATCGTGATGGAATGTCTCAATAAAATGTAACACTTGCAGAACGATATAATCATGGTTGATTTTATCATTAAACAAAATACATACGATCACACTGAATTCATCATAAGTTTTGTTTTTGCAGTTAGATTTGTGTTACTGGCGCATTCTTCGGGGTGTTTCAAGCATGGAACACTAGCTAATGTCCAGTTTGGAAAGTGTTGGAAATGACGTACCGGTACCAATGTGGTCATTACAGTCTAGATATCGAAAACTTTGATTAGGTAAAATAATAGTACAGAATAAACTCCATTCACAAAATGCTTGTGAGGACAGGCTGTGATGTATAATGTCGTTCAAGAAGAGTGCAAGTTAGGTCTTAAGAAGACTTTTTTTTAAATGTTTTTTTAAATTAATGTATTACATCCTGAAGAGCTAAAATTCTCTTTCTTCGATGATCAGTAAAGATGAAAATGATCCTGACTGATCATCTTGCACTGTCCAGCCATAAAGTGCAGCTGTCTGTCAAATTAACAACAGCTGTGAAAAACTGTAACCTTAAAAAACAAAATAGCCAGTCAATAACTTACATAAATTCATATTGCAATTTTTGAGTGCTTTTGTATGGGAAGGGCGAGTAAATTGCCATTAGAGTTTCCAATGAAAAAGTCTATTGCAGCACAGAGATTATACAATAAGGATGATAATGAAAGAAAACCATCATTTTGAAGTGTTTGTGGACATGCCGATGAAGTTTCAATCAATTTGTACAATGCAGAAGAATATTATCCATCCAAACCAGTAAAATGTGTGCCCCCGAAAAATGAATGGATGGCACAACACACACACACACACACACACACACACACACACACACACACACACACACATTAGAGTGTTGATTGACTTTTTGGAACAGTTCCACGCAATTTCCTAAAATTAAATTTACATCAATCGTAAACAAGCAGGAGCGTTCTGGACCTTGCACCGCGCAGCCCACTGACACCCACTCCTGCCTCCTGTTGCTAGCTCTGACTTTTGCACACTGATGATAGCACAATGTGGCATTTGTGACTCTATTTTAATGTGGATGTTGTGCAGGTTTGACAAAGATGTCTTCCTCTGAGAATGGACGAGATTTGCTGGCCCCACATCCTTTCTGATATCCTTTTACTGTGATAACCCCTCAACCCTTGGGGGTCATTAAAAAACTCCAGAATGGTCCGTCTGGCTCCCAGCCCATTTCACATTGCTTGTTTTCCTTCCAAATTGCTATATTTATCAGGGACAAGATGCCAAGGCCAAGTCCAAGCATACATATTCCTCACAGTTCACACCAATATCCCATTCCATCCCAGTTGTAGGTCTTAAATGCGGTTATTTTTTGCATTTTCAAAAACACAGCATAGATGAAAAGGAAAGCAAACAAAATAAAGAGCTCGGATTGCGACATTCATTGCCATGATGTGGCCCGAGTAACACAGTGGTCAGTTGGTTAGCACGTCCACCTCACCGTACAGAGGTGCAAGGGTTTGATTCCACCTGTATGGAGTTTGCATGTTCTCCCCATTACTCGGGTTTGTGTGCATCAACATGTGATATAGCTACCAACCAAGAAACGAATAAACACAGCTTCAAAGCAAAAATGCACAACATCAAGCAAGAGTTCCCTTTTTTTGTGCCTTGCTAAGCCATTTTGCATTGGATTGGGCTTTTGGGCCCAACCTCGCAGCAATGATTCTTCATTTAAGTGGGTATTGATTTTCTTCTTTGCGAGGTGCAGATTTGCACAATCAAGAAAGACAATCCAACTGAATGGTAAACACATCAAAACAGCTCATTATGGTATTTGGGATGAATACTCTGCCCCCCCCCCCCCCCCAAAAAAAGGTCAACAGTTGATCATCGGATGTTAATTTCAACACCGGTAGACCTCACAATCTGTGTTATGTCCTGCGTTACCTACCCCAAATGTAAATGCTGAGTGGGATACAACAACAATTCTAAATACGACAGTAAAATAATGTTTTTTTTTAAGATAGTAAAGACAAGAAAAGTGGTAGTTTCTCAGGTGTGCACCGAGTCACGTGACTCACCTCGCGGACAAGAAGCAGAAACATCCTTCTCGGGAATGCCAATCTGTACAACATTGCTGCTTGTTGGGCTCGATATCAATGGGTCTTTACTGGTCCGTCAGTGTTGGAGTTCAAGGAACGTGTGACAATAATATCGCACATTTTACATAAGGAGTAAGGAGTTGTCATTTTATGAGTCACCGAGTTCAGTAATGCGTTAAGATTCGAGCTGGCACGCAGAAGGACATCTTGAATAAACACTCTAGGGGCAGCCTATAAAGGAAAGACAACACTTTTAAAAGACTAGAAGATGATGTGTTGAAAACAATGGAAAAATACATTTTGGTTTGGAGAAAGCAAGATGGGGCGGCCCGGTGGCCTACTGATCAGCGTGTTGACCTCACAGTGCAGAGGTCGTGGGTTTGATCCCGGCTCCAGCCTTACTGTGTGGAGTTTGCATATTCTCCCGTGCCTGCGTGGGTTTTCTCTGGGTACTCGGGTTTCTTCCCACATTGCAAAAATATGCATTGCATGTTAATGGCACACTGAAATTGTCCCTACGTGTGAGTGAGCGTGGATGGTTGTTCGTCTCTGTGTGCCCTGCAATTGGCTGGCACCCAGTTCAGAGTGTCCCCCAGACAGCTGGCACAGGCTCCAGCAAGCCCGTGGCCCTCGTGAGGCTAAGCGGATCAGAAAATGGATGAATGATTTCTTTGCCCCTTGTAGGTTTTAGTTTCTTCAAGTGGAAGGGTACCAACAATTTTGTCCGTTTTATATCGTATGATTATGTAGATTTTCATTCAAGTGCCAGCATCACAGAGATACAACGATAATCAAAACCCTAATCGCTCATCTGTTCCAACTGTGAAAATGTGAAAATTGTTTTACACTCATAAAATGTTGCTGTGAAGAAATTCATGTTTATCAGAGACAGATGCGTGACAATATGGTTTATTTGATCTTTGTGGGGGCTCCACACTTTGGAATTAACTTGTCACTGCATTTACACCACAAATCTCGGGCCTCAGCAGAGCAATTCAAATGCACCGGCTGTTGTTGTGGAGCTCTGCTGACGTCAATCTTCCAACAGATTTGCCTGACTAACATGTTTCCTGATGTTCCTACAGGCTTCAGATCATGATTTACAGTGTAAATCACACCTGACACATCCTTAAGGCATGGTTCAGGGCAAATTCCCAAAGAAGAGAAAAGGTGTCATCAAACACAATAATGCATTTACTTTTTATTGCCATAATTGTGGTTGTACGCTTATGCCTGTGAGCACATTTCCCATTCAACAATTCAGTGGCACGAATCCAAGAATAACCAAGTCTATTACTCGTAGAAACATATTTTTGAGTTGCAATGACTGTATTCCACTATCACATGGCTTCCAGGTTGTCTCTTTTAGTTTGTTAGGTACTGTTTATTCCTAGGTTAATCAATTCTCTCCACAGGTACACTATCCCCAAACAAGGAAAAACTGGATTTCTTAAGCCTGCTTGGATTGGGATCAGTTGCTCTAGCAAAATGACAATTGAAGTTTATGTTTGATATTTGAGTATTTATCTGCCAGTGCAAGTGATACTCTCTGTCAACCGCACCCAAAGTCTGACGTGAGATGTGTGATAATGCTTTGCCACCTAAAATGGGACACTTTGACACTTTTAGAGTGCTAAAAGCCAAGTTGTCAGGTGATGACTGAAGCACGACACACCATGCTGGAGTTGCAAAAAATGTTTTTGTTTGGTCATTTTTGTAAGAAACCCAGTAAAAATGCGGCATCATTTTTCTTGTCCTAAGGAAATTTTGAACATGTTCAAGAGTAGTTTTGAACAATGGCGCAATAGTACTGTCTGTTGGGCAGTGACAAATTGATCTTGGGCAGATCTTTGCTGTCTTAAGTCATATTAGTTCGACCAGTTCATTTTATGTCAGTCACAAAGAGAGCTGAGATAGGCACCGTTACGCCCGCGACCCTTGTGACGATAAGCGAATTAGAAGACGGATGGATGGATGGAACTTGGTGAGTTTGCTGTTTTACACAGTTGAAAACAGATAATTTAACTACCTAATCATTAAAACTCCATATCATGTTTACATCTTGACAGTACTTTGAAGTATAAATGTGTGGGACAATTGGTCACTCATCATTGTAGTTCCTGCAATGTCACATGGGGGGCACGGCCAATCGGGTTCATTAACATGTTTTGGTTCAAGCAGATGTAGGCAGCTTAAGTGACAAGCTGCCGACTCATTCCATCTTATTTACGTTACTTTTGTCACGTTTCGCGTGATGGATGTTGTAGGACCCCAAAAAGCAGGGTGGATTGACCAAAATGCATTTAACAAAAAATACACATAGGAGTACAATGGAAAAAACACTAACTCGAAGTACTCAAAAAAATGCCTGGAAATCACGAGGAACAAACAAAAGTACAAAACTAAGACACGAAACAAAACATGACAGGAGCTCACATACTCACAGCTAGTGATGGGTCCATGAGGCCTCATGAGGCGTGTCGACACACTGACACACTGTGTTGATACTGTGCTGATACTGTGTCACTGACCACTGCCACCTGCTGGACCTTCAAGATCCCTGCATCCAACCCACTCAACAGACTGAACTGACTGATAATTTTTTTGTATATTGAACATATAAAATATACAATTCGGTAATAAATTGGCAAAAAGTGAAGGTAAGATATAAAAAAAGGAAAAGAAAATAGTCATCATCACAAATATGTGTTCAAAGGAGTAGAAAGAAGTAAAAAAATCCCTAGAGTCCTACCCCTTCTTATATATGAATTGATCATTTTTCAAAATAGAAAAGAAAGTCTACATATCAACAAATGCTTTTACCCTTATGTATGCTGTACTTATACATTTTTACAACTTTAGGTTTGTATATACAGTACATACTCATTGGAGCACAAGTATATGTCGATTTTCTCATATTCATAATGGATGCTACATTTCATTAATATATTAAATAATCTCATCAATGTATTCCTGATGTATTGCTATATTTCATGGGTGTATCGAATTTATTAGCTTAATTCTGATTTGTGTAGTTGTCTTGTACTACTCTCAAATTCATTTTTAATCTCAGCAAGAGAGTTACTCATTTTACTGGTCCGTTTCAGAATCATTCCACAGATTTACACCTATTACAGATACACTCCTTTGCGTGATGTTTGTTCGTGTTTTGGATTTTTCTGTATAGGTTAGTACCCCTTAAATTAACTTTCTCGAATTTTAGAAAGCTTCTGGATGTTTTGGCAAAGGAGGTTATTGTGTGCTTTGTACATTAATTGGGCGATTTTGAAGTCAACCAGGTCATGAGATTTCATTGTTTGATTTGATAAACAGTGGATTTGTGTGGCCCCTCCGTGAGCCGTCACCTTACCGTGGTGGAGGGGTTTGTGTGTCCCAATGATCCTAGAAGCTAAGTTGTCTGGGGCTTTATGCCCCTGGCAGGGTCACCCATGGCAAACAGGTTCTAGGTGAGGGGCCAGACAAAGCACGGCTCAAAAGACCCCTTATGATGAGTAAAATTAATGGATCTCAGTTTCCCTTGCCCGGACGCGGGTCACCGGGGCCCCCCCTCTGGAGCCAGGCCTGGAGGTGGGGCTCGTTGGCAGGCGCCTGGTGGCCGGGCTTACACCCATGGGGCCCGGCCGGGCACAGCCCGAAGAGGCAACGTGGGTCCCCCTTCCCATGGGCTCACCACCCATGAGAGGGGCCAAAGGGGTCGGGTGCAATGTGAGCTGGGCGGCAGCCAAAGGCGGGGACCCTGGCGGTCCGATCCTCGGCTGCAGAAGCTAGCTCTTGGGACATGGAATGTCACCTCTCTGGCAGGGAAGGAACCCGAGCTGGTATGTGAGGCAGAGAATTTCCGACTGGATATAGTCGGACTTGCCTCCACACACATCCTGGGTTCTGGTACCAGTTCTCTCGAGAGGGGTTGGACTCTCTTCCACTCTGGATATGCTCACGGTGAGATGCGCAGAGCAGGTGTGGGCATACTCATTGCCCCCCGGCTCAGTGCCTGTACATTGGGGTTCACACCGGTAGACGAGAGGGTTGCCTCCCTCCGCCTTCGGGTGGGTGGACGGGTCCTGACTGTTGTTTGTGCATATGCACCAAACAGCAGCTCAGCATACCCACCCTTTTTGGAGTCCTTGGAGGGTGTGCTGGACTCCTGCTGGGGACTCCCTTGTTCTACTGGGGGACTTCAATGCTCACGTGGGCAATGACAGTGATACCTGGAGGGGCGTGATTGGGAGGAACGGCCCCCCTGATCAAAACCCGAGTGGTGTTTTGTTATTGGACTTCTGTGCTCGTCACGGATTGTCCATAACGAACACTTTGTTCAAACATAAGGGTGTCCATATGTGCACTTGGCACCAGGACACCCTAGGCCGCAGTTCGATGATCGACTTTGTAGTTGTATCATCGGATTTGCGGCCGCATGTTCTGGACACTCGTGTGAAGAGAGGGGCGGAGCTGTCAACTGATCACCACCTGGTGGTGAGTAGGCTCCGATGGTGGGGGAAGATGCCGGTCCGTCCTGGCAGACCCAAACGTATAGTGAGGGTTTGTTGGGAGCGTCTGGCGGAATCCCCTGTCAGAAGGAGTTTCAACTCCCACCTCCGACAGAGCTTTTCCCATGTTCCGCGGGAGGCGGGGGACATTGAGCCCGAGTGGACCATGTTCCGTGCCTCTATTGTTGAGGCGGCCAATCTGAGTTATGGCCGTAAGGTGGTTGGTGCCTGTCGTGGCGGCAATCCCCGTACTCGCTGGTGGACACCAGCAGTAAGGGATGCCGTCAAGCTGAAGAAGGAGTCCTATCGAGCCTTTATGGCCTGTGGGACCCCAGAGGCAGCTGACGGGTATCGACTGGCCAAGCGGACCGCGGCTTCGGTGGTCGCCGAGGCAAAAACCAGAGCATGGGAGGAGTTCGGTGAGGCCATGGAAGCCGACTTCCGGACGGCTTCGAGGAAATTCTGGTCCACCATCCGACGTCTCAGGAGGGGGAAGCAGTGCACCACTAACACTGTGTACAGTGGGGATGGGGCGCTGCTGACTTCGACTCGGGACGTTGTGAACCGGTGGGCAGAGTACTTCGAAGACCTCCTCAACTCCACCAACACGCCTTCCTTGGAGGAAGCAGAGCCTGGGGACTCTGAGGTGGGCTCTCCTAGCTCTGTGGTTGAAGTCACCGATGTGGTTAAAAAGCTCCTCGGTGGCAAGGCCCCAGGGGTGGATGAGATCCGCCCGGAGTTCCTCAAGGCTCTGGATGTTGTGGGGCTGTCCTGGTTGACACGCCTCTGCAACATCGCGTGGTCAACAGGGAGAGTGCCTCTGGATTGGCAGACCAGGGTGGTAGTCCCTCTTTTTAAAAAGGGGGACCGGAGGGTGTGTTCCAACTACAGAGGGATCACACTCCTCAGCCTCCCTGGTAAGGTCTATTCAGGGGTGCTGGAGAGGAGGGTCCGTCAGGAAGTCGAGCCTCAGATTGAGGAGGAGCAGTGTGGTTTTCGTCCCGGCCGTGGAACAGTGGACCAGCTCTACACCCTTAACGGGGTCCTTGAGGGTATGTGGGAATTCGCCCAACCAGTCTACATGTGTTTTGTGGACTTGGAGAAGGCGTTTGACCGTGTCCCTCGGGGAGTTCTGTGGGGGGTGCTTCGTGGGTATGGGGTACCGAACCCCCTGATACGGGCTGTTCGGTCACTATACCACCGATGTCAGAGTTTGGTTCGCATTGCCGGCAGTAAGTCGGAATCATTTCCAGTGGGGGTAGGACTCGGCCAAGGCTGCCCTTTGTCGCCGATTCTGTTCATAACCTTTATGGACAGAATTTCTAGGCGCAGCCGAAGCGTTGAGGGGGTCCGTTTTGGGGGCCTCGGTATTACATCCCTGCTTTTTGCAGATGATGTGGTGCTGTTGGCTCCTTCAAGCGGGGCTCTCCAACTCTCACTGGAGCGTTTCGCAGCCGAGTGTGAAGCGGTTGGGATGAAAATCAGCACCTCCAAATCTGAAACCATGGTCCTCAGTCGGAAAAGGGTGGAGTGCCTCCTCCGGGTCGGGGAGGAGATCTTACCCCAAGTGGAGGAGTTCAAGTATCTTGGGGTCTTGTTCACGAGTGGGGGTAGGAGGGAGCGGGAGATCGACAGGCGGATCGGTGCAGCGTCTGCTGTGATGCGGACGTTGTATCGGTCTGTCGTGGTGAAGAAGGAGCTGAGCCAAAGGGCGAAGCTCTCAATTTACCGGTCGATCTACGTCCCAACCCTCACCTATGGTCACGAGCTATGGGTCATGACCGAAAGAACGAGATCCCGGATACAAGCGGCTGAAATGAGTTTTCTCCGCAGGGTGTCCGGGCTCTCCCTTAGAGATAAGGTGAGAAGCTCAGTCATACGGGAGGGGCTCAGAGTCGAGCCGCTTCTCCTCCACATCGAGAGGAGCCAGATGAGGTGGCTTGGGCATCTGATTCGGATGCCTCCTGAGCGCCTCCCCGGTGAGGTGTTCCGGTCATGTCCCACCGGGAGGAGACCCCGAGGAAGACCCAGGACACGCTGGAGAGACTATGTCACCCAGCTTGCCTGGGAACGACTCGGGATCCCCCGGGGAGAGCTGGAAGAAGTAGCTAGGGAGAGGGAAGTCTGGGCTTCCCTGCTAAAGCTGTTGCCCCCGCGACCCGGCCCCGGATAAGCGGTAGATGATGGATGGATGGATGGATGGATTTGTGGGTTCCGTCTATTTGGAGCCAGTGATTGTTCTGATTGCTTTGTATTGTAGTTTTAAAACAGTGTTTTACTGGCATTTCCCCATATTTCCACACAATAGGTCAAATATGGAAGTAATAAAAGTGTGTACAAGGATTTCTTATTCAGCACATCCTTAGTTTTGGGAGGATCCCTATGGTTTGGGATATTTTTCTTTTATTATCTATTATGTAGCTGCCAGCACGGTTTTGCATCTACAACTGTTCCAAGACATTTTCATAAGGTCATTCATCGATTTGAAGAAGTGTATACAATATCATTCACATCCATGCATTCATTTTGCAACATTCAATGTGTTCAAATAATGTGAAGATCATTTGAATGAGGATGCTTGTGGGCTTTGATTTCACATTTTTATTGAGAAAAATAAGATGCTCCAATGTTTTAAACTTCAGCCTGTTGCGTCTTTTACAAGCAATTTCTCCTGCTGTGAAGAACACACGCTCACAAGGGACGGACGGATGAGGCTGGCGTACAAAGGAACTCCTTTGCGAGGTGGGAGAGGTTTGGGAAAGAAGTGTGTTGGTCCTTCCAGTACAGCTGCTTCCTGGAACCTTGATTGTCAAACATGGAGTGGAGAGTCAACCAATAATTACTGAATGTCAATTAATCATCAACATAGCAACCGTGAAAAGATGAGAACGTTTGTATACCTGGCGTAATACCGGGTGTATCGCGAACTTCATTCTCATGCTTGGCCCGATAATGCCTCAGCATGGTGGTGGTGCTTCTGTTGGCGAATTGACTTGGCAAATTCGACATTTCACCTGTAATGAAATGTGAATAAGAAGTAACTAAGAGTTACCTTGAAATGTATTCGGATTGGAATGGTACAACACGTCAATAATCTGAGAGGCACTCGGCGAGTGCCTCTCGCCGAGAGGCTCTCGGCGACAGAAGGCGATTTGAATAAATAAATAAATAATACCTTATTCTCCAGGACATCAAAATGGTCCCACACGGCGGATGATTTGCGTCTCTGCTCCATAATCGGCAAGGAAGGCAAGGCACGAACACGAAGTCTGCACTGACACGAGCTTCGACAAGTGAGCGGGAGTGAGGTCTGGCTTGTTTCGGCAGGTGTTCCTTATAAACACTGTGTGGCGGGCTTTTGCACTGAGTCGACGCCCCCTGGACTAAGTGGCGCAGCCTGTACTGTGCCAAGCAGCCGATGCAGTCTAAACTGCACCGGTGCAGTTCACGTGTCAATTAGCAGCCTGGACTGTGTCAACGCAGCCGATGTGTCAATTAGCAGCCTGGACTGTGTCAACGCAGCCGGTGTGTCAATTAGAAGCCTGGACTGTGTCAACGCAGTTCACGTGTCAATCACGTGACTTAATGAGCCAGCACATGCATCGACACGTGGTTTGCTCTGTGAGCCCGGCGCATGTGTCAATGCATCGGTGTCGCTGGACCCATCACTACTCACAGCTCACAATGACCCAACAAATACTGGCAGGAACTCAGGGAACTAAATACAAGCTAAGTGACGAGACAACGAGAAACACCTGGACAACACACAAAGGGTTGAGGGAGATAATTGGTTATACAGAAGGAACACTGATAACGAGAACAGGTGGCGAAAAAAAGGGCACATGAAGAATCAAAACCGAACATAACCAGATCGAAATTGCTGATTCTTCTTTTAGCCAATCATATTCTAGATTCACCTGCAAAAACCCATCCTGCAGGCCCCATGATCAGTGTCGGAAGACAAATGTAACTGTGTTTTTTTTGGGTAATATCTTCAAATACATGAAATGCTCTTTAATGCCTCACATCGGCCTCCTTCCGATCGTGCGTGTGGATGAGAGTGCAAAAGTGACTATACAGCCAATCGTCTGTGACTCTGCAGAGGTGTTTTTAGGATCTGTTTAAGAACACGCTCTGCAGTGTGAAATTAACCCGAGTTATACAGTGTTTTTTTGGGCAGAGGATGGTTATTTGACCACAAATGTTATTACTCTGGGTTTTCATGATAACGTGAATACAATTAGAATTGAGAAGGATTCGTTCGCTGTTTTTGGTGTGACTGACCTGTTTGTATTATTGACTTTGTGGGTAGTTTTCACACAAAAATTGTGCCCTACTGCTGTTTTGTAAGAGCTGTCAGAAATAATTTAAAGTTTTGAATTGAAAATTTCTAACATGTACAGTATTTAAGGTTGTGAGGCATGGGATGCACTGTATAAGATAAGATAAGATAAGATATCCTTTATTCGTCCCACACTGGGGAAATTTACAGTCTCCAGCAGCAAGAATGTATGTAGAAAGAAGAAAGGAGACAGAGAAAAAAAACAACAAACATCTTTCAATTAAATACAATATGAACACAAATGGATAAATCGCAGTGAGTATAGTGTTGGTATGAAGATTCATTACATTCGTGTTGATCTAAACCGTCAGAAGTCTCCTTATTATTGCTCTGTCAACACTACATTTTGTTGCTATAACACACTCTGGGATGTTGAACATTAAACATTTTCGTAACACTTCATACTAACATTTATTAAATTAACACGGGGCAGTGTGGATGCATATAGACATTTTGCTGGTATTAAAATTAACACCATAGATGTTGAAATAACACCAGCAAATTTGCTGTGCTGAACAATCCATCCATCCATTATCTGTCGCGGGCTGGGGCCATCACAGCCATCTTTGGGCAGTAGGCACTGTCCACCCTGGACAAAGCACCTCATTGATGACTGTTCTAGCAACGATATTGCAAATGAGACGAGGACACTGCAAAACTACCAAGACCTGGCCGCCCGTCTGAACTGTAAGCCCAAACAAGGAGCGCAGAGATCAAGCGATCCAGCCAAGGGGCCCATGATCACTCTGAACGAACTGCAGAGATCCACAGCTGAGGTGTGGGAATCTTACTCCCCACAAATTTGTCTTTTTGGAAGAAAGACATATCTCAAAGATTATCTTAAAAATTGATGTTTTAAGTGTCGAGCCACCTGGGAGAGACACCAAACATGTGTAGGACGGTGCTATCATCAAATAAAACCAAAAGTGAGCTTTTTGGGCTGAATGCAAAACATTACATTTGGTGTAAAAGTAACACAAATATTTGTGCACTGCACAATTGTGTCTCACTTCAGTGTTGATTCTTCACAAAAAAACAAACACCAAAAAAAATCTAATTTTATGCCTTCATGTTTGAAGCTTGAAATGTGGCAAAAGGTCCAAAAGTTCAAGGGGGCAGGACACATTCGCTAGCCACTGTATGCTTGAAAGTGTTAATTTCAGTCTGCCAAAGAACAAGATTTTTTTTTTTAAAGTTGGCATTTTTAGTACATAATTACAGTACTGCGTTGTGAAAATATGAGCCATGCCACAGCCGCTGTTCATACATTGTAGCAGCATCAGACTACGTTTATGAACTCCCAAATAAGGTCACGGCGGGTTCACGTTTAAGGGAAGGAGACTTGCTATTAATTGACAAAAACACAATCTCATGAAAAGGTTGCCACAACTACGGCTGAGGTCACAGTAGCTCAGAGAACAACATAAGTAGTAAGCTTTAGGAAATGGGGTTACTTACTGAGTTCTTAGACGTTTCTGACATACGACTTAATAACAATGCTAACGAGACACAAGCAGAGGGTTTTATTTTCACAGTATGCAGCAGATGTACAGCAATACCTTCATAATAATACCTTGGAAGAAAACTGTTTATTCATTCCATGTTGTGGGATCAGTGGGCGTCCATTCTTTGTGCCAGTTATAACAGGAAAAGGAAAAATATAAAAAGCCTAAAGGAGAAGCTGACCAAGAACTAAGGCGAGGTCATATCCTCCCAGCACTCCATCTTGAAGACATAAGCTTTTAGTCAAAAGATCCCCCGGACTTCAATGGAACGGCAGCATTCCTCAACATCCCTCTCATGACGGGGCTCTCAGATCAGCCGGCTGCTATTGTGGCTGGCAAGAGAGGATAACCTAAGAGAGGTCATGATCCGGGTTTGAGACTGACCCTGGACTCCCCCAAGGAGGGCCACAATGCTGGTATTCATAGCACACATCCCTCAGGCAAGATGATCGTAATTCTTCTCTCCTTTGTAGGAGCTCACAATGTTCTGCAGTTGCCGCAGGATGGCCCCGAGGTACGTAGGGGCATTAGGTGACACCCACCCACACCCCCCGCCCCCAACTCAGACACCAGTCGCATCCCTCTGATCTTGTTCTGCATACAGCTCAATAGAGGAAATCTTTGATGAAAAGGAAATTTAGCCAAGCCAAGGGAGAAAGTCACAGAAAGCTTAGTGTGTGATTCACTTGATTATGATGACCTGCCCTCTGAGGTCAAAGAGCAGGACATTACACACTCCTTTCTAATAGTATGGCTTACAGGACTGCCGTAATTGTATGGACATCGTGTTTTCATACTGTATGTACATTCTGATTTGAACAATGAATCGACTTTTTACTCGGTGTGTCCTTAATCTTTACTTGTACTACTAATACTCAAGAACTAATAGGCGGCTTTTTGACTTTCCATATCCCATTTGCTTTGTTGTTGGGTCCATTGCGGGTGTCCGTCTTTCATTGAGTTGATCCTGTGCCCCATGCGTTGTTTTGTCTTGGACTTGATTCGGTTTCCGGGGCATTTGACTTGGACTTGTCTCGGACGGGGCCATTGGACTCGCAAAATATTTTTAGCACTTAACTGGCTACAACTATATTTTTATTGCAGAAAATTAACGTCCTCCTTCAAGAGAAACTTGAAATAAATGTTTTCGATCAGGGGTGCCCAAACTTTTTGGATCGAAGATCTACTTTTTGATCAACTAACCTCACGGGATCTACCATTACCGGCGCGCGCGCGCACACACACACACGAATTTAAGATTTACCTGCTTTATTTTATTTTTTAAATATTTTTTTAGTGAAAATGAAACTGATACAATGATTAGTGTGTAGTGTATATTAACACAAAAAATATATTACTAACATGTACAAAGACACACAAATGGTTGTTTGTTTTTTTTCTTCTCGACACTCCTCGGATCTACTTGGGACCTGTCTTAGATCTACCGGTAGATCAGGATCTACCTAATGGGCACCCCTGTTTTAGATGATCAAAATAGACAGGATTAATGAACTTGACTGCAAGGATATTGGGGACTCAGAGTCTCATTCGAAAATGGAATAAATTATTTTTTCCCTCAGAATTCTACATATAACATCCTGTCATGATGTTGTTTTTATTTTGCAAATCTATTATTATTATGTAAACAAATACATGTACATAACTTTTCATCGCCTTTGCCACCAAATTCGAAATTGAACTCGGGTGCATCATGTTTCCACTGATCATCCTTGAGAGGTTCCTAAGGTTTAATTGCAGTCTGCCTGTGGTAAATTCAATTGATTGGACATGATTTGGAAAGGCACACACCTGGTCTATATAAGGTCCCACAAGTGACAGTGCAGGTCAAGACAAACCAGGCATGAAATCAAAATAAATGTCTGTAGACTTCTGAGACAAGATTGTCTTGTGGCACAAATGTGAGGAAGGGTATCGAAAAATATCTTCTGTTTAAAGGTTATGAGCACAGTGGCCTCCTTCATCCATAAATGGAAGAAGTTCAGAACCAGCAGGGCGCTTCGCAAAACTGGCTGCACGTCTAAACTGAGCAATCCCGGGAGAAGAGCCGATGGTCACTGTGTCAGAGCTCTAGCGGTCCTCTGTGGAGAGACAACCATCTGGAAAGACAACCATCTCTGCAGCACTCCACCGATCAGGCCTCTATGAGAGTGGCCAGACGGAAGCCACTCTAGGGTAATTGCTCGGCATAAAACTCTACTGATGTCCTGGACGCCTACTACAGTGCACTCCGCTTAATAGAACACTATTGGGCCGAAGCGCTTCTGTTCTACTAAGCGGAGTTTCTATTAACCGGAGACACTTTATTAGGTACACCTTCAGACACGTCGACGACCAAGTTATGCACGCAGAAAAACCCCTGCTGACGAGTTAGAAGAGATATTTCGACTGTGGACGTCCATATCTTTAATCAAACAACAAAACAACAACTTTAATCAACTTCAGTCAAACATCTCAAATCAAAATTTCGTTACTTTTGTCTGGAAACAGGAGTCCGTAATTTTGCGGTTGACTTCCCTCTCAATGCGCTGGATAAGAGGGAAGTCCTGGAAACCGCGGGCGTACCTTCTGAGAATCCGGCAATGCATCGTATCGTCTGAGTATGTCCTTCTTATCCGCAGGTGATAGCCCTCGTCTCTTGAATGAAGTTGAAGCCATTGTGACGTGCGTGTGTCTATGTGTGGAGTGATGCGTGCTACCTGTTACTGTATACGGCTAGAACTACCGCGTTTTCTCGCGATAGTGGTACAGTATCGCGATAGCTACACTTCGAAAACCACTAGTTTACAATCTTCATTGCTTACGGCCTGTTCTATTAAGCGGAGATCTGTTCTACTAAGCGGAGTATCTTTATAGGAAGTTGCATTAGGCAAATCCGTTCCAGAGCCTTTTGCTCTATTAAGCGGATTACTCTATTAACCGGTGTTCTATTAAGCGGAGTGCACTGTATATTGGTTCGGAACCTCCGGTGTGTGGCCTGATACCTGTCTGCAGACCACTCGATACTGGGTTGCAGTGGGGTATCAGTTGGGTCTGTGGCAGGAGACCACTGATATACTATTTCCCCACCGGTTGCCAGCCAATCGCAGGGCACACAGAGACGAACAACCATCCGCGCTCACACTCACACCTAGGGACAATTTAGAGTGTCCCATGAACCTGCCATGCCTGTTTTTGGAATGTGGGAGGAAACCGAAGTACTCGGAGAAAACCCACGCAGGCGCCAGGAGAATATGCAAACTCCACACAGGTGCAGGTTTCGATTCCGGCTCCGGCCTTCCTATTTAGAAAAAAAAAAGAACAATCAAGAAAAAAGTAGATCACCTTTAAACTACGGTGGCACATGACCTGCATCATTAATGAACTAAACATGTTTTTCAGCCGATTTGAAAAGGACACCCCCATTTCCCCCACACACCCACCTCTACCAGAAACTACTCTACCTACCCCCCCCACCCTCTTTTTCTCCACTACAGATCCACGAACAGGACGCGAGACGGCTCTTAAAGCAGCAGAAGATCAAGAAAGCTGCGGGGCCCGACAAAGTGTCCGACTCCTGCCTGAAAGTCTGCGCTGACCAGCTGGCTCCGGTCTTCACACAAATCTTCAACAGATCCCTGGAGCTGTGTGAGGTCCCATCCTGCTTCAAACAGTCTACCATCATCCCAGTTCCCAAGAAATCGGCAATATCGGAACTGAACGACTATAGGCCTGTCGCCCTGACGTCTGTGGTCATGAAGTCCTTTGAACGCCTTGTGCTGAACCACCTAAAGAACGTCACTGGACCCCTGCTGTACTCTCTCCAGTTTGCCTACTGGGCAAACAGGTCTGTGGAAGACGCAGTCAACATAGGTCTGCACTACATCCTCCAGGACCTCGACAGCACAGATTCTGTTTGTGGATTTCAGCTCTGCATTCAACACCATCATCCCGGAACTCCTCACCCCCAAACTTCTCCACCTCGGTGTGTCCTCTACTATCTGCCAGTGGATCCTCAGTTTCCTGACGGGACGGACACAACAGGTGAGACTGGGAGCAACAACATCATCAACACGCACCACCAGCACTGGAGCCCCACAGTGATGTGTCCTCTCTTCACTGCTCTTCTCCCTCTACACAAACGATTGCACCTCAACAAATCCAGCTGTCAAACTTATAAAGTTCGCAGTTGGAGCTCTGGTGCAGCCGACACAACCTCGGGCTGAACACGCTCAAGACTGTAGAGATGA
The DNA here is from genome assembly GCF_025434085.1 of Hippocampus zosterae. Classification (NCBI taxonomy): domain Eukaryota; kingdom Metazoa; phylum Chordata; class Actinopteri; order Syngnathiformes; family Syngnathidae; genus Hippocampus; species Hippocampus zosterae. Next base: position 20,357,691 of record NC_067462.1, on the reverse strand, counting down.
TCGTGGAATTCAGGAAACATTCTTCTCCATAGTTGCCCCTCACACTATCCAACTGCCCTGTGTCAACCGTCGAGACCTTCAAGTTCCTGGGAATCACAGTCTCCCAGGACGTGAAGTGGGAAGTCAACACCATCTCCATCCTGAAAAGTGCCCAGCAGAGCATGTACTTCCTGAGGCTGCTGAGGAAGCATGGCCTGCCACAGCAGGTGCTACGACAGTTCTACACGGCAGTCATCGAATCAATCCTGTGTTCTTCCATCACGGTATGGTTTGGGGCCGCCACAAAAAAGGACAAAATCCGACTTCTACGGACAGTTAGGACGGCGGGAAAAAAATCATTGGCAGCGCCCTACCCACTCTTGAGGACTTGCACACTGCAAGTATCAAGACAAGGGCACGGAAAATCCTCCTGTATCCCCCGCACCCTGCCCACCACCTTTTCCAGCTACTCCCCTCAGGCAGGCGCTACAGATGCATGCGCACCAAATCCAGTAGCCACTTAAACAGCTTCTTCTCTCTAGCCATTAACTCCCTAAACAGTCACTGACGTAGTCACTCTTTTTGTACTACAAATACTGCTACTGGTCACTCTAAAATGGTTCAATGATTTTCTGCACCAACTGTACAAACTGTCATAGTATTGTATTCTACCACTGTTCACCTTTGCTCTGCTTGATACTTTGCACATTGCCTCACAGTTGTCACTGGGTGGTACCACCGCACTACAGTTCACTTACATTACGAAATGTCCTTGCATACCTATTTGTCATGTCCTTGTTTACGATAATACTAATGCAGCGTGTTATACCGGAGACAAATTCCTTGTGTGTTCTACATACTTGGCCAAAAGATGATTCTGATTCTGATTCTAACGATCAAAGCTCTTGATATATTGATTATTGATTATTCCCATTAAAGGTTTGTTTGATCTGCATTCCATCGATGGCATTGTCGAAGAATGGGAATCTGAAGCGCCAGAGGCAGCATTTTAAAATTGCTACACGTGAGCAATGATCATGTTGTTTCTGCCCTTAACATGCCACAAAATTGGGTCCGTGCCTCCCCGTGTCAGGTATCCCACCAAGGTCGGCAGTGCTTTCCTTTTTACAGGAGCCCCAGTCTTGTCTTGTACCATGTTGATTGTATTTCGTTCATGGCAGGGTCCATTATGGGTGTTGCTTATCGTGGATGTGTGTGTGTGTGTGAACGTGTGTTACTGGTATTTAATGCGCTGTGAATGAAGAGATACATGTATAAATACATATTGTATTTTCAGGACCAAAAGGCACACTTAAAAATTTTACATTTCTCCAAAATTGATGGGGTGCTGAAAATTGCAGGTTGCCTTGGGTATGCACCAAGTCCCAAAATCTGTGAATGCAATTTTTGGAACAATTCCAATGCTTCATCTTAAAATTTTCTTTAGCATAACCAAAAAAAAAAAAATCCTGGAGATCTACGTAATGCCTTTCTATCTCAAACAAAATAGTACCAGTTTGGACAGGCCAAGCTGAGAAAAAAAACAAGGTACCGGTAGTTATCAATTACAGCATTTTACTTTAACTGACACTAAATTCCTTTTCAACATTTCAGTACACCCGTTTCCGAGCTACTCTTGAATGTGTTTAAGATATCCTTTATTTGTCCCACACTGGGGAAATTTACAGCCTCCAGCAGCAAGAATGTAGGTAGAAATCACCCATTTGTGATTGCACCAGCTATATCTCGACGCTCCGGCAGTCAACTCACTGCCGGCGTATTCCACGCTGTGTCATTGCTGTTGCCCATTCCTTCTCGGCTAAACACTGCTTTAAAGACTATTGACAATTGTTGCGTTCCTTGATATTCTCTCATGTGTTAATAAAGTATTTTGCCTAATCTTTCTCCTTGCCGTTTTTTCGCAAGCATTTTCTGTTGTCTCGTTATAATTATTTCCTTGTTCTCTTTTTTAACCAGCGTTTTCTGTTGTCCGTTTAGACGTGGTTGTTTTTGTTGTAATAAATATTATTTTTGTGACAAAGTTCCTTTCTGTGCCTGTTATTTTGGTGATCCACTTATTTCCAGTTTGTTGCGCACGAAGCGATTACTCTGTCGCTTCGAGCGCAACGTGACAAAACCAGTATCACACTTGTCCCTAACTTAAGATAAGTAGTTCCCCAATACGTGTGTTTTGCAAAAGTAAATCAATAAATAAAATAATTGATCCAAAAAAGCGGGTTTAATTCACTAGAGATTTCTGATATGGGTAAAATGAAGCTTGCGTTTGAAAGTATTCGTTGAGGATTTTATGCAATTTTTTGTTATAAATCTTAAAAAATTTACTTGACGAGGAGGCATTTTGTTCAGTTCGATGTATGCCACTGACGCGATTGTTACTTGTTTGGAACTATTTTGTGTGGAAGGTTACCGTGTTCCGTGTCCATATAAATAATGGGGTTGGAGCTTCTCTGTGTTTGTCTGACAGTGACGGTGCGCTGATGCACGTCGAGAGTTCAGCGGTGCAGTCGTAGCGACCATACTGAAAATAAAACGTCTCCGGTGTTGTCATCTGAAATGATGTCTACACAAAACCGTAGAGAGACTTCCGCGCAAGAAGGACCAACAGAATCAACATAGCCTGACTGCTGTGTTCAAAGCAAACTTGAGAAAAACGAAGTATGCAACAATGGCTTAAATCCACTATAGGCTGAGTACTAGTTTACCTTAGATGTGCACTTTATAATGTTATATTGTTTTGATTCCATAAAAAGAGCTGTTAATGCAGCTGTTGTGTGACAAAATATTGTTTTCACTGTTGTTGATAGACAGTAATATTGTGTGAGAGATTATGTGTGAATAACTGCTCCAAGTGAAAAATGTTCATGTAAAATTGAAAATCGAAATTGTTATTTCAGTAAATATTTGCATTTTGCGCGTAGAAAACTGATTCATGATTCCATGTTGATGAGAGCATTAAAATGGGGAAAAATAGTACAAAAATATAAAAGGAAATTCAGAAACGATAAAAAATGCTTAATACGATTAATTTTTGGTGAATTTGAGTTAAGTATGACAGTTGCATTTTAAATGTGATTAAATATTTTAATCGTTTGACAGCTGTAATATATATATATATATATATATATATATATATATATATATATATATATATATATATATATATATATATATATATATATATATATATGTCTAATATAAATTGAAGACTAAAATAAACTGAAAACTCAAAATTGTCCTTGGGAGTGAGTGTGAGTGGTTGGATGTCTTTGTGCCCTCAAACCAACCAGTCAAGGGTGGAACCTGCCTCTCGCCCAAAACTAGTTTACAGTTTCCCTGCGGCCCGTGTAAGGATCAGTTTTATTAAAAACTGGATGGAAACACAAGATTTTGCCATTACACAGAGAAAAGGTCATAGTTTATTTGAAATGTACAAAGGCTATATACACTGTCACACAAAGTCAAAAGTATGTACTGCGGTAGTACATACACAGACACCAAAAGCTACCTAGAAATGAAGGGAACAAATACAAAACTTGGGACTTTGCCGAACGAGTATGCCAAAAACGGGATTCCGAATATCAAAGTCTGTCCCTTCCAGAATTTGCCATTCTGCAGTTCATCCATAGCCCAGGGGAGGAATGGATTGGAGCAAAAAAGCTGGTGGGGGTGATGTTATGAATGTGTTAATTAGAGTTGGATCCCATTAGGAACACACAGAGGTACTCGTATATTCTTTTAGAGAATGTTCTTCATCACACACAGGGGTCCAAATTCTGCTAGACCAAAGCATAGCCTTGTCCATTTCAATCGTTTACCCTTGTGGATTTGACACCATGGAGAGTTCATGCCTCTGCTCCAGAAGGACATCCTCAAAAGTTCATACCATGAGCTAAAAAGCAAAGTCAGTGGTCCCCGACGTTAGCTTTAAATGCTTGACCATGATTCTATACCTCTCATGTATGAGGTCAATTGGTTGCCGGGCATCCTGGTTACCTTTGTGGCATGATAGATGTATGGATAAGTCATAACACATTACAATTCCAAAAGCTTTTCACATAACTTGAAGGCAGTACCATTACATTAATATACTAAAAACTTGTTCTTTACCCAGTTCAAACATCTGTTTGAGCCAGAACTGTGATTACATGCTCATACTCAATATCCTTAGCAAGATAATTGGAAATGCTTTCAGTGCACCTCTATATACAGTGTATGTATGTGTGTAACATGTGTGTAGGTTGGAACTCGATCAAAACATCTAAATTCAGGGTTTGTAAATAATCCTAAAAATCAGTTCAATACACAACAGTACAAAAAAAAAACAAGTAGAAAAAGATCCCTGGGCAGAAGTGAACAGACTAAAAAAATAAGTGCCATTTTAGGACAGTTGAAAATGGTTGGTGCTAACACCTCGGGTGGTTTTGTGCTCACTACGAAAAGCGGGTAGGGGCAATGCTCCCATTAATTTTTCCAAGGTTTCGTTTTATTGCAAATGTTACAGGGTGTGCTATTAATACAGAATATTAAAAAAAAAAAGACCAAAAGATTCCCTATGAAAGGTTATACCCAGTTCCTTAGTTGAAATTGTATGGCATTGTGTGCAACATTATTCTGCACAATGTGTAGGCATCCTTTTTATTTTTATTTTTGTGACTTCCAAACGCATTAAATGTGCTGACACGTTGCCCCCACTGATGATGGTGCACGCAGCTCAAAGAGGCACGTCGTACCTACTTATATCGATGCAACAGGATGGTTGAATTACTTCATTGGGATGCAAACTCCTTTGCCTGTCTCCTATCAATCATCACATTCTAGTCCTCTATTTTGCTAGCTATGAGATGAGCTCGAATGTGTCTGTGTAATGGGTGTCCCGTGAAATTCTGACAAAAATTCTGCATTGTTTGGAATGCCAACTGCTATTAGTAATTTGTTTTAATGCATTAATTTATTTGTAATTAATTAATTGGAATTTCCCTTGTTAAGGTCCCAACACTAAAATACACACACACACACACACACATATATATATTTATAAACAAACATCTGTGGATGCCCGGGTCTAGCAGCACTCCATCAACGCCCGCACCCCACTGGGTGTCTGTGTGTTTGGATGAATTAAGCCTTTCCATTGCCTACTAGACTCTTGACAAATCCAACTTGATACAAATACATTATAACATTATCATACTGACGTACTGTAGACGGGGACAATATAACATGTAAAATGGCCTCCCATTCATTGTTCAGTCAGTGCTTTGTTTAGTCCATGTGTTCCTGATGTGTGAATTATTGAGGCTGAATGTCTTTGGTCCTAACTTATCATATTAAGGAACTTACTTTCTTCAGCCAGTGCTGTGAGCATTGAGCTCATGTCGCCAATGGCCATGTTGCCAATTCCAGCTGGTACGGATGCAAGTGTAACAGAATTGCGAGGGGTGGTGAGACGAGATGAATTCTGGGAGAGGCTTTGCAAAAGGCCAGGACTCAGAGTGCCTGACATCAGGCTGGAGTGATCCCCATCGTCTAACATGGAGTCAAAATCGATTTGGGTGTGTTCTGCAGCACCATTTCTACTTGTTGAAGAATCCACTGTACTGCTGGAGACCTGGTCGGCTCCTGGTGAGGCCATGTTGCTTGCCGCCATGTTGTTATTGGCAGGGATATGGTTGACATTGGGGGACACCGTAGCATCAAAGGTGGAAGGATTTTGTTCAAAAAAATGAACTTCACCTGTGTAGAACATTGCAGAGTTTGGATTCTCCGAGTTGTGTCGTAGGTTCGCTGACCCATTGGGTCTTTTTGGACTTGCCTCTGACGTATCGTTACGCATACCGGGGCTCGCATCAGACAACTTGGGTATTCTGTTCAATTGCATCATACCGGAACCAGGACGCTGTCTGCCACTTGGCTTGGGCTCTACTGGTGGTCTTGGTGGTAACATTGCACTGGTACCACGATGTACATTGCTGTGCTGGGATGACATATTATGGTGCTGCTGCTGATAAATCACATGGTTGACATGAGAATATTCATCAGTCTGTGTCCATCCTCTATAACTTTGCAGTCCTTGATCTATCACAATGTTCCGCGTTGGTCTCCCATTATTGGTTGCAGAAGTAGAATTTTGAACTGTGTCTTGACTAAACCCTTGTAGGGAACTTTGATCGTTACATTTCAAACTGGTGCATTGTCTTTGCTGAAGATGAGGGTTGTTCACCCTTCTGCTGTTGTGGTTTGCATAGCCCTGCTTAATCATATTCGGACTCGCAGGTACAACCTGCTGGTTGCTGCCGAGGCCTTGACCTTGGGCTTGGAAGGAACCAAAATTGTTCCTCTGTGGAACGACGGCTAGGTTCCCTCGAAGAGAATGTTGCTGTTTCGAGAGGTTTGTTACGGTATCCACAGTCCCTGAACTCACCTCATTCCACTGAACTGGCATATTATTCTTACTCATATGGGATGATGCTGAGAAAGGCTGTTGGGAGTCACAATGATCCAAATCCTGAGCAGATTGCATCATGCAGGCATCAACCAAGTGACCCCTTCTCTGGGAATAATATGAAGATGTTTGATAGCCCTGAGACTGGTTATTGAATTGGTAGTTCCCTTGTCCCAAGTTGTGAACTTGGGTGCCAGGGTTTTGTGACCTCAGGTATTGCACCATGTCATCTGGAAGAACTATATCATCCTCCGCACCCTGTTCAGCCCCAGTCCCCATCCCATCTACAGCCATGTTCTCCATAGCTACATTCTCTGAAATGCTTGGTGGTCTGGGGGTAAATGGGTAGCGCTGAAGGTTGCCATCAGAACGAGTGTAACCATGCAATGCCAATCCTTGGGGACATTCCGATGAATTGTTCATGCTGTTCATACTGTTATAGCGCTGCACGGCAGAAAGAGCCAGAGGGTCAAAGGTGGGATGACGCACTGGGTCACTGGCCCGTCGTGGAAGGCTGTTTGGTACCTCATGGGGCATCATGCTGTGGTTACCATATCCGATATCACTGCGTCGCCTGGGCACAGAGGGTGGCTGGTGGTACTGGTGCATTGAATATTCCTGAGAGTCACTATAGAGGGCCATGCGGGTCCTAAGGCTCATTCTCTCCATATTGGGTAGGGGCGTAGGTGGCGCTCCACCAATGGCAGCGGCATATTTTGCTTTGAGACGATAATGCTGAGCTGGAGTCAGACTTAGTAGGCTCGGGAGATTTCCTCCTCCCGCTCCACCGCCACTACCACCTCCGCATTGGCTAGCTTCACTGGATCGTCGGGACATATCAGTGGAGATTGGGTCATAGGAGTCCGCCGAGCTGATATTGTTATGGCGGTTGGCATCAAATTGGGATGCCTCACTGGAACGTCGGCTGGAGTAGCAAGGTGAGATGCCAGAGGAGCGCCGACTCATGGTGTATGCTGAGCTGATCGTGCTAGTTGTGCTATTACGCCGATCATTCAACTGGTTCAGCAGAGTGACTTCACACAAAGGCTGATCTCCCAATCGCTGACCGTTGTGTAAACTGTTTAGGTTACTTAAGGTGGAGTTTTCCAAAAGGGAACCTGCAGTTGCAAAGGAAATGATTAACGGACTTCATCGTTACATCTTGAATGAATGCTAATCAAGACAACAGAGTTTGCACTTACTAGCTGCAGGTATCGGGGGCAGCTTTGTGTTGTTGTGTTGGCCCTGTGGGGGTTGTGGTGCTGTATTCACCCATGGGCAGGAGTCTCTCACTGTCTTCAGTCTTTCTTTCTTGATAGTCTCCATTTTTATGGTAACTGCGCCACTATGACACACCGCTTTCCTCAGCTGAAGTCCCAATCCTGCCTGTTGCCCACCAGCAGGAACAGTCGAGTCAACCATAGGACACTCTTCCTGTGCACTCAGGTCCCCGAAGCTGCCCCCACTGTGCATGGCCATCTCTACCCCACTGTCGTTGTTGTTGGTGCTGCTGAGAGGTGATGGCTGACTGCTACATGATGAGTGACCACCAGGACTGGACTGATACATCTAGTGAGTGAGAGCAAGGAAGAAATTTATGTCACTAAATTATACAAACCAGAATATACCCCAACCTTGGTGGTACAATTAAAACACAGACAAAGGTGTCCACTGATTGTACATAATGTAGCACACATGGCAACTACTTGGCGGCCATAGTGTGAGTGTGAATGACTTTTTGTTTATACTGTATGTGCCCTTGGATCTCACCAATCTAGCTTGTACAACATTTTGTATCCCAGCATATATAATATTTATCCTACTTAAGTATTCATCTAAAATAAATTACATGACAGATCGTATTCAGTTACCTTTTTTCAATTTGTCCCTAAAATACATTGTTTTTTATAGAAAATGCAATACAACACATGAAACGCAAATATCCAGTGGGCAAATATATACCACTCAAAATATCCAGTCGTACAACCAATTTTCAAGGAATGCAGTCGAGTGTAAAGAATTAATATACAAATGTGCTTCAAGTAACTCTTCAAGTGTGCCTGGCATTTAACCAGAAATTGAGAAACCACATTTTGTTATGTTCCAAAGGCCCTGCTTTCCAAGATTGTGGTGTCTCGCTCTGAGCACTAAGGGGCACCACATAAGAGAGGTTTGTCGATAAGAGACGAGTACGAAACTAGAATGATCCTGGAGAATACCGCACTAATCAAATCCAACTGTTTGAAAGCGGTAGCCCAGACATTGACAGCTGGCCAAACCCAAACAAACTGTTACCATTCGGATGGATTACTCTATTAGAGCCATGAATTCTAAACTTCGACCTCTGCACTGTGAGGTCAACATGCTAACCACTCGCCTACTGGGCCACCTATTATAATTCATACATATGCAAATCAGTGTTATGGCCCAAACAAAGTAGCGTTCAGTGATTTTCCTAACAGCTCTATTGGCAGCTCTTCGTTCACAGAAGAAAATGCACAAGTGCAGTCACTGACAGGAAAACTGTCGTTGTGAGCCTACCGAAACATTTGAATATAAACACTGTTGTCATTGTGTTTTTTTGGTGATAACTGCTTCATGCAGGTATCCAAAATAAAAAGTAGCAGTTTTGTAAATATGCCACGTCGTTTAAAATGCAACAAGATCAATGGTGTGGTACACGAGGAGGCTTTAACTCCTGCAGGTTGGTTGAGTCACAAGACAGAGAAAATGTTAAGGGTGCTCACCTCAGTGATGACTATCCATTACGGAGGTTTTAAGGGAAAGAGAAAAGAATGTTCAAGCCAAAACGAAAAATCTGACTTGAGGATTCAGATAACTGTCAGTCAAATGTATAATGTGAAGCGTCATGTGAATACAAGAGAAAATTTACACAAGAGTGCTAGGGTGTGTATGTATAAAATCCCGATACAAACCAAAAGTTGTAAAAATATCACGGTTAAGGGTAAACGCATGAGCCTTTATGGAGACTTCTTCCTTCTTTCTTTCTTTTCTGATTGATATAAAAATGATCTATTTATATATAAACACATAACACGGGGTAGGACTAGATGAGTTTTTTTACTTCTTCCTACTCCCTTGAACATAATAATTGTGTTGAATGATGACTGATTTCTCTTTCCTTTTTACAATTTCACTTACCTTACTTTCTGTCAATTTACTACTGTATATGTTTTTATGTTCAATAAACAAACGAAAAATGTTAGTAAACGGGCAAACAGAGGGACACAAGTCATGCAAGTATTGTCATACTAACTTGATTGAATACTGATTTAATCAAGTTAGAATGACAATGACAACTTGGAAGAGTACAATCGCGACTCACAACGGAATTCTCAGTCTTGATTGATTTGACTTGGAGGCAGTCTTCCACGTTTCTTGTGGTGCCTTTGGCATCCCCACTCTCATCCACATTTCCCGTGCTGTTCTTCGAATGGAACTCATTCTCGCCATTGTCTTTGGGCGGTTGAAGTCCTCGAGGAGCGTCGCTTCGCTGCTTCTTGGTGACATGAGCCTCAGGGCCATGAACAGTCTTAACATGCTTTCTGAGAGAGCTGGGGTCTGTGTAGCGCTTGGTACAACCCGCAATCTTACATACATATGGTTTCTGTGGAGAGAAATCGCACACAATTTCTTTGAACGGAATTGCACTTTGACATCACGCAGACAAGAACCATAAGCAGATAATTAAAAAAGAAAAGACACATTTAGTTGACATAACTCATGACCCGAACAAATATAGATAAATGTTCAGATTGACAAGAGTTGCCAAAGTACAGTTGTAACATGCATGTGCACGCTGTACTCTCCATGAAGCTGCTTGACATACCTCATTAGAATGTGTGCGATTCTGGTGCTTGGCCCGATCTGAAGCATTTGAGAAAGCCTTGTTGCAGCCTTCATGCTCACACACGTAGGGCTTTTCCCCAGTGTGGGACCTCAGGTGGGTCTTGAGGTTCTCGAGGCGGGAGTAAGCTTTCACACAGCCCTCAAACTGCAAATAGACAGAAAGCCACAGTGTCACACGACTAAGAATGACTGCCAAAGGGATCCATCCACCCATTCCCTCCACCGCTTATCCCATTCAGGGTCACAGGGTGCTGGAGCCTATCCCAGCTTGACTTTGGGCCAAAGGTTGACTACCCCCTGAACTGATTGCTACCTAGTTGCAGGGCACATACAGACAGCCCACCATTCAGAGTAGACTCACATTCATACCATCACTGAGTGGGAAGTGAATATGCCCCAAGGTCACTTGTCATTGATGGTGTTGAGTTTATTCATGGAAGAAACCGGCGTACCCGGAGAAAATCCACGCAAGCACGGGGAGAACACGCAAACTCCATACAGGAAGGCCGGAGCCGGAATCGAACACTGCATCCCTGCACTGTGAGGTCAACGTGCTGTCCAATCAACCACCAGGCCGCCCTCAAATAGCATCTTTCATGTTTAAAAAAAATTACATTGAGATTTTCTTTAAAAATAACAAATGTCATTGTTAATGAGACCATGCAAATAATAAATCGTGCTGCAAATTGTCAGCATTCTCTCAATGAGGAATTAGGGACATATCTTCATAATGACCCCCACACCGTCATTACGTGCTCTATATCTATAAAAATATTTTCCAAAGAGCACACGGAAATGCTTGGAATCAGGTAAACAGTCCTTTGATGCATAATGTGCTTCAAGCCTCCATGATTTCAAGTCTTTATTCAATCCATATCAACAGCTTTTTTTCATGTTTTGTGAAAGGGCTTAATAAATGCTCATTAATAAAACTCATTGTGTACATTCAGTTGTTTAGTATCAGCAAATTCATGGATTTTGAGAATACAGAATACCATGAGTTAGCTCGCTTGGATTTCCCAGTGTTCTGTCAGGAATCTCTGGATATTTTGTACTTACTGTGCATTTATGTGGCTTTTCGCCCGTGTGTCTCCTCATGTGGACCACCAGCATATACTGGGCCTTGAAGGGCTTTTGCTCCCGTGAACACTCCACCCACCGACACACAAACTCCTTCTTTTCACCATGGATGTGGTCATTGTTGATGTGCTGAAGGGACAATTCAAGTCACAATGAGGCACATGTGCGCTCACGGGTACAGATCCGTGGCTTGATGACAACAATGAGTCAGCAAATTCTTGTCTTTTCCTACAAGCATGCGTACAATCATGACACACATTGTGAGTAATGCTGCCATAAATAATCTCTGGCAGGCATTGTGCCTCTGTCAACACTGAAAAAAACAACAACTATAAAAACATTGTCTGTTTGTACAGGCCGTCGGCAAGCTTGTGAGAAATGGGGACTTCCTCGGTCAAGGATTGGTTACCAGCTTGTATTTGCTCTCCGTGTATCTTCCTCGAACTCACCTGTTTATGGCTAGATATATGTTGTTTATTAAAATATTGTAACTTATATTGCAGAAAAAGAGTTTGACTTGTTGCCGCTTTGTCGCAAGGTCAATCTGCTTTGTTGTGCGCAGTTGTATGGAGATTAATTTTGGATGGAGGAACACGTGTGTAGTTCCACAGAGACCTCTAATTTCAAATTGCACCACATCTCCTTTATGTGGGGGCTTCTTGAAACAAGATTATTTTGGTGAGGCAGTAGCTGGTGCTCACAGGTGCACTTAACCCCCCCCCCCCCCCCCCCCCCCCCCCGAGTGCTTTAACAGATGTGGTCAAGACATTTGGAAGGGATAAATCCCAATTCCACCAAAAAGTGTTTAAGGTTGAGAGAATTTGCAATCTCATTCAAAATTGAGGCAGCTGTTGGCCACATATTATCTCAAACCTTACATTATTTGCTGGTTTGATATTTTTAACATGAGCAAACTGTCGCAAGTTGCGTCAGGAGTTGGAACAAACGTTCTTGACTTGTGGAGCTGAGAGCCCAAGGCTTCTCATTGACAATCTGTGAGTCTTACACATGCCTCCTGACCAGTGCTCTGAGGTGACTGACAGTCAATCACAAAATGGAAAGCGTATTAAAATGTCCTTCAAGAAATGGGGCAACACAGGTTTTCTAAACCCCAAAACTGCTGGCCTGATGATAGATTTATGAGTGGCCCTCTGGGCTTCAGGATTAGGCAGTGTTGCTGAGAGAGAGGTTATGGGTCAGGGGACTGACGGGGTGAGGGTCAGAGGCACACAGCTGCAAGGCTTGGGCCAAATTTGGCCAGAGCAGGAAGCCTCATTAACACTGAGTGTGCCAATTCAACAGGAAAGGATCAGTGGCGAAGGATCAATGACTGGTCAGTTTTCAGATCACGCTCCGTCAACATGAATTTAACAAGTTATTTGAACCTTTAACTTGAAAGCACTTAACCACAACAGACAAACTGATGAGGCGATAAAAGTTGTCTCAAGAAATAAGCTATCTTTTAAATTGATCGATAAAAACAATATACTGGATCTTAATAAACTAGGGCTAAATTCAGAATGCCAAAATTTTGAACCCATCCATATCTAAACTGGATGGCTCTTTTGTCGTCTGAATGGTGAAAAAGCACATGAAATCAGATTTTTGCGAGACGAATATACAGTATTTTGTACCGGGTTCTGTCCAAAATTTGGCAATTTTGGACTGTTGGTCGGTCACCACGTCTTCAAATCCCAGTACGTAGGTTTTAAAACCACAATGAGAAGCTAGTTTCATATTGTATTTGGACAGGAGGTCTCTCACTCTGAACAGCTCCAAACACAATGATCGGATTCGACTGTCCGTGACGTCACTCTACTACTACGCAAGACCCAACGTGCCAGACCAGAGAGTGCTAATCAGGGACATATTGGAACCAAAATTCAACCCGGACTATTCTTCGATGGCCAGGGGTGGGGAACGTGCTGCTGGTGAACATCACAGTGCGAATGGCGACTATCATGCACGTAATATTCGACGAGAGGGGGCAATATGGTTTGCGTCCAAGTGTGGAGTGGTGATATCAAACACTACACGTGTTGGAGGACGCCATCCATTCTGATGTCGTTGCTCCAGCAACCTGTCAGACTGGGTCAATAAAGTGACCCAGTCTGATCAGGGCCAGATCCCTTTGGGACACTTGACATTCAGCCCTAAAAACCATATTTGAAGAGGAATCTGATAGGAATAAGATCTGCCTGAAGTCTGAATGCAGCCAAAGTGTCCATTGATAAGATTGAAGGCAAACTCACATGTACAAGTTGGTCTTGGGTATCATACTCCTTTGTGCAACCCTCCCAGTGGCAGTTGGTCTCATATATGGCCTCAGGCTCCTGTTTGCACTCATCTTTATCAAGCTCCTCACTCAGGTCCAACATCCCTCCACTATGATCCTGCAGACAAGAGACAAAACATTGTCATGAAAAGTCATCAAGTCAAGTCAACTTTATTGTCAAATACGCTCTATGTGCAACATACAGCACAGATGAAATTTCTTTCAACTCAACCACAGTGCAACCACAGGAGAGAGAGGAGCCACTGCGGGCATTGCCATCAACAGAACAGTTAACATAAAATATCAAAATAATACAACACAACACATAAGATACAGACAGTCATGCAATCTGAACCACTTTTCCTGCATACACGTTGTTCGAAGCAGTTACAGATGAAAGAGGAGAGAATCAAAGTGTCCTTTCACAAGTACGTCATTGGCATATGTTGATCAATGCCTTTCATTGCGATCACAAAAACAGATCACCCGCAGCTCATACTTTGCAGCCTGCAGCCACTTTAAACAACAGCTTGTGTGCGGTGCAGCGTTAATGCCATGCGATCAACCGACATCCCCTTTGCGAGTTCCTGTTCGATCGCGAATGATGCAATGGGCACCCCTGCCTTACAAGATATCAGAGTGCCTTAGAAAATTGAAATCATGCGCTATGCCAATTTAGTACCAGCTAATGCGAATGGTAACAGCAGGAGGACTTAAAGTTAACCAATAAATAAGCGCTACACATTAAATGGCAACGCCACTGACCTCCCGTGGATGGACGCACACTGGAAAACACCCCCCCCAAAAGAAAAACTCCTTTGTCGAGTTGTAAAGCTCTGAACTGCGCGCCACTCTTAAAACTGCTTAAGAATTTGCTCGTCAAGCAGGTCACTCTCTCTCTCTCCCCTCTCTTTCAACGAATTTGCACTTATCTTTAGAATGGTCATTTTGGTCTGAAAAAGTCAAAAATCTACTGATCGGCAGAAAATTGTCATAACTGCAACCGATAGAGCAATTTTTAACATTGAGACAAAGAACAACCAAGAGAGCCTTTCACTTTTCGTTGTATTTTTATGATATTTTATACGTTATATTTTATTTTGTATTCATATTATAGGGTATCACTTCTCTTGTAATCCACCAGGTATAGATTTTTTTGTCATTGCACATGTCTGGGATCGCTTTTCCAGATTTGCCAATCTAAAATTGTATCGTCTTAATCAGATCCAAATATAAAGTGTTCCATATTTTATGAGTGTTCTAGAAAAAGTTCTTTTGAATTTCCTCACCAGAGAGGTTGGTGAGATGGGCAGAGGTCCTTCGACTTCCATTTTAACCTTTGTCCTTTTGGAGTTTAATGGGTTGACTGTGCTGCTCACCGCTGAATCTCCACTTGCATTCTGAAGGATAGATATGCCAGACATTGTCACGTCGTCACAGACATTGTTCAATTCCAATCTAGGTGAAGAGGAAGCCATAAGTCAGACCGCGACCAGCTGTGGAGACTAAACAATTTAGACTGGTTTATGATGGCCCAAGCCGCAGGGAAATATGAAAGTAAAAGGAGTTATTACTCTTGTAAGGGAGGGGGAAGGGCCGTTTGTGGGTATTAACAAGGAGGGGGCTTTGATCTGCTCAATGATTCTGAACTTGAAAAAAAAGACAAAGAAACACATGTTTTTTTTTAAAGCGCTTATGGAGTTGAGAAAAAAAAAGACATTTTATTAAAAGTAAACCAGCTTATAAAGTGGTACAGGAGTGAGCAGGCTCTGAATCCCACCCTGAATCCCTGACTAGCATTAGCATGTATACAGATTTCAGTGTTCGTGTGGTTAGTTTTGCTATTGGCAGGAAGACCGAATCTCCCAGTGTTGAAAATGATTTTGGGGCGGCTCCACTTTCAATATACATATGTCGCAAACTGAGTCACTGAGTGGGAAGTTTACACGAGGAGTCTCTTTTGTGTAAACAGTGGACTGATAAGAGGAGACAGAAGGCAGACCGACTGCAAATCAGTCTTTTGCATATTTCTAAGGGGAGGCATCATTCATCCATTCATTTTCTGATTTTCTCATCCTCAGAAGGGTCACAGGGCGTGCTGGAGCCGATCCCAGCTGTCTTCTGGCAGTAAGGGGGGCGGATGTGTGCCCAGCCAATCGCAGGGCACACATAGTTGAACAACCATCCGCGCTCACACTCATACCTCAGGACAATTTAGTGTTCAATCAGACTTTGTTTTTGGAATGTGGGAGGAAACCGGAGTACCCGGAGAAAACCCACGCAGGCACGGGGAGAACGTGCAAACTCCACACAGGAAGGAATCGAACCCTGCACCTCTGAACTTTGAGGATGACAACGCACTAACCAGTCGACCACCGGGCCGCCTGACACATCATCAAAAAAAAAAAGTAAAATATATGACAACAAAAGGTCATTTGGGCTGATAAACATCTCTCAAGGAGGCATGAGAACATATCCATCAATATCATCGGTCAACCATTCCGGTTCATCTGTCAATTCAGTCCCACCTGATTGGTTTCTGAGTTGCCGCTGTTATGGGAGGCGGACATAGGCGGAGTGGTCAGAGAATGCTGGCGGGCAGAGAACGAGGACGGTGGCGGTTGAATGAGAGGGGGAGTGTGGCCAAAGGCATTCAGACTCCTCTGTTGTGACAACAACTGCTGATACGCCACCGGGTTAATGGGATGAGGGAAGCTGAATGAAGGGCTGGGAGAGAAAGAAAAGGAGAGGCCATTATATCACAGGAGAGACGAACAAGTTTTGCTGTCGACACAAAAAAAGTCAGTGCTTCAAAAAATTGACTGCTCTTGCCAGATGAGAATCACCTTCCCCGATCAAGGAGTTCTATTAGAGTTCTCTGTGGAGTATGTGTTGAAGATATCTACATATAATCTACATACCTGATTCCTCCAACAGAGAGGTGTCCATAAGAGCTGCTGGCAGCCGAACTAGAGCGTGAGTTGTTGATGTAGGCAACCAGGGAGTTGGGTGAGGTGCGGATCATGGTCTGCAGGTCAATGCTGGCATCTGATAGTGGAGAGATGGATAGCGCCCTCTTCCTGCTCAGTCGGGGTGTCATCCGAGGACTGGAGAAACGTGAAACTGTACACAAACCAAAAAGCCAAACCTTGCAATACTAGCATCCTTTCCTGCGTGCTTGCTAATTAACCAGAATATGTCATCCAGCAGTCAAACGGGTGAGTGAAAAGTGAGAACATTTCCATGCGCTAATCCTCATCTTCAACTAAATACAGCAGAAGCAAGTGTTTGCCTTGGGGAAAAAAAAACTCCCGTGGAGGTCACGTTCATGCTAGGCTACTACGCTATCTCTTGCATCTCTTACTTGCACAAACA
Source organism: Hippocampus zosterae (assembly GCF_025434085.1). NCBI lineage: Eukaryota > Metazoa > Chordata > Actinopteri > Syngnathiformes > Syngnathidae > Hippocampus > Hippocampus zosterae. The sequence continues at coordinate 20,340,649 of NC_067462.1, read as the reverse complement.
GCTCTCCTGTTTAACATTTGCATCCTCTTATGCATACTGAATCCCTACCAATCTTTCCCAGTAATTACCATGATAACAATCGCTTTCGGACCACTTCACTTGGGCAAGTTAAATGGAGGCAATTCCAACAAATTGATCTCAGAATACCATTAAAGAGAACTAGCCTGACTCAGACAGATTGGGCACATAGACAGCTGCTGGATTTAGTCGTTATCGGGTTGTTGTTGTTGTTTTAGGTGTTTTAAAAAAAACTCTTTTGTTTTCAATAAAGAGCGGAAGGAAATAATGGGACGACTTTCTCTTGACCTTGAATCAAATGCTATTTATTTCCAGGACACACTAATTGTCCCTCACTCTTGCTGATTTATTTCTTTATATGATTGAGCCATGACAACACACACGCCAAAACACACACTTAGTCAGAGAATAATCCCTTGTTTGGATCGACAACTGCTGAATTATAATGTGAGAGGATAGATGGCAGGACTTCTTGTTTGAGCGCATGTGTAATTAGGTCTTGGAGCAGACATTATCAGAGGCGAGAGAGGCAGGAAGCTCTTAATGGCCATATCACACCTCACCTAAGTACATGCAGCAACCTGACACACAGTTTCGACAGCTCAACTCCCGTCAATGCACAGCAATGACAGAGTTGTCGGTCGCTCTCACAACACTCACAGCCAAATGAATCCTGGCACCATAATTACCGTGCCAGATCCATAGCCATAAACGAGGTTCTTACTCCCTAAACTATTACGTTTGGAGGTAGTTGTTGTAAAGTACAGACATATGCACTTAGTTAAAAGGCCCATGGAAGGCAACAGCAGTCTCGGGGATAATAGCGGAAAAAAAAAAGATGTGGCAAAAAGTAAAAGTCACAATACCCCCACATAGTGTGTACCACTTTGCTATCGTAAAAAAATGGCAACTTTCTCTAATTTCTAAAGGACATGTAGAATCAGGCAGGCTCCATTTAATTAGGAATCATGGGTGTGGAGCTCTTTCTTACAAGCAATGCTTCAAATGGGTTAAACATGCGGATGTGATTATTTGTATTATTATGATCATTTTTTTTGCGACGCCGAGCAGTGTCACATTGCCAAGAGTTTTAATGTCTGATATGCGTATGCATAATCCCTTATATAAAACAGGAAACGGGCTTCGCAGTCTGGCAGTCTGGTAGTCTGGTAGTCTGGTAGTCTGGTAACCTGGCGCCTGCCTTGCCCATCTGAGCGGTTTTCCCAAATCAAAGCCCCCCCCGTCAAACCACCTCTTCAAGCAATACACCAACTCTCAAGAAGTTGTCATGTGCTTTCTTTCAACCTTCACAAATGAATAGGCGAGTTTGGAAGCTTGGGGTTGTGCCAAAGGATGTCATTGGTCATGCAGCTTGAAATAAATTGTCACTCCTTGGCAATAAGTGTTTCATAGGTGGCACCTATAAATGAATGGGTTAGCGGGTTCCGGCAGGGAGGGAGAAAACAGATGTGCAGGTAATGGTTGCTCGGAAATGTGCATTTGGATTGAATATCACAATGTGTGTGTGTGTGTCCTCATTTGTAACTTTGCCCTGTGGCAATACAATGACAGCCGGTTCTGATTGTGGAACCCGTATTTATATTGAGTCATAATTACAGGCACACACCCACACACTGATGTAAGCACAGCAAAATAATGTCACAAAGCCTGGTAGGAAGGAGTGTACATACACGAGAGTGTGCTTTGGACCTGTTCTAGAGTTGTTGTTTCATGTCCCCTAATGTTTCTCTTCTTCATTCTAATCGCATGGATGCTACAAAATTCTGCACACAACCACTACCGGTATAGTTTTCGACAGTAACAATCTTTCTTGGGGAAAAAAAACGACTGAACAAACCATGAAACTTGTTTTGCGGAAGAAATGTGGGCTCAGTGACTCATTTAACGATCAAGATGTTGCTGACAGTTTACAGCAGAGCTGCGAAGAGATGTCTATTTGGCCTGAAACAGTGAATAGTCGTTGGCTTGTCCCCCTTGACCTTGACATAGGTAAATAAAACCACATCTTACTCCCCCTCTGAGATGAACAGGACCTACTCTACATGAGACCGACAGCCCTGCTAGACTTCTTGAATTGATGCCAGCAGGACTCATGGCCTCCACATCTCCAGCCAGCCACCTCCATGGGCTGCCAGAGAGGGGAAATGTATATTTTCCCTGGTAAATTTGACAAATACCAACACTGTGATTTTATATGAGCAAAGGAACTTGCATTGAGTCCTTCATGAGCCCCCAGTGTCCAAGCCAAACGCTGCTGTTGTGATTAACAGTGTGTTTATGCACATACTCACACCCATGTGCTCATGAACCAACATATAGTTAAGTGTTTGTGTGTATAGCCGAAAGTCAAAGCCCCGCCTCCCAATCGCCTCACCACCACATCAGTACACACAACTATCTCTCTCTCCCTGACTGCTGCATTGACAGTGAAATCCCTCATTCCGCAGGCTGGCAGACATTTACTTTGGCTGCTGCTTTTGTTATGGGAACCTCAACACCTTCCTAAAAGCCAACCTGATATTTTTCTGCCCACCCACCCTTGACAGCCTCTATGGCAAACTTCATTCTGAATGCCTCCCACTGTAACATCTGGAAATGTAATTTCATTTACCTTCGCACGGTTGGTCAAGTATCAGTGCATATTAATCGTTATACATTAATCAATGCCGTCATCCAGTGCTGTTTTAGGTACAGTGCGGTGTACTGTTAAGGCATAGCCAGTACTGTATACATCGTATGTAAAGCTTATCCGGCTGTATTAATTTCAAGTACTGTCTTTTCCGCACAATAAGGCGCACCTAGAAGCATTCCATTTTTGAAAAAGACGACAGTGCACCCGACAATCTGATGCGCCTAAGATAAAGAAACTGTAACTCTCTTTAGATTCTGCATTGATTTGTTTCCCTGTTAGTGGTCCTCCGTCATCTAGTGGTGATTATTAGCAGGAACCAATTATAACCTAAAAGGGTTCTTCTGCCTGACACTAATTGACATGTGCATTCGCCATGACACACTCAAACAGACAACTACTTTGTGAGCTCTGTGCAGCCATTATGAAACAAAGATACGACCAAAAGTATAGTTAAGATGTGACTAAATGTAGGAAGACGGAGACAAGCAAGACTTCTAAGGATTTCGAGCCCGTTGTGGATGTGAGCCCACGAGGTGTGTGTGCGCGCCATTTTGTTGAATCAGTTGTCTTCATAATTTCTGTCTTTCATTTATTGTTTTGTAATGCTTATATTTATATGTTTCATATCCGTGTTTGTGACCAGTTCTCGTGGCTTTGCTGGTTGTGAAGGCTCTTAATAATAAAGCTGTATTGTATTGTATCCCTTGAGTTTAGCACCATCTAATTGATGCATAGTGCAACCGCAGCCACTATCGTAGTGAAGGTGCGCTTTATAATCCGAAGCGCCTTATAGTGCAGAAAATATGGCAATGCTCCCTCCACACTTGAAACTTTAAAATCAGTGATTGGTGATACAGCATACATTTAGTATACTTACAGTACATCTTTCCATCCATCCATACATAAATAAATAGCATTTTCAAATTATCTGCCTTTATTGCCGACCTCTCAACTCTATCCTTGCGGCATCCTCGTGATGATCTTTGTCTTAAAAATAGAGCATTCTGGAAAAGAGTTCAATCAAAGGTCTAGAAAATGTACTTTCGCTTGGGTAAAACCACCGGTGTGAGTAGGTGTCTGATGAGCCATACTGGGGTCACTGAGGCCTCCTAAATTTTGCGGTGGGTCTACTGAGTATTATATACACGTAAAGTATTTACTTTTTTTTTTTGCTATGGTTTTATCTGTGTTGCCATCCAAAGCAAACACCAAGAAATGAAGCACATATTTACCACCTCAGCCTCTACTCGTCTTCTCATCCCCTGGCTGTAAATAAGGTCTTTGATTCAGGCTAAGGCTGCCAGGGCAGACCATTAGGTGGCTGCCTGGGTCTATATGGGCGCTGTGTACTCTCAAGGCCGCAATACAAGCACCTCCATGCAGGTCCCATGCCAAATCTTGACCACATGATCACCACTAGTATATGATGGAACACAAACTAATAGTCGCCACGATGGTGAATGTCAATGTGGGCACAGCATTGGAACATGTAGTCGGGGTTGAGGGGTATTTGATCACTGCATTTGTGTCTTGTAGTGACTTTCAAAATGTCAGAGGTGGGCAACGGGGGACAACATTTTTTATGGATTGGTTCCACCCTGTGCTGTTGACCATCAATAGCTGAAAAAAACGCCAGCTTTCATGAGCAGAAGGTTCAAAAGGAAAAATAGGGATGATGGGGACCTTTAATCTTCAGATTGATATTGTCTGATATTGTTTAGGATAACAGTGCAAATACACATTAAACATTATTTCATCGAGACACATTACGGGCAGATGTAACCAGGCATGTTTTCGTTTACTACAAGAAACTCAGCCAATTAGGAAACCAAAATAGTACCATAGACAGAAAGGGAAGACCGAGCGGGTCTTCTTTTACTTTCCTGTTTTTGTAATGTAAATCATTCTTGAAACAACTTGATACATTGATCTATGAAAGAAGGAATATATAAATCTTGAATATATTGAAGTTAAAGTTTCAGAATGTGTATTATTTATAGTGGTGTGAAGTTTGTAACCTCACACGCACGCAGGCACAAATACTGGCAACTCAGTATGGATGCTGTATAACAGCAATAAAACCTATTTCAATAGCTGCTATTACGGATTTTATAATTTAACATTTTTAAATGTTGTACTTTCAACAGCCAAAGTTGCTCTCCAAACAAGATTAGACACCAAATAACTGTATAAAAACTGCAGCAAAATAAAAACACCTATTGACTCATTAACCCCACCTGAAAGTGAGTGCAGTTGTTCTTACCATCCACTGGACTGATGTAATCCGGTAGATGAGCAGCCGCTGCTGCTGCCGCTGCCGCTGCACCGCTCTGCATCAAAAGGTCACCATATGGGTTTCGCTGACTAGCACTGGCCATCAGATGGTAGAATTCTGTGGGGTTGGCCCCTGGCGGTGGTGGAGGGAGCGTGAATAGGGCCCGGTCTTTTAGGTGTTCATGGGTAACTACAGAAAGAATGGGAAACAAAAATTCAAGGTCAGGGCAGAAACCTTAATGTTCAACCTCTGAAAAAAGCATACAAAGAAGAAATTATTTTTTTGTCATAGTATTTTTTTTGTCATAGTATATAGCATTGCATCACAAAAGAACTTTATCGCGTTCATGCAGGTAAGGGAGACATGTCACAGTGATGGGCCAGCACCTTCACAGGTAATCAAGAAGCAGACTAGAAACTCTCCATTTACCAGTTCACTGTTCACAAGTTCCATTTTTTTCAAAGTTTGGTGTTATTTTGGTGTTGTTGAGTAAATCAAAACAAGTATGTCTCCCCACTTTCCCTGTTCTCAGTCTCCCCACCTCAACCCCACCGGCTTGAGGTCTGTTTGAGGTTTCTTCCTTTTCCATGACACTGTCCCCAAATGCTTGCCAGGTGGTTTCCTAAAATAAATACAGTGTAATGAAAATGTATGTGCCTTCTTCTCAAGATCGTTTTTTGCATAGTTATGCTACTTTAATGTTTATAATCATTTATCAAATGTAAATATCAAACAAAGACAACCCAAGTAAACGTCCATCCATCCATCCATGATCCTCACAAGGGTCGCGGGGGGTGCTGGAGCCTGTCCCAGCTGACTTCGGGCACTGGGCGGGGGACACCCTGAATCGGTTGCCAGCCAATCGCAGGGCACACAGAGACGAACAACCATCCACGCTTACATTCACACCTAGGGACAATTTAGAGCGTTCAATCAGCCTGCCATGCATGTTTTTTGGAATGTGGGAGGAAACCGGAGTACCCAGAGGAACCCCACGCAGGCCCGGGGAGAACATGCAAACTCCACACAGGGAGGCCGGAGGCGGAATTGAACCCGGTACCTCGGCACTGTGAAGTCGACGTGCTAACCACTGGACTACCGGGCCACCCCAAGTAAATGTTTCACTACCTTGCCTCAACAGGACTTGGATGACTTGCTCGGATTGTTGGAACCATGAATTCTGCTTTTTACCACAAAATGCTGAGGGACAATGTTCAGCCATCAGTTCATGCCCTCGTGCTGAAGCATGGTTGGGTTCTGCATCACAGCAACGTGATTTGATGTCTGCCTTCCCTTTTCTCCAATTTCTTGTCACACCCCATTGGTGATATGTTTGTGGACAGTGACATGGGCTTTGATGGATTAATATGCATGATGGTAGAATGTCAATGGTTTGGGGTTAGGATGACCACACAGCTGAAACTGGGTATGCAAAGCCTGATTCCTCTCGCTCTTGCTCTATTATACAAAATACATTGACATTGCATAACATTCCATGCAGATGAAGTAAAAATCTTGATCAATCAGCACCTACAACAGTTTTGTGCATCACACCGGTTGTCTATGCCTCAACAGTCATCATCCAGTTACACAGTGTGACTTTTGGCTTTGGATTGTCTGTGTCTGACCTTATCAACACACACAGCAAGAGTACTTCAATGTTGTATCGTTGCAAAATTGATAATGAGAAAAAAAAACCTTATTTTTTTCCTTCAACCTGTTTGTACATTGACCACAAGCCCAACAGCAGTATTAGCCCATAATCAGTGAATTACAATAAACATATATCTGTGGTTTCCTTGGCTCCCCAAAAATAATAAACATTGAAGTGGGAACGTTTTCTTGGATAGCAAAGCAGAAACAAGATACAGAAATGACTGGAAAATAGCTATTTGATTTAGGTAAAAATTGCTTTTTTATGATGTTTGTGGTAATGAGTATTTGCTGCGGTCATTCATGTTAGCTTGGACTCTGTATATAGTATATTGTTCTCAGAAAACGTGGAATTCATTAAGTTTAGGTTTCAGAGTGACAATGTGAAACTTGGGTGTTGGAGGTGATTAAAATAAATGAATGCAAAATTCATTTAGCTATTTTTCTATTTTCTTTCATTCTAAGCTGCAGGTGTTTGGTGCGTCTCACCTTCGGCAGGGCTCAATCCTCGTGCTGCAGAGATCATGGAGAGCGTGGGGCTTCCATGAACCGAGCGTAGGTACTGCTCCACGTGGGGGCTGACGTAGGGATGTGGAGGGCTGAATGGAGACTCACCATGCCCGGCCGGTGCATGAGGTGATAGACGAATCAAGGAGATGTCTGAGATGACTGGACTGCCAGTTAGTCCTGTCCCACTGTGGTCAGAGGAAACACACAGGCTATCTGAGACAGCATCTTCACTGCTTTTTCTGAGCTCGCTGTCAATGGCAGACCATGCATTTCGAACCTGCGTCTTCTTCTACACTACTTCATCCACTTATACAGCTGACCCCCGGCATACAGTATTTCCGGATTTTGTTCTCAATATTGTTTTGTCAGTATTTTTTATTTAAATATATAATTTTATTTTTATTTTTTGGGGTGGGGGAAACCCTGCTTTTCATGGCAAACTAAAGAATATTTTGGATTAAAAAAAGTGCCATCGTTGTCGTCGCTATTATTTTTAGTGCAATTGAATAATCTATTATCTATAAATTAGCGGGGGTCCATTGTACACCAAAATCATACTACAGTTATAGAAAGCATCAATAAGACACCAAAAACAAAACAAAACAACAGCACACAATTGTGGCACATTCAATAACTGTAGTACTAAGATTCAATGACAAACACACAATGTTTAAAATAAACAAATAAATAAATAAACAAACTAAATAACGAATAGCGGCCTGGTAGTTCAGTAGTGAGCACGTCGACTTCACAGTGCAGAGGTACCCGGTTCAATTCCAGCTCCGGCCTGCCTGTGTGGAGTTTGCATGTTCTCCCCGGGTTTCCTCCCACATTCCAAAAACATGCATGGCAGGATGATTGAACACTCTAAATTGTCCCTAGGTATGATTGTTTGTCTCTGTGTGCCCTGCGATTGGCTGGCAACCGATTCAGGGTGTCCCCCGCCTAATGCCCGAAGACAGCTGGGAAAGGCTCCAGCACCCCCGCGAAGCGGTTCGGAAAATGAATGAATGAATAAATAACAAATTAAGAAAAAAGGCAATTACACCACATTCACCAGAGTTACTGATTATTAAATGCATTAACTTGTGGACATCGCTGCAGACGTGTTTTGTGAGTCAGATAGTTGTATTCTAAGTTTGTAGCCGACGTGTGCACAATTTGAGCATGACGTCTCTGATCCACTGGTTAAAGGACACTTTGATTCTCTCCTCTTTCATCTCAAACTGCTTCAAACAACAAAGCGTGTGACGGAAAAGTGGTTAGGACTGCACGACTGTCCGTGTTTTATGTGATGTGCTGTGTTTATTATTTTACTTTATGTTAACTGTTTTGTTAAGCGCTTTGTTACAGCTGCCGCTGTTGTGAAAGCGCTATATAAATCAGCATGCATTGCATAACCAACCAATCAGAGAAAATTATGACGTTTGCCAGGTAGCTGGCGTAGAGTGACAAATTTGACATCTGTTTGGGATAACAAAATGTCCCATGGCTAACATGCAATAGTTCAGGTTATGACGGCCTGCACTACTGAATTCGAAGGCACAAACAAAAACTCCAACACCAATACATGTACTTGAAAAAGTACAGCCAAGAGAAAATGGAACAAATATGAGCATTTCAATTGTAAATATAGATCAGTGCTTCTGATAGTGTTTATGGCAGCAGAGAAGTCTTTGCTGGCCCAGTTGGCTCACTACTGCTCATTGTCCTGTGTGTGATCGACCACAGTGGGATGAGGGATTAAAAGGCATCTAATGTCGCGTCAGAGGAGGAACGCTGCCAGTTACAACCACAGTGTGAGGTTTAACTACAGAGTCAATGTCCATGCGGAAACCAATTGTTGCTGCCGAAGTGATATCGCCACACACCAAATTATGTTGATGAATATACCGGCATAGGCTCTCTAAATGTTCACTTTGGCCAAGGAAATGTCCGCTTTGGTTCTGTCTGAAATGGAATGAAGAATAAGTCCCATTCAGCCATGTCTCGATTGCACAAATTTACTGGCGGCACAGAGTGAAAGTGGCTGACAAGAAAATTACAATTTCAGATAAACTGCTGACAAACGGAGACAATGTGTTTAGATGCAGAGGTGAAAAGATGTACTGTACTGAGCTCAGACTGATTTCTGGTACAATGACAGATATATGACTCAAATATTTCCAGTCTGTGTCTGCTTCCATGCGATCCTTTCAACAAATGCTTAAGCTAATACACAGTAATCCTTTTTTGTTCAACTTCTCTTATTAGGCAGTGAAGGTGCAGACAAGTCAAGACAAAAGCCTTTCCTCTGTGTGTCAGGAAGTCTTGTGTGGTTTGGCAAAACACACCAGGCTTTACAATGTGAATGATACAATTCTTCTGAAGTTCCCTTTGACGAACTTCAGCAGAACAGGTGGAATTCTCAGATAGCCCTCCAGTCTCAGTGAACTATACATTGAAGTAATCATGTTTATTGGGTCAGCAGAAGCTCTTTTTATGAAAGAATATGCAAGAGTGATTTAATACTGCTTCTGCCGAGGGGTAAAACTTGCAAGTTACAGTAAGTGCCTGGCCGCTGGCAGTGGCTCCAGCACTCGTGTCGACATCGTGTTCTTGAGCACTGATAAGCAGCCTGTTGCTCGCCTGCATGTGGTAACAACACCTGGTATTGCTAAAAGGCTCTCATTGAGATGAATTATGGAGATCAGCATATTATACCCAAAATGAACTTGATGTTGTAAAGCAAATATAGTATATCAATGTCAGAGACTTGCAAATAAACCAGTTTAAATTAAGAGTGAACATCCAGTTTGAACAGCACTTTGTTCAGAAATGTGTAAATGTTTGTGTGTGTGTGTGTGTGTGTATAAATATATATATTAGAGCTGTCAGTTTAGCGCGTTTTTATTGGCATTAATTTAAATGAATTTTAACGGGATTCAATTTTTTATCGCGAGATTAACGCGGCACACGTCACGGCAGATGTTACGTTGCTCTATAAATAAACCAGAAACAAAACAAACAAGCGCGCTGCACAGGTCCACGCACGTTTGTTTTGCCAGCCACGGCAGCGCGAGACAACGAAAACGGATATTTAAAGAGTTTATGAATGGAAAGTTTACTTTTAAAAAGTTGCCAGATTGTTCCACTGACAAGACCAAAGTTACCTGGATGTTTTGCAGTCGTAAACTGAGTTATCATCATAGCACGTTGAGTCTGAAATACCACTTAATGGCCAAGCACACAGCTGACGTGAGTACTCCACCCCCTCGTCTAAGACAGACAGCTATGGATCATTTCAAAGCGAAGAAAATGGATAACACAGCGAAGAAAAAATGTGCTGAAGCCATTAATGCCAAAAAAATGTGCTGAAGCTAAATGTATGATGACTGCATGCGAGCCTGTCAACATTGTCCACAGCTCGACTCAAGCTGAAATCATTCGCATTGCATCTAACGCAGAGGTGGGCGCAAACTACGGCCCGCGTGCCGAATCCGGCCCGTTGGTCTTTTTAATCCGGCCCGCCGAAGGTTGGTCCACAATTAAGGTTCGAAGTGAATGATTGCATTCATTTCAATTGGACTTGTAATGACAGGCATTTCACCACCAGGTGGCGCCTTGACTTGAAGTTGCAGAATACGGGGGTGGGAGGGTGGGGTTGGGGGGGAGATCTTTTCGACCACCTAGTACAGGGACGTGCGGTCAGGGGAGGCAGGTGAGGCAGTGCCGCACCTCTGAACGCGCATTGCATTGCGCAATCATCACAAACTGGGTTGATACATGCAACTGGCACGTCCTGCTTGCCGTACATCTGCACATCAGCAATATAACATTTGCAGATACATTTATTTGATCTGCTTTTCTTAAGTCTGGCTAATGTTTTTAAACCATTAAAGTTTAATTTTTTTTGTGACATATTTAGATTTGCTGATGGGAAATAAAACCGCAGTGAAAAGGCATAGGTTGCGGCAGATCGCTCTCTGCCGCAATTAAGAGGGCGTACGTGAGCAAACTGGTACGTTGCGCTGTTCTTCTGCGCAGAGGTGCCAGGCGAGTCAAGTGCGATCCTTTTTAAAATTTGCTACGTCGGACAGCCAAAATGGAAGAAAAGGATTATATATCGAAGCTTAAAAACTTCTCAAAACTGGACTTTCAGTCAAAAGTGGACGTGATTAACACAGGTAGACCAACGCCGGAGTGAAAAGGTTTGCTTCAAACTACGGGACAGCCCGGACAACTTTTCAAAAGGAGTGGTAAAGCCGAAAAGAACGGTGATGTGGCTGTCCTTCGAAAACCCGTCTTTACTGTTTTCCCTGCCTTTTGTTCTCAATTTGTCTGGATATTGTGATATAAAAAGCCCAAGGATCGATTTGGCATTGAACGAACAGCGGAGGTTCAACGTTAGCATCCGCAATGCCAAGGTAAGGGAAAACCGAGAGATTGTGAAAGACCTCATTCATGCAACCTGCTTTTTCGCTAAACGGGAGTTGGCATTTCGTGGTCACGACGAGAGGGCAAGCTCTTCTAATCGTGGCGATTATGTAGAACTATCACATGCTTTTGATGAGAAAGACGAGAGGATAGCTAGACATTTGGACTCATCCAGTGTGCTTTCTGGCTTGTCCAATAGAATACAGAACGATATAATTGAAGCTTTCGGTGATTTGATAATAAATGATCTAAAAAGGGAGATCAATGCTGCCCCATTTGTTTCCATAGAGTTGGACGAGACTACGGATATTACAAACAAAGCACAGATCTGTTATTTTGCGCTATGTTGCCAAAAGTGAAGTGGACTGTGGTGATGGAAGCATTTTTAGGGTTTGATGATGTAAGTGATGATAGGCGAGCCCCTGCTGTAGCTGCTTATGTCTTGGAAGTGTTGGAGAAAACAGCTGTGTTAAAAAAAACTAGTAGCGCAAACCTATGATCCCGATCGCTGGGACAATGATACTCAAATGATGGTCACTGGATATGATCGATGGCTGTCGGAAGCATCGACATGCTTTTTAATGATGGCATATGAGGGCATTTTCAGTGAAACTGATGCACTTTTTAGAGTGCTGCAAAACAAAGTCATGGAAATTGGATATTGTTGTGCGCGAACCCACGACACCATCGGAGTTGTTGAACGCATGAGACGGGACTTTAACACACTGTATTAGTGATTTGAGCAGAAATGCAGCACACTTGGCCGAAACAACAGTGGAAGAAATCAGTCGGTCAGAGACGAGAGAAAACAAATGTTCGACAAGATTATGGTCAACATCAGTGTTCAGATGAAAGCTAGGTTTGATCATTTTGTGAGCTCGCTTTCCTCGGTTTGGTCGACTGTACAAAATTTAATGAGATGTCACAACATTTTGATGACACCAAACTGCAGAGCCTGTCAAAATCTTATAACAAAATAAATTAGTCTAAGAAAAATACAATAGAATATTATATTTTTACCCATGGGGTCAAATTTTGGATATGAAATAACCAGTAGCCAATTGAATAAGCTATTGTTTTTGGTTGATACATTTGTAAATCTGACACTAAAGGAGTCGGTGCCTCACCAACCATGAACCTCACCGCACGCCACTGACCTAGTACCTCTGTATCGCTTTACTTCTACTGGTCTGATCACAACCCATCTGCAGCAATGCACATAGGTCATCAACAACACTGTTGTCATTTTTAAAAAAGTATATTAATACAGTACTTTGATGCTTTTGTTCTGTTGTTGTTTGATATGGACTGTCAACAAATGCAGTTTTTTTTAATGTACCATAGCTCGTGCTGAGCTGGCCCTTTTATCAAATTTTAAAAGTCAATGCGGCCCCCGAGCCAAAAAGTTTGCCCACCCCTGATCTAACGACTCCACTACGGATTGCCAGCGAGAGCCTCCATCACAAGCTATGAACGGAAATTGTACGTAGCGGAGAAGAATACATTACACCAAGCGGGAGAAGACACTGTTTCGGGAGAGAAATAAGAGACTAGGTTGATGAGCCTCTGGTGAATAAAGAGCAGGCATTCTGTTCAGTTCGATGTATGCCACTGATTCGATTGTTACTTGTTTGGAACTATTTTGTGTGGAAGGATACCGTGTTCCATGTACATATAAATAAAGCGGGTGGAGATGTGTTTGTCTGACAGCGACGGTGCCCTGAGGCACATCGAGAGTTCCGCGGTGCAGTGGTAGCGAACACACTGAAAATAAAACGTCTGCAGTGTTGTGTTGTACCTCGAAACAAGTGTAGTCATCCGAAATGATGTCTACACAAAACCACAGAGAAACCTCCGCGCAAGAAGGACCAACAGAATCAACATAGCCTGACTGCTGTGTTCAAAGCAAACTTGAGAAAAACGAAGTATGCAACCATGGCTTCAGTCCACACATTGGCTGAGTACAAGTTTACCTTAGATGTGCACTTTATAATGTTATATTGCTCTATTTTGTTTTCATAAAAAGAGCTGGTAAAGGAGCTGTTGTGTGGCAAAATATTTTTTTCACTGTTGTTGATAGACAATAATATTGTGCTGTATACCACTGATGTTAAACTCAAGGCTCGGGAGCCAGATGTGGCCTGGCACATCATTTTACGTGGCCCGTGAAAGCATATCATGCGTGCCAACTTTCATGATCCTTGCTCAAAACTGTCCCGAAATGTCAAATTGTCACATGTAATAAATAACGCTGAGATTTAGCAAAACCGATGTGACCCTGTTTTTGTTACAATCACTTGAACGATAATTGAACAAACAACAAACAAATAGTTGGCTGATTTCAAAACTAGTCATTCATCAATTTGTTGTGTACAAGTAATCATAAGATGTGATGCCTAAACATTTATTTGGTTTCACTCGTAACGGCCTTCCAAAGGAAGCCCTAGCTCCAAAGTGGCCCAAAAGTTAGTTTGACACCGATTATTTATAAATATATATACCGGTATATAGATATATATACATATACACACACACACACACAAAGAGAGAGAGAGAGAGAGAGAGAGATGAGCATTACAATACAATACAATACAATACATGCTGATTTATATAGCGCTTTCACAACAGCCGCAGCTGTAACAAAGCGCTTAACAAAACAGTTAACATAAAGTAAAATAATAAACACATTGACGTAAAGGAATGCTGGTGGCGCAGCTTGCACTGTACATATGGACTGTGATGGTGAAAGGTGGGCCAAGCAAGTAGCCCCTTTATCTATGTCCATCCCTCCACTCATCAGCTGCCCTCCTTAGTTTGTCATCGACCCATGTATGTACAGACGCAAACCCACAGCCAGCAATGCCCTCCCAACTTCAGGCCGGGCCAACCAACCTCCAGCTTTGGCTCTTGCTCTTTCCAGTAAGCGTCTGCAGACTGCTGGCCTTGTCTAAGAGCCAACTTTCTGCCACTCTTCCCCTAGAAACAACCATAAAGAGCCTTCTGTCTTGAATGAGAGGGTAGAAGTGAGAAGATACATTCACCCCATATATAAAAACACACTTCCTTCGCTTCAAATCAAAGCTGCATACAGAAAGTTTGATGCTGCCTCCACAGACGAGAGCTCAGTTGTTCCATTTACGGTCTTGCTAAAGTGGAAATCGCTCTATATTAATGCAATGTTTAAAATACTTTCATTGACTTTCGCACTTGCTTTTATTGTATTTTGAACGAGGTACTCTGTAGCGTTTTAATTATAAACTTTTTTTTAATGAACAATACCGTTCAATAACAAGGACAACAGTGTTAGGCAACTTACTTACAATATGTAATATATTTCATATTGCTAGTTTCTTGCATTTGAGAGTAATCACTTGCTTTATAATATTATCTGTTTCAATGAATAACTTACTCATTACTTTTAAGTACCTTTTCAGTTCTCAATAATTGTAAAGTCTCATGAGGTATGTACTGCATCTGCAAATTCTTTTCATTTTCGGCTGCCCCTACAGTGTTTATTCAAGATTTCCTTCTGCGTCACAGCTCGAATTGTAACGCTTTACTAAACTCAGGCACAAATAAAATGACAACTCCTTATTACTTATGTAAAATGTAAGATATTATTGTTACACGTTACTTGAACTCCAACACTGACAGACCAGTAAAGGGCCCATTGATATTGAGCCCAAGAAGCAGCAATGTTGTACAGATTGGCATTCCTGAGAAGGATGTTTCTGCTTCCTGTATGCGAGGTGAGTCACGTGACTCAGTGCACACCTGGGCAACAAACACCTACCACTTTTCTCATCTTTACCATTAAAAAAAACAAAAAACTTGACCTTTCTTTTCACTTTTTGAGACTATAGTTTTTAGAATTTGTATTGTATTTCACTCAGCATTTCCTCACCACGTGCAGGACTGCGAGGTCTCCCGGGGTTGAAATGAACATCCGATGATCAACTGTTGACATTTTTGGGGTGGGGGTGTGGGGTGGGGCAGGGTATTCATCCCAAATATAATAATGAACTTTCCATTCAGTCTTACTTGAATGTGCAAATCTGCACTTCGCAAAAAAATGGAAACCCACTTAAATGAAGAATAATTGTTTTGAGGCCACCCAAAAGCCCAACCCGGTGCGAAATGCGTTAGCAAGGCACAAAAAAGGGAACTCTTGCCTGATTTTTACTTTTTTTTTTTTTTTGCTTTGAAGCTGTGTTTTGTATTTGTTTCTTGGCTGGTAGCTGTCCCACATGTTGATGCACACAAATGCGAGTAAATCACTCAAAAGCTGGTATGAAACCGTGGTAATAAGGTGACATTTACAACTGCCTGTCAGGAGGTTTCAAATAATAGTCTTGTCTGGTAGGAACCATTATTGAAACCTTTCTGACAAGATGTTACTTGAAGTCAGTGGAAATTCCAGAGCCTTCAATCCCAGAGGTTGAATGGGAGGCTGTTTGCGGACGTCAGAGCCCTTGAAGAGCAATAGTCTCCTAATAAGCAGCTGCCATTTATAGAAACACCCACCATACTTCAACACAATGGGTGGTTGCTCGCACAGGAAAATAAAATACATAGTGAGAAATTTAAGAATGCTCATACAACTTGGTCCTCATTTAAACATCTAAATTGTTTGTCTGTCCTGCAATGGATGGAGGTAACATGAGAGAGAGACAGAGTAATCTTGTGTTTGTTAGTGCAGGGCATGCTTTGAAGACAGTAACTGCTATTTGTCTCTGACATCTGTAAAATCCCACTCTCAGTTGTTCCAATTGTTAAAACTGCTGGGAAAAGAAATACATTTGGACATGGCACAGCTTGTTGAGTTCAGGGATAACGAGTAAGAGCATGCCAGTGTTCAGGACGAAGGAGCGATTGCGTCATTTCACCTTGGGAAGAAAATGAATTCATTTCAGCAAATGACTTAAGGAAGGGAAACAGAGTGTAATTTTAAAAAGCTCACATTTTCTTGGATGCTGATGAACTAATTCGAGTTTCTGTATGGCTGTATTATATTAAGTTGGTTACCAGGAAGTGACACTGACTCAATTGATCATCTGTATCACATTTTTGCAGATTATAATCACAAGAACATTCAATGACAAACAAATGTTCCTTCGACACACATCTCCCTGACAAAAAAAGCTTCATTGCGAAATAAGAACCATGTTGGTCCATCTGAAATAGTTTTCCACACGATGTGAAACAACCACAACATCCACAATAATTAGTCTTGTCTCTCAGGGAGAATTCTTTTGACACTAGAAAATGGAATATATTTTTTTATCCACTTATAGCATTTAAGTCGTTTTGACTATTTCACCAGCAAAGTCCTGATAATATATCACCAGAGCATCTCAATTCACTGTTAGTTGGTCCTGCATTATGTTCAATAAACATGCAAGAGCATAAAATGAGACATGCCCTGCTTCCTTTTCAAGTTGACCAAACCAAACCACTGAGGTGGGGAAATGCACCAACCAAAATGTCTCATCAACACACAGTATATAATCCTGTGTGGTGCCACTGGCTTTGACTAAGTGAGAGGGACAACATCTGTTTGTGTACTAGGGTGGGTTAGGCCACAGCCCTTACACACAAAAACCTTAAACATATTTCAGCTTTTCAGTGCTGCATTTTCCTCAGTGACTGCTTACCAAAAGGCATGAATGTCAACTGTAGAATGAACAGGAGATCCTTTTTTTCTTAACCTCCTGCAATACTATTGAGGTTAAGGCAAGAGAGAACTGGAGTTTGGATGATGACCACTTGTCAAACAACGTGGTGGCATGGCGTGGCAACTTTTCTTGGCTTGCGGGTTTGCCTCTAAGATGCCCGAAGAAATGAGCTCGGGCAAATGGTTCGTCATTACCTGAGATGATCTTCCTGAAGTTGCCTGAAGACACACAAGCTTCTAGCAGATATGCATTTTTCAGAAAGTTCTGCACACACAGGTATTGAAGAAGTCACAGCTAGTAGTATTTATAGCTCAGCTTTGTTAGCATATCAAAAATCAAACTTCATGTTTAAAAGCCTTGGTCAGACACTTGTGTGTTTTTCCCTTCTTGGCCAATAAATAAGATTCTGACTCTGAGAATGTCTCTCATACCACAGGAGGTGAAAGCATCCACTGTGCTCCTGGTCCTTATTCCAAGTTTCACCTGTAACTGAATTCTAAAAACTAATATGTCTCGGGCACGTAATCAAAGTAGGTTTGATGCCTTCTGTTACCATATAATTAATTAAATACATTGTATTAGAGCAGCTGTGTACCCTGTGCCAGCCATTTACACGTGGATTGATTTGCATACAGTCAGGTTTAGTTTGACTTTCTGCCACAAAATTGTCGCTCTACCAGGCCCAACTCCAAGACACTACTTCGGCTACACGGCCTGTTCAACTTGGCGAAGACTGGTCTTTCAAATCAGCAAACATGCACAGCGGGTCTTGCACTGATCCAAAAATCAAGAACTGCCAGTATTTGCGCCAAGGCGCACATGCGCTGTCTATGACAATAGTACCCTAAAAGTCAGTGTTTGGATGTTGCGTTTTTTGGAACGTAAAATGGAAACCTGAGGCTGCTGTTGAGCATATCTCGCCTGAGAATGAATGACAAGACCCTTTGGTCATGCCTCCTTCTAATATCCGGTCAATCAGATACTTTTAACACATGGCAACAGCATGACAAAAGGTGTTTGTTCGTTTTAAACTCTACACCGCAAACTCTACCAACTCTACCAATTGGGAGCATTGTACTTAACATAATCTGTAGCAGTACCTCTTACTAACAGGCTATGTGGTGCAGTCATTCAAAGTATTTGCATGGTAATCAAACATTTTCTTACACATAAATAAAGGAATACATAAATAAATAAATACAAATATACCCTTGATGCTGATGTCTTCGCCAAAGACTGTATGTGTAAAACATTCTGTTAATTTCCACTGTCATGCAGATGATCAACGCCTCTAATCAGGGTTCCCACTCTTCCACTTGTTTTTTATTTATGGACCTTTTAAGGACTTTTGAGGGCTAATTTAGCCATTTTTTAAAAGACTTTTTCGCGATTCAGCGGGGGATTCACGGTGTATTTAATGAACAGAAAACCACATATCACTGAGCTGGTGTTCGAATCATTGCTGCCAAAGGAAGGGCATATCTTTATTTTTAGGGTCAATCAGATAACCAGGAAGGCATGTAGCCTGACAGCAAGGTTTGAGGGGAAGGGCGCCAGCTGCAATTTTCTGACTAAACTATGAATTGGAAAGGTGGGGAAAATGACATACACAAATGAAATGAATCCACAGGTTCATTTTTAAGGATTTTTAAAATAGATTTTAGAAGCTTTCCTTGAAAATTAAGAACATCATTTTACAACTTCTTTTTTTTAATGGATTATTATGAACTTTCAGGACCATTGGGAACCCTGTCAATGAAAACTGAGAAAAGTAATCGTGCAATAGATTGGGAAAATAGTTCACAACTGCAGTTTATATGAATACAGTAAGTTGGATAGCAAATCTGGCATCCAGAGAAATGTTGGAATGGTTAGCGCCAAAACATGTTCAGCCGAGCAGCAACCACAGTAACAAAACAGCAGGTACCGCCGTCATCTTGCTTGATGACAACTCGGAACAATTGCCTTGGGCGCTCATTATGTTACATGCCGACATTCAATTTTTTTGATGTCTCATAGGACCTAGAACCCATTAACCTCAAAGGAGCCGACAGCTGCTAAAGTTTTTGACCAAATGTCTTGCACAGACATCCTGCCCTTTTTTGCCAAGATGACACAACATGGTCATATTTGACACTCAGGGGAAGAATAGCTGGACTAAGGTGATAATCGGGTCTTTTCTGTCTGAAAAGCATCACATGGAGCAAAACATAATGAGTAAAGCAAACATGCTTTCTCTTATTTTCCATCTAGAACCGGGGTCCCCAAACTACGGCCCTCGGGCCGGATACGGCCCGTCAGCACATTTAGCCCGGCCCTCTAACCCTCCTGTTGTCCTCGGGTCAAAATGACCCGTCACTGTGTTAAAAACGCCCCAAAAAAACCCTAACTGCAAAACAGCGGTGTCTACAAGCCTAATGGAACCTCCAAAAGGATTATAAGGAAGGAACACAAGAACTTCAAGACACTGCTCATATGTGTCAGAGAGATTCTGCTCTGACAACTGAGCTGAAATTTTATCTGTAAAAAAAAATTAATCTTCCATGGCTTTTGTTCTATGAAGAACCCAGAGAGAGTTATTTAGTTATTATTTATTTCATTAATAGTGTTATTATTTGTTTCCTGACTTTTTTTCTGTAAAGAACCTGGAAAGGGTTATTTGGTTATGTGTGGCTTTTATGGAAAACAATAAAATTTTTAAGCTCCCCTACCATCGTCACACTTTTTCTGTTACAAACTGACACCCATCAGAGAAGGGAAAAGTTATGTGGCCCTCACAGGAAAATGTTTGGGGACCCCTGATCTATAACATCTGAGGGCGTCAGATGACTGAACATCTACTGTGTTGTCATCATATGTAACATCATTAAATAAATTATCCATTCAATTTAGGTTACCGTGTCGAACTCAAGGCCCGGGGGCCATTCTGGCCCGTCACCTCATTTTATGTGGCCCGCTGAAGAATAATCATGTGCGTCAACTTGCATGATCATTGCTAAAATCGATTGATCGACTGAAATGTCAAATGGCCATGTGTGATGAATAAATAATAATTAATAGTAATAATGAAGGGTTTTTGTACCATAAAACGTGTGCAACCTGATATAAACGTGTGCAACCCAACTACAATATAAAATGATTACATTTACTGAAAAAGATCATTTGTTGAACTTTATGACTCTTTTTTTCAATATAGCTTGGCCAGCTTTGGTCAAATTCCAACAGAGTTGGACAATCCCTTGCCCATGTTTTCGCCAGCATCTCATGTGTCAACACGATATCTGTGGGGAAGGTAAGTCTTGACAGTAAACTTTCACAACCCGCTCCCACTATCCCCTTTCGTACATCTCTACTTCTGGAGAGAACACCCATTCCGAATCTGTGGCTTTCACACAGAACAGTGAGTCTGGATAAATATAGTTTAAAGGAGTTTTTTATGGGCAGCATGAAAGGAACTGAAGAAAACTCACCCATGCATGGTGTGCAGGGGGTGCGGTTCGTAATGGTACCGCCCCTCGTGGTGTCGCATGTCGACTGGGATGGGAGTGTGAAACGTAGGGAAGATATGGTGGACACCTGTAAATGAACACAGCATGGAAAACCCTTTTAAAAAATGAACGCAAGAATAAAAGCAACGATATAACATCAAACAAGACCTGAGACAGGAGTTCCTGGGAACTGCCCGCACCACAGCATGAAATGAAACGACCATTTTACAGTTCCTGTAACCCATAAGTAAATAATACCTTCAAGACTGCTGCTGCCTAATGCCTGAAGAGCTACAGTTAATTAATAGCTTTTTGGATCCAATAATACCAACACAGATTTTACACAACAATGAAAGTGTTTTTATGTGGGAGACAAAGAATGCACGAACACCATTTCCTGCCATAAAATGGTCTGTAGGCTTATGAGAAGCCTTATTAGAACAACACACAGCTGATCTTCATTAATCACTGTCATTACAGCTGCAGTGAAGGGTGTTCTATTGTTTAGAGTTCAGTTGTGGGAGCGCTCTTGTAAAAACATTTTTTAAATGTTAGCATCATTGAGGAAAAACACAAAGAGTTATCATTCATTCATCCTCCGAAGCGCTTCATCCTCACTCGGGTCGCGGGGGTGCTGGCTATCCCAGCTGTCTTCGGGCAGTAGGCGGGGGGCACCCCGAATTGGTAGCCAGCCAATCGCAGGGCACACAGAGACTAACAACCATGCACGCCCTCACTCACACCTAGGGACAATTTTGAGTGATCAATCAGCCTGCCATGCATGTTTTTGGAATGTAGGAGGAAACCGCAGTACCCGGAGATAACCCACGCAGGCCAGGGGAGAACATGCAAACACCAAACAGGGAGGCCGGAGCTGGAATTGAACCCGGTACCTCTGCACTGTGAAGTCGACGGATTACCAAGAGTTATCATGTTTTTCTTAATTCACATATTTGCCATGGTCCATGAGGAATACCGCAGGTATGTATGTAACGTCAACCAGTATGTTTACACGCACTCCAGAGTGGGCCCTCACCGACATTCTTCACTCACACAACATTCAATGAACAAAAATAGCAGACATACTGTAAATACTCTGCTCAAATGTAGTGAACCCTTGTCAACAGAGGGTGGAGGCTCAGAACACGTTTTTTGCACAGCTGCAAATATTAATCTAAATAAGGAGCAAAAAATAATGCTTCTGACAGAAATTGATTCGTAATAAATAAAATAACTTTAATGAAGTGTACACTCAGTCACCCAAGCACTTTTAATTCCAGTCTTTCACAATGACATTACGTTAGCTTAGCTATTAGCATGGATTCTCCGGCTTTCCCTCTGCTAATTACTCCTCCTGATACCTTGCTGTGAAGGATACTTGCAAGAAGTTGAGCATATCATGGAAACTGTGACTGCTGAGTACACAGCGAAAGAGCAACATGTTTATCCCGTTGTTTTAAACTCGCTATGGATTTAATCTTGCACCGTCGTGTTGTCTTTTACGATGACTACGTATTGTGATTCACTTCCCTGTACTCTTGTTCAATCTGCCAGACCGGTCTGGCATATGACTGATAAATGCAAGATTCTGCCCATCAAAAATTAAGCTACATGTGACGTATGAATTACAGAGAGTTTACTGCAGATGACAAATGATGATAACACGATAGCAGAAAAATATATGCCATTATATCACCTTGCTCTACTCTAGACAGGTATGTGTGTTAGTTGGGGAACAAATGCAAATGAAAAACAAGGTGTGTAATTTTACCTAAACCAGGGGTGTCAAACTCAGTTAGGAGTAACGCTTTATTCAACTACTGTTTTAAGTAACTGTAATGAGGGGTTTGGTAACAAGAAAATTCTTACAATATGTCACTGATTTATTACATATGAAAATTTGAAATTTCGGTACACATTTGGGTACGTATCATGGAAGTTGTCATCTTTGATTTGCATGTGCGGGCCATTTAAAACGATGTGGTGGGCCACATCCGGCCCAAGGGCCTCAAGTTTGTCACCTGTGATCTAAACTTTATAAATTGTTACTCCATATTAAGAATATCGAGTAGGTAAGTACCAAAACAATGCATGTTTTTCTAATGTATGCATGCACTGTGATTTTATATATATTTTATTTTTATATAGATTGTATTTTCCGCACTAAAAGGCGCACCTTAGAGTCTTTCATTTTCTTAAAAGCTCACAGCGCGCCTTAAAATCTGGTGCGCCTTGTGTATGGTCATTACGGTAATATGTCAACCTCAAAATGGCTCCTTGCTGGAGACATGCAATAGAACACGGAAATAGAAACAGCGGCAAGAGAGTTCAACGTTAACGAGTCAATGTTATGACTTGCTGTTGGTTCAGTGAACAGCTTTATTAAATACGTTTTTGTTGCAGCTCCGAAAAAAGGAGAGCTCTGGTGTTGTTTTTTTTAAATACACACTTTATTAATGGTTTTCACAGTCTCAACAAATACAGGTACTTCTTTGTCCATCTCCATGCCTTCTCTTCTTCCGTTCGACTCGAAAGGTGTTCTTGAACGCCAGCGAAAAACGTAAATTAACAATTACTATTACTAAAATTGAATATAATGCATTAAAACAAAAAATCAAGCAAAGAAATAACAAAATAAATTCTATAGCCCCCCCATACATAATTTATTTTGTGATGTCCTCGTTTGTGAATATACAATAAAGGAATAAATAACAAACACTTGTGAGTCAGGTGTTTGTATTTCAGTTTTCTGTTTGCATTTCCTTGAGCGTAGCTCCATCTAGTGGATGCATTGTAGACTGTGTCTTATAATCCGGTGCGTCCAATATTTGAAAACAATGACAAAATAGACAATTCACTGACGGTGCGCCTCATAATCCAGTGCACCTTTTAGTGTGGAAAATATACTGTGTATATAAAAAAATCCTCATCTCACCCCTCGGGTGGTGTCCGTCCCTCATTCAGCTCGGGTCCTCTACCAGAGGCCAGGAAGCTTGAGGGTTCTGCGCAGTATCCTTGCTGTTCCCAGCACTGCACATTTCTGGACTGAGATGTCCGTTTTTTTTTTTAATATATATATGGGCGCAAATATTTAACAATGCAAAGTAAATAGATTGGTATGTGTTAGTGTGTGCTTCCAAAGGGTCAGTCAGGAAGTCGAACTTTAGATTCAGGTAAAGAAATAATTTTCGTCCTGGCCGTGGAACAGTGAAGCAAGAGTTATGTTCATACTGCTCACAGTAAATTTGTTTCCAGTGTGGGTTGGACTCGTCCAGATGATGTTCATAATTTATTGGCAAGGCATTGAAGGGTCCGATTTGGTAGCCTCAGTGTTACGTCTCTGCTTTTAGTAGATGTAGTTCTGTTGGCTTCGTCAAGATGGAGTGTGAAGCAGTTGTTGTGAGAATCAGCACCTCCAACGTCAGAACAGGGTGGAGAGGGGAAATGGGAAAAAAACTAAAAAGATTTGTGTGTCTGTGTGCATGTTATTAACGTAGCGTATCAAATGTATGGGTTCCAAAACACTCTTCGTTAAAGAAAAAGTACTCGAGGACTCATACTTCTTTGGGGGAGCAAGAAAGTTTGGAACCGTATAATTTTCACCACTCAATATACATCCATCCTCTCTCTTCTTACGTCATCACTCTGCAATACATTCCTACATTCTCCATTTCTACATTTCCATTTATTGCTCGAGAATGTTCTCATCCTCACTTATGGTCATGAGTTATTGTTCATGACCGAAAAAATCTGGGATACAAGCCGTTCAAATTAGTTCTGAGGGTGTCCGAGGTCTCTTACAAATAAGGCGGTTCGCCCGGGCCACTGATTCACCACATCGAGAGTAGCCAGATGAGGTGGTTCAGCCATCTGATTAGGACGACTCCTTGGTGACCCAGAATGCACTGGGGAGACCTTGTCTCTTAGCTGGCCTGAGAACACCTCGGGATCCCCCTTGAAGACCAAGTGGATAGATAGGCGTGAGAAAATGAATGGATGGCTGGATTGGCTGTGTGTGTGTGTGAATGGGTTTACAGGGGCATGTGTGCACTGTGTAGAAAGGACCTTTGTGAAGTTCATTCTATTTACCTGTATTCCTTTGCGGGGCGGGTCTGACACATCCAATATGACGGACACACTGACATTTCCGAACCACTCAGAAGAGGGTCTGTTATACAGTGTTTGATTTCTATGGGCTGCGATTGGATGTCAACCGGTTCAGGTGTACACCACCTACTGCCCAAAGTCAGCTGGGATACGCTCCAGCATGCCTCCGACCCTCGTGACCATAAAGCGGTTCAGATATTGGCCATTGATGAATGGCTGATTTGTATGGGATCATGCCATTGCTCTGCAAAAACCATAGGCTTGTTCTGAAATACACATTGCCCGATGCTTCACGACCATTCGTTGAGTATGTCACACGACACGGGCTGCGATGTGTCAAGACAACTCAAGACAACTCAAGTTGTCAAGACAACTTTGTCTGAGAAATGCCTGTCAGGTCAAAATCGAGCTACATCTGTGAAAACCTTTATTCGTCTTGCAATGGAGAAATTCCCAATTCACAGCAGCAAAGTTATGAAAGGAAGAAGTAGAACAACAAAATATAGGAGCTGCTGGAAAGGCAGCCACTCTCGCGGCACCATTTTGAAGTGAAAATAACAAAATAACACAGCACAACACATAGGACACGGACAGTCGTGCAATCTTCACCACTTTTATGCATACACTTTGTTGTCTGAAAGAGTTACAGATGAAAGAAGAGAGGATCAAAGTGTGCTTTCACCAGTGGGTCAGAGACGCTGAAAATGTGCACACGTCTGCTACAAGCTAAGTTTTGAAAGCAAACACAAAGCTGTAGTGTCCATTGACGATAAGAGATTAGTTCACTTCTCCTGTCCCACGTAATCCGCTTCAAACGCCAAGCCGCGACTCCCAGTTCCAAATCTGCATCGGCGCTCCGTGCTAACGCTCCTTTCTTCTCATCGTCGGCTCCTCAAGCCTTACATCCATCCAGCCGCAGACCGTTCAACAGCACCGATCTCTCCGCTGAAAAAAGCGGGGCTGTGAAAAATGCTGCCCATTACAGGCGCAAGACACAAGCGCCCTGGTACTGTCCAGCAACGACGGTCAAATGGCGCCGACATTCCTCCCAGTCAAAAACAGTGCTGGTATACCCATGCTGCCGAGAAGGCGCAACCACCAAGCACAGAGTCTCCTCCTTGATGAATGTCGTAGCCAAAAAATGCTGAAAAAATTCCATATCAGGTCCACACGACGTAACAACAAACACAAAGTGACAAAACAAACACAAAAACAACAAAAAAAGCAAGGCTCATGAGAGCACTTGCCGACGGCTGCCCACTCGGGCGCCATCTTGACTTCAAAGTTTGAGGGCGTCTTCAAACCGAATAAGAGCCATGAGTGCCAGTCAGCACTGTGAAAAGTGAGACAAGTCAGTGTCTGTAGGCTAGGACATAATTATGTTTTTGTTGATGCCAAGTACAAAAGAAGACATTACTTAAGCCCTTCATTGTTATGATTTGGAGAAATAAGCATGACAGAGTTCAATTTTGTTTTGTGCATTTAAGCCTGATGTGATTACATGAGACCGGAAATGAAGGTTCTACTTTACTGCATCTTGGAACTGCATAAGAGTTAAGAAATGTGAAAACTCATTTTAAAACTAACATTTCTGGTGTATCTCACTTACCAAGTGAGATATTGATGCTAATTTCATGTCAAATACAAGAAAAACACGAACGAGTGACACACAGAAGCATTTTATATGTGAGTCGTTTTTCATATGAATACCCCCCCACCTACAAGTTCTTTTCTCCCTCTAAAAAAGGTCAGACTCATTTTATGAAATGAACCCTGAACAGTAAAATTGAAACATGTATCATTAGTTGGTCACAGCTTTTCGGCCTGCACTTGTTATTGAGCTCATGTAGTAGGCTCAAGACTCTGTGTTTCCATTGAGAGCTTTGCCACTGGATGTTAGCCAGAGGCTCTCTCCAGCTTTTGTATGTGGGACAGTCAGCAATTGAAGAGTCAACACATGTACAAAGCCAAGAGAGGCACCCCATAAATGCACAAATTCAAATAAGAGCATGGAAAAGGGGGTCTGAGTTTGCTTTCTCAAGTGGGACCAGACGTTTGGGCACTCTGTGAATGACGCCGCATGCTTTGGAGGGTCTGTCACATCTTGGGTGGAGAGGATGGGATGGCCCAAGAGGCTAGAACCATGACGATAGACAGCCACTCCAAGTCAGCACTGCCTTGGGACATAATAGAGCTGATCTTTTTTTTTATCTCTTTATCTTTGTATCTTCATGTTTTGTTCGACAACCTATTATCAGGCAGTGAAGGAGTAATATAAAACAGGATGAAGGAATTCACGATGCAAGACTTGTGGCTCTATTCATTTCACCGGACAAATCCAACGTGGAGGATCGGTTTTGATCATTTCACAGATGCGTGCAAGTCAGTAAATTTATAAAAGGGCCAATTGCGCCGTCGTGAGCGTGAACACAGCCGACCCCAGTCAAAGCTACTCCTCTGTCACATGGAGAGTTCATTGCAGAAAAGGACACCATGATCTTTGTGTGACCACCGCTTGGCCGATGTGGCAACAGAGGGTTTGACGCCCGCTATTGACGAATGAAATACCCTCTGAATTAAATATGATGGCAACCATGCATTAGGTCTGTGCAGCTGAGGATCTTTCAGCCCGTGGCTGAATCAAATTAACCAAAATTTCATCTGCTCAGCTGTGCCACTAATTTTGGAGCAATTTTCTACCACCAAATAATCCTCGGCCAAGTGTATCTACGAGTACACACCCAGCGTGACGCAGAGCGCCAAATTGATAAACAAGCACAGCGAACCTAACTCCTAAAATTCAGGATACGACAACATTTCTGCATGCACTATCTGTGACAATAGAGCCCTTAGTGACGAATGCTGATGGTATGCGTGAGACCTTTGTGTGTGTAGTCATTGCTTTCTATTATCCATTTACGAGAACCAGGAGGGTGCTCACACAATGGGATTCGTCACCCCAAGACTAATCAGTCATTAAAAATAGAACAAAACCATGCCTAATGGAACCCTTTGAAGACAGTGAATCACTAAAAAAGGAGGATAAACGTTGAATAATAAACTTGACAACATTAACAGGAAAAAAAACTTGATTCATACAAAACTACCAAAGGACAAACTTTGTATATGAAAACCTTTGTATTCAGTTTCACTGAACAAAGTATTTGTCGTTACTAATATTGATTAATTTACATGTTAAAGACCAAACTTACATTTGGCCCAGAGCCTTTATTGTGAGGTTTCAGTTCTGTCATATGTGTCAAACATTCTGCTAAGCAGCAGGCAAAGCTCCTCATCTTCTCCTCCTTTTTGATTTGGATCCTCGAGCACTGTTTTGATCTCCCAGTGAAGACAATGCCAACATATTCCCATTTGAGTCTCATGACTCTAAGAAGTAGAAGGAAAATCCATTTTGCATTGTGAAGCTGCGGAACAGGACCGTTCTGAAGTGAAGCATGGAGAGCGCTCACGTATTTGAGGAAGTCCTCAACAATAATAATAATGCCCTCAGAGGCCAGGCCAGGAGCAAATTTGAAAAAAAAAAAAAAAAAAGGCTTTGTTGTGCTCTGAAAGAAAGGGGCACTGAGAGAATGACAACAAGAGGCAGGGAGAGAAAGAGAAGAAAACAGTGAAAGAGAGACACGAAGACCAGAAAAGTAGCACTAGAGGTGGGGGTGCTCAATTCAGACAGGAAATTCCAGCAGGAAAACTTGGCCGGGTTCCTAACTACACAGCGCAGTGCCAATGGCAAAACACAAATTCGCATATGCGTGCAGGCAGCCATACGCACGCGCGCACACACACACACACACACACACACACACACACGCACGTTCTGATTTGATCTGGCGTTCACTCTTAGTAAGCAGTCAAAGGGAACTAAGAGATAAGTAAATATTAGGTCAAGTAAATTTGTGTGTTTGTGTTGTGCTCTGTTATTAGAATGACACTGTATACACAGGTGAATCCATTCCGTGCTGCAAAACATATGAATCCTCCAGATTAGGGGTGTCCAAACTTTTTCTTTGCAGGGAAGCATACAGATATGTGTTTGGTTGATTATTGTTATTATAGTCATACATAGTTTATTTGAATCTTTGCATATGTAGATAAGCGCGACGGTATACAAACCAATTTATTATTCGTAGTAGGGCACCTATTTCGTTTGTCAAACTCCCTTCTCACTCTGCTCACCTGCACCTTTCTTTTTTAAACTTTTAAAGGTTATTTTTAGTAGATGTTGGAGGCCGCTGAAAAATGGATGAGGGTCACAATTGGCCCATGGGCCGTAGTTGGGACACCCCATGCTGTAGGTTTACTTTGCAAGGCATTGCTTCCTCAAGGGAAGCACAAAGGGGAGTAATGGCGACATGGGGATGAAGAGTTTCCAGCAGTGCACGTAGCGACGACTATCCAAGAGGATTTCTTAGCAGTGTGGCTCCAGACTTTTATAAGAGGCAAGTAAAATGAAAGTAAATATTTTTCTTGACAGAAGTGGATTAGTCCAGTGGGCTGCACAATGACTTGAGCAGAAATTCATTAATAAGTTCAATTTCACATGGAGGAATTAGATTTGTGAGTACATTGGCATCACTTCATTTCTTTTTTCAGGAGATGATTTGTATTTTTCATAATATCTTTGGTGGTGTATAAAGACATTTTTGGAATGTAAATGTGTGCGGTGACTTTATAAAAATTTGGAAATGCATGTGTAAATGATTCAATTTGTGTTGTTATTTTTCTTTGTGTTCTTCTAAAATACTTTTCAATATGAAACATCAGATTCAATAAGCAATGTTAAGAGATGAAGATAATGACAAGAACACTAAGCATAAGACCCACAGAACCCTAAGTCACCATGTGCATCATCACTTTGTTACTCTCCTTATATTTTAAATGACTGACTTTTACACTTAGCTTCATAACCAAGGACTTAATTTTCTTGACTGGCGTAAAGGCTGCGTAAAGAATGGCTTATCTCTGTGGAAAGGTTGGCGATTTTGGTTATTTCGCAGACTAGCGCTTGCCAACAGATCTGCAAGAGGGAGGGCTGTGCCACTGTGGGAGTGGTCACAGTCGCCTTAAAACATAATCAAACTTTCATTTTAACTCTAGCACTTTACTTGCGTATTAGAGTCTCGTCATGGTGGAAGAACGTCTGCGCGATAAAAATGGCACTTGGAGACTAGACCCTAATCCCTGATCGTTTTTGTCATCGCGTCCATCGTGCCAGTCTACCAAAGTATGGCCCTTTGGTAGAGAGTTTTTTTTTTTTAACTATGAGCTTATCTATTTTTACACTTGTAGCCTGTAACTTTCATTCATTCATCCTTCCTAACCACTTATGATGATAAAACCAACATAAAATGAACTAATTGTCTTAGCCTTATATTCTATGAAATATGTGGATTCCCACAACAAAACTCAAACACTGCACTGATGGGGTAGTTCTATGTTCCGCGCCTGTGAGAATAATCAGAACAACTTTCTTCATTTGTAGACGAGCTATAGCCCTTATTAATGATCCAATAAATGTTCAACCGTCTAATCGTGTCGTTGTGTCCAGTATAGTTGGCCCCCTTCCTCCACAGACCGTGAATGTTTACAAATCCCAGCAAAGCAGAACTCAGCTGGCCTCTATCTTCTGTGATCAGTCTCTGTCTAACATACACCCTTGCCGGGGTCTATCACTTCCAATTCTCAAATCAACCCTGCAAACGCACTGCGAGTAAGATCCATCACCTCAGCGACAAGGTGCTAGGTCACCCTCACCTATTTGTTCTACAACTTGAGAGCTCCTAAGAGTCCACCTCACCTGGGTTACCATTAGCATATAGTACTAAGAGATATTCACTGGGAAAAAAAGGCATCACGGGAAGCAATATGGAGGCTGTCACTTAGTCATTCATTACATTGTTAACCCTTGTGTGCTCCAAATTAAAAAGGCCTTAAGTTACGCATTTTACAATTTTTGTAATGATGTATTTTGTGTTATACAAACATTCTTTTTTTTTTTCAAACACTCAAAATGTTCAGAGGCATCTGTGCTATCCATACATATAGTTTTTATTAGTTCTTTGGGATTTTTTATTCTTTATTTTTTGCAAAAGGAAAAAAAAATTGTGTCTGGAGGTCCCAACCAAGCCCTACTAACAATCCCGACCGGACGTGTTCATGTAAAATGCATTGGTTTGAAGCCTCCTGCAAAAAGGCAAACTCATTTGCGATCCTCTGGCGCCACCTAAAAGTTGCACAATTGGAATGATCTCAACCCAACAATGTGGCATGCATACGTCTGTCCAAGCGAAAACAAAGCGATTGACGTAAAAATCGCGTGAAATGCATGTTTACGTATTAGGTTTACGATGCATTCAAAAATATGAATTATAATGGGTCTCTATGGTGCAAAATATGTAAATTGTGAAGATTAAGGTATCAAAACGTTTTTTTATTATTGCTGCAATGCCTGAGAATTATCAGCCGTTGACGTCATAAAATTTAGGCCATTTTAGAACCCCTCCCAAAGTTTCAGCTCTCTCGTGTTTTTCTGAATGCCTTTGCCTTTGATTCAAAGACACCATTTTACATTTATCGCAAGCGGTGCACTAGGAGGGTTAAAAACAATTGTAACATATTTTAAGGACAGTATGAAATCTAATTCAATAAATAAGATAAGGTGACAAAAATAATTTTATCGCATGGATAATCTTGACAGCCATACTATATGCTTGAACAGGAAATGAGCACACTAGGCGTAGCATTGTTTGGCGAGAGTAAAAATCAACTGTTGGCCGGTTTCAAGTAAAATGATGAAAAACAGATCTCACTTGGGGATATTATCTACATGAAAAGTGTTGCGTAAAATCACATGTGACCGGTGAAATTGATTCACCACACACTGTGTTCCAATGATTAGGCTCACCACATGACATAAGCCTCTCCGTGACCCGTCACCTTACCGTGGTGGAGGGGTTTGTGTGTCCCAATGATCCTAGGAGCTAAGTTGTCTGGGGCTTTATGCCCCTGGCAGGGTCACCCATGACAAACAGGTCCTAGGTGAGGGACCAGACAAAGCACGGCTCACAAGTCCCCTTATGAAAAATAAAATCGATGGTCCTCAGTTTCCCTTGCCCGGACGCGGGTCACCGGGGCCCCCCTCTGGAGCCAGGCCTGGAGGTGGGGCTCGTTGGCGAGCGCCTGGTGGCCGGGCCTACACCCATGGGGCCCGGCCGGGCTCAGCCCGAAGAGGCAACGTGGGCCCCCCTTCTCATGGTCTCACCAGCCGTGGGAGGGGTCAAAGGGGTCGGGTGCAATGCGAGCTGGGCGGCAGCCAAAGGCGGGGACCCTGGCGGTCCGAACCTCGGCTGCAGAAGCTAGCTCTTGGGACATGGAATGTCACCTCTCTGGCAGTGAAGGAGCCCGAACTGGTGTGTGAGGCAGAGAAGTTCCGGCTGGATATAGTCGGACTTGCCTCCACACACAGCCTAGGTTCTGGTACCAGTCCTCTCGAGAGGGGTTGGACTCTCTTTCACTCTGGAGTTGCTCACGGTGAGAGGCGCAGAGCAGGTGTGGGCATACTTATTGCCCCCCGGCTCAGTGGCTGTACATTGGGGTTCACACCGGTGGACGAGAGGGTTGCATCCCTCCGCCTGCGGGTGGGGGGACGGGTCCTGACTGTTGTTTGTGCATATGCACCAAACAGCAGCTCAGCATACCCACCCTTTTTGGAGTCCTTGGAGGGTGTGCTGGAGAGTACTCCTGCTGGGCACTCCCTTGTTCTACTGGGGGACTTCAATGCTCACGTGGGCAATGACAGTGAGACCTGGAGGGGCGTGATTGGGAGGAACGGCCCCCCCGATCAGAACTCGAGTGGTGTTTTGTTATTGGACTTCTGTGCTCGTCACGGACTGTCCATAACGAACACCTTGTTCAAACATAAGGGTGTCCACATGTGCACTTGGCACCAGGACACCCTAGGCCGTAGTTCGATGATCGACCTTGTGGTCGTGTCATCGGATTTGCGGCCGCATGTTCTGGACACTCGGGTGAAGAGAGGGGCGGAGCTGTCAACTGATCACCACCTGGTGGTGAGTAGGCTCCGATGGTGGGGGAAGATGCCGGTCCGTCCTGGCAGACCCAAACGTATTGTGAGGGTTTGTTGGGAGCGTCTGGCGGAATCCCCTGTCAGAAGGAGTTTCAACTCCCACCTCCGACAGAGCTTTTCCCATGTTCCGGGGGGGACGGGGGACATTGAGTCCGAGTGGACCATGTTCCGTGCCTCTATTGTTGAGGCGGCCAATCTGAGTTGGGGCCGTAAGGTGGTTGGTGCCTGTCGTGGCGGCAACCCTCGTACTCGCTGGTGGACACCAGCAGTAAGGGATGCCGTCAAGCTGAAGAAGGAGTCTTATCGAGCCTTTATGGCCTGTGGGACCCCAGAGGCAGCTGACGGGTACCGACTGGCCAAGCGGAACGCAGCTTTGGTGGTCGCCGAGGCAAAAACCCGAGCATGGGAAGAGTTCGGTGAGGCCATGGAACCCGACTTCCGGACGGCTTCGAGGAAATTCTGGTCCACCATCCGACGTCTCAGGAGGGGGAAGCAGTGCACCACGAACACTGTGTACAGTGGGGATGGGGTGCTGCTGACTTCGACTCGGGACGTTGTGAACCGGTGGGCAGAGTACTTCGAAGACCTCCTCAACTCCACCAACATGCCTTCCTTGGAGGAAGCAGAGCCTGGGGACTCTGAGGTGGGCTCTCCTATCTCTGTGGTTGAAGTCACCGATGTGGTTAAAAAGCTCCTCTGTGGCAAGGCCCCAGGGGTGGATGAGATCCGCCCGGAGTTCCTCAAGGTTCTGGATGTTGTGGGGCTGTCCTGGTTGACACGCCTCTGCGTGGTCAACGGGGAGAGTGCCTCTGGATTGGCAGACCGGGGTGGTAGTCCCTCTTTTTAAAAAGGGGGACCGGAGGGTGTGTTCCAACTACAGAGGGATCACACTCCTCAGCCTCCCTGGTAAGGTCTATTCAGGGGTGCTGGAGAGGAGGGTCCGTCAGGAAGTCGAGCCTCAGATTGAGGAGGAGCAGTGTGGTTTTCGTCCCGGCCGTGGAACAGTGGACCAGCTCTACACCCTTAGCAGGGTTCTCGAAGGTATGTGGGAATTCGCCCAACCAGTCTACAAGTGTTTTGTGGACTTGGGGAAGGCGTTTGACCATGTCCCTCGGGGAGTTATGTGAGGGGTGCTTCGTGGGTATGGAGTACCGAACCCCCTGATACGGGCTGTTCGGTCACTTTACCACCGATGTCAGAGTTTGGTTCGCATTGCCGGCAGTAAGTCGGAATCGTTTCCAGTGAGGGTAGGACTCCGCCAAGGCTGCCCTTTGTCACCGATTCTGTTCATAACCTTCATGGACAGAATCTCTAGGCGCAGCCGAAGCGTTGAGGGGGTCCGTTTTGGTGGCCTCAGTATTGCATCCCTGCTTTTTGCAGATGATGTGGTGCTGTTGGCTCCTTCAAACAGGGCTCTCCAACTCTCACTGGAGCGTTTCGCAGCCGAGTGTGAAGCGGTTGGGATGAAAATCAGCACCTCCAAATCTGAAACCATGGTCCTCAGTCGGAAAAGGGTGGAGTGCCCCCTCCGGGTCGGGGGGGAGATCTTGCCCCAAGTGGAGGAGTTTAAGTATCTTGGGGTCTTGTTCACGAGTGAGGGCAGGAGGGAGCGAGAGATCGACAGGCGGATCGGTGCAGCGTCTGCTGTGATGCGGACGTTGTATCGGTCTGTCGTGGTGAAGAAGGAGCTGAGCCAAAGGGCGAAGCTCTCAATTTACCGGTCGATCTACGTTCCAACCCTCATCTATGGTCACGAGCTATGGGTCGTGACCGAAAGAACGAGATCCCGGATACAAGCGGCCGAAATGAGTTTTCTCCGCAGGGTGTCCGGGCTCTCCCTTAGAGATAAGGTGAGAAGCTCGGTCATCCGGAAGGGGCTCCGAGTCGAGCCGCTTCTCCTCCACATCGAGAGGAGCCAGATGAGGTGCCTTCGGCATCCGATTCGGATGCCTCCTGAACGCCTCCCTGGTGAGGTGTTCCGGGCATGTCCCACCGGGAGGAGACCCCGAGGAAGACCCAGGACACGCTGGAGAGACTATGTCACCCAGCTGGCCTGGGAACGCCTCGGGATCCCCCGGGGAGAGCTGGAAGAAGTAGCTAGGGAGAGGGAAGTCTGGGCTTCCCTGATAAAGCTGTTGCCCCCGCGACCCGGCCCCGGATAAGCGGTAGAAGATGGATGGATGGATGGATGGATGGATGGATGGATGGATGGATGGATGGATGGATGGATGGACATGACACAAGATCCCAAGGTTTTACCTGATTTCAACAATCTGGTGATCATTCTGAAAACGAGTTTCCTTAATGTAAATAATAATGGCCAAAACACCAATCATGCCGACTCACTTCAAACAACGGGAACCCAGGGGCCAGACTTTTCTCCATCTCCCATGAGTCTTTTAACCTCCCAGACACACTCACTGAGAAGCTGCCAGTTCACACAAAGACCGTCCTCATTGCCTTATGGCGACATTCTTAGTGCAAGCACGACACACCCCTCCTCGACTCGTAAACAAGGCTTTTTTTTAAAGGAAAGACGGGGGAAAGCAGGGGAAATACCCAAAACTGAATACAATGTGTGTGAAAAGGAGGCAGTGCACATCAATCTAGATTGTCTCTGCTGGGGTCACCCTGAGGTGAAGGAAAGTGTGCTCCATGCCTGAGTGGGAAGCTGGGAAGGATCCACTGGCTAAAGCTGGCCTGCTCTTCATCAAACTACATGTATTCTCTTGTACAGAAACATTTTCAAACTTCCTTGGCTGCTCATTGAAATGACAACTGTGTGAAATGAGTAGAACCCTCGCGACCTGCATTTTGACGGGCAGAACGCAGATACCGTGAATACTGCAAAGCATTCTTTTCATCATTCGTCATCGTGAGTACAAACTATGGCAGGGGCAGAAGGTTATTGTGAACAATGGCGATTTACTAAATACTCTGAAAAAAAGTACGGCTTCTATTTTGAGGCTCAGTTAATGGGGTGATACTGTGAAGATGAAGCGAGGCAGTTAAGGCCTACTCAGCTGACTTACAGTTGTGGTCAGGGACAGAGAGCGGCAGGACAGCGCCTTGAGAGCGTAGCCTTGCACCACTCAGAGCAGCACGATGTTGATACGAGACAATTTAAGAGACTTGTAGCTTTTTTTACAGACCCAAAGACATATACACATAGCAACAGGGTGTTTTGAATCATTTCCTTGTCTGGCCTCTTTTTTTTCGGGACAGACTTCAGTATGGAAACCAATTCACAGTGGGAATTTGTTTTAAGGCACTAACAAGAAACAGCTGTGAAGCAAGTTAGAGGGTCTCAGAACAACTACATTGGATCGTATGTACAATCGCCTGCAGAACGGAGCTATTTGGAAAACCCCGTTTTGTTGTCCTAACACTGCACTGGTGGTCTTACTCTTCTGAAATGAAACGTTATAATGCTAAAGGATGCTTTAAGCATGCTTTTGCCTTCTTTAGCTGGATACTTGGCCTATATCAGTTAACCAGTAATCTACTGTTGCTCATTTGAATTTACAGGATAACGTTGCATCATACAAACATTGTTTGACAGTGTAAAGGTTTTGGTAATCAAGAAGCTTCATTTTAACTGATACAGTTAAGGATAGCAAACCCATTTGGTAGGCTGCTGAAGGCAATGTTGACTTAAAAAGGACAAGTCGTCATTCCTGTCTTTTGTGGATCCAAAGAATAGTGAGCGCTGTTGCAGGGTAAAAGAATATGCGATGACAGCGTTGATTAAAAAAAAAAAAAAAGAAGGAAAGAAATGGAAATTAGAGATGGCACACACAATCGTGGCCCAAAGATCTGATTACTCGGGATGTACCAAAAACTGTTTGAATTGGAAAATCCGTTTCATTTACAAGATGTGAGTGCATCAAATTGAATCGAATAGAAACACTTTAAAACAGGGGTGATTAGGTAGATCCTGATCTACCGGTAGATCTAAGACAAGTCCCAAGTAGATCCGAGGAGTGTCGATAAGAAAAAAAACCAACCATTTGTGTGTCTTTGTACATGTTAGTAATATATTTTTTGTGTTAATATACACTGCACCCTAATCATCTTATCAGTCTCATTTTCACTAATTTTATTTTATTTTTTTAAAATAAAATAAAGCAGGTAAATCTTACATTTACGGTGGCGTGTAATTAAGTCACCGGAAGTTGTTGGCGCTCAGCAGTTTGCAATTACAGCTTGTGATCAGAGCTGTTGCGCTTTATCTTTTATCGTCATGATTCTCATTCAGAGTTTGCTTCGTGTACAATTCACCGAGGGCACGAGCAAAGAATAGGAATCTAGGAAGGCCCAGGGAAGCACTTTAAAACGGTACGTGTGAGCTACGATAGTTAACAGGCTGCAAAAGGGCGTTGCATGCCTCCGTTTCAGGCTGTTTCATCATGGCGTGTGTGCGTGT
The DNA here is from genome assembly GCF_025434085.1 of Hippocampus zosterae. Classification (NCBI taxonomy): domain Eukaryota; kingdom Metazoa; phylum Chordata; class Actinopteri; order Syngnathiformes; family Syngnathidae; genus Hippocampus; species Hippocampus zosterae. The sequence continues at coordinate 20,303,324 of NC_067462.1, read as the reverse complement.
GTGTGTGTGTGTGCGCGTGCGCATGCGCATGCGCACGCCGGTAAGGGTAGATCCCGTGAGGTTAGTTGATCGAAAAGTAGATCTTCGATCCAAAAAGTTTGGGCACCCCTGCTTTAAAATATATCGAGATGTGTACTGAAACATCCGATTGGCAAAGGGTTAAACCGGTGATGGGCACCTTTAATGGTGGAGGGGGCCAAACATTTTTCAACAGTGCTACTCTGCGGCAACATAGGCCGACACACTTCCTAAGCTATGACAAAATTGCCATTTTAGATATGAACAACTCAAGTCAAGTCAACAGTATTTATAGAGCACTTTCAAACAGCCATCGCTGCATACAAAGTGCTGTACATGGAGCAGCTTAACATGCACAATTAACAGTAAGACAAATCGGTAATAAAGGCGGTAGAAAGCACCAAACAGTAAAACCAAGAACAAATCTACCGGTAAGTCATGCTGAGTCGAATGCCAAAGAATACAAGTGAGTTTTGAGGAGGGTTTTGAAGATGGGCAGCGAGGAGGCTTGCCGAATGTTCAGTGGGAACAAAACACATGTAACTGTGCAAAATACACATTCTTAACATTTCATTTTTCACAACACATTTCTCAACGCATGAATAAAATATCCACTACACGAACCTAACAACAAGGAGGTTGAAGCAAAAAAAAACAGTGCAAAGGGCTCTCTTGCATAAAAATGATCAATCAAGGATGGCAAAAAACTGCTGAATAGCAAATCGACACAAGTGTATTAAAACTAACTTGGTGCAATAAAAAAATAATAAAATCATCCATCCATCCATTTCCTAAACTGCTTATTCTCATGAGGGTCACGGGTGTGCTGGAGCCTATCTCAGCCATTTTCGGGCAGGAGGCAGAGTACACCCTGAACTGGTTGCCAGCCAATCGGAGACAAGCAGAGACAAGCAACATTTCACACTTAAGATCACAGCTCAGGACAATTTTGGAGTGTTCAATTAAGCAACCATGCATGTTTTTGGAATGTAGAAGGACACCGTAATACCCAGAGAAAACCTACGCAAGCACAAGGAGAACATGCAAACTCCATACAGGAAGGCTGGAGCCCAGAATCGAACCTCGGACCTCTGCAACGAAAATGTTAATACTTAATGCTAATTGTTTGTCCAGCATATAATTCTGCAACTCCACAAAATGTTGGGGGTTCATGTTGTAGTATAGAGCTATATAAGACTGAAGCCCAGCTAAGCCATGTCTGCCATCTAGTAGTGAATGGTGATATGACAACTCACAACGACAGTAGACGCACATTCGCAGTTTGGTACCTGTAGATTGCTGTCAAGAAAATGATGAGGATGAACTGAGGATGAAAAAGAAAAACTACTGCCTGTCATGTATCTGTGTTCAGCCTACAAGAACTCTCCATGATACTTGCGAAACATACAAGAGGCTGTCTTGGTCCTCATTTTGCAAAATGCAATGCCGAGGAATAAAACCAACGGGTTAACCGCAGCACGTGAATGCAAACTGCAGTCGACTCAACTCAATTCAACGGGTTGGAGTTGTCTGTTCCCGGCTAGTAAATTTTGTGTGCAATCAAAGGGAGAGAAGCAATTCACAAAGTATGAATAGCACTGAAGATAAAGATGAAGGTCGCAATATCTATCCCTCTGTATGACATCCTGTTTTGGGTATCCTATGTATTCGATTTGGAAATCTCTGGTTCGAGCTAGGGTCGGCAGAGTGAATTGAAGACGCAAAAACTAGCATCTGCTTTGATGCGCTGTAACCAAAAAGTTTAATATGTTTACTTGATCTTAATGCAAGTATGGAAATGAAATAAACAAAGGCCTAATGAGTTACACATGTTACTTTCAACAGTGCCTTCTTGGCAATGACGGTTCAATTGTTTATAGAAGTGAGGGATTTGTGACTTTGAAAGAGGGGGTGAGGGGGAACTTGCCCCATGTTAGTTTACATGTCTGTCTTCATTAGATTTTAAGCAGGCAAATGGAGGGATTCTTCTATTGAGTGCTGAAAGCTCAAGTCACAAAGGAAAGTTAACAGTTACTCCGATGATGTGTTTAAGCAAATATTTTAGGTGACATTTCATCTGTTGTGCACTGGCCTGCACAGTATGAGTGTGCCTTTAACTGTACATGTAAATGAGGGTCGCTACTTTGTTGTCTCCAGATACAAGATGGAGCGTCCACTGTGTTAACGACAAACATCGGTACTCAAGATAAGGACTCATTTGTAAAAGAGCCTGCACTAACAAATAGCATGCGTGGTGTGATAAAATGATTCAACATGTCGCTTCTCTTGTTTGCCATGCCAGGAAATGTGCTTACCTTCCAGACACTGGGAAGGTCCTTCAGATTTTGGGAGATGACCTTTATTCTTAAAAATGGTTGTTTTGATCGTAATAATGGAGAAGTATGCTAATTTATTGGAATTTTTTTTTTTAAACAAACGGCCTAAGTCTGTTATTTCGAGGGGTTTTATTTTGTTGTTGTTGTCTACAGTTAAACTCTAAATAAGTCATAACTGACCAATTTTGGAATTTTTATTTAATGATTCGTTAGCTTTGAACAGATGAGACTGACACGCAATGGGTAAAATACAGTAAGGCATTTTTTAAAAGCCTTTTTCCCATCAAATTCCACATTAAAATCCTCAAAATTGTCCAATAAGATCAGGAATATAAATCATTTGATTTGTTTTCTTTTTTTTAAATTATAACACGTTTGTGTCATTTCTAGCCCAAAGATACACAAGCTACAGCATTCATAGACTGTTATTACTAATTCAACGTTTCCAAATATTATTTTTGTGTTGTTTTCTGCTTGTGTAATGAACAACTGGTTAAGTGATGGTATGGGACACAGTGAACAAAGTGGTGTGATCAAAACTGTAGCTACACTGTACATCTTAAAAAAACAGAACTATCCGTGGCCGATATATAACCAAAAAACTTGAAACTCCAAGAGGCAAATGAGCTGGCTTGCAGAAAAAAAAGATCGTCTCATTTGTAAAAAATGAATGCATCCAAACTGAAAGTGTTATTTATTCATACATACACACTACTGTATATATACACTGAAATTACAGTCTGATGACAATCTTTTCATATTACAAAGTATTATCATGACTTGACTACATGATGATCTACATGTGTAGTAGCAAAAAAAAAAAGAGTGAACCAAAATACCCTTCCACATAAAATGTAATCTGATAGTCATCAAAGTCGGAACAATGGAAAAAACAATGAGAGCATGAGAGGATTTATCCCGTGATCTTATTGGCTGCGCATCATTGCCAGTCTGTTGACTGTCTTCCATACTCTGGTTAGTGTTGTGTTCACAATAACTTTCTTTGTTTCCGCAATAACTTTTTTTGATTAGTTAAGCTGCGCTCCAACCCCTTGCCGCCGCCAAAGTAATGTGTGGGAGCATGTAAGCCCGCTTGTCGGGACACATTGCTCTAACGGCTGCGGCGGGGAGTTGGTTCGCAGCCTTGACTGGGTTGCCTTATTTTAAAGATTTCCTGACCTGGTCAGCTGTTTTTTAGGCACGTCACAAGGAATCCATGACACTGACAGCTCAGGCGAAGGCTGAAGAGACAGCCAAAATTGTCAGCAATGTCAGATTTTGTTCCTTCAGAAAAAGACCATTGTCTGATGAAGAAAGCTTAAACCTACTGTATTTAAACTACCGTATTTTCACGACTATAAGGCGCCATTAAAAGTCTTAAATTTTCTCCATAATGGACAGGACGCCTTATGATGCGGAGCGTCTTGTGTATGTGCTGAGTTCCAAAAGCTGACTGACAGCCGACGCGCTGTTTATATAGAGAAAAGGCGGAAGTGACTGTGGACAGGCATGCGGCAAAGACGTCGGCCAATCAGTGAAGGGTGGGCGTGTATATATACATATATGGAGAGAGAGAGAGAGAGAGAGAAGGCAGATGTGAGAGAGGACAGGCATGCGGGGGAGAAGTCCGCCAATGAGTGAAGGGTGGGCGTGTAAGTGGACACTAAAGGGACACCCCAAGCAGGTACCAACACCTGTATAGAGTGTGGCTATGTGCATTGTTGCAAAACAACTTCGGTTTTGGTTTCTAAGAACCCCCGAAAATAAATTCTACAAAGAGACACGCCTACGAAGCTCAGTTCAAACTTCAAGCCGTCGGTTATGCTTTTGGCATGCGTGCCCATCTCACAGCAGCGGTGAAAAACCAAGTCAAGCAAATGAACTCTGAGCTTGCCGTTATTCCCGGAGGCTTGACTAAAGAACTCCAACCGCTGCACATCGGCATCAACCGGGCGTTGAAAGTAAACTTGTGACCGGGCGTTCAAAGTAAAGTTGCGAACGGCATGGGAACAATGGAAGACAAACACAACTTTACAAAGAGTGAGAGGCAGCACTGGGCGAGTTACGCCACAATTTGCGAATGTATTGTGGCTGCTTGGACGAACGTGTCTGCTTGCACTGTTGTTCGAGTTTTTGGCAAAGCCGGCATCATTTCTGTGGAGCCACATGGCAATGAGAGTGACTCTAACAATGAGAGGGAACACGCCGTTTTTGATGGATTACCGGTACTTGCACAATTGTTCAATTCTGATAGAGAAGATGAGGACTTTGATGGATTTCTGTGTGATGATCGAAAAACGTGAGTACATTGTACGATGGCTAAATAAAATACAACGGAATTCGGTTTTGCTGCCGTTGCCTTTTTAAAAACATGTTTTTAGCTTGTATCTGTATGTCTTGACATGCTACCGTGTGCTTCAAGCTAACGTGTTTTTAGCGTGCGCGCATGCATGCCATATGTTTAAGCTGGCGTATGTTTTACCACCCATTACAGCACCCATTACATGTCTCAATATCCATCCATCCATCCATCCATCTTCTACCGCTTATCCGGGGCCGGGTCGCGGGGGCAACAGCTTTAGCAGGGAAGCCCAGACTTCCCTCTCCCTAGCTACTTCTTCCAGCTCTCCCCGGGGGATCCCGAGGCGTTCCCAGGCCAGCTGGGTGACATAGTCTCTCCAGCGTGTCCTGGGTCTTCCTCGGGGTCTCCTCCCGGTGGGACATGCCCGGAACACCTCACCAGGGAGGCGTTCAGGAGGCATCCGAATCAGATGCCCAAGCCACCTCATCTGGCTCCTCTCGATGTGGAGGAGAAGCGGCTCGACTCGGAGCCCCTCCCGGATGACCGAGCTTCTCACCTTATCTCTAAGGGAGAGCCCGGACACCCTGCGGAGAAAACTCATTTCGGCCGCTTGTATCCGGGATCTCGTTCTTTCGGTCACGACCCATAGCTCGTGACCATAGATGAGGGTTGGAACGTAGATCGACCGGTAAATTGAGAGCTTCGCCCTTTGGCTCAGCTCCTTCTTCACCACGACAGACCGATACAACGTCCGCATCACAGCAGACGCTGCACCGATCCGCCTGTCGATCTCTCGCTCCCTCCTGCCCTCACTCGTGAACAAGACCCCAAGATACTTAAACTCCTCCACTTGGGGCAAGATCTCCCCCCCGACCTGGAGGGGGCACTCCACCCTTTTCCGACTGAGGACCATGGTTTCAGATTTGGAGGTGCTGATTTTCATCCCAACCGCTTCACACTCGACTGCGAAACGCTCCAGTGAGAGTTGGAGAGCCCTGTTTGAAGGAGCCAACAGCACCACATCATCTGCAAAAAGCAGGGATGCAATACTGAGGCCACCAAAACGGACCCCCTCAACGCTTCGGCTGCGCCTAGAGATTCTGTCCATGAAGGTTATGAACAGAATCGGTGACAAAGGGCAGCCTTGGCGGAGTCCTACCCTCACTGGAAACGATTCCGACTTACTGCCGGCAATGCGGACCAAACTCTGACATCGGTAGTATAGTGACCGAACAGCCCGTATCAGGGGGTTCGGTACTCCATACCCACGAAGCACCCCTCACAGAACTCCCCGAGGGACACGGTCAAACGCCTTCTCCAAGTCCACAAAACACATGTAGACTGGTTTGGCGAATTCCCACATACCCTCGAGAACCCTGCTAAGGGTGTAGAGCTGGTCCACTGTTCCACGGCCGGGACGAAAACCACACTGCTCCTCCTCAATCTGAGGCTCGACTTCCTGACGGACCCTCCTCTCCAGCACCCCTGAATAGACCTTACCAGGGAGGCTGGGGAGTGTGATCCCTCTGTAGTTGGAACACACCCTCCGGTCCCCCTTTTTAAAAAGAGGGACTACCACCCCGGTCTGCCAATCCAGAGGCACTCTCCCCGTTGACCACGCGATGTTGCAGAGGCGTGTCAACCAGGACAGCCCCACAACATCCAGAACCTTGAGGAACTCTGGGCGGATCTCATCCACCCCTGGGGCCTTGCCACCGAGGAGCTTTTTAACCACATTGGTGACTTCAACCACAGAGATAGGAGAGCCCACCTCAGAGTCCCCAGGGTCTGCTTCCTCCAAGGAAGGCATGTTGGTGGAGTTGAGGAGGTCTTCGAAGTACTCTGCCCACCGGTTCACAACGTCCCGAGTCGAAGTCAGCAGCGCCCCATCCCCACTGTACACAGTGTTCGTGGTGCACTGCTTCCCCCTCCTGAGACGTCGGATGGTGGACCAGAATTTCCTCGAAGCCGTCCGGAAGTCGGCTTCCATGGCCTCACCTAACTCTTTTGCCTCGGCGACCACCGAAGCTGCGTTCCGCTTGGCCAGTCGGTACCCGTCAGCTGCCTCTGGGGTCCCACAGGCCATAAAGGCTCGATAGGACTCCTTCTTCAGCTTGACGGCATCCCTTACTGCTGGTGTCCACCAGCGAGTACGAGGGTTGCCGCCACGACAGGCACCAACCACCTTACGGCCACAACTCAGATTGGCCGCCTCAACAATAGAGGCACGGAACATGGTCCACTCGGACTCAATGTCCCCCGTCTCCCCCGGAACATGGGAAAAGCTCTGTCAGAGGTGGGAGTTGAAACTCCTTCTGACAGGGGATTCCGCCAGACGCTCCCAACAAAACCTCACAATACGTTTGGGTCTGCCAGGACGGACCGGCATCTTCCCCCACCATCGGAGCCTACTCACCACCAGGTGGTGATCAGTTGACAGCTCCGCCCCTCTCTTCACCCGAGTGTCCAGAACATGCGGCCGCAAATCCGATGACACGACCACAAGGTCGATCATCGAACTACGGCCTAGGGTGTCCTGGTGCCAAGTGCACACGTGGACACCCTTATGTTTGAACAAGGTGTTCGTTATGGACAGTCCGTGACGAGCACAGAAGTCCAATAACAAAACACCACTCGAGTTCTGATCGGGGGGGCCGTTCCTCCCAATCACGCCCCTCCAGGTCTCACTGTCATTGCCCACGTGAGCATTGAAGTCCCCCAGCAGAACAAGGGAGTCCCCAGCAGGAGTACTCTCCAGCACACCCTCCAAGGACTCCAAAAAGGGTGGGTATGCTGAGCTGCTGTTTGGTGCATATGCACAAACAACAGTCAGGACCCGTCCCCCCACCCGCAGGCGGAGGGATGCAACCCTCTCGTCCACCGGTGTGAACCCCAATGTACAGGCACTGAGCCGGAGGGCAATAAGTATGCCCACACCTGCTCTGCGCCTCTCACCGTGAGCAACTCCAGAGTGAAAGAGAGTCCAACCCCTCTCGAGAGGACTGGTACCAGAACCTAGGCTGTATGTGGAGGCAAGTCCGACTATATCCAGTCGGAACTTCTCTGCCTCACACACCAGTTCGGGCTCCTTCCCTGCCAGAGAGGTGACATTCCATGTCCCAAGAGCTAGCTTCTGCAGCCGAGGATCGGACCGCCAGGGTCCCCGCCTTTGGCTGCCGCCCAGCTCGCATTGCACCCGACCCCTTTGACCCCTCCCACGGGTGGTGAGACCATGAGAAGGGGGACCCACGTTGCCTCTTCGGGCTGAGCCCGGCCGGGCCCCATGGGTGTAGGCCCGGCCACCAGGCGCTCGCCAACGAGCCCCACCTCCAGGCCTGGCTCCAGAGGGGGGCCCCGGTGACCCGCGTCCGGGCAAGGGAAACTGGATACCATCGATTTTATTTGTCATTAAGGGGCTTTGTGAGCCGTGCTTTGTCTGGTCCCTCACCTAGGATCTGTTTGCCATGGGTGACCCTGCCAGGGGCATAAAGCCCCAGACAACTTAGCTCCTAGGATCATTGGGACACACAAACCCCTCCACCACGGTAAGGTGACGGCTCACGGAGAGGTGTCTCAATACTATTTACATATTTTATACATGCTGGTACCTGTGATGTTTCTTGCTTGCTATAACATCGATGATCAGACAGACGACATTGTGGACAACGGCTCTTCCATCCAGCTTACTCTCGTATGTACAGTATCAAATCCTACTTCACGGTTTTTCACATTTCGCAGAGGTTGCGGGGGCCCTTTGGTATCAATCAACTGTGAAAAACGAGGGATTATTGTCTTTTAATAGAGCTGATTTTCCCATGATGTTTTTCTCATTGACATATTTTCTGTTTCTGCTGTCGGACAATGGAGTGAGTATGAAATACTAAGTGAAATGTGGCAGAGTAAAACTCCTGTTACCCGTTGCTATCTCAAAGCTGTTGTCATGGTTGCTGAAGCACTCTTGAAACCAAAAATGTATTTAATTTCAGAGGGCACAGCCAAAAGTGATGGCATGCCCAGAACAGCTCTCTGTCACCAAGGAGCCAGAGAGAGAGTGAAAAACACACTTGATATTTTGCCTATATACCTTTCTGAAGTTGGTGGTTTGGGTTCTTCTTGGGGGAAAAATTACATCCTTACCTGCGCCACAGTTTAATGTTGTCCATTTGAGGCAGCTAAAAACAGACATACTGGACATGTCTGTTTAATCCATTTGAGTTCATCCAAAAGGCAAAGGAAATCAGAGGGAGGAAAAATCATTTTCCAAGACAACTCGGGTTTTTCCAGGACGTTTGACTTTTTTTTCATTTTTCATGTGTTTTCCATGACTGGAACATCGGTCAATACGTTTCCAGGTTTTCCAGGACACGTGGGAACCCTGACAAAATATGGTCAAGCATGTGTCACTGTGTGACCACATTTTAGTAACTATAAATTCATTCATTCATTTTACAAACCGCTTTATCCTCACTAGGGTTACATGGGGTGCTGGAGCCTATCCCAGCTGTCTAATAAACACAACACATCACATAAGAACACGGACAGTCATGCAATCTTAACCACTTTTCCCTTCATGCATTTTGTTGTTTGAAGCAGTTCTAGATGCAAGAGGAGAGAATCAAAGTTTCCTTTCACCAGTGGATCAGAGACGTCATGCTAAAAACGTACACACATCAGCTAAAAGTTAAGTTTCAAAGTAAACAAGAAGCCGTCGCGTCCAGTGACGAAAAAAAGTTATTGGTTCACTTCTCCTGTCCCATGTAAATCCGTTTCAATTCCAAGCGGCAACTCTCGGTTCCAAATACGCATCGGCGCTCCACACCAACGCTCCTCTCGCCTCATCCTCAACTTCAGTAGCCATCCATCTAGATGCACCTTTAAGAGTTTATGAATGGAAGGTTTACTTTTAAAAAGTTGCCAGATTGTTCCACTGACAAGACCAAAGTTACCTGTATGTTTTGCAGTCGTAAACTGAGCTATCATCATAGCACGTCAAGTCTGAAATACCACTTAATGGCCAAGCACACAGCTGACGCGAGTACTCCGCCCCTTCGTCTCAGACAGACAGCTATGGATCATTTCAAAGCGAAGATATTGGATGACATGACGAAGAACAAATTTGCTGAAACCATAGCTAAATGTATGGCTACTGCATGCAAGCCTGTCAACATTGTCCACAGCTCGACTCAAGCTGAAATCATTCGCATTGCATCTCACGACTCCACTACGGATTGCCAGCGAGAGCCTCCATTACAAGCTGTATACAGAGATTGTACGTAGCGGAGAAGGCTAAGCTACACCAAGCGGGAGAAGACACTATTTCGAGAGAGAAATAAGAGACTAGGTTGATGAGCCTCTGGTGAATAAAGAGCAGGCATTACGTTGAGTTCGATGTATGCCACTGGCGCGATTGTTACTTGTTTGGAACTATTTTGTGTGGAAGGTTACAGTGTTCTGTGTCCATAGAAATAAAGCGGGTGGAGCTTCTCTGTGTTCGTCTGACAGCGACTGTGCGCTGATGCACGAGAGTTTAGCGGTGCAGTGGTAGCGACCACACTGAAAATAAAACATCTCCAGTGTTGTCATCGAACCAAGTGTAGTCATCCGAAATGATGTCTCCACAAAACCGTAGAGACTTCCGCGCAAGAAGGACCAACACGATCAACATAGCCTGACTGCTGTGTTCAAAGCAAACTTGAGAAAAACGAGGTATGCAACCATGGTTTAAATCCACTCTATGCTGAGTACTAGTTTCCATTAGATGTGCACTTTATAATGTTATATTGCTCTGTTTTGATTCCATAAAAAGAGCTGTTAAAGCAGCTGTTGTGTGACAAAATATTTTTTTCACTGTTGTTGATGGACAGTAATATTGTGTGAGAGATTTTGTCAATAACTGCTCCAAGTGAAAAATGTTCATGTAAAATTGAAAATCGAAATTGTTATTTCAGTAAATATTTGCATTTTGCACATAGAAAACTGATTCATGATTCCACGTTGATGAGAGCATTAAAATGGGGGAAAATAGGATAAAACATAAAAGGAAACTCAGAAATGATAAAAAATGTTTGAGTGATCAAGATTCATTTTTTTAGTTCATTTGAGTTAATTAGGACAGTTGCATTTTTAATTAGATTAAATATTTTAATCATTTGAAAGCTCTAAAAAAACAAAACAACTTCCCAGTAATTACGTGATGACATAGGGTGGTACGTGATGGGTCATAACATCGCGCGTCATCGGCCTCGTATATAGCACGCTCCCACAACGAAGCTAGGAGATCGTCCCTTAAACTGTTGTCTCAGGAGAAGCAAAGAGTTGATCCTCCGCTGCTTTTCGACCAGTTTGAGGACGGTAAAAAGCATGATAAAAGAAAGAACACTCACTTCCATGTTGCTTTGTTTACCACCAAGAAATCTGTCACACTATCATCTACGCAATCACAGCGTGGTGATGTAACCAGACGCAAAGTGGTGGAAGTGGGTGGGGGGCGCAGAATTGCCTTCTGTTGGTCAATGGGAAAGGAACAATATGCCAATTGGTTGCGTGTCTCCACGGATCACTACTACCTGCTAATTTCAGTGGGAAAGCGGTCTTAGTTATGACACACCCGCTTGGCTATCACTGGCCGCAGATGATCACATGACATTGTTTGTCCAATCAGTGCTGTGGGAAATTTAGTTCGCTTAGTAATCAACGTGTGACTGTCGCGATAGTATGTCGTACCAAAAAAAAAGTAATACTTATCTCTTGAAATTGTATTTACTTTTTTTCTGTTATTAATACATGTGGGTTTTTTTATATCTTGAATTTGTAAAATATCTATACAGTGAAACTCCTCTACAATGAAACCGACATGGGCAAAAATACCCCCTTGTGTGAAAAAATCTAATCTAAAATGCATTAACACCATTCCCACTTTCCTGCCCCCCACACAACGAAAAAAACCCTGTTGCGTTATACGAAATATTTTTCTCTGCTCTTGCCTCGCGACGAGATTCACTAAAACGAAGTTTAATCCAACAGCAACCCCACTGCTTCTTTGGGAAACGGCAACAGCAACCACCCCACTGGTTTACAACATGCACAGTAGTCCAGGAAGTATTTATTATTGTTAGTTTCAGATGCAGCAAGAACGTTGCATTGCTAAAATGGCTACAAAACGGACCTTTGGATGTCAAGCAGCTAAGACAAGAAGAGCTCCTACGCTGAAAGAGAGGGTAAAAGTGGTCAAAATGAAAAACAGAGGAAGCAAAATAAAAGACATTCTCCAAGAATTCTCTTTTTTTCTTTCTACACTGACTATATTAAGTGTAAGGACTTTATTTGTCCCACACTGGGGAAATTTACAGTCTACAGCAGCAAGATTGTGGGTAGAAAGAAGAAAAAAAAATTAAGTGTCAAGTCAGTGTATGCTCACACTTATGCACTATTGGAATAAAAATAAAGAGTACACACGTTTGTGCGAGCATGTACATATACATTTGTGTGTGCGTGCGTGCGTGTGTGTGTGTGTTCACATCTGAGATCAAATTTGCTACAGTGAAAAACACCCTGTTGTGAAAAATGTGTTGCTGCAAACATGATTTCGTTGTAGAAGAGTTTCACTGTATATTTATTTTTCACTCATGAAGGGTTCGGTAAAAGTGCATATTAAGTGGTTGGGTTCGGTACCTCTAAAAAGGTTAAGAACCACTTGTGTAAGCTCTTGTATGTATATGTTAACATATAACTTAATAATGTAGAGGTGTGTGTGTTTTTTTAAAATATATATTTCAACAGCGACAAATGAACAAAAACATCTGGCTTCTTGGATCAGAGACGGCGTTTAAGGGTTGGCTATTGTAGCATATGTTATTCCAGTGCCTTGGCAAGAAAGCACCCCTCACCGATCCCACCCCCACTATCCTCCATTCCCAATCAAAGCTCTAATCTAAGATCCGATTGAAGTTTTAAGAATTCCTGCCTGGGTTTTGATCATGATAATTCATCTCCTAAAGGCCTTGTAGGCTCTGCGGGGACAAAGTGCCACATGCTACCACTGAAGTAGTCCTCATGCTCTCTAAATGTACCACATGAAGGGCTCTCCAGCAACACCACGTGGGGGAGCACGGCACGATGTGGTTTTGGGGAAAGGGGGTGTTTCAAAACAACACAGATGAAAGACATTCAGTAAATCAATTTGTTGGCTTTAAAATATGTATATATTAATAAGTGTAATGTAACAGTTAAGGCAGCAAACATTTGGAGATGCCATCTAAGAATGCCCAAGGCTGTGTTGTGATTGTGATTTGTGTGTAATGTTTCAGGGTATATTTTACATCAAACATTTGGTTCTGGTTTCCTGTGTTTACACGCGAGCATGTTTAAAAATCAGACCAAACTCGGTCAGTAACAAAACAACCCAATTGGACGACAATCATGATATAATGTGTGATGCAAATCAAGCTATTAAAACAACATAGTTGTCTGCTGATTTATGGTAGATAATCATATATTTTGTGGTTACACACCCAAAACAATGTGGAGTGATATTTACTTGAAAGAAAAAAAAAACATGTTTTTTTTTCACTAAGAAATTAGAAAGTGGGGCGGCCCGGTGGACCAGTGGTTAAGTCAAGTCAAGTCAAGTCAACAGTATTTATAGAGCACTTTCAAACAGCCATCGCTGCATACAAAGTGCTGTACATGGAGCGATTTAACATATACAATAAACAGTAAGACGAATCAGTAATAAGTAATAAGTAATAAGGCGGTAGAAAGCACCAAGCAGTAAAACCAATAGCAAATCTAAGTCATGCTGAGTCAAACGCCAAAGAATACAAGTGAGTTTTGAGGAGGGCTTTAAAGATGGGCAGCGAGGAGGCTTGCCCATTTGAGGCTTTAACGCGTCAACCTCACATTGCAGAGGTACCAGGTTCAATTCCAGCTCCGGCCTCCCTGTGTGGAGTTTGCATGTTCTCCCTGGGCCTGCGTGGGTTTTCTCCGAGTACTCCGGTTTCCTCCCACATTCCAAAAACATGCGTGGCAGGCTGACTCAGCACTCTAAATTGTCCCTAGGTTTGAGTGTGAGCGTGGATTGTTGTTCGTCTCTGTGTGCCCTGCGATTGGCTGGCAACAGCATCAGGGTGACCCCCGCCTACTGCCCGAAGACGGCTGGGATAGGCTCCAGCACCCCCATCGACCCTTGTGAGGATAAGCGGATCGGAAAATGGATGCTTGGATGAAAATTAGAAAGTACATTTTACAAGGAAATGTTTTGAGTAAATTTTACTTGCGTCATATAGACTTGCGTCAAAAGTCCCTTCGGGGTTAAGAACGAACTCATAAACTTCAGGTTAGAAGACACCCACTCTACCAACAGAGCCATAGTGCTCCTACTGTGTTTTAGTGTTTTACTGATGTGTCCAAAAGGAAACCCGACAAGCATGGTATCGACACGAGCGTCGGGCCAGTAGACAGCTGGGATAGGCTCCAGCACGGCCTGCGACCCTTGTGAGGAAAAGTGGATCAGAAAATGGATGCATGGATAGTTATCCTGTTTTTTACCTTGTTTTACCACTTTATAATAGTGTTTTCACTTGCCATGTAGAAAACTACATGGCATTATAATTATTTTTAACTATTTTGAACCAAATACTGATTAAAAAAAAAAGTCAAACTTAATTTTGGCGCTGTAAGGGATTAATTGCATTTCCATTCATGCCATTGGAAAATATATCTTTGATGAGTAGATGTTTCAAGTTACGAACAGGCTCACAAAGCAAGTAAGTTCATAAAAAGAGGTTCTGGTGTTTCTGATGTGTCCTATAATGTACAATTGATCTGGTATTGTGTGTTGAATTACAGATCAATGGCTTGTTTGTTAAAAAGTACATTAAAAAGGAGCTTTAAAATATAATCACAAATTAAATCTTAATTGCAATTGGAGAGCAGGATGGGAGATTTCTATTCAAATATTTTCCCAAATCGTTGTCTCTGATGATGCGATGTTAAGGGCTGAACAAACTTGTTTTTTGTGTCTCCTAAAAAGTGATAATTGTGGAGGCTGGAAGATTCCGCTTAATGCTGATTCCGCTGTTGCCATCATGATTTGTCGTCATCATGACAGCGTCACAGTACTGCACTCATCGGAGTTATAGTGACTGATGAATGTGTCATGAATCTGTGAACAAGAATGTGCATATGTGCAAAAATATTTCAACAAAGAAGTTCACCTTCCAGCTTCAAATAATCGTCAAACTAATCCACTTGTTTTGAATTTGGAGCTTGTGGTCAATGTGGCACTCCACACGCACACACACACACACACACACACACACACGCACGCACGCACACGCACACACACACACACACGCACGCACGCACGCACGCACGCACACACACACACACACACACACACACACACACACACAACTGTATAAACTTATTTTAGTCTCCTAAACAAACACAGACCCATTCACAAATGGGCTGTGTCTGCAAAAACAGTACAGTTGTGGCGTAGTTTGGGGTTTCCTTGAGTTTCTCTCTATGCAAGACATACCACAAGATATTTTGTAAGATAGAGTTGTAAAGGGTGAAACCCAGTGAAGCTTTTCCTCAGCTTTTTGTCAACCAAAAGAGGGCATTTCCACATGGGGCCATATTCTGAATGGATTGATTTCAGTAACATGACAGCTTTCTTGGCAAAGTCCTTTTTTGGTAGTTGGTACATTCGGAATAGATGGAAAATGTTAACTATTAAGTGCTGATCTGACTTAGCCCTGTAACTGACTATTCATTAATAAATAGTCAGATGAATTATCTCCTCAAAATGGGAAAGGGTGAACAATAAAGATTCTGTTCAAAGTATAGATGCCCATGAAATTTTATGGAGAAGTTTCTCTTTTTGCAGTCAACAGTAAAAACATTTTTGTTTGTTTTTTTACTTGTGTAGGTATTTGCTTACCAAGGTTTGATGGTTTCAAGAGGCTTTTGGATGATTTATTTATTGATTGATTGATCGGCAAAGTGTGCATTGTAATGCATTGGTCATCAGCATTCAATTCAGATGCCAAAAAGTCTCAGTCAATTCAGGGTGTCTGGCGTTGTGAAGGAAATATTGCCAGGACAAGGGTGTTACTTGGCAAACACCCAATAAGTGGCAACGGACAGGCAAATGTGCCCATTAAGAAGAATTAGACTTAGCTCAAGAGAAGTGGAAAAGAGTGATGAAGTCTAAGTTGTAATGAGGTTCTGTGTGACTC
Source organism: Hippocampus zosterae (assembly GCF_025434085.1). Lineage (NCBI taxonomy): Eukaryota > Metazoa > Chordata > Actinopteri > Syngnathiformes > Syngnathidae > Hippocampus > Hippocampus zosterae. Next base: position 20,287,425 of record NC_067462.1, on the reverse strand, counting down.
CTTTTCCTCTTGGGGCTTAAGGCAACATCCTAAGCTAATTACTGGTTATCCCCTGGACAATAGAGACATTAACTACCGGTAGTCAAATTTTACATTGCAAATGACTGCTTTGCCGACAGGATTTAGTGGAAATTTCTTTTGAGCCCTCTTTTTTTTGTAAAGTTCTCCCTCTTTGTCACCTTCTCATTTTTTTTCATGGGAAATGATCTCAAAAGGTGCTTTCACAGGCAAATTTAACAATACAGGTATTGTAATTTTTAAAAAATGCTTTGCCAAAGCACATGCAACGCAGACAATGTTATTTTCACCTGTATAACCAAGTTGCATTTAAAAAAAAATTCAATAAGCACTAAGGGGTGCTTATTGAATTTTTTTTTAACACTTTAACCTGCGATTATTATTTTTGGAGTAGCCTTTTGTAGTTGTTCCTCCACCCCAGTTTTAGTTATTAGTCATAATTATAATATGACAGAAAAATAAAGCACTTTAATCATTATCGCATTTATTAACTGATTGACTAGGAGCACCTGTGAATGGAATCTAGGTGTGTGAATGTTGTGTGTAAAAATAAAATAAAAAATATGTCAGCTAGCATGACAAGCAAATTTTACCTTCGGCATTTTGAGCTTAGCATCTCATCCCATGACAAAAAAATGGGATGCATCCAGACTTTTTAGTGTTTAAATCAGCTTCAGCGTAAGGAGATAGGGCATTGACAACATATTGATCACTTTCATGATTTCGGCAAAGTTGGCGATTTGATTAAATCGGTGAACACAGCTGGCGATGTCAATAACATTTTGCAATTTTGCTTTGCAATGGCCATCAATTATATGTGGATTTTCACTATTCCCAGGCCTGGTCCGTCTTCCCTGCAAATACCAGGGGTCAAATGTAAATGTAAATATATTGTTCAAAGAAATAACTCTCTTTCCCGGGTGCCAGAATTTAATTGATGAAGTTATAAAGACATTAATCTTTGTCATACGTGTGTTTGTGTAACCAGTCGTTGAATGTGTGTTTGTTTTATTTGATATTTATAGGTTTTTTTTCTTTTAGAAACAAACCGTGACTTTATGTTCTATCTTCAATTCCTTGTATTGCTCACCTAAGCATTGCTTGTAAAAATAAATAAATACATGAATGAATAAATAAATAGGATTTGCTTTGTTTTGAATGACAACACATCTCATCATATCTATTTGAGGATACAATGTTATGGTGTGTAATAAATAATGAGACCAGTGTTACTTGTGTACAACTGCTAAAAATGGTTACAGTACACAAAGGTAAAAACAAACATTGTCCATTTGGCCGATTATTTTGGCTGATGTTTAAAGCTCCACAAACGGACAATTTAATCTGCTGGCTGATTAATCAGTTGAGCCTTGGAAATGGACACCACAAAATCTCATATGTTTTCATCCCAACAAGCACCACTGCTGAAAACCTAGCGAAGATACTGTATTGCCACAGAGCTACGGAAATCAACATTGCAACACTCAAAAGTCACCAGGCCTCTTTTTTTCTTTAAGAACCAGATAATTAATTACAATTTCAACACTGACCTCAACTCATTTGGCGGATAATTATGACCCTGCGTAATTTAGGCGTAATTGTATACACTGTCCGCTATGTCAAGCTTCCCAAAACGTGAATATTGTTGTCTTAATTATGTCATACTATTTACACTAACATCCTCCTGAGAATAACAAAATACCGTTTATGATCATGCATATTCATTAAGGTGCGTCGTTTTGTTTTGTTTGCTCCTAAACGATCCCTAAGTAACATCAGACATGCGGTGATCATCGCGGATGAGTGAGCTCCCTGGCAGAGTGCAGCACTGTGGTGACCGTAATTCTTTTCCCCAGCAATGTTTCTACAAGGGTGGACCACAGCTGTGTCTCGAGGCGAGGGTAGAGAATCGCGGGTGGTGGGGGTGACGAGGCCGACCACATACTGTCCCGTCTCTAGATCAGCTCACCACTGCAGAATCGGGTCCGTTTACACAAGCGCCTCCCGCCCGTGTTTACAGTTAGTTCACATTTTTGTTTTACCATGTCTAAACTCTTCAGATGTTTATTTTGTCTCTCTTTTACTGTGAAGTTTACGGAAGTAAATCAAATTATCCCAGACTGAAGGCTAGGTTGGGTCAGAAGCAAGCTCATAGCGTACAAATCTATACGCAGTAACTTTCACATGTTGCCGTCAAATACACTGCTGGATTGAGGCGACACCTTAGAGGAGGGGGAAAATAAGCCGTGCACCTTATTGCGCTAATTCCAATCAGCTTGGCAAACAAAACCGGCAGGAAGTGTCTTAGAAGTGGGGACATGGATTATACTTCACATACTGGGAAAGAACGTAAAAAAGGGGAAGTAGACACCAAAAGAGAATTGTGAGACTCGAGGGTTGGGCAGGAAAAAGCTGCCCTGGTGGGGTGTTGGTTAATCCCCTCAAGCATCCATATATTGCTGTACCATTCCTTCTTCTCTCCCACTGCTTGTAAAATGGCCACGGAATGTAACATGTTGTCTGTGTATAATCATCTGGTACATTTTATTTACTTGCAACTATTGCCCAGAGTATGTTGCAAAGCATTACTATGAACGAGCTGTTACAGAACATGGCCTACAGGAAATACAGGAACAAAGGTTTGTTTTGTTTTAAGATATGTGACATATTCAATCACCCTATTTATCAAACAAACAAAAATATGTTATTTCATTAGAGATGACACAATTGTAAATACGGGCCAAAAACCTTGTCAATGAACAGCGTTCCCTTTGTTAGAAAACAAACAAACAAACAAACACTTTTGCACTTTGTGACTTGAGCATTTGAAAGAGCAATTTTCTTCCCCATTTTTTTGTTTGTTTCAGTGAATGCTCTTGCATCAGAAAAGGAATTTGCCGATTCTCTCAACTGAGGTTGAGGGCCAAGAAGTTAAAACCAAAGAGGGCAAAGGGATCTGGCGAGCATGCGGTCATCTCTGCATAACGCTGACCTCTGAGCCCTCACCCCATTTCTCTACCTCTCACGTAGTCCGTCACAACCACAGCAGCATAAGAGCCTCATTTAGGAGCATAGAAAGAAAGGCAAAACTCTCTTTCTCAGGAAGATTAGTGGCTGTCCCTTTGGAGTAGGCCTTTAGATAGAGCAAGGAGTGGGGAGGAGGCGTTGTTTTTTTTTCTTTCTCTGGGACATTTTTCTCTGCCAAGGGGGCCGTGACCTGTTCCAAGAGCGCCCTCCACAGAAACACGTTTAGGTGCCCTAGCCGCATCTGAAATGCTGCCACGATAGCCATGATTAACGCTCCACTCTTTATCTCAAAGCCACACTCTTCTCTGAGCAGCAGTCATTATAAAAGGCTTCTCTTCTTCATCCAACTACGTTATTCCTCACACTTTAAAGGAACAGCAGAGACAATCAGCGCTCATGTTGATGAAGTCAAAGCAAGATGGAATGCTGAAGGTGTGTTCTGGTATACTAGCTACACCATGCCAGATCCATAACTGCTATGAGTCACGGCACAGATACTGAAACATGCTATTGACAAATTATATTAGTAAGTTAAGTAGTAATTGTCATGAACACCATAGCCATAAACCGACCAACCCTCGACCATGTTAGCATATATACACGCTGCTTGGGCTTGTAACCAGAGGGTCAGTAGACTCCAGTGGCCTTTTACAGACTGAGGATATAATAAGGCTGTAAAATAAGTCGTAGCGGCCGCAATTGAAACTGACCTAATAGGTAGCAAACACATGGGCACACAAGACCCAGGTTTTGTTGTTAAGTATGGAAGTCGGGACATGTTTTTCACAGTTTTCCCTTAGGAAAGGTTTTGATCTTTTACTGTCCTGGAAGCAGGCACCTTATCTCAACACATGTTACACTGACATAGTTAAGGCTCAGGTTAATGCAGGCTTGTAAATCCTGGGGCTTTGGAGTCAGGTTGCAAGTGACAAGCTTGTGGGAGCAAGCCCTGCAGCTATGAGAAAGATGCAGGCTGTCCCAGCAAATGCTGAGGCCCATTTGGAACCATTAACGAGGCTTTAAGAAAGCAGTTTGATTCTTATCTTATGGACTATCGGTAACCTGCACTTTGTGTACCTGAAGCGCAAAGCTCTCGCTTTCCTTGACGACGTCTTTCTTTGGGCGCACAGCCTTCGCTCAAGGCCACATATTCATAGATTAGACCATGTCCTACTGCTGGAGCATTGTGACATAGAACATTTCAAAGAGAACAATGTATGCCTCCTTCAAACTGAAGCATAGGTGTCAAACGCAAGGCCCCGGGGGCCAGATCCAGCCCGCCACATAATTTTATGTGGCCCGCGAATCATGTTTGTCAACTTCCATGATCCTTGCTAAAATATCTACCGAAAGGTCAAAATGTCAGGTTTAATAAATAATGTTGAGATTGTGCAATTTTTTTTTCAAAGTGACTGTAAATCACTTGAACAATAATTGAATAAACTACAGTATCATAGTTGACTGATTTCAAAACTACTAATCTATCCATTTGCGGTGTACAAGTGTCCCCCGCCTACTGCCCGGAGACGGCTGGGATGGGCTCCAGCACCCCCCGCCACCCTAGTGAGGATCAAGCGGTACGGAAGATGAATGAATGAATGAATGAAGTAATAATACGATGAGACGATTAATTTGGTTTCACTGTCATCATGGCCCTCCGAGGGAAGAAGTAACTCCAATGAGGCCCGCGGCAAGAATGAGTTTGACACCCCTGAATGAGTGCGAATGAAAACAACAAGAAGGATGTGAGTGTGTTTATTCGGTTTTAGTGTTTGCATTGTTGTTGTTTTTGTAGACTTTAATGTAGAATATGTGGCTTGAATTTGATCTTCCCAAACACAACTAACCTAAATAAATTGTGCCCCTTTAAGAAGAATCTTTGTCATCTTAAAAGGACTTCTTGATGTATCCACATTTGCTCTATTTTTCCTTTGCAAATGCATACTTAAAAACAGGACCATGTAATGAATAAACTACGCAACAACAAAAGCAGAGCAGATGTTGAAGGACAATCAAATGTTCTATTTTTTCGTTCTCGAGTGTTTAAGTCAGCTTTATGACGGTATGAATGATTCGCTCCTGCTGTAGCCCTGAGATGATGGTGTCTCTCGGAGGGGTTTCAAAGTCTATAAACTTGGGTCCACCAGCAGCATTTAGTAATTTATAACATCGGGGACATCAGAGGCATGAACAAGGTCCTGCGACCTCGTTAAGACCAGTTTTTGTCATTTAGTCGCGAATGAAAATAAGAGCTCTCCTCTTTGTATCGTGTTTATTTTGTGCCTTTGACCCAGCATGCACCTTCGATGTGACATTACTTCCCCAAATAGTCGTTGAGAAGCGAGCGTTACTTTTTGTCATCCGCGCAAGGTAATGAAATGTCAAGTCCTATCGAGCTACACGACGTGCAATGGTCATATCTATAAATAATTAATCTCAAGCTAGTTAGATATTTTCTTTGCTGACTTGAAAACACTCGAAGACTCTTTGTGGCGCTGCCAGGGTGGGTGCACTGATACGTCCTAGTTTCAACCCCGCATCCCTAAACAATTAATGCTCATGGCTCATCTTGTGGCAGGCCACCAAGATCATCATTAAGGAAAAAAAAACGCTCATACCACAATATCGTATGACATCTTGTTTGCATTTCAAAGGCCCTTCCTTGTTCTCTGACTTTATCAGAGGCCGCCGATACACCACGCCGTCCACTGCTACACCAGCCTTTTTTAGTAATTCATGAAATGTACACTCGGGAGGTGAGAACAAGGTCTTTCGACCTCATTATAGCATTTTTTCATCATCCCCTCTCTGGCATCTCTAAATGATGCAGCCTCCATCTCTTTTCATGCATCACCCAATTGCTTATGCGAGTCATCGTGTTTTACATTATGCTCATTTGCACAGTGGAACATGACCCTATAGGAACTAGAAACGAGATCAGTTCAACTGTTTGGTTTTACACCAATTCAATATTTTTTTCTTCTGAGCAAAGAAAACTCCGTTTCTAGACGAAAGGTTGAGTAAGAACGGAATTTTGGAAAACGATTGTACCTCTGGAGGTTGGAGACGGCTTCTTTGGGATTTCTGAGAAGCTCCTTCCATCCAAACCGGGACCCTTGCACTCCTTCTTCTCAGTGGCAGCTGGAGCTGATGTCTCCATGCTGCTCCTTTAATGTCCGACAACCTGCACAGAAGGAAGGATAATAATTCTGTCTTCAATGTGTACCGAATAATACACACAGCTGGAAATTTTGTTATTTGCCTTTCATGCAGATGGCACAGGCTGACTCCCATGCCCGGATGAAACAAACAACAACAAAAAAATGGGTAGGTTGTGTCAGGAAGGACATCGATTTTAAAAACTGTGCCAAAGATATAGTGTGAGTAAAGACCTGTGGCAACATCTGACAAGTCGAAAGTCACAATATAAATGTGACAGTAATATTCGAACATGGGGAGAATATGCAATAAGTAAGTCTTGTTTAAAATTCACTTTGTAGGACAAAAGAAATGTTTACAGCCATGCATTCATCTTTTTCTTCCAGCTGCCTGGATTCCTACGCGGTAAAAGTTTGGAGTTTTTCTTACATCATTGAGAAGGCAAGGGCAGATGTAATTCAATGTTTACATGGTTATTTCATTATGTTTGTCGACATATTTATTCAGTCAGTGTAAATAATGTCAGGTCAACCCCTAAACACACATGGGCTTCTCAGTTTGATGTAATGAGTTCACAGTGCTCGCTCTGTTCCAATTGTAAATGCGAGTGGCCCTTAGTGCTGAGGTTTTAGCCGCACACTGTGTCAATACCTCCTCATGTGTGTGTGAATGGACTGGTGACGTGGCAACGTGCCACTTGTTTGACTTTGTAGGTTCATTCTCTTCTGAGAACAAACATGACTCCTGTTGCAGAAAAGCAATCCGCACTGTCATGCAAGCTGCCAGACGTGGTGTATTTTCAGACTGTTGTGCAAAAAGGTCTCCACACATTGACACGTTGTTGTAAAATGAGAGAACATTTCAATGAGACTGACAGGTCCTGCTGTGAAATGGAACATTTTTTTTTTTTGCAGGTCAAGAATTAAAGGTTCAGATCATAACTACAGTGAGCCCAATAATTACAACTGTATTATCACACCATTGCTTGGTGCTTTTGTATATGAGCAACATGAGCAGTAAGCAAATTGAATTTTAATGTATGTCATATCACTTGAAGTGGAGTCGCTTTCTCACCAGTAGTTCATTTTTTTTTTTGTTTGGGTTGTGCTGACGATAAATATTTTATTAGGTGATAGTATTTTGGATTTTTTTTCATAGTTACTTTTTATTTCTTTTTGACTTTTGTTTGAATTCAGTTAATTTTGATTTGTTTTTAGAGTACATCTGCTAGTTTTTATTAGTTTTTTTTAAATGCGTCATTTTCTTTGAGTTTGTATTTGTTTTTGAATTACCGTAGTTGTTTTTAATAGATTGATTATTTGTCAAGTGTAAGAAAAAAAAGTCACTAAAACGATTCTCGAATGATTATACATATATGACCTAAAGCAGAACTAACCCCAAAATTCATGTTTGATGTAATTGACAATGAAGTACATTTTCACAATTGTATTTTTATAATGGTACGGGGTAGTTTCAGTTTCAGGTTTTTTTTCAAGTATTTTGATTTTATGTGACAAGCCAACATTTTCATCTTTGATTTTGCAGTTTATTTGGATAAGCAACCATGTCTGAGACCCTTCGGCAGAGGTGCTCGTCACCTGTCACAAAGCCAATGTAGCCGATAAGAGGTGAGCAACTAACTGGTTTATGCTGCAGCTGTTTTATGTTTTTTTCTGTTGCCAAAAACCACTGGAACTTGCCAGAGAGGTATTTTGTCTCAACTCAAGCAATACAGCCCCTCTCACGTCACTTTTTTGTTTGTTTGTTTTTTGCACTTTTATGGTTTGATTTGGGAGTCTGATTTGTTGAAGCAGTGCGAGGCAATTTGTATAACTGGCTCTCTCGATTCATTATGGTTAGTCCCCATATTTCCTGTGTCTCTCAACAGGCTAGTGCCAGTAAAACAGCAATGACAGGGATTTAGCTCAGCAATCCAGCCCCTCTCACGTCACTTTTTTGTTTGTTTGTTTGTTTTCTGCACTTTTATGGTTTGATTTGGAAATCTGATTTGTTGAAGCAGTGCGAGGCAATTTGTATAACTGGCTCTCTCGATTCATTATGGTTCTTCCCCATATTTCCTGTGTCTCTCCACAGACTAGTGCCAGGAAACCAGCAATGACAGGGATTTAGCTCAGCTCTGACGGCCTGGTACAGGTGTCAGAAACCAACTGGACAGATGGCAGGGGTCAAAAGAGAACCAAAAAAAAAAAAAAACAAGCGGATACCTCTTCTAGCTAGCGAGCCCAAAGCGACAAAATGTTTCTTACCACACCCCACCCTCCTCTTTCCTCAAACCTCTTCTGCATGTATGAATATTACACACAAAATTGTGATTCTAGACTTATATCAATAAAAACCTGGGAGGAAAAAGCATGTGAATATGAAAATAGTTGTGCCACAATATTTTGTTTTTTGTAGCATGCTGTTTGGTGTAAGATGAAATTGACCAAATATATTTTTTTTCTTGTGGCACCCTGCACTACAGCAACAACCTTGAGAACCAAACATTTTTGAAAATAAAAGCGTACTGGTGAAAAAAACAACACAACAACAAATTTTTTGACTACTCTCAAAATACAGGTAAGAAAAATTAAGACACGGTCAAAATATTTTTGCTGACCTACTGTTTATTCCTGCGTTTTGTAGACAGGCATTTGACGAAACAACTAGGGACTGAATACTTTGGGAAAATGTCTCAGTTTCAATGCCTGTGCTATATTTATATAAATCTATCAAGAGTTGCCATTGCAGAGGTCTTCATGATTGCCGTTCAACCTCCTATTGCTGATGTCATGCTGTTGGTCAGAAATCACCAATGAGTTGAGATTGAACAAGAAATGACACTCGGCCACAATTCATTTCTTCTCACTTGCTTTGAGATTCAATTATTTGATTATTACACACATCTGTTCAGCTCTATTGCAACTAATGAATCAATTATGACCATCCCTATTGGAATGCCTTTGCCTTTTATGTTTCAGATGGGATGTTTTAGAGCAGTGGTCCCTATGACCCGGAGCATGGACCGGTACCGGTCCGTGGGCCATTTGGTACCGGGCCGCACAGAAAGATTAAATAACTTACATTACTTCCGTTTCATTTATTTCGGAATCTGAAGGATGTTTTATTTTGAAAAATTATCAGATTCTCTGATGCATCAGTCTACAGTATGTCACTTGACGCAGGTCAAGCCATACTTCTCAGTCACGTGATAGGTTACCGCTAAAATGAAACCCGGGAACTAGCAAAATGAGTAAAAAACAAACATATTTGGGAAGGGGGAAAGGCCCAACCAGGAGACAGAAGAGGAGCCTACAACTTTCAGGGAAAACAAGCCTACATTTAATAGACAGTTTCGGAGTCCTACTTAAAATACAGATATATCTCAACGGGACATTCTGACGCACCAAGCCCACTCTGCATAATATGTGGCGATGGTGAGTCATATTTTTCATGCACTTTGTATTTGCGGTGTATCTTATTTTGAAGGCACATTTGAACATTACCATAATGACCAGATAGGACGTTCCTCGAGTCATGATTCGTGTTTATTGTTATGTTTAGAAAAGTCCACAGTTTTCATGCATGTCATATAATATTATTTTGTTGTATTTATCCAGCCTTAAAAGCCCTGAAAATATTGTCTGACATTAAACCAGTCCGTGGGGCAAAAAAGGTTGGGGACCACTGTTTTAGAGTGAATCATGAATCAATCTAGTTATCCGCACAATCATAACTATTTCTAGGGAAACACAACAAGAGCGGTAGTGGTCTTAGTATGTCACCTCCCTGAGTTGTAGGTAAACTGTCAAGTTTCCAATCAATCAATCCATCACTGGTGTAGATACAAGGAGGTCAGACTCGCCGTCAAGTAAATGACACTTCATAAAGCCTTTCTAACATGTTTGCACCCTCCATTTTTCCCTCCCCACTCTTTGTCTTCTCTTCCCCTCCTGCCACCTTTGCCTGAGACTTGCAGACTTGTGTTCAAACACGCCACGTGTTTTTCTTTGAGCCTCGTTCAAGTTTCAAGTGTTCCTCTCCTCTACTACCGTTCAACAGCTCCCCTTTCACCAACACTGAAAGGAATGAAAACACAGATCAAAAGAGGCCCTCTCGTTTTGAAGATAGCCAGGCTTCTTACTTTCTTCCTGCCTATCTTTCAGTCAGTGTGATCCACATGCTGGTAGATTGTCTTTCCTGACGGCGCACGCATACACATTGCATCTGCACACACTACCTAACTTGCTCCACACTCTGCTCATTTGGCAAACAGATGATGAGGAGATGGATAGCAAGGGTCTGCCACCTGCAGACCTCTCCACTCAAATTTCTGAAGGTGACAAGTATGCAGGTTATCAAAACAACATCCAAACACCAAAACATTGGCTTTGTTTTCCATACTTTGCTGTCTTTATCATATTGGCTTCTACTCAAGCTGATGGATGAGGAGCGATTATGTGCTCTCTTGCAAAACAGATGTCATTTTTTTCCTTTTTTTTATTTTAGGGAATTAACTGAGTTTTTACAAGCAAATAGTTAGCATTTAATGAAAGTGAAAAGAATTGACTGCACTTGGTCATGTAGCCTTGTGCATATCCAAACCTTTTCAGATGCGCCAAACATTCCAAACTGCCTGGTACCCTTTTGGAATGGATTAGTCATGACAGCCATTATAATTTACTTTTGAATAAGATTCACCGCATCCATGGTTAAAGTTTGATTAACCTTCTTCTTGGTTAAGGAAAGATTTGGTCATGGCTGAAAGAACTCAGTGTCAACTGTTGGTATGTGACAACCCACGAAATGGACGACAGACGCGTCCTTTTGCCGGCAAAGCTGCTCACAGGAGGGTTGCTGATACCGAATAATAGCTTTAGACAGCTTTGAAATAGTCCTTTCAGTTGTGGTACACACATGAAACTTTACAGCCTTTTAACTAACATTCTTGAACAGTTTTCCGGGCTATGCTTAAATGCGCAAAATAAAAAGGACTCCTTCGACCAACACGTTTAATTTACGGGCGGACAGGTGTCGAGGCTCTACAGTTAGGCCCAAACAAGTGTATTTTTTAAGATCCGTTCAGACCACAGCAAGCAATATTCAATACTTTGTACACCAGGAAACCTGACCAGACCCGCTCAAATAAGTTGCCCTATCTAACCCCAAAAACTGCAAATAATTGCTCGACATTAAGAGCAGAATGTCAGCAGTTGCCCTAAATTTGGTATATTTAGAGTCGAAATCGCTAACATAGGCAGTTATGCAATTAACGTATGTGTTTCCATAATCTTCTAAAACTGTTGTGTGGATGCCGATCGAATGTTGCAGTTACGGGATTAAAATCGGAAAATTGTTGCATCCCGACAGCACCACAGAGATGCTGCTTCTTTCAAGAATGTTTTGGGGGAAAAAACAAAAAAAAAAACATAAAAACAAGCACATTACTAGCCATACTCCACGCCAACAACAAAAACAAGTTCTCTTTGTTTTTGTCCCCAACTAGTCTTGTCCGGATGAGGCCTCATTCATCTGCAACACAGACTCATTGTTTCCTGGTTTTTGGCAATCGGCAGCCAAATTCAAGATGATGTCGATGATTCAAGATGTTGTATCCTTCATAAAAATTTTTTAAAAACACACGGACACTTGTGTCCCTTTTGCCTTGACAAGGAATTGAAACAATCTAAAATTCAATCAAGAAATGAAAGGAACAAATTAAAAATGGAAATGAAGATGTAGTCATTGAACAAACCTCAACATCATGTTGCAACATTGTTGGGTACTCTCGATCTCATTTTAGTTTACATTAATTGTGATACGACTGCAATCCAACCTGAAATAGGTGGAGCCCTTTTATATCCTACCTCACAGTGTTCCATGCATATTTCAAATAAATTACAGTTGTTTATGTATATACTGTACCCTCAAATTAGCAACTATGACCAGCATGGATGCCTTGCCTAAAACTGTGCAATAATTTTGTAAAAGCCCTTTCATTTACCCTATCATTTGTTCTCTCAATGTGAGCGTTCCTTGCTAAACAAATAGTTCATGTTTAGAGTTTCCATGCCGCGGCAGTTCCAAGCCGGCAACTCATTTGAAAACCACAGTCTAAAAATTTATTGTATGGTTGACCACATTGCAAATTGTATTCCTACCAGCTACCAACATACTTTAACAGCATATATTTTTGAGCCAGAATTAGTATTTCAAACAGTCACTCAGCCATCCCTCCATTATGACTATTGTCCTGAGCAGGAAGTTAGAGCAAATGCAGTGCAATCAGCGGTGGGCTTTACACGATAGGGCTTTTGAAGACGATCACTAATTGGTGAGTTCTTATACCTTGTTTATTTACTTTATGCATTTGGGGACAGTCTCTTGAGCATCAACGAAAGTATTCTCAATCATTTTTTGCTGGTAATGGGTGAGTACCTATACTAGGTAGCGTATCAGGCCAATGCATGGCCTTATTTTAGGATATCCATGATAGTCGCCGATAACCACATTTTTGATTGGGACTTTTTCTGGCCACTGGATTATTTCTTTTCTTTTAGTTATTTTTTAAAAACTATTTTACTTTTATTTATTTAAATGAATTTGGTTGTGTATTCTAGACAAAAAAAATTAAATGAAAAAAAAAAGACAATAGAAAATTGCCAGTAATTTCTAGAAATTTTACAGAAAAATGCTATATTGGGTTATATAAGTATTTCTCATCATTGTTTTTCAGGAAATTTGATGTATCAAAATTACTAATGGTATCACTACTTGGTATCAGTATCAGTCACAACTGAAACTTCCAGTGCTAGTACTGGTATTGGTCTGAAAATTGTGGTATTCAAGAATTTTTAATCTCTGCAATGCCCCAGGAAAGGAAAGGATTAGGGTGTGACTGTTATTGATTTTTTTAGGCTGATACTGATGAAGTTTTGGCAGAAAGAATACTGAATACAGATTAATCAGCTGTGTTGCCATTGGGTTGGGTTTTCAATGGACGAAATGCAAAGTGCCCAACATGCGCAACATGCTAATGGGAAAAACAGAGATTTAGAAAAACTTCTCAAATATCGCAAAAACCTTTTTTATGCTCTTGTGGCAGTGTTTGAGATGTGTCGGGTGTATCGTATATGACAAATGTGTAATTAAAACACATTTCCACTCTTCACTGGCCACCATGTTCAAAAGGTTTAGACCCAGTACTCGAGCCCATCCAGTGGCAACACGCTATCGAGCAGCCCGAGCGACGAGCTCTGGTTCGGCTGAGGACCAGCAGGGGATAGAGGAAATGAGGCTGTTCTGGGCAATGCCGCCGAGCCCGAATTGGACCATCTCAACAAAGGTGAATCCAACAACACCGACATCGCTGCGGACCCCTGACGCCTGCTCATGGTCTGGTCCCCACCCATGGCTTGAGAGCAGTTTGTGCCGGTGGGAGGCTGCCCCGAGGGTGGGGGGTTCTGAGTGACAGGTGCAGCGAGCACTGTCCCGCTGACCCGGGGGAAGCGGCACGGTCTGGGCAGGGAAAGTTGCAGAGCGTGGGAGAACGGCAGAGATTGAAGCCCCCAGGTCTCCCGGCGCCACCGTCGACCCAAGCATTTCCGGGGCTGGTCGCAGCACACTGTGTGGGGGAAATGCACCCGACCGGAGACACCGCGGAGGGTAAATACCCTGCGCAAACGGTTTCACTACCCTGTCACGAGTCTCGCAAGACCATTTCATGAGATTTTAGGAGAATTACGAAATCTTGCAAGATAGCACGTTACAAGACTTTCCGCTTTGGAAGCCAAAAACTCTTCAATGGAAACGCCAACAAGTAGCAATTGTACTGTAGCTAATCATTTGCAGATTTTTGCAATTCGTGAGCTGATTTGGTCCCAATTCACTATGAACAGTGGGATCAACTGTAAATATATGGTAAAAAAAAAAGATAATTTTCCTTTCCATTCGCAGAATGCATTGCGTGGAGCAATGCATCTAATTTATGAAGTTATCAGGACATGTTTGATATACTGCATGTTCGGTTATGTTTTTAGTGGATTATTTTTCACACAACTTAATGTCACAGTTTGTGACATTAAAGTTGTGTGTAGTGACATCCAAGTCAAATCCTTGCAGAACTTGCATTGCTCACATTAGAATTGTTTGCAAAAATAAAAATTTGCTTTGTTTTGAATGACAGATACATTAAATGACCTTATCAAGAAATGTCACTCCATACTATATATATTTAAGGATGCAAGGTTATGGCATAGATGTATGCGTATATAATCATCCAAAACAGCAGCAAAAAGTCCCCCACCCATGAGTCTAACTTTTCTCTCGAAACAATATCCTGTGGTTGATCTCTTTGTCTCCCTGAAACAAATGAAAACACATGTGAAGCAAATGTTATTCTGCCACACGGAATCTATAAGGATACATTTTTTAGGTTTTTTTTTTTTTTTACTTTGCAATCAATCCTGCGACCCCCAATGATGCAGAAGTAAATAATTCTGAATCGGTTCATAAATTTCCCTGATTCATAACTGTGGCTGGTGACACTAAAAAGCATCATTTGAAAGTGCCAAAGTGCAGCAGCCATCAGTAAGCATCATGGTGCTGTCCTCAAGAATGAAAACCATTCATGATTTACCAATAGACCTTTAAAAAAAAACAAATCAAACTGTTGATATTAACAAGATTCTCTTATTTAACCTTGTAAGCGGTTACTACAGTGGTCAGCTTACCATGTTATAATCTTACAGAGTGCATGAAAGGGTTTAACAGTATAATTGGCTGTGAACACCAGAAAAAAAATGGGCATCCGCTGTTAAGAAGCAGACAGAGCTTCCCTGCATTCTCATTTACGGCCTGGAGCTTCTCGCGGGGATATCTAAACACCGGGATAAACTGCTTGAACTGACCAAAATTCCTTTACAATCTTGAATAAAGCCCTCCTCAAATGATGAGCTACAGTCTTGGGAAATAGGCTCTGCACAAAGTGCATCTTCAAATCCTATTTCTACAATTGCACTTGTATTTCACTGAAACATAAATTCGAAAGCCTGTATTTGTTTCAAGTCTTCTGTTGTGTGAGTTTTTCTTTTTTTAATTTCTTTTAGCGGTATCTTTATGT
The DNA here is from genome assembly GCF_025434085.1 of Hippocampus zosterae. Taxonomy (NCBI): domain Eukaryota; kingdom Metazoa; phylum Chordata; class Actinopteri; order Syngnathiformes; family Syngnathidae; genus Hippocampus; species Hippocampus zosterae. Next base: position 20,272,100 of record NC_067462.1, on the reverse strand, counting down.
TCTAATACTGATAACCATGATACAAGGAATTCCAGTTGGGATATAAACTTGTCCTACTATTTCTCAAGCTGTGCCATTATATCACCCACAATAATAATGCAATTTCTTTTTCATACTATGCACATTTCATGTCAAGTAACAGTATTGCGTGAGAAGTACACACGTACAGTATACTACATTCAAGCCACAACATGTCTGAGAAAAGAGCACCAGCATGTCAGTCTGGTGACGATGATTTTGTGTCGAAATTGGGAGTCATTTATGAGCAACCGTTGGGTCTCAGGATTTCCAAGAAAGTGTATAACGAAGACTACAACAAAACAAACAAAGTTCTTCAACACCAAACTCTTACAGTCATGCATTTATGGGCCGTGCTGTGAGGACTGAGGCACCACATCCATGCTGGAGCAGAAAATGGCCTTCCCAAAATTGCACACAAAAATTTAAAAAGATTTTTGGTAAAACGAAGCCAGATGAGTGAACGACTCTGAATTATATCAACTTTGGGTGAATAAAACATCTGATAAGATTAAGATGCCATGTAAATCACTCACTGTCATCTTGGTAGTGAGCCAATGTTGCAATTGAATTTTTTTTCATCAATCACTTGAATTGTCAAGCCTGAGGCTTTGAAAAACATGGTTAGTGATGATAAACTTTGTTGCCAAAGTTCCATCAGGTTTAACAGTCAACATGTGTTAGAGTGTAACAGCTGACTTAACACTTAAGTAACCCAATTGATTGTTTGTGTAAAAAGTTACCTCTGTCATTGGTGCCACATTGCACACTGCTGACTCCAACTCGCTGAAACATTTGGCCCTGGTCATTCAAACTAAATGTGTTGTTCACACTCAAGCTCGAACCCTCACAGCTGTTAAACACTCATGCAAAATTGTCTTTGCGTTCAAATATTTTACAGATGTCAGAAAACTACATTTTCAGATTGCAAGACACCAGATTTTTTCTCTCATGTATCACTCTCATACATCCCTTTGTTATTGCAGTGGATTTACCACTCTATTAGGAATTCTTGTGAGAGCGTGGACCAGCTGTTTCGACTTCCACGTCAGACCTAAGGCGTTTTCTGACAGAGACACCTTCAAGTACTTAAGTGTATTTGTGTTCATCTGTGAAAACAACAACTGTGAGGAGACCAGGTGAGATCTACAGCAGTCATTGTAACTCATTTAGACAAGGATCATGATGAGCTGGCTTCAGTTACACGAAACTCCTAATTCCCAACACAAATGAAGGGAACATAATTTAAAAATATATGGATCACACAAGAAAGTATTAATTTCATTATCATTGTATGGGATAAAGGTACACAGTCAAAGAGTCACTGTAAACCAGGGGCATCCATTCAGTAGATCGTGAGCAAGTCGCTTGCAAATGGAGTGCCGATAGCTTTCAGGGCATTAATTCATTCACTGACAGCCCTCCCAGTTTTATGCTGTTGATATAGCTGCCTGTCAACAACAGCGAATGGATTAAAAAAAAATGGTAGACTTCCTGCCGATCATTTGTTGTGAAATTTATGACTTGATTGATACTGGGCAGCCAATAATATGCTTCACCGTGTGTGTAGACATGAAAGGTTCATGTTTTGGGAGGGGGTTGGGGTGGTCTTTAGAAGACAAAATACAAACATAGTAAACATGACTAATTATCTGAGGTCACAATTATACATATAACGTCAAAAATGTGCACTGGATTATGAGGCACACCTTCAATGAATGGCCTATTTTTTCATATATTGGAAGCGCTGGATTATAAAGCGCAATCTATAATGCATCCACTAGATGGAGCTACGCTTCTTCCTTTCAACTCGAGAAGCGTTCATGACCACCTCCAAAAAACGTAACTTAACGATTAATTCAATGAAATTATGAACATTAAAAATAATACATCATGTCTCAGAAGCGTTATTTATTCCTTTGTTGTGTACTGTATTGACAAATGAGGAAATCACAAAATAAATTCTGTTGTGGGCGCTATAGAATTTATTTTGTGATTTCCTCGCTTGATTTTCTGTTTTGATGCATTGTTTTCAATTTTCGTTGTTTAATTGAAGGTCTTAACGATTACGTTTTTCGGAGTCGAACGTAAGAAGAGAAAGCACGAGACGGACAAAGATGTACCTGTATTTGTTGAGACTGTGAAAACCATTAATAAAGTGTGCGTTTTAAAAAACAACACCACATCGCTCCTTTTTTCGTTGCTGCATCAAAAACGTATTTAATAAAGCAGCGACACAGTTCACTGAACCAAAGGCAAGTTATAAATTTGTAAGCATGTCTCAAGGCAAGGAGCCATCTTGGGGGTCGATATATTACCGTAATGACCATACACAAGGTCTAGCGGATTTTAAGGTGCGCTGGGAGCTTTTAACTCATTCACTCCCAAAGACGTTTTTAAATATCTTTTCAGGCTTGGTCCAGAATTAGATGGTACTGAATGAGTTACGAAAATGGAAGACTTTTCAGTGCGCCTTATAGTGAGGAAAATACGGTAGTTAAAATAGTACAGGTAACATTCACTTCAGGCTACATAAATGACCTACAAATATTGAGGCATGTCCTTGCTAATGCACCCACGAGTGTTACGTTCCCTTTCATCTGGCGATTACCGTGGGTCTTAAAAGTAGGTGGCCAAAGCATGCCCAATTCAAATTAAGCTGCATTAAAAAGGTAACCACCCGAATGTGCTGGAACTGACCAAATGGAAAACAATCTGGCACTTTGTGCAGATTGTAATGCATTTTATATTGTGCTTTGGCAACGAGGATCTCATGCCAATGTTAATATTGTAATATCACCATATTGCCATTCTTGTTATGTTCCTATTATATTGTATTTTAAAGGTGGGACTCTCTTTTTTAGATTTATTGGGCTACATCTGGGACCTCAGATAATGTGCCGGCTCTTGTGTAAATGTGAAATCGTATGACAATAAAGTTCCTTGAATCATTGAAACCCAAAATAAAACTTAAGCCTATGCGTGCATGCAGGAGTCAGTAGTTTTGTTTTTGGTTGTGTTTTTTTCTTTGTTTTTTTTTTATTTTTATTAGATCTGTTTGAAAACGGTCAAAATAAATGTTAAGTGTTAATGTTTTTCCTTTAATGTTGTTGGAAATCACCTGTTGTCACTTGTGAATTCCGCCTGACCTTCTTATATGTGAAAACAGCAGAGCCATTTCTCCATGTAACATTCAGCCAACTTTTCCCCATGAAGTTCTTGGCTAACATGAGCAAATCTCATTTGCCTCGAGGCAGGAAGACGTGGAGGTAATTCTAGCAACAGTCATGTTTTTAAAGTACAAGCGAAAGTCTGAGGACTTGGTTGCTAAAGACAACCACATGTCTACTGTATATCCAAGCGTAACTATAGCTCTCTCATCTCTCGTCTCAACCTTCTACCCAAGAGGCGTCTGTGGCCTGGCACTTCATCAGTACAAATTAGAATATAGTCTCTCCCAACATATAGATACATAGGGGAGAAAACATCTGTCCGGCGATAACGGCTGCATTTCGGCTTTTTCAGTGAGAGGCCTCAGTATAAATCATAACTCATCCATATGGTTGCAGTTTGTTGTCAACCGCTGATGCAACAGCAACAATCTCTTCTACTGCATCAGATTAGGCCTGTAGCAAACGTTGGAGGCCGCATACCATTCTTGGAGAACCATGTGTCAGTCTAAAGCACGGATGGGTAATTGATTTTGCAACAGGGCTACACATAAAATTGGAACACTTGCCTGGGGCTAAGCCAAGATTTAACCTTTGGCTTTTTGAAAAAGCTAATTTAGAGGGTTCAGAAACATTGCGAAATAATACAACAGAACCATCGCTAATGTGGCAATAGTGCAGACAAGTCGTAGCTCGCTACCTCGCTTGAGCCAGGTCGTTTCAACATATAAGCAAAAACATATTTTACATTTCATTTTGACGTCATAAGTCATTGTGAGGTCAGTCAGAGCTTGAGGGAAGGCCGAATGCTGCCCCCGAGCCATAGTATCCGAAGCACTCTTATTGCTTCAGACACTCTATATATAGTCATTGAAATCCTTGATCGGAAAGTTATGATATTTGTGACCTTTAATCCTTTTGATTTTTCTAATATGTATCAAAACTACTAATCACACACACAAAATAAACGCTACATGTACAAAAGGACGGTGTGAAATGAAGCCTTTTAAATCCATCCATCACAACGGCTGCAGATGTCTCAAAACTGTCTTTCAAAGATCTGTATTGATGTATATGTGTATGTGCATGGCTCTAATTTCACAATGGTGTACCTGAAAAAAATATCTGAAGATGCACCATTCCATCCCTATTGGCTAGTGTATTATGAACATTCTATGCTATCACTGAAAGACGAACATGAGCAGAGTGGAACCACTATGATGTAGAAACTCGTCTGACCAACACAAGCTGAAATAGGGATGCAACTTTGCGGCAGAAAATGACTAAAAAGTTCACTTGATTAGTCGATTGAAAACTATGAATTTACATCCAATCGTTGATGAAAAGTGTTTTTCACTGTCTGCTCACCATAATTCAACTCACTTTAAGAAATGAAAGACATTCACGCGACACGACATCAAGCTTTCTTGTTTAGTTATATTGAGCAAATGCTTCTTTTGAGCATGCAGGGCAAAAAACGAAAACAAACTCAGCCTATCAGTGTTATTGACACACTATTTACTAAATGTATTTAAAAGCTTAAGATATACTACCCATTTTGAAAGAGGACAAGGAAATAGGAATCTGACACTTTCCATTGTCCATTGTCCAGAGAGTTAATCTTGTGTTGAGATAATGAAATGTGTCTTCCCATCCCCCTTTCACAAGCTACCTGACCTCCCATGACCTGGGCAGGGTTTCTTTCCCCAAAAGACTTTAGAGTTGCAGTCATCATTGTTCCTTTGTAAGCCAATAGACAAGAATGATGTTGCTGATGAAATTGCATTTATTCAGCATGCAAGTACAGGGAAAAGTTTGGCTAGTATCTGCCGTTCAGACCCTTTGAGTTTAGTGTGATGACACGGGTTGCCACTGACGATTATTGTGCTTGTCAAATGATCACCAACATCACGGTTAGTCACCTAATCGGATCATGTAAAATTGCTGCATATCGTACCAGCAAGCTCAAATGTAACCATCATTAGCTTACAGCTTGATATCTATAAGGTGTGTACAAATTAATAATCAAGACAATTAAGAGGATATTACATTCAACTTCGATTACATTTTGCAGCTTGCACCAGCATTCCTGACTTCTTTATAAATTATGCAGCAACTTAAACTGAAGGCGAAATTGTGGGTATAAAGTTTTTAGCTGTAAATGTTGAGTGCATTTTAAAATGGAACCAAAACCTATGCACTGTGCAGAGTGGCACAAATACTATTACACTATTTAAAAATATATATAAATAAAAGGACACAAATACATTTTGCTCTTCTTGGCCAACAAGCTTTTTTTTTATGTCGACCGTAGTTAAATCCGATGAGTACATTTAGGAACAGGTACTCTGTTAAAGAATACAAAAATAAACTTGGATCAGTTTTTAATGTTGTTTCATAACTTTTATCCAAAACATTGTGTTTCTTTCACTACTTTGCATAATTTTAAAGTAGTAAATTGTTCTACACAATCAAAATGTAGTATGCGACTGAAACGGAAAAAACAATCCCTAAGTATCAAGAGGAATGTATTTTTTTCAAACACAATAAATTATTATGTCAAAATGAAGTTTATCTTTTTTATCTTTTTTTTTAATGTGTTCCCATTGAGGGCTTGCAGCAAATTATGTCATGTTGTTCCTTTGAGTCCTGCTAGGTCCAACTCCATAAACACAACACGATGTGGGGTAATTGCGTGCGACTGAATGAAGAGAGACTGTGAGGTAGCATGTGTGCTGTGATGCTCCTGTTCAATGTCAAACCCAGACATACAAAAACTGTGTTTTGGTTCACTAACTAAAGCCTCCATAATCCACAGCAGGGGCTAGAATAGGTTGGCGTACAAAACAGCACATTGTGTGACATCACACAAACATGGAAATCTATGTGTGGTAAATGCTCGCTTCCAGGCATGACTGTGGCAATGTCAGTAAAGAAATCTTGAATCATCCACAGCATGTTTCCTTTTCAGACGCTCGCGTATCACCGCTGTGCTGCCATGGAAGGGAAGTTTACATCGTATTCAGTATTTTTGCTGAATATGTCTGAAATTTCGGTCTCAGTTGCTGTTGCGACATTTGCATTCCCCAGAATGCTTTTGTTCACATCACGGATGACCTGCAATACCACTTTTGCGCATGTGCGTTGCAGTGAAGGCTTACAGCCAGCGAGAGACGAGATACAAACAAAGTGGCAAATCAATAGCTACATAACATCAACTATTAAATTAATTATCGAGGATTTTGATCGTGGACGTCATTGTGACTAGTCAGCTGATCTTGGCAGCTCTAGTGATGATACACAATGCATCATATGCTGGATAGAGAAATCTACAGTATTTTCGTCACTGTAAATCGCTGCGGATTATAAGGTGCACCTTCAATGAATGGCCTATTTCAAAACTGTTTTCAAATATATAGCGCACTGCATTATAAGGCGCATAGAATAGAAGTCACAATTATGGCTGTGGTTGTGAAACGAATCCACTAGATGGAGCTACGCTAAAGGGAATACACAACAAGACATACAGCTTTATTTATAGAGAGCAAAGCCATATCAAAACTGTTCACAAAAACGGACATGAAATATATACATACAAATGGCATGACAAAACAATAAAGACAAAAATTCTGAAGACAACTGATTCAACAAAATGGCACATCAACCTCATGGGCTCTCATCCACAAGGGGCTAAATATTCTTAAGAAGTCTTGCTTGTCTCCTTCTTCCTTCGTTTAGTCAGTAGTTAACTGTGCTTTTGGAATTATCTTCGTTTCATGAAGGCTAAGCAGAGCTCACAAAGTAGTTGTCTGTAGTTGTGTGTCGGTGAATGCACATGTCAATTAGTGGCGGGCAAAACCCTTTAAGGTTACAATTGGTTCCTGCTAATAATCACCACTAGATGGCAAAGGAACACTAACAGGGAAACAACTCAATGGGGAACATAACAGGGTTCCCACTCTTCCACTTGCGTTTTATTTATGGACCTTTTAAGGACTTTTGAGGGCTAATTTAGCCCTTTTTAAGGACTTTTTTTTCTCCATTCAGCGGGGGAAGCACGGTGGATTTAATGCCCGCTCAGCAATATGCGGGCTGAACAGAAAGCCACATATCATTGAGCCCTTGTTCAAATCAATGCTGCCAAAGGAAGGGCACTACTTAAATTTATTTTCAAATACAACTATTTTTAAGGCTTTTTCATTGATTTTAGAAGCTTTCCCTGAAAATGAAGGACAATTAAGAACATAGTTTTACAACTTATTTTTATGGATTTTTATGAACTTTAAGGATTAAAATTGAGTTTTCCTGAATACACTTTGGGGTAGTTTTAAATGAAATAGACAAAGTACTTGGGATGTAGGTTGCGCAGAACCTCACTTTTTTTTCCATGATTGCTGTTTTACTCGAAAGTGGTACAATGCTGTGTGATCTCAGTTTCTCCACTGGGGCTGGAGTGCTCTCTCATCGCTGCTCTAGGGTAATGAGGTGGAAGTAGGAGAGGGTTAAATGTGCTCAACCTCACTCCCTCTACCTCATTCTCCCCAGGCAGGATATGATGGGTGTCTATTTAACTTCACACTTGAAGATGTATAAGAACCACTTTATGAGGAGAGTGAAACAACGGGCGTTAAAACAAGCAAGGGTTGTCTGCTGCTGTCCACATGCCAAAAGTAAAAGGGACAGAATTCAGTGAAGTGCTCTACAGATGAATATAAGCCACCATCTCCTGCTCACTGTTCCACTCTTCTCTCTCTCTTAAGTCCAGACTTAAGACTGTCCTGCATTCTTCTTTCCACACTCGTTTATTTACTCCTGCACATGCATACATGCGGCACGCTGCCTTGTCCATTTTGTATTTCAAACTCATAAAATGTTTACTAATTTTGCGGCAGTTTTTTTTCATGTGAATTAAAAATTCGCAAAGAACATTTCCGATTGGTAATCATGGTTTAAAAATGTGTAGTGGTATCTCACACACGTCCAAATATTAGATTTTCACTTTGAAGCACCTCCTCATTTACTTGTACTTTAAATATGGAATTCACTCAGCTGCATTTACTTTTCAATATGGCACAAGGAAATAACTAATGTTCAAAACTTTCCTTTGTAATTGAAATAAATGGAGCAAACCAGAGAAACGTTCCTCCACCAAAGCTTTACATTCTACGACTACTACCTATAACGTTAATTTGGAGCTGAATGACTCTCCATAAAACTGACGTTAGAGGGGAAAAAAGGGCAAATGGTCTTCATCTCTCTGCATGAAATGCCACTGCAAATAATTTTCCACCAAAGCACAAAGGCCTTAACCACCACACACAAACTGCAGTTTCTTACGATGGCCGCTGAATGGCTGATTTGGTCAAGCGTGGCGACTTCACTCAATGAAGTAGTGGACAGGCATGAGTCGGGTTTGAACGCCTTCTCTTTTTGAGGTCACTCAGCAGGAGTGGGTGGTTATAGTAGAAGAGTGTGCTCCTCCCCCACCTTAGAGTCACATCGTGTTCACCCGCTTCTCAAACCCTCCTCTCTGTCCCTGTACGCTAGACTTCATCGGTATTTGCTTTCAAAAAAGCTGTTCCGCCTCCTCTCACTTGCCTTCTTCTTGGGCTCTTCCCCTCCAACACACACACATACATATGCTCACATACAACGCAATCACCCCACCAGATTTTGATCCCAAAAATAGATAAAAAGGAAGCTCATCAATAAAGCAGGGTATGTGTAGATCAGTGATGTGTGAAAATAGTGGCTATGGCAGCATACAGTACAAACATCCAATCCGCACGCGGGTAGGCACGCAATCACAAACACACACACACGCACTCTCTCACACACAGAGAGAGGCTGGCCTGCAAAGATGAAAGTGACATGACCACTATAGGTCTGTGAACGCTGCAGAGCAGAGCCCCCAAACTGAGGCTGAATGAGCTGAATAGGCTCAGCCATTCTTTCCTCCTTTCATTCCCCGTAGGCCTTAACTGTTGGAACTCTTCATTCCTCACAATGGGCAAATGCACTAAAACTCTTTTTTTCACTCATGCAAATCACCTCAGTTCTGAGTCGGTATGTCATCATGTGAAGTGGAAAACACGCATTCGGTTGATTTAAAAAAAAACGTTAGCTGTTAGGCTGCCTTTTTAAATTATATTTACATTTAACTCTGTAGATTTTTTGTATTAATTATATCTTGTTTTAAGTGGAAATGTGCCAAACTGCATTTTATTGAGGTCAATGTCTATTGTTTTGAAGCTAAGTCTGCAGCTGAGTTGGCAAAACAGTTTAAAAACAAGATTTTTTTTTCCTGGAAACTTTTTTTTTAACTTTATGAGAAATGTCTTAGGGAAAACTAAAAAGTATTTTCAAAACGTTGTTGACCAGAGATTCATCTGGCTTCTTTGACGTGTGAGCAGCGTGATGAAAGATCTGCCCCATATGTTGAGTGCCTAAAGATACATTTTGCATGTTAAATAATTTGACATTTGTATCCAGATAAAAAAGTGAAATTCATAAGCCCAAAGATGAGTTTGATGATCATTAGCAGTGTCCAAGAGATAATAGTAAAGCCAACAGCAAATATAGCTGCTCAAGGGGCCCACAAAGACGGCAAGTGTTTGTTGACTGCTCAGGCTGAAGAGCAAACAGTAAACTTTGAATCTTTCAACAATAAGTACACATATCCTGCGCCTCTGTGATGCAGTATGTGTTGTTGTTGCTGCTGAGTTCCCCACACTCTGATGTTTATTTATTTTTGGCTTCGTAGCATTAAGAGAGTTCGAACTGTGATAGTGTTATTACCTCCTATTCTTTTTTTTTCACGCAGATAGCACAACTTGGGAAAAAAAATGAACACTTATAATTTAGTTGATGAAAACATGCAGTTGAGTAACACAGTTCAGTGGAAACAAGTAAGGTAAAATAGTTTAGATTTGAAATACAATTTATATGAGGGACATTGGCGCCGAGCTTTGTGATCACATCTCTTCCCATATGGATCAAGTTGCAGGAGAAAATTGTTGGGATTCCGATGTCAGATAAGTTCAAAGTGCACAAAAAAAGATTGTGAAGTTGCTTTCCTCATCTGCCGTTGACACGCAATGCAAAAAAAAAAAAAAAAGAAGAGGAATGGCACCAAACAGCAGAATACTTTCTGACGATTTGATAAGTGAATAGAATACACAAAAGACGTATTCGTGAGAAAAGAAAGCAAGATATGCAGTTGTCAGCATCACTACAAACTTTTCCTTACCTCCACCGTCGTATCTTTTCACTTCGAAGCTGTTGCTTATCACTCTTCTTTTTGGTCTGACGTTAACTTTTGACTGTCCGATTCCTCCGAGAATCCAACTGGAAGAACGCGGCGCTAACTGGCGTCTTGGCGTGTGACGCCAAACTCCATGTACGAAGTTTCGGAAAAAGTTTTTAAAACAACGCAAAATGTGCAGCTTTTGCTCAAAGCGGAAAAGAAGAAGTCGCGTGCAACTTTTTTTTACAACCCATCCTCTCCCCAACACCAAAAGGTGTGCGCTCTGTGCGGCTCGCTTTCTGCTTCTTTCGCCAACAGCCACGAGAGTTTTGGTCAAAGTTAGCAGGAGCAAAATGAACTTAGAAACGGTTTGGCGGACAGTTGCTGTGAGGACTCGCACGCGGTGGTGCTGAGATCATCAGGGCTGCTGATCTGTTTTCAATCCGACCCCCTTCTCTCCCTCCACTCCCGCTTCCTCCTTCTCCTCCTCCTCCTCTTCTTCTTCTCTCCCTCCCCGTGCTCCCTGGTGAGTTGGGAGACATTTGCTGCACCAGATGGGCCGGGCTAACTCAATCCAGCAGTTGCAGACTTGTCAAGGGACGAGTAGATAAAGTTACAGTTATTCCATTTTTAAAAGTAAAAGCCTGCGTTACTCCAGAACGACTAAGATTTGTGCACGACATGCAGATTGTAAATTAATTCTAATCCAATTATCACTGACACTAAAATGGGTGTTGCTATTCAGTATAGGATTTTAAAAGAAAGGAAGTTGTCTTTACACTGTAATAGCATAACAATGCGTGAACAATCTAAATTTGCTTGTTTAATTTCTGTCAGGGGGGAGTGATTAGCGCGTCGACCTCACAGTGCAGTGGTATCAGTTTCGATCCCAGCTCCAGCCTCCGTGTATGGACTTTGCATGTTCTCCCCATGCCTGCGTGGGTTTTCTCCGGGTACTCCGGTTTACTCCCACATTCCAAAAACATGCATGGCAGACTGAGTGAACATTCTAAATTGTCCCTAGGTGTGAGTGTGAGCGCGGGTGGGGGGTTTTTTGTCTCTGTGTGCCCTGCCTTAGGATTGGCTCCAGCATACCCGACGACCCTTGTGAGGATAAGCGGATCAGAATATGGATGGATGGATGAACTTCTGTCACTCGCAAATGTACCTTGGCAGTTATCTTATGTCATGACTTTATCATTTCTCAGGGTTGGAAAAGGGAGGAATGGAAAGATGTTTCCTGAAAGTATTGCTTTTGATCACAACTTTTTTTTTTTGCTTTTGATCAACTACACTTAAGTGTGATTAATTGAAACTGTGACTTTTGTTGTTGTTGTAACTTTTGGTGTCAATATCAAATACCATAAATGATGTTTGAGAGGGAAGAAATTTCATCTGTGCTGTAACATACAGCACATTTGACAATAAAGTTGTATCCAATCCAATTTCTGTTCAGATTTGTGTCATACAATTATTTATAAGATGTGTGTTGTCGTCGCTGATGATGTAGTGGTACACTTACCTGACTTGTGTGCGGGCAGCGTTGAGGTCATTCCCATTCTGTGACGGTATGAATATGGGTGTGTATGGTTGTTCATTTCTAAATGTACCCTGACTGACTGGCGACCAGTTCAGGATGTAGTCCGCCTTTCGCCCATAGTCACCTGGGATAGGCTCCTGCACCCTCTGCGACTCCTGTTCAGGATAAGTAGTATTGAAAATGGATTGGTGGATGTGTGTTGTATATTATAACACATTGGAGTGGAGTAGAAGATGAGAGGTTGTGGTTCGAATATTAGCTCAGGCCATTCATGTGTATATACATTCTCCCTTCAGCTTGGTTACTCACGGTACACAGGCTTTCTCACAGATCCTTAAAATTTGCTTCTGAGACTAACTGTAGTGTCTAAATGAAATGTCAATGGATATTTTTTGCCCTGGCGGCCAGGTGGTCATCTGGTTAACGCATCAACCTCACAGTGCAGAGGTCGTGGGTTCGATCCCGGCTCCGGCCTGCCTGTGTGGAGTTTGCATATTCTCTTTTGCCTGCGTGGGTTTTCTCCGGGTACTCCAGTTTCCTCACACATTCCAAAAACATGCATGGCAAGTTAAAGGAACACTCTGAATTGTCCCTAGGTGTGAGTGTGAGCGCGGATGGTTGTTCATCTATGTGTGCCCTGTGATTGGCTGGCAACCGCTTCAGGGTGTCCCCCGCCTACTGCCCCGAAGACAGCCAAGATAGGATTAGGCCCTCCCTGCGACCCTTGTGATGATAAAATGGATGGAAAGAGGGATGGATATTTTTGACCAAACAATAACTGGTGACAAAAGTCCGGAGGCTTCAACTCATCCGCAAGTGTCCATCCTAATGAGGGCGAGTGGGTGGTTGGTGTTATATTTTGCCCATCTCACATGCATGAATGAGGAAACTCATTGCATCCATTTGGGTTACGGGTGAACAGGAGCCTGTCCCATCTGAATTCGGAAGAGAGGAAGAGTCCACCCTGGACTGGTCGCCAGCTAATTGTAGAGCACATAATAGAACAACAGGATTCACATTCACATGAAAAGACAATTTAGATTCAATATACCGGTATATGATTTTTTTTTTATGTTGGAGAAAGCCGGATTGCCCACAAAAAATCCACACCAACTTTCTCTAGGAAGAATACGAGAAGATTTATATAAAAATATGCAAGAGTGAGTATGTAAAACTGAGCCTTGTATAGAGAGATAAGTACAGTACACATATGGATAAAAGCATTGATGATATGTCGATTTTTCCTTTATTTTTGTATTGAAAAAGGATCAAGTTATATGTCGCTACATAACAAGGGGTAGGACGAGGTAAGTTTCTTCCTTCTTGCTCCTCCTTTGATCATAGAATTGTGATGATGACTGTTTTTTATTTTCCTTTTTACAATTTTTGCTTGCTTTCACCTTTGTCAATTTGTTGTTGTATTGTGTTTTATATGTTGAATAAATAAACAAACAGAAAGATTTGGTTCACATTATGCAGGAGAAATTGTCCTGATAATCTTTGCTTTCATTTCATTGTTGATGGTCTGTCATGGAGATGAATCTTTGAGGAACACTAAGAGCTGTACCATATAAGATAACATTTAAAATCGCATTCTTACGAATGAAATTTGTATTGTACATATATATATATATATATATATATATATATATATATATATATATATATATATATATATACACGGTATATATATATAGATAGATGTGTGTGTGTGTGTGTTTCGGAATACAAATTCATGTGTTATTTGTGCTTATTTAAAAAAATAAATCATGAGAAGAGGATATTGAAAAAATGTGCATATTGTAAAAATAAAAATTGCAATTCCATTATTTTTTCTAAATCCTTTAGCACTAATTCTTGTCAGGGGAGTATCACTGCTATCAATTATTATTTTTTTCAATGCTCTACCAATAACTGCAAGTAACTACGGACATTTTTGCCAGCACCACGGAGCCGGCTGGCGCTCCCATTCGCATGCTGGAGAACATATGGAGAGGGACAAGAACCGGCAAGAAAGGAAATTTGAACTGTTTTTTTCCATCAATCATTATGGGGAATGTGAGGTTACACACCAAAGAACAAATTCATGGCTGTTAGAAAACAGCAATTGTTTGTCTACTTTCAACCATATGCAGAAGCCAATGCGAGTGAGATCATGCACACCTTGATTGCGAGATTACAATTTCAGCATCCCGGCGCCCTCATCCTGGTCAGTCTCCAGTACTTGATACAACACATAGATGGTAAAACAAGAGGGAATAAAATCTTTTGACACTCTTTTACAGCTCTTCTCTCCCTCCACTGAGAAATCCGTCCACACATTAAGATCACCAGCAGGCTGCTGATGGAACAACAGCTGGCCAGCATACAATAACGTTCTCAAGACAGAAGAGGTGCTGCAGGAGTTTTTACATGTCACAAACTGGTTTTGCTTTTCAATAAGTTCTGTATGTTTTGTTTAAATTTTACAATGTAAATATATGAGCAGGGCGGCCCGGTAGTCCAGTGGTTAGCACGTCGGCTTCACAGTGCAGAGGTACCGGGTTCGATTCCAGCTCCGGCCTCCCTGTGTGGAGTTTGCATGTTCTCCCTGGGCCTGCGTGGGTTTTCTCCGGGTGCTCTGGTTTCCTCCCACATTCCAAAAATATGCATGGCAGGCTGATTGAACACTCTAAATTGTCCCTAGGTGTGAGTGTGAGCGTGGATGGTTGTTCGTCTATGTGTGCCCTGCGATTGGCTGGCAACAGCATCAGGGTGACCCCCGCCTACTGCCCGAAGACGGCTGGGATAGGCTCCAGCACCCCCATCGACCCTTGTGAGGATAAGCGGATCGGAAAATGGATGCTTGGATGAAAATTAGAAAGTACATTTTACAAGGAAATGTTTTGAGTAAATTTTACTTGCGTCATATATACTTGCGTCAAAAGTCCCTTCGGGGTTAAGAACGAACTCATAAACTTCAGGTTAGAAGACACCCACTCTACCAACAGAGCCATAGTGCTCCTACTGTGTTTTAGTGTTTTACTGATGTGTCCAAAAGGAAACCCGACAAGCATGGTATCGACACGAGCGTCGGGCCAGTAGACAGCTGGGATAGGCTCCAGCACGGCCCGCGACCCTTGTGAGGAAAAGTGGATCAGAAAATGGATGGATGGATTTTTCTGAGTAATCAAATGTTCCATATTTACTTTATTTAAAAAAACATTCATGTTTATTGGCTGTGTGTGTGTGTGTTTTGCATGTAACAAAATAAACGCGGCATTTGCAGGAAAAAAATTAACATTTTCATATGTGGTAAAAGTGGGCTACAGGTGTCTGAGTGGTCAGCTGAGATTGCAGTATAAAATTGGTGCTCTGGCCTTCCTGTGTGGAGTTTTCATGTGCTCCCCAATCAATTGTGCAGGTTTTTAATGGTTTGCGAGCCACTCTGTGCAAAATGACATTAATTTTTGTATTCTTCCTCTGCCTATGATCGGCAGCGGAGGTGTCAAAGTCATTTTTGTCACGGGCCACATTGTAGTTACGGTTTCCCATGGAGGGCCGTTACGACTGTAAATTTTATGAAACCATATTAATGTTGAACCACCTCCACGTATTACATACATAACAACCACAAATTGATGGATAACTTGTTTTGAAATCTGAAGTCAAGAATAATGGCTTGTTCAAACATCGCTATTAAGGATTACATGTGACAATTTGAAATTGTGGTTCAGACGATAGCAAGCATCATGGAAGTCAACATTGTTTATATAATTGATGCATAAAATGATGTGGCAGACCCGATCTGGCCCCCGGGCCTTGCCTTTGACACCTGTGATCTACAGTATCCAAAAGTCACATCCAATTTAGTGCATAGCTTGCCATGACACACTTGTTTGTACTGTACATATGTTATGTACTTGTGTACACATGTACAAAATAATTTGTACCCCTCTCTTAATTAAATATTATTTTTAAATGGATTACTTTTGTCAGATTCAATTTATTTCTGTGATGACTGCGGATTTTCCTTTAAGGTGGTTTTGGGGTGGGTTTTGTCCACGAGTGTATGGACCGTACCGACCGTATGTGATCATGCGTGAGCATTACGATAGCAGATACGATATCAACAGCCCTAAAAATGTCTTCCATGTGTTGATTTTAAAGATCTTTGTTATTGTTGTTATTGTAGGTATGAGCCCTACGCAAACATTTCAGGCCTTGTCACTCTGTGTAAACAGCACAGAGACGGAGAGGCGTAACAGAATGTTACGGCAATTAGGTGACTACAGAGAGAGTAGCGCCACCGTATCAATGTCTGTGTAAATGGAACAGTTGAAATGGCAGAGCGGCTCATTTGAGGCCCATTGGTGTTGACACAGCTCTGTGCAGTGAACTCTCGCTCGTTGCAATTTTGCGCGACTTGCCATAGATTCTCTCAAGTGATAAAAATACATACCTTTGAAAATTTAGTCATAAGATTAGAGGGTAAAGTATGGGAAATGCTGTTAAGTCCTTAACAATCACCACTCCAGCCAAGTGTTTGCTGATGTTGGGATTGGTGGTGAAATTCAGCAGAAACAGGGTGCCCCAGTGAAATGGACAAGCAAAAAAAAAAAAAAAAGTAAACTCCACTACACTGTAAAGAATCTATTGTAAAATACTGTAACAATAAATTACTTGCAGCAGGGACACCAGTAATTTACTGTTATGATACAATGCACCTACTGTAATTCATTTTAACAATATATTACCATATTTTGAAGTACGGTACATTACCATTCAATAACTATGGGTGGTAACATAATTTTACACCGCATCACTCATTATTTATTTTAACAGTCTACAACTGTATTTTGGATTCGAGTACATGTACTTATTTTACTGTAAATGTATCTTTACAGCATGCACCATTTTTTAGAAAAAAAATAATAGCGCATCTGGTTTATGTGCTGCTTTTGTGTCACACATTCAGTGTTGTTTAATGAAAAAGTGGAATGAATTTTCCCTCAAGGGATGAAGATAGAAATGTGGTGCCTACTGCTTGACAGAATATACTGTTTGATTCTGTTACATGACAGTTCATTATTCTTAACCAAGCATGAGCCTATTCATTTATATGCAGATGACAATTTTTAATGGTATTTCACTTTTTCTTATTCAATCAAGATACCTTTACAGTTCTAATATTTGTAATTTCTAGCAATACAATTTGATAGTTTTTTCCAGTTCGTGATCACTGACTGATTTAACTGTTAATTTACATGCTGTGGATCGATATTTCACAGTACTTTATTTGTATATATACATATTTTTTTGAAAAGAAAGTAAAATACTGTCGTAAATTCACTGTAAATTTACAGAAATGTGTTACATTGTATTGGCGTCACACTGACGTAGACCCAAATTAAAAGCCTCTCTTTATTTCCGTTTAGTACATTTGTTCCAATGTAAAAACAAAGGAATGCAATTGGTGAATCCATTTTTCTCACCCACGCAATATCGAACATGAACAGCTTGAGTTTGCATGCGTAGAACAATTCATATTGTTTTCAAAACACTTAGAAATAACACACACACACACACACACGCACATCAAAACTTAGTTTAAAGGGCCAAGAACATACTGGAGAGGCTTCTGCATGCTTTACTGGAGAAAATATGAAAATGATGACGCAAGTGAGACACCCAAATGGGAAATAAGTACAAAAACGAAGTGATCCCACTCGTCCTTGATATGCTGACAAAACTCTTGAACGTGTGTAAACTACTCAACCTGGTTGGTTGGTTTGGTTTGTTTGTTTATTGAACATAAAACATATACAGTAATAATTTGACAGAAAATAAGGTAGATAAAAAAGTAAAAGAAAGAAATCAGTCTTCATTCAACACAGTTATTATGTTCAAGGGAGTAGGATGAAGTAAAAAAACGTATCTAGTCCTACCCCGTTATGGGTTTATATCTACTAAATCATTTTTATATCAATCAGAAAAGAAAAAGTAAGAAGAAATCTCCATTAAGGCTCATACTTTACCCTTAACCGTGATATTTTCACAACTTTTGGTTTGTATCGGGATTATATACATCCTCACCCTGGCACTCTTGTGTCAATTTTCTCTTGTATTCATAATGGATATTGCAATACCTTTCTCTATTTATCAACTTAGTTCTGATTTATCATTATATTTAATGTTTAGAATTTATCATTTTAACTCTGATTGGTGTAGGTTGTTTGTACTATTTTTTTGAATTTGTTTTTGAACTCAGCAAGCGATTTACTCATTTTTAGGTCCGTTTCGAGATTATTCCACAGATTAACACCTTTGCTAGATACACTTCTTTGCTTGATGTTTGTTCTTGTTTTGAGTTTTTTGAATAAGTTGGTACCTCTTAATTCATAGTTGCTTTCTCGAATTTCAAAAAACTTCTGAATGTTTTGGCAGAGCAGGTTATTGTGTGCTTTGTACATTAATTGGGCGATTTTAAAGTCAACCAGGTCATAAAATTTCATCGTATTTAATTTGATAAATAGTGGATTTGTGGGTTCCGTATATTTTGATCTATTAATAATTCGAATTGCTTTTTTTTGTAGTTTGAGAATAGGGAGTGTGTTTGTTTTGCAGGCATTTCCCCATATTTCCACACAGTAGGTCATGTATGGTAATAATAATGAAGTGTATAATGTGTACAAGGATCTCTTATTTAGCACTTGCTTGTTTTTTTTTTAGAGGATCCCTACGGTCTTGGCTATTTTTCTTTTTACGTTATCGATATGTGGTTTCCAACATAGTTTTGAGTCTATTACTAATCCGAGAAACTTGGTTTCATACGCTCTTTCTATTTCAATTGAGTTTACCATAATTTTAGCTTGGTGTTTGATTGGTCTTGTGCCAAAAACAATTGACTTCGATTTTTTTCAGGTTAAGTGACAATTTATTTCTGTCGAACCAGTTTTTTAATTTGTTTAATTCGTTTTCTACGGTTGTCAGGAGCTGTTTCAGATTTATTCCAGAACAGTAGAAAGTTGTATCATCAGCAAATAGGACACATTTAAATAGTTTTGATACCTTGCAGATATCATTTATATATAAGATGAATAGTTTTGGACCAAGCACTGACCCCTGAGGAACTCCGTGAGTGATTTTCAGTTGATTCGTTTTTTATTGTTGAGTTGCACGTACTGATATCTGTTTTCTAAATAACTTTTTATCCATTTATAAGCTACACCTCTAATGCCATATCTTTTTAGTTTTTTCAATAATATACTGTGATCTATTGTGTCAAAAGCTTTTTTTAGATCTAGGAAAACCCCAACAGTAAATTCTTTGTTGTCTATATTAGTGGCTATTGCTTCCACAAACTCCATAACTGCCATTGAGGTGGTCCGTTTTTCCCTGAAGCCATTTTGATTCTCACTTAACAGTGCATGCTTTTGTATAAAACTATCAAGTCTGCGAGAAAATAGTTTTTGTAATATTTTTGAAAATTGTGGTAGTAGTGATATTGGTCTATAATTTGTAAACAGATGTTTTTCTCCACTTTTATAGATTGGAATAACTTTAGCATTTTCATTTTTGATGGAAAGATACCAGCTTTGAATGACAGGTTGCATATGTGCGTGAAAGGTGGCACTACATATTCTATAATCTGCTTGATTATTGTCATATCAATATTAAAGCAATCAGTTGACTTTTTATTTTTAAAAGTTTTTATAATATTTGATACTTCTTGTTTTACTGCAGTAAGGAACATCGTGGAGGAGTTTTTTTCTACGTATCTATCTATTTCAAACAGGTTTGTTGGATCAGGAATTTGTTTTGCTAGGTTACTGCCGATGTTGACAAAATACTCATTTAATTCATGTCACGTTGAGCCCGAGGCGATGAGAAATCGCCTCGTGCACAACAGAAAAAAACGAGGTGGATCCCCGGAAAAGCAGACAACGAAAAGATCTTGTGAGAAACAAAGGGGTTTTAATAAAGAACAAAAGGAGCCCGAACAGGGAAAACGGTAACAGAAAACGCTGGTCAAATAAGGACCAGGAAAAAATAAGGAAGACAACCGAAAACGCTCGCGAAACGATAAAGGGCGAGGAACTACCGAGATAGGAGAATCGATGATAACAATTTGATCACAATATGAAGTACGCGAAGATTGAGGCCGTAAGGCAATAGGGTAGCGAGAAATTGTCAAGCGACGAGAATAGCAAATAGAGAGCAATGGCACGGTAAGGAATTCTCCGGCAGTGAGATGACTGCCGGAGTCGCCTAATAAAGGCAGGTAATCAGCCCGAAATAACGGGCAGGTGTGCCGAACAGGCGGAGGGAGAACCCGCCACCTGCTGGCGAGCACGCGACGTGACAATTCAGTTGCTATTTCTGCAGTTTTTTCCAAAATAGTATTTTTGCCTTTGATAAAATACTCTGGATAATCCATTTTTTTAGGACTATTTCTGATTACCTGGTTAAGTATTTTCCATATTTCTTCTGCGTTACCTTTATTCTGCTCTAATAGTGCATGATAATGATCTCTTTTACTGGTTCTTATAATATTTACTAGTTTATTTTTATAGGTCTTATATTTTTTTCTGCTTCTTCAGTTCTGAATTTTAAAAACAATTTATATAAATTGTTTTTCTTTTTACATGCGTTTTCTATGCCTTTCGTTATCCATGGCTTACTTGGGTCTTTATACTTTTTGGAGACTTACTCAATGGAAAATGTTTATCATATAAGGAGATTATGGTAGACTGAAATACTTCAAACGCTGTATTTGGGTCTTCGTTTGAGTAGACCTCGGTCCAGTTTTGTTTTTCTAGGTCTTGCTTAAAGGCATCGATTGAACGTTGGGTTCTTAGTCTTATTTCTGTTATACGAGTTGTTGATTTAGCTTTTCTATCGAAATAATTATGAAAAACTGCAAAAACAGGCAGGTGGTCACTTATGTCATTAATGAGAAGTCCACTTTCCATTTTATGATCAATCTTATTTATAAATATGTTATCTATTAATGTGGCCGTGTCAACTGTTATTCTGCTAGGTTTCAGGATTACTGGGAAAAAAGCTGTTGCTGTACATAGTATTTATGAAGTCAGTTGTTTTTTGTGTCTATTTGGGTTTAATAAGTCAATGTTAAAGTCACCACATATTATTCGTGTTTTTTTATCGTTGTAGTAACTGAGCATATCTGTTAGTTTTTTATTGAATGTGTCAATACATGTTCCTGGTGTCCTATAGATGCAACTTATGATGATATTTGATGCCTTTTTATTGTGTATTTCAACGGTTAGACATTCCATTAGGTTTTCTATTGTGTTTGTCAATCTTTCGATTTTACTGCATTTAAGTGCTTTGTCTACATATATTGCAACCCCCCCTCCTTTTTTGTTTTCTCTATTAGTTGAAAACATTTCATAACCTTCTATTTCCATTTCAGTTGTTTTATCTTCATCAAGCCAAGTTTCTGATATGGCAATTACTTTAAATTTATTGAATTTAGTCAGGTATTCTTTAATTTTTGTGACGTTTTTATAGAGACTTCTACTGTTTAAGTGTATTACCGAAAGTGCATTTTCCAATTTTATATTAGTGTTGAATTGTTCATCCAGGTAATAGTCAGAGTTTGTTACCCTATGTTTGTTGTTGAAGAAGTTATTGTCTGGGTCCAAATTGTTCTCGGGATCGAATGGCTTATAGTCAATATCTTCAAAGGGTTGGAAGTTCATGTTTTGGAATGTGAATTTCCCGCTCCCACACGGTCGTCGATGGCGAACCTGGCATAGACAGGAGGAGACACAAATAAGTGGACAAAATGACGAGTCTGAATGTGGACCAGCAACCTTGGTTGGTGTCAGGACTATAGGTGCTGCCACCTGTTGTCTCTCACAGTGGTTGCATCACGCTTGAATGCACATTTTCAAAACAAGCCTGTGCACATGAATGGCCTCCATTCCTCCCCTGTGCCTGCGCTTGTGCAGGTTCTCAAAAGAGGGTGAATGACGGTGTCAGGCCAACTGGCCGTCTCACCCTTGCAACTACACACTCATTCTGACTTGAAAGAAAGTGGAGGACTTCTGCTAAGTCATGAAGCAGAGGACTTTTGGTATGAAATCAAGTGAGATATGATATGAGGAAAAAAAAGTGGGGGGAAAACGTGTTGGTGATTTCAGGTTGACAACTGAGATCATAAGCTCATGTTTTGCTCATATTACTTCGTGCATTCTTTTGTGATAACAAGCTCTGATGATATAAACTCAGGGGGGGATTTCTCTCAGGCTGCAAGGGGAACTCAGCTTCCCCTACAATGCCCCTCTCCCCCTCAAAAAATGATGAAATATACACTGCTGTGTGTGCATTTCATTCGCTGAAAATGCACAAGAAAACCTTCATCTTTTGTTTAGGATCAGCTACTTGTCACAGGTAACTGAAGTGATTTATTTCTTATTTATCCCCCGCAGCGCCACTGCACTTTTGACACAGTAGGACATAGAGCGTCTATTGCGTTGTAGAGCTGGTTGTTCCTTTGTGTGAAACCGAATGGTCATTAAATAAATGCTGGGCTTTATCCTGCTCATCGGACGCTCAGCGACTCTGGGGGTCGATGGGCCAATGGTCTGGTCGGGATGCCGGGCTTCTGCGTGATGATTGGATGATCTGCATGAAGCGGAAAAATGAGATTCCCCTTATTTGAATGACAAGCAACCGCCACTGATGTTACTCATTATCTACCTTATGTTTAAAAGATACATTTTGTTCTAATTTACAATACTGTCATTCAAAAAATGTATGTTAATGTAGACCAGTTGCTGGACCGTAATTTGCTTCCTCCAGCGCCATCTCAGAGTGGAGAATCTCTATTCAGGGAATCATTTAACCGATGGTCCTTTCCATCATGGTAGTAGGGGTAAATGAACTCACGGGAGGGAGCCAGGGTTCCCACCAGGTACACGTTCACATCGACGAAATGCCCATCCGGCACTAGAAATGGTGCTTATATGGCTCAGGTGTGGCATTTTACGTTAGCATGTGGGCACGCCATGAAGTAGCTAAACCAAGTCCCGATGTCCCTCCTGAGGCCTGGCCAGACAAAGTCGGCCTACAGTAGCCTTGTGGAGGCCTTCATATCCAGGTGGGAAAGCCCGTGGATGAGGTCAAAAGCAGGCATTGCCAGTCAGTCTAATTGGGTACATCGACCCTTGCTACCTTGCTACCTTGAGACTGAAAGCTATCCGCAGGAATTTAGAGCCGAAGGGTGTGATGATCACAGTCTTGGGCACATAATGTGGGTGTGTAGCAAAAGAGGCATCAATAAGGCATTGGTAAAGGCAAAGCTCTTGATTTACTGGTCAATTTACGTTCCTACCCTCACCTATGGTCACGAGTTATGGGTCGTGACCGAAAGAACGAGATCCTAGACACAAGCAGCCAATATTAGTCGAGTTTCCCCTGCAAGGTGTCCGGGCTCTCCCTTAGAGATAAGGTGAAAAGCTCGGTCATCCAGGAAGGGTTCAGAGTAGAGCCGCTTCTCCTCCACATCGAGAGGAGCCAGATGAGGTGGCTCGGGCATCTGATTAGGATGCATACTGGACATCTCCCTGGCGAGGTGCCCCCGGGCATGTCCCAATGGCAGGATGCCCCGGGGACGATCCAGGACATGCTGGAGATACCTCTGTCTCTCAGCTGGCCTGGGAACACCTTAGTATCCCCTCGGAAGAGCTAGGAGAAGTAGCTGGGGAGAGGGAAGTCTGGGCTGTTGCCCCCGTGACCCGACCCCGGATAAGCGCGAGAGAATGCATGGTAGCATGGTGATTGACTGGTTAGCACATTCGCCTCACAGTATAGAGGTCCAGGGTTCGATTCCTTGCTCCGACCTGTGTTGAGTTTGCATGTTGTCTTCGTGCCTGTGTGGTTTTTCTCTGGGTACTTCAAAAACATGAATGATAGGTATTGATTCAAGTAACATTCCAAATTGCCCCTAGGTGTGACTGTGAGTGTGAATAGTTGTCTGTCTACATGTGCCCTGCGACTGGCTGGCAATCAGTTCAGAGTGTACACACCTACTGCCTGAAGACAGCTGAGATAGACTCCAGAACGCCCGCAACCCTCATGAGCATAAAACGGTTTGGAAAATGGATGGATTTTCCAATCACAGTTTTCACTCACTCTTTGTGGAACAAATCTAATAATTAACAAATAATAAAATGCACGAG
This sequence comes from Hippocampus zosterae, assembly GCF_025434085.1. Classification (NCBI taxonomy): domain Eukaryota; kingdom Metazoa; phylum Chordata; class Actinopteri; order Syngnathiformes; family Syngnathidae; genus Hippocampus; species Hippocampus zosterae. The sequence goes on along the minus strand of NC_067462.1, from coordinate 20,247,935 downwards.
GGGACACCATTCCTAAATAAAGACAAACAGCAAACAACTGTAGTGTACGTTTTGGAATATTTGAAAAGGGGAAACAGCGTTTACAACTTGAAGGGAATTATTTTTCACAATTCACCATTCCGTTTTTGGAAAACAACACCACGATGCACGATGTCACGTTTTGACCGCATGAAAAATAACACTGGAGGAAGCAGAGAGATTTGTGTTTTCAAGTTGGAAATCCAGGAACTATTTTCCATTTGTCTCAGCTAAAGAAAATATTTAGGTATGTTCTTGGTGGCAACAAAATAAGCCATATTTTTAAACATTCACTGTAACTGATTATTTATGCTGTGCTCATGCGCTTCTATTTATGATGATATATGGTTCCAGAATACTTAATGAGAAACCTACCATGTCTGGTTGCTGTTAGACTTTCTTATTAAAGTTCACTTTTATTTTTATTTATGAAATAGAATGAAGTACACTATTCACATGTTTCATTTCATAGACGTCTTTGTTGTGACAATATTTTATAAATCAATAAATAAGGCATAAAACGAGTTTGTGTCATGTCGCATAAATGTCATGATACATTAGTCTCCGTAATTCAGCTATTCATGGTAACTACTATTTATTGATGCAATGTAGACGTCGTAGACAAAATGTGTACACCCCACCTGCTCCACTATATGAAAATTACAATTAACCAGGAACTAAAAAGTAACTTAAATGTAATGAGTAACTCATCTCGGATTGTCATCAGGCGCCGACAGGTATGGCAGCCTCGGTCACACGCTCCCTAGTATTATCCCTGTTTTTGTCATTTTCGTTTGTTTTTGGCGACCCTGAGCGGCTTACTTACACGAGGGAAAAGTTGCTGCGCATTGGCACACGAAAACCCACAAGGTTTTTCGGAGCTAATCGCGAGCGGAGCGGCTGCGCTGTACGGAGCATGGAAACGCCGCCGGAGGAGGGGAAAGCGAGCCGGCGTGCTCGTCAAGCTCCGGCAGCGCGGATTTCGAACCCCGCTCCCATCGATCCATCTTGCTAATCTACGATCTCTGCCAAACAAGATGGATGAACTTCTTCTCATCACAAAGACCAACAAAACATTTGCATGTTCTGCTGCGCTCTGCTTCACTGAAACCTGGCTCAGTGACCGCCATCCAGATCCCGCGCTACATCTACCCGGCTTCCGCCTTCTCCGAGCCGACCGCGACACGGAGCTATCAGGGAAATCGAAAGGTGGTGGGATTTGCTTCTATATCAACGAAGAATGGTGCACTGATGTCACGAAGCTCGACGCACACTGCAGCCCGGACCTGGAGTCGCTGTCTTTAAACTGCAAGCCATTCTACTCGCCACGTGAGTTCACCTCCTTTTTACTAGTCGGTGTTTACATTGCGCCACAAGCTAACGCTAACACGGCGATACAAACGCTAGCCGAACAAGTAAACAAACTCGAACTAAAATATCCAGAGTCACCCCTGATCATTTTGGGCGATTTTAATAGAGCACATCTTAACCGTGAACTTCCCAGATATAAGCAGCACATCGACTGTTTCACCAGAGAAGGCAACATTCTAGACCACTGCTATACAACAATCAAAAAGGCATACCGATCGGTCGCCCGTGCAGCATTGGGTCTTTCTGACCACAATTTAATCCACTTAATACCTACATACAGACAGAAACTCAAATGTGTTAAACCGGTTGTTAAGACTGTGAAAAAATGGACAGATGAAGCAAAGCTAGTTCTACAAGAATGCTTAGACTGCACTGATTGGGGCGTCTTTGAAACTTCAACGGGTACACTGGATGAATACACAGACACTGTAACATCAAACATCAGTTACTGTGAGGACATGTGTGTACCAAAGAAGTCCTTCCGCACCTTCAACAATAACAAGCCATGGTTTACTCCCAAACTCAGGCAACTCAGGAAAGAGAAAGAGGCCGCATTTAGAAGTGGAGATCGGGCACTGTACAAACATGCCCGAAACCAATTGACAAAGGAAATTAACATCGCTAAGAGAAGCTATGCAGAGAGGCTGAAAAACCAGTTCTCTGCTAACGACTCTGCATCTGTATGGAATGGCCTGAAAGCAATCACTAACTATAGAATGCCATCCCCCCAAACAGTGAACAATAAGGGTCTTGCTAATGAACTAAACATGTTTTTCTGTCGATTTGAAAAGGACACCCCCATTTCCCACACACACCCACCTCTACCAGAAACCACTCTACCTACGCCCCCACCCTCTTTTTCTCCACTACAGATCCACGAACAGGACGTGAGACGGCTCTTCAAGCAGCAAAAGATCAAGAAAGCTCCGGGGCCCGACAAAGTGTCCCCCTCCTGCCTGAAAGTCTGCGCTGATCAGCTGGCTCCGGTCTTCACACAAATCTTCAACAGATCCCTGGAGCTGTGTGAGTTCCCATCCTGCTTCAAACAGTCTACCATCATCCCAGTTCCCAAGAAATCGGCAACATCGGAACTGAACGACTATAGGCCTGTCGCCCTGACGTCTGTGGTCATGAAGTCCTTTGAATGCCTTGTGCTGAACCACCTAAAGAACGTCACTGGACCCCTGCTGGACCCTCTCCAGTTTGCCTACCGGGCAAACAGGTCTGTGGAAGACGCAGTCAACATAGGTCTGCACTATATCCTCAAGCACCTCGACAGCACAGGGACCTACGCAAGGATTCTGTTTGTGGACTTCAGCTCTGCGTTCAACACCATCATCCCGGAACTCCTCACCCCCAAACTACTCCACCTCGGTGTGTCCCCTACGATCTGCCAGTGGATCCTCAGCTTCCTGACGGGACGGACACAACAGGTGAGACTGGGAGCAACAACATCATCAATACGCACCACCAGCACTGGAGCCCCACAGGGATGTGTCCTCTCGCCACTGCTCTTCTCTGTCTACACAAACGATTGCACCTCAACAGATCCAGCTGTCAAACTCATAAAGTTCGCCGACGACACCACGGTCATCGGTCTCATCAAAGACGGCGACGAGTCTGCGTACCGCCAACAAGTGGAGCAGCTGGAGCTCTGGTGCAGCCGACACAACCTCGGGCTGAACACGCTCAAGATTGTAGAGATGATCGTGGACTTCAGGAAAGATTCTTCTCCACAGTTGCCCCTCACACTATCCAACTGCCCTGTGTCAACCGTCGAGACCTTCAAGTTCCTGGGAATCACAGTCTCCCAGGACATGAAGTGGGAAGTCAACACCATCTCCATCCTGAAAAGGGCCCGGGAGCGGATGTACTTCCTGAGGCTGCTGAGGAAGCATGGCCTGCCACAGGAGGTGCTACGACAGTTCTACACGGCAGTCATCGAATCAATCCTGTGTTCTTCCATCACGGTTTGGTTTGGGGCCGCCACAAAAAAGGACAAAATCCGACTTCAACAGACAGTTAGGACGGCGGAAAAAATCGTTGGCACCGCCCTACCTTCTCTTGAGGACTTGCACACTGCAAGAATCAAGACAAGGGCACGGAAAATCCTCCTGGATCCCCCGCACCCTGCCCACCACCTTTTTCAGCCACTCCCCTCAGGCAGACGCTACAGATCCATGCGCACCAAATCCAGTAGACACTTAAACAGCTTCTTCCCTCTAGCCATTAACTCCTTAAACAGTCACTGACGTAGTCACTCTTCTTGCACCACAAAATGGTACTACAAAACTACTGGTTACTCTAAAATGGTTCAATGATTTTGTTGTTTACGATGATACTAGTGCAGCGTGTTATACCGGAGACAAATTCCTTGTGTGTTGTACATACTTGGCCAATAAAGATGATTCTGATTCTGATTCTGATCACTATACATAGGTGGTAATATTGTAAAGAAACCTATTATTTCCAAATGCAAGTACTGTAAATGGTAATTTATCAGCTATATATATATTGCGCGTCGTCCCGCACGCGGTCTGTCCTTCCGTCTGTCCCTTTTCAAAACGTACCTACTTCACCGCGCCGCTGCGCGCCGCCACTGCGCCGCTCAGGCAGTGGCTCACTACGATCGCGCGGGCATCTTAGCGAAAAAATGTTGTCTACCCACAAGCATTGCAATGAAATTGTTAGTTATTTAGTAGAGCTAAACATCTCTTTATTTTCGCGATAAGCAATGAAGATGAACAAAAAGTTCAACCAAGCAACAACACTTTTGTGGGCCGAAGGCCCACCTTACCAGCCTTCCGCAGGAACTAGCTGATGAGCCGCCCGGAGGGCAGCGAACAAGCTAGTGTATTATATTTAGGAACTAAGTTCCCCAACAAGGCAACGTACACATCCGGGCTTGGATATTTATTGACAGTACAATATTTAATTCATACAGGAAGGATTTAACCAGAGGTGCGTCACAGATGGGCTGCCGTCTTGAGACAGACGCAAAGTCGGGGCGCCTTCGCCGTATTTAACCCACCTAAGTACCGATAGGATAAACTTTTTACCAGCACAAGTGAAACATTGGCTTGATTTGTAAGCATATTGGTTGCAGTGCTCAGCTGTGACCACTTAACTACACTGATATACCTAAAGTCATAATTACATTAGCTCAGTGGTTCTTAACTTTGCTATAGGTACTGAAGCCAAGCAGCTCACATGCACATTCACCGAACCCTTTATTTGTAAATAATAGAAATATGATTTTTTCCAAATTGAAGACATAAAAAACACATGTATTAAAAACAGAAATCAGTAAGTATAAAGTATATATTTTTAATTGTGCACAAACCTGTCATAACTAATTGACATGTTGAGTCAGGTGTGTCTTAACCTCCAGGGCAGAGGCTCTGTCGAACCCCTGAGATTGATTCACAGAACCCCTAGGGTTCGATCGAACCCAGGTTGAAAACCACATGCTATTTGTATGAGAATCGCTGAATTAAATGTAAAATAAGTCAATGAAAAACTTGACTGTTTTTATGCCAGTGCACAAACTACTTCTGTAAATGAGTGCAGACCAGTCCAGGGTCTAATGAGTCATGAATGTCATCTGCTCCACCTTAACAGGTGTGAGAAAACAGATGCTCCCTCCCCCACATTCCGAACTTGTGCCCCTCCCCCCCTTTGCTATACTAATATAATACTATGGAAAATATTTATGAAATGTATACATCTTTGGGAATTTTTAATTCTTAGTTTAAGGTTTTGTTGAGCATCAGATGATTTTCAGAGTTCTGGAGAGGTGCAATAGTGTTTGAGTTTGGGAATGATTACATTACTGTTTGATTTAAAACATGTCAGAAAATAAGAAAAAATGTTGATCAGTGAGTCCAAGTCGATGGCCATGAATATCTTGTATTGCTTTAAGCACATAGATAACTTTCAGCTTTCATTTAAGGATTACAGTCTGTGGTCAGAACAATTTCAAATTTGAAAACCTGAAATCATATTAAATTTAAATTATAAATCATTATAAAAATAATAATTAAAAATTATTCAAAAATTTTCACTTCCTTTCCACTGTTTGCAATAAGTTTGCTGATTTAGGCCTAAGAAAGTGTATGCAAGCAGTCTACAAATATCCATTATAAACAGAATCTGTAGCAAAGGGCAGCCTTAGCGGAGTCCAGCCCTTACTGGAAACAAATCTGATTTACGGCAGTATGAACCAGACTCTACCATTGGTGTTACAACGACTGAAGAGCCCTCATCAAGGAGTTCAGTTACCCATACACCTGAAACACCCACCTCCCTCCGCACACGCACACACACGCACACACGCACACACACGCACGCACGCACACGCACACGCACACGCACACGCACACGCACACGCACACACACACACACACACACACACACACACACACAAAAAACTCCACAAGGGAAGTCTACAAAACACATGTAGATTGGTGGAGCAAACCCTTGATGACGAACCAACGGTGTACAGCTTTTCCACCGTACCTGATGTCCAGACAATGTTGCATTACAGTTCTTGCCCAGACGCATAGGAGCGTTCTAAAGAACTCCCACGTGTTGAGTCAAACTTAATATTTTATCAGTGCATTATATGGATGCCCCATGACCCTTGTGAGGATAAGCGGATCAGAAAATGAATGGGTGGATGAATTATAAGAATATGGAGGGCCCCATGACTTTGGTCTTGCCTTGAGCCCCTAAATGATGAGTTACACCCCTGGACATGACCTTGAACCCATCCATTATGACATTTTTACATTTCTTAATATTTCACTTCCCAAAGTCCTTCCAGTCCAAAGCCTCGTCATCATTTGCAAGGCTCCCTCAAGGGGAGCACGTTTGATCTCGGGAACATGCCTTTTTATTTATTTATTTATTTATATATATTTTTGGGACCTCCAATGAAGTGCAGTTGCACCTCCACTACGTTAGGGGGCAGTGGCGCTCTCATCGGCAGAGTTTGCGGCAGGAGCATTGGAAGGAAGGAAATATGACGAGGTGTGCGAAGCGCTTGGCTTCACCGTAACTACGGTAGCAGACGAGGAAAAATGTGTCTAAAAATGTTGGTAGCGGACAGCATGAAGCCAAATAAATTAAGGCGTCACTTAAAGACATTACATCCCAATCATGCTGATAAGCCGCTTGAGTTTTTTTCAGCGAAAAGATGCCGAATATTGCCAGCAATCCTGCCGCTTTGTGGCTGCTACTTGAGTTAACTAAAATACAGGTCCCAGCTACACATTGAGCAAGAGCCGAGAGTTGCTGTGTCCTGCTTCAAACATCGCTTCGAAAAGCTCTGCATTGCAAAACGTGCTAATTGTAGCCAATAACCCCAGACATCATCTTTGATTTAAAAAAAGCAGCACAAATTATTTTATATATTTTTGTTTTGCAGGTAAAAATGTTTTTAATATTGTGCTCTGAGATAATGTTGGTGATCAGTTTGAAATTATTATTTATTGATTTTATGTAATTTAATTTTTCAGTATCGTATGGTGGGCGGCCCAGTAGTCAGTGGTTAGCACGCCGACTTCACAGTGCAGAGGTACCAGGTTCAATTCCAGCTCCGGCCTCCCTGTGTGGAGTTTGCATGTTCTCCCCGGGCCTGCGTGGGTTTTCTCCGGGTACTCCGGTTTCCTCCCAAAACATTCCAAAAACATGCATGGCAGGCTAATTGAACACTCTAAACTAGGTGTGAATGTGAGCGTGGATGGTTGTTCTTCTCTGTGTGCCCTGCGATTGGCTGGCAACTGATTCAGGGTGTTCCCCGCCCACTGCCCGAAGTCAGCTGGGATAGGCTCGCACCCACCGCGACCCTCGTGAGGATCAAGCGGTTCGTAAAATGGATGGATGCTATGAGCCAACCACGTTTCACCATGCTGCACCTGTGAATTCGTACTTGCTTTTTCACAGACGAGCATACTCGATTGTCTGTCTAAGATACAGACATGCGGAGGTTAAATATATACAGTACATAAATAAATAACTTAATCAGACTCTCAAATATCCGTTGTATGCATAAATGAAAACTGGGTGATATCAGTTGGTGGAAACACTGAATTAGCAAAACAAAATCCATTGTTTTTAGGCAACTAGGCACTGTATCTGTTGTTTTGCAGCACATAATTATAACCTACGCTTATGCTCTTCCCCATGTAAGTGTTTTGAGCGGCACTGAGATTAGGTTGGATACGTAACCGAGAAAGAGACGGCGTCCCGGAGTTTTTGTGTACCGTCGCAGCTTTTTCGGTGCCTTGGACAACGCTGCCCTCTAACGGGCAGTCAAGATATTACAAGTAGTCACAGACGGTTTGTCACAGTTTGAAATTATTCTTTCATAAATAAAGTCCTTAATTTCGAATGAATTACCAATTTAATAAAGTTGAATATATATTTACTTTTAATTATAAATGTTATGATCTGCCTTTTGTTGATTTTGTTGGTTTTAATGAGATTTAATGTCTCATGTTTTCCTTGTTTTATTTTTTCTCTGTCTGTCTCATTACTTTATTGTGTTCATCTGTACTTGTGATTTACATCGTGTCCCAGTAATCAGCTCCCTCAGCCACTTTTGTCTCGTCCGTGTTTCTCATTGTTTTGTCAGTTGCTTGTCTTTATGATTTTTTTCCCTTATTTATTTCATTCCATGTTGGTTCATTGTTGTTGGTGGTGTGTTAGCTGTCCAAGTCAAGTCTAGCCTGGCCAAACCTGTTACCTGGTGTTTTCTTTAGTTAATTCAAACTCTATTAATTTAGACTTCTGATTTAGTATATTTGAGGACTCCGAGTCCTATGTTTGCCTTTTTGATATTTTGAGACTCCATTGTTTTTTCAGGCGGAGGGGTATGAAATCCTACAGACATTTACTGCAAAGACGTCTCTGTAAGGCGGGCCCGGTGGACCAGTGGTTTGCGCGTCAACCTCACAGTGCAGAAGTACAGGGTTCAATCCCGTCTCCGGCCTCCCTTTGTGGAGTTTGCATGTTCTTTGTGGGGTTTCTCCGGGTCCTCCGGTTTCCTCCCACATGGTCAAAAACATCCATGGCTGATTGAACACTCTAAACTGTCCCGAGGTGTGAGTGTGGGCGTGGATGGTTGTTCGTCTCTGTGTGCCCTGTGATTGACTGGCAACCGGTACAGGATGTCCCCCCGCATCCTGCCGGAAGACAGCTATGATAGGCTCCAGCCCCCCCCCCCCTGCGACTCTAGTGAGGATAAAGTGGTTCGGAAAATGAATGAATGAATGTTTTTTCAGGACTTTATGCCTCAGTGCTTTCCTGCATTTGGGTCCTCAACCTCCAATTTATTGAATTGGATAGTAAATTAGTTATAACAGCAGTATAAGGAATTAATTTTGTGTTACCCCTTGTTCTTAAACTTTACTTGCAAGCAAGCCCCAACCTGACTTGCTTGCCCAGACTGAAGACAGCTTGGTTTGGCTCCAGCACGCCCCGCGACCCTTGTTAGGATAAGTCGATCAGAAAATGAATGGATGGATTAAGATAACATCATATCATATCCCAATATTGAAATTTATAAGTTGAAAAAATATTTGGTCATGTGACCTCTGCATGTGCCACATACACAGATCCGCACGCACACTCAGTTGGGAAGCATGGGGAGAGCCAGCCACTGGAGTCTTCAAAAAAGTAGGATTGCGTTCACAGGGGAGAAGAAAGCTTGCTCTGACTGCAACGAGGAGGGATTTTCATGAGTTGGTTGGGAAAAAGAAGGTAAAAAGTTTCCACCTTTTGGAATTTTGAGAAAGCATGTGGGGACTGTTTCAAGACTGATACTTAAAACTGATTCTGATTACTTTCACACCCACACCTCTTCATTGAGAGAAGCCAGTTGAAGTAAGTGGATCTTGGGTCTTTTACGAGCAAAGGAAGAAAAAGCAATGGAAAAAAAAGAGATATCGGATATCCTTGGGAACGTCAAATATGACCTAGACCAGTGATTACCTTACAGTACATCACTTAAGGTTTTTTCGTTTTCAATTTTAGATGAGTCAAAAATTTCTGATTCGGTTTGTTGCTGCTTGTCATTTGTTCTGGGAATCCTTCTTTCCATTCGTCTCAAAGAAGTTGGCACAAAAGTGCATCCACCCGGAGGTACGAAAGCAACAAAACAACCCTATAAAATGAATACAACTACCTTCGTGGCCATTTCCTAGCCTTTGGGTGATAAATCACAGTGTTTGTAGCAGGGTGGTTTATGTTGTTTGTGCACAATCTGCCACCACTTCAAAGCCATGGGAGGGGACCAACGGAGGGGGAGGGAGAATGCTGTCCTCATTCACTGGCTCGTGATCCACCTCAAAGGACCCTGCCTACAACATCCGGTTAAAGCATTTGGCAGAAGTCATCAGGAAACGATCATATTCTGGCTCTTTGGCAATCTGGCAGGTGGCTTGAGAGCAGTTAACAGATTAGACTTTGACCACCCTCAATGTGAGCGATGACAAAGTGGTGTTTAATGGATACTGGATGACTTACTCTGGGATTTTCTATGATCTCCCCCTCTGTGGGCCATGAGAACATTACTCTCTGGCCACACAAGGCCCAGACTCTTGACCTCAGATGGCCGCATAGAGTGCCTCAGTCAGACAAGACAGCATCCAAATCTTTACCACAGCAGTCACAGATAAATGAGTCACTTACAGTATAGCACTGTAGTTGTCTGAATCATAGCCCAGAGTCCTGGTCAGCTCAGCCTCCGAGAGTGCATCAGACACCAACTCACACTCTTCCATGTAATCTCACATGAACAGTCTGTCTCAAGGGAGGAGGCTTCTGTGATGTCGCTAAATGATCCAGTAAAAGTATAGCATGCTGTTGTTTAATGAGAAGTCACAAAAATCACACATGAGAGGAAGCTTTAAAGCTGGAACAGGATTTATTTTGTACCCATATTTGAATAAGCCCTTTACGTTTGTGTTGACTCCCCAAGAGTGCTGTAGCTAATTTCCTTTTACGAACACTAGGAGGCACCAGTGATCTGTAACTTCAAGTTGCTCATCAACCTTTTAAAACCACGTTTCAGACAATTTTATGGTGTTATTTTTTTCTTTTGGAAGTTAGATTCATATCATTCTATTTTAAGAAATCACAAGTAAATATTTCACCCCGACAGTTAATAACAAAATGAAACTGGTTCCTACTGGACATCGATAAGATAAAGTTTTTAAAAAAAGGACGAAGTGTAACTCGATAAAGAAGATGGAAACATTTCTGAATATCTTCTGTCTTGGTAACATTCAGATATTAAACGACTAATCAACGACAAGAATGATAAGCCAGTCGGGTTCTGATGATTACCTTTATGGATGTAATTTAAAAAAAAAAACAACTAAATTGCAATAAGAGAAAAAGATAATTAACCTGAGTTTTAAGTAGATCCAACCTAAATGAATTAAACCACTTACCGGACAGAATTAAATCAGTTTCTAATGACTAAGGATGTATGTTTTTATTATTGATTTTACTTTTCATCAATTTTGTACATCACTATCCCAGCTGACTTTGGCCAACAACCAAGGTACACTCTGTGCTGGATGGCCACCAATTAATTCTTTGAATTTTTAAAAACATTTACATACACACACTAAACTAGTCGAAACATATTCCATCAATGAAAACCAGAAATTCAAGTCAAGTCAAGTACAATTTTATTGTCAAATGTGCAGCGCAGATGAAATTTCTTCCCTCTCAAACAGACAACAAGACAACAAGAGGAGCCGCTGTAGGTGCCCGCGCCACCATTAAAAGACCAGTTAACATTCATTCATTCATTCATTCATTCATCTTCCTAACCGCCTGATCCTCACTAGGGTCGCGGGGGGTGCTGGAGCCTATCCCAGCTGTCTCCGGGCAGTAGGCGGGGGACACCCTGAATCGGTTGCCAGCCAATCGCAGGGCACACAGAGACGAACAACCATCCACGCTCACACTCACACCTAGGGACAATTTCGAGTGTTCAATCAGCCTGCCACGCATGTTTTTTGGAATGTGGGAGGAAACCGGAGCACCCGGAGAAAATCCACGCAGGCCTGGGGAGAACATGCAGACTCCACACAGGGAGGCCGGAGCTGGAATCGAACCCGGTACCTCTGCACTGTGAAGCCGACGTGCTAACCACTGGACTACCGGGCCGCCCTACAGTTAACATAAAATGACAAAATAATACAAGACAACACATAAGACACAGACAATCGTGCTATCTTAACCACTTTCTCTGCATGCACTTTGTTGTTTGAACAGTTATTATAGATGAATGAGGAGCGATTCAAAGTGTCCTTTCTCACCAGTGGATTAAAGCCGTCATGCTGAAAATGTGCACACGTGTGGTAAGCTAACTTTGAAAGCAACAAGAAACTGTAGCGTCCATTAACGAAAATCTCCTGTCTCATGTAAATCATCTCCTTTCTTCTCATCGTCCGCTCCTCAAGCCATGCATCCATCCAGCCGCAGACTGTCCAACAACACCGATCTCTCCGCTGAACAAAGTGGGGCTGTGTAAAATGCTGCCAATTGGCTTCAAGTGTGGTTTTCCACATCCTCATCGAGTTCGCAACGAAGGCTCTTAGGGTCCTGTTGACCTTATACAACTACAAGCATTCAGTGATCCATGTATGTGGCATCGAGTCATAGGCTTTCTTGTAATCAATCCAGGCTGTGCACAGGTTGGTACATCGGGACCTGCAGTCTTGTGCAACTGTTCTGTCAACCAGGAGCTGATGTTTGGCTCCTCTGGTATCTATACCAATGCCCTTCTGTGCTTCGCTCATGTATTGATCCATGTGTCCACTTATCTTAGCCGCGATGATGCCTGACATGAGCTTCCATGTTGTGGAGAGACGGGTTATTGGCCGATAGTTGGATGGGACTGCACCCATATATATATATATATATATATATATCCGGTTTCCTCCCACATTCCAAAAACATGCGTTGCAGGCGGATTGAACACTCTAAATTGTCCCTAGGTGTGAGTGCGAATGGTTGTTTGTTTCTGTGTGCCCTGCGATCAGATTGGCTGGCAACCGATTCAGGGTGTCCCCCGCCTACTGCCCGAAGACAGCTGAGCTCCACCACCCCCCGCGACCCTAGTGAGGATCAAGCGGCTCGGAAGATGAATGAATGAATATATACACACACATACACACGAGAAACGCGAAACTGGAGAAATACCAAGGGCTCAGAGAGGAGCTGGAGAGAGCCTGGAAGGTAAAGGTGACAGTCGTGCCTGTGGTGGTCGGAGCACTCGGGGCAGTGACCCCCAAACTAGATGAGTGGTTGCAACAGATCCCGGGAACAACATCGGACATCTCAGTCCAGAAATGTGCAGTGCTGGGAACAGCAAGGATACTGTGCAGAGCCCTGAAGCTTCCTGGCCTCTGGTAGAGGACCCGAACTGAATGAGGGACGGACACCACCCGAGGGGGGGTGAGACGAGGAATTTTTATATATTATATATATATATATATTCTCCCCTGCATAGCATGAACGATTGTTGCTGTGATTAGCTTGACTTTTTCTTCCTGACACTACATGTAAATAAGTGGGTACTTGTGGCAGAAAAAAATGCCTCAAGCCAATTTTAAACCGAAGTACCCAAATTACTCAACGATTTGTTTTCGCCTTAATGTACAAACAATAAGAGACAGATAGCTGGAAATTCCAATTTTTTTTTTTTTTTACCATACTTGACCAATAATTGGTGATTCCGATTGGTACTGTCTTACCAGTTCTCAAGGAAGCAACAAAATGCCTTGAAACCTCCTTGAAGTGTTGTGAGGTACAGACAATTAGAATGGAGAAAACAACAAATGTTTACCTGAGGCTGTTTCAGTGACATCCGTTCAAGTTGTTTATCATGCCATTTCCTTTAGAGTAATATTGTAAAAATTCTTGATTGGCTTTAATTAAACACACTGCACATCCTGGTGTCCTCTGGCCAGAACAATCTGTTACAAATTAGACCAAATTGTATTTCCACAATAGATTAATCAGTTTATCATCTGACTGATTCTCAAGGATTTCTGCAAGAGTTAGCAATTAAGAGATAGCTTGTCCAGCATGGACCCAGGGAACACAGCTGGTGAAATTTCAAGACTTCCAGGACATCATGTGTTGCCATTGTGTTTTCCATAAATCACGAAGACACGAGTGAAACTCATTCAGATTACATTTTTCACCTGGGATTGCTTTTGCAGAAATGAGAAGGGATGGGCATGCGCTAAAGTAGCATTCCCAGGTGCCGATGTAAAGATAAAATACACCGACTGTGTGCGTCAGTTCCATGTCATAGCACTTTGAATACTATCAGCTTGCTTTCAAGCTTGCCCAAACACAGACTGGCAGTTTGAGGAACCCCGGGGAGGGATCATTTCAAAATATGCAGGCCCAATCTAGATACAGATCACTGGTCTGAGCCTCAGAGAATAAAAGGGCAGAAGATGAGGGGACATGGATAAACTCTTTTTAACTCTTGATCTTCCCCTCAGATTGCTCACAAGCAATCCTTTATTTCACATCTTTTAATTTCCTATTTAGTTTGACGTTTCTGCTCTTTTTAAATGGCCACTTTGATGCTCTGACGGTGACTTGTCGAGGGTATTGGTTTTGTAGGCGTTTCAAAGTGACAGCAGATTCAAGTGGGGTCAATGGTAAGTTAAACAATCATATTGCGGCGGCAGTAGCTCATCTGTAAGAATTTAAGGTTTGGAGGTTGGGGTTGTGGTTGGTGTCTGACAAAAGTCAAAATGGCAACTAGTTTTTGGAGAGATGCTGGTCTCGTCCCTGGCTACTGTCGAAAAGCCCGTGAGCAAGGCACCATCCCAACCTGAGCTCAAGAGGTGTCCTACTGTTTCTGCAGCCCTTTCAGTGCCCAAAGAGCACACTTGCCTCTCCTGGCATGCATGCTTGTGTGTGATCTACTTCTCTATGTGCTGTGCAACTCAAAATACACAGCAGAATTGAGTTGAGTTTCCCCTTAATGATCATAATCAGTATAATACATTTTTAAAAATGAATTGTGAGTGGATTATTTTCATACTGTGGAGGGGGATTGTATTGGGCGGCCCGGTGGTGGACTGGTTCGCGCAGTGCAGCGGTGCAGGGTTGGATTCCGGCTCCGGCCTTCCTGTGTGGAGTTTGTATGTTTTCCCCATGTCTGCGTGGGTTTTCTCTGGGTACTCCAGTTTCCTCTCACATTCCAAAAACATGCATGGCAGGCTGATTGAACACTCTAAATTATCCATAGGTTGTGAAAGTGATTTTGGATGGATTGTTCGTCTCTGTGTGCCCTGCGATTGGTTGGAAACCAGTTCAAGGTTTACTCCGCCTACTGCCCGAAGACAGCTGGGGGTCGGCTCCACAACCCTAGTGAGGTTAAGGGATCAGAAAATGGATCGATGGATGAATGGAATTGTATTGTTTTTGACAACTTTCCGTCAAGCATCTCAGTGACGTTACGCCAACATTCATGACAGCAAGGCCATGTTTTAAAAGATAAGATAAGATATCCTTTATTCGTCCCACACTGGGGAAATTTACAGCCTCCAGCAGCAAGAATGTATGTAGAAATAAGAAAGAAGAAAGAGAAAAAAAACAACAAACATCTTTCAATTAAATGCAATATGAACACAAAATGGATAAATCGCAGTATTATTTACAATTTTCCTTCACATCATTTAATTATTATTATTATTATTATGATTGTTATTTTTTATTCATCAGCCTGACAGCAGTCGGTAGGAACGAGTGTATCTACCCCGGTCAAGGATGACGCCTCGTACTGATGTCCAAAACGTTTAATCATGGAACACCGTGAAAACTAAAACACATTTCGAACAACAATCAAAATTATAATACCTTGTACAGGACATTAAATAAATAACACAAAATGACATACCGTGTGCACCTTGGTAAACCGAAAGTAGATCAAGTTACGATAAATCACGTAGATCACACGGTATCGTAGTTCTCTGACTCTCCCTCTCTCTCTCAGTCTCCCGTTGTCTTCTCGATCTTTCTCTCATTCCTCCCTATACACGGCACTTGACCCGGAAGTGATTTTTAACAAACATTCCGAATAACATATTCAGAGGATTTAAGGAAAAAACAAATATGAAAGTTCACATAGAAATATGAAATACTTTAGCAAAACAACAAGCCTAAAATAAATTATTTTTTTGTTGTCATGGCAACCAACAACTCAGTCTTGGCGCCAGTTACAACGAGCGTCGGTATCTCTCCTTCTTGCAGCGCGGGTGTAACAGTCTCTGGCTGAAGGAGCTACCAAGTGCTGTCAGGGCGGGCTGGAGGGGGTGGGAGGGACTGGCCATCATAGCTTTTAGCTTAGTTAGCATCCTTCTGTTGCCCACCTCCTCCAGAGTGTCAAGGGAGCAACCCAGGACAGAACTGGCCTTCCTGACCAGTCGCTCCAGTCTCTTTCTGTCCCGGGCTGAGATGCTGCCTGACCAGCAGACAATGCCATAATGGATGGCCGAGGCCACCACCGAGTTATAGAACGTCTTAAGGAGTGACCCCTGAACCCCAAAAGACCTCAGTTTCCTGAGTAGGAAGAGTCGGCTCTGTCCTTTCCTAATCAGGGTGTCCGTGTTTGTAGACCAGTCCAGTTTGTCGTTCAGAAGAACACCAAGGTACTTGTAGGAGGTCACCCTCTCTATGTCCATACCCTGGATGTTCATCGGTGCTGGTGAGGACTTTTTCCTGCAGAAATCCACAACCAACTCCGTAGTTTTCCTAGGGTTGATCTGGAGGAGATTCTGCTGGCACCAGTCCACAAAGTCCTTTGTCAGTCCCCTGTACTCCCGATCGTCCCCTTCTGTAATGAGGCCAACAATCGCAGAGTCATCGGAGAACTTCTGAAGGTGGCAGTTTGGAGTGACGTGTCTGAAGTCCGAGGATGAACAGGAATGGAGCCAGAACAGTCCCCTGCGGCGCTCCAGTGCTGCAGAGAAGCCGGTCCGACTCACAGCTCTGCAATCTCACGTACTGCGGCCGATTTGTGAGGTAGTCTATGATCCATGCTGTGAGATGGTGGTCCACTCCGGCGTTCTGCAGTTTGCCTCACAGTAAATTGGGCTGGATGGTGTTGAAGGCACTGGAGAAATCAAAGAACATGATTCTCACAGTGCTCCCAGCCTTCTCCAAGTGTGACAGCACTGAGTGGAGGAGGTAGATAATGGCGTCTTCCACGCCGATGCCAGGCTGATAGGCAAACTGCAGCGGGTCCAGTGACGGGCTCACCAGCGGTCGAAGGTGGGCGAGGATGAGTCTCTCCAGCGTCTTCATCAGGTGAGACGTCAGCGCCACCGGTCTGTAGCTGTTCAGCTCCTTAGGGTGGGGTGTCTTGGGACACTGGGACCAGGCACGAAGTTTTCCACAGCTGTGGAGCTCTGCCCAGCTTGAGGCTCAGGTTGAAGATGTGCTGGACAATGTTACACAGCTTTTATCTTCCAATGATTTTTTTCCTTCCAATGATGTAATTCAAGTGGGCCTTTGATATTTTGCTCAGAACTGGCTTAATGCTTACTCCAAACTAAGATCCCCCTCTTTTTTTCTTTTATGCCTTAACTTTCTGGGAACCTAAAATATTCCTGATAAGGTATTGTAATTGCATTCCCTTCCTCACATTTTTCTGCAATCTCAGATCTGACACATCTGGAGGACCTCACCATGGCTCCTGCAACCTCTATGAACACAAAGGGGGACAATATTTAAATGCAACTAAATCATATGTGACAGGAGAGGGTGCTTGGGATAGAAATAAGGAGTCTGTGTGCACCACATCTGAGGCTTTGGTTCAAAGAGGCGATTCCGATGAGGTAAAGGAACAGAGGTTGTGGAGTTCCCCTATTGACTTTCTTACGTTTGTTGTGGTTTCTTGCTTTAGCTGTGATGAATAAAATAAGGTGCTTTGACAACCAGTACACACACAAGCTGACAAGGAACATGATGATGGTGTCTCAGAAAGATGAATGACAACATTTTTGCGACTGCATAATTCCCCTCATAACGCCATGTCTTGTCATGTTTTGAAAATTGTACTGACATGCAACTGGTAATGTTATTGGAGAGGCTCATTGAAACATACTTAAAAAAATCTTAACTATGCACTGATCAATTTGCAGTGAAAGAAACATTTTCTTTTGATAACGGATACACATAGCACCAAAGAAAACACCATATCACCACCACATTATCATATTACCCAAGGCCAAATTGTGCTGTGCTGTGTGGACGTCTTAAGAACAAAAGTGAGAACAAAGGATATTTTCAGACATCTAACTGTTGTGTTTGAGAGCAAAGAAATATTTATTCCCTCAAGTAAATGACACCATGATGTAGGGGAAGTTACTAGAAAAGAATAATAAGGTTTAAAACAAACGCGCCGTCTAAGGCCAAATGCTGTCCATCTTTTAAGGTGAGCCAGTCTGGGGCACCGTCTGGATTTTATTTCCCAAAGGGATACTTTCAAATGCTTTATAAACATCTTTTTCATTCATTTTCAAGCCAGATTCTTCATTTAGCATGCAAAGACATGGGACATTGAATGCCCTCATTTAAAAATCTTTGCCAGGTAATGCACACTCAGCGACTGTGCGTTTAGAGGAGGCACATGAAAAGTTAAAAAAAAACAATTATGAATGCATTTATTTTCCGTTTCATTTCTCTGGTCTGTACAGGAAGTCCCGGAGTTGTAGATCTGAACAATCGCTGAATAATGTGCATAAATATCATAAATGTTTGTCAAATGACGTATTCTGAACCTGTTCAGTATGGTAGTTCGACTATCTGTTACAAACTACAGTGAACGGGACCGCACCATACGCGCATTTTCATTGTATGACCTCATAAGAGAGGAAGACAATTCGCTCAGCTTTTCAGCCATTGTTAAATGCCACAAAGAAGAAGAAGAAAAGTGAAGACAACTCAAGCCGACGACTCCTCTGCAATGCCTTCATCAGCATCTGCTTCCCCAACAATGCCACCTCGGCAGCCTCACCTGAACTTGGCACTGCATCTTACCCAAAAATCTTGAACACGTTCAAAATTTCTGGATGATTAGAAAAAATGTTTGCGAACATTGGGCAAATGTCTTTGCAATCTTTAATGAACCCTGAAAAAAAAAAACAGCAAAAAAAATTCGCTAGCTGCGCAAAGACTCAGGTCAATGAGACACCACCTTTCGAGGAATCTGCCACAGACAATAAATTTCTGGCGATAATCTATCCTCCTCCGACTACATATGCAATTCGATTTGCCTCAAAAGTTAAGTTAGAGCAGTGTTTCTCAAATAGTGGAGCCCCCCTGGGTGGGCGCGAGGCTCGGTCAAGGGGGGGCGCGTTTGACCTTGCGGAACATGCTTTTAAATTTTTTTAGTCCTAAAATAATGTGCAGTTGCACCTCCACTACTTTAGGGGGCAGTGGCTCTCTCATTGGCAGAGTTTGCGCAGGGAGCATTCTCAGGGAGTAAATATGACGAGTGTATGCGCTTGGCTTCAATGTGACTGCGGTGGTAGACGAGGAAAGATCGATGTGCTTACTGTGTCTCAATATTTTGGTAGCGCATGAAGCCAAATAAATTAAGGTGTCACTTAAAGATATTACACCCCAATCACACTGATAAGTTGCTTGATTTTTTTCAGCGAAAACGTGCCGAATATTGCCAACAGTCATGCCGCTTTGTAACTGCTACTTCAGTAAACTAAAATACACATTGAGCAGGAGCCGAGAGTTGCTGTGTCCTGTTATTTTTGAATTTCAGATACAATTTAAATCTTTTCTGTTCTAAAGCTATGCTTTGTTGTAAGTTGGTCCATAAAGTTGGTCCATATTTATTTCTTTTTATTCTCTTGTACGTTAATAAGGATACAGTGTTATGCAAAGGTGTACTTATAACAATTTTATAGACAAATGATACTATTTATAGTCGTGCGGGGGGGGGGGGGGGGTAGGAGGGGGTGGGGGTGCGAGATGTTTTCCTCTTCCTTGTGGGGGCATGACAGAAAATAATTGAGAACCACTGATTTAGAGGATGTTGCCTAATACCATTGTGGTGTTTGTTGATGAAATTCCCCCATTGAACTGATGAGTGTACTTATAGTTGAGGGGTTAGTTGGGGACGAAATGGTTTCTGTGTGGTGAATTTCCAATTGACTTCCTGCTTTCAGCAAAGGAAAAGTAATCGCATGGTTTGTGGCATTTCCTTTACTTTGGCACCACACTCCAGTACTTTTTAATGACCACAAATTGCAATTATAGATGGAAATTTAATGGGACTTGATCTACAAAGAAGTCAGCTTACAACCAGCTTCTCGGAAAACATTGTGATTGTGTCTTGTGGATCTCCTGTAATACAAAAGTCAAATTAACAACTAGACTTTGGATTTAGATATTTTTTTGTTATTTGGTATATAAGTGTGTGTTTAAAAGATTTGAGCATTAAAATCTAAATGTTTCAAACATGGACAAGGTGTGCTGCTGCAACTTTTTCGGCTGCGCAGATTCGACACCATTAAATATACTGTAGTCACTCAAACTGGAGCCATCTTGACATCAGTGCATGATGCTGACAAATCTGAACGTTTATTTGGCCTATACACTCTAGAGCAGGGGTGCCCAAACTTTTTGGATCGAAGATCTAATTTTGATCAACTAACCTCACGGGATCTACCCTCACCGGCGTGCGCACGCACACACACACACAAATTAAAGATTTACCTGCTTTATTTTATTTTTTAAATATTTTTTTTGTGAAAATGAGACTGATTAGTGTGCAGTGTATATAAACAAAAAAATATATTACTAACATGTACAAAGACACACAAATGTTTGTTTGTTTTTTTTCTTCTCGACACTCCTCGGATCTACTTGGGACCTGTCTTAGATCTACCGGTAGATCAGGATCTACCTAATGGGCACCCCTGCTCTAGAAGCTGGGTCCGTTCTAGCGCCGCTAACTTGGCTAATTCGTGCTGACATGTGGCCAGGGAAGGGAATGCGAGGGGAGCACACCTGTCCTATAAATGCTCACTGACTGCCCAATGGCCTACTGTATGTGTCTCTACTACATTACAATGCGCACCGAAGGTTCACATTATATCATATTCAAAGGTGAAAAAAAGGAGCAACGCCAGCTGACTTTTTTCCTCACTTGTGAGGAGCATTTCTACTTGCTGATAGGACTTGCAGTTGAAGCGCTGATCACAAACATCATCATAACAACGGGCTGTGCACCACGTGCGTAGTGCATTGCTTGACAACTTAGCTGACTCACAATTCCGTCTCCTAAGCATTCTGTTTTGAGCATCTGTTTTAATAAATTACTTGTATTGGATTTATTGAAAAGTGAATGCAAAAAACAAACAAAAAAAGGCCAAAAAAAACTTAAAAGTAGCCAATAAATTAGACATCCACAAGTCAACTGCATGGCGATAACTGGAATTTCACAATGGAAGTGTGACATATTTTCAAAATGGGTCTCGATGGAATTCTCGTGTCTCCTGCAAACTCCACGATCTGGAAATCGGGGCCACCCTCAGACTTCACCGAATCACGCCTCTTTGGTGATTGCACACATATTTCATGCAGAATTCAAGAAACACTGGAAGGCCAGAGCTGATTCAAACCACAAGCAAAAAAACAGAAAGCCAATAAAAGTTGTCACATTGCACACATCCATCCATCCATCCATCATCTACCGCTTATCCGGGGCCGGGTCGCGGGGGCAACAGCTTTAGCAGGGAAGCCCAGACTTCCCTCTCCCTAGCTACTTCTTCCAGCTCTCCCCGGGGGATTCCGAGGCGTTCCCAAGCCAGCTGGGTGACGTAGTCTCTCCAGCGTGTCCTGGGTCTTCCTCGGGGTCTCCTCCCGGTGGGACATGCCCGGAACACCTCACCAGGGAGGCGCTCAGGAGGCATCCGAATCAGATGCCCAAGCCACCTCATCTGGCTCCTCTCGATGTGGAGGAGAAGCGGCTCGACTCTGAGCCCCTCCCGGATGACCGAGCTCCTCACCTTATCTCTAAGGGAGAGCCCGGACACCCTGCGGAGAAAACTCATTTCGGCCGCTTGTATCCGGGATCTCGTTCTTTCGGTCACGACCCATAGCTCGTGGCCATAGATGAGGGTTGGGACGTAGATCGACCGGTAAATTGAGAGCTTCGCCCTTTGGCTCAGCTCCTTCTTTACCACGACAGACCGATACAACGTCCGCATCACAGCAGACGCTGCACCGATCCGCCTGTCGATCTCTCGCTCCCTCCTGCCCTCACTCGTGAACAAGACCCCAAGATACTTAAACTCTTCCACTTGGGGTAATATCTCCTCCCCGACCCGGAGGGGGCAATCCACCCTTTTCCGACTGAGGACCATGGTTTCAGATTTGGAGGTGCTGATTTTCATCCCAACCGCTTCACACTCGGCTGCGAAACGCTCCAGTGAGAGTTGTAGAGCCCCGTTTGAAGGAGCCAACAGCACCACATCATCTGCAAAAAGCAGGGATGTAATACTGAGGCCCCCAAAACGGACCCCCTCAACGCTTCGGCTGCGCCTAGAAATTCTGTCCATAAAGGTTATGAACAGAATCGGCGACAAAGGGCAGCCTTGGCGGAGTCCTACCCCCACTGGAAACGATTCCGACTTACTGCCGGCAATGCGAACCAAACTCTGACATCGGTGGTATAGTGACCGAACAGCCCGTATCAGGGGGTTCGGTACGCCATACCCACGAAGCACCCCCCACAGAACTCCCCGAGGGACACGGTCAAACGCCTTCTCCAAGTCCACAAAACACATGTAGACTGGTTGGGCGAATTCCCACATACCCTCAAGGACCCTGCTAAGGGTGTAGAGCTGGTCCACTGTTCCACGGCCGGGACGAAAACCACATTGCTCCTCCTCAATCTGAGGCTCGACTTCCTGACGGACCCTCCTCTCCAGCACCCCTGAATAGACCTTACCAGGGAGGCTGAGGAGTGTGATCCCTCTGTAGTTGGAACACACCCTCCGGTCCCCCTTTTTAAAAAGAGGGACTACCACCCCGGTCTGCCAATCCAGAGGCACTCTCCCTGTTGACCACGCGATGTTGTAGAGGCGTGTCAACCAGGACAGCCCCACAACATCCAGAGCCTTGAGGAACTCCGGGCGGATCTCATCCACCCCTGGGGCCTTGCCACCGAGGAGCTTTTTAACCACATCGGTGACTTCAACCACAGAGATAGGAGAGCCCACCTCAGAGTCCCCAGGCTCTGCTTCCTCAAAGGAAGGCGTGTTGGTGGAGTTGAGGAGGTCTTCGAAGTACTCTGCCCACCGGTTCACAACGTCCCGAGTCGAAGTCAGCAGCGCCCCATCCCCACTGTACACAGTGTTAGTGGTGCACTGCTTCCCCCTCCTGAGACGTCGGATGGTGGACCAGAATTTCCTCGAAGCCGTCCGGAAGTCGGCTTCCATGGCCTCACCGAACTCTTCCCACGCTCGGGTTTTTGCCTCGGCGACCACCGAAGCCGCGGTCCGCTTGGCCAGTCGATACCCGTCAGCTGCCTCTGGGGTCCCACAGGCCATAAAGGCTCGATAGGACTCCTTCTTCAGCTTGACGGCATCCCTTACTGCTGGTGTCCACCAGCGAGTACGAGGATTGCCGCCACGACAGGCACCAACCACCTTACGGCCACAACTCAGATTGGCCGCCTCAACAATAGAGGCACGGAACATGGTCCACTCGGACTCAATGTCCCCCGTCTCCCCCGGAACATGGGAAAAGCTCTGTCGGAGGTGGGAGTTGAAACTCCTTCTGACAGGGGATTCCGCCAGACGCTCCCAACAAACCCTCACTATACGTTTGGGTCTGCCAGGACGGACCGGCATCTTCCCCCACCATCGGAGCCTACTCACCACCAGGTGGTGATCAGTTGACAGCTCCGCCCCTCTCTTCACCCGAGTGTCCAGAACATGCGGCCGCAAATCCGATGATACAACTACAAAGTCGATCATCGAACTGCGGCCTAGGGTGTCCTGGTGCCAAGTGCACATATGGACACCCTTATGTTTGAACAAGGTGTTCGTTATGCACAATCCGTGGCGAGCACAGAAGTCCAATAACAAAACACCACTCGGGTTTTGATCGGGGGGGCCGTTCCTCCCAATCACGCCCCTCCAGGTATCACTGTCATTGCCCACGTGAGCATTGAAGTCCCCCAGCAGAACAATGGAGTCCCCAGCAGGAGTACTCTCCAGCACACCCTCCAAGGACTCCAAAAAGGGTGGGTATGCTGAGCTGCTGTTTGGTGCATATGCACAAACAACAGTCAGGACCCGTCCACCCACCCGAAGGCGGAGGGAGGCAACCCTCTCGTCTACCGGTGTGAACCCCAATGTACAGGCACTGAGCCGGGGGGCAATGAGTATGCCCACACCTGCTCTGCGCCTCTCACCGTGAGCAACTCCAGAGTGGAAGAGAGTCCAACCCCCACACAGTACCCTCCAATTGTTCAGAAGGTTAAAAATTTCAAGGACTGTATTACAATCTTTAAACAAACGATAAATATCAACCCCCAAACATCATGTCTGCATGCATAACTTCAACAATATTCGTTTAACCTTTAATGGACTACTTTAGCAAATGTCATTTGGCATTAAAAAGAGTCTACCAATAATGTGAAGCCTTTTGATATTGCATTAGCAAGGCTTAAAATTCCTGCATAAATGGTGCCAATTGTTGATAGTCGACTAACAACTAACAAACACTTATTGGCAAACTACCTCGCTGATAAATGGCCCCTCCGACCTGTCCCTCTGTCTGGTACATCTGCTGGTAGCAAGTCTTGGTGGATTGATTTACTCTCACTACGTACAGTAAAATACCATTGAACAAAATATAGACTTCCGGAAGTAATTCAAACAGGTAACTTAAAAATATATAGGCATCGCAAAACTCTAAATTATCGGTCACCGCACTGAGGTAAAGAAGTCTGAGTAAGTACTGTACATATATATGAATTCATAAAATTGAATAGATAAAAATATTTTAAGTCCTTGAATAGTCCCTCCTCCTGCTTGTTCTAAATTTGCATCTGAGCAAAGGTGTGAGCATGCGAAGTAAGTCATTAGTTCGGTGAACCTCAATTTCACTGAGGTGAGTGGAATGAAACATATTCAGGGGCATTTTCTTGATCATGTTGCTCATAAAAAAAAAAAAACACCAAAAACCCATGCATGATTAATTAATATAATTCAGTCGCATTGCTGGTTTGTTAAACAAAAAATTATACAAGCTGAGCTCTTGAGTGATTTTATGATTATTTTTTTTCTTCTTTTTACTGTAGGTGAGGGCAGCATTGCCCCCAATGCTTGTCAGAGGGGGAAATGTTGCAATGCAAAACATTCTGTTCTGATGGCTGAAATGTCGTAGAGTATTCTTACATTTTGTAGTAATTTTAATTTCGTATAGTGACATTTCGGTTTCCCATAATTTGTGCAGTGGTTGCTCTCTCTCTCTCTCTCTCTCTCTCTCTCTCTCTCTCTCTCTCTCTCACACACACACACACACACGCACACACGCACACACACACACACACACACACACACACACACACACACACACACACACACACACACACACACACACACACACACACACACACACACACTGCTCTGCCATTGACTAAGAGCGACCACATCCGAATGTGTCTGTGTGCAAAGATAGATAAATATGTGTCTGTACAGTGTCCTCATCATTCGCCCCTCGGGCCATGAGAGATACCGACGCTCGTTCGTACCGACTGCTGTCAGGCTGCTGAATAAAAATAACAATAATAATAATAATAATAATAATAATAATAATAATAATAATAATTAAATGATGTGAAAGACAATTGTAAATAATACTGCGATTTATCCATTTTGTGTTCATATTGCATTTAATTGAAAGATGTTTGTTGTTTTTTTTTCTTCTTTCTTCTTTCTTCTTTCTACCTACATTCTTGCTGCTGGAGGCTGTAAATTTCCCCAGTGTGGGACAAATAAAGGATATATCATCTTATCTTATCTTATGATCCACAACTCTCATTCTTTGTGCAATAATCTAATTGTAATGTATTTGTTACATATTTTGATGTACCGGTAGTTGTATGCATTGGAAAACATTTATGTTGGAATTTTTTGGGCGGGGAGGGGGGGGGGGGGCTTGGAACGGGTTAGGCCATAATATGGACATTTACATAGAAAATGCGTCTCTACTTACAAAATTTTCTAGTTACTAAAATTAACCATTGGGACAACCACGTTCATCCAAGGTGTGTCCCCGAATCAGCAACGCGCGTCTTCAAATTTGTAATATGTCTGTCAGCCTATTTAAACGGTGACAAGTAGTCACTGTGCTCTTTGTTGACGTTAAATGTAGACCAGAGGATTCGGAGTAGCAAGTTGTCTCAAGAGATTAGAAATAAAAGTACAGACAAGCACGTCAAAAGTATAGGATTGAAAATCATCTACAAGTAGCTTGCTGTTCCTGTGACTACAGTTGCACATCTTAAGAAGTTTCCGAACCATGGGACTGTGGCCAACATCTCTCGACGTTACCACAGGAGGAAAATTGATGACAAATAGAAGAGACGAATAATACCAATGATGACAAAACAGCTCAGAACATCCTCCAAAGATCTAGAAGGTGGACCCAGTCAATGTCAGATTGCACCATCTGTTGTTTGAGCCAAAGTGGACTTCGTCGGAGGTGACCAAGGAAGACATCACTGTTGGAATAAATACAATAAGAACCCTTCCATCACAGGTTTACCATCTCAATATTTCTATCTGGGTTTTTTCTTTTTTCTTGTTGATTTTGTATTGTTGCCATTTTCTGGAACATTACGGCATTGTTTTGAGTTCAAATCCCACACGTCATGATAAAATTCGGATTCAGCCATTTAGGACATCACTGCATTGTCAGCAGTGGTTGTGCAAACGTGCAGCTCGCCTAGCTGATCACTACCGTGATTTCCTTGTTCAATTTGTAACGTTAGTAGGGTGACAGCCTGACATTCATCATGCTCAGCAGGTCCAAAACAACATTGATGAAGTCCACTTTTATCGAGTTCAAGTCTAGCCCAAGTCACAAAGGTCAGAGTCCAAGTCCAGATAAAATTAAGAAGAAACCATAAGATAGACAAATAAATATTATATTCTCAATCCCGAAATGTCATTTGGCTGAACACTCATACCCACCCAACCAAGTGTCTCAAGACATCTTAAGTTGTGTCTTAAAACTCATTTGTTCAATAGCTCCCATGTTTTTCGCGTTTCTTTCCCTCCGAAAATTTGTAAACAATTTTGAAAGGTTTTTGGGCTTTTCATGTCTTTTTTTTTAACTCTCTGCACTTGTTAAAGATATTACCTTTGTTTTATTTTTCTCAGGCACATTTGTTTTGAACCATCAATGCTGCCATTTGTGTAGCTAGCTAGCTGGTAGCTACTAGTCAGCACAGAGTTTCATTCAAGACAGAAAAACACATTCAAATAAATAACAAAGACAGCTAAATTTTTGCGAGACCCCTTAAAATCCAAACAAGTGAATCAAACTCAACTTTTAGTTATCATTTCATCAGCTCAATAGAGTGCAGATAAATATTTTCGCTTTCAAAAGGCCTTTTGTGGGGTCATTTTGTTTTGTAGGAGGGAAGTCTTAACATGTTTGAAATGTCACAAAAGCAAAAAAGTAGTGCCATACTTGAAATTATGCTTAAAATGCATTCTTTCACAAACAATTTTTTTTCTCTGTTTCGCAGAAAATTGAAATCTGATGAAAGAATGGAAAAATGTGTAAAAACAAACTTTTGTTTTTAGCTGAAAGAAGTGAGTCTACTCCTTCTTTTGGTAGGGTGCATGTTTATATTGCAATACAATACAATAATTTGTGGGCCTTGCAAATCGGTCGAAATCCAGTAAAGCGGATGGCATGGAACAAGAGGTCGAAAAGTTCATTTTCTTTACAAACTAGTTCGAAGTTCAGTTCACAAATTGTTTTTTTTTTTCATTAATCTGTTCAGTTCCTAATTCATTTTTTAAAACTAGTGACAAAATGAATTACTTCATAGTTGTTTTTTTGTGTTTTTCTTTGTTTTTTTTGGTTTTATTGGCATTTGCCCATTGTTGCAATCATTCAATCCACACTAATAGACAAGTGCAAGTTTTACCCTACAATCTAACAAGGAAAAACGTACTGCTTGAGTGCTTTTTTTTTTTTTTTTTTAAATGAGGAATTACATACTAGTCTTTTATGTGCAAGCGCAAATACAATCTAAGGTAGGAACCAGGCTGAGGCCGGAAATTAGCTGTCACGCATTAAAACCCCCCTCCGTGAGTCGTCACCTTACCGTGGTGGAGGGGTTTGTGTGTTCCAATGATCCTAGAAGCTAAGTTGTCTGGGCCTTTATGCCCCTGGCAGGGTCACCCATGGCAAACAGGTTCTAGGTGAGGGGCCAGACAAAGCACGGCTCAAAAGACCCCTTATGATGAGTAAAATTAATGGATCTCAGTTTCCCTTGCCCGGACGCGGGTCACCGGGGCCCCCCTCTGGAGCCAGGCCTGGAGGTGGGGCTCGTTGGCAGGCGCCTGGTGGCCGGGCTTATACCCATGGGGCCCGGCCGGGCACAGCCCGAAGAGGCAACGTGGGTCCCCCTTCCCATGGGCTCACCACCCATGAGAGGGGCCAAAGGGGTCGGGTGCAATGTGAGCTGGGCGGCAGCCAAAGGCGGGGACCCTGGCGGTCCGATCCTCGGCTGCAGAAGCTAGCTCTTGGGACATGGAATGTCACCTCTCTGGCAGGGAAGGAGCCCGAGCTGGTATGTGAGGCAGAGAATTTCCGACTGGATATAGTCGGACTTGCCTCCACACACAGCTTGGGTTCTGGTACCAGTTCTCTCGAGAGGGGTTGGACTCTCTTCCACTCTGGAGTTGCTCACGGTGAGAGGCGCAGAGCAGGTGTGGGCATACTCATTGCCCCCCGGCTCAGTGCCTGTACATTGGGGTTCACACCGGGAGACGAGAGGGTTGCCTCCCTCCGCCTTCGGGTGGGTGGACGGGTCCTGACTGTTGTTTGTGCATATGCACCAAACAGCAGCTCAGCATACCCACCCTTTTTGGAGTCCTTGGAGGGTGTGCTGGAGAGTACTCCTACTGGGGACTCCATTGTTCTGCTGGGGGACTTCAATGCTCACGTGGGCAATGACAGTGATACCTGGAGGGGCGTGATTGGGAGGAACGGCCCCCCCGATCTGAACCCGAGTGGTGTTTTGTTATTGGACTTCTGTGCTCGTCACGAATTGTCCATAACGAACACCTTGTTCAAACATAAGGGTGTCCATATGTGCACTTGGCACCAGGACACCCTAGGCCACAGTTCGATGATCGACTTTGTAGTTGTATCATCGGAGTTGCGGCCGCATGTTCTGGACACTCGTGTGAAGAGAGGGGCGGAGCTGTCAACTGATCACCACCTTGTGGTGAGTAGGCTCCGATGGTGGGGGAAGATGCCGGTCCGTCCTGGCAGACCCAAACGTATAGTGAGGGTTTGTTGGGAGCGTCTGGCGGAATCCCCTGTCAGAAGGAGTTTCAACTCCCACCTCCGACAGAGCTTTTCTCATGTTCCGGGGGAGGCGGGGGACATTGAGTCCGAGTGGACCATGTTCCGTGCCTCTATTGTAGAGGCGGCCAATCTGAGTTGTGGCCGTAAGGTGGTTGGTGCCTGTCGTGGCGGCAATCCCCGTACTCGCTGGTGGACACCAGCAGTAAGGGATGCCGTCAAGCTGAAGAAGGAGTCCTATCGAGCCTTTATGGCCTGTGAGACCCCAGAGGCAGCTGACGGGTATCGACAGGCCAAGCGGAACGCAGCTTCGGTGGTCGCCGAGGCAAAAACCCGTGCGTGGGAGGAGTTCGGTGAGGCCATGGAAGCCGACTTCCGGACGGCTTCGAGGAAATTCTGGTCCACCATCCGACGTCTCAGGAGGGGGAAGCAGTGCACCACTAACACTGTGTACAGTGGGGATGGGGCGCTGCTGACTTCGACTCGGGACGTTGTGAACCGGTGGGCAGAGTACTTCGAAGACCTCCTCAACTCCACCAACACGCCTTCCTTGGAGGAAGCAGAGCCTGGGGACTCTGAGGTGGGCTCTCCTATCTCAGTGGCTGAAGTCACCGATGTGGTTAAAAAGCTCCTCGGTGGCAAGGCCCCAGGGGTGGATGAGATCCGCCCGGAGTTCCTCAAGGCTCTGGATGTTGTGGGGCTGTCCTGGTTGACACGCCTCTGCAACATCGCGTGGTCAACAGGGAGAGTGCCTCTGGATTGGCAGACCGGGGTGGTAGTCCCTCTTTTTAAAAAGGGGGACCGGAGGGTGTGTTCCAACTACAGAGGGATCACACTCCTCAGCCTCCCTGGTAAGGTCTATTCAGGGGTGCTGGAGAGGAGGGTCCGTCAGGAAGTCGAGCCTCAGATTGAGGAGGAGCAGTGTGGTTTTCGTCCCGGCCGTGGAACAGTGGACCAACTCTACACCCTTAGCAGGGTCCTTGAGGGTATGTGGGAATTCGCCAAACCAGTCTACATGTGTTTTGTGGACTTGGAGAAGGCGTTTGACCGTGTCCCTCGGGGAGTTCTGTGGGGGGTGCTTCGTGGGTATGGGGTACCGAACCCCCTGATACGGGCTGTTCGGTCACTATACCACCGATGTCAGAGTTTGGTTCGCATTGCCGGCAGTAAGTCGGAATCGTTTCCAGTGGGGGTAGGACTCCGCCAAGGCTGCCCTTTGTCGCCGATTCTGTTCATAACCTTTATGGACAGAATTTCTAGGCGCAGCCGAAGCGTTGAGGGGGTCCGTTTTGGGGGCCTCAGTATTACATCCCTGCTTTTTGCAGATGATGTGGTGCTGTTGGCTCCTTCAAACGGGGCTCTCCAACTCTCACTGGAGCGTTTCGCAACCGAGTGTGAAGCGGTTGGGATGAAAATCAGCACCTCCAAATCTGAAACCATGGTCCTCAGTCGGAAAAGGGTGGAGTGCCCCCTCCGGGTCGGGGAGGAGATCTTACCCCAAGTGGAGGAGTTCAAGTATCTTGGGGTCTTGTTCACGAGTGGGGGTAGGAGGGAGCGGGAGATCGACAGGCGGATCGGTGCAGCGTCTGCTGTGATGCGGACGTTGTATCGGTCTGTCGTGGTGAAGAAGGAGCTGAGCCAAAGGACGAAGCTCTCAATTTACCGGTCGATCTACGTCCCAACCCTCACCTATGGTCACGAGCTATGGGTCATGACCGAAAGAACGAGATCCCGGATACAAGCGGCCGAAATGAGTTTTCTCCGCAGGGTGTCCGGGCTCTCCCTTAGAGATAAGGTGAGAAGCTCGGTCATCCGGGAGGGGCTCGGAGTCGAGCCGCTTCTCCTCCACATCGAGAGGAGCCAGATGAGGTGGCTTGGGCATCTGATTCGGATGCCTCCTGAGCGCCTCCCCGGTGAGGTGTTCCGGTCATGTCCCACCGGGAGGAGACCCCGAGGAAGACCCAGGACACGCTGGAGAGACTATGTCACCCAGCTTGCCTGGGAACGACTCGGGATCCCCCGGGGAGAGCTGGAAGAAGTAGCTAGGGAGAGGGAAGTCTGGGCTTCCCTGCTAAAGCTGTTGCCCCCGCGACCCGGCCCCGGATAAGCGGTAGATGATGGATGGATGGATGGATGGCATTAAAACCGCTCTCGTCTTCAGGCAGCTGTAAAACACACACCTGCTGCGACACTCCCGAGCCGCGGTTCCCACTGGCAAAAAGGGGAAAATGGTGTTTAATATCGACCAGGGACGAGCACACAAGTAACTCGCCTTACTATTTCTTGCTAACCAATACAGATTTCCGAGTGAGGTAACCTCCATAGGTTCTTTTCCCCCCATCCAAGCTGCCATTATGCTTTATATTTTGATGACGCATGCAACAGCGCAATGTTCAGTACTGGCTTGGGCTGCCAAATACGGTGTTTACCCCCCACCCCAGCCCACATGTGAAGGCTCGTTTAATGTGTGTTTAGCCAGGTTTTCTCCTGGATGACTAATGAAACTTGGCAATCTCGAGAAAAAAAATTAATTGTCGTTCAAAAGTGGTTAACAGGTGACAGAATGAGCAAAAAAACATTCACCCGGAAGAAATACACCACACTCAGTTCACATTTTCCCATTATATGAACAAATTCATGTACTTTTGTTTATTGACCATTAAGGTGCACCACTGCATAGATCCCTTAATTAATCCCTGTGTGCAGCAAAACAACAATTCCAAAAACAATGCTGTATTATTAATGGTGGTGGACCTCGGGGGAGAGACAATGTGGAGAGGTGGTGACAAAACGGCACCGAATTCAGAGCTGATGAATGAACATGAATGTGTCACTGTGGTAAAAACTTTTTGGGGGAAGGACGATGTTCTTTTTCTGGACGAAAAGGATCATTGGACTCGGTTTTAGCCATTATTTCTGAATGGATGGATGGATGGACAACATTGTATAGTACGATATTGTGTCAAATATTGCCCACTCGGCATCCATTGCAGCCTGGTCACCCTGGAAGGGGGATTCTCCCATCTGCGGCACCTTCTCAAGGTTTCTCATGACATTCCCTGACCGGGAATTTAAGTTCAGGGAATGCTTAGGAGTCCGAGTCAAGTCTGAGACAAGAAAAAAACATGTCAAGACCGGACTCGAGCACTTCCAGTCCTGCGTGCAGGAATAAAAAAGAAGAAAGAGATACCATTATTTCAACGTTGAAACAAGAATGTTCTGAATTACGGCTGCTTCATCATCATCATTATCATTTTCGATGCCTTTGCCGGTGTGAGTACACCGATTTTTGTATTACTCATTGATCTTAGTGTAATACACATTTTAGTGTGTTTGTGTCACTTTACGGTCCTTTAAAAAAAAAACGTGCTGCAAGGCACATCAAATCTATGTTCATCAACACAAAAATGACGCATAACAAGGAAAGAACATGGTCCGTTGGGCTGTTATGCTATATCTGGCAGAATCTATTTAGGCTACGATGAAATGGGACCCAATCGTAATGTGGAATGAAACTCATACAATATTTTAAACTTGTGTTAGGCAAAAAAAAAGAAGTGGAATGTGCCACTCATACCCCCATCCACTCATCAATATCCGTCCTATGGACAGATTCCATGCCTCAGCTGTGGCTCTCTGCAGTTCAATAAGAATGATCATGGGCTTCTTGTCTGCATCTCTGATCAGTGTTCATCCTTGTTTGGACTGAAAGTTTAGAGGGATGGCTGAGACTGCAGTTGTTTCAATATGATTGATTGAACGTTGCTACGCGAGACGTTGAATGCTTGCGAAATCTTTTCCTTTCCTAATCCTGTTTTCAACTTTTCCACACCTTTATCCTGGGCCAACTTGATGTGTGACTTGCTCTTGATGATGCTGTTTGCACGCCAAAATTCTTTAAACAGACCCCTGAGACAATCACAGAGCAGTTGCATTTATCCTGAGATGAGATTACACACAGGTGGACACTATTTATTTTCATCAGTCATTTAGGTCAATATTGGATCATTCCAAAATCATCAGTGAACTTTGCTGAATAGTATCGCATGCCCCACTTAAAATTTTTTATTTCTACATTTTTTTTAAAATATCGTATGAATTTTGTAACACTTCATAATTTTTGTCCCACTTGGTGTTGATTCATCACAAACATTTCCAATTTTATAGCTTTATGTTTGAAGTCCGGAATGTGGCAAAAGGTAAAAAATGTAATGGGGGCAGAATAAATTTGGAAAGCACTGCAGTGAATCAAACCACACAGGAAAAACCACCCAACAATGGCTATAAGTTAAACAGTCGACTTTTATGAAGTGGCATTTTATGTGTCCTGATCTAAAACCTATTGAACATTTGTGGAAAAAGCTGAAACATTCCGTCTGGAGAACGAACCCTTCAAACCTGCGGCAAATGAAGCAGTTTGCTCAAGAAGAGTGCCCCGGAATGCAGAAGTCTCATTGAAATTTGCCAAAAATCATTTTATTGCCTCAAAAAGTTCCATCCATCCATTTTCCGATCCGTTTTATGTTCACATGGGTTGCGGTGGGTGCTGGAGCAGATCCCAGTTGTCTTCTGACAGTTGTCCGTGGTACACCATGAATCGGTTCCACGAACAAACATCCGTACTCACACTCTTCAATGCTTCATGTTTATACAATACAATAAATTTGTTTATTTGTTTATTGAACATAAAAAATATACAGTAATAAATTGACAGAAAGTAAGGTAAATGAAATCGTAAAAAGGAAAGATAAATCAGTCATCATTCAACACAATTATTATGTTCAAGGGAGTAGGAAGAAGTAAAGAACTTATCTAGTCCTACTGCGTGTTATGTGTTTATATGAGAGCTGTCAGTTTAGCGCGTTATTATCGGCATTAATTTAAATGACTTTTAACGGGATAATTTTTTTTTCTCGCGAGATTAACACGGCACGTCACAACGGATGTTACATTGCTCTATAAATAAATCAGAAACAAAACAACAAGCGCGCTGCACAGGTCCACGCACATGTCTGTTTTGCCAGCCATGGCAGCGCGAGACATCGAAAACGGAACCTTGAAGAGTTTCTGAATGTAAAGTTTACTTTTAAAAAGTTGCCAGATAGTTCCACTGACAAGACCAATAGCAGTCGTAAACAGAGCTATCATCATAGCACGTCGAGTCTGAAATACCACTTAATGGCCAAGCACACAGCTGACGCGAGTACTCCGCCCCCTCGTCTAAGACAGACAGCTATGGATCATTTCAAAGCGAAGAAATTGGATGACATGACGAAGAAAAAATTTGCTGAAGCCATAGCTAAATGTATGGCGACTGCATGTGAGCCTGTCAACATTGTCCACAGCCAGACTCAAGCTGAAATCATTCGCATTGCATCGAACGACTCCACTACGGATTGCCAGCGTGAGCCTCCTTTACAAGCTACGAACAGAAATTGTACGTAGCGGAGAAAGCTAAGTTACACCAAGCTGGAGAAGACACTGTTTCGGGAGAGAAATAAGAGACTAGGTTGATGAGCCTCTGGTGAATAAAGAGCAGGCATTTTGTTGAGTTTTATGTATGCCACTGACACGATTGTTACTTGTTTGGAACTATTTTGTGTAGAAGGTTACCGTGTTCCGTTTCCATATAAATAATGGTGGTGGAGCTTCCTTGTGTTCGTCTGACAGTGACGGTGCGCTGAGGCACGTCGATAGTTCAGCGGTACATTGGTAGCGACCTCGCGACCACACTGAAAATAAAATGTCTCCAGTGTTGTCATCGAACCAAGTGTAGCCAGCCGAAATGATGTCTAACACAAAACCATGGAGAGACTTCCGCACAAGAAGGACCAACAGAATCAACATAGCCTGACTGCTGTGTTCAAAGCAAATTTGAGAATAACGAAGTATGCAACCATGGCTTAAATCCACTCTAGGCTGAGTACTTACCTTAAATGTGCACTTTATGTTACATTGCTCTGTATTGATTCCATAAAAAGAGCTGTTAAAGCAGCTGTTGTGTGACAAAATATTTTTTTCACTGTTGTTGATGGACAGTGATATTGTGTGAGATATTATGTGTGAATAACTGCTCCAAGTGAAAAATGTTCATGTAAAATTGAAAATCTGAATTATTTCAATAACTATTTGCATTTTTCACATAGAAAAACTGATTCATGATTCCATGTTAAGAGCATTAAAATGGGGAAAAATAGGACGAAAAAATATATAAAAGCACACACACACACACACACGCGTACACACACATGCACACACACACACACACACACACACACACACACACACTTTATAGGCTGTTGAAGGTCGGTTATGCCTCGGTAGTGCGCGCACACACACACACATACACACACACACACACACACACACACACACACACACACACACACACACACACACACACACACACATAAACACACACACACAGACACACGCGCGACATTAAGCATCATAAAACAAGTATGTTCCACAGCAGGCATTGGGTAAGTTAAAAACATGACTTAATTTTAGAAGAGTCAAGGCGCTATATTGGCCGTTTTTCTATATGCGGTGACAACGTTGACCATAGTGTCCATCCAGTCGCTTGGGTTACGTCATGCCCTTCAAATGCACGTTGACCCAACTGGGCCTTTGATTTTCTGGAGTATTATGCGGCATGTGGTCCAAAAACCACAGTGGAAAATTAATTCTCAAATGTTGCTGTAGAGGCGCCAGATGTTTGGCTCAGTGTGATCAAATGTGTGTATGGTACATTGTTTGACCAGACATGACATGTCTATATGAAAATGATCAACACCGTTTTTCCTATTTTCATTTTTTTTAAATTCTCTTTTGATCAACCCTAAACCCTATTCGCAACAAAATTGTGTCTTGTGAAAATGCAGATTGGCGAGTAACTTTTGGAAACCGCTTTACATGTGGCTGGTGAGCAAAAAAGTTAATGTCAAGCCCGGAGTGTAGTAATGAGTAAACAATGCATCAGGTCATACAATCACTATTTTATAATCATTTTAATTAATGCTGACATTGGGTGAGTACATTTCAAATGGGCCACCATCACTTATACGGATGACACTGGGGCCCTTTTCAGTTCTCATAGGAAAGAACAAAATGGTCCTATAATGTTTGCCAGGCAGCAGTAAATGCAACTGTAGCTGCTCAACCCCGTAACAGAATGCAATGAGCAAAGGCTGGATTGAATATATCAAGTAACCTTTCAAGATTAAGATGCTGCAACTGTGGATGGATGATCCTCATGGGCGTGTACTAAAACTAAACAATGATGAGAAGCTTTTAACAATGCCATTCACAAATTTTCTGTGACACATCACTTCAAATTAAATCCTGCCTGGCAGACTTGACGTGAAAATGAAAAGGTGACAAATCCAAATGTGACTAGTCGCTGCAAAAACACCAACCCCAGCCTCCCCAAAACAGAAACTTACGCAAACAGTTATGATCTCAGAGTGTGATTATAATAAATCTATTTTTTTTTTCAAAATTCGATTAACAATTAAACAAAATGTAACATATTTGGGAAAACAGTGCAGTTTATGCCTCTGAAAAAGCCCATCAGTCTGCACCTCATTAATTGAGGAACTGAGGGAGGGAAGCTTCAAAATGGAGCTGTGTTGCCTATGGGCACGTCCATATTACAATTACAAGTACTGTATAATCAT
This sequence comes from Hippocampus zosterae, assembly GCF_025434085.1. Lineage (NCBI taxonomy): Eukaryota > Metazoa > Chordata > Actinopteri > Syngnathiformes > Syngnathidae > Hippocampus > Hippocampus zosterae. The sequence goes on along the minus strand of NC_067462.1, from coordinate 20,211,228 downwards.
GATAATCTGGTGGAATCCCATTAGAAGACTACTGGAGTCTAGACAGCATGATCTGTGCGGTGTACTAAATTGTCATTCATTTAAAAAAATAATGATGTATCTGTATATATTTGCCAGAACCCCCCCACAACCCCCCGCCCCCATACAACCATGAGTGCAATAGGTTCACACACACACACACACACACACACACACACACACACACACACACACACACACACACACACGCACACACACGCACACACACACACACACACACGCACACACACACACACATGCATGGTGCCAACCGTCATCCAATAATCCACCTAAATCTAACCACCGAATAACTATTAGACAGAGAGAGCAGAGGATTTACTGTCTTTCTAAAAATACACCCCAAGAAATGAATGACGGGAATCCAGCTCACTAAGCTGTATTATACATTGGCGCATTACATATTTACTGACTGCACGCTGATTTTCAGTGCGGTTTTTACCGTCTGTGCCCTATCACCATGTCCTCAACAAAGCAGAATGATTTTGCTTAAAAATCTGCATTATGAGACATGCTCCAGATCAACATGTGGATTAGGGACCACTGGAACACACTGTAACCTGAACAGAGACAGATAAAATGGATATCCTCTGCCAGGCTGAAGTTAAAACTGCCCCCTGTGAACTCAGCCTGACAATATGATTTCACAGATGATGGTTCTGACGAAATGGAAGGATGGGGTGAAAAACAGTGGCACTACAGTGTCCCCCTGACACTCAGATATGATTCTTTGCTTTATTTAATCCTCAACAAAAACTCAACAGGTCAGTTTTTGGGGGACAATAATAACTGAAAACGGTTTCCATTTTTTATATATTTTAACAATCCAAACTCAGTCATGATAATCTGGTGCAAAAATGGGTTGCATAGCTGCATTTTACTGAAGTGAGGAGCATATTCAAACATTGAAAAAAAAAAACTACCATAATCTACTCTTCATTCATTGCGACTTTTTGGGTGGAGTACCTTCCAAAATAAAAGCAGGTCTAAGGTGTGCCGCAGGTGGTAGATTTCCAATTGGCCACTTCACAGCGGTGATCAGTGTTCGCCCTGCTCAATTATCTAATACACATGCTTTGCACACTTCTGCAAAAGTCTACTTTTACTTCAGAAATGTCAAAGATGTGTACATGCCTCTCCTATACTAATTTTAAGGGGGTGACTAGAGCCGCCTTCATTGGCCAACAAGTTAAGTCGGCTGTTGTGTTCACTCACACAGCGCAAACGTCCCTTTCTTCCTGCGCACATCTGTGAAAATATTCCCACCCTACATACGCTGCACTACATACAAAATAAGAGACACAAAGCAGGTTCTCATTGCCTCTAATAAATAGTAACTACGAACCCACTGCCCAAACCTCAATACTCAACTTTTCAATGTAACTTGTAGCTTTTATAGCTAATTTTATTAGATGCCCTGTGCCAATAGATGTGGTTTCAGCTTTCTTAACGTGGTCTTTAACCCTCATATTATGTTGAAAACAAATCACATTGATTATGTTGTGGGTCATTTTGACCCACACTGTAAAAATCCACACAAAATAGTCAAAAAACAGGTTACACCAGTAACAACTTTGTTTAAATAGAGTTGAGTTATGTCCATATGATAGTTCCATTTTTATATTTAAAATACAGAATTCCAAAACTTTGCCATATGAGGCATGAAGCAGAGATCCATGGGGATATAACTATTATCTGTAAACACTTTATCAAAACACACTTAATGTGAATGTGGATAAAAAAAGGATGCAGTCAACCACAGTAGACATGACCAGAGGGTTCAGACGATGCATCTGCTTGTGAAATGACAAATCTCAGTTCAACATCAAAAAGTCGTTGGAAGTTATCCTATGAATAAACAACAAACTCCTGGCTGCCTGACCGCACATTGTAGCATTGGTGGAAATGATACCACGCTGGTGCTGGTATGTGTGATTCGTATGTCAAAGAGAATAAATCAGTCAGCATTGTCTGCCCCCATGATTGAGTGGCAACCAGTGCAGGGAGTACCGCAAATCGCGCTGAAAGTCTGCTGGTAAAGTCGATAGCTCACTTGCGATGGTAGGGAAGATAAACTTGGATGAAGGGATAGTCAGCAATGTCTCCATAAGACATTTCTGTATGTAGGTATGAAACAAAACAAAAGAAATGAATGTGTATACACCCACCAAGAAAGATTTACATCGCGGTACTGTTGATAACAATGATAACAATACAAAGTGCTATAAAACTCGTTAAAATTCAGACAGTCAATTAAAACACAAAAACAATAAAATCAGACAAAATAAAACCGCATTCACATAAATTGAGAAAGGCCTGGATCAACAAAAAAAATCTTCGGGTTCTTTTTTAATAGTCAAGAGCAGTGGCTCCGAACCTACCATAGGTTCGCTCGAACCCTGGGGGTTTGGTGAATGAGTCTCAGGGGTTCAACAAGGAGCCACTGCCATTGAGGTTAAGAAGCACCCAACTCAACATGTCAACATATGACATGCTCGCTTGGCCATCACTGGCTGGTTCATTTTTATGCACAATTAAAAAAACATACTTTATACTTATACGAATTGTGTTTCCTTTTTTCAGTTTTCAATAAATGTGTTTTTTTCTGTCTTGAATTTGCAATAAATAAATAAATAAATAAATCCTCGTCTCACCCCCCCTCGGGTGGTGTCCGTCCCTCATTCAGCTCGGGTCCTCTACCAGAGGCCAGGAAGCTTGAGGGTTCTGCGCAGTATCCTTGCTATTCCCAGCACTGCACATTTCTGGACTGAGATGTCCGATGTTGTTCCCGGGATCTGTTGCAACCACTCATCCAGTTTGGGGGTCACTGCCCCGAGTGCTCCGACCACCACAGGCACGACTGTCACCATTACCTTCCAGGCTCTCTCCAGCTCCTCTCTGAGCCCTTGGTATTTCTCAAGTTTCTCATGTTCCTTCTTCCTGATGTTTCCATCACTTGGGACCGCTACATCCACCACAACGGCTTTCCTCTGCACTTTATCTATGATCACGATATCTGGTTGGTTCGCCATTACCATCTTGTCAGTCTGGATCTGGAAGTCCCACAGGATCTTCGCTCTGTCATTCTCCACCACCTTCGGAGGTGTTTCCCATTTTGACCTTGGGGTTTCCAGTCCATACTCCGCACAGATGTTTCGGTAGACTACGCCAGCCACTTGGTTATGGCGTTCCATGTAGGCTTTCCCTGCCAGCATCTTACACCCTGCAGTTATGTGTTGGATCGTCTCAGGTGCCTCTTTGCACAACCTACACCTTGGGTCTTGTCTGGTGTGGTATATCTGGGCCTCAATGGCTCTGGTGCTCAGGGCCTGCTCCTGAGCAGCTAGGATGAGTGCCTCTGTGCTGTCCTTCAGGCCAGCCCTCTCTAGCCACTGATAGGACTTCTTGAGATCGGCCACTTCAGTTATGGTCCGGTGGTACATCCCGTGTAGGGGCTTGTCCTCACATGATGGTCCCTCTTCCAGCGCCTCATCTACTGTTCCCCATTGTCTGAGACATTCTCTGAGTACGTCATCCGTTGGAGCCTTCTCCATGATATATTCATGGAGCTTGGATGTTTCATCCTGGACAGTGGCTCTCACACTCACTAGTCCCCGGCCTCCTTCCTTTCGGCTTGCGTACAGTCTCAGGGTGCTGGATTTGGGATGGAACCCTCCATGCATGGTTAGGAGCTTTCGGGTCTTAACATCCGTGGTCTGAATCTCTTCCTTTGGCCACCTTATTATTCCTGCAGGGTATCTGATCACTGGCAGGGCATAGCTGTTTATTGCCCGGGTCTTATTCTTGCCATTGAGCTGGCTTCTTAGGACTTGCCTCACTCGCTGGAGGTATTTGGCTGTAGCCGCTTTCCTTGTTGCAAGTTTGAGGTTTCCATTGGCTTGTGGTATCCTGAGGTACTTGTAGCTGTCCTCAATGTCTGCTATTGTTCCTTCGGGGAGTGAGACCCCTTCAGTGCGGACTACCTTTCCTCTCTTAGTTACCATCCGACTACATTTCTCAAGCCCGAATGACATCCTGATATCGCTGCTGTAGATCCTGGTTGTGTGGATCAGGGAATCTATGTCCCTTTCGCTCTTAGCATACAGCTTTATGTCATCCAAGATGGTTTTCCAAGATGGCGCCCGAGTAGGCAGCCTTCGGCAAGTGCTCTTCAAGTGCCTTGCTTTTTTGTTCTTTTTTGCTGTTTTTGTCTTTTGTTTTGTCACGTGTTGTTTGTTGTTTCATTGTGTGGACCTGATATGGACTGTTTTCAGCGCTTTTTGGCCACGACATTCGTCAAAGGATGTGAGGATCTGTGCTTGGTGGTTGCGCCTTCTCGGCAGCACGCCTGTACCAGCACAGATTTTGATTGGGAGGGATCGCCCTCAGTGCTGCATTCAAACTTTCTATGAGACTTTCAGATGGTACTTCACATAGCGGTTTCTAGGTTGCCCAGCTTTCATTGTCGCCATGATCTTAGCTTTCAGGTCAGTTGCTGCCTCGCTCAGCTTCATTCATTGGGGCTGGCCACCCAATCTCATCATCTGCATCCATTGGGGCTTGCCTCCCAATCTCTTGTATGACCCCCTCCTCTGATCTGGCACCTTCACCATGGAACCTGCGTTGTACCTCATCAATCTCAAGTTGTGACAGCAGTTGCCGTTTGTGGATGTTGGAACACTGAGCTACTAGTTGTTTCGTTGTCAACCGTGACTGTGGGTTTCGAAGTAACCATTTAGCCCACATTCTCTGCATGTAACCCCTCTGACTCGGGTTGCTTGAGTAGTAGCATTCCAACAGAGCCATGTTATCGCATCTCGCCCATCTCCACTTTGTTCCAGTAGCCCATTTTTCATCAAGGTGCTCTGGTTCCCCAGCACCTGACGCAGACCTTGTTTGGCCGGGCGACGTTTGAGCCGGCATGTCATTCGTTTTATTGTCTCTCATCATTGTATGAGGTAGGCATTAGCGTGAAGGATATTGCCCAAGGACCCACACTGGATAGTGTTATGTGCTCATTTTTTGCCCCAAGCGGGAGCCGCTTAGTGATTATATATATATATATATATATATATATATATATATATATATATATATATATATACCCCTCCGTGAGTCGTCACCTTACCGTGGTGGAGGGGTTTGTGTGTCCCAATGATCCTAGAAGCTAAGTTGACTGGGGCTTTATGCCCCTGGCAGGGTCACCCATGGCAAACAGGTTCTAGGTGAGGGGCCAGACAAAGCACGGCTCAAAAGACCCCTTATGATGAGTAAAATTAATGGATCTCAGTTTCCCTTGCCCGGACGCGGGTCACCGGGGCCCCCCTCTGGAGCCAGGCCTGGGGGTGGGGCTCGTTGGCAGGCGCCTGGTGGCCGGGCTTACACCCATGGGACCCGGCCGGGCACAGCCCGAAGAGGCAACGTGGGTCCCCCTTCCCATGGGCTCACCACCCATGAGAGGGGCCAAAGGGGTCGGTGCTATGTGAGCTGGGCGGCAGCCAAAGGCGGGGACCCTGGCGGTCCGATCCTCGGCTGCAGAAGCTAGCTCTTGGGACATGGAATGTCACCTCTCTGGCAGGGAAGGAGCCCGAGCTGGTATGTGAGGCAGAGAATTTCCGACTGGATATAGTCGGACTTGCCTCCACACACAGCCTGGGTTCTGGTACCAGTTCTCTCGAGAGGGGTTGGACTCTCTTCCACTCTGGAGTTGCTCACGGTGAGAGGCGCAGAGCAGGTGTGGGCATACTCATTGCCCCCAGGCTCAGTGCCTGTACATTGGGGTTCACACCGGTAGACGAGAGGGTTGCCTCCCTCCGCCTTCGGGTGGGTGGACGGGTCCTGACTGTTGTTTGTGCATATGCACCAAACAGCAGCTCAGCATACCCACCCTTTTTGGAGTCCTTGGAGGGTGTGCTGGAGAGTACTCCTGCTGGGGACTCCATTGTTCTGCTGGGGGACTTCAATGCTCACGTGGGCAATGACAGTGATACCTGGAGGGGCGTGATTGGGCGGAACGGCCCCCCCGATCAAAACCCGAGTGGTGTTTTGTTATTGGACTTCTGTGCTCGTCACGGATTGTCCATAACGAACACCTTGTTCAAACATAAGGGTGTCCATATGTGCACTTGGCACCAGGACACCCTAGGCCGCAGTTCGATGATCGACTTTGTAGTTGTATCATCGGATTTGCGGCCGCATGTTCTGGACACTCGTGTGAAGAGAGGGGCGGAGCTGTCAACTGATCACCACCTGGTGGTGAGTAGGCTCCGATGGTGGGGGAAGATGCCGGTCCGTCCTGGCAGACCCAAACGTATAGTGAGGGTTTGTTGGGAGCGTCTGGCGGAATCCCCTGTCAGAAGGAGTTTCAACTCCCACCTCCGACAGAGCTTTTCCCATGTTCCGGGGGAGGTGGGGGACATTGAGCCCGAGTGGACCATGTTCCGTGCCTCTATTGTTGAGGCGGCCAATCTGAGTTGTGGCCGTAAGGTGGTTGGTGCCTGTCGTGGCGGCAATCCCCGTACTCGCTGGTGGAGACCAGCAGTAAGGGATGCCGTCAAGCTGAAGAAGGAGTCCTATCGAGCCTTTATGGCCTGTAGGACCCCAGAGGCAGCTGACGGGTATCGACTGGCCAAGCGGACCGCGGCTTCGGTGGTCGCCGAGGCAAAAACCCGAGCGTGGGAAGAGTTCGGTGAGGCCATGGAAGCCGACTTCCGGACGGCTTCGAGGAAATTCTGGTCCACCATCCGACGTCTCAGGAGGGGGAAGCAGTGCACCACTAACACTGTGTACAGTGGGGATGGGGCGCTGCTGACTTCGACTCGGGACGTTGTGAACCGGTGGGCAGAGTACTTCAAAGACCTCCTCAACTCCACCAACACGCCTTCCTTGGAGGAAGCAGAGCCTGGGGACTCTGAGGTGGACTCTCCTATCTCTGTGGTTGAAGTCACCGATGTTGTTAAAAAGCTCCTCGGTGGAAAGGCCCCAGGGGTGGATGAGATCCGCCCGGAGTTCCTCAAGGCTCTGGATGTTGTGGGGCTGTCCTGGTTGACACGCCTCTGCAACATCGCGTGGTCAACAGGGAGAGTGCCTCTGGATTGGCAGACCGGGGTGGTAGTCCCTCTTTTTAAAAAGGGGGACCGGAGGGTGTGTTCCAACTACAGAGGGATCACACTCCTCAGCCTACCTGGTAAGGTCTATTCAGGGGTGCTGGAGAGGAGGGTCCGTCAGGAAGTCGAGCCTCAGATTGAGGAGGAGCAGTGTGGTTTTCGTCCCGGCCGTGGAACAGTGGACCAGCTCTACACCCTTAGCAGGGTCCTTGAGGGTATGTGGGAATTCGCCCAACCAGTCTACATGTGTTTTGTGGACTTGGAGAAGGCGTTTGACCGTGTCCCTCGGGGAGTTCTGTGGGGGGTGCTTCGTGGGTATGGGGTACCGAACCCCCTGATACGGGCTGTTCGGTCACTATACCACCGATGTCAGAGTTTGGTTCGCATTGCCGGCAGTAAGTCGGAATCGTTTCCAGTGGGGGTAGGACTCCGCCAAGGCTGCCCTTTGTCGCCGATTCTGTTCATAACCTTTATGGACAGAATTTCTAGGCGCAGCCGAAGCGTTGAGGGGGTCCGTTTTGGGGGCCTCAGTATTACATCCCTGCTTTTTGCAGATGATGTGGTGCTGTTGGCTCCTTCAAACGGGGCTCTCCAACTCTCACTGGAGCGTTTCGCAGCCGAGTGTGAAGCGGTTGGGATGAAAATCAGCACCTCCAAATCTGAAACCATGGTCCTCAGTCGGAAAAGGGTGGAGTGCCCCCTCCGGGTCGGGGAGGAGATCTTACCCCAAGTGGAGGAGTTCAAGTATCTTGGGGTCTTGTTCACGAGTGGGGGTAGGAGGGAGCGGGAGATTGACAGGCGGATCGGTGCAGCGTCTGCTGTGATGCGGACGTTGTACCGGTCTGTCGTGGTGAAGAAGGAGCTGAGCCAAAGGGCGAAGCTCTCAATTTACCGGTCGATCTACGTCCCAACCCTCACCTATGGTCACGAGCTATGGGTCGTGACCGAAAGAACGAGATCCCAGATACAAGCGGCTGAAATGAGTTTTCTCCGCAGGGTGTCCGGGCTCTCCCTTAGAGATAAGGTGAGAAGCTCAGTCATCCGGGAGGGGCTCAGAGTCGAGCCGCTTCTCCTCCACATCGAGAGGAGCCAGATGAGGTGGCTTGGGCATCTGATTCGGATGCCTCCTGAGCGCCTCCCCGGTGAGGTGTTCCGGTCATGTCCCACCAAGACCCAGGACACGCTGGAGAGACTATGTCACCCAGCTTGCCTGGGAACGACTCGGGATCCCCCGGGGAGAGCTGGAAGAAGTAGCTAGGGAGAGGGAAGTCTGGCCTTCCCTGCTAAAGCTGTTGCCCCCGCGACCCGGCCCCGGATAAGCGGTAGATGATGGATGGTCACAATATATATATATATATATATATATATAAAACCGCTTAATCCTCACTAGGGTCGCGGGGGTGTGCTGGAGCCTATCCCAGCCGTCTTCGGGCAGTAGGCGGGGGACACCCTGGATCAGTTGCCAGCCAATCGCAGGGCACACAGAGACGAACAACCATCCACGCTCACAATCACACCTAGGGACAATTTAGAGCGTCCAATCAGCCTGCCACGCATGTTTTTGGAATGTGGGAGGAAACCGGAGCACCCGGAGAAAACCCACGCAGGCCCGGGGAGAACATGCAAACTCCACACAGGGAGGCCGGAGCTGGAATCGAACCCGGTACCTCTGCACTGTGAAGCCGACGTGCTAACCACTGTGCTACCGGGCCGCCTATATATATATATATATATATATATATATATATATATAAATGTATATATATACAGTATATACACAGTATATTTTACATCTTGAATTATATATATTTATTTTTCACTCATGAAGGGTTCGGTGAATGTGCATATTAACGGGTAGGGTTCGGTACCTCTAAAGACCACTGCTTTAGAAGAAATGGTGTCATCAAAATAAGAGATGATCAGAATCAGAAGCAGAATCATCTTTATTGGCCAAGTATGTAGAACACATGTTCTGTCTCCGGTATAACACGCTGTATTAGTGATCTCCTCCTGTCAGCAGAGTTTGGATTTTGCTCTTCTCTGATCCTTTTTCATCTCAGTAAAGCATCCTCACAATATTCTTACTGGCAGGATGAGCTCTGTAGGAGAGTCACAAATGCATTGTTTTAGATAATTCCTCTTTGGAGGGATATAATCATGCAATATTTTATTTGTAATGCACTTCACTGGTTCATGAAACCTGAGCCATCCGCCGACATTCCCAAGATTGTTCTACTTACTTATGCTTGTTCACATTTTCTGCAAATTCAACATTCTTTTTCATTGTTGAATGACACCCAGTTGTTCCTGACTAACCCAAGCCAATAAGACACTTGCACCCACCAATCTGACTCACAGTTGAGGGGAAATCAGATCTGCGTTTTTCTGTCAAACTTCTGAAACACAGCCGTAATAAGACCATCACATGCATCACTTGTTCTTTCACTCTTTCCCATTCCTTTCTTCCTCCCCTCTTTAAACCTTTCATGCACCCTGTAACCTGATAACATGATAAGATGTCCATTGTAATAAGCGCTGTCCCTGAAAGGGTTCAAGTCGGGTCAGCCTCGATTTCACTTTCATATGTCATACATCGACTACCCTCGCTCATCTTTCAAACCAAACAACACCCTCCTCATCCAATTTGGTATTATCTCCAGTAGTGATTACATGGCATACTTAAGATCACAAATTCCACTGCCAGTATCATCCCAAGAAACCCAATTCATCAACGAAATGAATCCCGTTCTTCAACAGCTCCTTTTGTTTTCAGTCTCACGCATGCTAAAATCCCTAAATAAATTAAAACTGTTTTAATTTAGATGTCAGATACCAGAAGGAGTCAGCAAAAATACAAAGGTGTTTTCCTTGAAGGAGCGGTTGTGAATATAGGCCATGGAAGAAGGAATTACAATTATGTGTGAGTCTGGAGTTTATTTTCACTGTTAAGTCAATATGGCTTATGTGCAACCATCCGCCTTTGGACGAAACCAAGTGGCTTTTCACCTATGTGGAACAAAAAATAAATAAAAATAAAAAAAATTAATCAAACAGTAAGCTCATTTTATCTTTTTGATGTGATGGTACACAAAATGTGAGTTATATTTCAGTCATTTTACAGCATTGGCATGACTTGCTATTGATGTCGCAAAAAGGAGCTAGCTTGCGTGCTGTGAAAGTTTGGCTGTAACTTTCACAGCCGTCCAATTTCTCCCACTTAAGCCTGAATTAAATAGTTCCTGCCACAAGTCAGTCAGTTCTTTTTGAAAGCAGGCACACACACACACACACACATACGTGTTTTGGTGCATTTTCAGGACGTCCGTTTGTTCACCCGACATATGGGTACATGCCTTTCCCGTGGTCCTACAGGCTCCAAAAAAATATGGTAACCATGAAAAAAAATCAGGAAGACAGCCATCTACTCAGATTTTGGCTCGGACGTAATTTTTTTTTGATTTATGACAAAACTACTACATATGAGGACATTGACAGGTTTTTGTGTATTATGGAGACAGTCACCTCAAACACACTACCATTTCATGTTTTTGTGAATTTTGAGCGCCCTAGATACACATCATTTTCAAGTATATATGACTTATGAAGACCAGCTAAGAGTAAAGTGTGTATTTTTAAATTGACTCATGTTACATACCAGTAACATATACAAACAGTATACAAACAGTATATGTTAGGCACATGTGTCCAATTGTCATGCTCGGGCATGGGAAGAACTCTACAAAGGAAGGAAGCCCAGATTCAAACATTCAAATACCAATTGCTGAACTGTGAGGCGAATGTGCCAAACAGTCGTTACACCCGTCATCCCTCAAATATTCACATTAATAATACAAGATAGTAAAATAAGCTGTGAAGAAGAAGAGACGGTTAAATATGTGGTCAGTCCACTTTCTTATTTTTTAATTGCTGACAAATATGAAATTATGAACACAGAAAACATGCCACCTCCTCTCCATGACACAAAGCACTGCAATAGATGAGGGTTGTTTGAACTGAAGAAGATTATGTCAAAATGTGAATACTGCGATGAAGAATTTTTAATGAATCTGGCGATATATTGTGCCATGTGTGTAGCAACTTCTTTAGCTACCGTTAGACAAAAGCAACTTTTCAAAAAGTATTGAAATTCTTGAAATAGGATGCATTCAAATGTTTTAGGGTTTTTCCGAAATATCACCTCAAACCTAATAAGCCTATCTTTTGTGAGAAGTTTGTATATCGTACGTACGTTTATCTACAGCAGGGGTGTCCAAGGTCGGTCCTCAAGGGCCGCTGTCTTTTTGTTTTCCAGCTCTCCCAGGATGTTCTAGTGCTGCATCAGAGCTGACTGATGAACTGATCATCTGAAACAGGTGTGATGCAGCCGGGAGAGCTGGAAAACAGGCACGACAGTGGCCCTCCAGGCCCAGATCGGGACATGCCTGATATACAGTATAATTTACATGTTCATACATCTTCAAGGATTTTCCAAATTGCTCTTGAAGATCATGAAACAACAAACGTGAAACACAGTATTAAACAACAAATATGAAATCCATAATTGACCATCCCACCCTAAATGCACCATTGCTATTGCTTTAGTTAACTTGAACTGAAATGTACCCAGACGTGCTCGCGTTTAAATGGACTAGCCATTCATTTCCCTTTTTAATGCAGTTATATCCTGTTGTGGATGTAGTTTTTGATGGACACCCAGCCTCTGTCTTTCAGAGCTGCTGGCTCTGCGTGGAGACAGGACTCCCAGCTCGTTTTACCTGAAACTTTATGGCTTGTTATGAAATCAAACATATGTCGCTCAACAGCCTTCACTTCATCATCTGTCCACGTGCGTCTCTTATTCCCACCTGTAAAAGAAGGCATTATTTATTAAAAATGGAAAAATAAAATAATCAAAATAAGATATTCCAGGAAATAATGAGAATTTTGAAAATTTGAGAATTTTGAGAATTTATCTCTCATTCCATTCATGGTCTCCAGAGGGTTCAGTCAGGTCACTTGGTGTCTGGAACATAACATTACGGTGTCAAAATATTCAGCATTCTTCATTCTGACCAGTTAAGAAATGAATAAACATTAATTATCATTGAACATTGCTCACGGGAGAGTTTGGGATGAATATACCACACTATAGAAAGTTAACACTGTTCAGTTCTGTGGAACAGCAATATGAGGACATTCGAACACAGGCTCTCCAGAGTTAGGTTAAGACAAAAGTCATGTCACCTGAAACACACTCAGGTTTTTCAGGTCTAAAGAAATATGAGGACATGACGACTGAAATCATGGAGAATCCATGTTTCTGATTTATAACTTCTCCTGTGTTTGTCAAAGAAAGCTGAAAACTCAAACCTAGTATATCATGATAAGAAGTAGTAACCTGTTGTAAGGATGAAGTGGATCTCTCACTCCATTCATGGTCTCCAGAGGGTTCAGTCAGGTCACTTGGTGTCTGCAACATAACATTACGGTGTCAAAATATTCAGCATTCTTCATTCTGACCAGTTAAGAAATGAATAAACATTAATTATCATTGAACATTGCTCACGGGATAGTTTGGGATGAATATACCACACTATAGAAAGTTAACACTGTTCAGTTCTGTGGAACAGCAATATGGGGACATTCGAACACAGGCTCTCCAGAGTTAGGTTAAGGCAAAAGTCATGTCACCTGAAACACACTCAGGTTTTTCAGGTCTAAAGAAATATGAGGACATGACGACTGAAATCATGGAGAGTCTATGTTTGTGATTTATAACTTCTCCTGTGTTTGTCAAAGAAAGCTGAAAACTCAAACCTAGTATATCATGATAAGAAGTAGTAACCTGTTGTAAGGATGAAGTGGATCTCTCACGCCATTCTTGGTCTCCAGAGGGTTCAGTCAGGTACCTTTCACTTGGTGTCTGCAACATAACAACATTACGGTGTCAAAATATTCAGCATTCTTCATTCTGACCAGTTAAGAAATGAAAAAAACATTATTTCTCATTGAACATTGCTCACAGGAGAATTTGGGAATAATGTACCACACTATAGAAAGTTAACACTGTTCAGCTCTGAGTAACAGCAATATGGGGACATTCGAACACAGGCTCTCCAGAGTTAAGTTAAGACAAAAGTCATGTCACCTGAAACACACTCAGGTTTTTCAGGTCTAAAGAAATATGAGGACATGACGACTGAGATCATGGAGAGTCCATGTTTCTGATTTATAACTTCTCCTTGGTTTGTCAAAGAAAGCTGAAAACTCAAACCTAGTATATCATGATAAGAAGTAGTAACCTGTTGTAAGGATGAAGTGGATCTCTCACTCCATTCTTGGTTTCCAGAGGGTTCAGTCAGGTACCTGTCACTTGATGTCTGCAACATAACAACATTACGGTGTCAAAAGTTTCAGCATTCTTCATTCTGACCAGTTAAGAAATGAATAAATATTAATTATTATTGAACATTGCTCACGGGAGGGTTTGGGATGAATATACCACACAATAGAAAGTTAACACTGTTCAGTTCTGTGGAACAGCAATATGGGGACATTCGAACACAGGCTCTCCAGAGTTAGGTTAAGACAAAAGTCATGTCACCTGAAACACACTCAGGTTTTTCAGGTCTAAAGAAATATGAGGACATGACGACTGAAATCATGGAGAGTCCATGTTTCTGATTTATAACTTCTCCTGTGTTTGTCAAAGAAAGCTGAAAACTCAAACCTAGTATATCAGGATAAGAAGTAGTAACCTGTTGTAAGAGTGAAGTGGATCTCTCGCTCCATTCATGGTCTCCAGAGGGTTCAGTCAGGTCACTTGGTGTCTGCAACATAACATTACGGTGTCAAAATATTCAGCATTCTTCATTCTGACCAGTTGAGAAATGAATAAACATTAATTATCATTGAACATTGCTCACGGGAGAGTTTGGGATGAATATACCACACTATAGAAAGTTAACACTGTTCAGTTCTGTGGAACAGCAATATGGGGACATTCGAACACAGGCTCTCCAGAGTTAGGTTAAGGCAAAAGTCATGTCACCTGAAACACACTCAGGTTTTTCAGGTCTAAAGAAATATGAGGACATGACGACTGAAATCATGGAGAGTCCATGTTTCTGATTTATAACTTCTTCTGTGTTTGTCAAAGAACATTGAAAATTCAAACCTTGTATATCATGATAAGAAGTAGTAACCTGTTGTAAGGATGAAGTGGATCTCTCACTCCATTCTTGGTTTCCAGAGGGTTCAGTCAGGTACCTGTCACTTGATGTCTGCAACATAACAACATTAGGGTGTCAAAAGTTTCAGCATTCTTCATTCTGACCAGTTAAGAAATGAATAAACATTATTTCTCATTGAACATTGCTCACAGGAGAGTTTGGGAGTAATGTACCACACTATAGAAAGTTAACACTGTTCTGCTCTGTGGAACAGCAATATGGGGACATTCGAACACAGGCTCTCCAGAGTTAGGTTAAGACAAAAGTCATGTCACCTGAAACACACTCAGGTTTTTCAGGTCTAAAGAAATATGAGGACATGACGACTGAAATCATGGAGAGTCCATGTTTCTGATTTATAACTTCTCCCGTGTTTGTCAAAGAAAGCTGAAAACTCAAACCTAGTATATCATGATAAGAAGTAGTAACCTGTTGTAAGAATGAAGTGGATCTCTCACTCCATTCATGGTCTCCAGAGGGTTCAGTCAGGTCACTTGGTGTCTGCAACATAACATTACGGTGTCAAAATATTCAGCATTCTTCATTCTGACCAGTTAAGAAATGAATAAACATTAATTATCATTGAACATTGCTCACGGGAGAGTTTGGGATGAATATACCACACTATAGAAAGTTAACACTGTTCAGTTCTGTGGAACAGCAATATGGGGACATTCGAACACAGGCTCTCCAGAGTTAGGTTAAGGCAAAAGTCATGTCACCTGAAACACACTCAGGTTTTTCAGGTCTAAAGAAATATGAGGACATGACGACTGAAATCATGGAGAGTCCATGTTTCTGATTTATAACTTCTCCTGTGTTTGTCAAAGAACATTGAAAATTCAAACCTAGTATATCATGATAAGAAGTAGTAACCTGTTGTAAGGATGAAGTGGATCTCTCACTCCATTCTTGGTTTCCAGAGGGTTCAGTCAGGTACCTGTCACTTGATGTCTGCAACATAACAACATTACGGTGTCAAAAGTTTCAGCATTCTTCATTCTGACCAGTTAAGAAATGAATAAATATTAATTATTATTGAACATTGCTCACGGGAGGGTTTGGGATGAATATACCACACAATAGAAAGTTAACACTGTTCAGTTCTGTGGAACAGCAATATGGGGACATTCGAACACAGGCTCTCCAGAGTTAGGTTAAGACAAAAGTCATGTCACCTGAAACACACTCAGGTTTTTCAGGTCTAAAGAAATATGAGGACATGACGACTGAAATCATGGAGAGTCTATGTTTCTGATTTATAACTTCTCCTGTGTTTGTCAAAGAAAGCTGAAAATTCAAACCTAGTATATCATGATAAGAAGTAGTAACCTGTTGTAAGGATGAAGTGGATCTCTCACTCCATTCATGGTCTCCAGAGGGTTCAGTCAGGTCACTTGGTGTCTGCAACATAACATTACGGTGTCAAAATATTCAGCATTCTTCATTCTGACCAGTTAAGAAATGAATAAACATTAATTATCATTGAACATTGCTCACGGGAGAGTTTGGGAGTAATGTACCACACTATAGAAAGTTAACACTGTTCTGCTCTGTGGAACAGCAATATGGGGACATTCGAACACAGGCTCTCCAGAGTTAGGTTAAGGCAAAAGTCATGTCACCTGAAACACACTCAGGTTTTTCAGGTCTAAAGAAATATGAGGACATGACGACTGAAATCATGGAGAGTCCATGTTTCTGATTTATAACTTCTTCTGTGTTTGTCAAAGAACATTGAAAATTCAAACCTTGTATATCATGATAAGAAGTAGTAACCTGTTGTAAGGATGAAGTGGATCTCTCACTCCATTCTTGGTTTCCAGAGGGTTCAGTCAGGTACCTGTCACTTGATGTCTGCAACATAACAACATTAGGGTGTCAAAAGTTTCAGCATTCTTCATTCTGACCAGTTAAGAAATGAATAAACATTATTTCTCATTGAACATTGCTCACAGGAGAGTTTGGGAGTAATGTACCACACTATAGAAAGTTAACACTGTTCTGCTCTGTGGAACAGCAATATGGGGACATTCGAACACAGGCTCTCCAGAGTTAGGTTAAGACAAAAGTCATGTCACCTGAAACACACTCAGGTTTTTCAGGTCTAAAGAAATATGAGGACATGACGACTGAAATCATGGAGAGTCCATGTTTCTGATTTATAACTTCTCCCGTGTTTGTCAAAGAAAGCTGAAAACTCAAACCTAGTATATCATGATAAGAAGTAGTAACCTGTTGTAAGAATGAAGTGGATCTCTCACTCCATTCATGGTCTCCAGAGGGTTCAGTCAGGTCACTTGGTGTCTGCAACATAACATTACGGTGTCAAAATATTCAGCATTCTTCATTCTGACCAGTTAAGAAATGAATAAACATTAATTATCATTGAACATTGCTCACGGGAGAGTTTGGGATGAATATACCACACTATAGAAAGTTAACACTGTTCAGTTCTGTGGAACAGCAATATGGGGACATTCGAACACAGGCTCTCCAGAGTTAGGTTAAGGCAAAAGTCATGTCACCTGAAACACACTCAGGTTTTTCAGGTCTAAAGAAATATGAGGACATGACGACTGAAATCATGGAGAGTCCATGTTTCTGATTTATAACTTCTCCTGTGTTTGTCAAAGAACATTGAAAATTCAAACCTAGTATATCATGATAAGAAGTAGTAACCTGTTGTAAGGATGAAGTGGATCTCTCACTCCATTCTTGGTTTCTAGAGGGTTCAGTCAGGTACCTGTCACTTGATGTCTGCAACATAACAACATTACGGTGTCAAAAGTTTCAGCATTCTTCATTCTGACCAGTTAAGAAATGAATAAATATTAATTATTATTGAACATTGCTCACGGGAGGGTTTGGGATGAATATACCACACAATAGAAAGTTAACACTGTTCAGTTCTGTGGAACAGCAATATGGGGACATTCGAACACAGGCTCTCCAGAGTTAGGTTAAGACAAAAGTCATGTCACCTGAAACACACTCAGGTTTTTCAGGTCTAAAGAAATATGAGGACATGACGACTGAAATCATGGAGAGTCTATGTTTCTGATTTAGAACTTCTCCTGTGTTTGTCAAAGAAAGCTGAAAACTCAAACCTAGTATATCATGATAAGAAGTAGTAACCTGTTGTAAGAATGAAGTGGATCTCTCACTCCATTCATGGTCTCCAGAGGGTTCAGTCAGGTCACTTGGTGTCTGCAACATAACATTACGGTGTCAAAATATTCAGCATTCTTCATTCTGACCAGTTAAGAAATGAATAAACATTAATTATCATTGAACATTGCTCACGGGAGAGTTTGGGATGAATATACCACACTATAGAAAGTTAACACTGTTCAGTTCTGTGGAACAGCAATATGGGGACATTCGAACACAGGCTCTCCAGAGTTAGGTTAAGGCAAAAGTCATGTCACCTGAAACACACTCAGGTTTTTCAGGTCTAAAGAAATATGAGGACATGACGACTGAAATCATGGAGAGTCCATGTTTCTGATTTATAACTTCTCCTGTGTTTCTCAAAGAACATTGAAAATTCAAACCTATTATATCATGATAAGAAGTAGTAACCTGTTGTAAGGATGAAGTGGATCTCTCACTCCATTCTTGGTTTCCAGAGGGTTCAGTCAGGTACCTGTCACTTGATGTCTGCAACATAAGAACATTAGGGTGTCAAAAGTTTCAGCATTCTTCATTCTGACCAGTTAAGAAATGAATAAACATTATTTCTCATTGAACATTGCTCACAGGAGAGTTTGGGAGTAATGTACCACACTATAGAAAGTTAACACTGTTCTGCTCTGTGGAACAGCAATATGGGGACATTCGAACACAGGCTCTCCAGAGTTAGGTTAAGACAAAAGTCATGTCACCTGAAACACACTCAGGTTTTTCAGGTCTAAAGAAATATGAGGACATGACGACTGAAATCATGGAGAGTCCATGTTTCTGATTTATAACTTCTCCTGTGTTTGTCAAAGAAAGCTGAAAACTCAAACCTAGTATATCATGATAAGAAGTAGTAACCTGTTGTAAGAATGAAGTGGATCTCACTCCATTCATGGTCTCCAGAGGGTTCAGTCAGGTCACTTGGTGTCTGCAACATAACATTACGGTGTCAAAATATTCAGCATTCTTCATTCTGACCAGTTGAGAAATGAATAAACATTAATTATCATTGAACATTGCTCACGGGAGAGTTTGGGATGAATATACCACACTATAGAAAGTTAACACTGTTCAGTTCTGTGGAACAGCAATATGGGGACATTCGAACACAGGCTCTCCAGAGTTAGGTTAAGGCAAAAGTCATGTCACCTGAAACACACTCAGGTTTTTCAGGTCTAAAGAAATATGAGGACATGACGACTGAAATCATGGAGAGTCCATGTTTCTGATTTATAACTTCTTCTGTGTTTGTCAAAGAACATTGAAAATTCAAACCTAGTATATCATGATAAGAAGTAGTAACCTGTTGTAAGGATGAAGTGGATCTCTCACTCCATTCTTGGTTTCCAGAGGGTTCAGTCAGGTACCTGTCACTTGATGTCTGCAACATAACAACATTAGGGTGTCAAAAGTTTCAGCATTCTTTATTCTGACCAGTTAAGAAATGAATAAACATTATTTCTCATTGAACATTGCTCACAGGAGAGTTTGGGAGTAATGTACCACACTATAGAAAGTTAACACTGTTCTGCTCTGTGGAACAGCAATATGGGGACATTCGAACACAGGCTCTCCAGAGTTAGGTTAAGACAAAAGTCATGTCACCTGAAACACACTCAGGTTTTTCAGGTCTAAAGAAATATGAGGACATGACGACTGAAATCATGGAGAGTCCATGTTTCTGATTTATAACTTCTCCCGTGTTTGTCAAAGAAAGCTGAAAACTCAAACCTAGTATATCATGATAAGAAGTAGTAACCTGTTGTAAGAATGAAGTGGATCTCTCACTCCATTCATGGTCTCCAGAGGGTTCAGTCAGGTCACTTGGTGTCTGCAACATAACATTACGGTGTCAAAATATTCAGCATTCTTCATTCTGACCAGTTAAGAAATGAATAAACATTAATTATCATTGAACATTGCTCACGGGAGAGTTTGGGATGAATATACCACACTATAGAAAGTTAACACTGTTCAGCTCTGAGTAACAGCAATATGGGGACATTCGAACACAGGCTCTCCAGAGTTAAGACAAAAGTCATGTCACCTGAAACACACTCAGGTTTTTCAGGTCTAAAGAAATATGAGGACATGACGACTGAAATCATGGAGAGTCTATGTTTGTGATTTATAACTTCTCCTGTGTTTGTCAAAGAAAGCTGAAAACTCAAACCTAGTATATCATGATAAGAAGTAGTAACCTGTTGTAAGGATGAAGTGGATCTCTCACTCCATTCTTGGTCTCCAGAGGGTTCAATCAGGTACCTTTCACTTGGTGTCTGCAACATAAATAAGATATTCCTAGTTCTACATGGCAATACAATATTCTCAATAATTGAATGATAATGGCTGCTAAACATTTTCTTCAAAAGTACTTCAATTATTTTTGCTCCAATATGATCAATGGCATAAAAAAAACATGCTGTTTATTGTGACATTTTTGGGGTAAATACAATGTACGAATAAAATCTGTCACTGTGACAGGCTTTGGTTGCAGCTCTTGTCATGTGCTTGCGGTAGCCATAAGAATTAGATAGCAGGTAGATTGATAGCAAACCTTTATAATCATTGATCCACTGGGCTTTCAAACAAGGCTTGTTGACTCCAGATAAAAGGAGCAGCCTCAGATTCAGGGCTCAGTCTGGTTCTTCTTTGTGAGATTATCACCACCAGTAAACATCTACAATGGAAAGTGAGAAGAAGTCAGCCAGACAAGCAAGCACAATATTATGGCAGCACTTATTTTGGCTCAGAAAGTACTGAGCCAAAGGAATATTATTTTCTTCCTCAAAAATACAAAAATTCAATTCATCAAACATTTGCTGGTCAGACTAATAGATTCGGGCAAACCATTTGTCAGGCAGATAACAATGTAAAATTAAAATAGAGTAACACAATATTGTCTTGACCAAATGTACCAACAAAGCTGAATTCTGCTATAATTTCATTGCAAACGTTTGTTTGTTTTTTCATTGAAACGGTGTACAATTGAATCAGCACAAGAATAAACAGTGTAAATACACCGGGCTTAGCGTAAATGCTAGAAGTGCCTGGCCCACTTTCATTAGGCTACCTGTACTAACTAATTTAAATTAACTGCAATCGAATAAAACAAATACTGCACTGAAATAAACATATGGCACCAAAACCAAGTTCCACAGACTGTGTTGTTAAATATTTAGAAAAGTTTTCCAGAACCTTGCCTGCAGGACATGTCCACATTACTTTTACTGGAAGCTTATTAGCATGCTAACGATCGAGCTAGCTAGCTAGCTAGCTAGCTGTCTTATTGAATGATATTACCTTTGGTGGGCACTGTTAAACGCGGTTATATTAAACAACTTCTATGTTACGGTAAGATAAACGAAAAGGAATTGCTTACCCGATGGTCATCCATGCGTGGTCGTGTTTGAGAGTAAGATTGTCTGGCTGCTTCACATGTTGGATTTTGTGTCACTGCTAATTGATGTGACTTATCAGGACGAGGGCGGGGAAAATGTGTGAGTCAGTCCGAAAAAGATGACATTTGAGGTCCTGCACAATGACGTCACTGAAAGTGTGTTAAAAGTGTGTTAAGTACCGAAGTTGGCCACTAGTTTTCCAAATGAAAAGTGAGTCGAAAGTTAAACACACTTAAACACACAATTTCTGAAAATTGTGCTCTTTCAGGACATCACTTATTTTTGGTGTGGGAGTATCCTCGTGAGCTCTAGAGTAGTGTAGACTGCGTGGAAATATGAGGACGCGAAAAATGTCCTCATTTTTCCACAGGTCCTCATTGTGAAGGTGTGTTATCATAAAATTGTCCTGAGATGTCATGAATACAAACGCACACACACACACACACACACACACACACACACACACACACACACACACACACACACACACACACACACATTCCTGTAAGACTATATTTGTGAGGTCCGGGTAACTCCAGATAGGGAGTGAGGACCACCCTTTCTGATAGGTTTAGAGAGGAACTAGTCTTAGATTTGTACACTAGATGTCACCCCAACTACTTTCCCCACTTCAACTTCTTTAAAAAACAGAGCAATAAAAAGTAGACTTGAAACTGAAATCATAGCAGGAGTGAGGACTCTGAATGGGCACATTCAAAGTCCTCACTCCTGTTGTGACTTTGGTTAAAATATCTTATCTTTTTTGGTTTTGTTGCAGTTAAGCATACAAATCAACTTTTGGTATGGCCTTCAGAGTTTTTCCTCTCATTAACCTGCAATTACACAGCAGACATTTTGTATTTTAATTTTAAAAAGTGTGAGTAGTCTGTTTTATGAATAATTTGATAGTTTCAACTTAAGATAAGCAGAGTTCCTCATTTATACATTATATATCAATCACAACTTGAACCGATTGATTGCTGTACAATTACTACTACAATAAAAGTGACCCATGCTTTGGCCAATTAATTTACGGAACTAAATCAAATATATTGTAAAACTTTATAAGTATATGTCAACATTAAATCTCACCTCAAGTAGAACATTTTTAACAACACTGCTCAGGAAGAGTAGAAAAGAATTGAAAAAAAAATACTCCAGCAAGAAAATTTAAATTTAAAAATGAAGAACTCGAGAAGCAGATCTTTTCTTGAAGTTCTTTACGTCTTTACAGGTTCTTTGAGCCAAGGCCTGCGGCTCTTTCATTTTGCAGTCAGTGCATTGTTCTTGCTTGACACCCTTTTATAAGTCTCCCCAGGTGTTTTTCCACAGCAGCCTTTTCTTCTTCATTCCATGGTCTCCTCAAATTTGCTCTGGGAGACCCTAAATATGATGACAATTGCAATTTAATGATACTCACAAAGACCACCTTGTGATAGCTTTACAATGTGGATTTTATACGTAAAAAAAATAAAAGTACTTGTCTTTTTCTCCAATTTAGATTTTGGCTGCTCTTTGAGTGTAAGGTTTTTTCCATCCATCCATCATCTACCGCTTATCCGGGGCCGGGTCGCGGGGGCAACAGCTTTAGCAGGGAAGCCCAGACTTCCCTCTCCCTAGCTACTTCTTCCAGCTCTCCCCGGGGGATCCCGAGTCGTTCCCAGGCAAGCTGGGTGACATAGTCTCTCCAGCGTGTCCTGGGTCTCCTCCCGGTGGGACATGACCGGTACACCTCACCGGGGAGGCGCTCAGGAGGCATCCGAATCAGAAGCCCAAGCCACCTCATCTGGCTCCTCTCGATGTGGAGGAGAAGCGGCTCGACTCTGAGCCCCTCCCGGATGAATGAGCTTCTCACCTTTTCTCTAAGGGAGAGCCCGGACACCCTGCGGAGAAAACTCATTTCAGCCGCTTGTATCCGGGATCTCGTTCTTTCGGTCACGACCCATAGCTCGTGACCATAGGTGAGGGTTGGGACGTAGATCGACCGGTAAATTGAGAGCTTTGCCCTTTGGCTCAGCTCCTTCTTCACCACGACAGACCGATACAACGTCCGCATCACAGCAGACGCTGCACCGATCCGCCTGTCGATCTCCCGCTCCCTCCTACCCCCACTCGTGAACAAGACCCCAAGATACTTGAACTCCTCCACTTGGGGTAAGATCTCCTCCCCGACCCGGAGGGGGCACTCCACCCTTTTCCGACCGAGGACCATGGTTTCAGATTTGGAGGTGCTGATTTCCATCCCAACCGCTTCACACTCGGCTGCGAAACGCTCCAGTGAGAGTTGGAGAGCCCCGTTTGAAGGAGCCAACAGCACCACATCATCTGCAAAAAGCAGGGATGTAATACTGAGGCCCCCAAAACTGACCCCCTCAACGCTTCGGCCGCGCCTAGAAATTCTGTCCATAAAGGTTATGAACAGAATCGTCGACAAAGGGCAGCCTTGGCGGAGTCCTACCCCCACTGGAAACGATTCCGACTTACTGCTGGCAATGCGAACCAAACTCTGACATCGGTGGTATAGTGACCGAACAGCCCGTATCAGGGGGTTCGGTACCCCATACCCACGAAGCACCCCCCACAGAACTCCCCGAGGGACAGGGTCAAACGCCTTCTCCAAGTCCACAAAACACATGTAGACTGGTTGGGCGAATTCCCACATACCCTCAAGGACCCTGCTAAGGGTGTAGAGCTGGTCCACTGTTCCACGGCCGGGACGAAAACCACACTGCTCCTCCTCAATTGGAGGCTCGACTTCCTGACGGACCCTCCTCTCCAGCACCCCTGAATAGACCTTACCAGGGAGGCTGAGGAGTGTGATCCCTCTGTAGTTGGAACACACCCTCCGGTCCCCCTTTTTATAAAGAGGGACTACCACCCCGGTCTGCCAATCCAGAGGCACTCTCCCTGTTGACCACGCGATGTTGCAGAGGCGTGTCAACCAGGACAGCCCCACAACATCCAGAGGCTTGAGGAACTCCGGGCGGATCTCATCCACCCCTGGGGCCTTGCCACCGAGGAGCTTTTTAACCACATCGGTGACTTCAACCACAGAGATAGGAGAGCCCACCTCTGAGTCCCCAGGCTCTGCTTCCTCCAAGGAAGGCGTGTTGGTGGAGTTGAGGAGGTCTTCGAAGTACTCTGCCCACCGGTTCACAACGTCCCGAGTCGAAGTCAGCAGCGCCCCATCCCCACTGTACACAGTGTTAGTGGTGCACTGCTTCCCCCTCCTGAGACGTCGGATGGTGGACCAGAATTTCCTCGAAGCCGTCCGGAAGTCGGCTTCCATGGCCTCACCGAACTCTTCCCACGCTCGGGTTTTTGCCTCGGCGACCACCGAAGCCGCGGTCCGCTTGGCCAGTCGATACCCGTCAGCTGCCTCTGGGGTCCCACAGGCCATAAAGGCTCGATAGGACTCCTTCTTCAGCTTGACGGCATCCCTTACTGCTGGTGTCCACCAGCGAGTACGGGGATTGCCGCCACGACAGGCACCAACCACCTTACGGCCACAACTCAGATTGGCCGCCTCAACAATAGAGGCACGGAACATGGTCCACTCGGACTCAATGTCCCCCGTCTCCCCCGGAACATGGGAAAAGCTCTGTCAGAGGTGGGAGTTGAAACTCCTTCTGACAGGGGATTCCGCCAGACGCTCCCAACAAACCCTCACTATACGTTTGGGTCTGCCAGGACGGACCGGCATCTTCCCCCACCATCGGAGCCTACTCACCACCAGGTGGTGATCAGTTGACAGCTCCGCCCCTCTCTTCACCCGAGTGTCCAGAACATGCGGCCG
The DNA here is from genome assembly GCF_025434085.1 of Hippocampus zosterae. Classification (NCBI taxonomy): domain Eukaryota; kingdom Metazoa; phylum Chordata; class Actinopteri; order Syngnathiformes; family Syngnathidae; genus Hippocampus; species Hippocampus zosterae. The sequence continues at coordinate 20,186,474 of NC_067462.1, read as the reverse complement.
CAAATCCGATGATACAACTACAAAGTCGATCATCGAACTGCGGCCTAGGGTGTCCTGGTGCACATATGGACACCCTTATGTTTGAACAAGGTGTTCGTTATGGACAATCCGTGACGAGCACAGAAGTCCAATAACAAAACACCACTCTGGTTTTGATCGGGGGGGCCGTTCCTCCCAATCACGCCCCTCCAGGTATCACCGTCATTGCCCACGTGAGCATTGAAGTCCCCCAGCAGAACAATGGAGTCCCCAGCAGGAGTACTCTCCAGCACACCCTCCAAGGACTCCAAAAAGGGTGGGTATGCTGAGCTGCTGTTTGTTGCATATGCACAAACAACAGTCAGGACCCGTCCACCCACCCGAAGGCGGAGGGAGGCAACCCTCTCGTCTACCGGTGTGAACCCCAATGTACAGGCACTGAGGCGGGGGGCAATGAGTATGCCCACACCTGCTCTGCGCCTCTCACCGTGAGCAACTCCAGAGTGGAAGAGAGTCCAACCCCTCTCGAGAGAACTGGTACCAGAACCCAGGCTGTGTGTGGAGGCAAGTCCGACTATATCCAGTCGGAAATTCTCTGCCTCACACACCAGCTCGGGCTCCTTCCCTGCCAGAGAGGTGACATTCCATGTCCCAAGAGCTAGCTTCTGCAGCCAAGGATCGGACCGCCAGGGTCCCCGCCTGGACTCGAATCTGCAATGAAATGGGACATCCCTGATTTGACACTCATTGTCAAATACGTTGCATGCATTTTAACTGGTTAAATTATGAAAAAAGAGATATAGTTCCTCATCCAAAGCTTACCATCCAATTCAGTCTTCCCTCTTTTGGAGAGATGCTTTTCCCTTTTTGGGGCTAAAGGTCGATACCACCACATGAAAAGGAGAACAAAGTGACACATTTTACTAAATCAGTGTTGAACAAAAATATGCTATCAAGGCATTCATTTAGTAACCCAATTTCAGTGAAATTGGGACATTATGCTCATCAATCAAAACAGAATACAATGATTTGCAAATCATGTCCAACCTATATTTAAGTGAAGCATTACAAAGACAAGACAACATTCAATGTTCAAATTGGTACATTTATTTTTTTCCAATAATATTTAACTTAGAATTTAATGGCTGTAATGCGTTCCATAAAAGATGGAACAGCTAGCAAAAAAAATAATGTTGAGAAATGCTCATCAAACCCCTGTTTGTCACATCCCACCGGTGAACAGGCTAACTGTGAATGGGTGGGTGCCATGATTGGGTCAAAAAGTAGCTATCCTGAATTCACAAGCAAAGATTGGGTGAGGGTCACCACAAGTTGAATCGTTGAAGGACAGAGTTTCACAACGTATAATTGCAAGGAATTGAGGGATTACATCATCTTTGGTCCATAATATCAAAAGGTTCAGAGAATCTGGACCAATCAGTGCATGTAAGCGGCAAGGCCAAAAACAGATAACATTCAAAGGCCATGACCTTCGACCTATCAGAGAGCACTGCATCCAAAACCACCTTGTCCCAGCTTCTTTGGAACGTGTTGCAGCCATCAATTCCAACATAGTAGTGTAGCCAATTAAATAGAGGTTGAACATGACATGCAAATCATTGTATTATGTATTAAATACAAGTTTGTGCTTCCATTAAGAATAGAGAAGATTTACTGGGCAACATATAACATTTGAAAGGTATGTTACAAGAACATCTTGTATGATTTCATGCTAGTCAGTGTGAACCAACCGACATAATTAAATTTTGTTAGACCAATGCAAATATTTGGCAGAAATAAAATACTGATTCCTGATTCAAAATAACCATCATCCATAAATTATCTTCCCCCTTCAAGTGCATTCCAGTGGCAGCCAGTGAACGAGCCTGGTCTCTATTGAACGCGAATAGCAGGGGTTTCGAAAAACAACTTTTATATTGATAGATTACATTGTCCAGTGTGGGCAATGCATTTGATAAATGAAATGGTAAGAACATGAATCTAAATACAAAAATACCCAAAACAATGCTGTAATCGATCGTGTAATATTGTACAGTAGAAATTTTTGTTGTATGTCATTTCATAGTGCTTTAGGTGCTAGAGTGAATTTACGCCGCATTATTTCCCCCAAGAAACATTTGATTTATAACGGCTAAAAATACACAAGGATTAAATATAATTTATATATGTTCCTCATACTGCGTGACAACTGACCGGAACAAAATATGGAGAAATTAAAACTCTTGACATGTCCATTCATCCGTTCTGCCCCCCCCCCCCCACCCCAAAAGCCGACTGCTCCCATGTCGAGCGTTGCCACGTACAAAGTTACACCAGTGTAGCCCCTGAAAACAGCTTAAAACGGAGCAAATGTAACCCTGCTCAGGAGGTGGTTTAAACATTTACTCTGGAGTAAATGCTAGTATGCGGGGCAGCACCGATATTAAATGGGACGTGTCAACGCTACAGGAGTAGACTTGCTACGCGTGAAAAGAGTTGATTACATACGGGTAGAATGTGTTGCTTTCGTGCTCGTTCGTACTTCTGTCATCTTTCCTTTTGTAGGAGACTGGACCATCTCAGAGTTGATTGTGTAGTTTGTTCCTTTGTTATGTGTTCACAAACCCCCCCACAGAATTTATTTTGTGATTCCTTATGTTTCCTTTCCAATTGCCTTGCCATCTTTAAATTTGATTGGCCACAGTAGAAGCAATAATGACTTCTGTGCCAAACTCGTTTGCCTTCCCTTTTTGTAAATGCTTTTATGGTTAAAGAAGGATCTTCTTTGCTCATCTTTTGTTTTTACATAGGTTAATGGGTTACCTTCTTTACGAATTGCAGACATGACTGTGCTCCTCTGCTTCATATGTCTGATGACTTGTAGAGTCTTCACTGGATGTATCATAAGAGAACAATTTTTCTACCTTTGGATGAAATATCTCCTCGTCATCACTCGACTCAGAGGATGTCTTAGTTGGTTTGTATTCCTCATCTGATCCAAAAAGACTTGAGTCAGAATAATCACCATCTTCAGTGGGATTGTCCATCTGTTATTAAAAAAAAAAAAAGATCAGAAAATACCATTGCAATTAATGATGTTAGAGAATAGTACTGATAATTCAGGCTTACATGACAAGATAGTTCTGTGGGATAAAATATTAATCGAACACATTAACATGGCAAAACAGAAATACCTTATAGAAATAACTTATTTTGTTTAATATGGGCAAATAAAGCATTTGAAACTGACCGGGTAATCAATTACAAGTCGACTTATTATAATTTTTAAAAATGTCTATATCACTCATTTCCAGTGCTTGGCAAAGATAGGTAAGTGCCGAAACCAAATAATGGTATCAGGCTGATACCGGCATTATTTTAAGGTTATCGTGGAGGCTGCCAATACCAGCAATCGATATTTCAGAAAATTAAAAACTTAATAAATGTAAATGTAATACTGTACTAGTTGCCACTACACATTTGGCGAATCATCTGCGTCACAAAGAGAGGCTTATTTCCAAGTATTTGGCAATCCAATAGCAATGATGGCCGACACAGAGTGCGGAGAGAACAATTTTCCACGTGAGCTGTACCCAGGTCAATCTTTTCATACACCTATTAAGATGCAATTTCTGTATATAATTACAATATTTACATTAATTCTTTGAACGCATCATGTGTACTTTTTAATCAAATTTGTTTGAATTCCTTCCACGTTCATCCTATTATATTCCCAGAAGAGGAAATTTCTCTTAGTATGTGGCGACTAAAATGAACGCATATTCACTAAATCTCTGCACGCCAGAGCATTTTTTTTCTCCTTGAATTACATCAACATTCATCCACTAATTTGCCGATTAACGTCTAATCACTAAGTTGATATGAGTATGATAAGGTTAAGATTCATGCTGAGAATGCATCACTAGTGTGTTTTTATAAGCCTGGGCCAATAACTGGTTTGACGTTTGAAAAGTCAAAGTTTCAATCACCACTAATTCGGCTTTGCCAATAAGGATATTTGGGATCAATAAACGATGAGCGAGTGTGGTTACAAATCGCAAAGGTTGATGACAGTGACAATGTATGTTGCCACAAAAAAAATCATCAAAATGTCCCCATAAAATAGTAGAAAGCTTAACAAACAAAGAAAATATGCATCTCTCCTCATATAAGTGGGGGGTTTTTCAGCCCAAAATGCATAGGTTTTGGTGATCCACACATTTAACCTTTATTATTTTTATTTATTTATTTATTATTTTATTTTAACTTTTGTGTTGACAATGGTTCACAGTATAATATTTCGTTCAACCCACTTTGTTATCTGTAAATTGCTTGGTATTTTACATCGTCTTTTTGCAGTTACTTTCTGTATATGGAAAGACACTGGTTCCATTTGCAACTAATTCTCTGCTCAACTAAGATGGCGGCGGCGGCGAAAGACGCTGGGTCATTTGCAACTAATTTTCTGCTCAACTAAAATGGCGACGACGACGAAGGCGAGACGATGGCGACGGGGGGGGGGGGGGGGGGGGTGTTGTTAAAACTTGATTTTACCACACCAACGACCTATTCTGTGGCGCTGTATTGTGTGTCTGACGGCCTATTGAAAGTTTATTGTTTGAGAGGAAACTTTCTATCTTGGTGACAACTTCTTAGGTACAGCATAGTAGAGTTATTCATATAGTTGGTTTCACTCTAATGCTGATATAACACGAACCTTTGAGCCTGCCCGAATTACTTAGAATAACTAACTTGTAAGAAAATATTCAAAACTTGAGTGTCTTACCTGCTTTAATTCTGAAGTATTTGTCACTTTCTGGGGTTTTCTCGATGATGCTGACTCGTACGCTCACTCTTCTCAACGCCTTCCTTTTGTGCAGGTAGCAAAGCGCGCGTTTCCTAATTGATGGTCAGCGAGTGTGATGTGGGGGAGGGTAGCTGTAGAAACTCGTTTCCTGCAACGTAACTGTGACGTTTTGGGGTGTGAAAACAGCCCCGCCCCTTCATAACCAAAACTCCTTCACTTTTCCTCTGAGGTCCGTTTTGAAGTGGGGCATAGTAAATGTCAAGCAATATCAACATATTTTATGAAATCTTGTTTACACCAATGTCATGTACTCCTAAAATGAGCACAGCATATATACATGTGTGTGTATATACATACTGTATATATATACAGTATATACACACACACACACACACATATTTTAAAAACGACTTAAAATATTGTAATTGTTCTGAAAGCAACATTATTCCCAAATGCTAATATGGAATTGTGATGAAACATCATTATTATTTACTTATTGGATGCAATTCGTATTATACAGTTTCGATGTCCAAAGCAGAATAAAACGAATTAGATTTTCTGGGGACACGACTGCAACACTCAACTCTTCTTGCAAAGCTTTGTTGCTGCTGTATGAACCGCGCTCCTAATTGATCACGTGCTCAAACTAGTGTGGGGGAGGGGAGCTGAATAAACTAGGTTCAAACAGTGCAACTGCGAGGGTTTGGAGCTGGGAATAGCCCCTCCCCCCTTCATGGCCAACGATAAACTAAAATTGCTCAGCCTTTAACTTTTATTTTACTCTGCGGTCTGTTTTGAGGGGAGCATGATAAATTTCAAGCAACATCTATGTTTCAGCAACTGTAATAACACAAATGTATATACCTGTTCATATTTTTTAAACCAGACTTAAATATTATAATTGTTCAATGAAACATAATTACAGTAAGTATTGCCATCTATGGACTTCTGTCAAACGAAAATTCCCTCACCCAGAATAAAAATCTATGCATTACACATTTGAGTACGATATTACATTATATGATTGCTTCAGGAGTATGAGGTACCGAATCCCCTGATACGGGCACTTTGGTCCCTCCACCACAGATGTCAGAATTTGGTTCACATTACCGGCAGTAAGTCAGAATCGTTTCCAGTGAGGGTTGGACTCCGCCAAGGCTGCCCTTTGTCATCGATTCTGTTCATAAACTTTACGGACATTGGCAATTTCTAGGCGCAGTGTAAGTGTGGCCTCAGTATTACATCTCTGCTTATTGCAGATGATGTGGGACTGTTGGCTCTTTCAAGCAGGGCCCTTCAACTCTCAATTGAGCGTTTCGCAGCTGAGTATGAAGTGGTTGGGATGAAAATCAGTCGGAAAAGGGTGGAGTTCTCTCTCCGGGTCGGGGAGGAGATCTTGTCCCAAGTGGAGGAGTTTACGTATTTTGGGGTCTTGTTTGCAAGTGAGGGCAGGAGGGAATGAGAGATCGACAGGCGCAGCGGTGAAGCGGCTGCTGCTTGCTCTGCGCGCTTTGTATCGGTCAGTCGTGGTGAAGAAGGAGCTGAGCCAAAGGGCGAAGCTCTCAATTTACCGGTTGATCTACGTCCCAACCCTCATCTACTGTCATGAGCAATGAGTCGTGACCGAAAGAATGAGATCCCAGATACAAGCGGCCGAAATGAGTTTTAAAGGTGTTCCGGGCATGTCCCACCGGCAGGAGGCCCCGGGGACAACCCAAGACACGCTGGAGAGACTGTGTCACTCAGCTGGCCTGGGAACGTTTCAGAATCCCCGGGAAGAGCTAGGAGAAGTGGCTGGGGAGAGGGAAGTCTGGGCTTCCCTGCTAAAGCTGCTGCCCCTGTGACCCGACCTTGGATAAGCGGTGGAATATGGATGGATGGATATTACATTAGTGATCGATTCATAACAACGGACGAACGTTCCGATAAATGGAACCTGGAAGCCATACGGAAGCTCGAATTAGAGCAAACTCAAGCAAGTCCCGTTCGATACCGCGGAATAACTGTCTGCACCACTTTTTACTCTCTTTGGCACAAAAACAGCAGAATCTCTCTATTAGCATGAGTTTACTGGAATCGTGAACGACTTTCTATTCCATTCATTTACATTTACGTCCTGTCGATCGTTGCATCCAAACAAAGGAATGGTAATGACTGTGGAAGAGAACATGGAATGCATCCGATTAGATGCTCAAAGCAAGTTGCTTGTGGCTCGACGGACTGTAGAGTAAATGAACGTTTCCTGGAATGCTTGACCTGCTATCATGCTAACTCAACTCAACATTATTTATAGAGCACTTTCAAACAGCCATCGCTGCATACAAAGTGCTTTACATGGAGCAATTTAACATATACAACAAACAGTAACGCAGTCTGTAATAAATACGGTAGAAAGCACCGAACAGCAAAACCAAGAACAAATCTAAGTCATGGTGAGTCAAATGCCAAAGAATACAAGTGAGTTTTGAGGCGCGTTTTGAAGATGGGCAGCGAGGAGGCTTGCCGAATGTTCAGTGGGAGGTCATTCCAGAGAGAGGGACCAGCAACAGAAAAGGCTCCATCCCCTCTGAGCCTCAGTTTAGTTCTTGGTCCTTCTAATAATGTCTGGTCCGCAGACCAGATGAGGTCAGCGAGGTAAGGTGGCACGAGGTAATTTAGACATTTGAAAAGGTCATTTAGAGATTTGAAAACAATTTGCGCTAACTGGAGCGCTAATCAGAGAGAAGGCGAGTTCCATCGCGCTATGGGCATGGAGGACTTTGAAGGGTCCCGTGGATGCCTTCAGACATTTGTTGCACAACATCAGCTGAGCAACGCTGTCTTGGGTGGTGATCGAGGGGAAGTCAAGTTCGAGATAGTGAGTGATTGGAAAGAAAAGCCACCAGCTGTTATAGGTCTCATTTTGGAGCAAAGAGCCCTCATTTTGTGACTACTCTTGTTATAATGTATTTTGTTCATATACCTGTACTGTATACTGCCGTTTTTGTGTTATTTGTGTTGTTGGGGCATATATTTTTGCATTTTACTGCTTGTGTTCTTACACATGTATTTTGTTAACACACTTGCATGTTCATAAAGGACGTGTACCGTAGTCATGTCCCACATAAGGAAATTCTGTTATCAAGACTGATTGAGCAACGCAAACATGATTTCTTACTAAAGAATACTTACTGTTGTTACTTATTGGATGCAAATCATAATGATCCAGTTGAAATGTCCAAAGCAGAATGAAACAAATTGGATATGGTGGGGACACTTCTGCAATACAGTACCGAACTCATTTTTTCTTGCAAAGCGTTGTGGCTGGCTTCTGCGCAGCTCTGCTAATTGAAATGTAAACAAACTCATGTCAGGGGGGAGGGGTGCAGCAAAAACTTCGTTTTGGAGCAGGTAACAGCCGTTCCTCTTCATGGCCAATGACTAAGTCAATTATCAAAATTGCCATAGCCTTTTTGAACTTTGAGGTCTGCTGTGAAGGCGAGCATGATAAATTTTGAGCAACATCTACATACAGTATTTGAGTAACTAGGCTCACCAATGTCACATACTCCGCGCGCACACAGTATATTTAAACTGACTTACAATTTTACAATTGTTTTTAAAGCAACATAATTCCAAACTCTAATATGGAATTTAGATGAAACAATTATTTACTTATTGAATGCAAGTCATATTTTCCAGTTTCAATGTCCAAAGCTGAATGAAATAAATTGGATATGCTGGGGACACTTCTGCAATACAGTACCTAACTCATTTTTTTCTTGCAAAGCGTTGTGGCTGGCTTCTGCGCAGCTCTGCTAAATGAAATGTAAACAAACTCATGTCTGGGGGGAGGGGTGGTGCAAAAACTTCGTTTTGGAGCAGGTAACAGCCGCTCCCCTTCATGGCCAATGATTAAGTCAATTATCAAAGTTCCCACAGCCTTTGTGAACTTTGAGGTCTGATGTGAAGGAGAGCATGATAAATTTTGAGCAACATCTACATACAGTATTTGAGTAACGAGGATCACCAATGTCACATACTCCTAAAATAATTACAGCAAATAAAATTATATATATGTTCACAAACACAACCGCACACACAGTATATTTAAACTGACTTAAAAATTTACAATTGTTTTTAAAGCAACATAATTCCAAACTCTAACATGGAATTTAATCGTTTCTTGGTTTCTTGGAATTGGAATTCTTTACTTATTGAATGCAAGTCATATTTTCCAGTTTCAATGTCCAAAGCAGAATAAAATGAATTGGATTTTCTGGGGCCCTCCGTGAGTCGTCACCTTACCGTGGTGGAGGGGTTTGTGTGTCCCAATGATCCTAGAAGCTAAGTTGTCTGGGGCTTTATGCCCCTGGCAGGGTCACCCATGGCAAACAGGTTCTAGGTGAGGGGCCAGACAAAGCACGGCTCAAAGACCCCAATGATGAATACAATAAATGGATCTAGGTTTCCCTTGCCCAGACGCGGGTCACCGGGGCCCCCTTCTGGAGCCAGGCCTGGAGGTGGGGCTCGTTGGCAGGCGCCTGGTGGCCGGGCCTACACCCATGGGGCCCGGCCGGGCACAGCCCGAAGAGGCAACGTGGGCCCCCCTTCCCATGGGCTCACCACCCATGAGAGGGGCCAAATGGGTCGGGTGCAATGTGAGCTGGGCGGCAGCCAAAGGCGGGGACCCTGGCGGTCCGATCCTCGGCTGCAGAAGATAGCTCTTGGGACATGGAATGTCACCTCTCTGGCAGGGAAGGAGCCCGAGCTGGTGTGTGAGGCAGAGAATTTCCGACTGGATATAGTCGGACTTGCCTCCACACACAGCCTGGGTTCTGGTGCCAGTTCTCTCGAGAGGGGTTGGACTCTCTTCCACTCTGGAGTTGCTCACGGTGATAGGCGCAGAGCAGGTGTGGGCATACTCATTGCCCCCCGGGTCAGTGCCTGTACATTGGGGTTCACACCGGTAGACGAGAGGGTTGCCTCCCTCCGCCTTCGGGTGGGTGGACGGGTCCTGACTGTTGTTTGTGCATATGCACCAAACAGCAGCTCAGCATACCCACCCTTTTTGGAGTCCTTGGAGGGTGTGCTGGAGAGTACTCCTGCTGGGGACTCCCTTGTTCTGCTGGGGGACTTCAATGCTCACGTGGGGAATGACAGTGATACCTGGAGGGGGCGTGATTGGGAGGAACGGCCCCCCCGATCAGAACCCGAGTGGTGTTTTGTTATTGGACTTCTGTGCTCGTCACGGATTGTCCATAACGAACAACTTGTTAAAGCATAAGGGTGTCCATATGTGCACTTGGCACCAGGACACCCTAGGCCGCAGTTCAATGATCGACTTTGTAGTTGTATCATCGGATTTGCGGCCGCATGTTCTGGACACTCGGGTGAAGAGAGGGGCGGAGCTGTCAACTGATCACTACCTGGTGGTGAGTAGCCTCCGATGGTGGGGGAAGATGCCGGTCCGTCCTGGCAGACCCAAACGTATAGTGAGGGTTTGTTGGGAGCGTCTGGCGGAATCCCCTGTCAGAAGGAGTTTCAACTCCCACCTCCGACAGAGCTTTCCCCATGTTCCGGGGGTGACGGGGGACATTGAGTCCGAGTCCCATGTTCCGTGCCTCTATTGTTGAGGCGGCCAATCTGAGTTGTGGCCGTAAGGTGGTTGGTGCCTGTCGTGGCGGCAACCCTCGTACTCGCTGGTGGACACCAGCAGTAAGGGATGCCGTCAAGCTGAAGAAGGAGTCCTATCGAGCCTTTATGGCCTGTGGGACCCCAGAGGCAGCTGACGGGTATCGACTGGCCAAGCGGATCGCGGCTTCGGTGGTCGCCGAGGCAAAAACCCGAGCGTGGGAAGAGTTCGGCGAGGCCATGGAAGCCGACTTCCGGACGGCTTCGAGGAAATTCTGGTCAACCATCCGACGTCTCAGGAGGGGGAAGCAGTGCACCACTAACACTGTGTACAGCGGGGATGGGGCGCTGCTGACTTCGACTCGGGACGTTGTGAACCGGTGGGCAGAGTACTTCGAAGACCTCCTCAACTCCACCAACACGCCTTCCTTGGAGGAAGCAGAGCCTGGGGACTCTGAGGTGGGCTCTCCTATCTCTGTGGTTGAAGTCACCGATGTGGTTAAAAAGCTCCTCGGTGGCAAGGCCCCAGGGGTGGATGAGATCCGCCCGGAGTTCCTCAAGCCTCTGGATGTTGTGGGGCTGTCCTGGTTGACACGCCTCTGCAACATCGCGTGGTCAACAGGGAGAGTGCCTCTGGATTGGCAGACCGGGGTGGTAGTCCCTCTTTTTAAAAAGGGGGACCGGAGGGTGTGTTCCAACTACAGAGGGATCACACTCCTCAGCCTCCCTGGTAAGGTCTATTCAGGGGTGCTGGAGAGGAGGGTCCGTCAGGAAGTCGAGCCGCCAATTGAGGAGGAGCAGTATGGTTTTCGTCCCGGCCGTGGAACAGTGGACCAGCTCTACACCCTTAGCAGGGTCCTTGAGGGTATGTGGGAATTCGCCCAACCAGTCTACATGTGTTTTGTGGACTTGGAGAAGGCGTTTGACCGTGTCCCTCGGGGAATTCTGTGGGGAGTGCTTCGTGGGTATGGGGTACCGAACCCCCTGATACGGGCTGTTCGGTCACTATACCACCGATGTCAGAGTTTGGTTCGCATTGCCAGCAGTAAGTCAGAATCGTTTCCAGTGGGGGTAGGACTCCGCCAAGGCTGCCGTTTGTCGCTGATTCTGTTCATAACCTTTATGGACAGAATTTCTAGGCGCAGCGGAAGCGTTGAGGGGGTCCGTTTTGGGGGCCTCAGTATTGCATCCCTGCTTTTTGCAGATGATGTGGTGCTGTTGGCTCCTTCAAACGGGGCTCTCCAACTCTCACTGGAGCGTTTCACAGCCGAGTGTGAAGCGGTTGGGATGAGAATCAGCACCTCCAAATCTGAAACCATGGTCCTCAGTCGGAAAAGGGTGGAGTGCCCCCTCCGGGTCGGGGAAGAGATCTTACCCCAAGTGGAGGAGTTCAAGTATCTTGGGGTCTTGTTCACGAGTGGGGGTAGGAGGGAGCGGGAGATTGACAGGCGGATCGGTGCAGCGTCTGCTGTGATGCGGACGTTGTATCGGTCTGTCGTGGTGAAGAAGGAGCTGAGCCAAAGGGCGAAGCTCTCAATTTACCGGTCGATCTACGTCCCAACCCTCACCTATGGTCACGAGCTATGGGTCGTGACCGAAAGAACGAGATCCCGGATAAAAGCGGCCGAATTGAGTTTTCTCCGGAGGGTGTCCGGGCTCTCCCTTAGAGATAAGGTGAGAAGCTCAGTCATCCGGGAGGGGTTCAGAGTCGAGCCGCTTCTCCTCCACATCGAGAGGAGCCAGATGAGGTGGCTTGGGCATCTGATTCGGATGCCTCTTGAGCGCCTCACCGGTGAGGTGTTCCGGTCATGTCCCACCGGGAGGACACCCAGAGGAAGACCCAGGACACGCTGGAGAGACTATGTCACCCAGCTTGCCTGGGAACGACTCGGGATCCCCCGGAGAGAGCTGGAAGAAGTAGCTAGGGAGAGAGAAGTCTGGGCTTCCCTGCTAAAGCTGTTGCCCCCGCGACCCGGCCCCGGATAAGCGGTAGATGATGGATGGATGGATGGATTTTCTGGGGAGCGGCCTGGTGAACTAGTGGTCCGCGTGTTGACCTCACAGTGCAGAGGTACCAGGTTCAATTTCAGCTCCGGCCACCCTGTGTGAAGTTTGCATGTTCTCCCCAGGTCTGTGTGGGTTCTCTCCAGATCCCACATTCCAAAAACATGCATGGCAGGCTAATTGAACAATCCAAATTGTCCCTCGGTGGTGAGTGTGAGCGCGGATGGTTGTTTGTCTGTGTGTGCCCTGCGATTGGCTGGCAACCGGTTCAGGGCGTCCCCTGCCTACTGACCGAAGACGGCTGGGATAGGCTCCAGCACCCCCCGTGACCCTTGTGAGGATAAAACGGATCGGAAAATGACTGAATGTATGTTACAATGAGAACTCCGACATGCCTGAGGGCGTAAATATGCTTACAGCTTTTACTTTTTTAATTTAATTGCACTTTCCTATTTCTATTTAATGTGGTAGTTTGAAAATATAAATAAGAAGTTCCTCACCAATTACTCAGTACTTGTGATTCTTTCACTACGTACATTCATTCATTCATTCATCTTTCGAGCCGCTTGATCCTCACTAGGGTCGCGGGGGTGCTGGAGCCTATCCCAGCTGTCTTCGGGCAGTAGGCGGGGGACACCCTGAATCGGTTGCCAGCCAATCGCAGGGCACACAGAAACGTTCAACCATTCGTACTCACGCTCACACCTAGGGACAATTTAGAGTGTTCAATCAGCCTGCTACGCATGTTTTTGGAATGTGGGAGGGAACCGGAGCACCCGGAGAAAACCCACGCCCGGGAGAACATGCAAACTCCACACAGGGAGGCTGGAGCTGGAATCGAACCCGGTACCTCTGCACTGTGAAGCCGACGTGCTAACCACTGGACTACCGGGCTGCCCCACTACGTACATATTTACTCTTATTCAAGGACTCTTTTTTTTTACATGTCATATTTTTCAAAAGTAATACTAATACAATTGAGTGCACATTTATTCTGCCACCTCTGTCCTTGTGTCCTTATGGAAAAGATGAGACTGATGCCCTAAATATAATAGTAAATAATAGTTCCATCAGTAGTATACAATAGAATATAAAACATTACTCAGTAAAAATACTCACAGAGAGCTTTGCTTAATGTTAGAAATGTGCACTTCAAATTACAAATGTGGAGCTATGAAATGACAACTAAAACCTCAATATGTCACAAATGGAATAAGTGTGTACTTCACTAAATTATTTTAGGTTTTTTATTTAGTGGTTTGATTTAAGGTGTAATTTCGGGTGGGTCTGAGGCCATATTCCAGATTTGGGTTTGCATAACAAGTTCTATTTCATAACAAGATGTTTGTTAAAAAAGTTAAACTTAGACAAATATTAGATATAATAAAAAATACATCATTGTTTTACTTTCTAATAAGCCCATGAGACTGTTTTCTATAGTTTCAGTTTTGTTGGAACAAAAATATTTCAGAAATCAATAGGTGGCGGTAGTGAGTAAAAAGTGTGTGTATTGAATTTAAATGAAAATACACACAAAAAATCATTTTTGGTATATTTGTGAGGACCTCTCTGAAACTTTGAGAGATGCCTATATAAACCCTCTAGAGGCCTTTAGAATGAAAAACTTGTGAGGACTGGCCTAAATGTCCTCACTTGTCAAAAATGTCCTCACTACGTTGGTCTTATAATCACAGTGGTCCTCACAAGTATAGCCGTACAAACACACACACACACACACACACACACACACACACGCACTTGCACTCGCACACACAATGTGTTGCACTTTGTTAATTGTCTGCTTTTAATATTAAGTATTAATTAAGTGCCAAAGATTAGGCAAAACAAGAACAAACATCAAGCAAAGAAGTATCAAAGGTGTTAATCTGTAGAATAATTTCGAAACGGACCTGAATAGTATGTATGTATAGTATGAGCCTTAATGGAGACATCTTTCTTCTTACTATTTTCTTTTCTGATTGATATAAAAATGATTTATTGGATATAAACACATAACGGGGTAGGACTAGATACGTTTTTTACTTCTTCCTACTCCCCTGAACATAATAACTGTGTTGAATGAAGACTGATTTCTTTCTAGCTTATTTTCTGTCAAATTATTACTGTATATGTTTTATGTTCAATAAACAAACCAATACAATACATTGAGGAGGGGATTTGGTCGTACTGGGGCAAGAAACTGGGCAATGCTGGGATCTGTGGTCCTCAAAGTAGAATCCTGGGTTTTATTCAATTACCCAGTGATGGTGAGTGCAGCATTGTTTTTCTCTGCTGAAATTGACAACGTGCGTGTATCAGATGCTGTTCAAACAGCTGTCAGTAACCAACTAGTTGCCTTTGTGCTGAGTTGGCCTCCATGGAAGCTGTATGTTTGGAAATAACACTGTATAAAAGGCCTGGCTGGTTGCAGGACAGTGGGAGAACAAGACTGAATGTGATCTTTATGTTTATGCATATTTTCTTTTTTTTTTCTTGGCTCCTGCAGTTTGGAGGTACTGAATTTAAACGGGGTGAGTGGAATTCTTTTGACTTCTGCATATTGTCACGTCCCTGAAATATTGGCTGAAGTTATTTTTTTCAGACAACATGAAAAATTGATGAACCGATTGTGATTATTCAATATTTATTCATAATTTCATTTCACAGGTAGAATTAAATGACATGTATACCTGCAGAGGTGGCCAGTTTCACGAGATGTATAAGGCAAAAAAACCCAACATATTTTTTGTCAATATACTGTATATGACTTAGGCCAGGGGTGGCCAACCTATCAGGGACTAAGAGCCTTTTTTTTAACTGTGTTACTGCAAAGAGCCACACACACACACACACACACACACACACACACACACACACACACACACACACACACACACACACACACACACACAAGCACACACACACACGCATCATTTAAGAAAGTTTGCAATCTCTTGACTACATTTGTTTAACGTGGATCTGTGCTTGTTTTGCAAACTGAGAGTCAAAAGCTGAAAGTGAAAAATTTCCACTATTAAAAACGAGTAGAACTTTTTAACTCTTTAACAGCCTGAGAGTCTTACCCGATAAAACTGATGATGGATTTGATTCTCTTTGTATTGCTGCAAATAAGGCCAGTTCAGTCCATGGGTCTGCTATTCTATGTATAGACTTAATGTGGAAAAATGTGCTTCTACAGTTGCCACAATAGCGCTGAAGGCTAAAGTTAATAATTATACATGGGCAGTTGTTGTCTTTTTTTCAAAGGGTCTCAATTTTTTTTTTGCAAAGCATAAAATCTTACTTTGCCAGAAGAAGTTGTCTAAAAAGTACTGCTCCATTTTCTAAGTGGATTTGTTTTAAAGTAGCATTGAAGGTAGATTCTTCACAAAACCCACTTTTCAAAGTTGATTGTTTCAAAGTGGAGTGTGTCAGGCTGTATGCATGCATTTATATCAGGAGGAAGGGGGAGAGCAATCAGGCAGCCGTCACCACTGAGCCAAAAGGAAAACACACTGAAAACATGCAGCGCGTCAGAAGCTCATTATCAAACCGAGTAGCGTTTATAACACTGCTGAGAGGAACAGTAACTCACTGTTCTCCCCTTGAGCGTTGAGTTGAGAGAGACTTATTTTCTTAAATGCAGCGCTCACCACTGACTCCATTGGCATGGATGAGTACACTCAACAATAAGAGTAACAGTGATACTCTTCTTTTTTGGGGGTTTTCTTCGAGCAACACGTTGTTAATTGTTGATGTTAATTTTGAGGATTCCGCATGTGTGTTCAAACTTTGTATCTGAAAATGTTAAATGTTACTATATTTACCAAACTGGCTTAATCACAATTTTAGAAGGAGCTGCGAAAGTGAAAAAAAAAGCATTTTCTCATTTTGACTTGAAACATATCTTGTAATCACAATCTCAATGTTTATTGGAGTAGATTTGAATCCGCCCAATATTTGAAGAACTGCATCAAATAACTTGATTTTAAAATTGACCTTTTTGCTGAATAGCTCATCATTGGGAGTTACATATCGTTGCTAAATTATAAATACATTTGATTCTTTTGAACACCATTCTAAATTCAAGGTATGCACCCGGTTACAATTATGAGCCTATATTGTCATGGTAGAACATTAACAGCTCATTCATACACCAATGATGCAACAACAGGAGCGGCTGTCACGAGGGGTTCAGTATCTTGGATTGAGAAATGACCACTCGTACACTTGACGAAACACACCTGCTGCTCCAGGGCGAATCTTAATTGTCTCTAACTTTGGGGCTATCAATTCATCCATCCGTCCATTTTCTGATCCGCAAGGGTCGTGGGGCGTGCTGGAGCCTATACCAGCCGTCTTCAGGCAGTAGCCAATCGCAGGGCACACAGAGACGAACAACTATCCGTGCTCACACTCGTACCTAGGGACAATTTAGAGTGTTCAATCAGCCTGACATGCATGTTTTTGGAATGTGGGAGGAAACCGGAGTACCCGGAGAAAACCCACGCACGCACGGGGAAAACATGCATACGCCACACAGGAAGGCCGGATCTGGAATCAAACCTGGTACCTCTGTGAGGTTGATGCGCTAACCAATCGACCACGGGGCCGACTTCGGGACTAAACAAGTATTTTAATCCTTGGTCAGGCAGAGATCAGAAACAAGGTCTAAGTAGATTTTGACCTAGTCTTGGGTGTGATTACACATCTTGTTTTGCTGAATGGACTTGCATGACTGTGTTGAAGAAAATATTTGGCACATTAAGTGTCTGACATACTATTTTAAACCTTGGACGCATGTACAGCGGCCAGTTAATAAATCCTCAACAGTTTTGGATTATATCAGCCAATGTGTATATAATTTTTTAAACATCCAGAAAATACAATTGCAAATTTGGGCTAATAAAAGGGCACGCAGAGAGCAAACGACAAATGGTTAGGACAGGGCAAATCCATTTCTTAAGTGGCTACATGAGAAACTGTCAAAGTCCAGAGCAACATCCAATCTAAACTGTGTTGCATAAGAATGTAAGACATTTATATAAAATTTGAAATTGTCTTGTTTGAACAAGATGCTAGTCTTGTAATGTAGTTATCATTGATAAATACAAGTTTTACAAACAAAATTGTAAGCAGTCATCACAAATAACAAACAAATATCATTACATAACAATTTAATCAAAATTTACTTTTTTTAAAAAACTTTTTCGAAATGTGTTGACATTTTGTCCAACAACCACACTCATTTCTGCCATTCGTACTATAGACTACCAAATCAATAAATGTTGGTAGATATATAGTTAGAGAGAGACAGAGAAACAGACATACGGTCACATATCATATGCAATGAATTTTAATACACCCATTACATACTGTCAATGAAATTGTTGATATGCGTATTTATTGGGAAAATCTCCCCTGGCCCTCTTCCCACCACTCCTGTGCAGCTAACAAAATATTGCTAACGTGAGGACCACTATTAGCATGCCCACGAGCAGTCATTTTGGAAAAGTACTGACAAGAGTCACTTAGTACAGAGAAAATTTTACAAAGTTGGCAACCTCGCAGACAAGCGGTAGCTCAACTCAGAATCATCAGCAGAATAAAAGTTCCACTTTCAAAACAAATGTTTATTTCACTTTGCCTTCATTGACACTGCGAAGGCCACTCAAAACCGCGATGGGCCGAATTTTTTTGTCTGCCTTTTGTCCGACGTCCACTGGGATCGGCTATACCTCCCTACAACCTTCAAGTGGATAGTATCAAAAATAGAAGGCTGGAAATAAATAAATAAATAAACAGACACGTTCAATAAGCATAACATCCTTGTACTTGAAGGAGGTGAACGAATAAAGCAGCGACAACCCTTGTAACCTTGATAAAAATACTCGGCTTTCTGTCAAGGTCCAGTCAGCGCCCAGAGCATCATCACACATCTGATGCAGTTTAATTGCATCTCCTACATGAAACATTGCCAAAGGAAACACATTGTACACTGTCCAAACCAAAAAGCATGAACACCCCGATTCTTCATGCATTAGCTCTTGATTAACTCTTCCAATAAGATATCCATCAGCAGCACCGGGGTCCTGACACAAACCAAATGGGATAGCAGACACACAGTCTGAGTGAATTGTGTCATTGTGAGTCTGATAATGACTGCCTTCTTTACACATTAAATGCAAGTCAGGGGGGGCCCTTGACTTGGCGGCCTGTTTTTGCATGAAGTAAAATGCCTCCCATTGAATAGGGCATGGGCAGAACTGTTAAACATTTATGGAGCTTGTTTAAACAGCCGTTAACTGCAGATTAAGTGAGATCTGTGCTCCTGGCTTCGAAGAATCTGCTGTTCAGATCCTGCACACGCAGACACACAAATGCCTTCATTGCAAGGACAAGGGAACACGGTCAGATTCATAAACGCACCAAACTATGAGGCAAGACGGGAATGCAGTCAACCGATATAATGCACAAACATATATTACTCATAGTAATAATTTGCGGTTTCAACAATCGCAACTTCACCCATTCGCTAATCTTTGGGGGAGGGGGGGGGGGGCAATCCCCCTATAACCGCAGAGAACCTTGTCTCCTCGCGTTTTCCATTGATCCGGAAACCAAAAGTCTGAAAATGAAGAGACCTGTGAGATGTAGTCTGAATGGCATAATGGATTCAAAAGCGATGATCTGATATTAATCCAGTGAGTTCTTGCCTGATGATACCGCGGCATGGAGCTGTCCGAACCGTCCGTTTCAACTGTTTGCGATATGCTATACTGGGTGTGTGTAACCCTCACACTGTCTTGTTGCTCCCTTGCTCTAGGTTGGGCCCTCACTGTAACGAACCTCCCCGTTCCTCCTTCTGCTTAGAGTGAACACAACGATTCTACCAGACATCTTGACCAATGACTTGCGGCTCGTACAGAAAAATGACTTAGAAAAAGTAACAAATTGGTTCGCAATCGGGAGCCGGCTCCTGTCGTTCACTTCAAAGAGTCGGCTCCATGAACCCCATCATTCATGACTGACACGTCACTCGGAGGCAGCCAGGAAAGGAAATGGTATTCCGACCCAAAAAACAAAAACACAAAAGGACAATGTCACTCATCAAACATGGTCGAAGCTTACTACGAGTCATCAACAAGAACAAGAAATGGTTGGGACATAACAACAAGGTACGACAAACATCCAATAGACAGAATGAGACATGAGGTTAAATGCATGAGGCAATTGGGGTTAATGAGGGTCAGTTGAAGAAGGCACACATGCATAGACATGACCGCTGGAGTGTGGTCTTCATTGAAATGACGGTGAAAAATGAAAACTCAGACATTTGATTTTGAAGAGCAAGTCATAAGTGAAAAAGAGCCTGCAGAGTATAAGAAAGCGGACTTGGACTAAAACACATCCTTAAATGTGCATCGCCATCCAATAGGAGAACAAAGATGGCTGGGATCGGCTCTAGCATGCCTGCGTCCCTCACTAGAAGAAGCGAATTTGATAATTAATGGACGAATATTAGTACCTTAATATAGAACACCTTTATCACATCTATTGCATATTTTTCCAATATCATGCAGCCCGACTGTAAATATTTTATAGTTTTAATTGATGGCATCTTTGACCATCATCTCAGTATCTCAAGGAAGAGCCTAGTGTCATCTTTTTTGGAAATCAAAATATGGTCTAAGTATTTCCAGTCTTGACTCGAACACGTCTAAGACATGGGTTTCAATGATTTTTTAATTTTTTATTGTATTTTTTTTTTTATTTTATTATAGATTTTGCTGTGGCTCATCGTAATAGATTGCTTTCCAAATCCTTTTGGCAGGTCTACTTATCATGAGACAATTGAAGAGTTCTTTGTTGCATTTATTTATTTATTTATTTGCCATCAAGCTTTTGAATTGATGAAATGGTCTTTTGATGTGCTGTGCAGGACTTCCCGTTGGCCTCGCACGCACTTGGCAGCTGGCATGTGCTTTTTCTTTCTGAGGAATAATCACATTGGGAAGTTCTGACTCTTTTTTTTTAAATGCCTGTTTCTTTTCTAATTCATTGCTTGGTTTTGGCATTTCGAGACAGGCACTTGATATTACATTGTCATTTAAAAGATTTGCTAAAAAATTAATCCGATAATTTTCAGAATTTTAATTTCACTCTTAGTCCTTTTGGCCAATCTCACAGTTTAGGGCTTTATTTACTTGTTTGGCAAAAGTTCAACATGACCTACTTCCGCATCCATTCATTACTTATTAAGAGATGCTACATCTTAATAAGTAACACATACTCAAAGTACCGGTACTATTTTTCAAAATTGGAATGATTATTGTACTTGTGTCATGCTAACACGTAATTCACAAATGCAACCACAATTATATTTGTGATTGGATGATCAAGGATGCTTCTGCATACATATGCAGCTGCTTTCCACCTCACATCATGAAGGGGGATAAGTCGTTTTCAGTTTACAGCACTATTTCCAATGATGGTTTTGCAGCACGAGGAGAAACACAACATAGATCAAGCAGTTCATCCATGCCAAGACTGTTGGCACGATACAGTACAGTGCACTCCGCTTAATAGAACACCGGTTAATAGAGTAATCCGCTTAATAGAGCAAAAGGCTCCGGAACGGATTTGCCTAATGCAATTTCCTATAAAGATACTCCGCTTAGTAGAACAGATCTCCGCTTAATAGAACAGGCTGTAAGCATTGAACATTGTAAACTAGTGGTTTTCGAAGTGTAGCTATCGCGATACTGTACCACTATCGCGAGAAAACGCGGTAGTTCTAGCCGTATACAGTAACAGGTAGCACGCGTCACTCCACACATAGACACACACACGTCACAATGGCTTCAACTTCATTCAAGAGACGAGGGCTATAAGAAGGACATACTCAGACGATACGATGCATTGCCGGATTCTCAGAAGGTACGCCCGCGGTTTCCAGGACTTCCCTCTTATCCAGCGCATTGAGAGGGAAGTCAACCGCAAAATTACGGACTCCTTACGGACGAAATTTTTCTCGTGATTTGAGATGTTTGACTGAAGTTGATTAAAGTTGTTGTTTTGTTGTTTGATTAAAGATATGGACGTCCACAGTCGAAATATCTCTTCTAACTCGTCAGCAGGGGTTTTTCTGCGTGCATAACTTGGTCGTCGACGTGTCTGAAGGTGTACCTAATAAAGTGTCTCCGGTTAATAGAAACTCCGCTTAGTAGAACAGAAGCGCTTCGGCCCAATGGTGTTCTATTAAGCGGAGTGCACTGTATATGGAAAATAGTACATAAATAGAGGTAATTTCTCTTTGAAAAGTGTGTCCGTAACCCATTTTTTTGTAAAATGGGAAGTTTGTAACTTGAGGTTCTGCTGTAAGGACTATATCAGAGGCAGAAGTAGAATGTGCTTTATTGGCCAAGTAGCTCAACAGCTACAGACCGGTGGCACTGACGTCTCACCTGATGAAGACGCTGGAGAGACTCGTCCTTGCCTACCTACGACCGCTTGTGAGGTCGTCACTGGACGCGCTGCAGTTTGCCAGCCGGCCCAGCATCATCTACCTAATCCACTCAGTGCTGTCACACCTGGAGAAGGCTGGGAGCACTGTGAGGATCATGTTCTTTGATTTCTCTTCCTACTCAGAAAACTGAGGTCTCTTGGGGTTCAGGGGTCACTCCTTAAGAAATTCTATAACTCAGTGGTGGCTTTGGCCATCCATTATGGCATACTCTGCTGGTCAGGCAGCATCTCAGCCTGGCACAGAGAGAGACTGGACCGACAGGTCAGGAGGGCGAGCTCTGTCCTGAGCTGCTCCCTGGACACTCTGCAGGAGGTGGGCAACAGGAGGAGGCTAGCTAAGATAACGGCTATGATGGACGGTCGAACCCTCCCACCCCCTCCAGATCACCCTGACAGCACTGGGCAGCTCCTTCAGCCAGAGACTGTTAACACCTGCGCTACAAGAAGGAGAGGTTGTTCCTGCCGACTGCTGTCAGGCTGCTGAATAAGCACAAGTGAAAACCTGGATGTATATATGTATACATATATATATGTATATACATACATATATAATCACTCTACGCTACCAAACTGAAGGGTCACTCTTCAACCTCAGCCGTTTGAGGAGCAAGCGGGGGACCATGATCACGACCGTCAGCGAACTCCAGTACGCTGATGACAATGCTGCGGTCTCCAACTCCTCCGGGGGCCTCCAGCTCATCGCGGATGGCTTCGCCGCGGCGTACAGGACCTTTGGCCTCTCCGTCAACACCAAAAAGACAAAGACCCTCCATCTGAACCATCATCCACCCCAAATCAGCATTGACGACGAACCCATCGAGCAGGTCTCGGCGCTCCCTTACCTGGGTAGCATTATCCAGCAGGACGCCGGCCTCACGGAGGACCTCACTCACCGTATCCAGGCAGCCCACACAGCCTTTGGACGCCTTGGTCGTCGGGTCTTCAGGAATCACGCCATTTCCACCAACACGAAGATCATGGTGTATAAGTCTGTCGTCCTCCCGACCCTTCTCTATGGCGCCGAATGTTGGACCCTCTATCGGAGCAGCATCAAGAGGCTCGAGAGGTTCCACCAAGGACGACTCCGATCTCTCCTCAACGTTTCCTGGGAGGAGAGATTGACTAATAATGAGATCCTCACCCGGGCTGGCCTCACGAGTATCGAGGCCATGATCACCTTGGCCCAACTGCGGTGGGCCGGCCACGTGCAGCGGATGAGCGACAATCGTCTCCCGAAGCAGCTCCTCTACGCGGAGTTGCTGGAGGGCACCCGTCCCCGCGGAACCCCGAAAAGACGATTCGAAGACTAGCTAAAGGGTCATCTTCAGCGGTGCCGGATTCCCCCGGCACAGTGGGCTGACCTGGCCGCGGATCGGGTAGCCTGGCGTGGGGCTGTGCGGGGCGGGGTCCGGGTCTTCGAGACTCGACGCGTCGCTGCAGAGGAGGACCGACGAGCGCGGAGGAAGGAGAGGGCCCTGCAACCGCCCGGCCCCCCAACCCACTTCTGTCAATCCTGCGGGCGGGGTTTTCGGGGAAGACTGGGCCTCCACAGTCATCGGAGACACAAGCACCAGGAGCCGTCGCCCTGTCCTGGGGGCCGCATTCCTCGATAACGAGGGCCTTCACCGACCGACCGATATACGTATATATTTCACTCTGTACTGTGTATAGTCCAGTTTTTAAACATGCAAAAACTAGTCCAGTTTTTAAACACGTGCATGCAAATACTTGTTTTGTTTTTCTACTTTCTGTTTTTCATAATTTTTTGCTGCTGTAAATTGCCAAGTTCTCCATTGTGAGACAAATAAAGGCTTTTCTTCTTCTATTTTAAACACACACAAATTATTTGACAGTTGGTGCCGATCTAGTATATATCAAACATGCCACCAAAGAAAAAGAGTCATTGAGCAATAGCAGTACAACCAAACGTTTGTCTAAATGGCACAGAGTGACAAAACTATGATAAGGATTTCGGTAATAATCACTGTGGAATCCCAAATGAGGTGTTTAATGTGAAGAGGGAAGAGGCTATTTGTTTTTTGTTATGGTCAAGGAAATCATTCACTGCTTGGAGATAATCTTCTGTTTGTTTATTTTTCTCAAAATCAGATGAGAAATCTGGACAGGATGCTCAAGTCTGAATTTTCTGTTTGTGGATATGTGTGGTTTGAGCATTCTTGATTTTTCTGTGTTTTGTGCTGCTCTTTTGTCTCATTCATTTCATGAGGTCCCACTCATGCACTCCCGTAACAACCGACCATTATCTTTCCTTCACTTGAATCTTTCCCAGCCATTTCTCATTGTGTTAGTGCTAATAGTCTTAAACTTTTTTTCATTTTCTTAATGTCATTTCAGTTGTGTGATTTGCAGTCTTTTGTTCATAACTTGGCGGCCCGGTAGCCAGTGGTTAGCACGTCGGCTTCACAGTGCAGAGGTACCAGGTTCGATTCCAGCGCCGGCCTCCCTGTGTGGAGTTTGCATGTTCTCCCCGGGCCTGCGTGGTTTTCTCCGGGTGCTGCGGTTTCCTCCCACATTCCAAAAACATGCGTGGCAGGCTGATTGAACACTCTAAATTGTCCCTAGGTGTGAGTGTGAGTGCGAATGGTTGTTCGTTTCTGTGTGCCCTGCGATTGGCTGGCAACCGATTCAGGGTGTCCCCCGCCTACTGCCTGAAGACAGCTGGGATAGGCTCCAGCACCCCCCGCGACCCTAGTGAGGATCAAGCGGCTCGGAAGATGAATGAATGAATGAATGAATGAATGAATGAATGAATGTTCATAACTTTTCTTGTGTTGGTCATTAATGAAGTTTCAGTGCTTTTCATTTTCTGTATTTATTTTTATAAATCTGCAATCAGGTTCACCTGTCAAACCAACCCTTCACTCTCTTCCTGATCGGACGACAGGGGCAACCGTGACTCCCAAGAAGTTTAACTGAGACCAAAATTATGGGGTTGAAAAATTCAATGCAATTATAATGGCCATAGTTATATGTGGATCTTTTGTATTTGCAGGCAGGTCTGGTCCTTATCCCCTGCAAATACTGTAGCAGAAGTGAGCATCATAAGTCTGGTGAGTCTATCAGTGTGCTGCCAAATACGGAAACAAATTAATATTTTGTCTTCGTACCCCTAGACTCAAACAACCTGGTCAATAACCACCTTCCTTTTGTTTTTGTTGCCCAAAACAATAACTTTAATCTTATCTTTATTTTACTGGCGTATCACTCAATAGCAAGTGATGGGTGCAATGGAAAGCACAGTCAACGACTTGGCGTCACATCCGTTTCCAGCAAGACATGCAATAGTTTCCTGGCAAGCAATAGGCTGTGATTTAACATTGCGAGCTTGTTTGCTGGGCTCACTTTGAAATTCCACTTCAGCCAAATCTGATGACATACCATTGAAGTCTAATTTCTGCTCCATGACACACATTAATGCTCAGTAGTAATGTACATACTGTAAGTCTATGTTTTAATGGCAATATATGCATCTGCAAAGGGTAGACTTGAACTTATTTTTGAAAATACAGTAGAATCATTGCCTTTCGAAAATATTTTATTGTGAGCGGGGAAAGTGGTGTAGTTCGCAGTAGGCCCCTGTGACGAGGGCCAAGCTTTTGTCCTTAAAGTCAAGTCAAAATTTTGGTGTAGGGTGGCTTAATCTGATTAATTATTATCCCATGAATGTGAGATTGATGCGAAAACCATGTTTAGATTATTAGGGCACATACAGTAAAACATATTGAAAAGAACATTTTTGACTTGAATTTTCCTTCCACGCATTTCCCTCTTGCATTACTTTAAGGTGTTTTGAAACCATTACTTTTATACTTCAGTAAAAAGTTTGAGTTGATACTTCAACTTCTTCAAAAGTCTTTTTAAATCCTAATACCTGTATCTATACCCCTACTGGAGTAATTAACATGAATATGTTTGCCTCGGTTCATGACTCTTCTACACTTTGGGGTGTGGACTCTGGGTTGCAAGACCAACTGAAATGATCCATTTGATGTTATGGTTTATTTATTACAATGGGGAAAAAATGGAAAGAAGAGGCCCCAGTGACCGTGTGACCAGATCGGATTACATTTGTCAATTATGGAAAACAGGCAGAGTTGACAACCATGTCGTAAGGTTGAGATACAGTGGTACCTCTACTTACGAAATTAATTGCTTGTGGATGAAATTTCTAAACTAGAAAATGTAAGTACAGTAGAGACGCGTTTTGTAAATGTAAATGCCCTACTTTTGTTGCATGCCCCCCTGACCCAAATTCAGACATAAATGATTCTGAAAGCATTACAATCCATTAAAATATGTAACACATAACATGTTACAATTGGATTATTGCACAATAAATGAGAGTTGTGCAGAATGTAAAAAACAAAGGATAGAGGTAAGAATAAAAATGATGGTCATTTAACTTTTAAGTGCATCCTCATTGTTTTTTGACCTCTTTATTTCATGTTCTCTCTCAGAAGTGTTTTTTGCCCGGCGTTTTGTAAAGAACTAATCCAAGGACGTTTGCTTTTGTCGGCTTCTAACATTCATTCATTCATTCATTTTCCGAACTGCTTTATCTTCACAAGGGTCACGGAGGGAGCTGGAGCCTATCCCCGCTGTCTTCGGGCAGTAGGCGAGGGACAGCCTGAACTGGTTGCCAGCCAACCGCAATGCACACAGAATTGAGCCATTCGCTCTCACACTCACAACGAGGGACAATTTGGAGTGTTCAATCAGCCTGCCATGCATGTTTTTTGGAATGTGGGAGGAAACCGGAGGACCCGGTGAAAACCCACGCAAGCACAGGCAGAACATGCAAACTCCACATAAGACGACCGGAGCTGGAATTGAACCCAGTACCTCTGCACTGTGAAGTCGACGTGCTAACCACTCGAAACCGGGCTGCCCCCGGCTATTAAAATGTCCAAGGCAAACATCAGCATCGTGAGCGCTCACCCGACTCGTGAACAGTTTTTCCGAAGCTTCACATTTATGTAAAACTATCCGAACACCTCCTGGGCGAATGACTAGGACACTGCATAGACATATATCTATCTATCAATCTGTCTATGTACCTACCTACCTACATAGACAGATACGGTAGAAGGCCCTCTTAGCCAATGGGATGCCAGGATGATGCTCGATAATAGCCAATGGTAGAGCAGCTCTGAGTATGTTGCGTTTAGGAAACTCGGAGGTGCGACTAGCAGCCCACACTGGCCCGGTAGCCAGTGGTTACCACGTCGGCTTCACAGTGCAGAGGTACCGGGTTCGATTCCAGCTCCGGCCTCCCTGTGTGGAGTTTGCATGTTCTCCCCGGGCCTGCATGGGTTTTCTCTGGGTGCTCCGGTTTCCTCCCACATTCCAAAAATATGCATGGCAGGCTGATTGAACACTCGAAATTGTCCCTCGGTGTGAGTGTGAGGGAGAGTGGTTGTTCGTCTCTGTGTGCCCTGCGATTGCCTGGCAACCGATTCTGGGTGTCCCCCGCCTACTGCCCGGAGACAGCTGGGATAGGCTCCAGCACCCCCCGCGACCCTAGTGAGGATCAAGCAGTTAGGAAGATGAATGAATGAATGAATGAACTTGAAATTTCTTTCCTAAGAGGCAATATTTTTCTCTTGAAACGTTCCGTGACTTGAAACGTTCGTATGAAGAGCCTTTCGTAAGTAGAGGTACCACGATACACACACTGAGCTGAGTGTTGCACGCGTGCCCAGTTAAATATGGAGTTAGCAGCAAAGAGAGGTTTTGAAGTGTCCTGTAAATGGAGAGGTTAGTGGGTCACTGTCAGGTCAGACACTTAATGAGTCAGTCAAGGATGTTGTGACTGCTTTAGCATAGATCAAAAGCAAACAAACAAAACATAATGCTCCTTCCTTTATAACCCAAAGCGAGCATAAATGAAATAAACCACAGTCTTTGTTGTTTATACTTCTCTTTTTTAAATGAATGACCTCAACAATTACCACAGATATATTTTTGTCATTGTACTATTGCATGTAGATGCTCCCTGCCAAACTCTGAGATAAGATAAGATAAAATAATCCTTTAATGATCCCCAGTGGGGAAAGATATGGTGATAAGCCCGCTTGCAAAGATGACTTGGCAGGATACACAGTTGGCTGCTTGTTGTTTTGGTGTGGGCTAAGGCCAGGGTCCCTGCCAAAGCGCTGGTGTGGACAGCTGGCCCGTCTGATCCCTCTGGTCTGCTCTTAAATTGGTTTTAGCGGCAGCACTAATGAAGCTGATTATCTGTGTGGCTCAAGGCCCTACTAACCCTGTGACATTCCTCACAGCTGGTGGGACTATGAGCTCGAAAGCCATCCAACAACAAAAACAAATGCATATTTAAATAAATTGATTTCATGATTATTTTATTTCAGAAACACATCTTTTTCGAAATTATACAAAACGAGTGAATAATGCTAACTAAATCTGCAATTGAGATGGTGTGGAAAATGACAATGGAAAGATAACGAGGCATGGAAAAGCAAAGGCTTTATTTTCTTTGTTTTAACTGTTGGACAGTGTGGCGGAAATTGCATGGCGCCAAATCGAGATGCTAATTGAGTGGATAAAATCAATTCTTATAATTTTTTATTTTGATTATCCAAGCCACGGATCCTCAGGGCATCCATAGACAAACCATTCACACTCACAATCTCAGATCAGGACAATTTTGATTGTCAACCTGGCTTTTTATAAAATGTACCTGGAGAAAACCCACACAGGCATAGGGACAACACGCAAACTCAACTCAGGAAGACCAGAGACCGGAATCGAATCCTGGACTTCTGTACTGTGCGAACCAGTCGTCGGCCAAGTGTGTGTGTGTGTGTGTGTGTGTGTGTGGGAGGGGGAGGGAGATATCGGGCCCTCTTTTCAGCACCATCAGATGCAGAAAACATTATTTGGAGCCTTAAACATTTCAGCGTTTTGAATGAAGAACCGTTCTCAAATATATTTTGCAATAGCCTGAATGCTAACAAACAAAAATGTGTAGAAATGTCAAAATCTTTATGAATCCACACATTTGACAGAGTGATCTTGCCTTCTTCGCGGAGTTCCTCTCTCCGTTTTTGTCTCAGTGACAGGCAACAATATTTAACAATGGATATACAATATTTGCAGGCGCTTCTTTCCATCAAACACCGGCCTCTCAACAGCAAATAAAGGAACAGACTTGCAAAATTGACTTAAAAATCTCAACGACTACAGTGCATGTTTGATCCTTGTCTCATCCAGCTTGTACAGGTTACACTCCTGGGGAGAGTGGGTGTCTTTGAGTCCCTATTCTCACTCCCATGTGCATTGCCATTTCTCCGGTTTCACTGCTGGGAGCAGCTTGTCAGAATTGGCGGGGGGGCCTGGAGCTTCCTATAGCCTCTGCGCTCGACAAAGGTTTTATTACATAGACAGTTTTACTCACTACACAGAGGAAGAAGAGCTGGTGAAATAATATAGGAAAAATACTCCCCTTTTCTTGTTCTCTCTGACTCAAAGGAAATTATGCGTTCATTTTATAACATGAGATTTTAGTGTATTTGTGAAGCCCCCTGGGGGAGTCTGGTTGTAGTACCCGGTCAGGAAACAGGTATTACTCCAATGAATGACTAAAAGGTTTTTGGGAAAATGTTGAGCTTTATTGAACAAACATGGAATGTAGGGGGTCGGATTTTCAAATGAGGCAGACATATTATTCTGTCCACCATTTCAATTGTCTTCTTCACCACAGGTTTGCTGATATTTTGGTATTTATCATATGCAAGAGTCTCAAGCAAAAACCAGGATGACATTAATGCATCTATAAGACTATAAGAAGAAGTAATATTAGATAGAAGACACACAATAAAGTTCAATCACTAATGTTGTAGTGGAAGACAAGGACAACCTCCTGTGCTGCGGCACATCAGTGAGAGATTTGCAACCTTGTGTTCCTCCAGAAAACAACAAGTTGAAATTTGGAACAGTTTCAGAATGGGGTCAAGCAATGAGTAAATATTTCCCTACATTCCTTGTAATTTCCTGAAGGAGTAATTCAATTTAATTTGAATGCAAAATTGGTTACAGAGGAGAATGTTTGGTGATGATCCTGGAAGAGATTATGATGTCTTCAGGATAGCAGTGTCAAGGGATCGTCTTGACAATTCTGAGGAGATCCCAGGACGCACTGATGGGAATAATGTTCCATCTGGCCTGGGAATGTTATAAGATCCCTCAGGAAGCTGGTGGAGTTGGCTTGAGTTTGGGACATCTGGGATGTTTTACTGTGCCTGTAGCCGTGTGGCTTTTACAGATTCATTGGCGAAAATTTTAGGGTTTGTTTTTTTCCCCATTGTGAGTCACTGTCTCTTACAATGGATTTAGAGAGTGCATTTACACTTTCGACCAAGCGTTTGTTTGGATTTTGTGTTTTTAAACAACACCTAAAGTATTTTTGGATTACATCTCAGCTAATAAAAATAGCCAAATATACAATCATGAAAAGTATTCCACCCAACAGACTGCAAGTTGTGTTTCACCAAACAATGTGTGCGTGTGTCTTTCACGAGCAACTTTTGTTCCAATCATAAAAATGTCAGCGTGAGGTAAAATATACCCATCCATCCAAACATTTTCTTATCCGCTTATCCTCACGATGGTCGTGGGGCGTACTGAAGCTTATCCCAGCGGTATTGGGGCAATCGCAGGGCACACATAGACGAACAACCATCCACGGTCACACTCACACCAAGGGACAGTTTGGAGTGTCCCATTAACCCGGCATCAGTGGCGGACCCTCGGGGCCAGCAAGGCCTTCTCTGCTGGCCTAAACATTCATACAATAACATAAATTTTATTTCCATAAATATGTAAACAAAATTAATCTATGTATTCTTTACATCGTATTATTTCCACTTAGTTGAGTGGCTTTCAATGTTAGTGGTTAAATTTTTACAACTGTCTGTGTTTTATGTTATGTGTTGTATTTATTATTTTACTTATGTTAACTGTTTTGTTAAGCGCTTTGTTACAGCTGCAGCTGTTGTGAAAGCGCTATATAAATCAGGATGTATTGTATTGTATTGCAACTTCTTTATTATGGTATAGTTTTTAACCAATCATATTTCAGCCAGCTTGTGTTGCCAGGTAAATTAAATTTGCTCGGGGCCTTCAGATTAAACAGAGCAGGCCCCTGTGCGCTGTAAATCAACGGGCACAGTCAGGTTGCAATAGCCAATCAGATCACGAGTCTGCGCACCGGGGCCAGCGAGAATGCCTTACGTCGAGACTGGACGTGCGCGTTCAGTGATTGGATTAGCGCCTGCTAGAGGGGGCTATCACTGCATTTTAACCCAAAACGGCCGAAGAAGAAGACGCTGATCTGGTTGCTGAACTACTTTTCACACAATTTTCAAGATGGACCTTCCACGAAAAGCTGGATATTGTGTGAAGAGGTCGCCCAACTCCTGCGCTAGCTAGCCAGTCCCAGCAAGGAAAAGGTTTGTCCGTCATTTTCAGACGAGCAATTATGAACGTTACCCGTGGCTCACAGCCTCTGAGAAACGCTGCAAATTGTACTGCTGGGAATGCCTATTGTTTGCAACGGACCGATTTGGTGTTTGGAGCCACACTGGATTTACTCATTTAAGTTGTTTTACCTAGGCAGCAACGAAACATCAGAGCATGGCTGGGCACTTACAAACTACAGTGCTTTTAAAAACGTTTGGGGATAGATGTGCAGCTCAGTGAACAGGCACTACATTGGTGAGTAAATGATATATATCTTTATCTTATATAAAACTGCGACATTGCGCAATTTATTGGACAGACTTGTTTAAGATCACACAGCATAATTTGGGTGGCATTTTATTTTTTAAATCATCTTTTTATTATTGACAATATAAATTTAGTTTCCTGCTCTTAATTGGGAATGCATACTTGATGGTTTTAAATGCTCCCTTAAATTAAGTGCTGCTTGATGAGCCTACACTGTATTGTGTTAATCTATGTGATGTCACTGAAGGCCTAAGGTTGAAATGCATGGCCCGCCACTGCCCGCCATGCATGTTGGAGGAAACCAGAGTACCTGGAAAAAAACCCATGCAGGCAAAGGGAGAACATGCAAATTCCACACAGGAAGACTGGAGGCCGGCATGGAACCCTGCACATCTGTTCTGTAAAATTGAGGTGCTAACCAGTTGCCCACCGTGCCACAGTATAATATATGATGTAGATTATTTTCAACCAGACACGAAAATTTGGATGCAAGATTGATCAATTAATTTTCCAAACAGAAAAAAGTTCTGTCCACCCCCGCCAAAAAGCTCTTGCAGCAAACAGGCATCAGTGTTCACCTGAAATATACAAAGTAGCTTCCACCACCAAGGACAATTTCTTGTATGAGTCAAAACCTATTCACCCACCTTCCTTACATGAGCAAGCACTGTGGCAGAGAGGTAAGGACAACAGCTACCTCAAGTAGAGCACACACACACCCACAGATTTTTAATATCCACACATAACAAGAAAAAATGGGCAAGTCTGTGACATAAACGGAAAAGGTACCATGAAAAGGTATTTCCTGCCTTCCTTGTGTCAGATTTTTTTTGTGCATATTTAACACACTTGTCATCAAGCCAAACGAAATGCAGATTCAAAACAATTTATTAATGGGGGGCGGGGGGGGGGGGGGGTAATTCTTTCTCTTCTTGAAAAACGAATTGCCCCTGCCTGTTAAAGAATTAGTTATTGTAAAGCTGAGTTCAATTTCACTTGCCACACCCAGGCCTGGCCTCATCCATAGTGGTGTAGTGGGGATTTTTTAAGTGGGTGTACGTGATTCTGGGATCTTCTTTATATTCATACAGAACATCAATCATAGGCTTCAACACCAGTTGAACTAACGTCAAATTTAATGTTTTACTACTCCGAAATAATCACAGGCCAACGTTATTAAGCATAACTCCCATTAGGGCTAAAACCGAAATAAAAATTGAATGTGGCGTCAGGAGAAGTGGGTGGATGGCGTACCCCCGCGTACCACGCCCACGACACCCCTGCTCATTCACCACAGACATGAACCATGGAAGGGGAACGCTGTCTTCTTGCTTCAAGAAGTGGAAGACTTGCAGTGATTAATGGAACAGTGAATTTTACTGTCTAGCAGAAAATCCTGCAGGCTAACTTCGAGCAATCAATTGGTGCCCTCAAGCTCACATGCTCTTTTGTTAGCAGCGGAACAATGACCTGAAACATACCAGCAAGTCAACCTCTGAATGTCAAGAAAAAAGTTCATGCTCAAAAACCCACCAATATGAGTTAATTAAATTTATTTTGCAAAGAACAGTGCACCAAAATTCCATCACAGTGATGCAAAAGACTGATTGAGTGATTGATGTCCCTCTGCAGCATTTATAAATTTTAGCATTGCACCACTATGGAGGCGCTATATCAACAGCAATGCAACAGGAAATACCTTGAAGAAATTACTAAAGAAGAAACAGATCGAATCGTGTTCCCCCCACAAGTCGCTGCTATCGACATCCTGATTTTCCCTGGCTTGCGGGACAAACAGGTAAATATAGTTACAAAACCTTAAATAAATACTTGAGATTATTGATGGGTGCATGAGGGGTCATGAAGTGTATTGACACAATAACACACTGTGCTGATACTGTGTCGCTGACCACTGACACCCGCTGGACTCCCTGCAGACAACCCAATTGACAGACTGAACTGACTGATTTGATGATGAAGTGTATACAATATCATTCACAGCTATGCATTCATAGTGTATTATTCAGTACGTTTGAATAATGTGAAAATTATGTGAATGAGGCTGCTTGTGGGCTTTGTCTTCACAAATTTTTATTCAGAAAAATAAGTTGCTCCAGTCTGTTGCGTTTCTTGCATGCTATTTCCCTTGCTGTGAAGAACACACGCTGGCATGGCACCGGTGATGCCGGCGTACAGAGAAACTGCTTGGCGAGGTTGGAGCGGTTTGGAAAAGTTGTGTGTTGGTCCTTCGATTCCGTCGGTGAAGGCCCTCGTTATCGAGGAATGCGGCCCCCAAGGACAGGGCGACGGCTCCTGGTGCTTGTGTCTCCGATGACTGTGGAGGCCCAGTCTTCCCCGAAAACCCCGCCCGCAGGATTGACAGAAGTGGGTTGAGGGGTCGGGCGGTTGCAGGGCCCTGTCCTTCCTCCGCGCTCGCCGGTCCTCCTCCGCAGCGACGCGTCGAGTCTCGAAGACCCGGACCCCGCCCCGCACAGCCCCACGCCAGGCCGCCCGATCCGTGGCCAGGTCAGACCACTGTGCCGGGGGAATCCGGCACCGCTGAAGATGACCCTTTAGCTGGTCTTTGAATCGTCTTTTCGGGGCATCGCGGGGACGGGTGCCCTCCAGCAACTCCACGTGGAGGAGCTGCTTCGGGACACGGTCGTCGCTCATCCGCTGCACGTGGCAGGCCCACCACAGTTGGGCCAGGGTGATCACTGTCTTGATACTCGTGAGGCCAGCCCGGGTGAGGATCTCATTATTACTCAATCTCTCCTCCCAGGAAACTTTGAGGAGAGATCGGAGTCGTCCTTGCTGCTCCGATAGAGGGTCCAACATTTGGCGCCATAGAGAAGGGTCGGGAGGACAACAGACTTGTACACCATGATCTTCGTGTTGGTGTAAATGGCTTGATTCCTGAAGACCCGACGACCGAGGCGTCCAAAGGCTGTGTCGGCTGCCTGGATACGGTGAGTGAGGTCCTCCATGAGGCCGGTGTCCTGCTGGATAATGCTACCCAGGTAAGGGAACGCCGAGACCTGCTCGATGGGTTCGTTGTCTATGGTGATTTGGGGTGGATGATGGTTCAGGTGGAGGGTCTTTGTCTTTTTGGTGTTGACGGAGAGGCCAAAGGTCCTGTACGCCGCGGCGAAGCCGTCCGCGATTAGCTGGAGGCCCCCGGAGGAGTTGGAGACCGCAGCATTGTCATCAGCGTACTGGTGTTCGCTGACGGTCGCGCTTGCTCCTCAAATGGCTGAGGTTGAAGAGCAACCCTTCTGTTTGGTAGCGTAGACTGATTCCGTGCTCCTGGACAGGGGTGACGTGGTGGATGAGCGCGGCGATGTAGAGGCAGAACAATGTCGGCGCCACCGTGCAGCCCTGTTTGACACCAGTCCGAACCGGGAATGGGGGAGTCATTTCGCCCTGAGTCAGGACGCAACCCTTCATGCCGTCATGAAACATCCGCATGAGGGATATGAATTTGGGGGGGCAGCCTTGACTTTCCAGCACTTTCCAGAGTGCTGCTCGGGGCACAGAATCAAACACTTTGGCCAGATCATAAAAGATGGCGTGGAACTCCCTCCGCTGCTCCCGGCACTTCTCCAGGAGCTGTCTGGCGCAGAACACCCTGTCCGCGGTTCCCCTGCCTGGACGGAAGCCCGCCTGGGACTCCGGAAAAACCCGCTCAGCGAGACAGGTGAGTCGGTCGGCCAGTATACGACAGATGAGTTTTCCAGCAGTTGACAGCAGGGAAATTCCACGATAGTTTCCACAGTCGAGTTTGTCGCCCTGCTTGAATATCGTGATGATGACGGAGTCCTTCAGTTCTCCAGGCACCGTCTCCTCGACCCAGCATTGAAGGATGAAGGTGTGGAGGCGGGTGAGGAGATGTGCACCCCCAGCTTGTAAAAGTTCTACGGGGATGTCGTCGACTCCAGCAGCTTTGTTCTTCTTCATCCTCCTCAGGGCTCCGGAGATCTCCCGGAGAGTCGGCAGCTCCGTCATCCAGTGTTGCACGGGGAGCTGGGGGACATGATCGAGGAAGCCGTCTGTTGCACATGTACTCCTGCACATGCACTGGGAGGATACTCACCATCGCTGGTGAGTATCCTCCTTTTCCTGCAGGATTGTGCCGTCCTTTGCCTTCACAGCCTTTGGAGGACTATGAGCCGGACCGATGATCTTCCTCGTTGCTTCGAAGAAGGATCTGGTATCGTGACGGTCAGCGAAACTCTGCATTTGGTGGGCAAAGTTGACCCACCATTGATTTTGGATCCTCCGGATCTCTCTCTGTGCTTCACTCTTGGCCGCCCGGTAGACTTCTTCAAGTCTCTTGGCGGAAACACAGTTCTGCCATGCAATGCGAGCCTCTCTCTTTCTTGAAATAAGTGGTTCAATTTCTTCCAGGTTTTCGGCAAACCAATCGGGATTTCTCCTCTTCGGGATACCGAGGACCTCTTCCGCGGATTTGGTGAGCGCAGTTTTCAAGTGCTCCCAGTCTGAGTGGACAGTGGCAGGAAGGGTCCGAGGTTGAGTGTCCAGTTTGTCTGCGAGGGATGTCTGGTACTGTTCGAGGAATTCGCGATTCCTCAGCAGCCCAACATTGAAACGTATCCTCTTGGGGATCTTCTTCCTTCTTTTCGCAGGCGCGATCTTCAGCCTAAGTCTTGAGGCTACCAGCCTGTGATCGGACCATCCGTCATCCATGGAGCGGATTGCCCTCGTGACCATGACGTTCGCTCGGTCGCAGATGCGGGTAAGGACGTAATCGATCAGGTGCCAGTGGCCGGATCTTGGATGTTTCCAGGTGGTCTTGTGCTTGTTGGCCATCCGAAACAGTGTGTTGGTTATTACCATCTCCGTCTCTCTGCAGAGACCAAGGAGTAGTTCTCCATTTTCGTTGCAGTTGCCAACGCCTTCCTTCTCCAGAATGCCTCCCCAAAACTGATGGTCCCGGCCCACCCACGCGTTGAAATCGCCCAGAACCAAGAGCTTATCCCGGGGGTTGACGCAGAGGATCAGGCCACGCAGCGTGGCATAGAAGGACTCCTTCGCCTCCTCCGAGGCGTCCAGGTTAGGTGCATAGGCGCTGATGATCACAAGTGATTGGGATTGACACAGAGGTAGGGTGATGTACATGAGTCTCTCAGAAGTTCTTACGGGGATGATGTTGTGATCCCTAACCAGACGTGACTTAACGCAGAACCCTACACCGTGAATTCTTCTCTCCTCCACAGCTCGTCCGCTCCAGAAGAAGGTGTACCCTTGCTGAGGCTCCTCGATCTGCCCAGCACCAGGGAGACAGGTCTCGGAGAGGGCCACAATGTCCAGGACGAGCTTCTGAATCTCAAGGGCGATGAGGGCAGTCCTGCGCTCTGGTCTTTTTGCTCTTGCATTGTCCATCAGGGTTCATACATTCCAAGCGCCGATTTCCGGGAAAGCAGTCCGGTTATTGTATTTGTTTCGCCCGCATGAAGGATGAATCTGCAGGAGGCGGGTCTCCAGCCGATCGGTGGCGGTGATGGGCGTGTTTAGGCCGCCTTTTATTGGCCCTTCCTCGGATTGAGGGGAGCAGCGCTACGACTAAAGAGTCCTGCTCTGCCACCGTGGTCGCTGCCTCTCCCCTGCACCATCACCAGTTCGCAAGGGGAGCGACCATCGTGCCACAGCCGCCAACGTGTGGTTGTGGAACTAGGGACGTGGGCCCTCATCTGAGCCTGTCCCCGAAACCCTGCGCCATCGCCGCCGGACTTCTTGAGATTAAGGGGATCGGGAGAAGGGGGAAACGGGTTGAGGGGGCATGAGGGGGAGGGGGGAGAATTGCCATCCTGGGGGCTATGTAGCGTGAGGGAGGGGGACGGGTCGCAACCCCACCCCCGCACTTCGACCCCGTGGCCAGGGTCCACGGCAGCGCGGTGGGCGACGGTGGTGGTCCAGGGGGTCTGCAGCACCCGAGGTTGGACCGTGGGTGCGCCGGGCCCGGTGTTTTATTTTGAAGGGTGGGTATTCCTTTATAACCAATGGGGATGGTCGGCTTGGGGATCCGGTCCACCGCCTTGCTAGGCGCTTAACGCCAGGACTGCGGTGAATTTGTATACCGCCAGACGCAGTCCCGCGGGATTTTGCTGACCCGAAGGTCATTACCACTTCGCACCAACTCTCCAGTGATGCAAAGTCCCGTCAATTCGGCGTGGAGCCTCCCTTACGGACTTCACTGCGATCCACTAGGAATTGGCGACGGTTTGATCCGCACCTTTGAGCCTAGGGATCGCAGATCTTTTGTGAAGTTCCTTCGATTATAACTGTGGGTTTTGTATGCGTGCAATTTTCCCCTCTGCCAGGTATCGCTGGACCTCAGATATAGCATCTGCTGTTGCACTTCTTCCCAGTCTCCCTACCTCATCATCCAAATGTTGCCACAGGTCATCTAAAAAAAACAAACCTAACAAAATTGGCATTTAGAACAGTTTCTAAAAAAAAATAATAAAAAAAACCAATAATGGCGAGTAGCATGCCAAATGTAGTTCCAGAGGTGCTTTTGTTGGTATATATTTCTGTATGGCAAATTCAACATTTCACCTGCAATAAAATATGTGAATAGTAAACAGAGTTACCTTGAAATTAATTTGAATTAGAATGGAATAAGACATGTCAAAAATCCAAGAGGGACTTAGTGAGACAAGGAGATTTGAATAAATACCTTATTCTCCAAAAGGAGATCAAAATGGCCCTACACGGCGGATAATTTGCATTTCTCCGGGAGCTGCTCCATAATATGCACGGACTGTAGCAACGCCACTCAAGTGAAGCGCGCCTCAGCAGTTGATAGTCCGCTGCTCTCTGCTGTGCGTGTGAGCTCGAGCAGGTACTCACGTGGTTCAACCCATCAGCGCCAACGCAACCAGGTCACATATCAAAGAAGCTTTGAACCACGACAACAGATAAACTAGCCTGTGAAGTCAGACGGACACGTTTTTCTGATAATCTGTGTGTTTTCCTTTTTGCCCAAATATTATTATTCGAATATTGTTATTCGAGCGAGGGTGAGTTCTGGCTTGTTTCGGCAGGTGGTATCGCGTCCCTCCCTATAAACACAGTTTTTGCGGCCGCAGAATACATGCACGTAATGGTCAAGGTGGTACCACCTCTGCCTTAATTTGAGCTAGCAAAAATCTTTTGATATATTATCAGCATGTACGAAAGAATAGCTTGTGAATCATTCTCCACAACATGTGGCTAAACTCAATTCTGGTTCAGAGATGCTTAGGTATTTCTTCAAGAATAAATTGAAACCATTCAGTCTTCAACTCCTCCAAGGTTGTTGTCAGGTGACGCACAGTTATAAGCCAGTTTCAAACATTT
Source organism: Hippocampus zosterae (assembly GCF_025434085.1). Lineage (NCBI taxonomy): Eukaryota > Metazoa > Chordata > Actinopteri > Syngnathiformes > Syngnathidae > Hippocampus > Hippocampus zosterae. The sequence goes on along the minus strand of NC_067462.1, from coordinate 20,147,416 downwards.
TTCATGAGTTCAGTGGGTGTGTATCAACCACGAAGTGGCCAGATTCTTGACTCATGACTGGCGAATATACATCACTATGAGGCCAACATCTGTTCCACTTGTTTTTTCACAATATCACCTTTTAATGCCTTTTACATTCAATTGACAAACCACATACATTTCAAACTTAAACCATGTCACAACCCTATGTCATGCACAAAACTGCCAAATGTAGTGTACTAAATATTGTATGTAAATGCATTGTCTGGAATGTATCACACCCATAAAGGCTAAATTCAACTCAGCTGCACATCATGGCAGATAATATGAATGTTGTTGACCGGATAATTTTCCTGAAAAGGAACGCAGGGCAAAATTTTCATATCAATAAACAAACACATTTACAATGTTGTCAGGTTCTGTATTGCTCTGGAACAAAGTGGATCCCACAAGCGTAGTCACGGGTAAAGACTCAACAAAAGTTATATGATGGGGAAAAAAAGGCTTGGTTCTATTTTATTTGTTTCAAGCAGGTGTCATTGAAGGGCTCCTCCCCCAGCGGTGCACCCGTTGGTCATCTTGTCATCAGCTCTTTTCTTTTTCTAAGGACTGCCGCGCCAAACTCTTGCCGTTGGATCGTTGTGCTATTTCGTGGGTTTTTGTTTGTTTGTTACTTTAAGGTATTGGAGTTTTCCGGCTCTTTGTTTCTGTCATTGATTTAGTTTTTCCAGTTAACCCTTAACCCTGTAAGTGTTTTTTGTTAATATATTTTGTTCGGTAAACCCTGCTCTACTTGCCTCTCTGATTTTTTTCGTCTTCCACCATCATGTTGAACATGACAGAATAATCCGACCAAAAATGGATCCGGCAGCCCTAGAGGCCTGATCCCATTGCCACCCTGATCCAGTGGCACATGACCTGCGGCCCCTACCCGTCCTTCTTCCAGTGGCGGAAGTTCCTATTCAGACGGCACATGTCCTGCAACCGCCACTCATCCCCGTTCAGGCGGCACAGGTCCTGCGGGCGTCATCTGACTCCTGTTACGGCAGTGCACATCCTGCGGCTACCACCCGTCCCTGTTGAGGTGGCATACGTCCTCCAGCTACAACCCGTTCCTGTCCGGAAGGTGCATGGGGGAATAAAGAACGAAAAATTGCTTGTTATTAAAAGACAAGGGAAAATACTTACAGGGACGATAAACAATGCGACAAAAAAAAAAACACTACATGCACTGAAAGTGCTGAAGTATATGACAGCAGGTTGTCGGCATGGCAGAGCTTATAAAGGGAGATGATTGTAACAGGTGACAGGTGTGGCTCTGGAGGGAACGTCGTCTGATCCTGCTGCAAACTGAAACATGAACAGAACACAGCATGACAGATGTAGGCCTTGAGTGACCAGCAGCCGCCACTTGGTGCTACTGACTGGATATGAGTGTGCCCCTGACTGCATTGTAAATGACTCACACCACGTTGAACACACCTTCTCTTTCTGATTAGTTGTTCTTTCTCGGGTGTGTGGTTTCTCAAATCAAAGGTAAATTTTGGGACCAGAGGGATGATTATTTTATTTTATTTTTTTACAGATCACTTTACTATACTAATTTACCACGCTCATGTTTATCGTGGTAGTTTTAGCAAAAATGGGAAAACTTGATTAATTTGGGAAACACATTGGCATTTTAGCTTAGTGAATGTATTTCCTCCCTGAAACACAGATTTTATAATTTCTCAAAGAACTGAGCAGCTTTGTGGGTGCCATTCATTAATCATTTCTCCAATCATGACTCGACGGGTTATAAAAACAAACACATGGACATGGTATACTGTATTTCCTTGGAAATTCCCTGTTTCCCAATATAAAATAATTAAACCTCTGGCTAATGCAACATTTTTCACCATTCAGAGGCCTTATTGTGGAGGCAAATGAAATGGGGGAAAAAAAGTCATCTTAACATACTGGCAATTCATAATATGGCACGCAGCTGGACTTGTCCACAGAACCAATAATGCCAGTCTTATTCAAGGAAATTACTTCAGAAGTTTAAGGACTTGAATATTTAGAAAGTTAACAGAGACTTGGCTTGGGTACCTGCTGTAGTCCCGTTGCCTTTGACAGCTGCCTTGACATTAAACTATTTTTTTGAACATTAAAGAGGAATGTGTTGACAGAAGTGGCTTCTGCCAGGGCCAGCAAGGCCTTCTCTGCTGGCCTAAACATTCTCAGAAAAGTACGTTAAATAAATATTTTTTTCTGAGAATAACATACATTGAAGTTATGTTATTTTCATAAATATGTAAACAAAATTATTCTCTGTATTTTTTACGTCATCTTATTTCCACTTAGTCGAGTGGCTTTCAATGATATTTTAAATAACATTGAAAGCCACTTGATAAATAACTTATTTATTATGGTGGAGTTTTTAACCAATCATATTTCAGCTAGCTTGTGTTGCCAGGTAAATTAAACTTGCTCGGGGCCTTCATATTAAACAGAGCAGGCCGCTGTACGCTGTAAGTGAATGGGCAAGCTTGCAATAGCCAATCAGACCACGAGTCTGCCGACCAGGGCCAAATTGTACTGCTGGGAATGCCTATTGCTTGCAACTGACCGATTTGGTGTTTGGAGCCACGCTGGATTTACCAATTTAAGTTGTTTTACCAAGGCAGCAAGGAAACATCAGAGCACGGCTGGGCACTTACAAGCTACGGTGCGTTTAAAAATGTTTGGGGACACTTGCGTAGATCTGCAGCTCAGTGAAACAGGCAGTACATTGGTGAGTAAATGAATTTTATTTTACATTTCTTCTTGTCATTTTCATTAGTATTAAATTAATGGTAACGAAGTAAAATAACAAAGATACAAAAATGTATCAAATAAATCTGCTAACCTTTGTGCACTAAAGATCGTTCAATCTCAGCTGCTCAACATGGGCAGTTATTTGCTGTTGTGTAGCCGATTCTCAAAATGCAAATGAACTGTTTACTTTATTTTCAAAGAATAGGTTGTTTTGTTATTGTGTGGTTTGTGTCTTATATGAAACTGCCACATTGCGCAATTTATTGGACAGACTTGTTTAAGATCACACAGCGTAATTTGGGTGGCATTTTATTTAATATTTTTAAATCATCTTTTTATTTTTGACAATATCTGTAAATTTAGTTTCCTGCTCTTAATTGTGAATGCATACTTGATGGTTTTAAATGCTCTTGAAATTAAGTGCTGCTTGACGAGCCTTTATTGTGTTCATGTATGTGATGTCACTGAAGGCCTAAGGTTGAAATGCACGGCCCGACACTAGTTGACAGTGATCTCAGTCTTTCCGCAGCAGCATAAATCATTGAAACTTTTAAGTTTTCAACTGATACACAATAATCTATTGAATCATACAATTAATGGCAAAATTGTGAGAGCCCCATGTCAGAGTGGTTGCTGGCCGGTCAAGGGACAGGAGAAAAAAAAAATCATCCTGGAGGAGTGGTGCGTTGGTCTGTTGTATCCCACTCGGAGCACAATTCCACAAATGGCCGACTGAATTTCAATAAAGGCAAAGGAGAAGGAATGAGAAAACTGTCCCGACCCAGCCGCCAGGGTTTTGAGGCTACCTGGCTGCCACAGAGTACCTCCCTGCAGCCCGTAAGAACATGTGCATTGTTCGTAAGGAGCCGGGTGGGTGCAAAGCAGACACATACTCGATGGACTTCTGAAGGTCGGCTTCAGCGGAAACGCCCATATCGTGCTGTCGGTGGAAGCTTGTTGTTCATGATGTCAGATTAGGGGTGTCAAATTCATTTCGGTCCGGGGCCACATGGAGGTTGAACCAGTAAAATCAGAGGTGGTCAAACTAAGGCCCGTGGGCCGGATCCGGCCCATTGGTCTTTTTAATCCGAAGGTTGGTACACAATTAAGGTTCGATTTGAATGATTGCATTCGTTTCATTTGGACTTGTAATGACAGGCATTTCAACGGCAGGTGGCGCAGTTATTTGAAGTTGCATAGCACAGGGAGGGATGGGGAGACGAAGAGAGATCTTTCACCTGCAGACCTCTGTCAAACGGAAATTCCCAAAACCAGTAAAAAAAAATGCATTAACCTTTCTACTACTATATTGCATTAACGATTGATTCATAACAATAGAAGCTGCGGAACACGGAAGCCATCCGGAAGCCCGCAGTAGCGCCAAGTCCAGCAACTCCTGCTCGATACGACAGAATAAGTGTGTGCATGCCGTGCTTCTATCATTGGTCCCAAAACGGCGACATACAAGTGACTCTTGATTGCAGTGAGTTGTTGTGGAATTGGAAACATTTTTAATTTCATTCATTTATATCCTGTAGCTCAGAGGTCCCCAACCGGCATTTGGTACCAGGCTGCACAATAAAAACTTCCATTAATTCCGTTGTATTTATTTTGGAATACGAAAGACATTTTATTTTGAAAAGTTACCCGATTCTCCGTTACATCCGTCTGTGTCACTCTTGACGCACGTCAAACCACACTTCTCTGTCACGTGACTGATTACGCTAAAAACAAAACGACAGAGCTTGCTAAATGAGTAAAATAAACTGCTGGAGATCGCAAATGATGGCGGCCTTAAAAGTACGTTCGAGACAACAGCTCTGACGCACCACACACAAATAGCAACAGAGAGAACATAGCCGTGTTGATGAGATGTTCATTTCTCTGCTGGCCAATTGCTGCATTGAGGATGCATTTTTTTCGTTTCTGAACTATTAAAAAAAGACAATAAGTGACATGTGAATCATTAACATTTCTGTTTCACGAAATTGAATACTGTATGTGGAAAACTATTACCATTGTAAACTTGAAGCAGATGTTTAATTATTTCTGTTTTCATAAGAGCCTGGGAGCTTTCCGTACTTTTTGTTAGAATTTTAAAACAAAACTATCTATTTTCCAAGATATAAAAAAAACTTTAACATGTTTCAAATTACAAAAGAGGTTTAATAAGCATGCACTTACGGGCATTTAAACAGTCAACTGCTGGAGTTTTTACTATTCATAATTTTGAGGGCAATTTTTTCCTCCATGACTATTAATAATCAATCAGTATCAGCCATGAAAAACAACATCCTAATCCTGTTTTTGAGCATGTACAGGCTTTTTAAGGTCATGTCTCAACATTGCAACTGGATTCAAGTCTGAACTTTGACGAGGCCACTCCAAAACTTTGAGTCACACACACACACACACACACACACACACACACATACGTGTTTTGGTGCATTTTCAGGACGTCCGTTTGTTCACCCGACATATGGGTACATGCCTTTCCCGTGGTCCTACAGGCTCCAAAAAAATATGGTAACCATGAAAAAAAATCAGGAAGACAGCCATCTACTCGGATTTTGGCTAGGACGTAATTTTTTTTTGATTTATGACAAAACTACTACATATGAGGACATTGACAGGTTTTTGTGTATTATGGAGACAGTCACCTCAAACACACTACCATTTCATGTTTTTGTGAATTTTGAGCCCCCTGGATACACATCATTTTCAAGTATATATGACTTATGAAGACCAGCTAAGAGTAAAGTGTGTATTTTTAAATTGACTCATGTTACATACCAACAGTATATGTTAGGCACATGTGTCCAATTGTCATGCTCAGGCATGGGGAGAACTCTACAAAGGAAGGATGCCCAGATTTAAACATTCAAATATCAATTGCTGAACTGTGAGGCGAATGTGCCAAACAGTCGTTATACCCGTCATCCCTCAAATATTCACATTAATAATACAAGATAGTAAAATAAGCTGTGAAGAAGAAGAGACGGTTAAATATGTGGTCAGTCCACTTTCTTATTTTTTAATTGCTGACAATATGAAATTATGAACACAGAAAACATGCCACCTCCTCTCCATGACACAAAGCACTGCAATAGATGAGGGTTGTTTGAACTGAAGAAGATCATGTCAAAATGTGAATACTGCGATGAAGAATTTTTAATGAATCTGGCCATATATTGTGCCATGTGTGTAGCAACTTCTTTAGCTACCGTTAGACAAAAGCAACTTTTCAAAAAGTATTGAAATTCTTGAAATAGGATGAATTCAAATGTTTTAGGGTTTTTCCAAAATATCACCTCAAACCTAATAAGCCTATCTTTTGTGAGAAGTTTGTATATCGTACGTACGTTTATATACAGCAGGAGTGTCCAAGGTCGGTCCTCAAGGGCCGCTGTCTTTTTGTTTTCCAGCTCTCCCAGGATGTTCTAATGCTGCATCAGAGCTGACTGATGAACTGATCATCTGAAACAGGTGTGATGCAGCCGGGAGAGCTGGAAAACAGGCACGACAGTGGCTCTCCAGGCCCAGATCGGAACATGCCTGATATACAGTATAATTTACATGTTCATACATCTTCAAGGATTTTCCAAATTGCTCTTGAAGATCATGAAACAACAAACGTGAAACACAGTATCCAACAACAAATATGAAATCCATAATTGACCATCCCACCCTAAATGCACCATTGCTATTGCTTTAGTTAACTTGAACTGAAATGTACCCAGACGTGCTCGCATTTCAATGGACTAGCCATTCATTTCCCTTTTTAATGCAGTTATATCCTGTTGTGGATGTAGTTTTTGATGGACACCCAGCCTCTGTCGTTCAGAGCTGCTGGCTCTGCGTGGAGACAGGAGTCACAGCTCGTTTTACCTGAAACTTTATGGCTTGTTATGAAATCAAACATATGTCGCTCAACAGCCTTCACTTCATAATCTGTCCACATGCGTCTCTTATTCCCACCTGTAAAAGAAGGCATTATTTATTAAAAATGGAAAAATAAAATAATCAAAATAAGATATTCCAGGAAATAATGAGAATTTTGAAAATTTGAGAATTTTGAGAATTTATCTCTCATTCCATTCATGGTCTCCAGAGGGTTCAGTCAGGTCACTTGGTGTCTGGAACATAACATTACGGTGTCAAAATATTCAGCATTCTTCATTCTGACCAGTTAAGAAATGAATAAACATTAATTATCATTGAACATTGCTCACGGGAGAGTTTGGGATGAATATACCACACTATAGAAAGTTAACACTGTTCAGTTCTGTGGAACAGCAATATGGGGACATTCGAACACAGGCTCTCCAGAGTTAGGTTAAGACAAAAGTCATGTCACCTGAAACACACTCAGGTTTTTCAGGTCTGAAGAAATATGAGGACATGACGACTGAAATCATGGAGAGTCCATGTTTCTGATTTATAACTTCTCCTGTGTTTGTCAAAGAAAGCTGAAAACTCAAACCTAGTATATAATGATAAGACGTAGTAACCTGTTGTAAGGAAGAAGTGGATCTTCCACTCCTTTCTTGATCTTCAAAAGGTTTCATCAGGATCGGAACACTTGGTGTCTGCAACATAGCAACAGTGCAGTGTCAGAAATATTCAAATTTATTCATCCTGATTAGTTAATAAATGAATAAACATTGTTATTCATTGAACATCGCTCACAGGAGGGTTTGGGATTAATATAAGACACTATAGAAAGTTAACACTGTTCAGCTCTGTGTAACAGCAATATGGGGACATTCGAACACAGGCTCTCCAGAGTTAAGTCCAGACAAAAATCATATCACCTGAAACACACTCCGGTTTTTCAGGTCTAAAGAAATATGAGGACATGACGACTGAAATCATGGAGAGTCCATGTTTCTGATTTATAACTTCTTCTGTGTTTGTCAAAGAAAGCTGAAAACTCAAACCTAGTATATCATGACAAGAAGTAGTAACCTGTTGTAAGGATGAAGTGTATCTATCATTCCATTCATGGTCTCCAGAGGGTTCAGTCAGGTCACTCGGTGTCTGCAACATAACATTACGGTGTCAAAATATTCAGCATTCTTCATTTTGACCAGTTAAGAAATGAATAAATATTAATTATCATTGAACATTGCTCACGGGAGAGTTCGGGATGAATATACCACACTATAGAAAGTTAACACTGTTCAGTTCTGTGGAACAGCAATATGGGGACATTCGAACACAGGCTCTCCAGAGGTAGGTTAAGACAAAAGTCATGTCACCTGAAACACACTCAGGTTTTTCAGGTCTGAAGAAATATGAGGACATGACGACTGAAATTATGGAGAGTCTATGTTTCTGACTTATAACTTCTCCTGTGTTTGTCAAAGAAAGCTGAAAACTCAAACCTAGTATATCATGATAAGAAGTAGTAACCTGTTGTAAGAATGAAGTGGATCTCTCATTCCATTCATGGTCTCCAGAGGGTTCAGTCAGGTCACTTGGTGTCTGGAACATAACATTACGGTGTCAAAATATTCAGCATTCTTCATTATGACCAGTTAAGAAATGAATAAACATTTATTATCATTGAACATTGCTCACGGGAGAGTTTGGGATGAATATACCACACTATAGAAAGTTAACACTGTTCAGTTCTGTGGAACAGCAATATGGGGACATTCGAACACAGGCTCTCCAGAGTTAGGTTAAGACAAAAGTCATGTCACCTGAAACACACTCAGGTTTTTCAGGTCTGAAGAAATATGAGGACATGACGACTGAAATCATGGAGAGTCTATGTTTCTGACTTATAACTTCTCCTGTGTTTGTCAAAGAAAGCTGAAAACTCAAACCTAGTATATCATGATAAGAAGTAGTAACCTGTTGTAAGAATGAAGTGGATCTCTCACTCCATTCATGGTCTCCAGAGGGTTCAGTCAGGTCACTTGGTGTCTGCAACATAACATTACGGTGTCAAAATATTCAGCATTCTTCATTCTGACCAGTTAAGAAATGAATAAATATTAATTATCATTGAACATTGCTCACGGGAGAGTTTGGGATGAATATACCACACTATAGAAAGTTAACACTGTTCAGTTCTGTGGAACAGCAATATGGGGACATTCGAACACAGGCTCTCCAGAGTTAGGTTAAGACAAAAGTCATGTCACCTGAAACACACTCAGGTTTTTCAGGTCTGAAGAAATATGAGGACATGACGACTGAAATCATGGAGAGTCCATGTTTCTGATTTATAACTTCTCCTGTGTTTGTCAAAGAAAGCTGAAAACTCAAACCTAGTATATAATGATAAGACGTAGTAACCTGTTGTAAGGAAGAAGTGGATCTTCCACTCCTTTCTTGATCTTCAAAAGGTTTCATCAGGATCGGAACACTTGGTGTCTGCAACATAGCAACAGTGCAGTGTCAGAAATATTCAAATTTATTCATCCTGATTAGTTAATAAATGAATAAACATTGTTATTCATTGAACATCGCTCACAGGAGGGTTTGGGATTAATATAAGACACTATAGAAAGTTAACACTGTTCAGCTCTGTGGAACAGCAATATGGGGACATTCGAACACAGGCTCTCCAGAGTTAAGTCCAGACAAAAATCATATCACCTGAAACACACTCCGGTTTTTCAGGTCTAAAGAAATATGAGGACATGACGACTGAAATCATGGAGAGTCCATGTTTCTGATTTATAACTTCTGTGTTTGTCAAAGAAAGCTGAAAACTCAAACCTAGTATATCATGACAAGAAGTAGTAACCTGTTGTAAGGATGAAGTGTATCTATCATTCCATTCATGGTCTCCAGAGGGTTCAGTCAGGTCACTTGGTGTCTGCAACATAACATTACGGTGTCAAAATATTCAGCATTCTTCATTTTGACCAGTTAAGAAATGAATAAATATTGAATTATCATTGAACATTGCTCACGGGAGAGTTTGGGATGAATATACCACACTATAGAAAGTTAACACTGCTCAGTTCTGTGGAACAGCAATATGGGGACATTCGAACACAGGCTCTCCAGAGTTAGGTTAAGACAAAAGTCATGTCACCTGAAACACACTCAGGTTTTTCAGGTCTGAAGAAATATGAGGACATGACGACTGAAATCATGGAGAGTCCATGTTTCTGATTTATAACTTCTCCTGTGTTTGTCAAAGAAAGCTGAAAACTCAAACCTAGTATATAATGATAAGACGTAGTAACCTGTTGTAAGGAAGAAGTGGATCTTCCACTCCTTTCTTGATCTTCAAAAGGTTTCATCAGGATCGGAACACTTGGTGTCTGCAACATAGCAACAGTGCAGTGTCAGAAATATTCAAATTTATTCATCCTGATTAGTTAATAAATGAATAAACATTGTTATTCATTGAACATCGCTCACAGGAGGGTTTGGGATTAATATAAGACACTATAGAAAGTTAACACTGTTCAGCTCTGTGTAACAGCAATATGGGGACATTCGAACACAGGCTCTCCAGAGTTAAGTCCAGACAAAAATCATATCACCTGAAACACACTCCGGTTTTTCAGGTCTAAAGAAATATGAGGACATGACGACTGAAATCATGGAGAGTCCATGTTTCTGATTTATAACTTCTTCTGTGTTTGTCAAAGAAAGCTGAAAACTCAAACCTAGTATATCATGACAAGAAGTAGTAACGTGTTGTAAGAATGAAGTGGATCTCTCATTCCATTCATGGTCTCCAGAGGGTTCAGTCAGGTCACTTGGTGTCTGGAACATAACATTACGGTGTCAAAATATTCAGCATTCTTCATTATGACCAGTTAAGAAATGAATAAACATTTATTATCATTGAACATTGCTCACGGGAGAGTTTGGGATGAATATACCACACTATAGAAAGTTAACACTGTTCAGTTCTGTGGAACAGCAATATGGGGACATTCGAACACAGGCTCTCCAGAGTTAGGTTAAGACAAAAGTCATGTCACCTGAAACACACTCAGGTTTTTCAGGTCTGAAGAAATATGAGGACATGACGACTGAAATCATGGAGAGTCTATGTTTCTGACTTATAACTTCTCCTGTGTTTGTCAAAGAAAGCTGAAAACTCAAACCTAGTATATCATGATAAGAAGTAGTAACCTGTTGTAAGAATGAAGTGGATCTCTCACTCCATTCATGGTCTCCAGAGGGTTCAGTCAGGTCACTTGGTGTCTGCAACATAACATTACGGTGTCAAAATATTCAGCATTCTTCATTCTGACCAGTTAAGAAATGAATAAATATTAATTATCATTGAACATTGCTCACGGGAGAGTTTGGGATGAATATACCACACTATAGAAAGTTAACACTGTTCAGTTCTGTGGAACAGCAATATGGGGACATTCGAACACAGGCTCTCCAGAGTTAGGTTAAGACAAAAGTCATGTCACCTGAAACACACTCAGGTTTTTCAGGTCTGAAGAAATATGAGGACATGACGACTGAAATCATGGAGAGTCCATGTTTCTGATTTATAACTTCTCCTGTGTTTGTCAAAGAAAGCTGAAAACTCAAACCTAGTATATAATGATAAGACGTAGTAACCTGTTGTAAGGAAGAAGTGGATCTTCCACTCCTTTCTTGATCTTCAAAAGGTTTCATCAGGATCGGAACACTTGGTGTCTGCAACATAGCAACAGTGCAGTGTCAGAAATATTCAAATTTATTCATCCTGATTAGTTAATAAATGAATAAACATTGTTATTCATTGAACATCGCTCACAGGAGGGTTTGGGATTAATATAAGACACTATAGAAAGTTAACACTGTTCAGCTCAGTGGAACAGCAATATGGGGACATTCGAACACAGGCTCTCCAGAGTTAAGTCCAGACAAAAATCATATCACCTGAAACACACTCCGGTTTTTCAGGTCTAAAGAAATATGAGGACATGACGACTGAAATCATGGAGAGTCCATGTTTCTGATTTATAACTTCTTCTGTGTTTGTCAAAGAAAGCTGAAAACTCAAACCTAGTATATCATGACAAGAAGTAGTAACCTGTTGTAAGGATGAAGTGTATCTATCATTCCATTCATGGTCTCCAGAGGGTTCAGTCAGGTCACTTGGTGTCTGCAACATAACATTACGGTGTCAAAATATTCAGCATTCTTCATTTTGACCAGTTAAGAAATGAATAAATATTGAATTATCATTGAACATTGCTCACGGGAGAGTTTGGGAATGAATATACCACACTATAGAAAGTTAACACTGTTCAGTTCTGTGGAACAGCAATATGGGGACATTCGAACACAGGCTCTCCAGAGTTAGGTTAAGACAAAAGTCATGTCACCTGAAACACACTCAGGTTTTTCAGGTCTGAAGAAATATGAGGACATGACGACTGAAATTATGGAGAGTCTATGTTTCTGACTTATAACTTCTCCTGTGTTTGTCAAAGAAAGCTGAAAACTCAAACCTAGTATATCATGATAAGAAGTAGTAACCTGTTGTAAGAATGAAGTGGATCTCTCACTCCATTCATGGTCTCCAGAGGGTTCAGTCAGGTCACTTGGTGTCTGCAACATAACATTACGGTGTCAACATATTCAGCATTCTTCATTCTGACCAGTTAAGAAATGAATAAATATTAATTATCATTGAACATTGCTCACGGGAGAGTTTGGGATGAATATACCACACTATAGAAAGTTAACACTGTTCAGTTCTGTGGAACAGCAATATGGGGACATTCGAACACAGGCTCTCCAGAGTTAGGTTAAGACAAAAGTCATGTCACCTGAAACACACTCAGGTTTTTCAGGTCTGAAGAAATATGAGGACATGACGACTGAAATCATGGAGAGTCCATGTTTCTGATTTATAACTTCTCCTGTGTTTGTCAAAGAAAGCTGAAAACTCAAACCTAGTATATCATGATAAGAAGTAGTAACCTGTTGTAAGGATGAAGTGGATCTCTCACTCCATTCTTGTTCTCCAGAGGGTTCAGTCAGGTCACTTGGTGTCTGCAACATAACATTACGGTGTCAAAATACTCAGCATTTTTCATTTTGACCAGTTAAGAAATGAATAAATATTAATTATCATTGAACATTGCTCACGGGAGAGTTTGGGATGAATATACCACACTATAGAAAGTTAACACTGTTCAGTTCTGTGGTACAGCAATATGGGGACATTCGAACACAGGCTCTCCAGATGTTAGGTTAAGGCAAAAGTCATGTCACCTGAAACACACTCGGGTTTTTCAGGTCTAAAGAAATATGAGGACATGACGACTGAAATCCTGGAGAGTCCATGTTTCTGATTTATAACTTCTCCTGTGTTTGTCAAAGAACATTGAAAATTCAAACCTAGTATATCATGATAAGAAGTAGTAACCTGTTGTAAGGATGAAGTGGATCTCTCACTCCATTCTTGGTTTCCAGAGGGTTCAGTCAGGTACCTGTCACTTGATGTCTGCAACATAACAACATTACGGTGTCAAAAGTTTCAGCATTCTTCATTCTGACCATTTAAGAAATGAATAAACATTAATTATCATTGAACATTGCTCACGGAAGAGTTTGGGATGAATATACCACACTATAGAAAGTTAACACTGTTCAGTTCTGTGGTACAGCAATATGGGGACATTCGAACGCAGGCTCACCAGATGTTAGGTTAAGGCAAAAGTCATGTCACCTGAAACACACTCGGGTTTTTCAGGTCTAAAGAAATATGAGGAAATGACGACTGAAATCATGGAGAGTCCATGTTTCTGATTTATAACTTCTCCTGTGTTTGTCAAAGAAAGCTGAAAACTCAAACCTAGTATATCATGATAAGAAGTAGTAACCTGTTGTAAGGATGAAGTGGATCTCTCACTCCCTTCTTGGTCTCCAGAAGGTTCAGTCAAGATCCCGTCACTTGGTGTCTGCAACATAACACCATTACGGTGCCATTACGGGACATTCGAACACAGGCTCTCCAGTGTTAGGTCCAGACAAAAGTCATTTCCCCTGATCACACTCAGGTTTTTCAGCAACATTACAGTATCAGAAATATTCTAAAAAGTATTCTACAGTAACTGGGAAGTATGAGGGCATGACTGAAATCATGAAAATCAACATTATAGCAACCATAGAGTGTCAGAAATATGTCGTAGTTACATGACTTTTGAATAAATTAAACTTCATACACAGCACAAGCCGGCTCTTTATGGTAGTTACCACTGTACAGCTCTTATAGCTAACAATTTCAGGACAACAGACATGACTGAGTTCAAATAATAAAGACAACACCCGAAACATACTCTTTCAGACTAAAACAATGTAATGACTGAAAAATAATTCCGGTGACCATTCGTTGTTTTCAACTAAGTAGAGACTTTTGATGGGCAGTACAAATTGCTGATAAAAATGTGGATTTGTCAAACAGCTACCACAGCCTTCTTCAATCAGGTGAAATAAGCATTATGAAGGAAGTTTAAAGGCATCTAATTTTCCTCGACTATTACGGATGTATGCGTTTTTATGAATTGTGATATTTGGTGAAGCACAATATTTTAACAGAAGCCGAATAATTTCTATTTCTATTTTTTCATTCCAAGATATTCCTAGTTCTACATGGCAATACAATATTCTCAATAATTGAATGATAATGGCTGCTAAACATTTTCTTCAAAAGTACTTCAATTATTTTTGCTCCAATATGATCAATGGCATAAAAAATATGCTGTTTACTGTGACAGTTTTGGGGTAAATACAATGTACGAATAAAATCTGTCACTGTGACAGGCTTTGGTTGCAGCTCTTGTCATATGCTTGCGGTAGCCATAAGAATTAGATTGCAGGTAGATTGATAGCATACCTTTATAATCATTGATCCACTGGGCTTTCAAACAAGGCTTGTTGACTCCAGATAAAAGGAGCAGCCTCAGATTCAGGGCTCAGTCTGGTTCCTCTTTGTGACATTATCACCACCAGTAAACATCTACAATGGAAAGTGAGAAGAAGTCAGCCAGACAAGCAAGCACAATATTATGGCAGCACTTATTTTGGCTCAAAAAGTACTGAGCCAAAGGAATATTATTTTCTTCCTCAAAAATACAAAAATTCATTTCATCAAACATTTGCTGGTCAGACTAATAGATTCGGGCAAACCATTTGTCAGGCAGATAACAATGTAAAATTAAAATAGAGTAACACAATATTGTCTTGACCAAATGTACCAACAAAGCTGAATTCTGCTATAATTTCATTGCAAACGTTTGTTTGTTTTTTTCATTGAAACGGTGTACAATTGAATCAGCACAAGAATAAACAGTGTAAATACACCGGGCTTAGCGTAAATGCTAGAAGTGCCTGGCCCACTTGCATTAGGCTACCTGTACTAACTAATTTAAATTAACTGCAATCGAATAAAACAAATACTGCACTGAAATAAACATATGGTACCAAAACCAAGTTCCACAGACTGTGTTGTTAAAGATTTAGAAAAGTTTTCCAGAACCTTGCCTGCAGGACATGTCCACATTACTTTTACTGGAAGCTTATTAGCATGCTAACGATCGAGCTAGCTAGCTAGCTAGCTGTCTTATTGAATGATATTACCTTTGGTGGGCACTGTTAAACACGGTTATATTGAACAACTTCTATGTTACTGTAAGATAAATGAAAAGGAATTGCTTACCCGATGGTCATCCACGCGTGGTCGTGTTTGAGAGTAGGATTGTCTGGCTGCTTCACATGTTGGATTTTGTGTGACTGCTAATTGATGTGACTTATCAGGACGAGGGCGGGGAAAATGTGTGAGTCAGTCCGAAAAAGATGACATTTGAGGTCCTGCACAATGACGTCACTGAAAGTGTGTTAAAAGTGTGTTAAGTACCGAAGTTGGCCACTAGTTTTCCAAATGAAAAGTGAGTCGAAAGTTAAACACACTTAAACACACAATTTCTGAAAATTGTGCTCTTTCAGGACATCACTTATTTTTGGTGTGGGAGTATCCTCGTGAGCTCTAGAGTAGTGTAGACTGCGTGGAAATATGAGGACGCGAAAAATGTCCTCATTTTTCCACAGGTCCTCATTGTGAAGGTGTGTTATCATAAAATTGTCCTGAGATGTCATGAATACAAACGCACACACACACACACACACACACACACACACACACAACACACACTTACTACCTCTACCTCCTCCTACCCATGCTAGTCAGAAGATTATTTGATTCCAAGTGCCCTTTAGATTGAAGTAGAGAACTGGTGGCCGAACATTATCCCTCAGGATTTTCTATTAAAGAGCAGAATTCATGGTTTCATCCATCACAAAAAGTCATCCAGGTCCTGAAAGATAAAGCAGCCTCAAAACATCACATTGTTTTGTATTCTTAGAATCCTTTTCACATTGACCTTTTGCACAACATCCTCCTTTGTTTGTACTCTTTGGCTATTTCCCTAGAAACATGCAACACGCTCCTTTTATTTGTCTTTTGGCTGCGCTCTTACTTTTTGAACTGTTCATGTGTTACATGCTCTTTTTGCAATTAAAATATTGTACTGTATTGTGTTAAGCTTGCTTTGGTGTCCTTTGTACATTTTCTTAGAGTACTTTACAGGGTCGTTTTCGCCTTAGAAGGCAGTACTCGGCCTTGGACATCTTGTTTGTCTAGTCTCTGAATGCTGAGTCATGAAAACTGGATTTAACTGAGGCGAGGGAGGCCTGCATGCAATTTGTTAGATGTACTGGGTTCCTTAGTGACCTTCTGGATGAGTTGTCACTGTTCTCTTGGGGTAATTTCAGTGGACTGAGAGTGGGATGGTTCACCACTGTTCCATTTTTTTCTCCATTTGTGGATAATAGCTCTCTCTCTGCAGTTCACTGGAGTCCCAAAGCCTTAGGAATGGCTTTGTAACTCTTTTCAAAGTGAGAGATGTCAATTTATTTTTTAATTTCTTTGGATCGTGGCATTTTATTGCAGCTTTTTGAGATCTTTGGACCGGCTTAATTTTGTCAGAGAGGTTCTTTAAAGGTGATTTTTTTCTTATTTTTTTTGGTTTTTCTTTTTAATCAGCAACTCAACCTTGGTCGCCGAATTTCCGCTGGAAAGACAAAATGATTCAAAAGGCATCTGTAATGAATCAAGGCCATTGTCTGTTTACTGTGTGGACACATAAGAAAAGCTTCAGTTTCGCCACGCACATAAAATATATATTTATATGTTTTTTTTTTTTCATAAAAGGACAAACCAACTCTCTTCCAATCCCTCTAAAACTGCTGGGCTCAGAGTCAATGTGCGGTATGCGTTCATAAATCACAGCAGTAAATAGGAAGGTGAAAACAGAACAACTGTAGTTACTGGGCTGTGGTGAGAAACAGCATTCAAGCTGTTTACATTGGACTCAGCCAGGCATAAACACACATTCTCCCTCTCCCCACGTGATCCCCCATTTTCTTGAGATCTCGGAGTTTGCCTGCCGGTCCCCTTTCTTCTCGAGCAAACTCTGTGCCGTTTACTAAACATGCTCTCAATGGCAGAGCCGGGTTCAAAGGGGAAATGTTTGACCCGGTTGTCAGGTTCACCATGGGTCACTCGTGACAAAATATACATTTCTGTTTCTGTTGCATTAACTGTACTTTACATTCACATTTACTAAATAGGCTGTATAGGCTGAATTTCTCTCTTGACAATACCGGAATCTCTACTTCTAGAATTCATAGTCTTTATCAATGGCAGACAAATCTCCTGAAAAAGGAATAGAAAACACCATATCTGGGCCACATGATTTTATGTGGCCCACGAAAGCAAATCAAAGAAATCAACTTTCAACCAAACCCTCCTTTACATTCACTTAAACAATAGGTGAATAAACCGTTATTCTTGACGTTTTTATATAGTTTCAGTCATAGCGGCCCTCCAAGGGAAACGGTAACTTAAATGTGTCCCACAACAAAAAAGAGTTTGACACCCCTGAACTAGAGGTATCAAAATCGGGTCACGGGGGGTGCTGCAGAACTATCCCAGCTTTCTTCGGGCAGTGGGCGGGGGACACCCTGAATCAGTAGCCAGCCAATCGCTGGGCACACAGAGACGCACAACCATCCGTGCTCACGCTCCCAACTAGGGACAATTTTGAGCAAAATGGGCAAACTACGGCCCGCGGGCCAGATCCGACCCGTTGGTCTTTTTAATCCGGCCCGCCGGATGTTTGTACACAGTTATGGTTCAATGTGAATGATTGTCTTCATTTCATTTGGACTTGTAACGATAGGCATTTCAGGTAGCGCATTGACTTGAAGTTGCAGAGCACAGGGGTGAGGGGGAGAGATCTGATCGACCACCTATAGACCTGTGTCAAATGGAAATTACCAAAACCGGTAAAAAAAAACATGCATTAAACTTTCTATGACTATTTTACATTAACGATCGATTCATAACAATGGAAGTTCCGGAACCCGGAAGCCATACGGGAGTCCGCCTTAGCGCTAACTCAAGCAACTCCGTCTATATGACGGAATAACTGTGTCAGCACTGCTATTTTCTATCATTGGATCCAAAACAGCAACATCTAAGTGACTCTTTATTACAGTGAGTTTTACTGGAATTACTAGAGTTTTTTAAATTTTATTCATTTATATTTACATCCTGTAGATCGTGGCATCCATATGAAGAGGAACGGGAATGACCGCAAAAGCGCAAGTGAAATGCATCCGATTAAGTGGAGCGGGTTCCAAAGTATGAAACATTCAGGAGACGCTTGGAGTCGGAAAGACTAAAATCTAGAGCAGGGATGTGCAAACTACGGCCCGAGGGCCAGATCCGGCCCGTTGGGCTTTTTAATCCAGCCCGCCGAAGATTGGTTCGGAATACAGTACAAGGTTTGATGTGAATTCCCGCAATTTATTTCATTTTTACTTGCAATGACTGGCATTCAACAACAGGTGGCGCTGTGACTTTATTTTGCAAGCCTGTACCGCGAAAGAATGAGATAAAGAGACAAAGAGAGAGAGAGAGAGAGAGAGAGAGAGAGAGAGAGAGAGAGAGAGAGAGAGAGAGAGAGAGAGAGAGCGCCATTTCCAATTCAGTAATCGCTCCTCTTATACTGATTGGTTCGCAAGCCATCTGCAGCAATGTCAAAGAAAAGAAAAGTCGACAGTGGGTGCCGGGTGTTTAAGAAGGAAGGCCTAATTACTTTTTTACCAAAGGCTATATGTCATATATGCCAAGAAACTGTTGCGGTTTTAAAAGAATACAACATCAGCCGTCACTGTTCCACTAAACATGCCAATTACGCCAGCAACCTTTCAACACAAGAACGTACAGCCACCGCTGACAGGTTGCTAGCAAGTTTGCAGGCTCAACAAAACACCTTTACTCGATCAACTTCCATCCAAGAAGCAAGTACGATGATAAGTTTTTTTAGTGGCATTCAAACTAGCAAGAGCCAGCCACCCTTTCTCAGGTCAGTGACTCGCCGGATTGAAGTAATTGACGAACACTTAACGAGCAAGCTAAACAAAAAAGCGGAGAGATTTTCATTATATTCTTTGGCACTGGACGTCAAAGCCTTCAAAAGCAATCTGATTTTATTTTCGGAGCAAATGTCAGCCAAGTCATTTGCTCATTTCACCACACTGGCTACGTTAAAGGAGGCCCCACAACATGTGAAAAAATACAGAAAATCACTGGATGAAAAGCATGAGGAATTCTGCCATCGCTTTTGTGATTTTGGAAAAATTGACAGGGCACTTCAGCTGGTGTCATGTCCCTTCTCACAAGACCCGGAAACAGTGCCACAGGAGTTGCAGTTGGAACTGATAGATCTCCATTGTGACATGATGTTAAAGGACAAGTTCCACTTCCTGAAACTGGATATGTTTTATGCTTCGTTAAGTGCAGCCAAATTTCCAAACATCCAGACTATGGCACGGAGAATGATGGTGTTGTTTGGCTCGACATATGTTTGTGATCAGACTTTTAGTGTGATGAACACCAACAAAGCACCCCACAGATCCCAGATGAGTGATGAACACCTCAGATCTGTTCTGAGAATTGCGACAACATGATTCCAACCAGACTGCTCCCATTAAAAAGTATGTTAATACTTTAATGCTTTTGTTCTGTTTATGTTTAATATGTTCTGATATGTTAATAAATCTATCTTGTGTTGATCCGGCCCATCTATCAAATTTTAAAAGTCATTGTGGCCCCTCAGCCAAAAAGTTTGCCCACCCCTGATCTAGAGACTTCGAAAAACAAGGAAGCGATTCTTTCTCAGTCTGATTCTGCCAAATGCTCAGAGTGAATTGCTTGCGGCTCGATGGACAGTCGAGCCAATGAACGTTTCCTAGAATGGTTTGACTGTTACCGTGATAATAACTTCCCACAAACTGGACCGCTGATAAGAGAGAAGGCGAGCTCCAGAGCGCTAACTATGAGCATTGAAGACTTCAAAGCGTCCCGTGGCTGGCTTCAAAAGTTGGTTGCATGACGTTAGCTAAGCCACGCTGTCTTGGGTGGTGATCGAGGGGTGGTCAACTTCCAGACAGTGAGTAAGTGGAAAGAAAAGCTACCAAGGTCTGTTACTAGAATATAAATAGTCCTTTTTTTTTTTTTACACAATATTTGTCATGTTCCGCTCTGTTTTGTTTCAGCACCTGTTGGAGTGTGGGGCGTCACCCTACAGCGGCGCACCTGTGATTAATCAGGGCAATCAAGTGACGGCCTACTTAAGGACTCTGTCTTTTTGTTCCATCTTGTCGGACTATGACTCTTGATCGCCACTGTTGCCCAAGTTCTTTGTTCTAGCTCTCATATTCATGTAACTAGTCGTTCGCCTCTTTGTAGAAAATTCGGGTTTTTAAGTATTTGGTGTTAGTTTGGTATTTGTCCTGGGTTTCATTTGTTTGAGCAATTTTCTTTTCGTTTTATGTTTACTTCGGTGTTCATTCATTTCCTTGCAACTGACAAGCCCTTTATACAAGCCCCGTGGCTGTTTTTAGCATGATAACAAGTAAAGCATTCGAGGAAACGTTTGTTTATTTGAATGTCCGTTGAGCCACGGGACGCTTCGTAGTCCTCGATGGCCAAAGTTAGCTCTGCCATTGGCTTACCGAGCATCATCCTGGCCTCCGATTGGCCAAGAGAGACCTCACTGTCTATGTGTGTAGATAATGAAGCCAGATCCGGAGCATCCGATTAGCTGCTCGGAGTAAATTGCTTATGGCTCAATGGACATTCAAATAAACAAACGTTCCTTGAATGCTTTACATGTTGTCATGCTAAAAACAGCCACGGGACGCTTCGTAGTCCTCGATGGCCATAGTTAGCTCTCGAAGGCTAAAAACCTTACGCTAACTGGATCGCTTCTCTCTCATTAGTGCTCCAGTTAGCGTAAGGTGTTTACCCTTCGAGAGCTAACTTTGGCCATCGAGGACTACGAAGCGTCCCGTGGCTGTTTTTAGCATGATAACATGTAAAGCATTCAAGGAACGTTTGTTTATTTGAATGTCCATTGAGCCATAAGCAATTTACTCCGAGCAGCTAATCGGATGCTCCGGATCTGGCTTCAGTATCTACACACATAGACAGTGAGGTCTCTCTTGGCCAATCGGAGGCCAGGATGATGCTCGGTAAGCCAATGGCAGAGCAGCTATGGGTATGTTGAGTCCAGGAAACTCACAGCTGTGACCGAAATAAACATTGTTCCCTATGTAAACCAATGTGGTGGTTACTTTTGCCTTTTTTCGAACGGAGCAGTAGAGGTCGCTGTTGGATAAGACTTCATTGTAGTGAATGTATTTGCGAGGCTGGAGCAGAAAAAAATATTTTGTATAACGCAACAGGGGGTTTTTCGCCGTATGGGGGGCAGGAGAATGGGAATTGTTAATGCATGAAGATTTTTTCACATCAGGGGGTATTTCCGCCCATGTAGGTTTCGTTCTAGAGGAGTTTCACTGTATACATATACTGCAGTTTTTGTGTTCTATATTTGTGGGCAATATATTGTTGTGTTTTGTTGCTTGTCTTGTCACACATTTGTTGTTAACATCCTTGGACGTTCATCCATGAAATGTAACGTAGTTGTTTCCCACAGAAGGAAATTCTGTTCTAAGGAAAGATTGGACACCGCAAATATGATTCCTTAATGAGAAAATACTCTATCGCTCTACTTCTACTGTTCAGATCACAAACTATCTGCAGCAATGCAACAATCAACAACTCTGTTCTCATTTAAAAAAAAAATACGATAAGATAAGAAAACCTTTATTTCTCTCACAATGGAGTAATTCTCAATTTACAGCAGCAAAAATTGGACGGATACTTTCTAATACTCTCATGCTTTTGTTCTGTTGATGTTTGATTTGGACCGTCAACAAATGCTGGCCCACCAGTCAAATTTAAAAAGCCAATGTGGCCCCCAAACCAAAAAGTTTGCCCAACCCTGATTTCCAGTGTTCAATCAGCCTGCCATGCATGTTTTTGTTATGTGGGAGGAAATCGGAGTACCCGGAGTAAACCCACGCAGACCCGGGGAGAACATGCAAACTCCACACAGGGAGGCCAGAGCGAGAATTGAACCCGGTGCCTCTGCACTGTGAGGTCGATGCAATAATCACTGGATCACCGGGCCACACTTTTCATTATGATTTTTTTTTTTTATCTGTAAACATGAATTTATTCTTCTCTAATTAAGTTCTTTCGCGTTCATAAGACCCCTTGGTACTGTTCACCTTTTGGATGGCGATGCGCATTTAAAGTTGCATCTGACTGGTCAAAATTTGATCCAAGCATAAAATTGTCACATTTCGGTTTTTCGGTCTGGCCAGCAGGTGGCAGGAGCGGTCTCTCTAGCACACCTGCTGGCAATCATTACAATACAATACAATACATGCTGATTTATATAGCGCTTTCACAACAGCGGCAGCTGTAACAAAGCGCTTTACAAAACAGTTAACATAAAGTAAAATAATAAACACAAAACTAGAGACACTATTTAAGGACTCCTACGTTCGACACCTGTTGTGGGAGTATTGTTTTTGGCATTGCTTACCTCATTGCTCATTGACTAGTGGCTTTTGACCTCGTCGTGTTTTCGCGTGTCGTCTCGGTACCAAGTTTGTGTGTGAGTACCATTTTGTTTTGATGATCTGGCTTTTCTTGCGTGTACAAAGGGTTACATTGTTTTTCGTTCGTAGTTTGTGGGCTTTACTTTCTTTTTCTTGCTCTTTTGTGCAAGCACCTTTTGTTAGTCGTTTTTG
The DNA here is from genome assembly GCF_025434085.1 of Hippocampus zosterae. Taxonomy (NCBI): domain Eukaryota; kingdom Metazoa; phylum Chordata; class Actinopteri; order Syngnathiformes; family Syngnathidae; genus Hippocampus; species Hippocampus zosterae. The sequence continues at coordinate 20,124,412 of NC_067462.1, read as the reverse complement.
ATTTACCTCCTGGTCCTCATTGTGGACCAGCGCTTTATGTTCTCGCTTATTTTCGGTTTGGACATTAAATTGTCTTACTTCGGAGACCTTGTTTTTGTCTACGTTTTTTGGATCCCCCTTCCTAACTCGGTTTACCCGAGTACGTAACAGAATACTCCCACCATAATGGATCCTGTAGACATTAACAAGATCATGACCGCCTTGACCAGCCAGGGGCAATTAGTGGGCCAGCAACGACAGGAGCTCGCGGAGCTCCGGGAGGCAGTCGCCGTCCTAGCCCAGCGGCTGGAGATATTGTGTTCCCAAGGGGAACACGCGACCCCCCGAGAAACGCCACCCCCAAGGGTCCCGGCGGCTTCATCCGGGACACCCTCTTCCCCGATCATGGGGCGAGAGCCCAATCTCCCCCACCCCCCTCGCTACGGGGGAGAACAGGCTCTCTGCAAGCAATTTTTACACCAGTGCTCTCTGATATTTGACCAACAACCAGCTACGTACGAGAAAGATAGCACGAAGGTGGCGTTCATTATGAGCCTGTTGACTGGTCAGGCAGCGTCTTGGGCAGTAGAGATCAGCAATGCGCAACCCGGGCTTCGGTCTTCCTACCCAGAGTTTGTCGCCGAGTTCCGGCGCGTATTTCAACATCCGGTTATGGGAAGGGAGGCCGAAGGTCGGCTATTAGCTATTCGGCAAGGGCGACAATCCGTTGCCGAATACTCCATCTCTTTTCGCATTTTGGCCGCCCGTAGCGGTTACGGGGACCGCGCCCTGTGTGGTTTGTTTCGCCGCGGGTTAAGTGCGGCGTTAAAGGACGAACTGGCAACCCGCGACGATAGCCGCAACTTGGAGGAGCTCATCGATTTGGCCCTCATTGTGGACAACCGCATGCGGGAGCGTGAGAGGGAACGTACGGAAGAGCGAGGAACTACCCGTGTCCCACCCCGACGTACGGGTCGTCGGCCGGCTGAGCACGAGTCCTGGCGACCACCCGGACCCGAGCGTCATTCGTGTTCCGATCCAGCCGACGCAGAGGAGGAGCCCATGCAGCTGGGAGGCGGACGCCTGGGACCAGCGGAGAGAGAGCGTCGGATTCGGGATCGAGCCTGCTTCTACTGCGGCCAATCTGGACACCGGGCTTCCAACTGTTCCTTGACACCGTCCCGCCCGTCCGGGCGCCCCGAAAACTGTGAGTTTGTGCCCGATACTGCGCCACGTGAGTCGAGACGGGAGGAGGTCCATCCGGGACATCCACCAAGACTCGAGTTGGACGGAACTCTTTATGGTCCGTTACGGGTCATTTCTGTTCGGGCCTTGGTGGACTCTGGGGCGGACAATTGTTTTGTAGACCCCAGCCTAGCTAAGGAACTCGGTTGCCAGGTTGAGGTCCTAAGGGAGACAAAGCGGGTTCACGATCTTGATGGGCGACTCCTGGCGGAAGTGAAAGAAATCACCGCGCCGGTGAAACTAACATTATCAGGCAATCACATCGAATACCGTAGATTCTATATCATGCGGTCTCGATCCGTACCGTTAGTGTTGGGGTTGCCGTGGCTGCGCGAACATAACCCTGTCATTTCCTGGGAACGTCCGGCAATCGAGAGTTGGAGCGCATTTTGTTATACTCACTGTTTGCGCTCGGCGGCAGAAAAGAGAGGGCCGACCCGGAACGAGCCACCAGAAGTTATTTGTTTAGATAAGGTTCCGCGTATTTACCATGACCTACGCCAAGTGTTTAGTAAAGACCGTGCCCAGTCCTTGCCGCCTCACCGGCCGTACGACTGCGCCATCGATCTTTTGGAGAACGCCTTACTCCCGAATTCCCGTCTATATCAGGTCTCTCAGCCGGAACAAGAGGCGCTGAGAGAATATATCGATAGCTCACTCTCGGCTGGCCTCATTCGGCCGTCTAAATCCCCGTTGGGGGCCGGATTCTTCTTCATCGAAAAGAAAGACAAGACGTTACGCCCGTGTGTCGATTATCGGGGCCTGAACGAGATCACCATCAAGAACAAATACCCACTTCCGTTATTAGATTCGGCGTTCGCCCCCCTCCAATCCGCCACTATATTCTCCAAACTCGATTTACGAAGCGCTTACCATCTGGTCCGTATTCGTGAGGGGGACGAATGGAAGACGGCATTTAAGACCCTATTAGGGCACTTCGAATACCTAGTCATGCCATTTGGGCTGACCAACGCGCCCGCAGTATTTCAGTGTCTCATTAACGACGTATTAAGAGCTTTTCTGAACCTGTTTTGTTTTGTTTATTTAGATGACATCTTAATTTTCTCTCGGACTCTTGCAGAACATCAACACCATGTCAGGCTGGTTTTGCAGCGTCTACTAGAGAACCGGTTATTCGTAAAAGCAGAAAAGTGCGAGTTTCACGTCGAGTCCATCTCCTTTCTGGGGTTTATTATCGAGAAGGGTCAGCTGAGAGCTGACGATGCCAAAGTTAAGGCCGTAGTAGAGTGGCCCACGCCCACCAACAGAAAGCAGTTGCAACGTTTCCTGGGTTTCGCTAATTTTTACCGCCGCTTCATTCGCAACTACAGCCAGGGAGCCCTGCCGTTGACCCGGCTAACCTCGGTCAAGATCCCCTTTAGGTGGGACACTGATGCTGACCACGCGTTCGCCGAATTAAAGAAAGCCTTCACGAACCCTCCAGTATTACAGCATCCTAACCCCTCTATTCCATTTGTCGTAGAGGTGGACGCGTCGGAATCCGGCGTGGGGGCCGTGTTATCGCAGCGATCCCCAGTCAACCAAAGACTTCTCCCCTGCGCCTTCTTCTGTCGTCGCCTCTGCCCAGCAGAAGCCAACTACGACGTGGGGAACCGCGAACTGCTAGCCGTCGTTTTGGCATTACAAGAATGGCGACATTGGCTCGAAGGTACTGAAGAGCCATTCACGGTGTACACTGATCACAAGAACCTTGCCTACATCCGGTCAGCCAAGAGACTAAACTCCCGCCAAGCACGGTGGGCGCTTCTCCTCACTCGCTTCAACTTCACGCTCACCTACTGCCCGGGCTCAAAGAACATTAAACCGGATGCCCTCTCCCGCATCCATGACCCTGCGGAGAGGGACAACGAACCCCAAAGCATTATTCCGGACCATTGTATTGTGGGGGCACTGAGGTGGGCCGTCGAACGTAAGGTCAAGGAGGCCCAGAACGGAGTTCAAGTCCCGGCTGGTTGTCCGACCGGGAGACTGTTTGTGCCCCCACCTCTGCGCGCAGAGGTGTTACAGTGGGGGCACACTTCTAAGGTGGCATGCCATCCAGGGGTGAACCGGACCTTGGACCTCGTGTCGCAGCGGTTTTGGTGGCCGGAGCTACGCAAGGATACCCAGGACTATATCAAGGCCTGTTCCACCTGCGCATGCAGTAAGGCGTCCCACCAACTGCCGGCTGGTTTGCTGCAACCGCTGCCTACCCCTTCTCGACCATGGTCCCACATTTCCCTGGATTTTGTCACCGGCCTGCCTCCTTCCCGGGGAAAATCCGTCATACTCACTATAGTTGACCGCTTCTCTAAATCTGCCCATTTTGTTGCGTTGTCCAAACTGCCCTCTGCTCAGGAAACCGCCGACCTCCTAGTGAGACACGTCTTCCGTCTTCATGGAATTCCGGTGGACATTGTGTCAGACCGGGGCCCTCAATTCATCTCCAGGGTATGGAAACGTTTCTGCCAGGCCATGGGGGCCACGGCGAGTCTGTCTTCCGGATACCACCCACAGTCCAATGGTCAAACGGAGCGCATGAACCAAGATTTGGAGGCAGCTCTGCGCTGCGTTTGCCTCGATCGCCCCTCCTCGTGGTCGGCCCACCTGCCTTGGGTGGAATACGCCCACAACACCCTCGTCTCATCATCGACCGGTCGGTCTCCTTTCATGGCAGCATATGGTTATCAACCTCCTCTGTTTCCTTCTCAGGAGGGTCAGGTGGAACTCCCTTCCATACAGCTGCATCTACGACGGGCCCATCGCGTATGGAAGGAGACCAGAGCAGCACTGTCACGCACGGCTCAGCGGAACCGGCAGATCGCTGACCGTCGCCGATGCCCAGCACCCAGCTATCAGGTGGGACAGAAGGTGTGGCTGGCAACTAAGGATCTACGACTCGCAGGTACATCTCGCAAGTTGGGGCCACGCTTCACTGGACCGTTCGAGGTGGAATCGGTCCTCAGCCCCGTCTCCGTCAAGCTCCGACTGCCGCCCACCATGAAGGTCCACCCCGTGTTCCATGTTTCCCTGTTGAAGCCGGTGGCCACCAGTCCCCTGGCTCCTCCGCCCACGTCACCGCCTCCTCCACAAATCGTTGACGGTGAACCAGTGTACACCGTGCGTGAAATCTTGGACTCTCGGCGCAGGGGTAGGGGTTTTCAGTATTTGGTTGACTGGGAAGGCTACGGCCCAGAGGATCGGCAGTGGGTCCCCGGCTCCTGGATCTTAGACCCGTCCCTGCTTCGGGCATTCCATGCAGCGCACCCGTCGAAGCCGGGTGGTCCGCCAGGAGGCGTCCGTTGAGGGGGGGGTACTGTCACATTTCGGTTTTTCGGTCTGGCCAGCAGGTGGCAGGAGCGGTCTCTCTAGCACACCTGCTGGCAATCATTAATCAATAGAGACACTATTTAAGGACTCCTACGTTCGACACCTGTTGTGGGAGTATTGTTTTTGGCATTGCTTACCTCATTGCTCATTGACTAGTGGCTTTTGACCTCGTCGTGTTTTCGCGTGTCGTCTCGGTACCAAGTTTGTGTGTGAGTACCATTTTGTTTTGATGATCTGGCTTTTCTTGCGTGTACAAAGGGTTACATTGTTTTTCGTTCGTAGTTTGTGGGCTTTACTTTCTTTTTCTTGCTCTTTTGTGCAAGCACCTTTTGTTAGTCGTTTTTGATTTACCTCCTGGTCCTCATTGTGGACCAGCGCTTTATGTTCTCGCTTATTTTCGGTTTGGACATTAAATTGTCTTACTTCGGAGACCTTGTTTTTGTCTACGTTTTTTGGATCCCCCTTCCTAACTCGGTTTACCCGAGTACGTAACAGAATACTCCCACCATAATGGATCCTGTAGACATTAACAAGATCATGACCGCCTTGACCAGCCAGCGGCAATTAGTGGGCCAGCAACGACAGGAGCTCGCGGAGCTCCGGGAGGCAGTCGCCGTCCTAGCCCAGCGGCTGGAAATGTAGTTTTGTGATTTTTAATGTTCTAAATCTCTTCTACAAAAAATAGCTTTAACAAAATATTTTTTACTATCTTTTGATTCTAAGTAATCGAATGTAAATAATAAAACACACATATTAACTCTTTCAGGGAAAGTGATTACTGGAGTGGACAGCTATCTTTGACAGCTTTTCTTTGATTAATTAATCTTAATGTCATAGTTATGAATAAATTTAAAAAAAAAGCCAGTTTATTCTTTTGTTTTCTTCTTCATAATTGTTTTCTTTTCCCTCCAGTGTTCCCGGGTCTAACAATTAAGAACTTAGTCATGTTTTTAGATACTCTCTCATACATCATTTTTTTTTGTCTTGTTCCGTGTCAGTATGAACATTGAGACCACCGACCGGCACCTTTATGAAATGAAATCTTTGCACAATGTTCTCTGCTCCACACACTTCTCCTAACTGCTGCTACTTGTCTTCTCTTCCACAAAGCACTGCACCTCCCATTTGTCAGTTAAATTAAACACATGATAATCGATCACGTGAAAAACAATTGAAGCCGGACATTTTCATGAAAATATAAAACTCCCCAGGACGAAAGTGTAAAAAAGTTTACATGTCTGGGCAAAAGAGGACGTTTGGTGACCCGATAATAAAGAGATCCACTTGTATAACTTCACAATATTACTTCACATAACCTGTTTCACAATGCGTGTCATAACTAACATTTTCTTGTTCCCAACCTGCTTTTCTGTGGGTCAGGAACTGTGGCGAGATGAGAGGTTGAAGTTGACCGACGAGTTTGCTTGCTTGTGCGTCGTACCAGAGGTCAAATGTAAACAGCCTTGACCAGTGTCAAGTTTAACAGCAAAGACACACAGCTCAGACCCTTTTGTATAGCAACTGTCGCCACGTATTATTTTACTGGGGTATGTCACAACTCCTGTTTGAACACACACTTGGGGAAACGGCAATGTACCCCTTCTGCGCAGTCTGTCTGGAACTCACGGCTTTAGGCGCTGGCTCATCACTGACTTAAACTTGCAATCACGGTGACACACAGCCTTGACCTTGACAACCAAGCGGACTCTCATCGCACCTCATTAACATTAACAACAGCCTGCCTGGTGTGAACGGCTGGCTGTGGGAACCTTCTGGTCTTTTATGACTCCAATTGGCTATCAGGTTGTAACATGTAGAAAAAAGGAAGTTGTATTATCTTCACTGCAAGGTTAATGATGTCCTGGATTCCTAGAAATATATCACAGTACGCATTGGATAACAGTGCTCAAGTCAAAATGTGCACAATTACCAATACATACAACATAGTAATATTGTAAGATCAGGGAAGAAAATAGTTTCTTCATCACTTAATGTTTAAATTGAACATGGTGGTCCGATGATGTCGTCATTAAAGGTTGTAATTCAATGATGTGAGTCGGTTTCTATGATTTAGAATGCCCACTGTTTGAATGAATTAGACAAGCTGCATCTCTGAAGTACTAGTTGCTAGGACAGATCTAAGAACAAAATCTGTAAAATGAAAATTAGAATAATTTACTTCCTCTGGATTTTGAATCCAGTATTCTTGACCAAAGGTAATGACATTCACATTCCAGTAACCTAAAATCGCAAAAGCTTAAGGTGGCTACAGTTGCACAGAGAGTGAGCAGATCCAAAGAGGCCTCTTTTGTACTATGAACAGTAGTTCAGAAATAAGATCCGAAAAAGACAGAGCAAAAAATAGAGTGTGAAAAATAAGTTTAAAATTTCATGTAAATAACCCCCCAAAAATCATAAACAAACATGAAGAAGACAGACTGAAGCTTCTTCCCGCATGTCCATTTCCTATTGGTCTGAACACAAACTGAAAATCATTGAACAGCTGCGGTCGATATAAATGCATGAACATCAAATGAGAGATTAAAAAAAATAATATGACCACCTGCTACTTGCTCAGTACACTGATGATAAGATGAGAATTTTTGCTGGTGTGGCAACATCACACCAGGAATCTCAAAATCCGCCGCGTTCCATCAAATGGGGCAAAATCACGAAAAGGAAGCATTCCAGCAGCAGGAAATGGTCCAGAGATACAATCTGGGCCTGTCCAAATGACAGAAACAGAAACACGTTATGGTATGGCTGTTTTTCACATGGGTTGATAGGAGCGGAAATGAAACTATAAAGCAAGGGAACATTCAATTATATTGCGATAACAGCGAGAAAGGCGAAAAGAAGAGGGATAAAAAAAAAGGATGGACATTGGGACAAAGAAAAGGGGAAATGGAGGCGGGGGTGGCGGACATTTATAACGAACGTGCAAGGAAGAAGTTTCGCAAGTGAAAGTTGTAAATGGGAAAGGATCATTGAAGTGTCACAACAGGAAAGGAAGTGAGGTAAGGCAGGAATCAAAAAAGGAGAAAAACAGATGGCGCCAAATGAAAGAGGAGCCCGGCAAGGCAGTGAAAGAGAAAAAAAGCGCAGACAAAAAAAATCTAAGCTATGAGTGAGAAAACTGGGGTTGAGCACACTTTCAGTACGATGAGAAGTGTGCTTGTCGTAGCCTGCACAAATGGCCTCTAAACTGTAAATTATTTACGATTTAGCACCATTCTCATATGCCAAAGAATCTTACTTAAGGCAAAGTTTGACTCAAGGAAACATGCATGTCTCCCTCGAGCTAAGAATCCTCTCCTGTGTTAGTTATTGGGACTACATAAATCGTTTTTGGCCATTGTCCTCCTTTGGCACACTTACACTGTTTATTTTTGTGTTTGATTCATGTCCCAATGAAATAAAATATTAATAAAATATAACCATAACATCATCATATTGAAACTTAGAAGCAAGAAACAATATTTGAACAAAAGCTAAAATTCCACACAGCACAGCAGTCCGCTAAAATCGACCCACCTGCTGAGGAAATGTAAAGGTTTTTGTGGGTGTTTAAAAGAAGATGGAGCGAATTGGGGCCCTGTTGAAAGCAGCTCTTGAGCAGTGGGGGGAGTTGGGTTGGTGGCGGCATCGTGGATTGTGCAGGGCTCAAGGAGCTTTAAGCTCAGCGGTTCAGGATCATCTTCTTCAGCTGTAAAAAAAACAAACACCAAACATGAAGGCCAAAGCTGTTTTAGTATGCCATAAAGAGGCCTCCTGCTGTACACCGCTGTTTGCTCAAATGCCTTTTATGTAAAATCACCAAACTACCATCGATGGCATGAAAAATGTTCCATTCGATTGTGTCCTACTTCAAAGCAGAGCGAAAGCATACCTCATGGAATAGAATTGGTCTGGAGCTGAAAATATTAGCAACACTACCATTGTTGGTGACTACTTCTGCTCATGAGTAAAAGAAATGTGAAGTGGTTTGGTTTGAGGATGTGAGCAGTATTCTGAGGATGGTGTCTGTTAGTGATTATTTTGCAGAAACATTCAGATGAGTTCATAAAAACAAACTTTTTTATTTAAAAAAAGGTTCTTCTTTTCCATTTGGCTTTCCCCTTCAGGGGTCGCCACAGCGAATCATTTGCAACCATCTAACCCTGTTTAGTGCATCCTCTTCTCTCACACCAGCTACCTTCATGTGGTCTTTGTCTCGGCCTCCTACCTGGCAGTTCAAGACTCAGCATCCTTCTCCCAATACATTCACTCTCTCTCCTCTGGACATCTCGGTCTGGCCTCTCTGACTTTCTCTCCAAAACCTCAAACATGAGTTGTCCCTCTGATGTACTCACTCCTTATCCTATTAGACCTGGTCGCTCCCAAAGAGAACCTCAACATCATCTCTGCTAAATCCAACTTTCCAATCTTCAGTGGCACTGTCTCCAATCCAAACAGTATGGCTGGTCTCACCACAGTTTTATACACCCTTCCTTTCATCTTAGCTGAAACTCTTCTATCACACATCACACCGGACACTTTTCTCCAGCCGTTCCAGCCTGCCTGTACACGCTTCTTCACCTCTTTCCCACACACTCCAGGTCACGTTGTGCCCAAAGCGACAGAGTAATCGCTTCGTGCGCAACAAACTGGAGATAAGTGAATCACCGAAATAGCAGACACAGAAAGGAACTTTGTCACAAAAAGGATATTTATTAGAACACAAAATCCCCGTCTAAACGGACAACAGAAAACGCTGGTCAAAAAGAAAACCAGGAAATAATTGCAATGAGGCAACAGAAAACGCTTGCAGAAAAAAACGGCAAGGAGGAAATTTAGGCAAAATACTATGATCATTCATTCATTCATTCATTCATCTCACAAGAGGATATCTAGGAACGCAACAATTGTCAATAGTCTTTAAGGCAATGTTTTGACCGAGAAGGGATAGGGGCAATACTTCGGCAATGAGTTGACTGCCGGAGCGCCTAAATATAGCAGGTGCAATCGCCTACAAATGGGTGGCAGGTGTGCAGGCAGCAAGCAAGAACGCCTGCCCCCTGCTGTCAAATACGGAACGTGACACTCCATTGCCCGGGACTGTTGACCCCAAGTACTTAAAATCCTCCACCTTCTTGATCTCTTCTCCCTGTAACCTTACTCTTGTCCTTTGGTGCCTCCACCTGTTCCCTGCTCTCACTAACAGACCATCATCTGCAAACATTATTGTCCATGGACATTCCCGCCTAACCATGTCTGTCAGCCTGTCCATCACCATAGCAAATAAGAAGGGGCTCTGAGCTGACCCCTGGTGAGGCCCCACCTCCACCTTGAATTCCTTTGTCACACCTACAGCATATCTCACCACTGTCTTAAGGTTCGTTCACACGGCACACATTTGCTCCGGCGCTGCACCGATATTTTGTTGCGATATATTTTGCACCGCAGCAAATTGTGTGGAGCGTTCACACGTACAAAGCCGCCGAGCGGGGCAGCCCCGACACTTGCGTTCACACGGCAGTTTCTGCAGCGGAGCAAAACGACAGAAAACAAACGAGCTTTCGTGTTGGTTCTTTTTAAAACGTACTGTATATATACAACTCAAGCGACTACTGGACCGGCACGTCCTTCTCCTTCTCGGTTTCCGTGCCTTCTGCTCGAGAGTGACCGCCCAAGAAAACGTAAATGAACGATGACTTCAATGACACTCATAAAAGCAAACACTAATACGCCAAACAGAAAATCAAGAGAGGAAATCACAAAATAAATTCTATGGGGCGTGGGGGGTTGTGAACAAACAACAAAGGAACAAACAACTCCGAGACAGTCCAGTCTCCTACAAAAGGAAAGATGTTACCAGCCAAGTCTTGTGTCGTTATGAATCAACACATTACGGAAGTCCGGCAGAGCACGAAAGCAACGCATTCTCGCCATACGTACTCTTCACAAGTATTTGCTCTGGAGCAAATTTAACCCAGTTGCGTTCACACGTGCAAATTTACACCGGTGCTGCTTCGCAAACGAGCATTTGCTCTGGAGCAAATATTTGACCCACCTCCCTAAGGTGGGTCAAATTAGGTCCGGTATAAGCTCTTTTCCGGGGCTACGCCGGAGCTAATTTGCACGTGTGAACGCTCTACTGGGGCAGCCCTGGCGCAGCACCGGACCAAATCTTGCCGTGTGAACAGCCCTTTAGTAATTTAAAAAACTGATTAGCATCTCCGTTTGAACCAGTGGTGTTCCAAAATTTGTAGGGCCACATCAGTAAAATGAAAAAAAAAAAAAATCAAAGGAGCCAAGTGCTGCTTTTAAAATGTAGGTAGATGGACATGCTGGTGACCTTCTCCAGAAAACAGAGAGAGTTGGCCTCGACAATCCCCACCATCATCCAAGGGACTCCAGTGGAAACTGTATCCGAATACAAGTACCTGGGGACCACCTGGACAATAACCTGAGGTTCTCCTCCAACACTGAGGTGATCCTGAAAAAATGGCACCAGAAGATGTACCTTCTCAGGAAACTGAACTCCTCCTTCCGCAGGAAAATCCTCCTGACTTTCTACCAGGCATTCATAAAGTCCGTCCTCTCGTTCTCTACCCTCCTGACTACCATTAGTTCAAATATGTCCGCTGTAGAGGACATCTGTGAACCTAAATATCTCCCACCCAGTGCATACAATCGCATTAACTCATTTTGTTACTCTAAAGAGCACATTTAGTGCTTTCCAATGATATTTTTTCTAACCCCTACAAATTTGGTAAGAAAATGGCTTCCCTCAGTGCAAGCACTTTTTATGGGAAGAGGAAAAGTAATACTTTTTATCGAACACATTTTGTCTTGAAATGCTGTTGGCATTTTAATTATAAGACTCTTATGAACACGTTAAAGTGTTGTTTGAGTTGTTTTAAGTGTATTTGAGCCTATTTTAAAATGCAGTGGGATTTCAAAAAATTATTTTGGAGTAGTCCAATTACTTCATATAGATTGGGAATTTCAAAATAAATGTCATTGCACAACATTTTTTTCCCTGGGAGTCAGGAGGCTATGGCCTGCTGGTTCCATTCCCAAAGTCTGCAGGAGAAGAACCGCCTGGACAGCATCAGAAGAGTGTGCTCCAAGATCATCGGACTTTCCATTCGCCCTCTGACTGCAGTGTGTGAGCAGCAGATCCGTGGTCTGGCTGCTCAGATCAGGAAGGACCCCTCACATGCTTTTTTCCTCGCGTTCGAATGGTTGCCTTCCGGCCGCAGGCTGCGGTTCCCAACATGCAGGACAGCGAGGAGGAGATCCACCTTTGTCCCCCAGGCTGTTCTCTTAAACTCTTATTCCAAGGAACCTTACATTTTGTAACATTGCGAACACTTGCGCTGTACAGCTGTTCACACGACTCACTAGTGGTAGATTTCAAACTCCAAACCAAACCACTCCAGATATTGTGCTCTACAAATACCATTCAACTAATTAATCATCTGTCCAAAATTAACACCTAACATGCGTCATGGTAAACAAGTTACCAATTACCTGAATATCGCCGGGGTTAGGACGACGATCATGGGTGTATGAAGTTGGGGCAAGCAGTGGGCACAGTTCAGCGACTACCCTCCTTCACGTGCATGTCACATTTACTGGTCTGATTCTCACACGCTGCATATGTTCCCGTGTGTTTTGATCTAGTGTGGCTCTTAAAGTGACAGTGCTACATTTGTTAAACAAGGAAGCCTCCACTACAAACGTCTAAGTAAGGTTCACCTGGTTACCTATATGTATTTTTTATAGGGCGGCCCGGTAGTCCAGTGGTTAGCAGCTCCGGCCTCCCTGTGTGGAGTTTGCATGTTCTCCCCAGGCCTGCGTTGGTTTTCTCCGGGTACTCCGGTTTCCTCCCACATCCCAAAAACATGCATGGCAGGCTGATTGAACACTGTAAATTGTCCCTAGGTGTGAGTGTGAGCGTGCATGGTCGTGTGTGCCCTACGATTGGCTGGCAACCAATTCGGGTGTCCCCCGCCTACTGCCCGAAGACAGCTGGGATAGGCTCCAGCACCCCCCACGACCCTCGTGAGGATGTACACCATTTATTTGGGAAAAAAAACAGCTAGGTAATTAAGCAAAACATCATTTTTTCTTTTTCCATGAGTGTGGGCTGATTTTGATGTTGCAAATAAACTTCTTCCAAGAACAACTAAGGCAGCTGATGTGAAGAAACGTGTGAATGACTTTTTCAGAGACATCAATCTTTCATGGGATTTGGTTTTTGCAGATTGTACAGATGGAGATCCAGTCATGCTGCGAAGAAAGTCTGGTTTTGGTGTGCTAGTAAAAAGGTGATGCATTATGGTTACACATCGTATTCTGCAAGGGAATGCTGTCACATTTTGCGTGGTGGTAGTAGGAGTAGGACCCCAAAAAGCAGGGAGGCAGGGTGGATAGACCAAAATGTATTTAACAAAAAATACACACAGGAGTACAATGAAAAAAACACTTAGTCGAAGTACTCAAAAAATGCCTGGAAATCACAAGGAACAAACAAAACTAAGACAGAAAACAAAACATGACAGGAGCACACCTATGCTCGCATACTCACAGCTCACAATGACCCAACCAAGACTGACAGAACTCAGGGAACTAAATGCAAGCAATCGTTGCTTGACAACGAGAAACACCTGGACAAGACACAAAGAGTTGAGGGGGCTGATTGGTTCAATACAAGGGACACTGATAACGAGAACAGGTGGGGACAAAAAGGACACCTGAGGAAACAAAACCAACTGTAACCAGACAGAAACATAAAAAATGTGTTGGCAACAAAATCTTTGCCTCCAAAAATTGAGATTTTTAATACTTAAAAACTCTCGTGGAATGTGTGAGCGAAAATAGTGATCTGAGGCATCGCATTCTCAGTAAGCTGTGTAAAGAAATGGATTCTGAAATCGAGGTACTTCTGCACTATTCTAATGTTCAATGGTTATCCCGGGGAAAAGTGCTGAAACGTATTTTTGCCGAGTGTGTAGAATTAGCATGTTTTTGCAAGAGCACCAACATTGTCATGTAGATTACATTGAAAATTCTGAGTTCATTCTCATTTTAGCATCCATGGCTACATGTATTTACAGCAACAATCGCCGTGAGACTGTACGGTAATTGTTTTTTTACTGTCATACGACTTGTCGGCTCATTGAAGCGTGGATAATGGTGAGTGATATTTTAAATCTTTTTAATTGTTTCTGTGTCGGTCTTTGAAAATATGCCTCCATGCCAAAATGGCTTGTGGCAATAAAAAAGTGTTTGTACGTGTGCCAGTCACCAGGTTTTCTTGGTAGTCTTTTGGCAGTTGCTGTGAAACACTACTTAGTCTGCGGATGGAGCGATGACATCTTTTCATAAACTGCAAACCACCAAGAATGACTGCCTCTAAATTCATTGATGTTAAGTTCTCATGCCAGCGCTGTTGCCTTCATTCAACTAGTTACTGTAGAGATGCTTCTACGCGCTGCTCTTTGTTCAACAACCCGCTGTTCGAGTTTGTCCTCGAACTGTGGCCATCTGTCTTGTCTTCTTTGCTTGGCACAGCTCATCTCGTTCCTTCCTCCACTTGCACACCATTGATTCGTTAAAGCGGAATTCTCTCTCTGCTGCACGATTCCCATGTTTTATTGCGTGAGTGATAGCCTTGAGATTGAATTCTGCATTGTAAGCGTGTCTCATGAAAGGAGCCGTTTTGGAGTCTTGACACACACACAAATAGTGTAGGATTGGAATTTCTCTTTACCAGTTTTTACCGCTGTGAATTCGGCGACGCTCCCTGACTACAGTACCCACGATTAACCAATATTGATCCATATATAAAGCGCATCAGATGATAAGGCACGGTGTCGGCTTTTGAGAAAATTTGAAGGCTTTTAGGTGCGCCTTATACTGCGGAAAATACGAAAATATTGCATTCACATGAGTTTTCTTCCGTGTTGTCCGGCAGGTACATTGCAGGTTCTCAATTCCAGTTTGAATGATTGATTTCATTGATTGATCAGACCATATCATTATTTTTTTGGACATTTACTGAAGTAAAATGTGACTATATTATATTCTGATTTATGGCACAATGTTATACTTGTAGTTAGTGTCATTTAGCAGTTTCTTTGTTATTTTCCCCTTGTGTGTCATGATGTCAATATCATTTCTACAGTCTGGTCTTCAAAATAAAGACTTACGAGAATCAATTCACTGAATAAAGAATAGTGGGCAGGCGAACCCGCCTGGGGTCAATTGGGATCAAGGCCGGATTATCTTATCTTATTAGGGGGAAATCTGTCGTTTACATATTCTTTCTTACATGCAGAGAGAAAGAGTTACCCATCATCACCTCATCGCGGATGATTTTAATCCACGTTTTGTATCGTGGAATGTTACAGTTCGTTGGGTTCAGTAACTGTTTGAAGAAACCAATTTCAAACATCTTTATGAAAGTTAGAACATCTTTGAGTTGAACGTCTGCCGTCATTTCTTGGCATGCTGTACGTATCAAAATGAATCCCTGTTTTAACAGTCAATGGGAAGTCAGTTTATTTTCGTCGACAAGATTAAGCCGATTACGGTTACGGTAAAATCCTGGAACAGCCATCATGACTAATTGCCGTCACTGAGAGTATGGGCTACAAGTAGATGCGAGCAGCTGCACAGCTTTGCTCTGTTAAAGCACCTGGCATATTAAACCTCTGGTGTACAATCAGGATAAACAAACAAGTAAGCAAAAGGGGGTAAATCACTGTTAAGCCCGGTAAAGGCTACTGCTGTTGTAATGAACCTCGGCAGCTAGAGCGTTCGAGAGCACTCTTACTTCCCAAGATTCTCTTTCTATCAAATTCATGTTCACCTTGCTGTCTTCGGGTTCAACGTGGAGAGTTATCTTTTGTCCAAATACATCTCCAGTGAAGAATGGGTTGGCAAATGCCACCTCACGAGTATGTAAATGTTTACACCACTTTTCCTTTATTAACTGATTATTCATTCCTGATTTACAGAGTCATGAATTGGAAATAAAGATATTAGAAAAAAAAATTACACAATCCATTCCATTTTTCTTGCTTTTCAAGCTTTTTTTCTTTTTTATCCTCACCCTTTGCCTCTCCTTGCAGAGAAATCCATTGGGGTTATGACAATCCCACCTGCAGAGAGAATAATATCCTAAATCCATATTAGTGCTCTTTCCCAAAAGCTTTGGTTAACAGATGGTTTACCCAAATCTCCTGGACCTCCCTTCCGAAAACACTACCCTCACCCCATTTGACTTTGTTGGTTGGGGCCTCTTATAACAAAGGAGAGCCCTAATTCCCTTTGAAAGTGTTTTATGGTTTTGTTTTGTTTATTTTTAATTGTCATCATCATTTGAAACAAAGACTGAAAGTTAATATTGTGCTGCGTCTCACGCGTGTACATAAACCACATTATTCATGCTTGTTTGACCTTAAGAAGGCCAGAAATGTACAAACGTCCAAACGTCAAAGCCTTTTAAACATATCTCTGTTGTGTCCGAATTTTCAGCTATCAGCATGTTTTGATTCACACTTCACTGCTGATATTTTTCAGTTGGCTATGAGATAAGAAGTGAGGATTGCTGTGCCAGAACCAATTAGGCCTAAACCGGCCCTGCTCAGGAAGTGTCCCTGCTGCTGGCTTTTGCAGCACTTGGTCATTAAGCCTCAACAGGAGTAACCAGTTAATTGTAATCCTTGGGCGCTGGAAAAACAGCTACACTGTGATGAACGCAGTCC
This sequence comes from Hippocampus zosterae, assembly GCF_025434085.1. Lineage (NCBI taxonomy): Eukaryota > Metazoa > Chordata > Actinopteri > Syngnathiformes > Syngnathidae > Hippocampus > Hippocampus zosterae. The sequence goes on along the minus strand of NC_067462.1, from coordinate 20,108,096 downwards.
AGTTCAAACTATGTTTTGCCTTTCAAATGGTTTTGTCGCGCATGCCTTTTTCTGGCAATAAGTAGGAACAACTCACCATGGATTAACGGTCATACTGTACAAGAAAAGACATGAAACACACATTATATATCAAATCAACTGAAAAACTTAAACTTTATGCCTTCACGAAAAAAACAACAACTGACAAGTCACATTTTACATAACCATCCGGAGTATCTAAATGTTTATCTTCCACTGTTCCTGACAGTGCCCCACTTACAGTAGAATGACAGTGTTTTCTGTTAAAACTTGCCTGAGGAATGTTGTCTTGTTGATCCCATTCGGCCCGGTCCTATTTGTGTGTTCCAGGGGAGGAATGCCAAGAACGTAGGCGTTGCCACATGCACACATTGGGGAGCATGTCATGCCAAAAGAAGAGAGACTGATTGATGCACTTAGGTCAAATGTAAATACCGTTAATGGTATTTCATAGTGTTGCCGACAGATTTAGTTTTGACGTTAGGGCCGAACAATATGGCTGAAATATGTTAATATATTGTTAATATGTTGTACGCCAGGGACGGGGGACTGGGGCGAAAAAGTGGCCGAGGAGTCATGACAGACTGGCCCATACCATAAGCAGTGTGTCATTCTTTCTAGCTATCTATCTATCTTGCTTGCTAGCTATTGTAAGCTTTTGTTAAATTATTAATTATTATAATTTTATGTTTGAGCATTATATTCTTTTATGTTAAGGTTACCTAAATTATAATCTGTTTAATAATTGCTTAAACATGTAAATCAAACTCAGGTCCTGGAGGGGCACTCTCCTGCATGTTTTCCAAGTCTCCCTGTTGCAACACACCTGATTCAAATGAACAGGTTCAATGTCAGGCTCCCGCAGAGCTTGCAGATGATCTGATCCTTTGAATCAGGTGTGTTGCAACAGGGAGACTTAGAAAACATGCTGGACAGCGGCCCTGCAGGACAGCGGCCCTCCAGGACCTGAGTTTGACACCTATGATGTAAATGTTGATAGCGTCTGATTGGCTGAAGGAAAGCAGGAAGTGTTTTAGTTGCCGAAAGGAGATGTGTTCTTGTTTGTACTGCAGTGCAGACTTCTTGGGAAATAAAGCTGCATTCAAACAAAGTCCATCTCTCCTTTTGCCCATACTTAACGTAGAGCCATCCTTTCGAAAACTACGAACCCCTCAACTTACACTATCTATGTAGCAGCTATCCATCCACACATGAACCAAATTTCAAAAGAAGTTGGGATATTGTCTTAAACATTAATAAAAACAATACAAACCTATATTTCAATGAATACACCACAAAGACAATATATTTAATGTTAAAATGGATAAACTTTGTTTTTAGTAAATAATCATTCATTTTGAATTTTATGGCCACAATGCATTGCATAAAAGCTGGGACAGGGTCATCTTTACTTTTAATAACTTTCAATAAACGTTTGAGAATGGAGTACGCGAATTGTTATAAATGTTTGAGAACTGAGTACGTGAAATGTTAAAGCTTTTGTCGGTGAAATTCTTTCCCATTCTTCTTTGGTGTGCAGCTTCTGCTGTTCAACAGTCCGGGGTCTCTATTGTCGTATTTAACGCTTCATAAAGCGTCAAGCATTTTCAATGGGAGACAGGTCTGGACTGAAGGCAGTCCAGTCTCGTACCCGCACTCTTTTATTACGAAGCCATGCTGTTGTAACAGCTGCAGAATGTGGTTTGGCATTGTCTAGCTCAGTGTTTTTCAAACCCCGTGCTGCGGCACACTGATGTGGGAAATCATACAATATGAATGTATACCTGTGCGGTCGATCGCCGAGAAGAGTAATCATGTAGTACTCTTACATAGCGGTAGGGAGCAGCGGCAGCTTGGAAATTGCCTCATGCTTCGAGACGAGCAAAGTTTCCGACACGAGGCAATACAATTAAAGGTATCTTTCATTTAGATTTATGTTTATTGGAGTTGCAACACGGCACCAATGTTCGTGCACACTGGCTGCACACTCGGCGCACAAGAAAACCTATCCAGCGACCAGCGCAGTGAACGCGCAGTGAACGCTGTTGTGTCCGAAAAACGTGAGGACACAACTTACTTTTTCCAACGGTCTTTATTCAACTGACGTAACAGGTGCGAGTCGTCACTCAAACCAACCAATGCTTTGCGACACTGCCGTAACTTCGTGTAGCAGTATGGTAAACGGCCATATGCTACAAACGCAATGCAAATGAAATAGATATGTAACTTTTTTTTCTGTATCAAATTGCTGTGTAATTCAGTGAGTTACAGGTGTCCAGCCAATCAAACTATACGATGCAATGACACTATACAGCCAATCACGGCATTGACAATACTTGCGCATGTTCTCAGCACCATAACAATAACAGTGTGGCAGCCATAAGTGACGCTCATGCTAATCCTTCATCATGGCGAAATGACCGGGCAGTGAACGTGATGCGTTGACTCCCCAAACCAAAATAAGAATGAACTGCGGTTCTATTAAGTTGTCGTAGTATGTGCAAATAGAAGAACATGCAGTGAAACTGGGTGAGATATTTTCTTTTTCGAGTGAGAAAGGTCGGTTCTGCAAAACATGCAGCAAAGCTTAAACTGTCAGCAAATTTTTTTGATGGAAAAATATGGATTGAATGGAAACTGGACTACCTCAAGAGACACATTCAGCAGAAAGTTCATTTGAATGATTTTGGAATTATACAAAGACTGAAGATGGGAAAAGGGATTGGTACAATATTGCGGTAGAGCGTAAACGACTGGTAGGAAAAGAACCGGCTGTCACACAGAAAAAAATCCAACCCTGAACAAGGTAAAGTTCTCAGTGAATATATTTTACTTGCCATTAAAACAAAGTCACCAAATATTGGATTGATGTCGATTTGATTCCTATTCAATGTATTATAATATTTTGTTAAATGTCAATGTTTAAAAAATGCTTGCAGTAATATAACATTTAATTGTTAAAATAGGCGTTTTTTCACATTTTCAGGTAGTGGTGTGCCGCGGATTTTTTTCAATGAAAAAAAATATTGAAAAACACTGGTCTAGCTGAAATTAAGTAGGGCCGTCCATGTAAAAGATGTTGCTTGGATGGCAGCATATGTTTCTCCAATACCTGTGTGTACTTTTCAGCATTAATGGTGCCCCTACAGATGTGAAAGTTACCAATGCCCTATCACATCACAGATGCTGGCTTTTGAATTTTGCACCCATAACAGTCCAGATGACGTGCGTGTGCGTGTGTGTGTGTGTGTGTGTGTGTGTGTGTGTGTGTGTGTGTGTGTGTGTGTGTGTGTGTGTGTGTGTGTGTGTGTGTGTGTGTGTGTGTGTGTGTGTGTGTGTGTGTGTGTGTGTGTGTGTGTGTGTGTGTGTGTGTGTGTATATATTCCCATAAATAGAGTAATCCCTTGTTTTTCACGGTTAAAGGGGACCAGAATCCCCCCGCAAAGGGTGAAAACCGCAAGGTAGGATTTGTCACCTCCCACAGACATTTTCATATATTTGAGACAAAGATTACAACATGACACATATTTACTTCTTTAATTATAAAACATCTTTAATTATAAAACCGTACACAGTAATTAACATTCATCAACATTACCTTCTGAGAGGCGAAGAAGCTTATGTTGGTGGCGTAAGAGACGGCTCTCACTTGACTCATACAGGCTTTAGATTCACTCTGAGTCTCATCTGCTGGAGGCGATGATGGTGTAGCTGAGGTTTTTAAATTGGAGAAAAACATGGTGATGGGTAGCGCTATGACGTTCATCTTGTCTTTTTATGAGGTGAAATCGGTTTACGGTTTCTTTTTTTGAATCAGACAATGGTCTTTTTTTGGGTGGAAAAAAAACTTATTAAGCTGACATTTTCGGCTGTCACTTCAGCCTTCTGTCACTGCTTCCTTGTGATGTGTCTAACTAGACAGCTGACCAGGTAGAGAAGCGCAGACACACACACACAACAAGGACATGCTAGATTCAAAGCAGCGGCAGCAGTACCACCAAATGTAACAAGAAGGACAGATATTGAAAGTGACACTTCATCACCATATTACTATGTTCAATCACAGACGGACAACAATTGCATGCTAAAAATTACATTATCGACAACTTTACGGCACTGTGATTTTATCTTTGTAAATTTAACTGGGAATACAGCATTCAAGCGGTCACATTGAAGTGTGGAATAGTTTGGTGTTAGACTGTCACTCTTCCACTCTTCCTCTTGGAGCAATTTGATGATACTGTTTGGATTCTGCATTGAGTGATCTAGACAAGATCTGAGGTGGAACAGCTCCTCTGAGGTGCTGCTATGGATCAGCTGCAGCTCACCGAGGAAAACCCAGCCTTACCCGTTGGTCAGCATGCACACGTTATACACTGGTATGATTGTGTGACACATTCCGTATTGTACTGCACAGGACATCATGTTATACTTATGCTATATAATATATAGGTCCACAGTGTGAGCATAGTGCCATGCGGTATTCACATTGTGCATGGCTGCACATGTGAATTTGATCTGTTTGATCTCCTGGAGAAGCCGTTAACTGCATGGGATTGTGGCACTCCTACTGTACCCGTCAGTGTGTAGTGTCACCTCATGATGGTTGTGCCTTCCAAATTTAACACACAATCGTGTGTCTGCCACTTTCAAGCTGCTTGCAGGTGCTTTCCCACAACAAAGGGCACTGGATGTGGCGGAAGGGGATGGGGGCCGGGGGGGTAGACACCTTAGGAAGCTATTCAAGCAGCACAGCGCAGGGCCAGCAGTTGGATCAAGCCCCTCCTCTCCACGTCGCTGAACAATGGGCATAACTTTTACTGCCTGGCTTCACAAACCAGGGTGTGGACCTGCCAACTGATCCTAAAAGACATTGTCACTTCGTCACAAGCACGATATTCCTTTATGAAACCCAAAACAAGGTTTCACTGAGAACTTGCCAGATGGGTGTGTAAGTAAAATTAAATTCAAGTGTATTTTTAAAATTGTGTATGTAAATATACATACATATGTAGACTCTAGTCTTCAAAACTATTGGAATTGTGAGGGTAATTCATTTTTATTCATAGACTGACTGAAACAGACTGAAAACATATGTTGTTGAAATGTTTTGTCACGGGGGGTGCTGGAGCCTATCCCAGCCGTCTTTGGGCAGTAGGCGGGGGACACCCTGAACTGGTTGCCAGCCAATTGCAGGGCACACAGAGACGAACAACCATGCGCAATCAGACTCACACCTAGGGACAATTTAGTGTGTTAAATTTGCCTGCCATGCATGTTTTTGGAACATGAGAGGAAACCGGAGTACCCGGAGAAAACCGACGCAGACTCGGGGAGAACATGCAAACTCCACACAAGGAAGCTGGAGCTGGAATTGAACCCGGTACCTCTGCACTGTGAAGTTGACGTGCTAACCACTGGACTAACGGGCCGCCGATTGGAACATCCCCATCTAAAATGTGTCGTAATGCAAATAATGTCATTTCCACTTCTTATTTTCGACCATCCATAAAAGACATCATGTTCATGTCTTTCACCACACTAATAAAGTCGTCAATTTCGCTCCAAAAGTGTGGTTTGGTCCCGCACCGGGTTCCGTTATGTTTGTTTATCTCTGCTTGTGTATTTCCGGTAGGATGCGTATCAGACGCACATGGAATTAGTTACTGTTCTCCAAAGATCAAGATTACCTTCCGATAGAGTATGCGTAGACATATACCAATGTTCTTTTCAATGAAGGTAGTCTGATTGTATGACCAACTATTTGGTTTCACAAAGGAGTTTTATTCAGGTTAAAAAAAACAACAACACAAAATGCTAATGTAGTTTTTTTATTAGTTTTTTGTGCGTGTTTACATGGCCCTGTGTAACTGGATTATTAACGGTATTTGAAAGGGTTACTGTGACTGCATGTAAAGATAATATAAAATACAATTCATATAATTGAATTTGTTCCAATACTTTTACACATCAACAACTCTTTCATATTTCTGAAAATAAAAGCTGAGCGGTTGCTCTTTGGTCTCTTTTATCTTTTCATGTCAACCCTACATTAATGTCTCCATTCAAATGGAAAAAAAATGGTTGCATTGTTCTGTCACATTTTATATGATATCTTATTATCTATCCACCCATTATTTCCAGACGGACTTTGTGTAGGTGGAATTATATGATACTTCAATGTTTGGCCACCCACAACACTGTTTGATCATGCAAATTCCAGTACACACAAGCTGCATTGCTGTTGCGTGGCAGCCTCTTTAAATTTCCCCCTACACAACATGCACTTTTCGGATAAATAGATGTTTATTAATTTGCGTTCTCGTTCGTTCTTCTGTGATTTTGTGAAATAGTCACCTTTGAAATGAGGTGGAGTTCAAATAAGTCAAGTCAAGTCAAGTCAACAGTATTTATAGAGCACTTTCAAACAGCGATCGCTGCATACAAAGTGCTGTACATGGAGCGATTTAACATACAATAAACAGTAAGACGAATCAGTAATAAGTAATAAGTAATAAGGCGGTAGAAAGCACCAAGCAGTAAAACCAATAGCAAATCTAAGTCATGCTGAGTCAAACGCAAAAGAATACAAGTGAGTTTTGAGGAGGGCTTTAAAGATGGGCAGCGAGGAGGCTTGCCGAATGTTCAGTGGGAGGTCATTCCAGAGAGATGGACCAGCAACAGAAAAGGCTCGATCCCCTCTGAGCCTCAGTTTAGTTCTTGGAACGTCTAGCAAAGACTGGTCCACAGACCTGAGGCGCCGGGCAGGGGTGTAGGGGCGTATGAGCTCAGAGAGGTAAGGTGGCGCGAGATTATTCAGAGATTTGAAAACAAAGAGGAGGATCTTAAAAATAATTCTAAAATGAATGGGGAGCCAGTGAAGGGATGCCAAAGTAGGAGTTATATGCTCCCTCTTACGAGTACCAGTCAAGAGGCGAGCAGCGGCATTCTGTACCAGCTGAAGGCGCTTGATGGAGGACTGGCTGACTCCAAAGTACAGGGCGTTGCAGTAATCGAGCCGGGATGTGACAAAGGCATGAATTACTGTCTCAAAGTGTTCATGTGAGAGGAAAGGTTTTATTTTGGCCAGCTGTCTAAGGTGAAAGAAGCTGGATTTAACAACGGCACCAATTTGCCGATCGAGTTTGAAATCACTGTCCAGTTTAAGTCCCAAGTTTGAGACCGTTGATTTCAGATAAGGAGATAGGGGGCCCAAGTCTACAGGATGGAATGTACAAGGTCCACTGGGGCCAAACAATATCACCTCTGTCTTCTTTTCGTTGAACTTCAAGAAATTTTGTGCCATCCAGGTTTTGATTTCTTCCAGACAGGATAGGAGTGGCCTTAATGAGAAGGTGTCTTTCTTGCTCAGTGGGACATAGATCTGGCAGTCATCTGCATAGCAGTGGAAAGGAATACCATGTTTCCTTAAGATGGAACCCAATGGGAGCAGATACAGCGAGAACAGCAGAGGCCCCAGAATTGAGCCCTGTGGAACACCACATGACAGGGGAGCAGTGCGTGATTCAGAGCAGCCAAGGCTGACACAAAAGGTCCTGTCAGCTAGATAGGACCTAAACCAATCAAGAGCACTCCCGCCAATGCCCACCAAGTGCTGCAAACGAGTCAGCAGAATACTGTGATCCACTGTATCAAATGCTGCAGTTAAGTCCAATAAAACCAGACACACGTGGTCTCCAGAGTCATTTGCCAGGAGGATGTCATTAGAAACGCGTAACAGGGCTGACTCCGTGCTATGCATCGTCTTGAAACCTGACTGGAAGACCTCCAAGATGTTATGTTCATCCAAGAAAAGTTTCAACTGCATGTGCACCACTTTTTCCAGAATTTTGGAAATGAAAGGCAGTTTGGAAATGGGTCTGTAACTTGACAGCTCATCTGGATCAAGACCAGGTTTCTTGATCAAGGGTTGGACCACAGCATGTTTAAACTGTTGGGGAACTACACCAGAAGAAAGGCTGCTGTTGATGATATCCAAGACCGATGCACCAACACTCGGGAGAACCTCCTGAAAGAAGCGTGGGGGAAGAGAGTCGCAAGGGGAGCCAGATGGCTTCGTCTGGCGAACTACATCCTCCAAAAGCGCCAAGGACACAGTATCAAAAGAATTTAGGACAGCTGAACATGGAACATGGACAGAGGGGTCAGATGCGGTATTTGGGACCGGAATCCTAGCTGTAGAGACCTTATCAATAAAGAACTGAAGGAATCTGTTGCACATCTCGGCTGAAGAATCCGAGCAAGTAGGCAGAGGGGGTTTGAGTACAGAATCTATCGTTTTAAATAGTGCACGAGGGTTGTGACGGTTGGCTAGAATAAGGTCCGACAGATATTCTCTTTTGGCCTCTTTTACTGTGAGCTGGTAGATACGCCAGCTGTCTTTCCAAATTTGAGAAGAGACATGCAATTTGTCTCTTTTCCACTTGCGTTCAGCTTTGCGACACTCCTGCCTAGCTGCGCGGGTAATGTCGTTAAACCATGGCTCGGGTTTAGGCTTTGGCAGCACAATTTTTGAAGGAGCCACCAAATCCAGGATGGCCCGGCATGACGAGTCGAACCAAGAGGTGAGTTCCTCTGTGTTAGACGAGGGTACGCAAAGGTTATTAAAGGCATCAGAGAAACGACTAGCAGTGTGAGGGTTAAAAATTCGGCGTTTACAACTAGGAGCGCCAGATTTCACAGCAGCATGCGATAAGACTACGTCAAATAAAACTGCCATGTGATCAGAAATTCCATTTTCAAGGACTTCCAGATTTGACACCGTTATACCATGAGCAAGGACAAGGTCTAAAATATGTCCTTGTTTGTGTGTCGGGCTGGTCACTTACTGCACAAAATTAAAAGAGTCGATAAGTCTTAAGAAGTCTTTTGCTAGCGTTTTTTCCGGACAACATACATGGATATTAAAATCCCCCATTAGGAGAATACGATCATATCTCAGCCTGATAATAAAGTTAGATCTCATGACCCTGTAGAGATCCTAACAAGAACTCAACATATGCTACCTTCGATAGCACTTGCAAGCGTTCGCCCCTCAGTGGGAGACGGGTTTAAGTAGTCTGGATTGGCAGACCAGGGTGGTCCAGAGGCACGCTTTATCATGCCCCTCCAGGTCTCATTTTCAGGGCCCATATGCACGTTGAAGTCCTCCAGCAAAGTGGTGAAGTCCCCAGAGGTGTAAATCTGAACAGCTGTTTGATGCGAATGTCAATCAAAAACTTCTCATCGTGAATCGCATGATGAACCAGTTTTAAAAAAACAGCTAATATAGCCTAGCCACGACAACAGCTAAGCTAGTTCGTTGAGATGACACGACGCTCGAGGTCGGATGGACACGCTCTCTTTCATAATCTGTATGTTTTTCCTTTTTCCATCCAAATATATATTTTTCTACACAATAGCAGTCTCGCCCACGACTTCTTTTTTCGTTCCACGGGGTTTAGCCAATGTGTTTGAAAAGAGACAAAAATCTCTTTACTTCTGGTACAGTCTGTAGCAGTTTGCATTAAAGAGATTTAATCTGACAATGAACCAAGAAGAAGAATATCAAGAAGAAAGAGGGAAAAAAGAAGTCAGAAATAGGTGTGTACCGCACAGTCGATACAGTGATAGTGCAGTGCATTTACCATTTCATTCATATTGGATTTTTCATCTGTTGGACTATGACATTTTTCAATGGGGGACTGAAAGACTGGTGGACCGGTGAACTTTACCCACTCAAGCGGTGATAGAAGCACGGTTAAAATAACATTATGGACTCAAGACTGAGCTTGGTGAATCTTGACGGATGGATGCCCAGGCTGCTGACAAGTGATGAATGACGGACGGGCAAAATTTTGTGAAATGCCCACCTCTGGTTGTTCTATACATAGATAATGCTTCATACACAATACACTGAAAAAAACTAAATTGAATGTATTGACTATTTAATGGAAATGTTGATTTTCTGTCGACATGTAAACATCATATGCATACTTAATGTATTTCAAGAAGCAGTACTGACACACATCTTCAATATGTGTACGTGAGTTTGTCGATAATGGCATTTTTACTGCTCATCGGTTATCATAAGAGTACAATAACAGGCTCATGTGATTCATTTGCCTTTGTTAGTCTCAAAATACTTCCAAGATTAGCTTTTCAATGTTTAGCTAGCAAGTGTTGAGTTTAGCCATAAAACGGATTTCCCCCAACAAGTATGGAATTGTTACTGGTCTTAAGCTTGCATACAATAAGTTCATTCTGTATTAAAGTCTTGGCCAGTGACCTTGGAAAAAGCCTGTTGACAAAACATGATTTCCTCTTTAGTTCTCTCAAAACCCATTGGGAATTCATTAATACAGAGATTAATATTTTAATGTGGTTTGGAATGCAGCACTGGAAACATTAACATGCTCATGCCCACTTTCACAATGCAATCTTGCAATCCGCAGGCCATAAAATCATGAATTTACGCTGCTCAAAATACGTACGACTGCTACTACTAATTTCATCCATCAACTATTGTAGAATGCACTAAACAAAGAACACATGCCAGTTTTACACTTAATAGAAGCAATGATAGATTTATGACGGCAGTAGTCAAAGCTCTACTCATGTCTTGGCAGAGAGATGGAAAAAAAAATCAGTTTTACGGCAACAACATATCCGTTCATTATTTCATCTTGAGCATGCAGTCGCCATGTCCCAAGTAAATCTCGGGGGAAACCATAAAGCAGCTTCTAAAACAGCAGCTCACTGTACACATTCAGCTCTTTTGTCACATTCATGAGGGGATAATATTTAGCTGGAATCACTTTTGAGACGAAACTGAATGCCTCGTGTGTTGCTGATGTCCCTTGTGGCACTGTCATGAAAATTACAAGTGGTTCCGGATTCTGATGACGGAGTATGTGCATTCATTTATTTTGACAACCGTATGAAAGTCCATCCATCCATCCATCCATCATCTACCGCTTATCCGGGGGCCGGGTCGCGGGGGCAACAGCTTTAGCAGGGAAGCCCAGACTTCCCTCTCCCTAGGTACTTCTTCCAGCCCTCCCCGGGGGATCCCGAGTCGTTCCCAGGCAAGCTGGGTGACATAGTCTCTCCAGCGTGTCCTGGGTCTTCCTCGGGGTCTCCTCCCGGTGGGACATGACCGGAACACCTCACCAGGGAGGCGCTCAGGAGGCATCCGAATCAGATGCCCAAGCCACCTCATCTGGCTCCTCTCAATGTGGAGGAGAAGCGGCTCGACTCTGAGCCCCTCCCGGATGACTGAGCTTCTCACCTTATCTCTAAGGGAGAGCCCGGACACCCTGCGGAGATAACTCATTTCAGCCGCTTGTATCCGGGATCTCGTTCTTTCGGTCACGACCCATAGCTCGTGACCATAGATGAGGGTTGGGACGTAGATCGACCGGTAAATTGAGAGCTTCGCCCTTTGGCTCAGCTCCTTCTTCACCACGACAGACCGATACAACGTCCGCATCACAGCAGACGCTGCACCGATCCGCCTGTCGATCTCCTCCCCCCCCCCGTCCCTCCTACCCCCACTCGTGAACAAGACCCCAAGATACTTGAACTCATCCACTTGGGGCAAGATCTCCTCCCCGACCCGGAGGGGGCACTCCACCCTTTTCCGACTGAGGACCATGGTTTCAGATTTGGAGGTGCTGATTTTCATCCCAACCGCTTCACACTCGGCTGTGAAACGCTCCAGTGAGAGTTGGAGAGCCCCGTTTGAAGGAGCCAACAGCACCACATCATCTGCAAAAAGCAGGGATGCAATACTGCGGCCCCCAAAACGGACACCATCAACACTTCGGCTGCGCCTAGAAATTCTGTCCATAAAGGTTATGAACAGAATCGGCGACAAAGGGCAGCCTTGGCGGAGTCCTACCCCCACTGGAAACGATTCCGACTTACTGCCGGCAATGCGAACCAAACTCTGACATCGGTGGTATAGTGACCGAACAGCCCGTATCAGGGGGTTCGGTACCCCATACCCTCGAAGCACCCCCCACAGAACTCCCCGAGGGACACGGTCAAACGCCTTCTCCAAGTCCACAAAACACATGTAGACTGGTTGGGCGAATTCCCACATACCCTCAAGGACCCTGCTAAGGGTATAGAGCTGGTCCACTGTTCCACGGCCGGGACGAAAACCACACTGCTCCTCCTCAATCTGAGGCTCGACTTCCCGACGGACCCTCCTCTCCAGCACCCCTGAATAGACCTTACCAGGGAGGCTGAGGAGTGTGATCCCTCTGTAGTTGGAACACACCCTCCGGTCCCCCTTTTTAAAAAGAGGGACTACCACCCCGGTCTGCCAATCCAGAGGCACTCTCCCTGTTGACCACGCGATGTTGCAGAGGCGTGTCAACCAGGACAGCCCCACAACATCCAGAGCCTTGAGGAACTCCGGGCGGATCTCATCCACCCCTGCGGCCTTGCCACAGAGGAGCTTTTTAACCACATCGGTGACTTCAACCACAGAGATAGGAGAGCCCACCTCAGAGTCCCCAGGCTCTGCTTCCTCCAAGGAAGGCGTGTTGGTGGAGTTGAGGAGGTCTTCGAAGTACTCTGCCCACCGGTTCACAACGTCCCGAGTCGAAGTCAGCAGCGCCCCATCCCCACTGTACACAGTGTTAGTGGTGCACTGCTTCCCCCTCCTGAGACGTCGGATGGTGGGCCAGAATTTCCTCGAAGCCGTCCGGAAGTCGGCTTCCATGGCCTCACCGAACTCTTCCCGCGCTCGGGTTTTTGCCTCGGTGACCACAGAAGCCGCGGTCCGCTTGGCCAGTCGATACCCGTCAGCTGCCTCTGGGGTCCCACAGGCCATAAAGGCTTGATAGGACTCCTTCTTCAGCTTGACGGCATCCCTTACTGCTGGTGTCCACCAGCGAGTACGGGGGTTGCCGCCACGACAGGCACCAACCACCTTACGGCCACAACTCAGATTGGCCGCCTCGACAATAGAGGCACGGAACACGGTCCACTCGGGCTCAATGTCCCCCGCACATATGGACACCCTTATGTTTGAACAAGGTGTTCGTTATGGACAATCCGTGACGAGCACAGAAGTCCAATAACAAAACACCACTCGGGTTCAGTGGTGTATGAAAGTGTGATCCAGAAACATGCCGCTCTGAAAGTTTCCTCTACAACAGTAACGCCTGCTCAGTGATGTTTTCATAATGTTACACAATGAAGGTCAATATATTCATCCTAAATGGTTACCATTACTGCAAACAGTGAAAAAGAAGCCAGGATCACTGCATTTTATTGCATGCTTTTATATATATATATATATATATATATATATATATATGAGTTTCTGGGCATACTCATTGCCCCCCGGCTCAGTGCCTGTACATTGGGGTTCACACCGGTTGACGAGGGGGTTGCCTCCCTCCGCCTTCGGGTGGGTGGACGGGTCCTGACTGTTGCTTGTGCATATGCACCAAACAGCAGCTCAGCATACCCACCCTTTTTGGAGTCCTTGGAGGGTGTGCTGGAGAGTACTCCTGCTGGGGACTCCCTTGTTCTGCTGGGGGACTTCAATTCTCACGTGGGCAATGACAGTGAGACCTGGAGGGGTGTGATTGGGAGGAACGGCCCCCCCAATCAGAACTCGAGTGGTGTTTTGTTATTGGACTTCTGTGCTCGCCACGGATTGTCCATAACGAACACCTTGTTCAAACATTAGGGTGTCCATATGTGCACTTGGCACCAGGACACCCTAGGCCGCAGTTCGATGATCGACTTTGTAGTTGTATCATCGGATTTGCGGCCGCATGTTCTGGACACTCGGGTGAAGAGAGGGACGGAGCTGTCAACTGATCACCACCTGGTGGTGAGTAGGCTCCGATGGTGGGCGAAGATGCCGGTCCGTCCTGGCAGACCCAAACGTATTGTGAGGGTTTGTTGGGAGCGTCTGGCGGAATCCCCTGTCAGAAGGAGTTTCAACTCCCACCTTCGACAGAGCTTTTCCCATGTTCCAGGGGAGGCGGGGGACATTGAGCCCGAGTGGACCATGTTCCGTGCCTCTACTGTTGAGGCCGCCAATCTGAGTTGTGGCCGTAAGGTGGTTGGTGCCTGTCGTGGCGGCAACCCCCGTACTCGCTGGTGGACACCAGCAGTAAGGGTTGCCGTGAAGCTGAAGAAGGAGTCCTATCGAGCCTTTATGGCCTGTGGGACCCCAGAGGCAGCTGACGGGTATCGACTGGCCAAGCGGAACGCGGCTTCGGTGGTCGCCGAGGCAAAAACCCGAGCGTGGGAAGAGTTTGGTGAGTCCATGGAAGCCGACTTCCGGATGGCTTCGAGGAAATTCTGGTCCACCATATGACGTCTCAGGAGGGGGAAGCAGTGCACCACTAACACTGTGTACAGTGGGGATGGGGCGCTGCTGACTTCGACTCGGGACGTTGTGAACCGGTGGGCAGAGTACTTCGAAGACCTCCTCAACTCCACCAACACGTCTTCCTTGGAGGAAGCAGAGCCCGGGGACTCTGAGGTGGGCACTCCTATCTCTGTGCCTGAAGTCACCGATGCGGTTAAAAAGCTCCTTGGTGGCAAGGCCCCAGGGGTGGATGAGATCCGCCCGGAGTTCCTCAAGGCTCTGGATGTTGTGGGGCTGTCCTGGTTGACACGCCTCTGCAACATCGCGTGGTCAACAGGGAGAGTGCCTCTGGATTGGCAGACCGGGGTGGTAGTCCCTCTTTTTAAAAAGGGGGACCGGAGGGTGTGTTCCAACTACAGAGGGATCACACTCCTCAGCCTCCCTGGTAAGGTCTATTCAGGGGTGCTGGAGAGGAGGGTCCATCAGGAAGTCGAGCCTCAGATTGAGGAGGAGCAGTGTGGTTTTCGTCCCGGCCGTGGAGCAGTGGACCAGCTCTACACCCTTAGCAGGGTCCTCGAGGGTATGTGGGAATTGTCCCAACCAGTCTACATGTGTTTTGTGGACTTGGAGAAGGCGTTTGACCGTGTCCCCCGGGGAGTTCTGTGGGGGGTGCTTCGAGGGTATGGGGTACCGAACCCCCTGATATGGGCTGTTCGGTCACTATACCACCGATGTCAGAGTTTGGTTCGCATTGCCGGCAGTAAGTCGGAATCGTTTCCAGTGGGGGTAGGACTCCGCCAAGGCTGCCCTTTGTCACCGATTCTGTTCATAACCTTTATGGACAGAATTTCTAGGTGCAGCCGAAGCGTTGAGGGGGTCCTTTTGGGGGCCTCAGTATTGCATCCCTGCTTTTTGCAGATGATGTGGTGCTGTTTGCTCCTTCAAACAGGGCTCTCCAACTCTCACTGGAGCGTTTCGCAGGCGAGTGTGAAGCGGTTGGGATGAAGATCAGCACCTCCAAATCTGAAACCATGGTCCTCAGTCGAAAAAGGGTGGAGTGCCCCCTCCGGGTCGGGCAGGAGATCTTGCCCTAAGTGGAGGAGTTCAAGTATCTTGGGGTCTTGTTTACGAGTGGGGGCAGAAGGGAGCGGGAGATCGACAGGCGGATTGGTGCAGCGTCTGCTGTGATGCGGACGTTGTATCGGTCTGTTGTGGTGAAGAAGGAGCTGAGCCAAAGGCCGAAGCTCTCAATTTACCGGTCGATCTACGTTCCAACCCTCATCTATGGTCACGAGCTATGGATCGTGACCGAAAGAACGAGATCCCGGTTACAAGAGGCCGAAATGAGTTTTCTCCGCAGGGTGTCCGGGCTCTCCCTTAGAGATAAGGTGAGAAGCTCGGTCATCCGGGAGGGGCTCAGAGTCGAGCCGCTTCTCCTCCAGATATCCAAGATGGCCGCTTGTGCGCCAGTGTGTTCGGCGACGCTCCTGCCATTTCGGGTTTTTTTACTTTTCGCAATGCTTGTTACCTCCCTAACAGCGTCTCGGTTGGTTTATGATCGCCGATCGTTGTTATTGATTCAACAACACGTCGGAGATTCGGCCGCGTTTTGGCAAGACGGTGGTGGAAAGACGCTACCTCCGTTCTTGGCTAACCTGCCGGCTGATCTCTTCCGCGTTCGCTCGCTCCCTTCACGAAAGCGCCGAAAGCGCCGCCGCCGCCGCGGCAAACGCAGTGGTCAGCTCGTGAAACTGAAACGGGATCTGAGACACACTTCGATCGCTCCGGCCTGGTGTGCCCTCGACCCCGTCGCCTCGTGCTTGCTAACAGTCGTTGGCTCTCCCATCGTGCCACGGCATTTCTACCCTGCGCGCCTTTCTCGGGGAGGAATTCAGCGAAACCTTTTGAGGGAATTCCCCCGGGCTCGGCGATTGACAGAGGGAAGCCCTCCCATTGCTACTTCCACAAGGATCGCGTTGTTAAACGCCCGGTCGCTGACGAACAAGACCCATATTCTGAGGGAGTATTTTCTTTCCAATGACTTGGATTTTTTGTGTCTGACGGAGACTTGGGCAGGTACCGGTGAGTACAAAGCTTTGATTGAATTGTTACCACCTGACTGTGATTTCCTCGATACCCCGAGGACATCAGGACGTGGTGGAGGTACGGTAAGCATTTTTAAGAACAATTTCAAATGTAAACGGTGCACATTCACCACATCTGCCAACAGCTTTGAAGCAACCTTCTTTGAAGTTGGTCGTGTTTTCCCGGTGCTTTGTGCTGTCATTTACCGTCCTCCTAAATACAACAAAGACTTTTTAAGCGACTTTTCAAGCTTTCTTGCGGAAATCAGGCTGAGATATGATCGTATTCTCCTAATGGGGGATTTTAATATCCATGTATGTTGTCCGGAAAAAACGCTAGCAAAAGACTTCTTAAGACTTATCGACTCTTTTAATTTTGTGCAGTATGTGACCAGCCCGACACACGAACAAGGACATATTTTAGACCTTGTCCTTGCTCATGGTATAACGGTGTCAAATCTGGAAGTCCTTGAAAATGGAATTTCTGATAACATGGCAGTTTTATTTGACGTAGTCTTATCGCATGCTGCTGTGAAATCTGGCGCTCCTAGTTGTAAACGCCGAATTTTTAACCCTCACACTGCTAGTCGTTTCTCTGATGCCTTTAATAACCTTTGCGTACCCTCGTCTAACACAGAGGAACTCACCTCTTGGTTCGACTCGTCATGCCGGGCCATCGTGGATTTTGTGGCTCCTTCAAAAATTGTGCTGCCAAAGCCTAAACCCGAGCCATGGTTTAACGACATTACCCGCGCAGCTAGGCAGGAGTGTCGCAAAGCTGAACGCAAGTGGAAAAGACACAAATTGCATGTCTCTTCTCAAATTTGTAAAGACAGCTGGCGTATCTACCAGCTCACAGTAAAAGAGGCCAAAAGAGAATATCTGTCGGACCTTATTCTAGCCAACCGTCACAACCCTCGTGCACTATTTAAAACGATAGATTCTGTACTCAAACCCCCTCTGCCTACTTGCTCGGATTCTTCAGCCGAGATGTGCAACAGATTCCTTCAGTTCTTTATTGATAAGGTCTCTACAGCTAGGATTCCGGTCCCAAATACCGCATCTGACCCCTCTGTCCATGTTCCCTGTTCAGCTGTCCTAAATTCTTTTGATACTGTGTACTTGGCGCTTTTGGAGGATGTAGTTCGCCAGACGAAGCCATCTGGCTCCCCTTGCGACTCTCTTCCCCCACGCTTCTTTCAGGAGGTTCTCCCGAGTGTTGGTACATCGGTCTTGGATATCATCAACAGCAGCCTTTCTTCTGGTGTAGTTCCCCAACAGTTTAAACATGCTGTGGTCCAACCCTTGATCAAGAAACCTGGTCTTGATCCAGATGAGCTGTCAAGTTACAGACCCATTTCCAAACTGCCTTTCATTTCCAAAATTCTGGAAAAAGTGGTGCACATGCAGTTGAAACTTTTCTTGGATGAACATAACATCTTGGAGGTCTTCCAGTCAGGTTTCAAGACGATGCATAGCACGGAGTCAGCCCTGTTACGCGTTTCTAATGACATCCTCCTGGCAAATGACTCTGGAGACCACGTGTGTCTGGTTTTATTGGACTTAACTGCAGCATTTGATACAGTGGATCACAGTATTCTGCTGACTCATTTGCAGCACTTGGTGGGCATTGGCGTGAGTGCTCTTGATTGGTTTAGGTCCTATCTAGCTGACAGGACCTTTTGTGTCAGCCTTGGCTGCTCTGAATCACGCACTGCTCCCCTGTCATGTGGTGTTCCACAGGGCTCAATTCTGGGGCCTCTGCTGTTCTCGCTGTATCTGCTCCCATTGGGTTCCATCTTAAGGAAACATGGTATTCCTTTCCACTGCTATGCAGATGACTGCCAGATCTATGTCCCACTGAGCAAGAAAGACACCTTCTCATTAAGGCCACTCCTATCCTGTCTGGAAGAAATCAAAACCTGGATGGCACAAAATTTCTTTAAGTTCAACGAAAAGAAGACAGAGGTGATATTGTTTGGCCCCAGTGGACCTTGTACATTCCATCCTGTAGACTTGGGCCCCCTATCTCCTTATCTGAAATCAACGGTCTCAAACTTGGGACTTAAACTGGACAGTGATTTCAAACTCGATCGGCAAATTGGTGCCGTTGTTAAATCCAGCTTCTTTCACCTTAGACAGCTGGCCAAAATAAAACCTTTCCTCTCACATGAACACTTTGAGACAGTAATTCATGCCTTTGTCACATCCCGGCTCGATTACTGCAACGCCCTGTACTTTGGAGTCAGCCAGTCCTCCATCAAGCGCCTTCAGCTGGTACAGAATGCCGCTGCTCGCCTCTTGACTGGTACTCGTAAGAGGGAGCATATAACTCCTACTTTGGCATCCCTTCACTGGCTCCCCATTCATTTTAGAATTATTTTTAAGATCCTCCTCTTTGTTTTCAAATCTCTGAATAATCTCGCGCCACCTTACCTCTCTGAGCTCATACGCCCCTACACCCCTGCCCGGCGCCTCAGGTCTGTGGACCAGTCTTTCCTAGACGTACCAAGAACTAAACTGAGGCTCAGAGGGGATCGAGCCTTTTCTGTTGCTGGTCCATCTCTCTGGAATGACCTCCCACTGAACATTCGGCAAGCCTCCTCGCTGCCCATCTTTAAAGCCCTCCTCAAAACTCACTTGTATTCTTTGGCGTTTGACTCAGCACAACTTAGATTTGCTATTGGTTTTACTGCTTGGTGCTTTCTACCGCCTTATTACTTATTACTTATTACTGATTCGTCTTACTGTTTATTGTATATGTTAAATCGTTCCATGTACAGCACTTTGTATGCAGCGATGGCTGTTTGAAAGTGCTCTATAAATACTGTTGACTTGACTTGACTTGACTTGCTATCAGGAGGAGCCAGATGAGGTGGCTTGGGCATCTGATTCGGATGCCTCCTGAGCGCCTCCCCGGTGAGGTGTTCCGGTCATGCCCCACCGGGAGGAGACCCCGAGGAAGACCCAGGACACGCTGGAGAGACTATGTCACCCAGCTTGCCTGGGAACGACTCGGGATCCCCCGGGGAGAGCTGGAAGAAGTAGCTAGGGAGAGGGAAGTCTGGGCTTCCCTGTTAAAGCTGTTGCCCCCGCGACCCGACCCCGGATAAGCGGTAGATGATGGATGGATGGATGGATATATATATATATATATATATATATATATATATATATATATATATATATATATATATATATATATATATATATATATATATATATATATATATGCCAAACATCAGCTCCTGGTTGACAGAACAGTCGCACAAGACTGCAGGTCCCGACGTACCAACCTGTGCACAGCTTGGATTGATTACAAGAAAGCCTATGACTCGATGCCACATACATGGATCACTGAATGCTTGGAGTTGTATAAGGTGAACAGGACCCTAAGAGCCTTCGTTGCGAACTCGATGAGGATGTGGAAAACCACACTTGAAGCCAATGGCAAGCCACTTACCCAAGTGTCCATCAAATGTGGCATATACCAAGGTGATGCACTCTCCCCACTGCTGTTCTGCATAGGACTGAACCCCCTAAGCCAAGTAATCACCAAGACAGGCTATGGATACCACCTCAGAAATGGAGCTACAATCAGTCACCTCCTCTACATGGATGACATAAAGCTGTATGCTAAGAGCGAAAGGGACATAGATTCCCTGATCCACACAACCAGGATCTACAGCAGCGACATCGGGATGTCATTCGGGCTTGAGAAATGTAGTCGGATGGTGACTAAGAGAGGAAGGGTAGTCCGCACTGAAGGGGTCTCACTCCCTGAAGGAACAATAACAGACATTGAGGACAGCTACAAGTACCTTGGTATTCCACAAGCCAATGGCAACCTCGAACTGGCAACAAGGAAAGCGGCTACGGCCAAATACCTCCAGCGAGTGAGGCAAGTCCTAAGAAGCCAGCTCAATGGCAAGAATAAGACCCGGGCAATAAACAGCTATGCCCTGCCAGTGATCAGATACCCTGCAGGAATAATAAGGTGGCCAAAGGAAGAGATTCAGACCACGGACGTTAAGACCCGAAAGCTCCTAACCATGCATGGAGGGTTCCATCCCAAATCCAGCACCCTGAGACTGTACGCAAGCCGAAAGGAAGGAGGCCGGGGACTAGTGAGTGTGAGAGCCACTGTCCAGGATGAAACATCCAAGCTCCATGAATACATCAAGGAGAAGGCTCAAACGGATGACGTACTCAGAGAATGTCTCAGACAATGGGGAACAGAAGATGAGGCGCTGGAAGAGGGACCATCATGGGAGGACAAGCCCCTACATGGGATGTACCACCGGACCATAACTGAAGTGGCTGATCTAAAGAAGTCCTATCAGTGGCTAGAGAGGGCTGGCCTGAAGGACAGCACAGAGGCACTCATCCTGGCTGCTCAGGAACAGGCCTTGAGCACCAGAGCCATCGAGGCCCAGATATACCACACCAGACAAGACCCAAGGTGTAGGTTGTGCAAAGAGGCACCTGAGACAATACAACACATAACCGCAGGGTGTAAGATGCTGGCAGGGAAAGCCTACATGGAACGCCATAACCAGGTGGCTGGCATAGTCTACCGAAACATCTGTGCGAAGTATGGACTGGAAACCCCAAGGTCAAAATGGGAAACACCTCCGAAGGTGGTGGAGAATGACAGAGCGAAGATCCTGTGGGACTTCCAGATCCAGACTGACAAGATGGTAATGGCGAACCAACCAGATATCGTGATCATAGATAAAGGGCAGAGGAAAGCCGTTGTAGTGGATGTAGCGGTCCCAAGTGATGGAAACATCAGGAAGAAGGAACATGAGAAACTGGAGAAATACCAAGGGCTCAGAGAGGAGCTGGAGAGAGCCTGGAAGGTAAAGGTGACAGTCGTGCCTGTGGTGGTCGGAGCACTCGGGGCAGTGACCCCCAAACTAGATGAGTGGCTGCAACAGATCCCGGGAACAACATCGGACATCTCAGTCCAGAAATGTGCAGTGCTGGGAACAGCAAGGATACTGCGCAGAACCCTCAAGCTTCCTGGTCTCTGGTAGAGGACCCGAGCTGAATGAGGGACGGACACCACCCAAGTGGTGAGACGAGGATTTTTTATTTTTTTTTTATATTTACTAGCTGGTTCGCCGCCCTCCGGGCGGCTCATCAAGTAGTTCCTGCGGAAGGCTGGTAAGGTGGGCCTTCGGCCCACAAAAGTGTTGTTGCTTGGTTCAACTTTTTGTTCATCTTCATTGCTTATCGCGAAAATAAAGAGATGTTCAGCTCTACTAAATAACTAACAATTTCATTGCAATGCTTGTGGGTAGACAACATTTTTTCGCTATGATGCCCGCGCGATCGTAGTGAGCCACTGCCTGAGCGGCGCAGTGGCGGCGCGCAGCGGCGCGGTGAAGTAGGTACGTTTTGAAAAGGGACAGACGGAAGGACAGACCGCGTGCGGGACGACGCGCAATATATGTATATATATATATTTTTTTTTAACTTAAAAGTTTTCATTTTCTTGTCGTTCATCATTGAGATTTAAAATGCACTTGTTTAATGTTTGGACATGAATAGTTGGGAATTCTAGAATTCCTGCCTATCCATCAAATGTTAAAAAAAACGACCAAGTGCCGCTCTGCACCCACTGTTACGAAACAGCGTCTCAACCAATAACTTGGTGGTTATGCCGGCTAAACTTCGAGACTGAAATTATCACTTTGAAAGGCTATCATGTCAAAGCCAAAAGACAAGCAGAGCTGCAGTGCTAGCATTGTTACGTGTGAGGCAGGAATTAGAGCAAGAAGGAGGAATCCTACTGAAGAGGCCAGGCCCTCTGTCCAGTTTATGATAATCAGGGACAGGGATACTGTATCTGTCAGACAGCTTGCGGTGACGTTGGCTACTGTAGTGTGGTTGTGGCATGTTTTCAGATGGCATGGCAATGGCGAAGCTGGGCAAAAACTGAAGGGACAGCGACTTCTTGTTCCTAGGACTGACCAATTGGAGTTGGTATCTACAGGTGACCACGAAGGGAGTCTCAGTCACAGAGGGCATGAAGGAGTTGTGATAGTGTTCCACTCAGAGTGGGTGCCGGCTCCAAAATGCAGGATTGGCGAGCAGAGACAACTGACTCCAAATCTTAATTGACTTTCTCAGGATTCCCTCGGACTGGGGCTTTTGAATATAGAGGAGAGAATAGAAGAGGTACCAAGAGCCTTAGAGGATGCCGGCGAGGTGAAATTTCAGCTAGGATATCATGGAACTTGACATCATGGTTCAGGCATTTCCAGAGCAGAAATAAGCTTACGAAAAGGCCATTTTGTAGAACAGATCCACTTCTGTCAGAATAACAGTGTTTCAGGTGGCAGACCATGAGGAAGTCAATTGCCCGATTAGGCCAGAGGTACCTGGGGACAGGAAGAGGCTACAGTAGATCCATAGGCCCACAAAGGTAGCAAAGAGAATTGGTGGTAACAAACTCCTTAAAAGCAGGAGGAAGGGTGTACGGACCAAAATGTGTGAACAAAACACACTTGCAGAGGTATGCTGGAAAAACAAAATTAGAAACACAGCCCTGAAAAACCCAAATAACTCAAAACGACAAACAAACCCATGAGTGGGGCACAGTCCTGAAAACCAGCAGGAAACTGAAGCGAGACAGAACAAAATCAAATCCATGACGATGGGTGGTGATATCAAAAATTACCTCTCTCGCTTTGAGAAACTTGAAACTTGAAAGTGGACTGAGTGGGCATGTCGTCATAGGACCTGTTCTGTCCGGAAAAGCTTCAGAAACGTATCCAGTGATAGGCAAGGGAAAGGCACATTGCTGCAGTGATGCAACAGCTGTCTTGTTGGTGAAATCTAACATATGCCCAGAGAGGTACAGACGATTGTTCCGTTTGACTACTCTCCTGTACAATAAGACACCAAGAACCACTGCCATATGAGAGGCCTGTACCTGCGATCTTCTCACCAAGGAGCAGGTTGGGGAGATGATCATCTTGGAGGAGCTTCTCCTGGTCCTGCTTGCCTCCGTCTGCACCAGGCTAAGGGAGCACAAACCCGAGGATGACTGATCGCAGCAAAGGAGGTCCTCTACGTTTCCTCAGCTCGACACCACAACATGCTCAGCAACCTGTACCAGCCCAGCTCATCAGAGAACCCGGCAATGACTCTTACTGTGCCAATTGGGACACACACTCTGCCAAGGAATCAACTGATGCCATAAGTAACTCGGGCATCTTTCAAAAGGTGTAGATCCTGTGACTAGTTAGCTAACACAGCTGAACACTGATCCTCGCCTTCACTACAGCAAATAAGCAATTATTGTGAGAGGTTAGTATTAATGATGAGTGGCAATTAACAGGGGAAGATGGAGAAACTAAGCCGTTGTGAAATGTTCTCCTGAAACACCAAAATGAGAGTGCTGGCGGTATCATACATTACACAAAAATTCTGTCTGGTACAGCAGACAGTAAGCAAGTGTACAAGTACAGACACATAATTAATAAAACAACAGCTACACATCAAGTGCACGGTTGGAAATGGGAAATGAATTACATAACTGCATAAGTCAGCCAAGTACAGGAGCCTGTAAAATCAAAATTGTATGAATATACAGTCGAATCTCAACCAACATTATTGGTTATGTGAACAATTGCAATGAATTTGTTCCAGCCCCAAAACTAAATAATGTATGTGGTACATTACACAATCATTTAACCCTCCTGTTGTCCTCATTTCCTGTACACACCCTGTGTCCTCCGGGTCAAAATGACCCATCTTCACTAAACCCCCCAAATAAGCAGCTAAATTGAATTTTAAACACCAAATTTCATATTACTTGAAGAAACAACTTGTCCTTCACCACATTATGTGTGATGTAGTTCTCCCTCTTCACTTGGATTTCTATAGCTTAAGAAAAGGAAAAAAATGTGCAAAAATGAGTTATGGATGCATTTGTATTCATTCCAATGACTAAAGTTTCTGTCTTTTTTTTTCCTCCAGTAAACTATTTACGACAATACAATACAAGACAAAAATAAGATAACCCATTCAACTAATTAGCACATGTAGCGCAGTATGCAAGGGCACGGCCTTTGCAGATATATTTCTTTCACCTATAGCCCACAGTATGTGTTTTAGTCCTTCTTTTGAGGGCAGAACTTGCATTTCTTCTTCTTACTTGCCCTCGCTGGGGAAGTGGCTGTGGAAGGTGGATGGATCATCAGGTTACTCAGGAGCTCCTGTACGTTTTGTTCTGCATGCCTGCCTTGTTGGTTGTATGCTGCTGAGGACCATGTTATTTTGCCATTTTTTGACAGGAAAGTCTCTCCTTCAGCTTCAGGGATTTCTTCTTGTTCTGAAGATGATTCATCATTCTCTGGGTTATATTCCTCCCCCATTTTCTTCTGATACATCCTTTACTTCCTCTTTTGATTCAGTTGTCTTACTGGACAGCAGAAAAAAAAATCAGCTCTAGAGCCTCTTTAATGTCATAACGCACACTCATGGCGTCAGCACAGAGAGAATTCTGAGTCCTGTCATCTATAGCACCTTTATAACCCCTTGAAATCCACAAAAAAGAGTTCTGCCATTTACGAGAACGCCACCTATCTTGTCTTGTTTATGTCTGCTACTGTCTTGTTCACGTGTTCTACTAATTGATCTGAGACACAACTAAAACATTGAAACATTCTATGGTGTGTAAATAACTTTGTGACCATGATTTCAACCCTATTTGCCTCATGGGTCATTTTGACCCGAAGACCACCTTTCTACTTTTATTGTACAGCTTCCATGGAAATGTGAATAAAAACAACATTTACATTTTTCTGCAGTTGTGGCCAATTTAGGAAAAGTCATAAAATTTCAAGTTAAAAAATATCATTTGGGAGTTTCTTGGGGCGTTTTTAACACAGTGATGGGTTATTTTGACCTGAGGACAACAGGAGGGTTAAGCTATAGATATCCAAATTAAGAGGGAGAACTATATCACACATAATGTGATGAAGGACAAGTTGTTTCTTGAAGTAGTATGACATTTGGTGTTTAAAATTCAATTTAGCTGCTTATTTGGGGGGTTTAGTGAAGATGGGTCATTTTGACCCAGAGGACACAGGGTGTGTACAGGTAATGAGGACAACAGGAGGGTTAAGAGATTAATCTGCTACATGTTTCTTTTGGCAATTTTTCTATTGTTTGATTGTCTCATTCATGCTGTCACCAGCACTGTTGTGTGGTGACAGCACACTGTTGAAAAAGTCGTGAGCCTGTTGAAAAAGCCTGTTGAAAAAAAAGTCTTTATTCCACTGACGTAACAGGTGTCAGTCGTCACCCAACCAACCAATTCTTTGCGACACTGCCGTAACATTGTGTAGCAGTATGGTAAACGGCCATTTGCTACATTTACCCCTCCCTTGGTGGAATCTGGAAAACTTCTCAAATCACAAACAACTAGACAAGGGATAGAACAAAGCCCTTTCTGAGCTGAGCAAACCGGGTAGACTGCCGGTTTACCCGCTTAGCCCACGCAACAGGCTGAGCACCAGCTCAAACTCAGTCACGTAATCCTCTAAATAACGAGGTCGGAGGCGGACCCGAGCTGGACGAGGCCCCGGTCCCTCGGGCGCAGCTGGTTCACCATGTTCTTGAAGGTGCCTCACCGGTGTCCCATGACAAGCAGACGTAAAATCATGGTCCTTGTTGGAGAGGTCCAGATCTGCTACAGCTCTTTCATTCAAAGGAGTAGGTGATGCCACTCTCCCGAGGCGGCTGGCATGCCAACATGACCCGTCGGCCAGACGGAAGATGGCTGGTCCAAGTTGATCAGTAATCTGGACCGGCGCTGTCCAGAATGTGTCCAGTTTGTGTGAACGGCCGGGTCGGCGAATGCGGACCCAATTTGACACAGTAAGTGCGGGTTGCTTCGCCCGGCGCTTCTCATCAAATCGCCGCTTCATACGCTGCTGCTCATTGGCCACCCTGCTGGCTGGAGAGGATGCTGATGCTGGAGTGGCTCTCGTTGGAGGACGGAGGCGATCAAGGGGCAGCTGCAATTCGCGTCCCAGCATAAGGAAAATTGGGGAGGTGCCATTCGTGGCATGAGGTGTTGCTCTGTAATGCAACAGAGTGCCCTGTAGTGCGGAAGAGAAGGGGAGGCTGTCCGCCAGGTGTGCTCTTAGTCCATTCTTGAGGGTTTGGTTGAATCTCTCTACGCCCCCGTTGGCCTGGGGGTGATACAAGGCGGTCCTGATATGCTTTATCCCCCTCGCTCCTGTGAAAGCTGCTAAGTGAGCTGAGATGAACTGAGGCCCATTATCCGTCGTGATAATGTCAGGCACGTCCCACCGTGCAAAAACAGAGGATAGGAAGTCCGTGACGACCTTGGTTGTGATTGACCCAGCAGCCAGAACTTCGGGCCATTTTGAGTGGAGGTCGTATGCCACCAGGAGGAAACGCTGGTGTTGAGGCATGGCATGGAGTTCACCGCAAATGTCGACCTGGATATGAGTCCATGGGCTGGCCGGCCACGCCACGGGCTGCAGAGTGGGGGGAGGGGTGTGGCCAGTCTTGCTGCTTGTGAGGCACACTGAACAGTCCTTGACCATGGTCTCCATCCATCCATCCATCCATCCATCCATTTTCTACCGCTTATCCGGGGCCGGGTCGCGGGGGCAACAGCTTTAGCAGGGAAGCCCAGACTTCCCTCTCCCTAGCTACTTCTTCCAGCTCTCCCCGGGGGATCCCGAGGCGTTCCCAGGCCAGCTGGGTGACATAGTCTCTCCAGCGTGTCCTGGGTCTTCTTCGGGGTCTCCTCCCGGTGGGACATGCCCGGAACACCTCACCAGGGAGGCGTTCAGGAGGCATCCGAATCAGATGCCCAAGCCACCTCATCTGGCGATGTGGAGGAGAAGCGGCTCGACTCCGAGCCTCTCCCGGATGACCGAGCTTCTCACCTTATCTCTAAGGGAGTGCACCCTGCGGAGAAAACTCATTTCGGCCGCTTGTATCCGGGATCTCGTTCTTTCGGTCACGACCCATAGCTTGTGACCATAGATGAGGGTTGGGACGTAGATCGACCGGTAAATTGAGAGCTTCGCCCTTTGGCTCAGCTCCTTCTTCACCACGACAGACCGATACAATGTCCGCATCACAGCAGACGCTGCACCGATCCGCCTGTCGATCTCCCCCCCCCGCCCCCCCCCCCGTCCCTCCTACCCCCACTCGTGAACAAGACCCCAAGATACTTAAACTCCTCCACTTGGGGCAAGATCTCCCCCCCCCCCGACCCGGAGGGGGCACTCCACCCTTTTCCGACTGAAGACCATGGTTTCAGATTTGGAGGTGCTGATTTTCATCCCAACCGCTTCACACTCGGCTGCGAAACGCTCCAGTGAGAGTTGGAGAGCCTGTTTGAAGGAGCCAACAGCACCACATCATCTGCAAAAAGCAGGGATGCAATACTGAGGCCACCAAAACGGACCCCCTCAACACTTCGGCTGCGCCTAGAGATTCTGTCCATGAAGGTTATGAACAGAATCGGTGACAAAGGGCAGCCTTGGCGGAGTCCTCGGTACCCCATACCCACGAAGCACCCCCCACAGAAATCCCCGAGGGACACGGTCAAACGCCTTCTCCAAGTCCACAAAACACATGTAGACTGGTTGGGCGAATTCCCACATACCCTCGAGAACCCTGCTAAGGGTGTAGAGCTGGTCCACTGTTCCACGGCCGGGACGAAAACCACACTGCTCCTCCTCAATCTGAGGCTCGACTTCCTGACGGACCCTCCTCTCCAGCACCCCTGAATAGACCTTACCAGGGAGGCTGAGGAGTGTGATCCCTCTGTAGTTGGAACACACCCTCCGGTCCCCCTTTTTAAAAAGAGGGACTACCACCCCGGTCTACCAATCCAGAGGCACTCTCCCCGTTGACCACGCGATGTTGCAGAGGCGTGTCAACCAGGACAGCCCCACAACATCCAGAACCTTGAGGAACTCCGGGCGGATCTCATCCACCCCTGGGGCCTTGCCACCGAGGAGCTTTTTAACCACATCGGTGACTTCAACCACAGAGATAGGAGAGACCACCTCAGAGTCCCCGGGCTCTGCTTCCTCCAAGGAAGGCGTGTTGGTGGAGTTGAGGAGGTCTTCGAAGTACTCTGCCCACCGGTTCACAATGTCCCGAGTCGAAGTCAGCAGCGCCCTATCCCCACTGTACACAGTGTTAGTGGTGCACTGCTTCCCCCTCCTGAGACGTCGGATGGTGGACCAGAACTTCCTCGAAGCCGCCCGGAAGTCAGCTTCCATGGCCTCACCGAACTCTTCCCATGCTCTGGTTTTTGCCTCGGCGACCACCAAAGCTGCGTTCCGCTTGGCCAGTCGATACCCGTCAGCTGCCTCTGGGGTCCCACAGGCCATAAAGGCTCGATAGGACTCCTTCTTCAGCTTGACGGCATCCCTTACTGCTGGTGTCCACCAGCGAGTACGAGGGTTGCCGCCACGACAGGCACCAACCACCTTACGGCCACAACTCAGATTGGCCGCCTCAACAATAGGGGCACGGAACATGGTCCACTCGGACTCAATGTCCCCTGTCTCCCCCGGAACATGGGAAAAGCTCTGTCGGAGGTGGGAGTTGAAACTCCTTCTGACAGGGGATTCCGCCAGACGCTCCCAACAAACCCTCACAATACGTTTGGGTCTGCCAGGACTGTTTGGTGCATATGCACAAACAACAGTCAGGACCCGTCCCCCCACCCGCAGGCGGAGGGATGCAACCCTCTCGTCCACCGGTGTGAACCCCAATGTACAGGCACTGAGCCGGGGGGCAATAAGTATGCCCACACCTGCTCTGCGCCTCTCACCGTGAGCAACTCCAGAGTGAAAGAGAGTCCAACCCCTCTCGAGAGGACTGGTACCAGAACCTAGGCTGTGTGTGGAGGCAAGTCCGACTATATCCAGTCGGAACTTCTCTGCCTCACACACCAGTTCGGGCTCCTTCCCTGCCAGAGAGGTGACATTCCATGTCCCAATAACTAGCTTCTGCAGCCGAGGATCAGACCGCCAGGGTCCCCGCCTTTGGCTGCCGCCCAGCTCGCATTGCACCCGACCCCTTTGACCCCTCCCACGGGTGGTGAGACCATGAGAAGGGGGACCCACGTTGCCTCTTCGGGCTGAGCCCGGCCGGGCCCCATGGGTGTAGGCCCGGCCACCAGGCGCTCGCCAACGAGCCCCACCTCCAGGCCTGGCTCCAGAGGGGGGCCCCGGTGACCCGCGTCCGGGCAAGGGAAACTGAGTACCATTGATTTTGTTTTCCATAAGGGGCTTTGTGAGCCGTGCTTTGTCTGGTCCCTCACCCAGGACCTGTTTGCCATGGGTGACCCTGCCAGGGGCATAAAGCCCCAGACAACTTAGCTCCTAGGATCATTGGGACACACAAACCCCTCCACCACGGTAAGGTGACGGCTCACGGAGAAGACCATGGTTTCCACTGTTGTCAATACCTGGCCACCAGACCAGGGGCCCTGCAGCGTTGCTTGACCCTCACGATACCCAGATGTCCCTCTTGGACCATGGTCAGGATGCGGGGCCTCAATGTGAAAGGAACTACAGTACAGAGCCCCCTGGCCAAACAGACATCGTTCCAACAAGAAAGCTCACCCTTCACCCGGTGAAAAGGTGCAAGTTCCTCCGAGACCTTCGCGGGCCAGCCCTCACAGATGAAGTTCCGGAGCTTGGTTAGTGCTGGGTCTACGGCGGACGCTGCCTGAAGGTCTTGCGGTGAGACGGCAGCTTCGAGGGGTGTGTGGAGATGGAGGATCAAACCTTGTTGCAAGGTGTCATGGTCTGTGTCCGGTGCAGGACTGGGCATGGCCCGGGAAAGCAAATCCGCCACCACGCTGTCCCTACCTGGTGTGAACGGGGTGGTGAAATTGAAAGGCTACTGGGCTACTGGGCTACTGGGCGCTCCGTCCCGTGATGGAGCTGGGACAGCACAGCCCCAACCGCAGTGTTGGATGCGTCACAGGTCACGAATGTTGGGCTTTCCAAGTCAAAATGGGCGAGCACTGGTGGGGAGGTGAGCTGTGTCTTGAGCCAGCGAACGGCTGCTGAGCATGCCGGCGTCCATGACCACAAGGCGTCCTGCTTTAGGAGGGCACGCAGTTGCAGATCAGAGTAGTTGGTGAGGAAGCGCAAGTAAAAAGCCGTCATGCCCAGAAAGGTGGACAGATATGCGGGGCACGAGGGCTCTGGCAGGCGCAATACTGTATTAAGAAAACCTTTATTAGTCTCGCAATGGAGAAATTCCAGATTCACAGCAGCAAAGTTATGAAAGGAAGAAGTAGAACAACAAAAAAATAGGAGCTGCTGGAAAGGCAGCCACTCTCGCTGCGCCATTTTGAAGTCAAAAATAACAAAAATAACACAAGACAACACATAGGACAGAGACAGTCGTGCAATCTTCACCACTTTTCTGCATACACTTTGTTGTCTGAAGCAGTTCACCAGTGGATCAGAGACATCATCAACGTTGGAGTGTAGTGGACATCAGCGGTCAGGCGAAATCCCACAAACTCAATAGCCGATGCCGTACAGATGCACTTCTCCTCATTCAGGGTGAGGTTGTGGCTCGCCAGCACATCGAGCACCTTGGAGAGGCGGTCATCATTCAGGTCACACGTCGCACCATGTACTACAATGTCCTCCAGGTAAACAACTACCCCCGGGATGCTTGCGAAGATGGTGGCCATGATCTTTTGAAAACAACTGGGGGCAGAGCTGAGGCCGAAGGGCATGCGGGTGTAGCGGAAAACCCCCGTGTGGGTCACAAAGGCTGTAAGGTTACGACTGTCAGGGTGCAGGGGAACCTGTAGATAGCCTTTGCGCAGGTCCAGTTTTGTGAACACGGTGGACCCAAAGAACTTGGCAGCCAACTCCTCTGCTGTGGGCTGTGGGTATTTGTCAGGAATCACTGCCTTGTTAGCCATTCTGAGGTCAACGCAGGGTCGCAGACCACCCGTCTTTTTCTTTGCTGCCACCAGGTTGGAGATCCAAGGGGACGCGTCAATCCGCTCAATGATGCCAGCATCAAGGAGTTTCTGTAGCTCGGCCGAGATGTCATCACGCAGGGCGAGGGGCAGTTACGGCGCCCACGTTGTCCGTGATGGAAAATCCGAGTGCGGAAAACAAGTCGAAACCCAAGAGGTTGGCGCCATGACTGGAGACTTGGAAGGTGAAAGCAGGGAGTTTTACAGCCATAGCGCACGGCGAAGGTGGCAGTGCCCACCATGCCAATTTTAGCGTGGCCATAGCCAAACAAGTCTTCGGTGTTGGCCTTAATCGAGAGACGGGGAAATAGGCGTCTAACTGTGGACACGTTCAGTAGAGACCTGGAGGCTGCAGTGTCAAGTAGGAGTGGCAAGCTCACGCCGTCCAGTTCCACTGTGCACCACTTCAATGGCTTGGCGCCGGAGCCCACGGAGTGAATGGTGGTCAGGCCCAACCGGTCAGGTGAGCAGGATGAGAGGTTTGTCGTTGTGAGGCAGAGCGGCACATCCTGGAGAAGTGGTTCATCTTCCCGCAGCGCTGGCCGGTGGCCTTGCAAGATGGCGCACGCGTGGGGTGTGAGGCCGAGCCACAGTTGGCACAAGGTCTGCGTGTCACGGCCCCTGTACGTCCGGCCACATTTACCTCGGCACCGTCGTCGGTGGAGGTGGAGTCTGAGGGTTGAGCGGTCGGAGCGACAATCTGAGCCAGCGCAGGAGAGCGTGAAGCGGTAGGTGTGCCAATAAAGCGACACAATCTGCATAAGTCCGTGCGGGTCCGAGAGTACGAAAAATGCGCTGCCCCTTGACGCCCAAGCTGTGCACTAGCACAGCCGTTAGCCGTGCGTCGATTGCCTCGTTTAATCCGATCACTGTCAGATATGTTCTAAAAGAGTCATACCAGCGGGACCACGGGACTGGTGACTCACCGGGGAGCGCAAGGAACGAGGGGAGGGGAGCTGCGTTAAAATCCATCTTCGTCGCCAAAATGTATCCGAAAAACGTGAGGACAAGACTTACTTTTTCAACGGTCTTTATTCCACTGATGTAACAGGTGTCAGTCGCCAATCAACCAACCAATGCTTTGCGACACTGCCGTAACATCGCGTAGCAGTATGGTAAACGACCATATGCTACAAGCACTATGGGGAAGGATTTGTCTCAAAATTATTCACGCATATTGTATATCTGCCATTTTTGTGTTTTTCAGATCCACAAATACAGTCACGATTTTGACATGTTTCTAAAGTTGTCAGTATGTTTATCATGACTTATCATTTCTAAATATTCCAATCTGCATGTGAATGTTCAATCAACAGATACATATACGGTATTTATTTGTGACATAAATGTCAGGCCATTCTTGGGGTATTCCCACACAAAGTAGTTCTCAACATTAAAATATATTGAAAGGTAATTCCCGCTCCGTCTGATTGGAGGCAGTGTTGATGTCTCCACTGAACCGGAATGAGCGATCTAATCATTTTAGTTTAAAAATTGGAAAGAAAAAAAAGGAAAAAGAGACTTTATCTGATCTTTCATGTGGTTCAGTCAACACGTGAGGAAACAAAATCCTACGCGGGCACACACGTGTAAATATAAAGTTTATGTAAAACAATTCCAATGAAACTGAAATTATTTAAAAACAAAACAATACAATGATTTGCAAATCATGTTCAATTTATAGCAAATTGAATACACAAACAAACACCAGCTATTTACTGTTCAAAACCGATAATTTGTATTGGTTTTAGCAAATAATGATCAACTTAGAATTTAATGGCTTTAGCACCTGCCAAAACAGCTGGCACAAGTGGCAAAAACGAAATTTGAGAAATCCTCATCAAACACCTGTTTGGAAGACCCCCAAAGTGATATATACACGACTCACAAATAGGGATATATAGCTTTCAGGTCAAATGGAAAAAGTTCTCGCTCGAGTGATATGATGTCATGAACGTAGGACATTTAAGTAGAATGATGCACTGGTAAATTTGTCATCTCAAACAACAACAAAAATTGAAGTCTCAATAACTCCATATGTGTCCTTTGGCATCAATTACAGCTGGATAACGACGTCTCATGCTGTTCACAAGGCGACTATCGTCTGCTGAGACATGGCATCCCACTCTTCTTGTAGGGCTGCCCTCGGGTCATTGAGGTTCTTGGGTGCAGAGTTTCGAGCCTCTTCACGGGAACTCAGCTGATCCCACAGTTTTTCCATAGGATTTCGGTCTGGAGAAAATGCAGGCCATTCCATTTGATGTACACCAGTCTACAAGAGCTGTTCCCTGATGATGTGATCTCGATGAGCTGGAGCATTGCTGAAGATGAAACTAGGCCAATGTTGTTCATGCCAGGGCACAATCACTGGATTCATAATGTTATACAAGTAATATGGGCTTGTCACTGTGCCATTCACAAGTGTAGGGCAGTTCTATACTGACCGGACACAACTGCCCTCACTGTAAGACCGCCACTACCAAAAGCACTTACTGATGCATAGCGCTCTCCTTGACATCTCCAACATCTTTGACGGCCATAGTTTCTGCTCAACGTGAATCGACTTTCTTCAGAGAATGGCCCTTATCCCTCGTCCCTCGTCTAGCGTAAATGCTCCCTGGCCCATGCAAGATGATGACTCCTGTACCCGGTGGTGTGGTCAGGTACCCTTTGCATTTACCCTCTAGCACTCAGACCACGCTGATGTAAACGATTTCAAATGGCTTGACGTGACACTTGCTTGCCTCTCACCGCCCTTAAACGTGCCTGGAGTTGAGTGGGATTCATCACCCGGTTTCTCAGGGCATTGTTCACAATGTAGCAGTCAGCAGCAGGGAATGTGGTCAAATGACGTCCATTTCTACATCTTTCTGTGAGTCTTCCAGTCTCTCGGTATCTCTGTTGCAACCTGCTGTGTCACCAAGCTCAGTGGCCACTTCCGCCTGAGAACGTCATTGAAGCATGACAATGGCAAGGTATTGTTGATCCATTGTGTGTTGTCGTCTTGGTCTCAAGATGTCAAAATGTTAACAGTATGATGACGATGACTGTTGAAACACCAGCTGATTGAACCAGGACATTTATTGATCGATTCAAGGATCAAACGCCTGTTGTGAATTTTGCCGTTAAGCTCCTCATTAGACAACAGCAACTTGTGCAAAAAAGTACTGAAACATTTCACAATTGGACATGTGCTTTCAAAAGTTGAGAGAAGATCACATTAAGTTCACCTGTAAAGGTTTGAATGTATTAATTCTGAAATTTCACCCCAAAGCCAAACATTCCAAACTATCAGGGGCCCAGACTGCCTTATGTGTGTGTGTGTGTGTGTGTACATAAAGTGGTCCCTTGTTTACAAATGGAAGAATAAAGGCTTGAACTTAAGCAATAGTGAACAACAGCATCCAAGGAACTGTTTTTTTTTTCATTTTCGTTTTAAATATATATATTTTTAATTAGGAATGCACAACTTGTTATAGTTCTGAGGACAGAGTCACCCACCTGCATTGGTGATTCCTGCATTTAAACCAGTGTGACCATGGGCATCTTGGCTGCTACTCTAGCCAGTTCTCTCCTCTTTGTTGCTCCTACACCTACCTGGGAGCTGTCTGAGGAGTTCCTTGGATGCTGTTGTTCACTATTGCTCTTTAACAAACCACTGAGGCCACATGGGGCCAGGTAGCTTTGAATAGTTAATTTTTCTTTAAGAAATAAAATCACCATTTAAAAAATACAATTTTATGTTTGGCTGGGGGGTGTCCGATACATGCATTTTATGATGACGTTCAGCATGAAAGTGGGGAAACGCTTAAAAAAAATAATGAGAGGAGGGAAAATACTTTTTCACGACACTATAGAAGACACATACCTGCGTTGATACCTAGATGTTCATACATGAAACGTGGTGATGTTATCCGCAATGTCTGAGTTCCAGCACCGTTTGTGTTCAAATATTAGTTGTTTAAAACAACAAAGGTATTGTTGGATTTTTGCATCGAGTGTTAGCATTCAGCTCGAGGACATTTGTAAGAAAACATGCGATTTGGTTAAATATACAATGTGTAATTATTTTTTTGTTCTGTTTACTTTTCTCGTGAACCTCAACTGGGAGTGGTAGTGAACAGCTGTTACCGTACATTCAAATACCAGACCTTTAA
The DNA here is from genome assembly GCF_025434085.1 of Hippocampus zosterae. Lineage (NCBI taxonomy): Eukaryota > Metazoa > Chordata > Actinopteri > Syngnathiformes > Syngnathidae > Hippocampus > Hippocampus zosterae. The sequence continues at coordinate 20,072,456 of NC_067462.1, read as the reverse complement.
ATCCTGTGAAATTAGTTCTCATGTGCTTCACATGATGCAAAGCAATGTAAGATAAGATATCCTGTATTTGTCCCACACTGGAGAAATCACAATTACAATTTCATTACAGCATTAGCGAATATAATTATACTGCATTGTTTGACCAGATGTACTCCATTCATGTCCAGCATTTTCTCATTTGGAACCTCCCCTTAACTAATTGTACTTGTGGTGATCGTTCCAAAAGCATTTTGATTTAGATGCAAATGACCAGATGAGAAAAATAATGGCCTATTTTTGACTAAAACTGTAGTCTGAACTATAATATTTACGGTATGTGTGACTGCTTAAATTGTCCTGATTGATGGCACTGAAGATTTAAAGGTGAGTTATTGTCATTGTTTATGATAAAAACATCAGTTGAAATGTTTTTTTCTTCCAATAGGAAAAGTATGTCTCATTCAGTTGTTTGTCCACTATGAGTCAAGGATCATAGCAAATTGGCAGTGGGAAATCGGTGAAATGCAATTACATGCTAATAACTGATTACCTCTTCTGTGCCTTCTCCCCAAACCTCCTCCAGCCTTTCCGTAATCCTTCTCAATCCTCCCCTGCAGTCAAAGTAACTCCCCCAATTATCTGCTCAACTAAGGGGGGTTATTTACAGTGGATTACAAGGTGCATATTGTCATACACCTTTAATTTGCCAGCGTAAATTTGACCAAAAAAAAGGCATTTTATGGGACTTGATGGTTTTCCAGGTCAGTGAAGGTCACGCTATCAAACCCGATATGAAGGTGACATTTCGTAATCTGTAATAACATACATGGTCTACAAAAATCATTATTCAAAAAATACAGTGATACAATGTATTCATTTAACTTTACCATGCGATGATACTTTGTCTTCTCAACATTTTGATTAACATTTTCTGGATATATTTGCTGCTTCATAAGCTATTTGATATAAGGCAAGATTTGTGGGTACAATTTTCAAATTGTTATTTTACACAATCAAGGTGTAAGGAAAAGTACGTATTGCTACAATGAATGTATCGAACACGGTTTGAGCAAAACAGAATTCCTTTTAGATTTCACTGCACGAACATGAAACATTCACCGGTTTGGTTGAGAGAACTTCAACAAGGGTTTTGTACTGTCAACCACAGATGTGTGCTGCAACCAGTAACCTTTAACCCTTTCTATTGTCATATGCCTCAAATCATATGCCCGCACGGCATTGCTAAATTCTGCAGTCCTGTGGTCTATCGGAGAACAGGGTTCTCCAGGAGACTACACTGCACAGTAAGATAAGATAAGATAAGATATCCTTTATTCGTCCCACACTGGGGAAATTTACAGCCTCCAGCAGCAAGAATGTATGTAGAAAGAAGAAAGGAGAAAGAGAAAAAAAACAACAAACATCTTTCAATTAAATACAATATGAACACAAATGGATACATCGCAGTACTATTTACAATTTTCCTTCACATCGTTTAATTATTATTATTATTATGATTGTTATTTTTTATTCATCAGCCTGACAGCAGTCAGTAGGAACGAGCGTCGGTATCTCTCCTTCTTGCAGCGCGGGTGTAACAGTCTCTGGCTGAAGGAGCGACCAAGTGCTGTCAGGGCGGGCTGGAGGGGGTGGGAGGGACTGGCCATCATAGCTTTTAGCTTAGTTAGCATCCTTCTGTTGCCCACCTCCTCTAGAGTGTCAAGGGAGCAGCCCAGGACAGAACTGGCCTTCCTGACCAGTCGCTCCAGTCTCTTTCTGTCCCGGGCTGAGATGCTGCCTGACCAGCAGACAATGCCATAATGGATGGCCGAGGCCACCACCGAGTTATAGAACGTCTTAAGGAGTGACCCCTGAACCCCAAAAGACCTCAGTTTCCATATCCTTCATTGTTCACCTCCCCCAACAAATGATTCTGGAGATGGCTCTTTGCATATCACCATTGTGAAATGTCATCTTAGAACTCTTAGACTTGTTTGACTAAATGTTCAATAAATTGGCTGGGAGCCGGGTGTTGTGTCAGTGTTGACATGGGTGACCTCCGTGACCCGTAGGTCCATGTCCCTTGAATAAGTGTCGCCCTCCCCAGTGGTAACAGAATGGTCAAACATTATGTCAAGGGTAATTAAGGTCCAAATGCTCCTGACCCTGATATAATCCCCTTTGAAAGGATCTCCAACTGTTTGCTGTGATTAACAAGGACTGCTACACTGGTGATGATCTGCCTCTGGTGAGAAGGCTTTATTGGTCCCTTTTTTTTCTCTTTTTTCTTTTTTTATCACCGCATTAAGTGGCCTCCAAGAGCTTCATGACATGTCCACGGGTCCCACGGACAACAAGTCGGTGCTTTGAGCTGTCATTGAACATTACTGACCAAATGGCCGGCTTGTTACAGACTTGGTAGGCTATAAAGGACTCCCTCGGGTCGGAGCACATCTAAAGAGGCTTGAAAGCAATCTACTCACAGTGTCTGCATCTCAACATTCTCAAGGGGTGTTCCTTGGCCATAAATCCTTCACAGGTACGCATTCATTGAAAACTCCGGCCTGAATCATTTTATCCGTTTTGGGGTCTTTTAAGAACTTTAATGACTTTGTAAAAGACTTTTAAAGGTACAAATATAAATACAAAGCAGTCTAACAGTGGTGTTTTTTTTGTATTCTTGGTGTAATCCTCTAGGCACAAAAAGAAAAAACAACAACAAAAAATACGAAGCATGCAACATAGCATTCTATTGCTTCACAAATGGGGCCACGTCCCACATTGAGCTAAATGACATCCAAACACAAACCATACTCATCAGATATCTCTCCATTGGGACTTAAAAATGATAAGGTAGCCTTCCACCAACGGTCACTCTAATGCCCTGCAGGTCATATAATTCATTTCAGGGGTCATCTTTCAGACCTGGAATTTTTAATATGAATGGTAAACCCAAAAGGTTCGTGTCCAGGGGAGCGAGAGGGGTGGAAGACGATGAGATCCCCCAACACATGCACATTAGATGCCTACGTCTGTTCCTGCTTTGCCCCTTTCCCCAGAATCAAACCCCTAACCCCGCCCTTTCCCTCCCACTTCCCTTGCAACACCCACTCCGCCCATCTCCCCATGAGGACAGCATCACCCCATCATCCATCCTTTATCTCTTGGGGTAGCGCAACTCATGCAGAACTCACGAGAGGAACATGCTGCGTGTGAGCTCATCGGATTAGGATACAAGGTCGTGGGGGGCAGGGCGGGGTCGGGGGTTAGATTGCCTCAGAGAGAGCTGGTGTCGCCGACCTCTTCCTCATGACCTTTTTCTTCACAGTTAATATTTGCAAACCACCCAAGACATCTGACAAAAGAACCTAAGAATCAAAACACCAACAGCATCTTCACTTAAATAAATCCTAAAGGAAAGGATATGCCAGGTTAATCTAGTCCCTAAGGATCTTACTAAAAATGAAGCTGCCCGTTTTAAATGAATGTAGGAGCAGTCCAAAACAGGAAAAAAACAAACAGTCTATTGTGTCTAAATTCATTATCCGGAGAAATGAGAAACTAATTAATTAGGAATAGTCCAAGTCACAATGCTCATTTGTGGTATAAGTAAGCGAATAGAGAGGACCACATGAAAGCGAAAAATGAGCCAAATGCACCAGAGTTGCCTGTGGGTGCAGATATGATACAGTTCAGGATCAAAGATCAGTCAGACTGTGAGTTAACAGATTTAGGGATGCTTTGGCAGGTCCAGTGGGTTTTTTTTTTTTTGAAGAAGAAGATGAGCTTTTTCCTTTTCAAAGTCATACAAGAAAACCTATACAATTACGCAGGAACATCACAGTGCAAAAAATATTAACACAGAACTAGTGGGGGCTAAAAAAAGACAAAAGCACATGATGACAAATGATGACAGATTTGATCACAATCAATCAAGTGACAAAAATAAAGAATAGTCATCATCCCTGCACTCTGGTCACAATTTGCAAGGCACCGTGACTCGAACCAAATTAGGGCAATTGTTCTTTTTGAATGTCCCTTTATATCTTAGCATTACAGCATGCTTATCTTTCAATGTAAAGGCAATTTCGGATCATCATTCGATGTTTTGAGATGAAAAGGTTTAACCTAAATAGATAGTGCCATAAGGTTGAGCATTGAAGATAGGCTGGAAAAAGACTGTAATCTTTACCAACAAGTGGCTACCATTTATTTATTTTTTGTAATGGGCATGTAAAAGAAAACACAAACATATAAAATGATGATTATTTAACAAGAGATTCTTTAATGAGAAAGAGAGATACAAAAGACACAATATTCCAAAGAAACTGGACTCAAGTTGATGGTCTTCTGCCATGCTGCAGATGAATATTGCTTCGTGTCTCTGGACAAGGGTCATCACTGTGTCATCATTTTCAGTAATTCCCCAGTTGCAAACAAAGGATATGATTTCCTAATTGTTTGTGCAAATACAGTGGTACCTCTACTTACGAACGTCTCCTTATATGAAATTTTCAAGTTACGAAACACTCATTTATTTTTCCTGTTGAGTTAGGGAAGAAATTTCAAGATACGAAACGTAAAAATGGCAGCCTGGAGGCCCAGTGTTTAGCACGTCAACCTCACAAATTCTGACAATGCGTCATGTCATAAGACGAGTCGGCCTCATAAGACTTATGAGGAAATGGTTGTGACAAAGAAGGCAGAAAATTCCGTTCTGGGGATGAGTGGTTGCACAAGTCGGTCTGGATGAGATATCTCACAGACACAAATTCAATGAACTACAAATGTTGCTCTCCACAAGATGCAGGCAGCATGAAGTTTGCTTATTATACTGGCACTAGTTTCACACTTCACATACAGCATCTGCAATTAGTGTTGAAGTATTTAACGGCAGAGAAGGGCATTTTATGCGAAATTTTGCTGGTCCGTTATTTGGCAAATGTCAGTGGTCTGGGTACCAATCTGTCATGGCCAATCCGTCACTTTTTTCAAGCCGATCCAACCTGCATTTGTCAATTACTTTGGTTGTCCGCCCCTCCCCCACACACCCCCGTCCCCTGAAAAAAACAACAACAACACCAATAGGTGTCAGTTAGTGGCAGACTGAGAGGTCTGTCGTTTCTTGACCCAGTTAGTGATGATTACTCTGATGCAGTGGCGTGCGGTGAGGTTCATGGTTGGTGAGGCACCGATTCCTTTAGTGTCAGATTTACAAATGTATCAACCAAAAACAGTAGCTTATTCAATTGGCTACTGGTTATTTCATATCCAAAATTTGACCCCATGGGTAAAAATACAATATTCTATTGTATTTTTCTTAGACTAATCTATTTTGTTATAAGATTTTGACAGGCTCTGCAGTTTGGTGTCATCAAAATGTTGTGACATCTCATTAAATTTTGTACAGTCGACCAAACCGAGGAAAGCTATCTCACAAAATGATCAAACCTAGCTTTCATCTGAACACTGATGTTGACCATAATCTTGTCGAACATTTGTTTTCTCTCATCTCTGACCGACTGATTTCTTCCACTGTTGTTTCGGCCAAGTGTGCTGCATTTCTGCTCAAATCGCTCATACAGTGTGTTAAAGTCCCGTCTCATGCGTTCAACAACTCCAATGGTGTCGTGGGTTCGCGCACAACAATATCCAATGTCCATGACTTTGTTTTGCAACACTCTAAAAAGTGCATCAGTTTCACTGAAAATGCCCTCATATGCCATCATTAAAAAGCATCTCGATGCTTTTGACAGCCATCGATCATATCCAGTGACCATCATTTGAGTATCATTGTCCCAGCGATCGGGATCATATGTTTGCGCTACTAGTTTATACCACAGCTGTTTTCTCAAACACTTCCAAGACATACGCAGCTACAGCAGGGGCTCGCCTATCATCACTTACGTCATCAAATCCTAAAAATGCTTCCATCACCACAGTCCACTTCACTTTTGGCAACATAGCGCAAAATAACAGATCTGTGCTTTGTTTGTGATATCCGTAGTCTCGTTCAACTCTATGGAAACAAATGGGGCAGCATTGATCTCCCTTTTTAGATCATTTATTATCACATCCAACCAACCAAAAGTTGTAAAAATATCACGGTTAAGAGTAAAGTATGAGCCTTAATGGAGACTTCTTCTTACTTTTTCTTTTCTGATTGATATAAAAATGATTTAGTAGATATAAACACATAACGGGGTAGGACTAGATACGTTTTTCACTTCATCCTACTCCCTTGAACATAATAACTGTGTTGAATGAAGACTGATTTCTTTCTTTTTACTTTTTTATCTACCTTATTTTCTGTCAAATTATTACTGTATATGTTTTATGTTCAATAAACAAACAAACAAACATCACCGAAAGCTTCAATTATATCGTTCTGTATTCTATTGGACAAGCCAGAAAGCACACTGGATGAGTCCAAATGTCTAGCTAACCTCTCATCTTTCGCATCAAAAGCATGTGATAGTTCTACATAATCGCCACGATTAGAAGAGCTTGCCCTCTCGTCGTGACCACGAAATGCCAACTCCCGTTTAGCGAAAAAGCAGGTTGCATGAATGAGGTCTTTCACAATCTCTCGGTTTTCCCTTGCCTTGAAATTGCGGATGCTAACGTTGAGCCTCCGCTGTTCGTTCAATGCCAAATCGATCCTTGCGCTTTTCATATCACAATATCCAGACAAGTTAAGAACAAAAGGCAGGGAAAACAGTAAAGACGGGTTTTCGAAGGACAGCCACATCACCGTTCTTTTCGGTTGTACCACTCCGTTTGAAAAGTTGTCCGGGCTGTCCCGTAGTTTGAAGCAAACCTTTTCACTCCGGCGTTGGTCTACCTGTGTTAATCACGTCCACTTTTGACTGAAAGTCCAGTTTTGAGAAGTTTTTAAGCTTCGATATATAATCCTTTTCTTCCATTTTGGCTGTCCGACGTAGCAAATTTTAAAAAGGATCGCACTTGACTCGCCTGGCACCTCTGCGCAGAAGAACAGCGCAACGTACCAGTTTGCTCACGTACGCCCTCTTAATTGCGGCAGAGAGCGATCTGCCGCAACCTATGCCTTTTCACTGCGGTTTTATTTCCCATCAGCAAATCTAAATATGTCACAAAAAAAATTAAACTTTAATGGTTTAAAAACATTAGCCAGACTTAAGAAAAGCAGATCAAATAAATGTATCTGCAAATGTTATATTGCTGATGTGCAGATGTACGGCAAGCAGGACGTGCCAGTTGCATGTATCAACCCAGTTTGTGATGATTGCGCAATGCAATGCGCGTTCAGAGGTGCGGCACTGCCTCACCTGCCTCCCCTGACCGCACGTCCCTGGTCCAGAGAGGCATCCTAATAAGATTCCCCAGCCACCTCATGTGGCTCTTCTTAAAAACTCTGAGCACCTCCAGGATGACTGAGCATCTCACCTTGTCTCGAAGGGAGAGGTGACTCATTTCGTCCACTTGTATCCATGATTTTGTTCCTTGGCCACGACCAACAGCTTGTGACCATATGTGAGAGTAGGTATGTAGATCGACCAGTGGATCTAGAGCTTGTGCCTTTCGACTGAGCTCCTTCACCTTGACAGACCGAGTCTGTGTTATTGCAGATACTGCACAGATCCATCTGTTGATCTGGTGCTCCATTTCCCCTGGTTTGATACACCGTACTCCTAGAGCAGCCTAAACAAGACTCCCCAAAGAACATGTTAGACTTGTTGTGAAAACTTTTCTGCACCCGTGAGGACCCTGCTGAGGGTTAGAGCTGGTCCACGCTTCCAGGACCAGGAGGATAACCACACTGCTCCTCTAAACTAAGAGCTGACTTTCCGATATAACCTCCTTCCCACAAATCCTCATACAACCTTGGAGGCTAAATAGTGTGATCCTCCAATAGTTGGAACACACATTTTGATCATCCTGAAACATTGGATTGTAGACCGGAATTTATTCAAAAGCAATCCAGAAGTCATTTCCATGGCCTCGAGAAACCCCTCCCACTCTTCCTTCCGCTTGACGGCATCCCTGACCGCCGGTGTCCATCAGCAGGTTTGGGGATTTCCGCCCTTAATAATGGAGGCATAGAAGATATTCCACTTAGACTCAATGTCCCCCGCCAAATTTCTGTTGGAGGTGGGAGTTGAAATTCTTTCCGATAGGGGACTCTGAAATACGATCCCATCAAACTTTCACAATACGTTTTGGTCTGCCAAGTTGGCATCTTTCCCCACCATAGGAACCAGCACACCAACAGGTGGCAGTCAGAGCAAAACCCATCCAGAAATCATTCTCTATGGCCTCGATGAACTCCTCCTATGCGTGAGTTTTTGCCTCCGCGACCAACAAAGCTGCCTGCCGAGTAACCACATTTCAAAAAGGCCAGATTGGACATCTCCTGAAAATTATGTGTGGTCAACGGAAGCTAAGCTCGCTGTCTATGAAGGATGGATTGGCAAAGTCAACGATTTTGAGAACTCATCTGTAGTGGCAACAAAATCATGGCAGAGTATGAGGCCAACAGATTGAAAGATGATCGTAAGCGACTTTGGGGTGCGGCACATTCTAAATTGATGACAGTCGGCTTCGTCGGCAGCACTGGCAGTCGCCTATGGCGGATAACGTTGGCTGAGTGAATGCTTTCAAAGATGAAGTTGGAACAGTTTTTTGTCTTGTAAAATCTTTTTTTCTTCAGATACACATATATGTAATTAACATGTTTGTCCTGTAATACATGTTCATTTTTTTACAACTATAAATGTTCATCCTGTATTATACAGCATAGTTGGCGGCCATTTTATTGGAAATAGTTACAACGAACTACCGTACAGACTCGTGATGTCGCCTCGAGGTACGTTGTAACAAGGTTCGAGTGTACACTTAATATGTGTTGCATCTCCAAAACCATCACTTTTTGACAAACCATAAAAACAACATGTTTGTTGAGCCATTAACATTTCATTGGCAAAGAGATTAAGTTGTTTATTCCACTTCAGATTAGTCAATAACTAAAAACAATCATGACTGTACAAACAACCAAAGAAGTGGCTTAATAGTTTTGTATCACTGAAAAGATATTTTGTGTCACTGGAGATGTTCACATTTGAATGGGCAAGGATGATGACGAGATACATAGACCAGGCACTCTGTCATCATGTAATGACAGTTTAGTTCATATGAAGCTTGCTCTCAGTGCAAACACTAAATAAGCCGTTCATGACAGATTCTTACTTACGTGCTCTTTACCTGCAACTCAGGATGTAAGACAACAATACTAAATACAATACCCAGACTATGGAAAATCAGAAAGCATATGCCTATTGCAAATGTCTGAAAACTGAACTACAGGATCTATCCACGGGCCTTCTCTGCTGTAGTACAGTAATTTTACCGACCGATGCTATTGCGCAGTGCTACTTCTGTTGTTGTTTTTTTTTACGAGGAACTGCACACTTCCCGTCTCATCTATGTATTTGAATGGGAAATTCACAAATGCAGCAATTTTAAGGAAAGAACCGGGTACATTAGATAAAAAAAAAGGAAGCACTAAAATGCTAGGAGCTTCATTAAGTATGACTAATCATCATCATCATTATTATTATTCTTTATTATTACTTTTTTTTACTCTTCACATGCGGGCCAGTCACATGACCACACATACCTGCTTCACACATGCCAGAATTGCTGTTTCTCAATCAAATTTAATCTTGGCTGCTTTTTATTTTCCCAGGTCACCTCAAACTCACACACACGTTTTCTATTTATCACTGACAATGACAACAGAAGCCAATGAATTGTTTTACAGGATGAAAACACATATGTATGTCATATTTCCCTGAATAATCCACAACCTGATTGGAAAAGAGCTCTTCCCATCGTATCAGCACGTTGGTCAAGAGGACTGGCTGGAAATTAACCGTACATGTTGTTTGTTTTTTTTCTTTGGTGAAGGAAACTGGACCACCCAGAGACAATCCACACAGGCATTTGGAGAACATTCAAAAGCCACACAGAGGACCCACTTGCTGTGATGCGGCACTACTGCCAATCACGTGCCCAGATCAAGGTAACTGCTCCTCTGAATGTTTTGGCCTTTTATCTATTCACAAAGCTCTATGCCACCTCTGTATGATGCAATCAAGTGTTGGGTTCATCTCGGGGAAGCTTGTAAGTATATCACTGCTGGTGTCAAATAAATTCTAAATAAGTTATACGGTGTGTTTTTGTGTCTACCTTGGTGGGAGGATGAATAGGTCAGCCCGTGAACCAAGCAACGACCGGTATCATATTACTTCTATGTGTGCTCATTTTACCTAGTCCAGTTTTGAGATGATCCACTTGCATTCATAAAAGACTCATGTTTGTTTAAAGGATGACACGGTTGCCAATTCTCCTCAGTTGCTTTAATGTCACGAGCGTTAACAGAATGCACATTCAATCAGGATCCGCTATTGACCACAACTTGCGTGCAGTCACCCAACACACAGACTTGCCTATTTGAGCCAACCTTCAAGCTTCTTTGGCACTCCTACCCTTTCATCTGCAGTGGCCCTTTGATCCCTTCAATCTCTGTCCATCTCAAAACATCACATACACACTTAGGTCTAAGCAAATAAAGAGCATCTTATATGTGAGACAATACATGTGTATCCAACTATTTACAAATATGCTCGGAAGTGCGTGGTGTCACCATCGCTATCGATAGATAGATACTGTAAATAGATATACAGTAGGGATGTGAATCTCAGCACTGAGGACGATTCGATACACATCACGATCCACTGCCAGCGATGCGATACTTAAACGATACATGGAATTTTCTGGCGATACGATGCGATACGTTTCACCGTCGTCACGATGTGATACGATTCGATACACATTAAGTTCAAATCAATGCGATCCGATACGATACAATGCAATTTGTTGCGATATTGTGCAATTAAACATGATGCAAATAAGCAAAGAAAAAAAGCTTTTAAAAAGATGGAATTCAGTATGGTATTACAAAAAGGATACCACTTTATTCCTTATAAAGAGTAGAACTTGTAAAACAACTTATTTAAGTCCTTTCACAATTGGGTTTTGTGCAAAGAAAATGTAAACAATTTGGCACCTGAGACTCACAGCTGTTGCTATAGTGTAAACACAAACAGACTCTCACTGAGTGTCTTATATGAAATATTCATATATATATATATATATGAATCTATAGCGCAAGATGTCCACCCATCCACTGTAAGTGCAAATCTTTGCGCACTGTTCAGCGACACAGTAATCTCACTTCTCACTTTGTTGTACACATCGGGAATATGTTTGTAAGTGAACACAGACCTGTCTGGTATTTTATACCTGGGTTCCAAAACGTGCACGAGCTGTCTGAAACCCTTGTTGTCCACCACGCTAAGGCAGGAGGTCTTTGCATATGAAATAAGCAGTGGCCTTAGTTATAGCCATTGCGCGGTCACAGTGAGTTGCAAGGGGACTCCCAAAATAAGAGGCAATTTTTTTCTGATCCTGACCTGGTTTACCAAGAGTTTCTCCGGTGTCCGACGAGGAACTGGGCGGGGAAGCGGGAGGGAAACTTGTCGGTGATCTGGTGCCATCGGTTTAAGTGGGTCTGCATATTTGTGGTGCTGCCGTTGTATGGCTTCTTAGTGCGACATTCCTTGCAAATTACGGAGGTTTTATCAAGCTTTCCGTCTTTCTTTTCGAAGCCGTAGTATTTCCAAACATAAGATTTGAATGTTGCGGCTGCATTAAATATAGTAGTTTCCTTGCTGCTGCGTGCGCTAACTTCCATAATGTTTCGCTCGTTGTGTACTGGACTGTATGTGACGCACGGCTACCGTCCGTATTCAACACAAAACGCAAAGCAATGATGGTGCATTCTTTGCGCCTAGGAAAGGGCAGATATGTGACGTTTAACATGAATAAAACGGCGATTGAATCGGATTTTACCGATACCCATCAATACATCGTGATGAATCGCGATTTCACCGATACCCATCAATGCATCGTGATGAATCGCGATTTCACCCGTCAATCGCGTCGTACCCAGTGAATGAGCCGATGCACTCGGATCGCGGACGTGCGCATCGATGTATCGATTAATATCGATTATTTTCCACACCCTTAATATACAGGGGTGCATCTAAGCAGTGCACATGTGCGTATGTGCACTGCAAATTGAATAATGCACTTCACTCTAAGGCACACCCCCCCCCACCAAAAAAAGGAACTCAGCTTGACTGCAGTCAGGATATTCGGCTCCAATTCGAAGTTAAGTAAGCCGCCATAGCCACTGCTGCTGAGGGCCAATTCCAAATTAAAACTAAGTAAGGCGCTGATATCCACATACAGTCTTACTGTTTGCTAACCCTCACGGCGCGTTTGCATACTTTATGAACAAATGTTGTGGTGGCTGGCTTGATCAGACGACATTCGCCATTAAATGGTGCCACGGGTAAACCTATGTTACGGCTTCAATGGTCTGTCAAAATATATGTATAAATACATCATAAAATGCATCAAACGTTCCTTGCAGTCCGTGGGGCAAAAAAAGATTGGGCTCTGGACTGCTGCTCGAGAGAAGTGTGGTGAATTAGGTACTGTAATCACACATCTGCTTTTCATTTTTCCAAGGGGTCATGCAACTACGTTGTTTTAAATATGCATTTTAATTTATTTTGTGAAATCTAATTTAATGTATTTTAATAAGTTGCCATTGTTCTGCCCTGTTGTGTTATTATCACCTCTGATCACCTTGACCAAATTTTGTGCAGTTCATTTAAGACTGGGGTGTCCAAAGTCGGTCCTCAAGGGCAGCTGTCCTGCCTGTTTTCCAGCTCTCCCAAGAGCAACACACCTGATCCAAATAATCAGGAACATTCTAATGCTGCTTCAGAGCTGGCTGATGAGCTGATCATCTGAATCAGGTGTGTTGCAGCCAGCAGAGCTGGAAAACAGGCAGGACAGTGGCCCTCCAGACCCTGGACATGCCTGATTTAAGACATACCTTGTCTGCTCCAATCTTCTGCATGGACACCAGCGTCTATTTCTGCTTCTGTGATGCCACAGACTGACTTTAATGCAAATGAGAGGGCCCGCCTCAAATGGCCAAGAAGCTAGTCATCTGCATTTGTTTGTTTATTGAACATAAAAACACATACAGTAATAAATTACAGAAAGTAAAATAAGTAAAATAGTAAAAAGGAAAGAGAAATCAGTCATCATACAACACAATTATTATGTTCAAAGAAGTAGGAAGAAGTAAAAAAACTTATCTAGTCCTACACCATGTTAAAAATATTTATATATGAATAGATCATTTTTATATCAATCAGAAAAGAAAGAAAGAAGGAAGAGGTCTCCACAAAGGTTCATGCTTTTACCCTTAACCGTGATATTTTTACAACTTTTGGTTTGTATTGGGATTTTATACACACACACGCTGGCACACTTGTCAATTTTCTCTTGTATTCATAATGGATATTGCAGTACCTTTCTCTATTTATCAACTTAATTCTGATTTATTATTATATTTAATTAATGTTTCGAATTTTTCACCTTAACTCTGATTGATGTAGGGTGTTTGTACTATTTTTTTTGAATTTGTTTTTGAACTCAGCAAGCGATTTACTCATTTTCAGGTCCGTTTCGAAATTATTCCACAGATTAACACCTATGACAGATACACTTCTTTGCTTAATGTTTATTTCTTGTTTTGGATTGTTTTGTGTAGGTTGGTACCTCTTAAATCATAGCAGCTTTCTCGAATTTCGAAAAACTTCAGAACCTATTCATGTCCACAACGGCGCAAAGGCCCGTTTCTAATGTTTTATTTTGAAAATACCAAAAGAAAGAAAATGCCACAATCACAAATAGAGCCCTCAATGTTAAAATTGATGTGCATTCTTTTTTTTCCCCTTTTTTTTGTGCTCATTTTGAATTTGATTCCATCAACATGTTCCAAAAGGCAGGGACGGGGGACACAAAAACGGGTCAAGTTGTGGAATGCTAAAAGACAGATGTTATAAAAAAATTACCGGTAAGTGTTTGTAACATTCCACAGGTGAACAGGCTGACTGGAGACAGGTGGAGGTTTTTCACACACAAGGGCGGAGCAAAGTTCACCACTTTGTGAACAAGCATGTTAGCAAATAGTATAACAGTCTAAGAACACCACTTCTTAATGTACCATTGCAAGGAATCTATGGAGTCAAAGATTCAAAGAATGTGGAGAAGTTTCTGTACGTAAGTGGCCCAAAAAAACATTGAAATCCCGGATCCTTGATCCCTCAAGCAGCAGCACTACATTAATAAATAAATAAATAAATGACAATCATTGCGTCAAGGATAGGTAGGCTTGAGAACACTTCAGAAAATCACTGTTCCTGGTTGCATTGACAAATGCAAATTGTACCATGCCTATTCATATTCAACTTGGTATTTCTTGAGCCTGTGTACAAACCCCTGGTGCACAGGCAGCCAACTGTGACCAGAATGGTCAAGAAATGGTCATCGGAAGCTGAAGATGCTCTGCAGGACTGCTTCGAGACAACCAGGTGGGAACTCTTCAGCGAGGTTCATGGGGAGGACATTGATGTACTCACTGACACCATCACGGACTACATAAACTTCTGTGAGGAGAACACCGTGCCCACCAGAACTGTGCGGTGTTTTTCCAACAACAAACCATGGATTAATCCCGACATAAAGGCCCTCCTAAAGGAGAAGAAGAGAGCTTTTATGTCGAGAAACAGAGAGGAGCTGAAGGCCGTGCAGATTCGGCTGAGAAGGAAGATCAGGGGGGGGGGGAGAAGATATACAGGATGAAATTGGAGGACCAGTTACAGGCCAGCAATGTCACTGGTGTCTGGAGGGGCCTGAAAACCATCTCAGGCCATGACAGCCCAAAGACATTGACTGAGAAGGACAAGGACTGGGCAGATGGACTGAACCGTTTTTTCAACCGTTTCGACCAGTCGTCTGTCCCTTCCCCCGACCACCAACTGCAACCACTCTCACCGAGGACTTCTTCTCCTCCCCCTCCTCTTTCGACCAGCTTTCATCAACCCAGTCTGTCACCTGGTTCCTGCTTGCCCGTCACAACAGAGCAGGTGAGGAACCAACTGAGGAAGATGAATGTGAGGAAGGCAGCAGGTCCAGACAAGATCAGTTACCGGCTCCTCAGGACCTGCTCTGACCAGCTGCGTGACATTGTCCAACCACATGTTCAACCTGAGCCTGAAGCTGGGCAGAGCTCCACAGCTGTGGAAAACTTCGTGCCTGGTCCCAGTGCCCAAGACCCCCCACTCTAAGGAGCTGAACAGCTACAGACCGGTGGCGCTGACGTCTCACCTGATGAAGACTCTGGAGAGACTCGTCCTCGCCCACCTTCGACCGCTGGTGAGCCCGGCACTGGACCCGCTACAGTTTGCCTATCAGCCTGGCATCGGCGTGGAAGACGCCATTATCTACCTCCTCCACTCAGTGCTGTCACACTTGGAGAAGGCTGGGAGCACTGTGAGAATCATGTTCTTTGATTTCTCCAGTGCCTTCAACACCATCCAGCCCAACTTACTGGGAGGCAAACTGCAGAACGCCGGAGTGGACCACCATCTCACAGCATGGATAATTGACTACCTCACAAATCAGCCGCAGTACGTGAGGTTGCAGAGCTGTGAGTCGGACAGGCTTCTCTGCAGCACTGGAGCGCCGCAGGGGACTGTTCTGGCTCCATTCCTGTTCATCCTCTACACCTCGGACTTCAGACACGCCACTCCAAACTGCCACATTCAGAAGTTCTCCGATGACTCTGCGATTGTTGGCCTCATTACAGAGGGGGACGATCGGGACTACAGGGGACTGACGAAGGACTTTGTGGACTGGTGCCTGCAGAATCTCCTCCGGATCAATCCTAGGAAAACTAAGGAGTTGGTTGTGGATTTCTGCAAGAAACAGTCCTAACCAGCACCGATGAACATCCAGGGTATGGACATAGAGAGGGTGACCTCCTACAAGCACCTAGGTGTTCTTCTGAACAACAAACTGGACTGGTCTACAAACACGGACACTCTGATTAGGAAAGGACAGAGCCGTCTCTTCCTACTCAGGAAGCTGAGGTCTTTTGGGGTTCAGGGGTCGCTCTTTAAGACGTTCTATAACTCGGTGGTGGCCTCGGCCATCCATTATGGCATTGTCTGCTGGTCAGGCAGCATCTCAGCCCGGGACAGAAAGAGACTGGAGCGACTGGTCAGGAAGGCCAGTTCTGTCCTGGGCTGCTCCCTTGACACTCTAGAGGAGGTGGGCAACAGAAGGATGCTAACTAAGCTAAAAGCTATGATGGACAGTCCCTCTCACCCTCTCCAGCCCGCCCAGACAGCACTAGGTAGCTCCTTCAGCCAGAGACTGTTACACCCGCGCTGCAAGAAGGAGAGATACCGACGCTCGTTCCTACGGACTGCTGTCAGGCTGGTGAATAAAAATAACAACAATAATAATAATAATAATAATAAAATGATATGAAAAACAATTGTAAATAGCACTGCGATGTATCCATTTTATAATAATAATAATAATACATTTTATTTATAAGCGCCTTTCAAGACACCCAAGGACACTTTACAATAACAAAAAACACAAAACAATACAGGTTGAGCAGCGGCAGCCAAAATGCGCCATGTTTGTTTGTTTTTTCTTCTTTCTTCTTTCTACCCACATTCTTTCTGCTGGAGGCTGTAAATTTCCCCAGTGTGGGACAAATAAAGGATATCTTAATGCAAAGCGAAAGCCATACATCACCGAAAACTGAAAGAGTTCCAGCGTCACCAAACCTTGTGTCAGGCTAGTGCTCAGAATCACCTGGCTGAATCTGGCGGCTTTGAACAGCTGAAACTGCCCAGAAAGAGCCTTTTTAGTTCCACGTTTGTTTTGTTTGTCTTTACTCGCTATGAATCTTTGTTCAAATTAAAGTTACAATGAAAGCAGTGATTTTGCAGTGTTGGCTCGATTTTTGTATCATGGTTGCGATTGCAATATTGTAAAATTCTGAAGGAACTATAATCCACCTTCTGGTCATTCTCACTGTTTCAGTATAATAAAAAAGGAAAACAAACGTACTTGAGGGTATCAGTTTTGGTGACCTCAGTATTACATCCGCTTTTTGCAGATGATGAGCTTCTGTCAAATTCATCAAGATGCAATCTTAAACTCTCAGTGGAGCAGTTCACAGTCGAATGTGAAACGGTAGGGATGAGAATCAGCACCTCCAAATCTGAGAACATGGTACTCATTCGGAAAAGGGTTGAGTGTCCACTCTAGGTCGGAGATGAGATTGGACCACAAGTGAAGGAGTTTAATTATCGTCGATTGTGGGAAACCTTTAGTCGCCGCCTTGGATTTCATATTTTGCTTCTCAAAACACACGCACACACTCACAAACAACTTCAAGCATTATGAGAAAGGTATGCTATTAGCATGTATGCACAGACATAATAAAAGTTTCAGTGATAATGGGCATCCAAGCCATTAGCTTCATGTGTAGCAGCTTGGCTTTAACCCTTTTGTGCACCCTGTAACCTGATAACATGATAAACTGTCCACTGTAGTAACCGCTGTCCCTGAAAAAGGGTTAATAATAACACATCCACGTGCCAAAAGTTTGGTTATCTCATTCCAATTCAGAAAGTGAAGTGGTACCGTCTGACCACCAGTATGTTTCCTCACATGGAAAACAAAAAGTCCCCTAACTCCTATGACAAGATATATGACTTAGACAGCATCCTACACTTAAATGCAAAAATAGTGAAGGTTGCTGTTCATCATGTGTTGGTATTGAGCTGTAGAAATTCAGAACTTTGCCACATATTCTGATTTAACTAAAGTAGCCCTCCTCATACAGGACTCCCATTCCATATGAACGGAAGGTATAGTTCTGCGTAGATCACGCTTGTTGCGAGGAATAGGGTGAATTAAACTATTTTGAAGGCAAATGTGGAGCCTCAATGTTTTTTTGTTGAAGAGATATGACGGTTCAACCAAGTATAAAATGGCTTTATGAAATTCTAAACAAAAACATCCGAAAGAGCTGCTTAGATTCACTTTTGTGGCGCTTGAGCATTCCCCAAAATGGGTTAGACACACGCCTATGGTTCAAACCTTTGATTCATTGTCCATCCATCCATTTTCCGACCCGCTTTATCCTCACAAGGGAGGGGGACACCCTGAACCGGTTGCCAGCCAATAGCAGGGTACACATAGCCAAACGACTATCAGTCCTTACACTCACACCTAGGGACAATTTGGAGTGTTCCATTAGCCTGCCACACGTGTTTTTGGAATGTGGGGGGAAACCGGTGTACCTGGAGAAAACCCGCACAGGCACAGGGAGAACATGCAAACTCCACACAAGAAGGCTGGAGCTGGAATCAAACCCAGTACCGCTGCACTATGAGGTCAGTGCGCTAACCACTCAACCATCGGACCGCATTGATTCATAGCGTAAAAATAAATAAGAATCTCCTCTTGTTTTTTTTGTTGTTTTTTTTTAAATAATAGCCAGCTCCCAGGAATAACGTCCATCTATTCAGGAATTCTTGTGCAATTTCAAAACACTGAGAGTACTTTAAGAATGATAGCCACTTAGCTTCAAAGTAGTAAAACAGTGTCCTCTCAGTATATACATCGTGAATGTCTCAACACAGGGCGGTAATCTGGGCAAAGTGAATATTGCCAGCTGGATCTGATGAACCGTAGAATCATCACAAAACCCCATAAGAAGGGGATAAAAGGGGGTGATAATCCCTTCCATTGAATGATTGTGGACAGTACAAACAATGGTCTTAAGTGTATGTTGGTTGTGAGAAATGGGGCACGTTATTATTTTTCTTTGGACAAGGATAGTTCTGTATCTTCAAACATTGTGCGCATGAATTCCCCATTGGCCTTAGTTAAACTTTGCACATATAAGGATATAGTAAGAATAATAATCTGACTGGGAACGGATGTGTCACCAGAGAAACTCAAAACCAGTCCTCACATTTTGAATGATGGAAAATTAAACCGCCTGTATTTTATTAGATTATATGTATTAATTATTAATTGTAATCATTTGGCGGAATACATTTGAGCTGATGTTGAAGTTTGTATTTTTATTTCATTAACCCTTTCACACACCCTGTAGCCTGATAACATAATTAGTTGTTCACTATAGTAACCGTTGTCCCTGAAAGGTTTCCGACATGAATTTTTGGAAATAAAAAATCCTAAAATATGACTGCATGTCATATTTACCTGCTCATCCACCCACTTGAGGTTCACCAGAATGATTAGCAGTATCCGTCCACTCCAGAGAGCAAGACAACCACAACAAATATCACAATGACGGTTTTAGCCGGATTGATGTGGAAACTTGAGTATGTGGTCCCGTCAATGAAGGAGGCTAATGCAAGAACTCAAGTTCACAGGTTGGTACTCTGACTGACTCAGTAGATTATATTACATATTATTCAGGTCATTATTTTCCTACTAAATTAAAAAAAAAAAAGGTCAAAAACCACTTTTGAAACTGTTTATATGTTCTTTTTTTCTCACCAGTGTTCTCTGGGCTACCCAGAACACCCAGCCACCCTTGCCAATCTTCCAAATCTCTCGACTAAGAACAGGAAATGGATCACCAATGACAATTTAATGTCAAATGGAGAAGCGCTGCCGAAATGGTAATGCAGTTTTCATTTCGTAGACGTTGCGTTCAGGTGCTAAAATAGTCGGGTTTCTTCACCAGCTGCTTCCGATTTAGAGAAGCATAATTATTTGCACACCCTTGTGGCATGCAGCAATGACCCATTGTTTTACTGGACTAATATTTTCAGACAACAAAGACTTCTGTTATCCACTAGAGTGGTTCCTCGCTCTCGTTACGAACTCTATCGTGAGTTGATATAATTTTGACAAATTTCTTATTTCGGAAAGTTTTTACGCTGGCTTCACTTTTACAGCTTTTTCTGCTTTGCCAACAACCAGATAGCACCACCAACGGTTTAAAAACAATGCCAGTTTGGTCTAAATTTTAATCTCTTAAATCTACCAAATGCAGTTTCTTGGGGGCTTTTAAAAGCTCCTTTGGTTTTCCGTTTGATTCAACAACTCATTTAACTGTAGCTCATTTTATCATATCGCTCTAAACCGTTCTGTTGCATGGTTTTAACCCTCTTAAAAGCTTGTTCTTTTTAATCGAAAACATGGGTAGAACTCAACATCCCCAAATTCCTCTAAGACGGCTCAAACCTCTCGAAGAGATGAATGGGGTCATGTCTACAAAGAGGAATAATCTTCTTTTCTCCACAGCCTAAAAAAAGGCCTGTCAAATGGCTTTATTCTCAACATCCGAGGAGACTGTTTTCCAAAAGTGTCAAGATCAAAGGGCTTGACTGACAATGCACGCTTTTTGTTATTGCAGTGATAACTCAGCAGCTTAATGTTAGAAATTACAGTCATTCGCGACAGGCTGTACAAGCCTTGGAACATGACAGACGCCCACAGGAGTTAACTACAAATGAAAAAAAAAAAAAAAACAATACTAAACCTGAGAAAAAGACTGGGTTGGGTGTACATAGATATCCAACACTTTGAAATGGAAAACGGTGACAGTGCTCGCCTCCGGAGTCATTTTAAAGCAACATCCCTGATTAAATTTGGGAAATTTGTATCTATTGTTTAGAAAACAAAGAAGATAATAGAAATGGTGTTAAGTGGAGTGAAAATTGAGAACAAATAAGTCAGTGATGCTGGGAGCAGTGGGGTGGCAGTTCACAATTAAGCTACGCACATACAATAAATCGGAGAGTGAGCAAAAACAATGATTGTGTTTGTGGCATTCACAGGCCTTTCCGGAGAACTAGAAAACAGTCACGATAATACAAAATACTCAAAACTGTTAACAAACCAAACTTGAAGCACAAGGCTAGACATCTATCCACTTGACTAAAGAAGAAAGCTCTGATTTGTCCTCAGTTAATGCGTTTCCTTGGTGTCTTTGACAAATGTCTGGAATTGACAGAAACTGTTGACAGTCTTTCATTAGCATTTGATTGAAACACTTTCAGTCATATTGTATGGAAGTGTGGAAAGCCCAACATGCAGTCAACAATTTTGACCAGCAAAAGATTTTTTTATGGGTTTATATGTTTCTTTTGAATGATCATGGCAGCAATGCATTTTTTCTTTTTGAATTTTTTTCTCCATAATCCCACAAAGTACAGACTTGTGTTTGTGCACACCCCGTGGCATTATGGAAAAAACTGTGTTCAAATACTAAATTTAAACATACTCACAAATACATTAGGCTTACTTATAAATTCTTTGCATCATATTTAAATACATTCAAACATACCTCATGCATATATGTTGTTGCAAATACTGTATGTTGGAATGCATTTTCCAATCAAAAATATTTACTCCACATTGGCAGTTCCATACTTCTATAATATTGCAAATGAGCTGATTAAAATTATGCCTTAATGGCACTTTGTCACACTATTTCACCGTGAGAGAAATTTAAAATGAAACGAAAAAAAAGAAATAATTGACTCTTAACTTTGGCCATGAATTAAAATGTTGTTTCCTTGTTTAGCTTGATGAGATCAATGCTAAGCAGCCATTTTGTTTTGCCTCAGCAATGATGTTGATTTTTCAGATACATATAAAAACAATTGACAAATCCACTGCTGGAATGATCTCAGTGAATAATGGGATTTGTTGTGATTTTGGTAATAAGCTCGTGTGCTTATGAGACACTGTTCCCCCATTGCTATCAGGATGGGCTTTTATGGAGGAAATCTTTTCAATGCTCTCACATAATTTTTGTACAGACACCATTTATGACAAAACTGTAAATAAAAATAGATTTGATAATTGGCCTCTGTGTAATACAAAACAGTAACACCAAATGCCCAGGTTGATTAGAATTGTTTTGTTTTAATAAAGCAAAAACCAAAATGTTCACGAAATGATTTGATATCAATGTATATGTGATGCCATTTGATCTCTGTCTAATTCGCTGTCTTGACAAGCCTGCGCTCCACTGTTTGGAATTGCCATTTGAGTGGCTCGTGTGGTGAGAAGCTGTTAAGCAAGGGTGACTCGGCCCTCGCCTCATTGTTCTCAAAGCTTGGTATTCCTCTCATAGCATGCCCTGTGCTTTAGGAGTTGTACTTTTAAAGATCCCAGGCCCTTCTAATGGCCCCGCTTACCTCCCCAAGACTCAAATTTCAACAAACCACTTGAACTTACTATATTTACCATTCAACACCAAACAAAATACACTTCTTTAATTTTCACAGAGCAAACTCAGGAATAGTATTTTCTTCCAATTATCTGTATATGAGTAATAATCACACTCAACTGCCACCTTCTCTAAATATCCCACTCTTTACCCTCTCTGTTTACCCTTCCTCCCTCACGCGCCGGCCTCTCTCTCTTTTTCTTTTGCTTTCCTCTTTTCTGAGTGTCCCGCTCAGCTGGCCAGCACCTTTTCAATCTTTGCCTGGGGAATTGTCCCCTGCATGTCAAGTGTAGCCGTGGGTTTGGATGAGAGGTGCTTTTCAGGTCCCTCGTCCCCCTCACCTTTGAATGGAGACAATGGAGCTGTTCTTTATGTCCAGATGACCACACACAAACACGCAGATGTACAAACTGCAAGGGAACTATTCAGCATCCTACAGCAGCGAGAAGACACACACCGTATGTACTTTTCAAGCATCAAGTGTATTACATAACAAAGTCATGGTTGATGTGGTGTCCAAGTGAGTACACACTTGTTTCCAAGACAACATTGCTTGAGTTGAGTTAGAGTTTGCCTCAAGACCATGTATAAAGAGAAATGTGGCCAAGTTCAAACTAAGCCAAAGCAGAGTGGACTCTGAATAGTCTCGCACTTGTCAGCTGTTCCACCAGGGCCAACAGTCCCGTACTCAAACCCAATTCAAGTAGTCAGGTATACTGTACATTCACATTGTCCCTCCAGATAGCTGGCCAGGAGGCTAGCTAGCTACCCAGGTAGCAGTGGCGAATGATGGTCTGTCAAGGAGGGGAAGCTCAATTTCGGCCTATATCATAAAATGTGTCCGTTTATATTCTACTCTTCGTTCCTTTTTCAAAAAAAAATGAAAAGGATGCCTTCACCATAAGATCGACGATTGGCTCATTTCGCTGTCAATCAAAAAGAGATTCAGCCTCAGACAGATCATCATGCAGAAAAGCTCAGCGTCCGGGCCAGCCCATAAACGCCAACTGTCCATAGACTCCCAGTGTCACGGTGTACCCGAAGCGACAGAATAATCGCTTCGTGTACAACGAAATAACTGAAAGTGGATCCCCGAAATAGCAGACACAGAAGGAGATTTGTCAGAGAACAAAAGGGGTCTTTAATACAACACAAAAATACCCGACCGGGGGAATAACAAAAAGCGCTAGTCAAAATAAGGACCAGGAATTAAATAAGGAGAACAACAGAAAACGCTTGTGGGAAAATAGCAAGGATAGTCTGTTTGGAAAAACGCTATAAAGATCACACGAAAGAGAACAACGACGCGCAATAACAGCCACAAGGCTTAGAGGCAACGAATAATCAGTAATCGAAATGGGCGAGAGAATTGGCACGGCGTGGAATACTCCGGCAGTGAGTAGACTGCCAGAGCGTCCAAATAAAGGCTGAGTATTAATCACAAATGGGTGACAGGTGTGCAGGCGGCAGGCAGGAAGCCTGCCCCCTGCTGGCAAACACGGAACGTGACACCCAGAGACGCAAAGCGCCCCCTGGTTGGGACAAAACCAGCATTTATCCAATGGCTCGTCTCGTTTCAATGCATTGGGACAACCTACACTGAACTCTCTAGACCAGGGATGGGCAAACTACGGCCCGTGGGCCGGATCCGGCCCGTTGGTCTTTTTAATCCGGCCCGCCGAAGATTGGTGCACATTAAGGTTTGATTGCATTCATTTCGTTTGGACTTGTAATGACAGTAATATAATTGGCGGCAGTGCTCTTGAGTGGTTTAGGTCCTATCTAGCTGACAGGACCTTTTGTGTCAGCCTTGGCTGCTGTGAGTGACGCACTGCTCCCCTGTCATGTGGTGTTCCACAGGACTCAATTCTGGGGCCTTTGCTGTTCTCGCTGTATCTGCTCCCATTGGGTTCCATCTTAAGGAAACATGGTATTCCCTTCCACTGCTATGCAGATGACTGCCAGATCTATGTCCCACTGAGCAAGAAAGATGCCTTCTCATTAAGGCCACTCCTATCCTGTCTGGAAGAAATCAAAACCTGGATGGCACAAAATTTCTTGAAATTCAACGAAAAGAAGACAGAGGTGATATTGTTTGGTCCCAGTGGCCCTTGTACATTCCATCCTGTAGACTTGGGCCCCCTGTCTCCTTATCTGAAATCAACGGTCTCAAACTTGGGCCTTAAACTGGACAGTGATTTCAAACTCGATCGGCAAATTGGTGCCGTTGTTAAATCAAGCTTCTTTCACCTTAGACAGCTGGCCAAAATAAAACCTCTCCTCTCACATGAACACTTTGAGACAGTAATTCATGCCTTTGTCACATCCCGGCTGGATTACTGCAATGCCTTGTACTTTGGAGTCAGCCAGTCCTCCATTAAGCGCCTTCAGCTGGTCCAGAATGCCGCTGCTCGCCTCTTGACTGGTACTCGTAAGAGGGAGCATATAACTCCCACTCTGGCATCCCTTCACTGGCTCCCCATTCATTTTAGAGTTATTTTCAAGATCCTCCTCTTTGTTTTCAAATCTCTGAATAATCTCGCGCCACCTTACCTCTCTGAGCTCATCCGCCCCTACACACCTGCCCGGCGCCTCAGGTCTGTGGACCAGTCTTTGTTAGAGGTACCAAGAGCTAAACTGAGGCTCAGAAGGGATCGAGCCTTTTCTGTTGCTGGTCCCTCTCTCTGGAATGACCTCCCACTGAACATTCGGCAAGCCTCCTCGCTGCCCATCTTTAAAGCCCTCCTCAAAACTCACTTGTATTCTTTGGCGTTCGACTCAGCATGATTTGTCCTTGATTTTACTGCTTGGTGCTTTCCACCGCCTTTATTACCGATTCGTCTTACTGTTTATTGTGTATGTTAAATCGCTCCATGTACAGCATTTTGTATGCAGCAATGGCTGTTCGAAAGTGCTCTATAAATACTGTTGACTTGACTTGACTTGACAGGTATTTCAACACCTGGTGGCGCAGTTACTTCAAGTTGCAGAGCACTGGGAGGGAGGGAAAGACAAAGAAAGAGGGAGAGAGTAATCACCATGGAAGGGAAAGTAATATGTACTGTATCTGATTAAACGAAGCAGGTAACAAGTACGAAACATTCAGGAGACGCCGCGCGTCGGAAAGACTCAAATCTACGAGACTACGAGTCTGGGAGGGACATGCTGCAGCATGCAGCATCCCTACTTCAACTCCTCCTCCTCTGACACTAATACAGTACTTATGTTGAACACTGAGACTCTGGTGGTGGGCCTGTCCCTCCTCTACTCCGAACAAGAATGTGAAGTGAATATTTAGGTGCCTGGTGCTCTCACTAAGTGCATTTTCAAGCATGTCCCATTTTCTGGCATTTTTCACACAGTTTACATGCACTGTCTGCTTCCACAAAGCGAGGTGGTGACAATGTCCGTTTTTTGGGCGGCAGGGGTTATTTGATTGGAACAAATATAAAATCATAGACAAACTGTTGCGCAGCAGTCTGATGCGTGCATTGTAGTGCTTAAAGCAAAAGCTAATTTACAGCACACATTTCTTCTTGGAATTTTAGAAACTGTTAAAATACACTTTGATATGAAAAGACGATGACAGCAATATTAAAACAATGCAATAAAAATTCAAAATCAATCCAACCATCCATTTTCTGATCAGCTTTGTCTTCACAAGAGTCGCGGGGGTGCTGGAGCCTATCCCAGCTGTCTTCATTCAGCAGGCAGCGGACATCCTAAACCGGCTGCCAGCCAATCGTAGGGTACATAGAGACGAACAACCATCTGCGCTCACAATCACACCAAGGGAAAAATTTGAGTATTTCGCCATGCATGTTTATGAAATGTGGGAGGAAACCGGAGTACCCGGAGAAAATCCTGGCAGGCCTGGGGAGAATATGGAAACTCCACACAGGGAGGCCGGAGTCGGGATCGGACCCATGACCTCTGAACTGTGAGGTCAATAACGGGTCGCCTAAAAAGAAACATTCAAAAGAAAAACAAAGGTCAACATGCAACTTTTAACATGAGTACACAGTTTCTTCTGGCACTTCCATGATTTTGTGCACTTTTTAAGCAAGCTTAAACTTTTGAAGGATTTTAGTTCGGCAGGCTACAATTTCCAATGCAGACTTGGCAAATTCAGCCTCTCTGAAAGATACCTTAGTCTTGATTTGTAGCCTCTCAAGTTTCAGCTTGTTTAGCTGTAAGTATGAAAAGTGGCTTGTTGCTACATATATATATTGCTAACTGGAAATGAGCCAAATGGTTAAGTGTATACTTTAACAAGTTATATTGGAATTTTTAGATGAACATTACTTTTTGCACAAACGAGATCTGCCTTTGCTCTGTGTTATGGTGAAACACAAAGGCAGAGGGAAAAAATCTCTCGCCCAAATGTATTACTCTGTCAGTACAAAATGACCATACCACAACTTTACACTTTACATCTTTCAATACTGTTAACAGTTAAAAAAAAATTCAACATGAATTAAAGGGCCTGTACCATGCAAAATCAACTTTTTTTGTTTTAGCTTTGAGCCATGTAAAAATGCTAATTCCTCACCAAAAAAGTTGTGTTTCCCTCCATTTACCCAACTCTGAGCATTCCTGCTCTCTAAGAAGAAGCTCCGTCGAATCCAATAAAAAAATTGGGTCCTCAATCTTATCCATATAGAAGCAAAACACATACCGAACCTGCAGACTAGAGACACACCTACTTTTTTGAGCAGCCAGGCACGCGACAAGCGTATCCTGTAAAGAGGCGCTATGAGCATAATGTAGTAAATTAAGCGCCACAAAACCTTGTTTTTTTTACTTGGATTTGGTCCTGATTGTGTTGTGGGTGTAGGTTCTGGATATGTGTAGATTTTGTTAGAGGTGTCAATTTATCGCGATAATTGCAAATAATTAATTAATTAAGATTATTTAATGCGTTATCAGAATCAGAATCAGAATCATCTTTATTGGCCAAGTATGTAGAACACACAAGTAATTTGTCTACGGGATAACATACTGCATTCGTATCATCATAAACAAGGACATGACAAATAGGTACGGAAGGACATTTCGTAATGTAAGTGAACTGTAGTGCCGTGGTACCACCCAGTGACAACTGTGAGACAATGTGCAAAGTATCACGCAGAGCTAAAGTGATCAGTGGTAGAATACAATACTATGACAGTTGTACGGTTGGTGCAGAAAATCATTGAACCATTTTAGAGTGACCAGTAGCAGTATTTGTTATACAAGAAGAGTGACTATGTCAGTGACTGTTTAGGGAGTTAATGGCTAGAGGGAAGAAGCTGTTTAAGTGTCTGCTGGATTTGGTGCGCATGGATCTGTAGCGCCTGCCTGAGGGGAGTAGCTGGAAAAGGTGGTGGGCAGGGTGCGGGGGATCCAGGAGGATTTTCCGCGCCCTTGTCTTGATTCTTGCAGTATGCAAGTCCTCAAGAGTGGGTAGGGCGGAGCCAATGATTTTTTCCGCCGTCCTAACTGTCCGTTGAAGTCGGATTTTGTCCTTTTATGTTCTCGTTTTATCGTGTTAATCTAAATTTTAATCTCTAACTTTATTGTTTCTGTAGGTGGGCTGCATTTTTATAATATCCCTTTTCATGTGTTGGCTTCCTATGTTCGAGTAGTTGAGGGTGGGGATACAACTGTCACTTACAGCCTGAAGCGGACATTGATTGGCTGTCATTATGTTTGGGCTTGTTTAGCAAAAGCTGTTTGGCTCCCATTGGAGTTGGACGGGCTAAGTTAACAGCAGTGAGGAGGAGAGGTGAAAATGGAGGATCATGAGAGAGTTCTCCGCAAAATGATTGAAAAATTTAATTTTCAAAAACGCCCTGACGGCACTATTGCTAAAAGTATAGTGTTGTGTCTAATTTGTAAGAAGTAGTTTGCTGACCACCGAATCAGCTCAAGTTTAGCCTCCCACATTAATGCAAAGCGCCCAGTCGCGAGTGCATCCACAGCTAAAATTAGCACCGAAAGCCTTGCCTTGCTTTATCTTTTGACTTGCCGCAATAATGTGATGAATTAAAAATGAAAATAGGGGTTTTCTTAGCACTTTTTAGATGAGATTAAAATATAGATTAATTAGATCTATTAATTACAGATCATAATGAATTATCTCACAATTTTTTTAATCGCTTGACAGCAGTAGATTTTGTTATATGGAACCATGACTGTGCATCACATGGTGAACAATGATTTGCCAGTTACACAAGAGCAAATGCACGAGTGTGAGTGCTAGCACGTGCGCTGACACCAGCATAAGTTTCCTCATGTGGTCTAAAAGATAGGGGCTGATTTTCTTGCTTCTTCATTATCCGTCTATTGTTTTTTGTTGCTGTAGCGCTTCGGTCCAACCCTCTTATTACTGGAATATTCAGACATGGCATTCAGTTGAGGGCGGCCCGGTGTCGAGTGGTTAGTGCGTCGGCCTCACAGTGCAGAGGTTCAGGGTTCAATTCCAGCTCCGGTCTTCCCTTGTGGAATTTTCATGATCTGCCCGTGCCTGCATGGGTTTTCTCCGTGTACTCCGGTTTCCTCCCAAATTCCCAAATGCTTATCCCGATGCTCCACATACCCATTCTTTGCCGTTACCATTGGTGAATTGTACGCGAGACTTTGAATGAGAATAATACTGGGAATAATCAAAAAAAGATATATCCCAAAAGCTCTGATCGTAAACTGTAGTTGGAGACTGCTAATCCCTAACACCTTCCAATCATACAGCCCACGTGCCAGGTGACCTTCTTTGTTATTTTATTTTTATTTTTTTAAATATTTTTGTGAAAGTGAAACTGATATAATGCTTAGGGTACAGTGTACACTAAAACAAAAATACATCATATTAATAATATGCCTACAAACACAAATCATTTCTTCCCCTCCCTCCGACGTCCCTCACGATCATTTTAGGACCAGTCCACGAGCAACTGGTTGTAGGTGATTGATGTATTGGGCACCCCTGCTCTAAATTGTGAGCGCAAATTGTTGTTCACCTACTGTCCAAAGACAGCTTGCATCAACTCCCAGCATGCCCGCAACCGTCAGTGACATTTAGCTGATTACACAATGGATGGATGGATAAATGGATATTCTTATTATTATAATTATTATTATTAACATTGTAGCTATTGAAAAATCATTTGTCTGTATATTTGTTGTTGCATGTTTTTTAGATGTGTGTGTTTGTTTGTGTGTGTGTGCGTGTGTGTGTGTGTGTGTGCGTGTGTGTGTGTGTGTGTGTGTGTCTGTGTGTCGGTGGGCGTGTGTGTGTGCGTGTGTGTATGTGCACGCGCGTAGGCAAATTTTGTATAACACGATTCCAAGTTTTTGTTTTGTTTTGTGGACCCCCTGAGATAGTCTTGGCCACCACATTGCCTCCCTCAAAGATAAAAGTTTAGCTTTGCCACTGCAGAAAAGAAAGGTTTGATTACTGTCTATAATTGGACAAGACATCTGACTCAAGAGCAGCTTCTTAAATCAGTGGTTTGATTACAGGATCTAATTGACTGTGGTACATAGTTAGTCAGTCAAAAAAATAAATAAACAAACATTGATCATGTTCAGTACAACAATGTCAACCAGTGGGAGACCATCCTTAATTAAAGAGTACAAATTGCATCTACAAACAAATTGAGAAGTTGCAACTCAACTTTAGAGGTCAACCTAGAATGCATTAGTCATTCAACTTCTCCAAGGATGCCGTATCTAAGGAAATTGACACTGGTGATGGTGGTGATTTATTATTATTTTTTTCAAATAGTGATGACTTTTTCTGTTAAACAGCAGAGATGTTGATCAGAGAGAGATTGGTGGTCATTCAAATCTGTCACTGTGGAGGACGGGGATGATTGAGGCAGTCTATAGGCAGGCAGGGACAATCGGTAGTTGGGATGAGGTGTTGACTTTCTCTGTTAGCACCCCGGTTAGCTGGTGAGATGATTATTATTAGAGGATTCTCTATAAAGCCAACACAGATGTCACAGTTGCTAATGATCCTTTTGGTGTTGAGAAAGCATTCTAAGCATCTGAGTCTGTCCTGTGTATGCACTGTTACTCATGGTTCAAAATCCTGCTGGTCCTAGATCTGATCCCTCAGA
The DNA here is from genome assembly GCF_025434085.1 of Hippocampus zosterae. Classification (NCBI taxonomy): domain Eukaryota; kingdom Metazoa; phylum Chordata; class Actinopteri; order Syngnathiformes; family Syngnathidae; genus Hippocampus; species Hippocampus zosterae. The sequence goes on along the minus strand of NC_067462.1, from coordinate 20,042,096 downwards.
TGAAACATACAAACATGGGATCAGGGAAACTGAAATAAAATACAATACTTCTATTGGGAAAGTATCCAAAGCATCTGTTGTCTATAGCAGGGGTGCCCATTACGTCAATCCTGATCTACCGTTAGATCTAAAGGAGTGTTCACACGGCAAGATTTGGTCCGGTGCTACGCCGGGGCTGCCCCAGTAGAGCGTTCACACATGCAAATTAGCTCCGGCGTAGCCCCGGAAAACAGCTTATACCGGACCAAATTTGATCCACCTCAGGGCGGTGGTTTAAAAATTTGCTCCAGAGCAAATGCTTGTGAAGAGTTGATTACCTACGGCTAGAATGCGTTGCTTTCGTGCTCTGTCGGACTACCGTCATGTGTTTTTTTAATAACGACACAAGACTTGGCTGGTAACATCTTTCCTTTTGTAGGAGACTGGACTGTCTCGGAGTTGTTTGTGTAGTTTGTTCCTTTGTTGTGTGTTCACAACTCCCAGACCACCATATAATTTATTTTGTGATTTCCTCTCTTGATTTTCTGTTTGGCGCATTACGTGTTTACTTTTCTGAGTGTCATTGAAGTCATCGTTGATTTACGTTTTCGGGGGTGGTCACTCTTGAGCAGAAGGCACGGAGACCGAGAAGGAGAAGGACGTGCCTGTCCAGTAGTCGCTTGAGTTGTGTATACATTTTAAAAAGAACCAATACAACAGCTCATTTGTTTTCTGTCGTTTTGCTCTGCTGCAGAAACTGCACTGTGAACGCAAGTGGTCCCAAGTAAATCCCAAGTCCCAAGTAAATCCGAGGACTGTCGAGGAGAAAAAACAAACAAACAACCATTTGTGTGTCTTTGTACACGTTTGTAATATATATTTTTTGTGTTAATGTATGCTGCACCCTTTCATCCTATAAGTCTCATTTTCACAAACAAAAATTTTTTTAAAAAATTTAATAAATCAGGTAAATCTTGAATTTATGGTGGTGCGTGATTACGTCACCGGAAGTTGTTAGAGCTGCACACCTGCTGCCTATTTGTCTGTGATTACACCTGCTATATCTAGGCGCTCCGCCTGCCGATTCCTTGCCGGAGTATTCCATGCCGTGCCACTGCTGTTGCCCATGTATTTTTGAAAGCGCTACTCTTGTACTATTGCTGATTGTTACATTCTTCGATGTCTCCTTGTTAATAATTATAGTATTTGCCTAATCATATCCCTTGCCGTTTTTGCAAGCGCTTTTCGTTGTCTCATTATATCATTTCCTGGTTTTCGTTATTAACCAGCGTTTTCTGTTTTCAATTAGACGGGGTTTTGTTTATAATAAATATTATTTTGTGTCAAAGTCCTCTTTAGTGTCTGCTATTTCGGAGATCCACTTATTCTCGTTTTTTAGTTTAGAACGAAGCGGTTCCTTTCCTGTTTCGTGCGTAACGTGACAAGCGCTCAGCAGTCTGCAATTGCAGCTTGTGATCAGAGCTGTTGCACTCTATCTTTTATCGTAATTATTCTCATTCAGAGTTTGCTTTGTGTACAATTCACTGAGGGCATGGGCAAAGAATAGGAATTTAGGAGGGGCCGCAGATGCACTTTATAACGGTAAGTGTGAGCTACGATAGTTAACAGGCTGCAAAAGTGCATCGCATGCCTCAGTTTCAGGCCGTTTCTCATCATGGCGTGCGTGCGTCTGTGTATGTGTGTGCGTGCGCCGGTAAGGGTGGATCCCGGGAGGTTAGTTGATCGAAAAGTAGATCTTCGGTCCAAAAAGTTTGGGCACCCCTGGTCTACAGGCACCAAGAAGAGAAAAGTGTGAAAGTTTAGCCCGCAACTGGCTTAATGTTTTTAGGTTTATTTTTTTAGAAGACATTTAAAATTGTAAAACAGGAACAAATGAAATGGATACAGTTTCAAGATAATGCAAAAAAGTACCAAAGACTTTTCTAAGAAACACAGAGTAGTACACGGTCAAAGTACGAAAAAAACACACCTTTTTTGGTAATCCATCCATCCATTTTCGAATCCACTTTATCCTCACAAGGGTCACGGGGGGGGGGGGGGGGGGTTCTGGAGCCTATCCCAGCTGTCTTCGGGCAATAGGCGGGGGACACCCTGTACCGGTTGCCAGCCAATTACAAGGCACAGAAAGGCGGACAACCGTGCATGTTCACACTCACATCAATGGACAATTTCGAGTGTTCCATTGGCCTGCCACGCATGTTTTCAGAATGTGGGAGGAAACCGCAGAAAACCCACTCAGGCATTGGGAGAACATGCAAACTCCACAGGCTGGAGCCAGGATCGAACCCATGACCTCAGTACTGTGAGGTTGAGGCGCTAACCACTCGACCACCAGGTCGCCTTTTTGGGAATGCTTCATGGTCAATCTATGAATACCATTCAAGTAATGTATGGTTGATATAAAATGTAATGATATGGGTCACTGAAGACTATTGAAACATTAGATTGCTTTAAAAAAATACAAGTTCACCTGTTTGAAAAGTACATGAACATAAATTAAATATAGTTTGATGCTGAATAAATTCTGAAGTTGTCATGAATAAATCTGTCGAATGTGATGAAAAAGAAAGCACTTAATAAGATTTTAAAAAATCTAACTTTAGCCCTTGTAGCACCTGACTCTGCAGCCACAGAATCTAATCACGTCTGTACAGATGGCTTGGTGCTCAAGGGCCAGGCCAATCCATCCTTACCTCAGCTGATATGTATGTAGTCAAGAAAAGGAAGTAGCTGAGATAACTGAGGCGTTTCTCGGCTGGACAGGCGTGAGGTAAGGCCTCAGGAATCTCTCCCAGGGCATTACCTCAGTCTGCAGGCCTACAAAAGGTTGTTGCGATGATCGTCTAAAAAAAGAGAAACAGCAAACTCCCTGAAGGTGCTACCTATTTTAGGCACTGGCCTCTGGTTTGTCGTCATTATGATTATCTGCTGCGGTCGGAGAAAACACTGTGAGTCATGATTCAACTTTATGAGGTTGAATAACTTGGCGTGTAATTAAAGGCCGTGTCTGTTCTTGTTGAAACAAAGGGCTTGTCAATTGGCAGTCTTACAAGGTAAAAAAAGATTTGTTTGGGGAGTTGTGTCACCAGCTCCGAGATGTTTTATTCAACATCAGCAGTAACTTGTGTATCCTTGACAAAGCGACATGGAATGTTCAAAATTCACCTGAAAAGTCAACAGCAGTATTTACAAGACAACAAATTGCATTATGCACATTCTTTGAGCTCACAGAAGTGGCTCAGCAGCAGTAGAGGATAGACCCTGCAGCGCCGCTGCAATCACACATGAAAAAAAAAAGTGTCGAGAGAAGAAAGACTTAAGCGGGGAGTAGATTCAGATAGTATCTCATCTTGTACTTCATCTGAGCCATTAGAGACAATTATAAGATCGTGGGTGGCGCACTCACATGTCCTGAACCCAAGCCAAGGGCGGCAATGTTTCATGTTGCTCTGAGTGATCAACACAAAACCTGGTCATGTATTCTCACTCAAAAAAGACTGCACCTGAAGCCATTAATGTCACTCTTCCGACAATGTTTTCAAGGCTGTGAAATTGAACAGGATCATGGTTATATCACTCCATTCCATGCACTGTGCATAGTGATCTACTTGAACTTGGCCTATGTGGCAGCCAACCAAGGTAAATATTTCACCATACTCATCACCCTGAGACACGACGGATTTGTTTTGTTTGTTCGTGTTTCTTCTTACCCGTGGCTTTTTTTTCCCGAAGTATGTCTTTGGATGAGTGACACGTGTCCATTCTCACTCTCAGGGATGCTGTGAAATCTTTCATATCTAAGAGTGTATTGTATCAACACACTGCCTGCAAATATACAAACAAATGACTTATGACATATGACAAGTCGATTGAGTAAACAGGCAGAATCTGCCATTTTCATCTCAAAGTAATTTGAATTTAGTTTGTGCTCAAAGCAAAATATTCACTTTACCGAAGACATTCATCAGTCATATATATATATATATACAGTATATATTTTTTTTAAAAATCCTCGTCTCACCCTTCGGGCAGTGTCCATCCCTCATTCAGCTCGGGTCCTCTACCAGAGCCCAGGAAGCTTGAGGGTTCTGCGCAGTATCCTTGCTGTTCCCAGCACTGCACATTTCTGGACTGAGATGTCCGATGGTGTGTGTGTGTGTGTGTGTGTGTGTGTGTGTGTGTGTGTGTGTGTGTGTGTGTGTATATATATATTATATATATATATATATATATATATATATATATATATATATATATATATATGGCGGCCCGGTAGTCCAGTGGTTAGCAAGTCGACTTCACAGTGCAGAGGTACCGGGTTCGATTCCAGCTCCGGCCTCCCTGTGTGGAGTTTGCATGTTCTCCCCAGGCCTGCGTGGGTTTTCTCCGGGTGCTCCGGTTTTCTCCCACATTCCAAAAACATGCGTGGCAGGCTGATTGAACACTCTGAATTGTCCCTGGGTGTGAGTGTGAGTGCGAATGGTTGTTCGTTTCTGTGTGCCCTGCGATTGGCTGGCAACCGATTCAGGGTTTCCCCCGCCTACTGCCCGAAGACAGCTGGGATAGGCTCCAGCACCCCCGCGACCCTAGTGAGGATCAAGCGGCTCGGAAGATGAATGAATGAATGAATATATATATACTTCACAGATTGGGTTCCATCCCAAATCCAGCACCCTGAGACCGTACGCAAGCCGAAAGGAAGGAGGCCGGGGACTAGTGAGTGTGAGAGCCACTGTCCAGGATGAAACATCCAAGCTCCATGAATACATCAAGGAGAAGGCTCCAACGGATGACGTACTCAGAGAATGTCTCAGACAATGGGGAACAGAAGATGAGGCGCTGGAAGAGGGACCATCATGGGAGGACAAGCCCCTACACGGGATGTACCACCGGACCATAACTGAAGTGGCTGATCTCAAGAAGTCCTATCAGTGGCTAGAGAGGGCTGGCCTGAAGGACAGCACACAGGCACTCATCCTGGCTGCTCAGGAGCAGGCCTTGAGCACCAGAGCCATCGAGGCCCAGATATACCACACCAGACAAGACCCAAGGTGTAGGTTGTGCAAAGAGGCACCTGAGACGATCCAACACATAACTGCAGGGTGTAAGATGCTGGCAGGGAAAGCCTACATGGAACGCCATAACCAGGTGGCTGGCATAGTCTATGGAAACATCTGTGCGCAGTATGGACTGGAAACCCCAAGGTCAAAATGGGAAACACCTCCGAAGGTGGTGGAGAATGACAGAGCGAAGATCCTGTGGGACTTCCAGATCCAGACTGACAAGATGGTAATGGCGAACCAACCAGATATCGTGATCATAGATAAAGGGCAGAGGAAAGCCGTTGTGGTGGATGTAGCGGTCCCAAGTGATGGAAACATCAGGAAGAAGGAACATGAGAAACTTGAGAAATACCAAGGGCTCAGAGAGGAGCTGGAGAGAGCCTGGAAGGTAATGGTGACAGTCGTGCCTGTGGTGGTCGGAGCACTCGGGGCAGTGACCCCCAAACTAGATGAGTGGTTGCAACAGATCCCGGGAACAACATCGGACATCTCAGTCCAGAAATGTGCAGTGCTGGGAACAGCAAGGATACTGCGCAGAACCCTCAAGCTTCCTGGCCTCTGGTAGAGGACCCGAGCTGAATGAGGGGTGAGATGAGGATTTTTTTTTTACTTCGCAGGGGTTTAGTTGTCCTCAGCTCGTGTGGTCAAGTGGCGAAATGTACATGAAAAATTAGTTTGGTTTGGTTTGTTTATTGAACATAAAACATACAGAAATAATTAGACAGAAAATAAGATAAATAGTAAAAAGGAAAGAGAAATCAGTCATCATTCAACACAGTTATGTTCAAGGGAGTAGGAAGAAGTAAAGAACTTATCTAGTCCTTACCCGTGTTATGTGTTTATATGTAATAAATCATTTTTATATCAATCAGAAAAGAAAGAAAGTAAGAAGAAAGAAGTCTCCATTAAGGCTCATACTTTACCCTTAACCGTGATATTTTTACAACTTTTGGTTTGTCCATCCATCCATCCATCTTCTACCGCTTATCCGGGGCCGGGTCGCGGGGGCAACAGCTTTAGCAGGGAAAACCCAGACTTCCCTCTCGCTAGCTACTTCTTCCTGCTCTCCCCGGGGGATCCCGAGACGTTCCCAGGCCAGCTGGGTGACATAGTCTCTCCAGCGTGTCCTGGGTCTTCCTCGGGGTCTCCTCCCGGGGGGACATGCCCGGAACACCTCACCAGGGAGGCGTTCAGAAGGTATCCGAATCAGATGCCGAAGCCACCTCATCTGGCTCCTCTCGATGTGGAAGAGAAGCGGCTCGACTCGGAGCCCCTCCCGGATGACCGAGCTTCTCACCTTATCTCTAAGGGAGAGCCCGGACACCCTGCGGAGAAAACTCATTTCGGCCGCTTGTATCCGGGATCTCGTTCTTTCGGTCACGACCCACAGCTCGTGACCATAGATGACGGTTGGAACGTAGATGGGCCGGTAAATTGAGAGCTTCGCCCTTTGGCTCAGCTCCTTCTTCACCACGACAGACCAATACAACGTCCGCATCACAGCAGACGCTGCACCGATCCGCCTGTCGATCTCTCGCTCCCTCCTGCCCTCACTCGTGAACAAGACCCCAAGATACTTAAACTCCTCCACTTGGGGCAAGATCTCCCCCCCGACCCGGAGGGGGCACTCCACCCTTTTCCGACTGAGGACCATGGTTTCAGATTTTGAGGTGCTGATTTTCATCCCAACCGCTTCACACTCGGCTGCGAAACGCTAAAGCGAGAGTTGGAGAGCCCTGTTTGAAGGAGTCAACAGCACCACATCATCTGCAAAAAGCAGGGATGCAATACTGAGGCCACCAAAACGGACCCCCTCAACGCTTCGGCTGCGCCTAGAGATTCTGTCCATGAAGGTTATGAACAGAATCGGTGACAAAGGGCAGCCTTGGCGGAGTCCGACCCTCACTGGAAACGATTCCGACTTACTGCCGGCAATGCGAACCAAACTCTGACATCAGTGATATAGTGACCGAACAGCCCGTATCAGGGGGTTCGGTGCTCCATACCCACGAAGCACCCCCCACAGAACTCCCCGAGGGACACGGTCAAACGCCTTCTCCAAGTCCACAAAACACATGTAGACTGGTTGGGCGAATTCCCACATACCCTCGAGAACCCTGCTAAGGGTGTAGACCTGGTCCACTGTTCCACGGCCGGGACGAAAACCACACTGCTCCTCCTCAATCTGAGGCTCGACTTCCTGACGGACCCTCCTCTCCAGCACCCCTGAATAGACCTTACCAGGGAGGCTGAGGAGTGTGATCCCTCTGTAGTTGGAACACACCCTCCGGTCCCCCTTTTTAAAAAGAGGGACTACCACCCCGGTCTGCCAATCCAGAGGCACTCTCCCCGTTGACCACGTGATGTTGCAGAGGCGTGTCAACCAGGACAGCCCCACAACATCCAGAACCTTGAGGAACTCTGGGCGGATCTCATCCACCCCTGGGGCCTTGCCACCGAGGAGCTTTTTAACCACATCGGTGACTTCAACCACAGAGATAGGAGAGCCCACCTCAGAGTCCCCAGGCTCTGATTCCTCCAAGGAAGGCATGTTGGTGGAGTTGAGGAGGTCTTCGAAGTACTCTGCCTACCGGTTCACAACGTCCCGAGTCGAAGTCAGCAGCGCCCCATCCCCACTGTACACAGTGTTAGTGGTGCACTGCTTCCCCCTCCTGAGATGTCGGATGGTGGACCAGAATTTCCTCGAAGCCGTCCGGAAGTCAGCTTCCATGGCCTCACCGAACTCTTCCCATGCTCTGGTTTTTGCCTCTGCGACCACCAAAGCTGCGTTCCGCTTGGCCAGTAGGTACCCATCAGCTGCCTCTGGGGTCCCACAGGCCATAAAGGCTCGATAAGACTCCTTCTTCAGCTTGACGGCATCCCTTACTGCTGCTGTCCACCAGCGAGTAGGAGGGTTGCCGCCACGACAGGCACCAACCACCTTACGGCCACAACTCAGATTGGCCGCCTCAACAATAGAGGCACGGAACATGGTCCACTCGGACTCAATGTCCCCCGTCTCCCCCGGAACATGGGAAAAGCTCTGTCGGAGGTGGGAGTTGAAACTCCTTCTGACAGGGGATTCCGCCAGACGCTCCCAACAAACCCTCACGATACGTTTGGGTCTGCCAGGATGGACCGGCATCTTCCCCCACCATCGGAGCCTACTCACCACCAGGTGGTGATCAGTTGACAGCTCCGCCCCTCTCTTCACCCGAGTGTCCAGAACATGCGGCCGCAAATCCGATGACACGACCACAAGGTCGATCATCGAACTACGGCCTAGGGTGTCCTGGTGCCAAGTGCACATGTGGACACCCTTATGTTTGAACAAGGTGTTCGTTATGGACAGTCCGTGACGAGCACAGAAGTCCAATAACAAAACACCACTCGGGGTCTGATCGTGGGGGCCGTTCCTCCCAATCACGCCCCTCCAGGTCTCACTGTCATTGCCCACGTGAGCATTGAAGTCCCCCAGTAGAACAAGGGAGTCCCCAGCAGGAGTACTCTCCAGCACACCCTCCAAGGACTCCAAAAAGGGTGGGTATGCTGAGCTGCTGTTTGGTGCATATGCACAAACAACAGTCAGGACCCATCCCCCCACCCGCAGGCGGAGGGATGCAACCCTCTCGTCCACCGGTGGGCAATAAGTATGCCCACACCTGCTCTGCGCCTCTCACCGTGAGCAACTCCAGAGTGAAAGAGAGTCCAACCCCTCTCAAGAGGACTGGTACCAGAACCTAGGCTGTGTGTGGAGGCAAGTCCGACTATATCCAGTCGGAACTTCTCTGCCTCACACACCAGTTCGAGCTCCTTCCCTGCCAGAGAGGTGACATTCCATGTCCCAAGAGCTAGCTTCTGCAGCCGAGGATCGGACCGCCAGGGTCCCCGCCTTTGGCTGCCGCCCAGCTCGCATTGCACCCGACCCCTTTGACCCCTCCCACGGGTGGTGAGACCATGAGAAGGGGGACCCACGTTGCCTCTTCGGGCTGAGCCCGGCCGGGCCCCATGGGTGTAGGCCCGGCCACCAGGCGCTCCCCAACAAGCCCCACCTCCAGGCCAGGCTCCAGAGGGGGGCCCCGGTGACCCGCGTCTGGGCAAGGGAAACTGAGTACCATCGATTTTATTTTTCATAAGGGGCTTTGTGAGCCGTGCTTTGTCTGGTCCCTCACCTCGGACCTGTTTGCCATGGGTGACCCTGCCAGGGGCATAAAGCCCCAGACAACTTAGCTCCTAGGATCATTGGGACACACAAACCCCTCCACCACGGTAAGGTGACGGCTCACGGAGAGGCTTTTGGTTTGTATCGGGATTTTATACATCCACACCCTGGCACTCTTGTGTCGAATTTTCTCTTGTATTCAATACCTTTCTCTATTTATTAGTTCTAATTTATCATTACATTTAATGTTTAGAATTTAGAATTATGAAATTATTAAATGCGTTCTGGATGAAATATTAACTATTTGAAAAATGCTAAAAAAGTCAAGTATCACTTTAATTTTACAGGCAACAAATATGTCAAGATTGTTCTAATCAGGCCCAATTTTGGTCTCTTCATTTTTTTGGGGTGGAGGGATGGGGGCAACTTTATAGTAGCATCAAGTGGATGTGATCACTCTAACCAAATATTTATATTACCTTCCCTCCTGCTCAACTTCACCGTAGCAGTCTATCGAAACAAAGCTTTTTGCTTTTCTTTTGATGCCAGAGCCTTTTTGGTGTGCTTGTGTCATCTACACTTTGACCAAAGACGACTACCACCACCCCTCCCATTCTCCTCCCTGCATATTTCCGTGTTGTGTTTTTGGTATGCTCATGAAAAGACCCGCAAAGAAGGGACAATAGGGCACCTGCAAGAATAATGAACCCTCAGAGCGAAATGCAGCTGCGGCAGAGAGTCATACAGGAACACTGATGATGGCCCTTCTTTAAAGTGGTCAGGGATGATCCTTGGCCACACCTAATATCCCCCTCACCCCTTTCTGGAATTTCCCGAGACACACAAAACTATACACACCCACGCACAGAGACACAAAGCATGTTCAGATTCATACAAACACCACCACAAAGTGCCATCCCAACAGAAGAAGGCAATTTTTGATCCCCCCCCCACCCCTAATTTGCCCATGTGACCGCAGTCCTCTTGAATCGAGACAGAAACGATGAAACTATGTGGACAGAAACAAAGGCAACACTGTTTACTTACTCTTTCCACATTTAAGTGCTGTGAGCACATGGAACGTTAGTCACCAGAATTCCTTTCCCTTGTACAGATTGTTTAAAAATCTCTCATCGGTACCAAATTCCATTTGTGAACTAAATTTAGCTGGTCTTTGGGTTTTGCCGAGGGGGGCGGGGCAGTGTTTTGGGGGTGTTGATTGTCAGGCCGCATGCTGTATTTGACCCACAGTTTCATGTTTTGTGCACATGTGTGTATGGTGTTATTTTTTCCAATGTTCGAAAATTTTATTTCATTAAATTTGTAAATATGTTTATTTTATTTATTTTTTTTTTTGGTAATGCTTCTCCGTGTGGGTACTCTTGGCCACTGCTTATAATACCAAAATGCATCTCTGTGGTATACAACAGCCACAAACATTGTGGAGTCCCTGCAAAGCAATTACTGCTTCGCAGCGAGGCAAATTGGTTGAAAGATGCAACAAGTTGAGAGTTGACAAAAAGCATGCGCCAATATGACCTTTGACTCAAGCTACTTAAAGCCACTTGTCTGGGATATCGTCAGACAGGCTCCTGCTACGACGTAAAGAAATAATCCATGAAGTTTTGAGGAAGATTGCTTGAAAAATATAATTGAGTCAAAAGATGCCATGCGACGTATTTATTTGACCTTGTCCACCTTGACCCTAAGCCTGTTTAATATTTTGCCTGTCACAGAGCAAGCCTTCTTGAAAGTGTGAATTGCATCTTTTAGAACATTCAGAAGACAGTGGCACACACATAACTTTCTCCAAAAATTATGTTTATAATTCTGGTTGGGCAACTTCTTTGAAGTCGCTTCCATTCAATGAATCATCTCCTTTGAGACTGCTGTCTGCTAGCTAGCTCGTGGTCGTCACTGACAGTCTTCTTTCATTGCTATTTGCACAACAAAGGAAAATTGGGATTCTTACTTTCTGAGTTCTGTTGCAATGGAGCTGATATTTGCACATATGTTGAAACACAGCATAGGCTATCATTAAAGGTAGCAGTCGCGAGTCATGACTCATGAAGCGTGCCTTGTCGTGACGCATAATGGCGTAATCTTACATGCTGCTTCTTTGATTCGCCGACTCGGCACAACTTTGATTTCATACATGTCGTGACGAAATGAATCTGTCCAAACCATACTAAGTTGGAATGAAGGGGTAAGCCGCAATTGCTTGGCTACTTAATGATAACTTCTTATCCTTTCTTATTCACAGAGAGCTCAAGTAACACTGGAGATCCATGAAAAAAAAGGTGACAGGAAATCTCCAGCGTTGTTGCCTCCATCTATTCAATGTAGTATGTACGGCAATGCTGCACTTACTGCCTGGAAGAGGCAACACTCGGGCCGGCGTTAGCCACCAGAGACAAATGAGAGCTTTGTGTACTCTGGAAGGAGTCAGGAGGTCAGTAGGGTGGAAGGTGGGGTGAGGAGGTGAGGTTTAGGGGTTGACAGGGAGACATAGTTTTTGCGGGGTGGTGACAAGGTTTCAGTTGTTTTGCTAAATTGGGAAAGGAACAACCCTGACATTATGACGCGCCAAACTCACAAAAATACACTTACACATCTCGCACTGTGCCACTGTGACCCTGCCACCTCCTTCACTGCGGCATTCATGAGAGAGAAAGTTCAACGGCGCTACAAATCTGATGAAAACATTTAGAGGCAGTGCTAATGGTTCAAAAACAACCCACCCCCGTCCCTCCCGACTCCCACACCGCCCTTGTTGGCCACGCGTGACCAGTCAAGTGTTGCTTTTGTTGTCAACCTGAATGTCTTTCAGCCCGTCGTAATCATCCAGCATGCACATGCTTTCCCAAACGTATATGAACTGACAATGAAGTGCACGCGTAGCGTCGAAAACAAAACTCCTGGGACAAAATATCTGGCTGAAAATGCATGCATGCGGCGAAGTTGAACAGAAATGTTTTGGGGGGGTTTCCGCTGCCGTTTCCTTTCTTAACATGACAAAGGCAAAAGAAAAAAAAAACAAGCAAAAAAAAACAAAGAACGGAAAAGAAATGCACGGACAAAAATGCAGCCATTAAGAATAATTGGATTAATGAAGTTTTTTGCTCATTAGTGTTCACAAATATGCTTTCATGTTGCAAAGCCATTTTACTGCCGCAGTAATCCGCCTGTGAGAGAGCTTGCAAAGACCACAGTCCACGTTTCTTCAAAGGTCAAAATGTCACTTTGTGTTGTAGGGAGAAGTAAACAGGAGAGAAATAAGCCTCATGTCTTAGGGGGCCCTGCACAATAAATCCTTCGAATAAGAGCGCCTTGACATGATCTCTAAAAAGCTGAAACATGAGGTCATGCTTAAATCGTGAGTAATAGAAATCCTGTTGTGTTACTTCAATGAACTCATTTGTTATCCAAGTATTCATATGAGCTGTGAAAAAAAGGTCTATGGATCAATCTTTTATGTTCAAGGAAATGAAAGACAAACGTCTGGAATTGCATTGGCTTCATCTTTGATTATTAATTCTTATGAGGGAACGGCCAGGAGAGAAGCTGATCAGCCCTTTCTCGCGCATTTTTGCACATCGCTCAGCTAAACGCAAGCAATGTGATGCAGAGGAATGCTGAACCCCAGGCGATGAATAGTCATAAATTCATTAGTTAGTGCGTACCAAGTTGGATTGGGAGAATGAAAGCTATTGCAGTGATAAACCAGTTGACCCCGTCAACTTGGCAGCTGTCATGACCTCAACCTGTGGCGGAATTAGACGAGGGAGGGCAGAGGGACAATATTTGTTCAAGCTGATACCTTGGGGTGGTGGAGGTTGTATGTGTGCGCGGAATACTTGGTGTTGTGTCATGTTTTTAATGCACGTGTGTGTGAATGACTTTGGGACAATGGATGTGTGTTTATGTCAATAATTTGGCATTGAAAGGATGTGAAATGATGAACCCCAAGGGCTCATTTGTGTGCATACAAATTGGCTGTTTGCATTTGGAGAATCACACACCTGTTGCAGGACTTTGGAAGAGCAAGTGCCATTCCGTCAAGGACGGCAGCTTATTTCCTGACAGGTCAGTTGTGGAGGTATGGCTGCTACACACTAAGTGCATCGTTTTTTGTTTTTTTGTTTTTAAACATACACATTTTTTTATTTCTAACAGAACACTTTTTTTCTTGGGGGGGGGGGGGGTTCTCATTAGTTTTCTCCCTTTTGATTTTCCGTCGCTTCATCTGGTGAGTCATATATCCATCAAGGTACAGGTATTTAGTTCCACTTAACCCTCCCTTATGCTATTTGCCTTCCAGCCGTGATAGTATTTTAAAGCATTTATCATTAGATTGGATCACAGACTTGTTTGGATGGAGCCAAAACAGTGCACATAATCTTGCTGTTGTTAGGTGTTGCCACAGACAGATGACAACACAAGAAACCTGACTTTTTTTTTCTCTAAGCCTACCTTGTGAAACAGAAACATTGCAAGCAAAAATCCATTGGCAGACATTTGAACAAGGCACGGTGCTGGCCACTTCACTGACATACTGTATATTCGATTGAAATGACATTGCTGTGTGCACACTGCAGGCAAATTGGAATCGAGGAGGAATGTGAATCTGCGTGCTGGCTGATAATATACCTGACACTGAAACCCTTAATCATCGTTGTAATTACGGCTCTAGATAATGGGAGGTAATCAGTTCTGACAGATGGCGGCAAGTCATGTGTTGCAACCAGTATAGGCTCGGGCTGAAGCGTGAAGCACGTGTTTTTCTTGTAGTTCCCAACACCTTCAGCCACACCTTTTAAGTTGGGTTATATGACCAAAACGCCTATCCAAGGCCTGACAGATTCAAGCTCCATATGAACCCATTTTCGTGATGGCCAAAACCCAAAACAAAACAAAAAAAACAAGACACAGAAAGTCCGTTTTACAGTTCCAAAATATTTTAAGAAAACATAAACTGTACAGACATCATTTATTTGGCTAGATAATTCTGAAACAGCAACTAAAATAGTATTTTATTAAATAGAAAACCGAAACAAAAAAATAGAACTAAAGATGAAAAGTGTTGCGTATTGACAAAGAGAATCATTTATTGTACCCTGATACGAGTAGGCCTTTTGCGAATGATCAAAACAGTATCGTACACTCTGTGACCATGCCCTCTTGGTACAATAGCTAATATCATGGCCTCTTTGGTTCCATTAGTTATGTAAAATACCTCTGACACAAAATTCAGTTTCTTTACTTACTATAAAAAATAACTTTTCAATGGCAGTTTTTGTTTCACTAATCCTGCAACTTTTCAGTGCAAACATCACAACAATCATTCGCCTTAGAAAGGACGCGAAAGATTACATTTCAAGTATTGATTAAGAGTCAAGGGCTGAAAGCGGGAAAGGGTGAGAAAGCAAACACAAGACACAAAGAAATTTTCAGAGAAAGATCATTCAGTCTAAGAGGACATGTTGGAGTACGGGTACAGTTGACTATACATTGCATAGCTCATGTGGCACTTACTTAATATGATATGACGGGACACTCGGTACCCCTCGGAAGGCAATTCTTTATACAAGTGCTAATCAGGATGTGCATTTCAGTTTCTACAAGTGCTGCACTGCACTGTGGCGACCCACCAAAACTAGTGTCTCCGTATCCCAAAACATTAACGGGCAGAGGGAAGGAGCTCTGTCCCGGTGCACTAGTCAAGTGCACTTCTGAGATCTGTCTAGTCCGGGTCATCTCATGGTTACAGGCCCTGCAAACCCTCTCGATAAGCAGGACGCTGAGGTTCAAGACCTGCAATTAACATTGAAAATAATGACAGCAGCTCTGTGGAGGACTTTCTTTTGCCGCTGCAGTGCGGAGGGAATAATCCTGTGAGGCATTAAGCGCTGCTGGTCTAAATCCACCAGAGGACAGTCAGACTGTGTCTGTCGGCATTCTAGTGAAGTGCTTGTGTTCCGAATCGTGTAAGCTGATGAACTGTCAGTGCTTAAAAAAAAAAAAAGTCTGCCATGTGCTTAAAATACTTAGGGGCTTGGGGGAGAGGTTGGGGAGTCTGGGGACAACACCAATAATGTCATTGGCTGATCATGTTACTTTCCTTAAATGCTTCTTGTCTGCTTTCAGGTGGCGGCGTGGGGCCCAAATACTTATTAATTTAAAATGGCAGAGTACAGCTAAAGTACCATTTGGTGATCTTCATTCCCTTCTCCTCCCAATGCTGTCTAGTACCAGGTCAGACAGCAAGCATATCACTCAGTCCGATAAATACATACACTCATATGAACATGTGCAACCAAACTTCCGCACATTTTGGTACCGGATTTATACTACAGCGTGTCTCGTCCGCACATACAGTTGCAATACATTTCTTGTACTGTATATGTCTACTGTACAAAGGGTCCGGTTGTAGGAAAAAAAAAAGGCCTTGCTGGAAGTCCAGAGAGAATTGAGGGCCAAAGTGGACTCAAGCACAGCCGCATTCTTCCACAATCATGTTGGGCACATCTCTCTTGACGATATTGTACTCATCGTCAAAGTAGAGCATAGACATAGTACTCAGTTTGGTGGGGATACAGCAGGAGTTGACCGAACCTGGGCTAATTCCTCTCATGCGGTACTGGTTTACGACTGCTGTGTGGAATGATGAAGCCGATCCCAGCACGCCAGGCATGTAAGCTGGGCAACTGCCCTCACAGAAGTTGCCGTAATAGCCCGCAGGGGCGATGATCCAGTCGTTCCAGCCGATAAGACGGAAGTCGATATAAAACTGCTGCCGGCAGCATAGACCCCCACTGGTGCCGTCACACTCCAGCCCCCGCTTGCGGATGCGGTGCTTTCCGTCCGCTTGTCTTGCACGGACCACCAGGAATGGTCGGTGGGAGGGGTCACCCGGGTCCACCAGCACTGGGGCCACTCCCGCCGTCTCACATCCCTCACAGTGGACCTCCAGGTCCTGTCGACGGCTACCTTTGCCAAACACTGCCCGGACTGCCTCTAAGAGGGGGAAAGTATGCCAACCGCTGCGTTTTAGCTCAACGCGCTTCTCCACCAGGGCCCAGTGCCCTGTGACCCCGCCATCACCTCCTCCTGGCACTCCTTCGACATTGCTCACAGCTCCAGCTTCCTGGTAGTGGATCTTCACTGTCACCTTCCTTCGCAAGCCTTTCTCATGACCGGTTGGCGACACCCGAAAGAAGAGCCACAAGTTTGCTTGGGATACATACAGATTTTGGTTGCCTTCATTGGAGATGAGGAAATAAAGACTGGACTTTGATGATGTGTACTCATCTGCTGGGACACACAGCAAAGAAAAACATCATCAGTACAAAGACAGAAAACGTGGCACTTATTAAATCAATGACATGAAAAGTTTTTTTTGTTTGTTTAATGTTTGTAAGTAATGTAGATATTGTGGTTAAAACTTTGCAAACTCCAATGTGAGCAGATCCCAATTTCTTCACACATTCCAGGCTAATATCCCAGCATCAGTGAAGCATCCTGCATATTGTTCAATTTTTTTATTTTTATTTTATTTTTTGCTACGAGCTCATTTATGCAGGAAACAGTTTTCTTTTTTTTCTTTTTTGCACGGGCGTTTCATCATCATCATCTTCACTCAAATGTTGTATCTGCACCGGTAAGCACATGGATTTAAAATATGTATAAATAGGAATTATACTGTATATTTTACACACACCTTGTATATATACACAGTATGTGTGTTTGTGTATAAGAAAATAAAAACAGAACAAACACATGTCAATATTTACTGGAAGCATAAATGTACAGCCAATACATTTACATATGAGAATTTTACAGATTCCTCACGGATCTAATCAGTATACACAATGTAGTCGTTGGAAATCTACATATTTCGAAATCTTGTTTTTATGTTTTGTTGTCGGGAATGTGTTGAAAGAGTATGGGATGGTAAACTCTAACTCGAGGGTGACAAATCCATTTTTTAATGGTCCATTATTTGTATATGTTCACTCTTCGCAGGGTGTTTTGGACCTTGCGAAAGGTGAAGCTGTGCTGTAACATGTTGTACTGAACAGGAAATTTGAACCCTATCAGAACCTCAACGTCTGGCTTCTGATTTTTGTTGTCGTCGAATAACTTTCTTTGAGTTGATTTTGTGAATCATGGAAACAATGTTTGTACACCTGAAACTGATGTATGAAATCCAAGTCCATTCTCTTTGTACTATATTTTGACAAATGTATATTTTAAAAAGGGAATAAAATTATTACATTATAATGGGAGCCTTTAAAAGATTATATTAAGAGCCATAGAATCTTTTCGTCAAGTACACTAGATACAAACAACAAAACAAAAACACCCCCCCCCCCCCCACCCACTGAGAGAATCTACTCAATATATTAACAATTTGCAGCCAATTGAATTAGGTAAATTTAAATCATATGTTTTGGGTGAAAGCTACTTTAATTCAAAAGCTATGAAATGATTCCATAAATTAGGTAACGTTTTTTTTTATTACATTCCACAACTAAATTAGTCATTGAAATCGAGTCAAATATACTCCAGATTTTTTGTTCTATCAATTAATAATTATGAATCAATTAAATCCATAAAAGTTGAGTGGGAAATGGGCTTTTACTTTTGAGCCCCTCTTAAACACTGTCATTCAGCAGCTGATGACAGAGCAACACGAGAAACTGGAGTCCAGTATCTTGCTTTTAAGCCTGAAAACAAGACACAGGTGTACAGGATAGAACCCGCGACCGTCGGGTGGGGATTCGAGGTGTAACCCATGCACATATTGCAGTATATAGGCAAATATAACCATAAATGTCAAGTAAACTTTGCTCAATTTATGTTAGTTGTATCTTTTCACTAAAGGTACTCTTTACCAAAATGATGGGATGTATATTTACCCAATTAAAGTGGCTCTAGATTACCCTAAATTTATTGGATAGATTCCATTAGGGTTTTTTTTTAAGCATAGATACATTTTATGTAAAATATGTGTATATCAATATTTCATACAATGATAGTCAATATGTATGCTCGCTTTACGATACTTACTCTTTAATTAAACAAATACTTTCCTGCTAAAAATAAGCAGGTACATTTTGGATGCTTTTAATGGACCATATTGACCACTTTCTAAAAATCATTGTTTACGATGTGATTAGGTGCACGTGTACTTGAAAGCGTTGAGTGAAGACATCGAAGAGAACTGACCATGCATGAGCACCCCCCCATTGCTCCCCCAGGGTGTAGTGAGACTTGTTTTTGCTGTACATCTTAACCCCTAAATCATGTGAGCGTTGTGGTGATTTATTAATGCGGACACACTGGGAAAAGAACTGCTCACAATTCAGAAGATAACATTTATAATTTCAATACGCGGGCTGGCAATTATGAAGATTTTATAGATTTTAAATATCGCCATTTCAACTCCCACCTCCGACAGAGCTTTTCCCATGTTCCGGGGGAGGCGGGGGACATTGAGCCCGAGTGGACCATGTTCCGTGCCTCTATTGTTGAGGCGGCCAATCTGAGTTGTGGCCGTAAGGTGGTTGGTGCCTGTCGTGGCGGCAATCCCCGTACTCGCTGGTGGACACCAGCAGTAAGGGATGCCGTCAAGCTGAAGAAGGAGTCCTATCGAGCCTTTATGGCCTGTGGGACCCCAGAGGCAGCTGACGGGTATCGACTGGCCAAGCGGACCGCGGCTTCGGTGGTCGCCGAGGCAAAAACCCGAGCGTGGGAAGAGTTCGGTGAGGCCATGGAAGCCGACTTCCGGACGGCTTCGAGGAAATTCTGGTCCACCATCCGACGTCTCAGGAGGGGGAAGCAGTGCACCACTAACACTGTGTACAGTGGGGATGGGGCGCTGCTGACTTCGACTCGGGACGTTGTGAACCGGTGGGCAGAGTACTTCGATGACCTCCTCAACTCCACCAACACGCCTTCCTTGGAGGAAGCAGAGCCTGGGGACTCTGAGGTGGGCTCTCCTATCTCTGTGGTTGAAGTCACCGATGTTGTTAAAAAGCTCCTCGGTGAGCAAGGAGCTCGCTCACCGACGTTCCTCAAGGCTCTGGATGTTGTGGGGCTGTCCTGGTTGACACGCCTCTGCAACATCGCGTGGTCAACAGGGAGAGTGCCTCTGGATTGGCAGACCGGGGTGGTAGTCCCTCTTTTTAAAAAGGGGGACCGGAGGGTGTGTTCCAACTACAGAGGGATCACACTCCTCAGCCTCCCTGGTAAGGTCTATTCAGGGGTGCTGGAGAGGAGGGTCCGTCAGAAAGTCGAGCCTCAGATTGAGGAGGAGCAGTGTGGTTTTCGTCCCGGCCGTGGAACAGTGGACCAGCTCTACACCCTTAGCAGGGTCCTTGAGGGTATGTGGGAATTCGCCCAACCAGTCTACATGTGTTTTGTGGACTTGGAGAAGGCGTTTGACCGTGTCCCTCGGGGAGTTGTGTGGGGGGTGCTTCGTGGATATGGGGTACCGAACCCCCTGATACGGGCTGTTCGGTCACTATACTACCGATGTCAGAGTTTGGTTCGCATTGCCGGGAGTAAGTCGGAATTGTTTCCAGTGGGGGTAGGACTCCGCCAAGGCTGCCCTTTGTCGCCGATTCTGTTCATAACCTTTATGGACAGAATTTCTAGGCGCAGCCGAAGCGTTGAGGGGGTCCGTTTTGGGGGCCTCAGCATTGCATCCCTGCTTTTTGCAGATGATGTGGTGCTGTTGGCTCCTTCAAACGGGGCTCTCCAACTCTCACTGGAGCGTTTCGCAGCCGAGTGTGAAGCGGTTGGGATGAAAATCAGCACCTCCAAATCTGAAACCATGGTCCTCAGTCGGAAAAGGGTGGAGTGCCCCCTCCGGGTCGGGGAGGAGATCTTACCCCAAGTGGAGGAGTTCAAGTATCTTGGGGTCTTGTTCACGAGTGGGGGTAGGAGGGAGCGGGAGATCGACAGACGGATCGGTGCAGCGTCTGCTGTGATGCGGACAGTGTATCGGTCTGTCGTGGTGAAGAAGGAGCTGAGCCAAAGGGCGAAGCTCTCAATTTACCGGTCGATCTACGTCCCAACCCTCACCTATGGTCACGAGCTATGGGTCGTGACCGAAAGAACGAGATCCCGGATACAAGCGGCTGAAATGAGTTTTCTCCGCAGGGTGTCCGGGCTCTCCCTTAGAGATAAGGTGAGAAGCTCAGTCATCCGGGAGGGGCTCAGAGTCGAGCCGCTTCTCCTCCACATCGAGAGGAGCCAGATGAGGTGGCTTGGGCATCTGATTCGGATGCCTCCTGAGC
The DNA here is from genome assembly GCF_025434085.1 of Hippocampus zosterae. Lineage (NCBI taxonomy): Eukaryota > Metazoa > Chordata > Actinopteri > Syngnathiformes > Syngnathidae > Hippocampus > Hippocampus zosterae. Next base: position 20,021,565 of record NC_067462.1, on the reverse strand, counting down.
GCCTCCCCGGTGAGGTGTTCCGGTCATGTCCCACCGGGAGGAGACCCCGAGGAAGACCCAGGACACGCTGGAGAGACTATGTCACCCAGCTTGCCTGGGAACGACTCGGGATCCCCCGGGGAGAGCTGGAAGAAGTGGCTAGGGAGAGGGAAGTCAGGGCTTCCCTGCTAAAGCTGTTGCCCCCGCGACCCGGCCCCGGATAAGCGGTAGATGATGGATGGCCATTTACTTAGAATATGGACTAAGTCATATTTTGACAAGAAAAAAAAAGCCTAATTCAGCAGGATGATGGCCACCTTTGCCCAAAATGAGCTACATTCTTAGTTAAATAGATCATTCAATTCTACTCCCTGAAATTAAATTATGAATAAATATAAGATATGCTAGGCCCGGTGGTCCAGTGGTTAGCACGTCGGCTTCACAGTGTGGAATTTGCATGTTCTCCCGGACCTGCGTGGGTTTTCTCCAGGTGCTCCGGTTTCCTCCCACATTCAGAAAACATGCATAGCAGGCTGATTGAACGCTCTAAATTGTCTCTAGGTGTGAGTGTGGGCGTGGATGGTTGTTCGTCTCTGTGTGCCCTGCGATTGGCTGGCAACCAGTTCAGGGTGTCCCCGCCTACTGCTCGAAGATGGCTGGGATAGGCTACAGCACCCACCGCGACCCTAGTGAGGATCAAGCGGTTCGGAAAATGGATGGATGGATATAAGATATCCGTATTTGGTTACATTTTTTGTGATTTCTTAAAAAATAAAATAATAATAATAATAATAATAATACAGTTGAATGTATTAGGCTACCTACATATAACCGCAATAATTATTTTAACCTTAACCTCTCATACCTAATTTAGCAACACAAGTTTATTTTCCTTTACTGTCAAACTCACAAATTGTTGTCGTGGCGAGCCATCCAGTGAGCAAGGAGCTCGCTCACCGACGCGCCGACCCATTCTAGCCATTCTGCCCATTCATAATAATGAAATGGCACAGTTTGAGGAGATTGACTAAAGCAGTGTACAGAGGGCAACCTTCAACCATGTCATTTGTTGTGAGACTCTGTTAGAAGGAAAATTAAAACATACACTTGCCTAAGTGCAACTTGTTAAAGTTTTTACTTGTACATGTGTAAAAACTGGTCACAAATGAGACCACTTTTGTCTAAATCTGCAGCACTGAGCATAGTTCTTGAATCAGGGAAAGTTGGCCGAAGTACCAAGAGCCTCACTTTTGAATGATGGGCACCCTAAAAAGAGGTGTACGCAACATCCCATGCAAAGTATGACAACGTGTGCACCTGTTTAGAAACACTGACTCATGCATACACACATTCAGGAGACTAAAGAATATAGTGACACAAGTAGTGAGGTAGTGAAATGAAGTCAGATTGTATAAAGAGAGCTAGCGACCCACATGGACGAGCGTGATCTAGGAAGCCACGTGGATGAGGGAGAGTTAGAGAGCCACACAGACTCCACCCTTCACTATCTGCCAAAGTAGGATCCATTTTACTTCCTTTTTCTCCACAGATATCGACAGCGGAGTCCCTCACCAATCACTTGCTTCATTCACCAGACAATTTAAAAGTAAGTATGGCTTCATGCTCCACCTGCACTTATTGCATCCTTCTCACTCAGGCTTACCCTGCTAGAGGGTTGTGTCCATCAGCTAGAGCAGAATAATGTCAGAGCTGTAGACGTGGTGGACACACTATTAATCGCAGATTGTAGTCAGACTAGTCCAGTTGGCTTTAGCCCTTAGCGGTCAGCTAATCGTGAGTCAGCTAAGACGCATAGCAGTTGTCTACTGTTTCCCACACTTCAGTTACAGGTGACCCCAATCACCCGTAACATTAATCTTACAAACTCAGCCACACTAATGTGTATTCCTGAAGCCATAGCGCTCGACACTGAAGTTAATATAAAGGAAATGGCGCGCAACAGGGCTAGACACCAGTGAAAGACTAACAACACTAGCTACTCGGACAAAGTGACACACATCGGCTCCAACGACACAAGGATGAGACAATCAGAGATCACAAAGAGGAAAATAGTTAGCACTTGTGATCTTGCCAGAAAGATGAGTTGGTATCGAGTAATTGTCTCTGGCCCCTTAGGCATTATATGTCGTTCGGTCACATTGAAGATACCAGTGTCCGCTTCCTATGTAAGTATTCAAAAGCTAACAAATAACTATCAGATTCCTACATTTGTAACCTCCCTTTAGTTGCTCAAAGAACAATACGGGACCACGACAACGCAATGGTGTTAATATTGCTACTGGGATCCCTGTAATATCAAAGAGCACAGGTCAGCTTACTCTATTGAAATTTGATCTTATGAATATTAGATCACTCTCTTCGACAGCCCTGTTAGTTAATGACTTCATCAGAGACCATAATGTTAACATGATCGATCGGCCTTTGCGAGACCAGGTTAAAACCCAATGAATTTTTAACTGATATACAGGCTTTCCCTCCAACTTTTATGAGGTCACATATGGCATGTCCTCGTAAGAAGAGTGGGGGCGTTGCTATTATTTCCGAATTTGCTCTCACACTTAGTCCTCGCTCAAACAAGGCTTTTACCCCATCTGACCGCATCTGACCCCTCTGTCCATGTTCCATGTTCAGCTGTCCTAAATTCTTTTGATACTGTGTCCTTGGCGCTTTTGGAGGATGTAGTTCGCCAGACGAAGCCATCTGGCTCCCCTTGCGACTCTCTTCCCCCACGCTTCTTTCAGGAGGTTCTCCCGAGTGTTGGTGCATCGGTCTTGGATATCATCAACAGCAGCCTTTCTTCTGGTGTAGTTCCCCAACAGTTTAAACATGCTGTGGTCCAACCCTTGATCAAGAAACCTGGTCTTGATCCAGATGAGCTGTCAAGTTACAGACCCATTTCCAAACTGCCTTTCATTTCCAAAATTCTGGAAAAAGTGGTGCACATGCAGTTGAAACTTTTCTTGGATGAACATAACATCTTGGAGGTCTTCCAGTCAGGTTTCAAGACGATGCATAGCACGGAGTCAGCCCTGTTACGCGTTTCTAATGACATCCTCCTGGCAAATGACTCTGGAGACCACGTGTGTCTGGTTTTATTGGACTTAACTGCAGCATTTGATACAGTGGATCACAGTATTCTGCTGACTCGTTTGCAGCACTTGGTGGGCATTGGCGGGAGTGCTCTTGATTGGTTTAGGTCCTATCTAGCTGACAGGACCTTTTGTGTCAGCCTTGGCTGCTCTGAATCACGCACTGCTCCCCTGTCATGTGGTGTTCCACAGGGCTCAATTCTGGGGCCTCTGCTGTTCTCGCTGTATCTGCTCCCATTGGGTTCCATCTTAAGGAAACATGGTATTCCTTTCCACTGCTATGCAGATGACTGCCAGATCTATGTCAAGTCAAGTCAAGTCAACAGTATTTATAGAGCACTTTCAAACAGCCATCGCTGCATACAAAGTGCTGTACATGGAGCATGTCCCACTGAGCAAGAAAGACACCTTCTCATTAAGGCCACTCCTATCCTGTCTGGAAGAAATCAAAACCTAGATGGCACAAAATTTCTTGAAGTTCAACGAAAAGAAGACAGAGGTGATATTGTTTGGCCCCAGTGGACCTTGTACATTCCATCCTGTAGACTTGGGCCCCCTATCTCCTTATCTGAAATCAACGGTCTCAAACTTGGGACTTAAACTGGACAGTGATTTCAAACTCGATCGGCAAATTGGTGCCGTTGTTAAATCCAGCTTCTTTCACCTTAGACAGCTGGCCAAAATAAAACCTTTCCTCTCACATGAACACTTTGAGACAGTAATTCATGCCTTTGTCACATCCCGGCTCGATTACTGCAACGCCCTGTACTTTGGAGTCAGCCAGTCCTCCATCAAGCGCCTTCAGCTGGTACAGAATGCCGCTGCTCGCCTCTTGACTGGTACTCGTAAGAGGGAGCATATAACTCCTACTTTGGCATCCCTTCACTGGCTCCCCATTCATTTTAGAATTATTTTTAAGATCCTCCTCTTTGTTTTCAAATCTCTGAATAATCTCGCGCCACCTTACCTCTCTGAGCTCATACACCCCTGCCCGGCGCCTCAGGTCTGTGGACCAGTCTTTGCTAGACGTACCAAGAACTAAACTGAGGCTCAGAGGGGATCGAGCCTTTTCTGTTGCTGGTCCATCTCTCTGGAATGACCTCCCACTGAACATTTGGCAAGCCTCCTCGCTGCCCATCTTTAAAGCCCTCCTCAAAACTCACTTGTATTCTTTGGCGTTTGACTCAGCATGACTTAGATTTGCTCTTGATTTGACTGCTTGGTGCTTTCTACCGCCTTATTACTTATTACTTATTACTGATTCGTCTTACTGTTTATTGTATATGTTAAATCGCTCCATGTACAGCACTTTGTATGCAGCGATGGCTGTTTGAAAGTGCTCTATAAATACTGTTGACTTGACTTGACTTGACTTTACCACTTTTGAAGCTCTTGTTATGCTATCCACAGCTTTGTTTCTGTTTTATCTGTGTGATTTATCATTCTCTTAGCCCTTACACTAGATGAATTTTCTGAATGTGGGTTTGACTTGGTGACTCATGGAGATAATATACTAATAATAGGTGACTTCAATATACGTATGAATCCACGGACAGAACCGCTTACCTCAGCGATTAAGACGATAATTGCTACTTTTGGTTTCACGCAGAATGGTGACACTATAGATTTGGTACTTACCAGGGGGCCTTCAACCTCAAATCAAATAGTACTACCATATACCCTTGCTCGATCTGACCATTACCGTATTTTCACGACTTAAATTTTCTCCAAAATGGACAGGATCGACAGACGGATCGGTGCAGCGTCTGCTGTGATGCGAACGTTGTATCGGTCTGTCGTGGTGAAGAAGGAGCTGAGCCAAAGGGCGAAGCTCTCAGTCTACCGGTCGATCTACGTCCCAATCCTCACCTATGGTCACGAGCTGTGGGTCGTGACCGAAAGAACGAGATCCCGGATACAAGCGGCTGAAATGAGTTTTCTCCGCAGGGTGTCCGGGCTCTCCCTTAGAGATAAGGTGAGAAGCTCAGTCATCCGGGAGGGGCTCAGAGTCGAGCCGCTTCTCCTCCACATCGAGAGGAGCCAGATGAGGTGGCTTGGGCATCTGATTGGGATGCCTCCTGAGCGCCTCCCCGGTGAGTTGTTCTGGTCATGTCCCACCGGGAGGAGACCCCGAGGAAGACCCAGGACATGCTGGAGAGACTATGTCACCCAGCTTGCCTGGGAACAACTCGGGATCCCCCGGGAGAGCTGGAAGAAGTAGCTAGGGAGAGGGAAGTCTGGGCTTCCCTGCTAAAGCTGTTGCCCCGGCGACCCGGCCCCGGATAAGCGGTAGATGATGGATGGATGGATGGATGGATGGATGGATGGACAGGACGCCTTATGATGCGGAGCGTCTTGTGTATGCGCTGAGTTCCAAAACCTGACTGACAGCTGACACGCTGTTTATATAGAGAAAAGGCGGAAGTGACTGTGGACAGGCTTGCGGCAAAGAAGTCAGCCAATCAGTGAAGGGTGGGCGTATATATATACATATATGGAGAGAGAGAGAGAGAGAGAGAGAGAGAGAGAGAGAGAGAAGAGGTCGACGTGAGTGAGGACAGGCATGCAGCGAAGAAGTCCGCCAATGAGTGAAGGGTGGGCGTGTAACTGGATGCTGAAGGGACGCCCCAAGCAGGTACCAACACCTGTATAGAGTGTGGCTATGTGCAATGTGCAAAACAACTTCGGTTTTGGTTTCTAAGAACCCCCGAAAATAAATTCTACAAAGAGACAGGCCTACGAAGCTCAGTTCAAACTTCAAGCCATCGGTTATGCTTTTGGCATGCGTGCCCATCTCACAGCAGCGGTGAAAAACCAAGTCAAGCAAATGAACTCTGAGCTTGCCGTTATTCCCGGAGGCTTGACTAAAGAACTCCAACCGCTGGACATCGGCATCAACCGGGCGTTCAAAGTAAAGTTGCGAACGGCATGGGAACAATGAATGATCAATGGCAAACACAACTTTACAAAGAGTGAGAGGCAACGCTGGGCGAGTTACGCCACAATTTGCGAATGGATTGTTGCTGCTTGGACGAACGTGTCTGCTTGCACTGTTGTTCCGAGTTTTTGGCAAAGGCAATCATTTCTGTGGAGCCACATGGCAATGAGAGTGACTCTGACAACGAGAGGGAACACAGCGTTTTTGATGGATTACCGGTACTTGCACAATTGTTCAATTCTGATATAGAGGATGAGGACTTTGATGGATTTCAGGGTGATGATTGATCGAAAAATGTGAGTACATTGTACGATGGCTAAATAAAATACAACGGAACTCAGTTTTGCTTCTGTTGCCTTTTTAAAAACGTGTTTTAGGTTGTATCTGTATGTCTTGGCATGTTATCGTGTGCTTCAAGCTAACGTGTTTTTAGCGTGCGCGCATGCATGCCGTATGTTTAAGCTGGCGTATGTTTTACCACTTTAAAACTGCGCCCAATAATACAGTGCGTTTTGTCTATGTGTAAAATACAGAAATAGCACCCATTAATGAGACTGCGCCCAACCATACGGTGCGCCGAAAGCTCGTGAAAATACGGTACTTAGTAAAATTTTCTTTTCTTCGTTCAAGGTCATCATCGTGACCACAATCAAAGCTATAGCAGCCGCAATATTAGCTATTTAACCATGAGCTATTGCCTCTGGCAACTGCTACCCTTTCGTCTTATAAGGGTTCGATTGATAATCTCATGAATGATTTCAATGTGGTTCTGTTACATGGTTGCACCATTAAGACTAAAAATTGGTCCTCAGAGACCTTCTCCATGGTTTACAGATGACACTCAAACAATTATGTGGGAAGCTTGAGTGCAAAAGGTGTGCGAGTTAACTCAAAGTCTTCCATCAGGCATGGTGTGATGGCTTCCTGAAATACAAAGAATCACTTGTTTTAGCCAAAACTAATCATTAGAATAATTCAGTCTTCATAAAAATAACCCGAAATACTTATTTGATACAGTGGCATTACTATTGCAACAGGAGCCAACCTCCAATAGCTTCCCCATTAGCTTCAGCTCAAGATTTTATGCATCTTTTTACTGTGAAGATTTAGCTAATTCGAAATTAGATTCAGGACACATCCAAAAACCCCAGCTGCATTCTGAGATAAACAAAGTTAAGGGGGTATTAAGTTTAATAGTTGCCCGAAAAGTATTTATTATTTTTAAAGAAGTACCTATTAAAAGTCTTACAAACTGGTTAGTGCAGCAAAACAGACAACTTGCATGCTCTGTACCTATAGGCCTGTTTCAAATCTCCCGTTTATTGCGAAAATTCTTGAAAAAGTCATAGCGCAACAGCTTCATGACTACATGGCTGCTAACAACCGATTTTAACCGTTTCAATCAGGGTTTAAATCCCACCATTCTACTGAAACGGCCTTTGCTAAAGTGGCCAATGATCTTCTCCCTGCTATGGCCTACGACACCTCATCAATATTATTATTAGTCGATCTAAACGCTGCCTATGACACCGTCGATCATCCATCCATCCATTTTCCATTCCGCTTTATCCTCACAAGGGTCGCGGGGGATGCTGGAGCCTATAGCAGCCGCCTACGGGCAGTAGGTGGGGGACACCCTGAAATCGTTGCCAGCGAATCGCAGGGCACACAGAAACGAACAACCATCCACACTCACACCTAGGGACAATTTGGGAGAACATGCAAACTCCACACAGGGAGGGTGGAGCTGGAATTGAACCTGGTGCCTCTGCACTGTGAGGTCGACGCGCTAATCACTGGACCTCCTGGCCGCCCACTGTCGATCATAAAATACTATTAAAATGCCTCAGAACGTGTGTTGGTCATTCAGGCCCAGCTCTTTCCTGGTCTAGTTCTTACATCTCAGAAAGTGCGTGCTGTGTAATTTATGGTAAAAGGACTTTTGAGTTTTGTAATGTTACATGTGGAGACCCACAAGGATCGGTACTTGGTCCTCTATTGTTCAGCATTGGCATGCTTCCACTCGATGACATCATACGTAAATATAACATTTGTTTTCACTGTTATGCTGATGATACCCATCTATATATGCTGTTACAAATAAGTCTCATTTGTTTACTCTTGCATTTTGTTGAACTACATGTTGCCTGCTTGTACTGCCGTTTCCTCTGTTCATCCTTCCCCCGCCTCCCTGATCTGGAGAGGGGCAAGGTGATAATGACCTAACTGGATGTCACTGTATGACATCTGCTTCGATCGTTTTGACATGATTTGCACCAACTGAGCTGGACAAGAGCAGTGTCGACCACTCTGAGGCGCTGCTATGAAGATTTCTTCATTGACCAACTGGGCTGGGTTTCGAGGGGGACCAACCTCTCCAAAGGCGTCTCACTGCAGTGTTTTCATCTTGTTAATGGATTTTATATAGTACTATAGATGAGTTTCAATGTTGGCAAACACTGCCTCCAAGATGCGTGCGCATCTTAATGACGTCACTGTTGTTTACAAAGACAAGCATTCTTAATTGCCACCTTAGTTCTCAGCGCATGTATAAGCCAGTGGTGGTTGCTGTTGCTGTTTCCAAACGAAGCAGCAGCGGTTGCGGTGACATGCTGAGGTTGGATTAGACTTGTGGAAGGCTTGTTTTCATTGTAGTGAACGTCATTGCGAGGCAAGGGTGGAGAAAAATATTTCGTATTATGCAACAGGGGGGATTTTCGCTGTGGGGGGAAGCAGAAAAGAGGGAATGGCTTAATGCATGAAGACGTTTTCACACTAGAAGGGGGTATTTTCGCATGTGTAGGTTTCGTTAAGTAGTGAGTCGTTTCACTGTATTACGACTCACTAGCGTGTGTTTTCTGCCTCCAAGATGGGCACACAGCCAGACTTAATATATGCATACGTCACATGTAACTGATCTATACTGTTTCATGTGCCCCTGCAATTGTTTGCAATCGGTTAAGGGTGCCCCACGCCTACTGTCCGAAGACAGCTGGGATAGGCTTCAGCACCCTCCGTGATCCTTGTGACGATAAAGCGGATCGGAAAATGAATGAATGAATGAATACCGTTTCAAATGTTGCCCACTCGGCATCCATTGCAGCCTGGTCATCCTGGAAGTGGGGTTCTTCCATCTGAGGCCCCTTCTCAAGGTTTCTCATTTTTCCCTTGATTGTGTTTGGTGGTGTGAAACAGAGAGGTCTACCAGCCGCTCAGGCAGTATCCATGTGTCAAGCCAGGGTGTGCCGCTGCCCCCACCAGCGGTAGAGATACTCAGTTAATGTGTTTTTCTTTTCTTAGGCATCTACTTTCAAGGCAGAACAATTTCGTTGCGCCGTCTTCCACGTCGAACCGATCGCAGTCACCACAGCTCGCTGCATTTTCTTTTGTTTGTTGTGCCGCTGACACGGCTACCAAACAAAAGGCTCTTCCTTGCCCTCCTCGCTGATAAGCACCTCAATTTCGGTCTATCTTGATATACTGTAACATTGAGCAGCATGCTTTACATTGACCAATGAAGGTTTTCGATGGCGATATATAAGAATCATCCATGTCCACACTTGATTGGACATGTATGTCCAATCAAGTGATTTATCAAGGTAAGATTTCCTCCCATTTTTGTTTTCCATTTTTTGCTGCACGCCATTTCTGGCTTTTGTATGTACACTTTCAGTAAGAATCCAGTGCCCAGTGGGGTAGGTGTGGCCCCAATTTGTAAGTGACAGGACCAAAGAGCAAGAGACTGAAGAATCTGAGCAGAGGAAGACAAAAAAAAAAAAAGAGCGAGGATGTAAGTGAAAAGGTGTTAGGATGGCGGACATGGCCAAGACCCCTAGGGGGTTCATTGAGTTCACTTTTAGCACCCCACTGAACTCCACCCATTCTCTCCTCCTTCCAGTGCAAGTACCCGAAGAGTGACAGGACAAAGCTCCCTGTGAGGCGCTGGGAGACAGCCGCGCAGCAGCCCAGCATTGAAACCCGTGGCTTTCCAGCAAAATGCAAGATTGGGGGGGGGGGGGGGGGGGGGGGATAAAAGCCATTTACATGACACTAGCCACTTTCTAAAAGAGTACAAAGAAGAGATTCCACAAGTCCAAAGGTGACGGTGGGCTTAGCGGAGAAAAAAAAAATACTGCCAATGAGAGCTCAATTATGTCTTCCAATTCACCCAAATGCATCTTGAAAGGTTTCTATTTCAGGAAACTTGGCACAAGTTCTCAAGCAGAGCGGTGCCCTAAAAGTGGCTAAATTACATTGTTTGCAGACTGATTAGTGTTTGTCAGTGTCAACATGTGGCCACCAAAGATGGCCCCCTCTAAAAGGCGCCTCACGCCTCTTCCTCCTGTAAAGCACAGCTTTACATTCACACGCGGACTTGTTCAGACCAGTTCAAGCGCAACCACTGTACATGCACACATTTCCATCCATCCATGCACACAACCACCACCATGCAAAGTAATGCATCACACATCAGGCCTCCCAATACTGCTGGCCATCAAGTGCACATTAGATACTGTACATGCTCACATAAAGGACCCCATTTAACGACAGCTTTTATTTGTGAGGGCGGTAAAAGCTCCTCTGATCAAATGTAACGAACCTCCCCTCAGTACCATGCATGGTACTTGCCTCAACGCCGAGCATTAGAACGCCTAAAAACTGGGGGAGTGTTCAAAGAAACAATAATAAAGCGGGACTATGATTAACAGGCAGACACAGTTGAAGTTTCTAAGAACTTACATTTGTTTTGTTTTTTGCTTTTTGTTTTTTTTTTTGGGGGGGGGGGGGGTGATTTGTCCTGAATACAATGTGATTCATTCATTATATTCTGTCCAGATAGTGGAATCGGGTACATCAGCTGCGGTACAGGATAATGTAACAACAGCATGACTGTATGAATAGTTTGAAGGCAGTGCACTAAAAATACACACAGGGAAAAAAAAATACAGATGTTTCTTCAGAGATCATAAAATCATCGATTAAAAACAAAATGTTTACTAATAAACTAATGATATACAGGTACAGGTACTGAATGTAACTGCCTTACTTGGGTCCAGAAGATGATTTTCCTAGAACTCTATACCCTTTGTACATATTCTCTTGTGCTATTTCAATGTTGAAAGCACACAGCGAACGTACAAAGCAAATTACCGCTTCGCTACTCATGGTCCCTTTGAGGATTTTTCTTTTCATCCATTATTTCAGACCGTTTTGAACTGGCCCCAACACGTCTTGGCTGACCCGGCGGAGTGAGGTTGCTCGTGAAGATCAGCAGTTAGGACACCTGGGTGGGCTTGTGTCGATAATGGGCTGCTTCAGCTTGTCTTTACCTGCGCCAGAAGCCTCTCAGTGGTGCATGTGAGGGAAGGGGCCATGGAAGCAGGGGAGCTGACAGAGAAGCAACTCATTACTCAATGCCGCGAGACACAACGGCACATCGCAAAAAGACGAGGGTGTGGCCATGCTGCTGTAGTTCTAAACATGAGCCGAGGCGTGTGCGCATTTTGCTGCCATTGTTCAGGCATGACTCCTCAGCACTCTGAAGTCAGTGTGGGGTGAGGCAGTGAGAGATGATGAGGATGGTGGGCCAAGTTTGAAATTCAAAACTTTTGGCTGACATCGAATCCGTGAGTGCACCGCTGTAGTTGGAGTAAATTGCACATGCATTTAATAAATGTTTGTGGATTATGTATCCAATCAGAAGGTATACAAAAGAACGGTCAAAGTTTAAAACATATACAACATGTCTGGGACAGGTCCAAGAGCGTCATGAGAGACACCAGCCTCATGAAAGAGTGTTTGCCCTGATGTAAACCTGCCCACCTGATACCTCAGTGTCATGGTAGCAAAACCATCCATCCATCCATTTTTTAAGCCGCTTATCCTCACAAGGGTCGAGGGTGTGCCGCAGCCTTTCCCAGCTATCTTTGGGCACCCTGAACTGGTTGCCAGCCAATCCCCGGGCACATAAACAACCATTCACACTCACAATCACATGAAGGGTCAAGTTAGGGTGTTCCATTAACCTGACATGGATGTTTTTGGAATTTGGGAGGAAACAAGAGTACCCAGAGAAAACCCACGCAGGACATGCAAACTCCACACAGGAAGGCCGGAGCCGGAATCGAACCCTGCACGTCTACACTGTGAAGACGACGGTCTAACCGACTGCCTTGGCGCCCCTGGTAGTGAATTACCTGCCGTAATTAAGCTTCCACTCACCGATGTTCACTTTTGGAGACATAAGTAGCTCCTAACTAAACCTCTCAATGACACCTTTTCTCAGCTGCTTTGATATATTTCTCAGATCAAAATTTAATTTCTCAGAAATTTTTAAATTTTCACATAAATATGTCATTTGTGCGCCTCAAAAGAGCACTTTCTTATTTCTTTGAACAAGTTGCAACTGCTTTGGCGCATCCAATGAAAGGCTTACGATGTCAAATTCTCTTCGCTTTTTCCTACATTTTCAAAGGTTGATGTCATGTTCATCAAAATGTATTACACTGGGTTTTTTTGAATTGTTTCAAACCCCACAATATGTTGGCATTTGTTCATTCATTAGTCTTTGTGTGCAAAATGGTTGTCATAGTCAAAGTTGTCATATGTCAACTAAGGGTGTGGAAAATAATCGATATTAATCGATACATCGATGCGCACGTCCGCGATCCGAGTGCATCGGCTCATTCACTGGGTACGACGCGATTGACGGGTGAAATCGCGATTCATCACGATGCATTGATGGGTATCGGTGAAATCGCGATTCATCACGATGCATTGATGGGTATCGGTAAAATCCGATTCAATCGCCGTTTTATTCATGTTAAACGTCACATATTTGCCCTTTCCTAGGCGCAATGAATGCACCATCATTGCTTTGCGTTTTGTGTTGAATACGGACGGTAGCCGTGCGTCACATACAGTCCAGTACACAACGAGCGAAACATTGTGGAAGTTAGCGCACGCAGCAGCAAGGAAACTACCATATTTAATGCAGCCGCAACATTCAAATCTTATGTTTGGAAATACTACGGCTTCGAAAAGAAAGACGGAAAGCTTGATAAAACCTCCGTAATTTGCAAGGAATGTCGCACTAAGAAGCCATACAACGGCAGCACCACAAATATGCAGACCCACTTAAACCGATGGCACCAGATCACCGACAAGTTTCCCTCCCGCTTCCCCGCCCAGTTCCTCGTCGGACACCGGAGAAACTCTTGGTAAACCAGGTCAGGATCAGAAAAAAATTGCCTCTTATTTTGGGAGTCCCCTTGCAACTCACTGTGACCGCGCAATGGCTATAACTAAGGCCACTGCTTATTTCATATGCAAAGACCTCCAGCCTTAGCGTGGTGGACAACGAGGGTTTCCGACAGCTCGTGCACGTTTTGGAACCCAGGTATAAAATACCAGACAGGTCTGTGTTCACTTACAAACATATTCCCGATGTGTACAACAAAGTGAGAAGTGAGATTACTGTGTCGCTGAACAGTGCGCAAAGAGTTGCACTTACAGTGGATGGGTGGACATCTTGCGCTATATTCATATATATATATATATATATATATATATATATATGAATATTTCATATAAGACACTCAGTGAGAGTCTGTTTGTGTTTACACTATAGCAACAGCTGTGAGTCTCAGGTGCCAAATTGTTTACATTTTCTTTGCACAAAACCCAATTGTGAAAGGGCTTAAATAAGTTGTTTTACAAGTTCTACTCTTTATAAGGAATAAAGTGGTATCGTTTTTGTAATACCATACTGAATTCCATCTTTTTAAAAGCTTTTTTCTTTGCTTATTTGCATCATGTTTAATTGCACAATATCGCAACAAATTGCATTGTATCGTATCGGATCGCATTGATTTGAACTTAATGTGTATCGAATCGTATCGCATCGTGACGACGGTGAAACGTATCGCATCGTATCGCCAGAAAATTCCATGTATCATTCAAGTATCGCATCGCTGGCAGTGGATCGTGATGTGTATCGAATCGTCCTCAGTGCTGAGATTCACATCCCTAATGTCAACTATCTTTCCAAACATCCCAGGTGAATCTTTTTCTAACACATAAACAGTTAAATACTGTCTATATGTGAACATGAACCAATAGTCAATAACAACCAGCTCAAAGAATGTGTAGATAACTGTTGTGATGACGATTTGTGGCCCAAAAGATGTAGGAAGACTGCACTGTGATTCCTGCAGTGGTGCAGGTACACTTTTCCGAAGGTTTGTGCCCTTTATTCACATTTTTCCTTTGTGCTCAGCAGTGCTGTTTTTTTTCACTTCTGATGATGGTTTGTCAACAAATTACAGTGCAAACAATAAACGTGAATCTTCCCCAGTCTCTTGCAATCAATCGTTCCACATGCACTTAGTTGTATCATACTATTTAGAAGAATTGTCATAAAAACTTCAGCCGCAGTTCAGATCAGAACATCACTCCAAAGCAGACCCATCACCTCATGTGGGTCGTAGAAGGCTGTGACCGCCCACCGAGATGGTTGTAACCCCCCCCCCCCCCCCCCCCCCGCACCTCCCACTCCCCATTTAAGGCACTGCTTGAAATACCAACGCTGAGATGCTTATGACAAAGACATTAAAAATTCAATGAAACAGTGGTCTGATTTTTGTTTGATGGCCAAGCTTATCTGCAACAGCCAATCAGGGCCTAATTGAGAATAAGGTTTGGGTTGCAGCCTTATGTGCAACAAATACGTCAATGTTTGCATGTGCGAGTCCGGCACATTATTCAAAGTGAATTTGCAATCTGTAAGGACACTGTAGTAGAATGGCAGGAGTCCATCCATCCATCCATCCATCCATTTTCCGAACCGCTTGATCCTCACTAGGGTCGCAGGAGGGCTGGAGCCTATCCCAGCCGTCTTCGGGACACCCTGAATCGGTTGCCAGCTAATCGCAGGGCACACAGAGACGAACAACCATCCAAGCCCACATTCACACCTAGGGACAATTTAGAGCGTCCAATCAGCTTGCCATGCATGTTTTTTGGAATGCGGGAGGAAACCGGAGCACCCGGAGAAAACCCACGCAGGCCCGGGGAGAACATGCAAACTCCACACAGGGAGGCCGGAGCTGGAATCGAACCCGGTACCTCTGCACTGTGAAGCCGACGTACTTACCACTGGACTACCGGGCCACCAAGCAGCAGTCTAGAACTTAATATAAGCGTTTAACAAAAAGAGAGCTTGATATGTCAGAAAACTGCAATCACTCCTCATCAAAATGTATGTATAAATCTGTATTTATACCCACATCAACCTCCGAAAATAGCACACTGATCACCCCAATACAGTACTTACTACATTGGTGTCCAACTAAAGAGGCATTTCATAAAAGAAACCACAGAAGCAACAAATTGTTTGGACATCTAAAATGACCGATTTGCTGCTGGACATGCCCGGTGAACTGGGTGGCCCTTTCAAAGCAATGTCAGCACATCTGGCATGTTGGATGTGTCCATTGTATTTGGCATCAAATCGGCAAATGTTTTTTGTAAAATTGAATGAGAATGACAAAATAAAATCAAAAGCAATGATTCAGTATTAATCGAATGAGTTCTTTCTTTCTGATACATCTCCAAGTAGCAAGTGAACGTGGAGTCTTCACAGATGACTTCACTTTGCCATGCATGATATGTCCAAAATGGCGCCGTAGTTGGCAGCAAGTGCTCGTCAAGAGCTTTGCTTTTTTATTTTCTTGTATTTTCTTTTGACATATTGTGTTTGTTGTTACTTCTGTGTTGACCCAATGTTTTCAGCATTTTTGGTCACGACATTCATCAAAGGAGAAAAAATATGTGCTTGGTGGTTGCATCTTCTTGGTAGCCCACGTGTACCAGCACTGATTTTGATTGAGAGGAATCTCTGCGCTATTTGAATGTCACCGCTGGACAGCCTCAGGGCGCTTGTGTTTTTTAAGGCTGTATTGGGTAGGATTTTTCACAGTCCTGTTTCACCCACAGTTTTGGTTAGCGGAGATGTCGGCGCTGTTGGACAGTCTGCGCTGTTTACATTTTGTAATATATTTTGCTA
This sequence comes from Hippocampus zosterae, assembly GCF_025434085.1. NCBI lineage: Eukaryota > Metazoa > Chordata > Actinopteri > Syngnathiformes > Syngnathidae > Hippocampus > Hippocampus zosterae. The sequence continues at coordinate 20,005,472 of NC_067462.1, read as the reverse complement.
TTTCTACGATCTGTTTTAGATATGCACGTATTGGTTTGCACATGGCAGCACATGCTCAACTGGTTAGCACTTTGACCTCACACTGCAAATGTCTTGAGTTGGCCTTCCTGTGTGGAGTGTGCATGAGAATCCACTATTTTGGTATTTTCTTGGAAGGATTTTGTAGGTCGCTGTCTCCACCATGCTCTCGTAACAAACGTCGTCCGTGCAGAAGAGTAAAAAGACTGTCCCTGAACTTGTCTAAAGAAGGAGAATGGAAGTGGATGTGATCACACGTCTTCACTGTTATGACTCAAAATGGCTACCCCAATGACTTTTTGGGTGGTTTTAACTACTTCCGCTACTAGGGGCACTGTACTGTAATACAATCACTGAGGGCAGAATATAAAATGAGAAGACACTTTAGTGATAGACAATAAGGAAACTGGAATCTGGGAACTATAGGATACCATTAAAACAAACCAAAAAAAAAAACTACAATTCAAATTTGAGCAGAGACAAATGTCTTCACCCTCAGTGGTTTTTCTCATTGCTTTATTTGTTGTGGTAAGACCTCCTATGGAGTGAAGCTGAATGGACCTCAATTTCATACAGCAACAACCTACAAAAGTTCATGTTTATCATTCACCCATATTCGCAGTACTTCTGTATTTGGGAAAAAGACTGGCGCCATCCGAATCCGGCCTTCCTGTGTGGGGTTTGCATGTTCTCACCGTGCCAGTGTGGGTTTTCTCCAGGCACTCTGGTTATCTTCCACATTCCAAAAAACATGCATGGCAGGTTGATTGGGCACTCCAAATTGTCCCTTGGTGTAAGTGTGAACGCGGATGGTTGTTTGTCTCTGTGTGCCCTGCAATACGCAAGTCAACGAACTACTCACGCAACAAAAAGAACTGTTCACAGCACTTATTCAGCAACAACAGGATCACTTCAAAGGATTTGTAAAGATGATACTGGATTCAACAAACACACGACTCGACAATTTTTCCAGGGAAGTTCAAGAACTGAAAACAAGTCTTAATTTTACCCAAAAGGAGGTTGATGACATTAAAAAACAACAAACGAATGGAACTGACCATTGCAAAGCCATGCAAACTGAAATATATAAAGTATGTGACAGTATGCTTGTTTTAACTGACAAGATGGACTACTTAGAGGGACAATCCAAAAGAAATAACTTGATAATCGATGGAATTGAAGAAAGGCAAGGAGAAACGTGGACCGAAACGGAGGAAAAAGTGCAGAAAATCTTCAAGGACCAACTGCAATTAAAGGAGACAATCAAGGTGGAGAGAGTCCACCGCACGGGGAGATACGAATCGGGAAGACCTCGACCAAGACCAGTCGTGGTGAAGTTTGAAAAATATAAGGACAAAACAATGATACAACAGAGAGCAAAATACCTAAAAGGCACCAAAATTTACATTAATGAAGATTATACAGATACTGTACGTCAAAAAAGAAAAGAATTGCTTCCAAAACTAAAAGCGGCACGTGAAAGAGGGGAAATTGCCTACTTGAGGCACGACAAACTCATCGTCCACCCCCGCACCAGTACTCCAATTCAAAGGGCTCCACTTCAACATGCTGAGAGCTGATTACCACCAGACAAAACTTAATGACTAAATACATATAGGAAACAAACAACACAAACATGGACTTTAAAATCTTTGATTACGCTGAACATAAGACATTCGATCCAGAGAACAACTTGGATCCAGACAATAATTTCTTCAATCATAATCACAGCATCACAAACTCAAAGTATTATACTGATGAACAATTCAACTCAAATGTAGAACTGAAAAATACATTTTCAGTGATACATATAAATAGTAGAAGTTTATACAAAAATTTCACCAAAATCGAAGAATATTTAACTACTTTGAATAAATTTACAATTATTGCCATATCAGAAACTTGGCTTGATGATGAAAAAACAAGTGAAATGAAAATTGATGGATATGAAATGTATGCAACTCATAGGGAAGACAAAAAAGGAGGGGGAGTTGCAATATATGTAGATAAAACACTGAAATGCTGCAAAATTGAGAGCTTGACAAACACAACTGAGAATCTAATGGAATGTCTAACTTTGGAAATACACATGAAAAATGCATCAAATGTTATTCTAAGTTGCGTTTATAGGACACCAGGATCTTGTCTAGACACATTTAATAAAAAACTGACAGATATGCTGAGTTGTTCTAATGACAAGAAAACACGAATAATATGTGGCGATTTTAACATCAACTTATTAAACCCAAATGGACACAAAAAAACAACAGATTTCATAAATACAATGTATAGCAACGGTCTATTCCCAGTCATTCTGAGACCCAGCAGAATAACAGTGGATACGGCCACATTGATAGATAACATATTCATAAATAAGATCGATCACAAAAAGGAAAGTGGACTTCTCATAACTGATATAAGTGACCATCTACCAGTCTTTGTAGTCCTACACAATTACTTTGCTAGAAAAACAAAACCAAGAACCCATACATCAGAAATAAGACTTAGAACCCAACATTCCATTGCAGCTTTCAAGTTCGACCTAGACAAGCAAAATTGGTCTGAGGTCTACACAAATGATGATCCAAATACTGCGTTTGAAGCATTTCAGTCAACCATAACCTCCTTATACGATAAACATTTCCCAGTAATTAAAGTCACCAGAAAGTTCAATGGACAAAGTAAGCCATGGATAACAAAAGGCATAGAAAATGCATGTAAAAAGAAAAACAATCTATACAAATCGTTTCTAAAATCCAGAACTAATGAAGCTGAAACAAAATATAAGACTTATAAAAACAAATTAGTAAATATTATAAGAGCTAGTAAGAGAGACCATTTTCATGCATTATTAGAGCAAAATAAAAGCAATACTCAAGAAATCTGGAAAATCTTAAATCATGTAATTAGAAATAACTCTAATAAAGTAGATTATCCGGAGTATTTTATGAAGGACAAAAATACCATTATTGAGGAAACGGTAGAAATAGCAAATGAATTTAATGAATACTTTGTTAATATCGGCAGTAACTTAGCAAAACAAATTCCCGATCCAATAAACTCTTTAGAAATACATAAACACATAGAAAAAAATCCTTCCACAATGTTTCTTACTGCTGTGAATCAAAATGAAATATTAAATATTGTAAAAACATATCAAAGCAAAAAGTCAACTGACTGTTTTGATATTGATATGTCAATAGTAAAACATATTATAGAACTTGTAGTGCGACCCTTTACATATATATGCAACCTGTCATTTAAAGTCGGTATTTTTCCATCAAAAATGAAAACAGCTAAAGTTATTCCAATTTTTAAAAATGGTGAAAGACATTTCATAACAAATTATAGACCTATATCACTGTTACCACAATTTTCAAAAATATTAGAAAAATTATTTTCTCGTAGACTCGATAACTTCATTGATAAACACATGGTATTAAGTGAAAATCAATATGGCTTCAGAGAAAAACGGACCACCTTATTGGCAGCAATGGAGTTTGTGGAAGCAATAGCCACTAATATAGATAATAAAGAATACACGGTCGGGATTTTTCTAGATCTAAAAAAAGCTTTTGATACTATAGACCATGCTATATTATTGAAAAAATTAGAGAGATATGGTATCAGAGGCACAGCACATAAATGGATTGCAAGTTATTTAGAAAACAGATATCAGTATGTGCAGTTCAAAAACAAAAAATCCAACTTACTGAAGATTATCCATGGAGTGCCCCAGGGGTCAGTGATTGGACCAAAACTGTTCATTTTATATATTAATGATATCTGTAGTGTGTCAAAACAATTCAAATGCGTCCTTTTCGCCGATGATACAACCTTTTACTGCTCTGGAAAAAATATGACACAACTCATGAATATTGTAGAAAACGAATTGACAAAATTAAAAAAATGGTTTGACAAAAACAAATTATCTTTAAATTTAACAAAAACTAAGCTAGTTGTTTTTGGCACAAGACCAATTAAAGACCACATTAAAATAAAGATAAATTCAATTGAAATAGAACGCGTCTATGAATATAAGTTTCTTGGACTAGTAATAGATACCAAACTATCCTGGAAGCCACACATAGATAACATAAAAAGAAAAGTATCCAAAACTATCGGGATACTCCACAAAACGAAGGATGTGTTGAATAAGAGCTCTTTGTATACATTATATTACTCATTATTACTACCATATCTGACCTACTGTGTGGAAATATGGGGAAAAGCCTGTAAAACGAACACACTCCCTGTTTTAAAATTACAAAAAAAAGCAATCAGAATAATCAACAGGTCGAAATATATAGAACCCACAAATCCAATATTCATCAAATTAAACACAATGAAATTCTACGACCTGGTTGACTACAAAATTACTCAATTAATGTATAAAGCACATAACAACCTCCTTTGTCAAAATATCCAGCAGCTTTTTGAAATTAGAGAGAGCTGGTATCATCTAAGGGGCACTAATCAATACAAAAAATCCAGAACAAGAACAAACATTAAGCAAAGGTGTGTATCAGTAATTGGTGTCAATCTATGGAATAAGCTTGAAACGGATCTGAAAATGAGTAAATCGTTGGAGGAGTTCAAAAACAAATTCAAAAGATTAGTGCAAAATAACTACATGAATCTGAATTAAAATAGATACATTTGATATACTTATAAAATATAGTAATATAACTGTTTGTTCTTGTTTTGGATTTTGATCAACTTAACAGTTGTATTCAAGGAATGCTAATTATAATGAATATCAGAAAATTGAAATACAAAAGAAGAAAGAATAACAATATATATACAAACCGGAAGGTGTAGAAATAGAATAGCATAGTATACACAAGGGTAAAAATATTTAATGATATGTAGTTTTTCATTTCTTAGTTTTGAAAAATGAACAATCAGTTACATAATAAGGGGTAGGACTAGATAAGTTATTTACTTCCTCCTACTCCTTTGAGCATATAACTGTGATGTGTTTTTTTTTTTTCTCTTTTAACTATTTCTAATTTTCCTTTTATAATTTTGTTTGACCTTTGTCAACCTGTTATTGCATGTACTATATATGCTCAATAAAATAAAACAAACAAACAAACAAACAAACAAACAAACAATTGGCTGGCGACCACATCAGGGTGGACCCCGCCAACTGCCTGGGGACACCTGAGATAGGCTCCAGAACGCCACGACCCTCGTGAGGATAAGCAGCCTGGGTAATGGAGAGATGGATGGATAGATGATGGATGCTTTGTACATTTCAATTCTGATCTCTGAAATGAACCAAAGCTACATAGAAAAGCTGCCATTATCTGCAAACACAAACTGACCTCATCCTATCCACCTGCAACAGCAAAATGAGAGACCTTTTCCCTTTGTAACAAGGGCTACGTTTGTTTTATAATTGCTGGAGATGATAAAACACTATGGGTAGACAACGGGTTTCTACTTGGACCAGTAAGGGGACACTAGCTTCGATTCACTGGAGCTTATGATGTCACTATTGAGGGGGTGGCATGGGCAAAGAAACAAGACAACAGTTGTAAAAACAATTAACTTTTATATCAAACAGACACAGGACAACAAAATTATTATCACAACAACCACAGTGGAAAAAAAAGTAAATAAATACAATTTAGTCTCAACCTCTTAGTTGACCTTTCCCTCAAGCAAAATAATTGGTGATCACCTTTCTCAACACCGGTGTGAGTTCCCTTTTTTTCCTTTCAATCTGAATGAAATAACTAAACACAAAATGTTCTTGTCAGCTCCTGTCGTACAAAATAAATTCTTCTAAACATCACCAACACAAATAAAATAAATTAAAATTTATCAAATGTAATATATTGTATGTTCTTTGGCTGGCTCGCCACCACCACTGTACCCCCTTTTCCAGCACTTTCGGACGTCAGGGCACCGTAATGGAATCCACTCCACTGAAGGCACGCTATTCCCAGCGCTGTCCTCAATTGAAACTCCACAAAAGACCCGGCCAGAAGAATGTTGAACGATACTCCGACGATGTTATACGGTCGGCGAAATCCCGGCGGTACGTAATGCTAACAGCTACGTTAACCCAGTGCAGTACTCGAGGTCTAAGGAAAGTGACTATGTTTTAGCAACAAGTGATTTTAAACGAAATGCGCATAACACGTTCAAGCCTCTGAACACACTCACTGCGTAGAATGACTCTCTTTCTCCCGAAACACTTCCTCACAACGGCGAAGAATACGTCCGCTCGCGTTCAGGTCCCGTCAGAAAAAGAGACCGAGATAGGTCGCACGCTCGTGACGTCACGAAGGTGAAAAACTGCACCTCTCATTCGCTGACACCCCACTAGTATTTTGTGCCCTGATTCGCTCGGGCCACGGCAATATTCAATTCTGTTTAATTAAGCATTTTTTTAACGACGCTACTCTTTTAAGTCAATATAGATTTTGGTTATGTCCACTCCCCATTGCCTCATGCCATAATCCGGGTTACACCTTCAACAGACCTAATTTGAACCAGAGGAGAGGCAGAAGAGAAATCAAAAACCATTGCACGACAATCAACACAATATCATAAGCATCATTGTCATTGTTCTTGTTGTGGATCCCCATACTTCACTTCTCAACCTGCCTTGTCTTAAACTGGAAAGAACAACAACAACAACTGAGCCTCCCTCATGCAAGTTTGCCTGGCTTTCAAGAGACCTTGCCTCTGAAAACACTGCCCCAGCTGGCAGTATGTGATCTGTGGGTCTAGGGCCAGCTGGCCAGGAGGCAAACGGGGACCGGGGAGCAGGGACCCAAGCCAGCTCCGCCGTACAATACCGCACAAAAGCTCAAAGGTGTGAGGAAGAATAGAGCTAAACAGAAAAAAAAGAAAAAAACAGAAATAGAAGAAGAAGAAGCAAAGGAGCCCAGTGGACATTTAGAATGACAAAAACGTGCTTTATAACACTGCATTATGGGCACACACACAATATCACCCCCGCCCTCTCCCTCCAGCATCACCACAACTACACCCCTCCACCCAGACTCACCCCTTCCGCTTACAATGACTCAAATGTCACATGCATTATTCTGCGCAATTTCTTTTGTTTTGTCAGTTTTCTTCCCTTATCGTTGACATGTAGCATTCAGAAGGAACACATAGAGCTCTAATAATAATTCCCTGGCTTTTGTTCCCTTGTCATGACGGTGCTCAGATCATTCCCATTCCATGACAGCAGCCCATTCAGGCGGATTTTAACGGCTGGGTCAATAAGAAAAGGAAGGCACGGTGAGAGCGCTTGCCTTTATGCCATTGTAGTTTTAGTGTACCCAAGTAGATGTTTTGTTCTAGTTAAAATAACATTTTACATTCATTAAAGTGGTTTGTCTTGTGGTGAAGTGACAAGTGCGACATTTTTCGTCACGTGCATAAAATTGTGGAGCACCCACTCTGTGTGTGTATGTGTGTGCACGCACTTGCTGACTGTATGTGTGAAAAGGTAGATAAGGGTGTTCTCTTTGTACAATTGATGCAGGAACAAAGATGCAAAGAAGGGAGACTTGGAATGTGTATCCACACGCAAATATATATATATATATATATATATATATATATATATATATATTTCTGTGGAGATAGATACTAGCTAGATCGATAAAGAGAGGCAGAGAGAGAGAGAGAGAGAGAGGCAGAGAGAGAGAGAGAGAGAGAGAGAGAGCGAGATATGGATTGATGGATATAGAATTTCAAGTTTTCATACTTTAATGTTCCATGGACCATTTTATTATTATATTTTATTTATTACCATAGTTTTTTGGGGGGGAGTGGGGGATACTTTTGCTACTTTGGAATGTATTACTTGAATACTTTTGCTACTTTGAAATGTCTTCCACTGTAATTCATTTGAAGTCAAATGAAGGTGTTTTGCCTGGTCACTCGTGTTTTCTCGAAAGAATGGTTAACATTTAACACATTCTGCCAGGGTATGTAAACATGAATACAACTATAAACGATCAGATAGATAGAGAGAGAGAGAGAGAGAGAGAGAGAGAGAGAGAGAGAGAGAGAGAGAGAGAGAGAGAGAGATGGATAGATGGATAGATGGATAGATGGATAGATAAAACAACCTTGCAATTCCAGCTGCGGTGCCAAATGACAGCTAGACTACAGTATATTTAAATTAGGCATAATAACATTGTGCTTCTGCCAAGATTTTTGAGTAAATGGCTTGTTGTGGAACTCTGCCTGAATAAATAACACATTAAAACAAAAGTGTGTAATAGTATTGATTTCAGAACGTTCCCATGACATTTTTCATTGAAACTAAAATGTAAGCCATTTATTTTCTCGCGCACTATCGCTTGTGTATTTGAAAACAAATGGGTGGATTTCATGCGCTGCCAATTACGGCTTGAAGCCGGACAAATTTCTTTCAGGTGTCGTGATTAATAATGAATTAGAATCCTACCGCTTTCGGCGAAGCTGATAATCTCCGAGGTCTCCGTGTGAACCTCGTTGTTGAAGGACGCCTGTCCGTCAAAACTGGGGATCTCCACTCGACCGTCTTCTCGCACTTTACCGGCGTGCAGCCTCCTCAGCGCTGTCACCATCGCGGCTTTTGGGATGGGATGGGTGATGTTAGGTCGCTCCCTCATCTGCAACCTGTTCAGTATGTGTCTCTTGACCGCCTCCAAGAAGTCGACGTTCACTCGTTCGGACTGATCCGGTGCCCTGAAGCCGCACGACGCGCACGACTCCACGGGCGAGCTCGAAGTCTCTGGCACTGAGCTGCAGCGCACCGAGAAAGCGCAGGCAATTAACATCAGCACAGTGGCTGGAGTCATTTTCACAAACGGAAACAGTAAAGTCCACTCTACAGAAGAGAAAAGGAATTCAAATAAATTGTGGCAATACAGTTATTCTTTTTTTTTTTTTTTAATCTGCGACTTCCGAAAGAGCACAACCGCCGAGTCCAAAAGTCAATGAAAAAATTCTAAGCCTTCAAGTGCCGTCTAATTTGCGAAATTATGAACTCCACTCATGAAGTAAGCATTCAGCGGGTGGTCCAACAACGAGTCTTGACTTGGCTCGCAGGTAAAATATACGTTGAGTGAAACAAGACGTTCAGTGATCTCTCCAAAAATAGAAGTAAAAACTCTCTCTACATGGCCAGTTGTGTGTAGTCCGCTCTTTTTCATTCATACGCAGGAACTCATCTTCTCCAGCACCACTTCGAAAGAGGGAATAAGGTTTTCGGTAGCTTCCCGGATCGCGCGTCCGAGTGCGTTGCTGCAGATGACCAGCTCGTTTTTGTTCTGCGAGATGCTCCTGCTTGGGACCCCTTTCCCCTATGCAATCACGACAAGGGCTCCGCAATTCCAAAGTTGTTTTTCTTTCTTTCTTTCTTGTTCTTTTTTTTTTGTTGAGAGAAGTGGGAACCACGTGGGGATTTCCACCAACTAGACGCAAGGGATTAGTCGACTGTATGTTTCAGAGCGACGACTACTCCGATTGAGTTGACAGGCTTTTATTATGGTCGGACGTAGCATAGGTTGCCTATTCATAGAGCAAACCCCCCGCCCTCGGAAAGGGTTGCCTTATTAAACCCACTCCGTGACACGCAGTGTGAGGGTTCAAAAGGCACCTCGTCATGTGATTAATTTGCAGCGCTTTTAAAATAAAAAAATATTCCAATTAAAACACTTCCTCACCACATTAAATATGTTTCATATTTCACGAAGCGTGTCTTTAGTGTTGTTTGATGGGTTTTTTTTCTTTTTACCAATTTCCACAGTGTACGAGTGTATGCGACCACTATACGTAAACATTTGTGGGACGCGAGTCGCGCACGTCTTGTTGCTTATTTATGACTGGATGCACACTGCCATCTACTGCTCATGTGCAGTCATCACTCTTCTCATACAATATATAGTCTCTCTCCAGGGGGCGAAGAATTACAATTGTGATTTTTCACGGGGGTACAATGCTCAAAGTTGCGTCATCTATTTCAAAAAGTTCCAATCTTAGAATTAGGATTTCCCCTTTTTGTTCTTTGGATATTAGTCAAAGGTAAATCATGACCAAATGGCTTAACAGGAGACAACATGCAAATTTCACATCAGAAGGCTGGAGACAAGATTTGAACTAACTTTTGGTTTTCTCAAGTCCCATGCACCCTTTGATTCTGTATTGCAATTTATGCAATTGGCTGGTAACTAGTCCCAGGGTTTAACCTTGCCCCCCACCCTCTCCCCCTGACACTCCAGTGTCTGGTACAGTTACTCGCCAAAAACATAATATCGGATATGATACGGATATGTTTATCATACTGATATTAAATTTCCCCAGTGTGGGACGAATAAAGGATATCTTATCTTATTAAAGTAATGTCAAGTAACATAAGTAATTGATATTTGTTATTACTTTTAGATTACTCTACTGCGATTGGGTGGAAACCAGTTCAGGGTGTATCGCGCCTTCTGCCCGAAGACAGCTGGGATAGGCTCCAGCACGCCCGCGACCCTTGTGAAGATAAGCGGATTAGAAAATGGATGAATGGATGGATGTAAACAAAAACGGAAGAAAAAAAAAACAAATTTTGAACAAAATCAAATCAAAACAAAAGCTACAACTTATGTCTTGCACTTGACAAATACAATATATATTGAGAAATAAAAAAAACCTCAAACTAATAAAAAAAATTCCAAAAAATGTAATAAAAACTAACAAATCTGCTCTAAAAAAACGCTAACTGAATAAACAAAAACAAAAGTCGAAACAACAAACACCAACTATAATAAATGATTTCAAACATTTTGGCACCACCCCTTCACCGCCGGTCCAAAATGCCAGTGCCCCCCCCCCCCCCATCCCTCTCCAATGAACGCCAGAACAACGGTAACGTTAACTGCCATAAGGATTGGTTGATTCTCCAATCACAAAAAGTATAAAAACATATTTTGATGAACAAAAATGGTTAACATGTATTTTTCAATCACAAACACCTCGAAATTTATTTTTCGATGAGGAAATAAACATATCCATTGTTCGCTTCAAAAATTCATCTCAAAGAGTTTGAAAGAACACCAGCGTTTTGCCAGATTTATTGAGATGAAGCTTCTTCAAATGTTCTAGGAGCCTATTAGAAAAGTTTTTCTCACAAACCAAGCACAAGGGTTGTTGTGGATTGGTCGGTAGATTGTATAATTCCATACTTCAAGTACTCCAGAGTATTGCCTAGTTGCCTACACTTCTTTTTTGATGCTCCTGGGGTTGCCACAGTTATGCCTGGAGGAAAAAATGCAAACTGTTTTTAGAGGCAGAAAATGGAGTAACGATCGGTGGTGGGCAAACTACGGCCCGCGGGCCGGATCCGGCCCGTTGGTCTTTTTAATCCGGCCTGCCGAAGATTGGTGCACAATTAAGGTTTGATTGCACTCATTTCGTTTGGACTTGTAATGACAAGTATTTCAACACCATTTAAAACCACCATCGTTGAACATTATTGACCAGAAATGCAAAACAAATGCAATCTTCCCAAAAGATGGTTATGATTGGTGAAATATTATTACCGGTACACAAAAGCTATTGTTGTTCATCTGACAATTCAATTACTGACATAGGTCGGATTACAAAATGGATGATGATACTTGATGTACAGGTATGCAGGCACGTATGGCTAGTTGCAGCGAATGGGGGAACGCTTAATTAAATCACCCCATTTTTTCCTGGCCTTTCTACCAACACCAATATCACATTTCACTGTAATTGCTCCAACGCCCCCTTCACAATTTCAATGCCCCCATCCAACCGTCTACTGACGAGCGCCTCTTCAAAAGTTCATATCGCGATACTGTCCAAATTGAAAACCACTATTCGAAAGTATTGAAACCCTGGTTCACATTTGCCAGATTTGGGTCAGCTACAGTGAACTCCCTGGTGCAGTTTTGCTGATGATGTATGGTAGGTTATTTGAAGGATTGTGTTAGGGTGGTTCTGTTTGTGACCAACAGGTGGCACTGTAGGGCTCCTCCTGCAGTGGCACGCCTGTTGGTCATTATGTCTTTAGTTCGTGTTTTGTTGAAAGGACTCCCTGCCTGACCAGTCGGTGTTGAATCATTGTTGTTGTTGTGTGTCTCTGTGCATGTGTCGTGTTCTGTTTTCTCTCTTAGGATTTGTTTGCTACTTTGGTTTCCTGTGAAATTCTGGACTTTATGTGAGTATTTGAGTTTACGTGTGCTCCTGTCATGTTTTGTTTCCTGTCATAGTTTTGTTTGTTACTTTGATTCCTTGTGATTTCCAGGCATTTGTTTGAGTACTTGGACTCAGTGTTTTTTCCATTGTACTCCTGTTTGTATATTTGTTAAATACATTTTGGTCAGGCAGGGAGGAGCAGGGTGGAGCTCCTCCCTGCCTCTTGGGGTCCTACAACTCCCACCATGCAAAATGTGACAGATTGATTAAATCCTTTTTTATCAACAATGTGAAAATACACAAGACACAAATTATGTCCAAGCAGGTTGTAATTTCAACCATGTGCTCTTTCTTTATTGGGCCAATTTTAGCCTGATGATTTTGATGTAAACATTAGAATAAACAAGGAACAAATGTGCAACGTAATATAAAGTATTTATCCATTTTAGGCCCAGACAAGAGAAAGATTGTTCACATGCTCCAGCATAACAAAGACCAAAGACATTGACCTGACCAAAAGCAGAAAGCTATCAGAACTGTCTGTATACAACTCAAAACAGTGTTGTGTGAATTAGTGCTTGTACAGGGAACTGAAACAGAAAAGGCCGTTGGCCGATGAGTACGGTCTACATTTGGATTGATCCAATTTGATTTGGTCTCATACATAACTTTGTTTAAAGTGGATGTACAAAGCCATACAATTCCAATGACGTTGGGAGGTTGATTTCAACATACCCTGTAAATTAAAAGAGAATACAATGATTTGCAAGTCATGGTCAATTTACACTTAATGAAATAGGCTACTAAAGACACGATATTTAACGTTCAAACTGTTAACTTCGTTCTTAGCAAATAAACTTTAACTTCAAATTTTATGGCTCCAAGGTCATGTTTATCACTGTGTTACATCACATTTTCTTTTAACAACATTCAATCAAGGTTTGAGAATTGAGTACAGTAAGTATTGAACCTTTGTCGATTGAATTCTTTCCCATTTTTACTTGATGTGTAGCTTCAGCTGTTCAACAATCTGGGGTCTCCATTGTTGTATTTTGCACTTAATCATGCGCCTCAGTTTTTTTCCCCCAAAGGGAGACAGATCTGGACTGCAGGCAGGCAAGTCTAGTACCCGCACTCTTACTACAAAGCCATGCTGTGGTAACACCTGCAGAATGTGGTTTGGCATTACCTTCCTGAAATAAGCAGCTCATCCCATGAAAAAGACATTGCTTGGATGGCAGGATGTTTCTCTAAAACTTGTACGTACCTTTCGGCATTAATGGTGCCTTCACAGATGTGTAGGTTACCCTTGCCCATACACAAGCCGATACCATGACAGGTACTGGCTTTTAAATTTTGCGCCCACAACAGCCCATATGGTTCTTTTTCTCCTTGGCCCAAAGGGCACAGTGTCCCAAATTTCCCAAAATGATTTGAAATGTAGACTCGTCAAACTATAGAACACTTTTCCACTTTGCACTTGGATAAGCTCACCCGCAGAGAAGCCGGCCTCGTTTCTGGGTGTTGTTGATAAATGCCTTTTGCCTTGCATAGCAGAGTGTTCAGTTGCACTTACGGATGTACCAGTGAACTGTATTTACTGACTTTGGTTTTCTGAAGTGTTCCTGAGCCCATGTGAGGATGTCCTTTAAACATTGATGGAATTTTTAATGCAGTGAACCTCTTGTGAATGACTGAGCAATTCAGGGAAGCTCCTTTTATACTCTTGCTGGCACCCTCCTGTTCCCAGTTAGCCTGTTCACCTGCGTCATGTTCCGAACAGATGTTTGATGAGCATTCCTCAACTTTCTCAGTCGTTTTTGCCACGTGTCCAAGCTTTTTTGGAACATGTTGAAGCCATAAAATTTAAAGGTTTATTATTATTTGCTTAAAAGTAAAGCTAATAATAAATGATTTTATGTTGAGCACAATGTCCCGACTTCCTTGAAATTGGTTTTGTAGTTTCTTTTTCACAGGACTGTATGCGTGAAAGCAATACATAGTAATCCATGGGTACACAGTTTGCATTCACAAACAAACAAGCAAACAAACAAACCCCTTTATAAGCTCCCAAAAGGAAGCTAATGCTAATGTGTGATAATGAAAATGAAATTTACCCTCTTTTCATGGATACGTAACAGGATGTAAACTCAAAAAGGAATATGGAGTACAAGGTGTGTCACAATAAAATCTGCCAACATTACAATACAGGTAACGAGATAAAATACTGCAACACTGTTTTTCAACCCCATTCTGCGTGCTCTTGGTTCTGTCAAGAGTCAGAAAGAGTCATTTGCCAAACTGAGAGAGGATTAAGCCCGGAACGAGGTCTGCCCCCTAGCACGAGTAGCAGGTCAGGCAAATGTTGTGACATATCTTGATCCTCTTCTTCCAGCAACTCCTCCTCTGTGCAGCTCCAGTGCTTACTGAAGGCTTTATTTTCAAACGTTAAACAGGTTCTGCTGCGATGTGCACTTCTTTCCAGTAAGACACTTTTGTCCGGTTCCGTTGCATTACTAAGAGTTTTAAGGTGACATTTCTCCAAGGTGAATGTTTGCATCTCTATAGCGCCCTCTAAACCCAGAAAATTGAGCGGGGCGGGAAAACATTTGTTTTGAAAAGGCTTGCATTTTTCATGTTGCAGCTTTGGGTGGATTTCTGAGCAGATGCTGGTTGTGTCAGCTGCGTACTTCGGACCCAGACCAACACAACAGTGGTGAATCTTATCTGGAGAGCTTGACCCTGGCACTGTGGTAATTTGCCGCCATGCATGAGTGGAGAAGTTGTACCTCCATAAACAGTTCTTTGGATAGTTCAGGCTTTCTCCTCCTCCGAAGAGAAGCATGCTGTCCTTGTAGGCTACAGCTGAGTGACCAATTAATTTTGAGGGTCCAGACCTGGGAAAAAAACAAAAGGTGGTGTTAGGGCACTTGCATTTTTTTTCTTGTACTGCACTTATCTTCAGAGGTAAGTATCATCAATCTGTCTTCATTTCAAGCAGAACTAAACTGAAATCGTCCGTTGTTATTTTAACCCTTTCGGGGACAGCGGTTAGTACAGTGGACATCTTATCATGACTATGTTTTGGTGTATGAAAGTTCAGCGCAAGATGGTCGCTCTCATATTTCTCACAAACCGGATGTTAAAAAACAACAACAACATGTTTTTATTCTACAGGATCAAAATTAGGGGAAAAAAAAACTTTTTTAAAAAAATTCTACAGGATCAAAATTCCCCTCCGTGATTCGTCACCTTACCGTGGTGGAGGGGTTTGTGTGTCCCAATGATCCTAGGAGCCAAGTTGTCTGTGGCTTTATGCCCCTGGCAGGGTCACCCATGGCAAACAGGTTCTAGGTGAGGGGCCAGACAAAGCACGGCTCAAAGACCCCTGATGAAGATTACAATAAATGGATCCAAGTTTCCCTTGACCGGACGCGGGTCACCGGGGCCCCCCTCTGGAGCCAGGCCTGGAGGTGGGGCTCGTTGGCAAGCGAGCCCCACCCGGGCGGGCCTACACCCATGGGGCCAGGCCGGGCTCAGCCCGAAGAGGCAACGTGTGTCCCCCTTCCCATGGGCTCACCACCCATGAGAGGGGCCAAAGGGGTCGGGTGCAATGTGAGCTGGGCGGCAGCCAAAGGCGGGGACCCTGGCGGTCCGATCCTCGGCTGCAGAAGCTAGCTCTTGGGACATGGAATCTCACCTCTCTGGCAGGGAAGGAGCCCGAGCTGGTGTGTGAGGCAGAGAATTTCCGACTGGATATAGTCGGACTTGCCTCCACACACAGCCTGGGTTCTGGTACCAGTTCTCTCGAGAGGGGTTGGAATCTCTTCCACTCTGGAGTTGCTCACGGTGAGAGGCGCAGAGCAGGTGTGGGCATACTCATTGCCCCCCGGCTCAGTGCCTGTACATTGGGGTTCACACCGGTAGACGAGAGGGTTGCCTCCCTCCGCCTTCGGGTGGGTGGACGGGTCCTGACTGTTGTTTGTGCATATGCACCAAACAGCAGTTCAGCATATCCACCCTTTTTGGAGTCCTTGGAGGGTGTGCCGGAGAGTACTCCTGCTGGGGACTCCCTTGTTCTGCTGGGGGACTTCAATGCTCACGTGGGCAATGACAGTGAGACATGGAGGGGCGTGATTGGGAGTAACGGCCCCCCTGATCAGCCCCCGAGTGGTGTTTTGTTATTGGACTTCTGTGCTCGTCACGGATTGTCCATAACGAACACCTTGTTCAAACATAAGGGTGTCCATATGTGCACTTGGCACCAGGACACCCTAGGCCGCAGTTCGATGATCGACTTTGTAGTTGTGTCATTGGATTTGCGGCCGCATGTTCTGGTCACTCGGGTGAAGAGAGGGGCGGAGCTGTCAACTGATCACCACCTGGTGGTGAGCAGGCTCCGATGGTGGGGGAAGATGCCGGTCCGTCCTGGCAGACCCAAACGTATTGTGAGGGTTTGTTGGGAGCGTCTGGCGGAATCCCCTGTCAGAAGGAGTTTCAACTCCCACCTCCGACAGAGCTTTTCCCATGTTCCGGGGGAGGCGGGGGACATTGAGCCCGAGTGGACCATGTTCCGTGCCTCTATTGTTGAGGCGGCCAATCTGAGTTGTGGCCGTAAGGTGGTTGGTGCCTGTCGTGGCGGCAACCCCCGTACTCGCTGGTGGACACCAGCCGTGAGGGACGCCGTCAAGCTGAAGAAGAAGTCCTATCGAGCATTTATGGCCTGTGGGACCCCAGAGGCAGCTGACGGGTATCGACTGGCCAAGCGGAAAGCAGCTTCGGTGGTCGCCGAGGCAAAAACCTGAGCGTGGGAAGAGTTCGTTGAGGCCATGGAAGTCGACTTCCGGACGGCTTCGAGGAAATTCTGGTCCACCATCCGACGTCTCAGGAGGGGGAATCAGTGCACCACAAACACTGTGTACAGTGAGAATGGGGCGCTGCTGACTTTGACTCGGGACGTTGTGAACCGGTGGGCAGAGTACTTCGAAGACCTCCTCAACTCCACCAACACGCCTTCCTTGGAGGAAGCAGAGCCTGGGGACTCTGAGGTGGGCTCTTCTATCTCTGTGGTTGAAGTCACCGATGTGGTTAAAAAGCTCCTCGGTGGCGAGAGGCCCCAGGGGTGGATGAGATCCGCCCGGAGTTCCTCAAGGCTCTGGATGTTGTGGGGCTGTCCTGGTTGACACGCCTCTGCAACATCGCGTGGTCAACAGGGAGAGTGCCTCTGGATTGGCAGACCGGGGTGGTAGTCCCTCTTTTTAAAAAGGGGAACCAGAAGGTGTGTTCCAACTACAGAAGGATCACACTCCTCAGCCTCCCTGGTAAGGTCTATTCAGGGGTGCTGGAGAGGAGGGTCCGTCAGGAAGTCGAGCCTCAGATTGAGGAGGAGCAGTGTGGTTTTCGTCCCGGCCGTGGAACAGTGGACCAGCTCTACACCCTTAGCAGGGTCCTTGAGGGTATGTGGGAATTCGCCCAACCAGTCTACATGTGTTTTGTGGACTTGGAGAAGGCGTTGGACCGTGTCCCTCGGGGAGTTCTGTGGGGGGTGCTTCGTGGGTATGGGGTACTGAACCCCCTGATACGGGCTGTTCGGTCACTATACCACCGATGTCAGAGTTTGGTTCGCATTGCCGGCAGTAAGTCGGAATCTTTTCCAGTGGGGGTAGGACTCCGCCAAGGCTGCCCTTTGTCGCCGATTCTGTTCATAACCTTTATGGACAGAATTTCTAGGCGCAGCCGAAGCGTTGAGGGGGTCCGTTTTGGGGGCCTCAGTATTGCATACAAGCGGCCAAAATGAGTTTTCTCCGCAAGGTGTCCGGGCTCTCCCTTAGAGATATGGTGAGAAGCTCGGTCATCCGGGAGGGGCTCAGAGTCGAGCCGCTTCTCTGCCACATCGAGAGGAGCCAGATGAGGTGGCTTGGGCATCTGATTCGGATGCCTCCTGAGCGCCTCCCTGGTGAGGTGTTCCGGGCATGTCCCACCGGGAGGAGACCCCGAGGAAGACCCAGGACACACTGGAGAGACTATGTCACCCAGCTGGCCTGGGAACGTCTTGGGATCCCCCGGGAAGAGCTGGAAGAAGTAGCTAGGGAGAGGGAAGTCTGGGCTTCCCTGCTAAAGCTGTTGCCCCCACGACCCGGCCCCGGATAAGCGGTAGATGATGGATGGATGGATGGAGGATCAAAATTTTTCAGCAGCTCAAGAAAGATACTAGTTTCATGAAAACAACCCTTTTTGGGACTGCATTAACCCTTTCATACCTATCTCAACAAGACCAACAGAAATAGAAAACTAAGTTTGGAGTACAGGGAATCAATTTTTTTGGACTTTAAGAGAACCGTTAACTCTTAGGGGGCAATTAGCATTTCTCTATATTGAAAAAGCAGTGATAGAAATACCATGATGAAAGCAGACAGCTTCCACCCAGCTTCCAAGTTTCTCATGACAGATATTCCATATGGACAATTTTAAAGACTGTGCATGATATGCGATGAAAATTGTGACTTTGAGGCCCAAACCACAGTTGGACCTTGTCCACCGAGCTTGTGCTACTAAAAGTTCTGGGACAGTGCCCAGGTTAGCACCAGTTATTTCTTTTTCCACCACCAAAGTTGGCTCTAGCTCTAGTGCTTAAAACTGGTGCTTAAACTGGCCCCAATTATTTGTTGGGCACTCTGGCACCACGTCGGGGTCATCATGACGATTGCAGATGTAGAGGAATGACTCCCTAGACACAATTGTGTTGCACTAGAAGAGCGATCGCGGACATCACCAGAGAGTATGCGATCTCCGACTTTCAGCCAGCCAGATCATCTACAATGATTAATGATTAAGAAAGATATAAGCGTTTGCTGATTGCATGTCCCTCACTATTATATACTACATTCAAGCATAATCAATGCTATGTCAAGTTGCATAGCAGATTCTTACAGCGTTGATAGGTTAATTATTTTTAATTATCATACATTCGTTTATAATAATAATAATTATTATTATTATTGTTAATAGCGCACTCTTGCATAAACGATTTAAGCAGTGACGTGTGGATGCTTTCCGATGACATAGCTCCTACTTAGCTCTCTCTTTATACAAGAATAGATAATGTATAAAGATAATGCAATCATACACTAACTGTCGAAGTCTAAAATACAAATGACCTCGATTCATTAGTTTTTGGTAAACTAAAACTAAATTTAAGTCATTGCTGTAACAGGGATGTACGTGGTGAAATGTATATTCTGGATTGAAAGAGACAATATGTTTTATGCAAACAGGATGGAGAAAGATGGTGGGGGCATAGCCTAAATTGCTAAATTATTGAACAGAAAACTACAACTGTGATCAACTTGATGTGGGAGTATGAACTTCTAAGTGTAATAAGTTCTAAATTTATGCTCGTAGCAGAAAAAGAAAAACTATTAATAATCCTAGGCTAACCAAATGTTGGAAAAATACTGAAAGGAAAAAAAGAACCAAAGATGCGGAAATTAGGTATAAAAAAAATGTAAGACTCATATCAATCGTAAAAAGAAAAAAAATACTTACCCAAATTACCAGATAAAAGTAAAAATAGTAAAACAAACAAAAAACAAAAAACAAACACACATTTGGTGAAATAAAAAAATGCAATCCAAAGAACCCCCGTTAAGAAACACACGCCAGACTGTTTTCTTCAGCAAACCGCATTGTGGTTACCCCCCCACCCCCCTCACCGCTTCCCATTCATCCTCCCCCTTATACATGTTATGTCTTGTGACTTGTTGTAACTGTCATATGCTTATTCATGTGATAGGGTTTTTTTTTTATCCTGGACTTAAATTATCCTCGGAAGAGGATAGTTCGAGCGCATTTTTTTTCCCCTCTCCCTACCCAGTGTTTTTCCTTTCTGAATTCTGATTGTAATTTCCCCATTGCGGGACAAATAAAGGATATCTTAATCTTAAGCTTAAAACCGGTGTCCCTCTGTGATGAACTGAGAAGTCCGTCACTCTTTGACCTGGTTAGTGATGAATACATCGACGGACAATTTTTTTTTTTAAGAGTTTGTCGTCACTTGTCAGCGAAACGGGCGTCTGTCAGTGACCGACTGAGCGACTGCCCACCTTTGGTCATTACAACGACGAGAACATTTTTGATCCATGACAGCATTCTCATCTTTTTTTATTTTATTTTTCTAGAAACTTACTTGGTTTTGAGTAAAGTCCATGTGGAACTGGCAGGATTCCATTTCCAGAAATCTCTCTGCTCTCTCAAGCCTTTCAAGCCACCAAACAGGTACATGCAGCTCTGGTAGACCATTGCAGAGTGACTGTGTCTTGGACCTGGGCTAAGAGATCCCTGCTGTAAACCATTGAGGAGCGACCAAACCATGGTATCTGTCAGGCAAATAGACACACGAAATATAAATTAGAACATATTTGATGTGCAGCAGTTAGTATTTGACTGAATTGTCTTTTTGACTTAACCCGGGGGTCGGCAACACTCTCTTTAGCGACATCTAGTGGCTCTCTGGAGCTTTATAAAAAATGTTTGAGAATGGAAAAAGATTTTTATAGTAGGCTAATATAGCTCAAATAGATATAGATACATATTGCAGCTCTGAAAAAGGAGAGCTTTGGTGTTGGTTTTTTAAAACACACTTTATTTATGCTTTTAACGGTCTCGACAAACACAGACACATCTGCGTCCGACTCTTTGACTTCTTCTGTTCGACTCGAGAGGCGTTCAGAGACAGCCTCCGAAAAACGGAAATTAATGATCACTTCAATGACACTAAGAAAAATGAAAAAGATGCACCAAAAACAAAACAAATCAAGCGAGGAAATCCCAAAATAAATTTGATGGGGGTGTTTGTGAACACAAAGGAATGAAAAACAAAAACAATTCTGAGACATGTATGTAGGAGACTGGACTCCTACATAGAGCATGTGTTTCCTTCATTGTAAGTTTCATAGAAGGCTTTTATATTTTTGCGGCTCCAGACAAATTATCCCCCCCAGTCTCTCCATTTTCTGCTCGACCTCGAGCTATGTGCAAGTCTTCCCTCACCACACCCACAAATTTTCATATTGTCCCTTTGTTGAGGTTCCAGGTTGTGACAGTCACCCCTGTTGTTAACAGGGGTGACTGTCCCTTCAAAGTAACGCAAAGCTTGGGAGTCTACGAATCATATCTAAAGCCGTTGTTTAAGCGAGCACGCTTGTGTACACTTTTCTTGAACATGCTATTTTTGGTACAATATGCAGTTGTCTTTTTTGGTCAAACCTTTATCAATGCATCAGAATGGATGTGGAAAAAAAAGGAAGTGCGCTAACATTGCGGCTTGAGTAACCAGCTGCGTGCTATTATCGCCCGCCAGCAACCACTAACCCTCAAAACCTACGTGTACCATTTAGAATTGATTCTGTACTTAAACCCCCTCAGTCTATTTGCTCAGACCCTTCACGCGAAATGTGCAACACATTCCTTCAGTTTTTCATTGATAAGGGTTTGTATAGCTAATAGTAATAAATTGACCAAAAGTACAGCTAAACACGTAGCTGATGGGGCAGCCATGACTTCCGAAGATGAACCTATTTCCACAAGAGAAGATCCTCCCCTAGCAGTATCTTTAGAGCGATGTGGAGGAAGAAGCTTTTGTGCATGGTATGTCGACATATACAAGGCAATACAAGAAACCCGTTGAATCATTTGAACAAGTGTCACCCAGGTGATCATGTGGAAAGCATGAAAATGCAAGCAGAGTTTGCACATCCTGACCACATAAATATTTGCAGTTTAGTCGCTAATAACTACCAGCAATCACTCGTGGCATCTTTTGATCAGTTACATTTGCAAGTAGCAATGATGCCAACACTGTATGTGGGATCATAAATTTGTTTATACTATAAGGCGTATTTATTATTCCTGATTGATCCAATTTTCAGTGGTTCACTTTTATTTTATTTGTTGTACAGTAGAATTACCCTGTTTGAAATGAATGGAGAAAAAAAATCTATGTTTATAAAATACTTATTTGCTCTATAATTAGTGTTGTTGTCAGTGCCAGTGCTTTAAGACTGGTACCGGTAATTTATAAGCAATGACAAAAAATGGTTGCCGGTCCGCGAACATGTTAACTGGTCAGTGACACAAAAAAGGTTTAGGACCATTGCTTTATTGGGAATTTTTAGGGCACAAAAAAGTACTACACATTAACAGACAATAAGCTCCGACAGATGACACCTCCCCTAAATTTAGCTGTGAAATCAAAGTTCCACTTCGTTACTTTTTTGGGCGGTGGATTTCACTTTACTTTGTTATCCAATATTGCTGGTGACTTGCATGTTTATGCCACATTTCCTAAACAAATTGTATATCTGTATTATGATACACGTTTACACTTTAATCTTAACAAGAAATTTTATTCTTACCATTTGATACTCACCACAATCCAAACTCCAAAATTCTTGAGATGATCCCTTTATATCTATAAAGCCACCGTACACCAGCATGGATGAACCAATCACCACCGCACTGTGGCCCTTTCTGTTGGTTGGCATAGGGCTCTACATGCATGAAAACATCACACACAGCCACAAGTCAATTTAGTTTTATTTCTGTAGTGCCATATGACCTCAAAGGCACTTTAAACGGAGTTCATTTTTCATAGGGGGGTGGGGGGTCGGTCCCCTCATTTTCCGTGTATTGAATGTTTGTCAATGTTTTGAGGCGAATTTTTAGGGTTTCATTATTTTTCCACAATCCATTTTAATTGGCGTCAATTAAATGTGAATTTTGGCTATTCGTGGGCCGGGACAGTTAAAATATCCAGCAAATTGCATGGGTGGTTTGTACATTAAATGAATAACTTGTTGAAACTGATTGGATAGATTGGTCCATCGTCTGATCGGATATCTTTTTTTTTTTTTTTCCAAACGCGATCAGTGATCTACTGCAAAATCCTCATCGAGTAAAGCTTAGCCATTGCAGATTCTGGAAATCAGATACAAACTTTGGAAGTGCAATGCCCTACTAAGTTGATACAGCCAGCACATGTCCACTAAAATAAGACAATTCTGGATCATTTGGTTTGTTGGGGAGAAGGATTTTAAAATCTAATTGCTCCAATTGGTATAACATGATCTCTTGCCCACATAAAAGACCATCAGAGAAATGCACTTTAACCCTTTCAGGGACAGTGGTTACTACAGTGGACAGCTTATCATGTTATCAGGTTACAGGGTGCATGAAAGGGTTAATGATAATTGTAGTGCAATGTTTGAGCATCGTTTACATCTAATATGTGCACAATTGAAGTCGACAACTGTTTTAATTTTTTTTTTAAACGAGGAGAGTTATTTTTATTCCTGTTACTGAGTGTGTAATCAGAGTGCGTTACCACATCCCATACAAAACTGATTGACTCATTTCCGTCTTCAACAATTGTTGTCTTTGCTACGATCTGGAGGGTCGTAATTGCATGAAAACTCCTGTTGGTTGTCACAGTTGCCAATTTCTAATGTGCAAAAAGTGCATACATTTACTAATCTTACTATGCACATTGATTTCAATCCTCTACTATGTGAAGGCTGGGTGGCACCCACAAAAAGACATCCATGATTTGAACATGAAGAAATCTGACGTCATGTCAAAGCCCCCTGATACATTGTAAATATGTTAATAAATAAAGAAATCTAAAACGGATTGTTGAGAAAGTACAATGACCAAACTTGAATGCCTCGTATATTCCCATTATGAAATTATTTGCGGTGATGAAGGTTTCCAAGTACACCAAGCGCAGCCCAACGAAACACGATTCTAGCCTCTCAGTTCCCACAATGCATTGCGTGATGCAATACATTTAATGAACAATGTGAGATGTTAATACTTGCCATATATACAGTATGTGTGTACTGTTACCAATATCTGAAAGTGTGTCATCTTTCGGTACTGACATTTGTCTCTCATCCCCCTGCAATTCCTCGCCGATGGCGACAGATGCTTGGCTGGTATTAATTAAGGAAATACTGTATAGAGGCGGTATCATTTCTATACTTACTGTATGTACCTCAGTAATTGTTATAGTCCAGATTCTGTGCCAAACTGAAAAAGAATGTAAATCAGTTACTCAAACTACAGGACAACAATTTTGGACACTTTGGAAGTTTTTTTTCCATCACCCCCGCCCCTCCCCCAACTTTAACTTTGAGTAACATTACATCAACTGGAAGCACAGGCTTTATGTGAAAAGAACAAAAATGTATCTCCACCTGAGGGACACTTGCTCTTCTCGGACAGTGAGCCCATTTCTGCTTTGCTGAAACAGACAAAAAGATTCATGTTGGACAAAAGAAAACATGACACAACTACATTATTATTATTAGTAGTAGTAGTAGTAATAGTAGTAGAGTGGAACGTTAAGTTACGCAGGACCCTTTTTTCGAACATTTTGAGCTACACATAACATTATTGTGGAAAAGCCACTTCGATCATGTTTCGTTATAAGAACCATCCCAGCATGAATGAGCGGACAACTCTTTGTTGTGCTTCTCGCGCAATTTAACCATCATTGGATCTGTGCAGGGGCATGGTGCCCATCAAATATTTTGGGAGATTCATGAATGGCGGCATGTCAGCCGCTGTCTGCAGTCATTTTAATTTGGGAGTTGGAAGAGATTAATTGCACTTCCATTCATTTCAGTGGGAAAAAATTAAGGCGATTTACAAACCTTTTGAGTTACAAACAGGGTCATAGCTAATTAAGTTCGTAACTAGAGTTTTCACAGTAGTAGCATGTTCAGTGGGAGGTCATTCCAGAGAGAGGGACCAGCAACAGAAAAGGCTCGATCCCCTCTGAGCCTCAGTTTCGTTCTTGGTACTTCCAACAAAGACTGGTCCACAGACCTGAGGCGCCGGGCAGGTGTGTAAGGGCGGATGAGCTCAGAGAGGTAAGGTGGCGCGAGATTATTCAGAGATTTGAAAACAAAGAGGAGGATCTTGAAAAGAACTCTAAAATGAATGGGGAGCCAGTGAAGGGATGCCAGAGTAGGAGTTATATGCTCCCTCTTACGAGTATCAGTCAAGAGGCGAGCAGCGGCATTCTGGACCAGCTGAAGGCGCTTAATGGAGGACTGGCTGACTCCAAAGTACAGGGCATTGCAGTAATCCAGCCGGGATGTGACAAAGGCATGAATTACTGTCTCAAAGTGTTCATGTGAGAGGAGAGGTTTTATTTTGGCCAGCTGTCTAAGGTGAAAGAAGCTTGATTTAACAACGGCACCAATTTGCCGATCGAGTTTGAAATCACTGTCCAGTTAAAGGCCCAAGTTTGAGACCGTTGATTTCAAATAAGGAGAGAGGGGGCCCAAGTCTACAGGATGGAATGTACAAGGGTCACTGGGACCAAAAAATATCACCTCTGTCTTCTTTTCGTTGAATTTCAAGAAATTTTGTGCCATCCAGGTTTTGATTTCTTCCAGGCAGGATAGGAGTGGCCTTAATGAGAAGGTGTCTTTCTTGCTCAGTGGGACATAGATCTGGCATTCATCTGCATAGCAGTGGAAGGGAATACCATGTTTCCTTAAGATGGAACCCAATGGGAGCAGATACAGCGAGAACAGCAGAGACCCCAGAATTGAGCCCTGTGGAACACCACATGACAGGGGAGCAGTGCGTGACTCAGAGCAGCCAAGGCTGACACAAAAGGTCCTGTCAGCTAGATAGGACCTAAACCACTGAAGAGCACTGCCGCCAATGCCCACCAAGTGCTGCAAACGAGTCAGCAGAATACTGTGATCCACTGTATCAAATGCTGCAGTTAAGTCCAATAAAACCAGACACACGTGGTCTCCAGAGTCATTTGCCAGGAGGATGTCATTAGAAATGCGTAATAGGGCTGACTCCGTGCTATGCATCGTCTTGAAACCTGACTGGAGACCTCCAAGATGTTATGTTCATCCAAGAAAAGTTTCAACTGCCTGTGCACCACTTTTTCCAGAATTTTGGAAATGAAAGGCAGTTTGGAAATGGGCCTGTAACTTGACAGCACATCTGGATCAAGACCAGGTTTCTTGATCAAGGGTTGGACCACAGCATGTTTAAACTGTTGGGGAACTACACCAGAAGAAAGGCTGCTGTTGATGATATCCTAGACCGAAGCACCAACACTCGGGAGAACCTCCTGAAAGAAGGGTGGGGGAAGAGAGTCGCAAGGGGAGCCAGATGGCTTCGTCTGGCGAACTACATCCTCCAAAAGCGCCAAGGACACAGTATCAAAAGAATTTAGTACAGCTGAACATGGAACATGGACAGAGGGGCCAGATGCGGTATTTGAGACCGGAGTCCTCGCTGTAGAGACCTTATCAATGAAAAACTGAAGGAATCTGTTGCACATCTCGGGTGAAGAATCCGAGCAAGTAGGCAGAGGGGGTTTGAGTACAGAATCTATCGTTTTAAATAGTGCGCGTGCGTTGTGACGGTTAGCTAGAATAAGGTCCGACAGATATTCTCTTTTGACCTCTTTTACTGTGAGCTGGTAGTTACGCCAGCAGTCTTTCCAAATTTGATAAGAGACATGCAATTTGTCTTTTTTCCACTTGCGTTCAGCTTTGCGACACTCCTGCCTAGCTGCGCGGGTAAAGTCGTTAAACCATGGCTCGGGTTTAGGCTTTGGGAGCACAATTTTTGAAGGAGCCACCAAATCCAGGATGGCACGGCATGACGAGTCGAACCAAGAGGCGAGTTCCTCTGTGTTAGACGAGGGTACGCAAAGGTTATTAAAGGCATCAGAGAAACGACTAGCAGTGTGAGGGTTAGAAACTACGATGATTTTGATGTAAGGGAAGTAGAAGAGGATTTTTTTTTTTTAGGGGTCAATGCACATTTCTTCATGGACACACTTAATCAAGATTTGGGGGATTGGAAAAAAGTTGAAAAAAATTATTTATCATAGCCTAATTATAAAGGGTCTAATGATTGAGCTTCGTTACAGCTGTAAATGGTGGTTGGGCCCAAATCACTTTACATGGTTTCCTCGTTTACCTATTGATGACACAGCATCAGGAGCAACTGGGGATTCAGTATCTTGCTCAAGGACACTTCAACAAGGTTGTAATGGATTGAACCCCCAACCTCTCGATGGCCACTCAAGCACTGAGCCGTGTCGCACTAAGGCTGTGGTTATTTTGAAAGTGCTCTATCAATCAAGTTTAGTTGAGTCACAGTTTCAAAACATCGGAATAAATAGAACATTGGAAACTTTGAGAATGGGTGTGCCGTGTGGAACAAAGTATTTTCGTAAAAAATGGTCTATGCACTTGTTGTGAACTTTTGTAGCGAGAGCGAGAATCATACTGGCATGCATGCATGTTGCAACATGTTTTGTCCTCATAGAAGAGCTTACCAATGTCAAACACCCAGATAGGACATCTCAGCGATGTGTATGCTGAATCCAGTGTGCCTCCAAACACGTATATAAAGCCCTGAAAGTTAGGATTACTTAGCATAGTCCAACCATCATGAGCAACGCAACATTTCTAAGGATGTGCATGTACTGTATGTTTAAACAAATATTTAAGAACAAGTAGAAAATCATTTTTACCTTATGAACGACCATGGAATGTTCCTCTACTTCCTCCGGTGCGGCTTCACCTACGCAGCTCAACTCAGTCCATTCATTACGCACTAAAAATAATTGGGCATTGAAGAATACCTTTCAGAAGGATGATGACAAAGATCTATGCAGAAACAGCAGACTTAGGACAGATCCAATTTTTTGTATGGATTTCAACAATACGGGTAAAACTGAAGCTGAATTATTGTTGCTACATGGAAGGCGGGTGTTTACCACAATGCCTTGTCAAGTTGAAAGATGTTCAACTTGAGAGCAACATAGCAATGATGTTAAAAGATGCATCCAATAGGAGAGGGGCCGGAGGAGTATTGTCAGGGTGCAACCGGTAATCGCTCAACCATGTGAGAAAGCTTGCACTGGGACCTTGACGTCCTTGTGCGCTGCGCTGCCGCAAACACAAAAATAAACTAGAGCAGGCCGAAAAGGCCTTTTCAATGTCAAATTTAAAGTGATGGATTTCAACAGTGCTTTTGATTTATGGTCACAAGTTATGGCCTTAAAAATCCTATTCATTTTGGGCTTTGAATGTCTCATATGAACCACTCTGTGTGTTTTCATTTCTTTATCATTATTCCATCCATCCATCCATTTTCCAAACCACTTTATCCTCACTAGGGTTACGTGGGGGTGCCAGAGCCTATCCCAGCCGCCTTCGGGCAGTAGGCGGGGGACACCCTGAATTGGTTGCCAGCCAATTGCAGAGCACACAGAGACAAACAACCATGCACGCCCACACTCACACCTAGGGACAATTTAGAGTGATCAATCCGCCTGCCATGCATGTGTTCGGAATGTGGGAGGAAACCAGAGTATCTGGAGAAAACCCACGTAGGCCCGGGGAGAACATGCATACTCCACACAGGGAGGCCGGAGCTAGAATTGAACCCGGTACCTCTGCACTGTGAAGCTGACGTGCTAATCATTGGACTCCCGGGCCGCCTTTATCCTTATTATGTTATTTATTGTGATTGAAAGACATCACAGACATGTGGGGGGAATTGTTATCGTTCAATGCATCAAATGTCTCCTTCAGATGAATTGCGCAAAGGTCATGCTTTGACTATGGCTTACCTACACTGTACCTCCAAAAGTCCCTCAAAGTGATGTTGTCTCTTCCTCCCAGAAGATAGACATTCCCATCATGGCTGCAGCAGGAATGCTTGTAGCGGTCACAAGGAACACTGATGCCTTGTGGAAGCTGGCTCCACAGGCAGGTATTATTTTGACTCATTGTATGTCCATGCCAACCTTACCGGACCATTTTCTAAATGAGGAAAAACAAACCACTTTCAAAATGGGAGAAACACGGAAGTAGGCACCACACACTTTTATAGCCCTCATGAAACCACAGCAACATCGGCTTCCAAAGGTTAATTCTAATGACGAGCATCTATGCAGAGCAGTCTCTGATTGCAGTTGTGTTACTTGGGAGTTAATACAGACCGAGACTACGCTCGCAATATGGGCCATTTCTAGGCGCAGCCGAAGCGTTGAGGGGGTCCGTTTTGGGGGCCTCAGTATTGCATCGCTGCTTTTTGCAGATGATGTGGTGCTGTTGGGTCCTTCAAACAGGGCTCTCCAACTCTCACTGGAGCGTTTCGCAGCCGAGTGCCAAGCGGTTGGGATGAAAATCAGCACCTCCAAATCTGAAACCATGGTCCTCAGTCGGAAAAGGGTGGAGTGCCCCCTCCGGGTCGGGGAGGAGATCTTACCCCAAGTGGAGGAGTTCAAGTATCTTGGGGTCTTGTTCACGAGTGGGGGTAGGAGGGAGCGGGAGATCGACAGGCGGATCGGTGCAGCGTCTGCTGTGATGCGAACGTTGTATCGGTCTGTCGTGGTGAAGAAGGAGCTGAGCCAAAGGGCAAAGCTCTCAATTTACCGGTCGATCTACGTCCCAACCCTCACCTATGGTCACGAGCTATGGGTCGTGACCGAAAGAACGAGATCCCGGATACAAGCGGCTGAAATGAGTTTTCTCCGCAGGGTGTCCGGGCTCTCCCTTAGAGATAAGGTGAGAAGCTCAGTCATCCGGGAGGGGCTCAGAGTCGAGCCGCTTCTCCTCCACATCGAGAGGAGCCAGATGAGGTGGCTTGGGCATCTGATTCGGATGCCTCCTGAGCGCCTCCCCAGTGAGGTGTTCCAGTCATGTCCCACTGGAAGGAGACGCAGAGGAAGACCCAGGACGCGCTGGAGAGACTATGTCACCCAGCTTGCCTGGGAACGACTCGGGATCCCCCGGGGAGAGCTGGAAGAAGTAGCTAGGGAGAGGGAAGTCTGGGCTTCCCTGCTAAAGCTGTTGCCCCCGCGACCCGGCCCCGGATAAGCGGTAGATGATGGATGGATGGATGCATTATAAGAATTCATCCATCCATTTTCCGATCCGCACAAGGGTCGCGGGAGATGCTGGAGCCTATCCCAGCTATCTTCGGACAGTAGGCGGGGGACACCCTGAACCGGTTGCCAGACAATTACAGGGCGCGCATAGACGAACAACCATCCGCGCTCACACTCACACCAAGGTACAATTTAGGGTGTTCAATCAGCCTGCCAAGCATGTTTTTGGAATATGGGAGGAAATCGGAGTACCCGGAGAAAACCCACTCAGGCCCGGGGATAACATGCAAACTCCACACAAATGAATTTCTAATGTTCTGGTGTAACATTGGCTGCCATTTTGAACAGAACATGATTTTTTTCCCACGTTGTCTAAGATCCCAGTTCCAGCCGAAGATAAACAGCATGGTGCCAGAACCATTCCTCACTGTAGATAACATGTTCTTTTGGTAATGTGTTTGCGACAAACATTGCTTGTGGCCAGAAAGTTTACCTTGGTCTCATCAGACGATCACGCATTTTCAACATGCGTTTGGGAGATTTTGTTGTGGTCGAATGAAACCAAGGTGGAATTATTTAGGTCATCTGTGCAATTACAATCATTCATTCCATTTGGCCACGGTTGCCACTAACTAAATTACAAAGGTTTATGGGCTATGCTAAGTCAGAACGTGTCACGTTAAACCTCTAAGACAAAAGTCCAAATCGTGAAAACAATGCATGTGATGTTACTGGTATACTCTAATGAATATTGATAAACTAACTGTCGTGTGAACAACACACGCCACCGTTGAATAATTCAGTATCTACAAATATATCTTTATTCATCCATGCCAGTGATGTCTAGTTAAAGGCAGAACAATTAACTAATTCTCACACTCTCAAAGACATACATGTATTTATGTCTTTTCACAGTCCACACGTTCAACCCCAGATACTGATTTTTTTTTTTTATTTAAAATTTTGACTTAGGGTAAAAAAAAAAAAAAAAAGAAAAATATAAATGGGGTCTAGAATTGAAATGAGATTAAATGCTCTTCCATTAAATGGCAGAACGTCCATTAAACACATTTTGCCATCCGTACGACAGTTTCGGTCATGGATTCCTGCAATTATATAAGCTGCATGTTTAATTAAACAGATTTAAGTGTAAAATGAGAATGAAAATGAGATCATCATAATTTCAATATTCACACTTTTTGTGAAATTGGTGTGTGGTCGTGTCAACAGATATTTTTATTATGTAATGTCGCCTTGGCTCAATTACAGTTCAAAAACATTGTACAAGAGTGCGGCGCTGAAAACCGATAATATTCTGTGATCAGCTGGTGACAAGTACAGGGTGAATCATGCCTCTTGTCCCAAAGTCACCTGTTAGAGAGGCAGATCGCCTTTAACCCTAATGAGATCAATCAGCATGGAACATTTATGGATGTTTGGGATGCATTATCAGTTAGATAGCATATCTCAAAGGACATTTAGGAGAGCAATTATGTGAGAGTAGTGATATACAGTACATAATTAGACAAAAATTGCTCCATAATTATACTGCCATATATAGTATCCATCCATCCATCCATCATCTACCGCTTATCCGGGGCCGGGTCGCGGGGGCAACAGCTTTAGCAGGGAAGCCCAGACTTCCCTCTCCCTAGCTACTTCTTCCAGCTCTCCCCGGGGGATCCCGAGTCGTTCCCAGGCAAGCTGGGTGACATAGTCTCTCCAGCGTGTCCTGGGTCTTCCTCCGAGTCTCCTCCCGGTGGGACATGCCCGGAACACCTCACCAGGGAGGCGCTCAGGAGGCATCCGAATCAGATGCCCAAGCCACCTAATCTGGCTCCTCTCGATGTGGAGGAGAAGCGGCTCGTCTCTGAGCCCGTCCCGGATGACTGAGCTTCTCACCTTACCCGGACACCCTGCGGAGAAAACTCATTTCAGCCGCTTGTATCCGGGATCTCGTTCTTTCGGTCACGATCCATAGCTCGTGACCATAGGTGAGGGTTGGGACGTAGATCGACCGGTAAATTGAGAGCTTCGCCCTTTGGCTCAGCTCCTTCTTCACCACGACAGACCGGTACAACGTCCGCATCACAGCAGACGCTGCACCGATCCGCCTGTCGATCTCCCGCTCCCTCCTACCCCCACTCGTGAACAAGACCCCAAGATACTTGAACTCCTCCACTTGGGGTAAGATCTCCTCCCCGACCCGGAGGGGGCACTCAACCCCTTTTCCAACTGAGGACCCCGGTTTCAGATTTGGAGGTGCCGATTCTCATCCCAACCGCTTCACACTCGGCTGCGAAACGCTCCAGTGAGAGTTGGAGAGCCCCGTTTGAAGGAGCCAACAGCACCACATCATCTGCAAAAAGCAGGGATGCAATGCTGAGGCCCCCAAACGGAACCCCTCAACGCTTCGGCTGCGCCTAGAAATTCTGTCCATAAAGGTTATGAACAGAATCGGCGACAAAGGGCAGCCTTGGCGGAGTCCTACCCCCACTGGAAACAATTCCGACTTACTGCCGGCAATGCGAACCAAACTCTGACATCGGTAGTATAGTGACCGAACAGCCCGTATCAGGGGGTTCGGTACCCCATATCCACGAAGCACCCCCCACACAACTCCCCGAGGGACACGGTCAAACGCCTTCTCCAAGTCCACAAAACACATGTAGACTGGTTGGGCGAATTCCCACATACCCTCAAGGACCCTGCTAAGGGTGTAGAGCTGGTCCACTGTTCCACGGCCGGGACGAAAACCACACTGCTCCTCCTCAATCTGAGGCTCGACTTCCTGACGGACCCTCCTCTCCAGCACCCCTGAATAGACCTTACCAGGGAAGCTGAGGAGTGTGATCCCTCTGTAGTTGGAACACACCTTCTGGTTCCCCTTTTTAAAAAGAGGGACTACCACCCCGGTCTGCCAATCCAGAGGCACTCTCCCTGTTGACCACGCGATGTTGCAGAGGCGTGTCAACCAGGACAGCCCCACAACATCCAGAGCCTTGAGGAACTCCGGGCGGATCTCATCCACCCCTGGGGCCTTGCCACCGAGGAGCTTTTTAACCACATCGGTGACTTCAACCACAGAGATAGGAGAGCCCACCTCAGAGTCCCCAGGCTCTGCTTCCTCCAAGGAAGGCATGTTGGTGGAGTTGAGGAGGTCATCGAAGTACTCTGCCCACCGGTTCACAACGTCCCGAGTCGAAGTCAGCAGCGCCCCATCCCCACTGTACACAGTGTTAGTGGTGCACTGCTTCACCCTCCTGAGACGTCGGATGGTGGACCAGAATTTCCTCGAAGCCGTCCGGAAGTCGGCTTCCATGGCCTCACCGAACTCTTCCCACGCTCGGGTTTTTGCCTCGGCGACCACCGAAGCCGCGGTCCGCTTGGCCAGTCGATACCCGTCAGCTGCCTCTGGGGTCCCACAGGCCATAAAGGCTCGATAGGACTCCTTCTTCAGCTTGACGGCATCCCTTACTGCTGGTGTCCACCAGCGAGTACGGGGGTTGCCGCCAAGACAGGCACCAACCACCTTACGGCCACAACTCAGATTGGCCGCCTCAACAATAGAGGCACGGAACATGGTCCACTCGGGCTCAATGTCCCCCGCATCCCCCGGAACATGGGAAAAGCTCTGTCGGAGGTGGGAGTTGAAACTCCTTCTGACAGGGGATTCCGCCAGACGCTCCCAACAAACCCTCACTATACGTTTGGGTCTGCCAGGATGGACCGGCATCTTCCCCCACCATCGGAGCCTACTCACCACCAGGTGGTGATCAGTTGACAGCTCCGCCCCTCTCTTCACCCGAGTGTCCAGAACATGCGGCCGCAAATCCAATGACACAACTACAAAGTCGATCATCGAACTGCGGCCTAGGGTGTCCTGGTGCCAAGTGCACATATGGACACCCTTATGTTTGAACAAGGTGTTCATTATGGACAATCCGTGACGAGCACAGAAGTCCAATAACAAAACACCACTCGGGTTCTGATCGGGGAGGGGGGGGCGTTCCTCCCAATCACGCCCCTCCAGGTCTCACTGTCATTGCCCACGTGAGCATTGAAGTCCCCCAGCAGAACAAGGGAGTCCCCAGCAGGAGTACTCTCCAGCACACCCTCCAAGGACTCCAAAAAGGGTGGGTATGCTGAGCTGCTGTTTGGTGCATATGCACAAACAACAGTCAGGACCCGTCCACCCACCCGAAGGCGGAGGGAGGCAACCCTCTCGTCTACCGGTGTGAACCCCAATATACAGGCACTGAGCCGGGGGGCAATGAGTATGCCCACACCTGCTCGGCGCCTCTCACCGTGAGCAACTCCAGAGTGGAAGAGAGTCCAACCCCTCTCGAGAGAACTGGTACCAGAACCCAGGCTGTGTGTGGAGGCAAGTCCGACTATATCCAGTCGGAAATTCTCTGCCTCACACACCAGCTTGGGCTCCTTCCCTGCCAGAGAGGTGACATTCCATGTCCCAAGAGCTAACTTGCTAACTTCTGCAGCCGAGGATCGGACCGCCAGGGTCCCCGCCTTCGGCTGCCGCCCAGCTCACATTGCACCCGACCCCTTTGGCCCCTCTCATGGGTGGTGAGCCCATGGGAAGGGGGACCCACGTTGCCTCTTCGGGCTGTGCCCGGCCGGGCCCCATGGGTGTAGGCCCGGCCACCAGGCGCTTGCCAACGAGCCCCACCTCCAGGCCTGGCTCCAGAGGGGGGCCCCGGTGACCCGCGTCCGGGCAAGGGAAACCTCGATCCATTTATTGCAATCATCATTGGGGTCTTTGAGCCGTGCTTTGTCTGGCCCCTCACCTAGAACCTGTTTGCCATGGGTGACCCTGCCAGGGGCATAAAGCCCCAGACAACTTAGCTTCTAGGATCATTGGGACACACAAACCCCTCCACCACGGTAAGGTGACGACTCACGGAAGGGATATATAGTATATACATAGTAATTTCATGCCACCACTTTCATTTCAATCAATGATCCGCTGTTTGAATGTTTCATGCATTTTCTCTGCTTCTTCCTGAGATAACAGCAAAAAGCATAATACCGGTACTCATAAAATATTGGGGTAAAATTGCTTTATTTTGACAATGTAGTGCCCATATTTTTACGTAAAGAGTTCTGCAAGTAAGGCCCAAATTTTAAAAAATCCAACCTGAATATTAAATGTCTACCACACCCACCTGCACTGCAGCTCTAAAAAGGGCCAAACATTTCAATGTCAGACGCACACCCATAAACCACAAAGCACCCTACGGATGTTAGCATATCTTGTTGAAAAACAATTTCAACTTTCTAAACAGAAATCATTTCTATTCTAACATCATCTATCTTTTGATGCAGCACTGACAATAAACGGCCCAAATGTAAGAAGATGATTCAACAAGACTCCACACTCCATCTATCATCATTGATAACGACAAAGCAACTTTTAATTACCGGTACAAACAATGAAACCACGACTGGTTTACTTACTCTGTGATGGAAGGATTTTTATCAACAAACTACAATACTTAATTACATTCCTTTTACCAGTCACCTCCACAAAGAGTCACTGCTTATTAGTTGTTATGGGTAAGGGTGTTCCAACTGGGATTGCTCTTACAGTCTCTATCATCAGGAGAGAGAAACAAATCACTCTGGACTTGAAATGCACAACATGAGTTGGCTATCTGTCTAATATAGTTGGCTAGGCATATTTTTGAAGTTGATTTGATCTCATAAGAGAGGACAGCAAAAATAGCAAGAGTAACCATGGTGGTCTTCAAAATGAAAATAATTTAATAATAGGGACGGTACATCTGATACCCGTGTATATTTTGTTAATTTTACGATGGTTCCGGATTGGATTATGTATGACTAAGAAAGTATTCTCGAGAAAAAAAAAATCACCTTCACAACATTGAATGATTCTTTTTAATTGATCAGTGACATTTGAACAAACAGTCCTGAGGTCAAGACAGAAAGTAACTGCATGTTGTCCAAACACCTATTGTTTGTTTCCTCCCGTGTTTGTTTTATTAGGTAAATAAATAATAAAGAAGAGAGACAAAATATTTGTGGGTGGACAGCTGCCTGAAATGAAAATAGGTAACTACAGAGTATATTCAAATACACAGCAGATGATAAAAATAAAAATAACAATAATAACAAACAACAATATCTACGACTTTGGGAAGCATTTTAATTCTATATTTTCGTCTACTATGACTTCTGCAGGAACCAAACGCTAAAGTCAGTGTGGTACGATGGGAAAACTCTATATTATGTAATACATAGCCTCTTTTTTTCGATCAGAGTTCTTTGGCGTTTAATCACCGTACTACCAGGAATGAGGAACACCAAAGGCATACGCGAAGAGTGGATGAATGTTTAAATAATAAGTCACGACTTTTTCACCTCATAATTTTGATAAACGGATTTTCTGTCAATTGAGAATCAAACCGGACACAATAACGGTAAAGTTGAAGACGAGATGATGATCGAGTTGACGTCTTCCTTTATTCAGTGGACCGTTTCATGGTGTGACGAAAACTTGCACTCCATGCGTTTGTTGCTCTTAAACCTTGAACTATCTTGAAAACATTCAATAATAGTACACACCATATGCGATACTTACGAAATCGCTGCCGCA
Organism: Hippocampus zosterae; assembly: GCF_025434085.1. Lineage (NCBI taxonomy): Eukaryota > Metazoa > Chordata > Actinopteri > Syngnathiformes > Syngnathidae > Hippocampus > Hippocampus zosterae. The sequence goes on along the minus strand of NC_067462.1, from coordinate 19,968,702 downwards.
GCTCTTCCATCAAACGTTGTCTTGCAAAAAAATTATCGACAATGCATTCATGCTACCTCGTAAATATAATAGTCGAAAAGGAGGTTGGATTACTGTCCGCTTTGTCCATTATACAATTCATTTCTTTAGGTGGATGTATTAAGTCAAAATGTAAACACTAACGTGTTGAATAAATCCACGCTGCGATTGTTTTCTGTTAAGACATGCCAGTGCACAAATGCGTACCTTTACAAGGGACGAAATGTTATTGAATGCATCAGTGTTCCGGAGGCGGGGCAAAGTGAAAGGAAGGAAAGGGTGTTGGTTCAGCGCGTTTACGTTTTGATCCAGTTTACAAATCGGAATCAGCTGCCGCAAGCTAAATTACCAGAGTTTATGGGCTGCGCTTTGTCACGATGTGTCACGTTAAACTTTTAGGACAAAGTTCGAATCGCGAAAGCATTAATGCACGCCAAGAATGCCAATGGTGTAATAAATACTGATAAAAATAACGTGATACAAATATCATGTCTAAAAGAACACTCGATGGCTCATGCGTACTGAAAACCACTGTCGTCTAGTGATGTGTCGTTCGCGAACGATCCGGCTCCCAGAGCCGGCTCTTTGAAGTGAACGATGGGAGCCGGCTCCCACCTCATTGGGGGCCGGCTCCTCATTGGGAGCCGGAACGGGAGGGTTATAGTGATGTGTCGTTCGTGAACGAGCCGGCTCTTAGAGCCGCCTTTTTTGTTTCTCCAGTTGTTCCCCCCCCCCCCCCCCTTCGGTTAAAGCCGCACGTGATTGGTCAAGATCTGTGGTAGACGGGGGAGGGGGGGGGGTCCACACACACACACACACACACGCGCGCACACGCGCACACACGCGCACACACGCGCACACACACGCACACGCTACAGTCTAGAGAGGGGGGAGGGGTTAGAGGAGAAGAGACACAGCAGCGCGCGAACGAGACAGACGAGGAGACGACAGAGCTAGTTAGCAAAAAAAAAAAGAACACGGTGGAAAGCGAAAAGGTGAGAAATGGATAGAAAACGCAGTGAAATTTGGACTCATTTCAATGTTATTGATAGTTCAAAGGCAGCGTGTAGACTCTGCAAAGTTAAAATATCCCATAAATCAGGCTCCACAAATAACCTGCACAGGCACATAAGAAAAGTCCACCCATCAGTACAATTGCGAGAGAAAAGACAAGCAAGGGAACCAGATGTTAATGAAGGTGCTAGTGTGTCTGCAACTGTTGCTGCTGCTCCAATGTCACAACAACTGCCTAGAAGTACAACCCAGAGCTCTATCCTGTGCAAGGGTCTTCAGAAAGTGACAGCTGAGCATCAGACCAGCGTAACCACAGGGAAAGTGAAAGAGTTAGTGGATGCTCTCTGTGCATCCATGGACAGAAAATTCCACAGAATGGAGTGGAACACTGTTCTGTCAGAAACCACCATTCTTGACCCAAGATTCAAGAAGCTGGCCTTCACTGACAATAGAGCGGTTGATGAAGCTCTTCAAAGAATAACTGCAGCAGCAGCAAGAGCCAGCCAGACAACTGCACTGCCAGGAGGCGAAGAGGGAGCAGAGCAACAACAAGAAGAGCCACAAGCATCTGCTGTTTGGAGGTTCTTTGAAGAACGAGTAACTGGAAGCACTACAAGACAGAATCCTTCATCAGATGCAATTCTGGAGATCCTATCTTGAGGAGCCCCTTTTCCAGAGAAGTGCAGAGCCTTTGAGCTGGTGGGAGGCCAAGGATTCACTGTACCCACGTCTTACACATGTGATGACACAGAGGCTGTGTGTTGTCGCAACATCTGTGCCCTCAGAAAGAATCTTTTCCAAAACAGGGCAAATGTTAACAGAAAGGAGAAACAGGATCAACCCCTCAAAGCGGAGGCACTTGGTTTTTCTTAATGCCAATCTTCACTAAAGACATATTAAATCTTTTACCTGGATGCTGCGTTTTTCTTTTTGTTTTACAAATTTTAAGTTATAATTTGTTGTGTTGTATTCAATGCTTACTTGTTGTTTTACTGTAAACAGTTAAAAGCTTATAAATATAAATATTCAGAGATTGGAACTTTTTGTTGACCTTGTTTTGAGGTGGGTCTTTGTACTTTGTTTTTATTTTTGTAGCACTCCATGTTGTACTCCATGTTGAGTATAAATAAATATTTGATATACTCTCTATTTTTTGCATTAGTAATTCATTTTACACATAATATTACGTTATTTTTGGTAGTAAATTAATTTAAGCAACAAAAAAACTGAGGAGCCACTTGGGGCCATTTGGGAGCCGAAAGAGCCGGCTCTTTTTAGGGAGCCGATCCAAAAGAGCCGACTCTCCAAAAGGAGCCGGAATTCCCCTAGTGTCGTCACAGTGCGACCCTCTTGGGACTGGACTGCTTCATCATAGTGATGTGTCGTTCGCGAACGAGCCGGCTCCTAGGGCCGGCTCTTTGAAGTGAACGATGGGAGCCGGCTCCCACCTCATTGGGAGCCGGAAGGGGAAGGTTACACACGCGCACACACAGACACACACGCGCGCGCTGCAGTTTAGAGAAGGGGGAGGGGTTAGAGAAGAGACACACAGCACACTGAGCAGCACGCGAACAAGACAGACGAGGTGACGAGAGAGCTAGTTTGTGAAAAAAAAACTTTTTGTTTTACAAATTTTAATTTATAATTTGTTGTGTGGTATTCAGTTTACTTAGGTTGTTTTACTGTAATTAGTTAAAAGCTTATAAATATACACATTCAGAGACTGGAACTTTTTGACGACCTTGTTTTGAGATGGGTCTTTGTACTTTGTTTTTATTTTTGTAGCACTCCACGTTGAGCATGTTCAGAAGAATATAAATAAAGCCATATAAATAATAAACATTTGATATAATGTGTATTTTTTGCATTAGTACTTCATTTTACACATAATATTACGTTATTTTTGGTATTAAATTAATTTAAGCAACAAAAAAAACTGAGGAGCCATTTGGGAGCCGAAAGAGCCGGATCTTTTTAGGGAGCCGAGCCGAGATAGATAGATAGATAGGTAGATAGATAGATAGATAGATAGATAGATAGATAGATAGATAGATAGATAGATAGATAGATAGATAGATAGATAGATAGATAGATAGATAGATAGATAGATAGATAGATAGATAGATAGATAGATAGATAGATAGATAGATAGATAGATAGATAGATAGATAGATAGATAGATAGATAGATCCATCTTCTACCGCTTATCCGGCGCCGGGTCGCGGGTGCAATAGCTTTAGCAGGGAAGCCCAGACTCCCCTCTTCCTAGCTACTTTTTCCAGCTCTCCCCGGGGGATCCCGAGGCGTTCCCAGGCCAGCTGGATGACATAGTCTCTCCAGCGTGTCCTGGGTCTTACATATATATCCATCCATCATAACTTTTGTACTATACGAAAGGCAAAGGCAAATCGTCAAATCATTTGGGATTCCTCCAATGCCAAATATGTTACATTTTTATAAATTTAGGACTCGACTGTGGTGTCTCTCTCTCTCTCTCTCTCTGGGATCGGTTCCCACTCAGTGACGGTGTGAATGGTTGTTCATCTCTATATGTGCCAGGCGACCAGTTCACGGTGTAGTCTGCCTTCCACCTGAAGTCAGCTGGGATAGGCTCCAGGAACTCACTGCTACTCATTTCAGGACAATTGAAAATGTTGAAAATGTACAGATGGATGTCAGTTACAGTTTCTTTAATTTGTTAAGGCATAGAAGATGTTGTACACTTCTGAAATGTGCACAGTGCAATGGACTAATACATTCATTCATTCATTCATCTTCCGAGCCGCTTGATCCTCACTAGGGTCGTGGGGGGTGCTGGAGCCTATCCCAGCTGTCTTCGGGCAGTAGGCGGGGGACACCCTGAATCGGTTGCCAGCCAATCACAGGGCACACAGAGACGAACAACCATTCGCACTCACACCTAGGGACAATTTAGAGTGTTCAATCAGCCTGCCACGCATGTTTTTGGAATGTGGGAGGAAACCGGAGCACCCGGAGAAAACCCACGTAGGCCCTGGGGAGAACTTGCAAACTCCACACAGGGAGGCCGGAGCTGGAATTGAACCCGGTACCTCTGCACTGTGAAGCCGACGTGCTAACCACTGGACTACCGGGCCGCCCGGACTAATACATTTAAGTGAAAATGTTGCTCAGGAAAACGTCACATTTTCAGTCAAATAAATGCAAGGAAGCCTGAGGTTAGCCATCAATTTATTCACAAACATAAGATAAGATAAGAAAAACCTTTATTTGTCTCACAGTGGAGAAATTGGAGAACCATGAGGTATAAATTGAGTCAAACACATAAACAAGCAAAGTATAGTTGAAAAACTCTTTCTAAAATACTATAAATAAATTGTGATTATACAGTTTAAAAAAAAGGATGGAATGTAGATTAATTTACCTCAATGTGCAAATATACTTTTGTCCTGTTACTTAATTGGCTCAGTGTATATAGGTTCAGCAAAATGTAATAGTTTGTACACAATAGTTTTAGTTATTTTATATTATAGTTTTGGTTTTGTTTTTTTTTAATTTGGCGTTTATCGCATACAACAGGTCTCTATAACACGACGGCCATTCAAATTCCTTCTTCTGAGCATGAAAAATGTCTCTCGACTAAAACACGAATATTCACCATTCATTTGGGTAACCCCCTATTCAGGGGTTCTTCAAAATTCAAACAGAGTAAAACCGCTGCACACAACCCTATCCTGCAGAGTGTAGCGTGGGTTCACAGTTTGGGGGTTTCCACAGGACTACCTTGCTTGTGGAGGTCATTTTGTACAAAGTCAGCAAAGATATCGTCTCAGAGTTGGGTGTTCTTGTCAAAGTGCTCAGCCTTGCCTTTATTAATATGATCCTCATTCAACTCAAAAGAGCTATTTTCCACATGAAAGCGCTTCTCCTTTGCTCGTTCTACAAAGCCGTCTTCCAATGGCGGAGATTCACTGTCTGTTTCAGCTGATCCCGGACCACATGACTTTTTGTAGGCTTGGTATCCTGTGAAGCAAAATGGAAAAAATGTGAATGATTCATCACCTCAACATAATTATTTCAATCACCAGACAATTATGCACCAGGTCATTCTGAACTTCAAGACTAAAGTTGTAAAAGGTGTAATGAATAGTTCGACCACTGTGACCAACAATGAGGATTATCTTGCGAAGCTCCTATCAAAGACCACTGTCCTTGAACACAGTTTCTCAGTAAAACTGTTTAATCCCTTACTCCCTTCCGCTCATGAATTGAAATTGCTGTGGTGGTATACATGTGAAAAAAATACTACTCAAGCCAGGCGCAGGGAATCTTTTGCAAGGTATGTTTTATACAGCTTTTGATGACACATTATATGGTATGAACCTTGGTCATTGTCCTTGACCTCACTCCAGCGAAATGATTTTCCATTTACTCCGCTTACACTTATGCACACGCACACACATATGTGTTCCCACCTATGGACTTCTGTCAAGCGGAAATTCACTCACCCGGAATAAAAACTGATGCATTAAAATTTCGACTACAACATTACATTAATGATCGATTCATAACAAGGGAAGTTCCAGGTACCGGGTAATCGATCAGAACCCGGAAGCCATAAGGAAGCCCACAGTAGCGCAAACTCAAGCAAGTACCTCCCGATACTATGGAATAACTGTCCCTGCCGCTATTTACACTCATTGGATCCAAAACAATGTTCTATTTCATGCATTTACATTTACGGCCTGTAGATCGTGGTATCCAAACGATCTAAACGATAATGATCGTGGAAGAGAGAGTGGAATGCATCCGATTACATGCTCAGAGTAAATTGCTTTTGGCTCAACAGACAATCGAGTAAACGAACGTTTGCTGGAATGCTTTACGTGTTACCGTGTTAAAAATCTTCTGCAACTGGACCGCTAATTAGATAGAATGTGAGTTTCAGTTCCCGTCTCGGGATCCCCGGGGAGACCTGGAAGAAGTAGCTAGGGAGAGGGAAGTCTGGGCTTCCCTGCTAAAGCTGTTGCCCCCACGACCCGGCCCCGGATAAGCGGTAGATGATGGATGGATGGATGGATGGATGGTGAGTTCCATAGTGCTAACTATAGGCATCGAGGACTTCGAAGCGTCCCGTGGCTGGCCTCAAAAGTTCGTTGCACCACATCAGTTGAGCAATGCTGTCTTGTGTGGTGATCGAGGGGAGGTCAAGTTAGAGACAGTGAGTGAGCGGAAAGAAAAGCCTGTTACTAGTCTAATTTTGTTGGAAATAGTCCTAATTTTGTTATACTATATTTTGTTCATATACCTGTATCTGTATATGGTACAGTTTTTTGTTATAAACAGTTTTTGGAGCATATATTTTTTGCATTTTTATTGCTTGCGTTGTTACACATGTACTAGTCTTTATAGTGGTGTGTTTCTCTTTCTTTCTAACTGTCTGTCCAAATCTGGAAACACTTTTCAGTTCCTAATTAATTTGAATTGGCATATGCCAATTTCTCTTGTTGGTCACTGTGGCAGTAATTACTGACCTTATTACCACTGCCTGAAAAAAAAAAAAAAAAAAAAGCTAGGCGAACCGTATGATAGAACAGCAAAAAAAATAATCCCAGCAACTTTGTCCTGCCCCATCTGCTTGTTTTATTGGTAAAATGCGGTGAAGTTATTTTTAATTAATCACAGATATTAAGTGTTGTCCCTGAATTTAATTCAGTCATTATAAGAGGGATTTTAATAAAAATGACACACAACCATGTTTAGAGAGTATGACAGTATTCCTAGTATGTGATATAATTGGTTGTTGCCAGACCATTTTTTTAATATAAAGATGCCACTATGACTCAAAATATTGAAAATGAAATATGCTCTAATATGGGGACACTCGTTAAAAGTTTTTCCTGAATTAAAATCGATGAGATGTTCACACAGACACACACACAGATCACCGACAGACTCAGGCTTATCTCACACACTGCACTAAAACCAGTCGTAAACGGAAGCTGCTTCTTGTTATCGCATGTTCACCGTATTTGGTTATTTTTGACTCACAAATATGCTTCTGAGAAGAAAACAGCACTGGATCACAAAACTACGAGTGTTCACATCTGGTCAATACTTTTCACTCACCTCCTACAAAGAGGACAGCCACCACGAGCTGAAAGATGCTGTAGATAAGAGGAAATGCAAACATGACCTCCAGTTCAGCCGGATTGAAGGACAGCTGGACAATGGTGCTACACAACTGGGAGTTCTGAAAACCAGTCTCCAAAGCAATCGTTCGACACCTTTGGGGGGGAAACAAAAACAAAACAAAAAAACTATAACGGAACTGCAGCACGTACATGCTGAGCAAAATTAAAGTAAAGCTTTCTTGAAGACAACCAAGTGTTCATTCTCTTGAACAAACACAGTCCAGCATATGTTGTAAACAGGTTTGCACCACTTCGGCAACATTTTGAAACAGTTCATATCAACAACTGTCCCCTTACCTGTACCATGGTTGACCCGCAAAGCGGGCCAGAAGGAAACCTAGCCCAAAACCAATAAAGGGGTAGATAGTTCCAATTATCCAAAGGGAGGGTGCGATGGTCCAGGAAGACTGGTAAAGAATTCCCCCAACGACAGCAATGATGATAATGAGAACAAAGCCTGTCAAGGACCCAATCTAGACAGAAAATACATCATATACAGTAAATAACAAGTGGATTGGTTTGTGCAAGATGACATATCAATGCAAATTCCTACCTTGAGGATCTTTTTAGCCAAATGGGGCCATCTGCGTTTAAAATACATTCCAATAGTGATTGGGACAAGGAGGGCCACAAGAGTTATACCTGAGGAAAGCCAACATTTTTGTTTTTTTTAATTCTCTAATTTTCAGCAGGACCAAAAATATGACAAGGCTGACACAGCATAAACAAATGAGTGACGGTAGTTTCAATGTCTAATTCAAGGTTATAATAGTTTTGATCTGTCTTTCCAATTTATTTTTTATTTCATTTTGACTTTGTTTTTAAGTCAGTTATTTTAAATTAGTTTCGAGAGCAAGTTCATTAGTTTTTTACTAGTTTGTGTTGTTTTGTGTGTGTGTGGGGGGGGGGTGCTTCATTTTAGTTTTGTTTTATCTGAGCTGCTAATCTCAAGAGGGTCGCAGCGTGCTGAAGCCTATCCCAGCTGTCTTCAGGCAGTAGGCGGACTGCACCATGAACTGGTTGCCAGCCAATCACAGGGCATGCGCAGACAAACAACTATTCGCCCTCACACTCACACCGAGGGACAATTGAGAGTGTTCCGATAGCATGCCATGCATGTTTTTGGAATGTGGGAGGAATCCGGAGAACCTGGAGAATACGCATGCAGGCACGGGGAGAACATGCAAACTCCACACGGGAAGGCCGGAGCTTGAATCGATCCCTGCACCTCTCCATTGTGAGGCCAATGCGCTAAACAGTTGCGAACCGTGCCGCCCGCTAGTTTTCATTATTTTAGTATTATGGTAGTTTTTTTAATGAGATTTTTGAGTGCTAAATGAATTAAAATGGCCACTAAATACTGTGTAATGAATTCAACTACCATTCTCAAATGAAAGATTTGGCCCTTGTTCTTCTGTACAAATGTACGGAAATACCAAAATAAATACATTTAAAATGAACCCTGAAATCTCTTCTTGAAAATACGAACAAATATATATATATATATATATATTTTTTTTTTTTTTGTTTACACTCATGGTTAGCTTCATAAAAGGTGAGATATAGTTGTAATTAATAGCCTATCTCACTGAGCAGCAAACATTTGTGACTACTGGTGAAGTTAGTAAAATGGCGTTCACGTCAGAATTTGTCAGAGTTCCTTCAAGTACGCAAATGTTCACAAAACATTCGCCGGAAATTCACAATTTTTAATTTTTTCTTCTTGTCACAAGAAAATTTAGAATGTTTCCAACAAGAAAAGAACAGGCAATCTGTCTGGTGACATTTGTGACCTTGAAGAAACCCTGACGAGAATGCTACATTCGCTGCCCTCACAAACCCTCGCAATTGTGGGCGAGGTGCTTTAGTTTAAGTTTTTAATGATTTTTTTTTTTTTGTTAATAAGTGTTTTTTTCATTTAAGTTATTTTGTACAGTAACTACAATAATAAATAATAAGTAATGACCCTGTTCTTATCTCATGAACATGACAACAACAACAAAAAAACCCCACTGAGAAAGTGTTTTGCTATGTCTACCAGGAATCAACATGAGTATTATATTTACCAATACTGTCATATGGGATTTGGATGGTTTCTGAAGACGTCCAGGTGGAGGTGTAGATAAGCAGACAGAGTGGCATCATTCCCAGGGCCAGGATGGAGGAACATGCTGTCATACTGATACTTAAGAGAAGGAAATTGACAGCTATAAGCTTCTCTGATGACATTTTGTTGTTGAAGCACAAAAGAGTGATTTGATGACATTTTGGCCAAATAATCAATGCAATGGTGTCGCATATTTACATGTTAACATTAAGTAAAGTACTTCAAGGTGATATGATCAACGGCAGTCATTCAGCCAACCTACTGTACCATGAACTCATTTTGAACGCGACAGCTTCTTACCTTAGGTCCATATCTCCATCTAGCCAGTAGCAGATAATATTGGAACCGGACCCTCCAGGACAGCAGCCCATGATAATGATGACAATGGCCTGAACAGGCAACACATTGAAGGCAATTGACAAAGCAAAGGCGGTAAAAGGCATAATGCCAAATTGGCAGAGGAACCCAATAATGATGCCCCAGGGTCTCTTCAGGTGCCCCCAAAGTTTTTGGGCATCCACAGTGCAGCCCATGGAAAACATGACCATCGCCAGCATGATGGTGAGCACGGTGCTCAGCACGAGACTAAGCGTTGCATTAAAGTCAGTGGTCGGTACAAGGCAGTTAGTGCCGGAGCAGATCGTGGCCTCAGATGGGCAGGCAGAAAGTTCTGCAGTTGTTTCCTTGAATATTGACATATTGGAAATGTGATGTCAGTGGAGAGTCATCCGTGTCCAGCCGACCTCTAAAGACAACTAGATGTGTTTCCTCAACAGACTATCATCCGTGGATTTTACTGGACTCAATCCTCGACTGTTCTGTTGGTTATCCAATAAGATGTTGGCGACCAAAATGTCCAGCCCACTGCTCTTAATGCCCTGCTGGCAACTGCCGAATCATAGTAGGAAGGAAAATTGTGTGGAAAAAAATTAATCATTGTTACGTTTTATGGGGTCAGTGTTCAAAGCCCGTGCATATAAAAGAATCATTTTTGAAATGTGATTGCACCATCATTCTTTTAAATGCTCTTTGGCCTCTTAAAACTTTATAGACAGTTAAACTATGAATTACTGTGTCTTCCGAATTCAAACAAGATGATTCAATGCTTATGCTCAATAGAGTACATCTTATATCCACATAGAAGGACCACAAATAAATTGTTTTATGGCGTTGTTAAATCATGTAAATTTCAAGTAAAATGCAAAATAGTCTGACACATAGTGTACATATTACAAACTGACAACCATGGGACGAAGGATACGGTATATGCCTTACGGTAAAGAGGGTTCACACAGTGCATGGCTGTAAAATTGAAATCATGCCTGAGAGGCATGTTTTCAATTTGACAACTGAGGTCTCACAGGTAAAGATGAATTTATTGTACTGTAAATCACTTCCAATTGTATTTGGAATTTTGTTTGTAACATAGAATGAAAAAGTAAACGCATATATAGCACATCAGAAAAATTATAATGACTCGGGGATCCCAGGAGTAATAAAAGTGAGCGCCATACATAAAACGAGTCTGGGCAGCTTTTGATCTCTCCACTTCTTGCCGCTCCGGACGTTGATTGCCGGTCACATGATTTATTTCAAGCGCCATCTTGGAGCTCATCACGCGAGTGCATACTGTTTATCAATTCTTATCGTAGTTCTTTCATAATAAAAAAAAATAACAACAGTGTGTGGCTGTCAGGTTTCACAGGCAAAGAGGCAAATCTTTGAAGGTCCACAGATTTCCCTGGACACCAAGAGACAGATGATATGGACAGAGAAAGACCATCATCTACGTACGTCCTCCACTCGGTGCTGTCACACCTGGAGAAGGCTGGGAGAACTAAGAAAACCTTTATTAGTCTCGCAATGGAGAAATTCCAGATTCACAGCAGCAAAGTTATGAAAGGAACTATGACTATAACTATGAGGATCATGTTCTTTGATTTCGCCAGTGACTTCAACACCATCCAGCCCAACCTATGGGGGACAAACTGCAGCATGCCAGAGTGGAACACCACCTCATATCATGGATCACAGGTTACCTCACAAACTGGCCACACTACGTGAGGGCACAGGCCTGCAAGTCAGGCAGGCCTCTCTGCAGCACTGGGGCACCGCAGGGGATTGTCCTGGCTCCATTCCTGTTCACTCTCTACACCTCAGACTTCAGCTACGTCAATCCAACCAGCCACCTTCAGAAATTCTCTGATGACTCAGCGATCATCAGCCTCATTACGGGTGGAGATGATCGGGAGTACAGGGGACTGGCGGAGGACTTTCTGGACGGGTGCCTGCAGAACCACCTCCAGATCAACACCAGGAAAACTCAGGAGCTGGTTGTGGATTTCTGCAGGAAACAGTCTTCACCTGCACCGATGAACATCCAGGGTACGGACATCGAGAGGGTGACCTCCAAGTACCTGTGTGTTCTTCTCAACAATAAACAACAATGGACGCTCTGATCAGGAAGGGGCAGAGCGGGCTCTTCCTGCTCAGAAAACTGAGGTCTGGGGTCACTCCCTAAAACCTTCTATGACTCTGTGGTGGCTTCAGCCATCCATTATGGCTTAGTCTGCTGGTCAGGCAGCATCTCAGCCCGGGACAGAGAGAGACTGGACCAACTGGTCAGGAGGGCCAGCTTTGTCCTGGGCTGCTCCCTGGACACTCTGGAGGAGGTCTGAGTCAATAAGGTATTTTTGAAATTGACACCCAACTGTCTTGATCCCTCCCACACAGCAGCTAATTTCTCGCATCAGCACTCGGAAAGCGCAGTTCAATTTGCAAACATGGGCATTCCATCACTGGGTACTCATTCGACTTTCTCCATTTCATAATTTTGCTGCTGTAAATTGGGAATTTCTACATTGTGAGACAAATAAAGGTTTTCTTGTTCTTAAATCAGCATGTATTGTATTGTATTGTATTTTCTCGTATTTAAGAAACACACAATTAATAAAAATCAAAAGACAATGCTTTGGAGTGAATTAAACCATGACATATTTTTTTCGATTGTCCCTCGGGCACCACATAACTCCCTCCTGTGATGCTTTCCAGGAGTCCTTTTTATATTTGTCCACCTATCAAGGAAGAGACTATTACTTCAGCCATTTCATTCAGGGTGTGTTTGCAATTCTTATAGGCTCGATGTTCGGTTTGAGTCGATAAAGCTTCTGCAAGGACTGGAGTCTCCAGTTCTTCGAACATATTTTTTTATTTTGAGAAAGATTGAAAACAATGGTCTGAGTCAATAAGGTATTTTTAAAATTGACACCCAACTTTCTTGATCCCTCCCACACAGCAGCTCATTTCTCGCATCAGCATTTGTAGTGAGCGCCTCTATGAAGAGGAAAACACCATAAAATTCCTAATAACTGGGCGATCATCAATTCAAATCATTCTAATACAGGGGTGGCCTACCCGCGGCTCACGAGCCGCATGCGGATCTTTGGCTGGTTCAATGCGGCTCCTGGGCTCTCACACGACAAGCGTCGAAACACCTCGGCAGTGGCGACGCCATTCAATCAAGGCACTAACGTCACAGAACGTACTCTGCCAGGCTATCATCAATCCATCACCACTCATGCGCAAACAACGGCGCTAACGCTAAGCTAGTCCGCGAACTACCTCTGATTTTAAGGCAGGTGTACCCAATACGTCGATCAGAATCGACCGGGAGCCAGTGAACTGGTCCCAAGTACACTGGTGGGCACTAGGGATGTGAATCTCAGCACTGAGGACGATTCGATACACATCTCGAGGCACTACCAGCGATGCGATACTTAAACGATACATGGAATTTTCTGGCGACACGATGCGATACGTTTCACCGTCTTCACGATGTGATACGACGCGATACACATTTATTTCAAATCAATGCGATCCGATACGATGCAATTTGTTGTGATATTGTGCAATTAAACATGATGCAAATACGCAAAGAAAAAAAGCTTTTAAAAAGATGGAATTCAGTATGGTATTACAAAAAGGATACCACTTTATTCCTTATAAAGAGTAGAACTTGTAAAACAACTTATTTAAGCCCTTTCACAATTGGGTTTTGTGCAAAGAAAATGTATACAATTTGTCACCTGAGACTCACAGCTGTTGCTGTAGTGTAAACACAAACAGACTACTCACTGAGTGTCTTATATGAAATATCCATCTCCATAGGACAGGAAAAAAAATACAATTGAAACAATGTGGCCGTCACAGCCTCAAAGCTGCTGTGTGTATTGTAGCGTACACAGACCACTCTCACTGAGTGTCAAAATGAAATGTCCAAAAGAGTCATCCATATATAGTTTTTCCTTGCGCGGTCACAGTGAGCTGCAAGGGGACCCCCAAAATAAGAGGCGATTTTTTCTGATCCTGACCTGGTTTGCCAAGAGTTTCTCCGGTGTCCAACGAGGAACTGGACGGGCAGGCGCGGGGGAGGGGGAGGGAAACTTGTCGGTGATGTGGTGCCATCGTTTTAAGTGGTCTGCATATTTTTGGTGCTGCCGTTGTATGGCTTCGTAGTGCGACATTCTTTGCAAATTACGGAGCTTTTATCAATCTTTCCGTCTTTCTTTTCGAAGCCGTAGTATTTCCAAACATAAGATATGAATGTTGCGGAAGCATTAAATACAGTAGTTTCCTTGCTGCTGCTTGTGCGAACTTCCATAGTGTTTCGCTAGTTGTGGACTGGACTGTATGTGACGCACGGCTACCATCCGTATTCAACACAAAACTCAAAACAATGATGGTGCATTCAATGCGCCTAGGAAAGGGCAGATAGGTGACGTTTAACATGAATAAAACGGCGCTTGAATCGGATTTTATCGATACCCACCAATGCATCGCGATGAATCTCGATTTCACCCGTAATTATTTTCCACACCCTTAGTGGGCACCCGCATGAGTGCGTGGGTGCGAGCGTGTGTGTGTGTGTGTGTGTGTGTGTGTGTGTGTGTGTGTGTGTGTGTGTGTGTGTGTGTGTGTGTGTTTGCACATGCGCGATTGGGTCGTTCGTGAGAAGTTGGTCGCTTCAAAACTAACACAGTAAAAAAATTGGCTCTTCGTCTGACTGGTTGACCACCCCTGTTTTAATATTTTCAGAGGGATTAATTGCCCTCCCCCATGCTTCTGTCCCACGGAGTCATGCACAGACAAATTTAAAAAAGAAAAATTCAGGGCGGGGGAGGGAGCCAGTGGGAGCTTTAAAAGGAGGAGGACGGATGGGAACACAAGATGATTATTTTAGGAATAAGGACGGAGGGACGATGACAAAGGGGCCCAAGGTTGCAGACTGAGGACAGACGGCAAAATAGGGTGAAGTGCTTAAATGCCATGACAAGCATGTATTCTGTAAATTCAACGGACTCACTTTCTCTTTCAGGAAACCTTTTTTTAAGTTCAGAATTTCTTGAGAATATGATCAATATCATGATCGTGTTAAAGCATTCATTTATTAAAACTTGCATAATAAAAGCCTATTCTCAGAGTCCACAAATTCTTGGTTAAGGACTCATAAACTGCACTCACTAGTATTGCAAGGTGAAAAAGTGCAGTGAGTTATGTGCTCCCTCTTATGAGTACCAGTCAAGAGGTGAGCAGCGGCATTCTGGACCAGCTGAAGGCGCTTAATGGAGAACTGTGTGACTCCAAAGTAAAGGGCATTGCAGTAATCGAGCCGGGATGTGACACATGCATGAATTGCTGTCTCAAAGTGTTCATGTGAGAGGAGAGGTTTTATTTTGGCCAGCTGTCTAAGGTGAAAGAAGCTGGATTTAACAACGGCACCGATTTGCCGATCGAGTTTGAAATCACTGTCCAGTTTAAGGCCCTACTTTGAGACTGTTGACTTAAGATAAGGAGACAGGGGGCCCAAGTCTACAGGATGGAATGTACAAGGGCCACTGTACAGTGTATAACTTGAAGCGAGCTAGCAAAGCTAACAGGGCTAACATCACCCGGGAAGAAATCAGAAGTGAGGTTTGTGTCATTTTCCTTCTGTGAGGGTTTGCAGAAGCATGACACCTCCTGTTTTAGAAGATAGCGGCGACTCGGAGGTCTAAACTGTACGCGAGGAGTGGTTTAGTAGCCCACAAAAGTCAACGATGCTGAAAGGAAAAACGCGGCAAAAACTATTGGTATCGACCAATATAAAATACTAGCTGGTTCGCCGCCCTCCGGGCGGCTCATCAGCTAGTTCCTGCGGAAGGCTGGTAAGGTGGGCCTTCGGCCCACAAAAGTGTTGTTGCTTGGTTCAACTTTTTGTTCATCTTCATTGCTTATCGGGGAAAATAAAGAGATGTTTAGCTCTACTAAATAACTAACAATTTTATTGCAATGCTTGTGGGTAGACAACATTTTTTCGCTAAGATGCCCGCGCGATCGTAGTGAGCCACTGCCTGAGCGGCGCAGTGGCGGCGCAGTGGCGGCGCGCAGCGGCGCGGTGAAGTAGGTACGTTTTGAAAAGGGACAGACGGAAGGACAGACCGCGTGCGGGACAACGCGCAATATATATATCGATATTCTGCTGTCACTTTTGAGCTCAAAACTGCTCTAATGCCGTTTCTAGTAGCAATCTAAAGTGTAGAACAAGTAATGTTTACTTTGGCCTCACCTATTGTATGAAACACCTTTAAATCTTCAGCCTTGAATTACTCATTAACTCATAAAATATGTCCATTCATGGATTCCTTTGCGTAATATGACCAAGTGGGCAATGAAATACTAGATGTAGTTAGCTTAGCATGTCTTATCTAATCTTTATCTTCCCCATCTGTTATCTTTTTGTACTTGTTCCTCATTAGGATGCTTTCAATTTTAAGAATATGTGTACTGCAGCTCTTAAATGATGAAGCTTTGTGTCATGTCATGGTCATTTTCTTAGATGATCTGACTCTAGATAAAACCTTACTTAATCAGGTTCTTCCTCTAGTGAAGATAAACTTTGACAAAACAAACCCACTGTCTAGATTGCCTTTTATGAAGTGATAGCTAGGACAGTGTAAAGAATTTTCATCAAGTCACCTTGACCCCATTCACACTACTTTCTATAAAATGTTATGACTGCAGTTAACTGCCGTTCTTGATTTTTATTTCTCTAACTTGTAACATTCGACAGGTTGGATCGTTTTGTTTTTTTCATTCTCACTTGACGAAATAACAGGACCAAATTATTAAACTTGAAACATAATGTACGTATATTTAAAAGTTAATAGGGTTTATACGTACAATTGTCTTAATCTAAGCCTGGTTTGTGATTTTCAAGTGTGATAATCAATACAATGCATTATGTATGATACAAAAATTAATGATGACATGCAATTTTTTTAGTGACAATAGATGGCAGTATCTCAGTCCATATGGCTGTTTAAGGACTGTGCGAAACACCAAAATAGAAAAAAAAATGTTTTCATTTAAGCGTTTTATTATTAAGCACATAGCACGCCATATGTCTTCAAACCTGTACATTTATTATATGTCACTGCTCAAGGGATCACAAGAAAAACCGCAACAGAGTTCCAGGACCACCTTTTTACACAAAGCTAGTGTGTAATCAATTTTGACAGGTGTCTGTTAAAAGGATATTGCCTGTTATATGAGCAATGAAGCATCTCAGGAGGTAGATCCCTGAAAACTTGAGGGAACTGTTTGGGGGGAAGAAAAGATGAAAGAGGTCAGAAATTCAAAGTTCATCAAATCATGATCACCCACATCACTATTTGGATAGGCAGTGGTGATATATGGACATGTATTTGTAAAGAAAATAAAGACACACAGGAAGTTATTAGTGAATCAATAATGTTTAAATAACGGGATATAAAAAGATTAAGTTCCAAGCAAACATCGTGAAGCAACACTTAAATGAATGTTATCCTGCACGCACATGGAATAATGTGCCCATATAGAAGTAAAGTCAGCCTCAAGTGTAACTGCGTTTAAATCCAGGTTTAAAACTACATTTAAAAAAATGGCGTGTTGAATTTACTACATTTTATTTTGTCAAGTGGTTGCACGTAATAAAATAATCTGGATCCAGATACATGTTTTTAAGTAGACTGTACACCTACAAAGTGCTTAAAAATGTATCTAAATCAAGATGATTATATTGAGTGCAGCCACTTGACGAAATTGTGAAAATTCAACACACCATTTTTTGAGTTATGCTTTCCTCCCCCCATACCTATGATTAAAGTCTTTCAAAGTATTTTTAAAATCATGTTTTTCTCAATCTTGTTCTCGCACTTTAAGTTCCTTTTTTTTTTATTTTAGTAATCGACTTTTTACTTCTTTGCTATGAATGTATTTAACTCTTTTGTTTGTAAATGCTTTAAAATATACTCCTAATTATGTGAAGCACATTGAGCTACCTTGTGGATAAAATGCACGACATAAATAAAGCTGCCATTACTTTAAAACAGTCTATGGTTAAAAAGCAGAACACGGTACTGTTCACATTTGTGATCTCACCTACTGCATGCATGCATCAAATAATACTATGTAGGATTAGTTAGCTGGAAATCCTTATGAAGGATTTTTTGGCCTCAATGTTGTTCGTTTCTGTGTGCCCTGCGATTGGCTGGCAACCGATTCAGGGTGTCCCCCGCCTACTGCCCGAAGACAGCTGGGATAGGCTCCAGCACCCCCCGCGACCCTAGTGAGGATCAAGCGGCTCGGAAGATGAATGAATGAATGAATGAAAAAAACTAAATTACAAAACGGGAATAGAAATTAGTGACGCTCACCTGACCAAAAATGGCTGGGGGAAGCAGCCCGAGGTCTGTATTTTAATCACATCTTGAAACTGCAGTAAGTTTGTCAGTAGTGAGCCACGACTACATTTATCGATCTTAGTCACCACCATCTGCAAAAAAAAAAAAAGTTTGTAAGATTATATTTAAAACTGTGTGAATTATGTCCCATTGAGTTCTGCGGGCTAGTTGGGACTTTGGTAAATTGAAAAACCCAAACAAACAACCCTCCCACCCCCTGCCCCCAATACACACACCCCCTTCCCGGTGGACGCAAATGTATTGTGAGGGTCTGTTGGGAAGCGTCTGGCAGAATCCCCTGTCAAAAGGGTGTTCACACGGCACACATCTGCTCCGGCGCTGCACCGATATATTTTGCCTCCCAGCAAATTGTGTGGAGCGTTCACACGTACAAAGCCGCTGAGCGGCCGGGTCGGTGCAGCCCCACTTGCGTTCACACGGCAGTTTCTGCAGCGGAGCAAAACGACAAAACAAACGAGCTGTCGTGTTGGTTCGTTTTAAAACGTATACACAACTCAAGCGACTACTGGACAGGCACGTCCTTCTCCTTCTCGGTCTCCGTGCCTTCTAGTGATGGGTCCAGAGACACCGATGCGTTGATGGATGCGCCGGGCTCACAGAGCAAACCACGTGTCGGTGCATGTGCCGCTTCATTACGTCACGTGATTGACACATGAACTGCACCGGGGCAGTTTAGACTGCATCGGCTGCTTGGCACAGTCCAAGCTGCGGCACTTAGACCAGGGGGCGTCGACTCAGAGCAGGGGGCGTTGACACAGCAAAAGCCTGCACAGTGTATCCTAAGGAAGTGCGTCTGGCAACACGATGCCGATTGCCCAAACAAGCTAGACCCCACCCTCGCTCGAATAAAAATATATGTTTGGGCAATACGGAAAACACACTGATTATCAGAAAAAAAATGTGTCCGTCTGACTTCTAGCGTCATGCCGGCTGTCATATAATAGGCTATTATTATATGAGAAGTGTTTTATGAACGTTTGTACTGTACGTCATACTCCAGTTGATTGAGAGGTCCCGCCTCTAAGGGGGAGTTGCAGAAAGTGACTGCGAGTGAGCACACCGCATGTTTGATGACTCTGCCACGTTGCTATTAAAAGTCACATAAAACGTAAACCTTGTCTGCTGACCATCATTACATCGGCTAGGCTAGCTTAGCTGTTGTCGTAGTTCAAAGCTTAATATGTGGCGTGGGTTGGGTCGGCGCCACAAGTACGTGCTCGCGCGCACAGCTGGGAGCAGCAGACTATCGACTGCTGAGTGCTGAGACGCGCTTCACTCGAGTGACGTTGCTACAGTACGTGCATATTATGGAGCAGCTTCCGGACAAATACAAATTGTCCGCCGCGTAGAGCCATTTTGATCTCCTTTTGGAGAATAAGGTATTCATTAAAATCTCCTTGTCTCACCAAGTGCCTCTCGGATTTTTGACATGTCTTATTCCATTGTGTGTGTGTCTTCTCCACAACAGAGGAAATAGCATGCATTAAATGCAACAGACTGAAATTTAAAACACTGGAGCATCTTATTTTTCTAAATCAAAAATTGTGAAGACAAAGCCCACAAGCATCCTCATTCACACGAATTTCACATTATTGAAACACATTGAATGATACAATATGAATGCAGGGATGTGAATGATATTGTCAAGTGTCAATGTCATCTTTATTGTCAAATATGCTTTATGTATGACATTCAGCATAGATGAAATTTCTTCCTCTCAATCCTCAGTGCATACATGCATGTAAACATGCTGTGCATTAAACACACACAGCTAAGAAAGGATAGCAGCCTCACTATTTAAAAAAAGACATGTAATCTGAACAGTATAGACCCGTCTTCCTCAACTGGCGGACCGCGATCCACGACCAGACCGCCGACCTCCTCTGTCCGGACCGCCGACCTCCTCTGTCCGGGCCCTCGGCAAATTGTATAAAATAATACTTTATAAAGTGATTTTTACGTTATACATTTTATATTTGTGGACTATAATCTGCGCATTACCGCGATCACTTGTTAAAATTATCCGTTGTATTATTTGCGTGCACTAACAAATGTAATGCAGAGGACCGCGGCAGCGCGACTTTGCGTGTATAATGTTTGACTCACTGGACTGGAGACCCTGGCTGACCAGGGCATGTCGGCGATAAGATGCGCTGATTGGCTCCTCTGAACTGAAGGTGTGCCCATACATAAGCGTCAGCATATACGATGCGCTGATTGGCTCGTCTGAACTTAAGGTGTGTCCATACATAAGCGTCAGCACGCGTCTATCCCAAAACACACCCATTCAAAATGGATGATTGTGTCAAGAAACAGACGCATGCGCGACCCCACAGTGTGCTCACAGCTTCAGCCCAGGAGAGCCGCACACAGACAATTAGACAAAACGAATCGCGGGAGGTTTCGATTGTGTGCAGTTCTGCTCCCGTCTACATCGGGGATCTTAGCAGCTGTTTAATAACAGAACACCGCAACATGGGAAATGAACATCACAATGGCGTCTTCAAATAATATTTGCTTGCCTCAGACATTGCATTCACCTTTAGTGGAAGAAAAGCACTGCACATTCCTGTGCTCCCTTGTGTCAGTATTTAAAATGGTTCTTAACTCCTCTTCTGATATATTTTTTAAGTGATTTCAGAGGGGATGTGAAAAGGGGAATTGTACAAATGAAAACAATATTTTTGTTTTAATGTTTAGTATTTATTTTGGTAAAATTAGTATTTTGTTTTTGTTAAATTAAGGGAAAAAAGACAACCACTGTTTAACAAAGTTAAAGTAAAAATGTCTTATTTCCCTAAAAGGGCTATTTCTATTATTAAGCAGGCACAACTTAACAAAATAAAAGAGTTTCTGTGCCTCAACACAATACCTCTCATTATTTGCTGTGTACTGGCAAAGTGAATAATTGTTATTTTCATGCACCCCATTATTGGTTGGTTGTGAGGAGTGTTGATTTGTATAAGCTTGACTTGACCATACTAAATGGGTATATAGCCCTGCTCCCCATGACCGCCGTGCATGGGACCGGACCTTGGTCTTATTTTTTTTAAAAAAGTGGACCGACAGCATTTCTAGTTGAGGACCACTGGTATAGACAATATAAACAGCATAAACAACAGCATAAACAATGGCGCTTGTGGCTACTTTTAACTCATTCAGTACCAGTCATTGGGTAGAGTGAGGTAGTGCATTGTATACACGTCATCATCAAATCAGTTTGTTCAGTCTGTCAAGTGGGTTGGCTGCAGGGATTTTGAAGGTCCAGCAGGTGGCAGTGGTCAGCGACACAGTATCGGTACAGTATCAACACAGTGTGTCATTGTGTCGACACGCCTCATGAGGCCTCATGGACCCATCACTAGTGCCTTCTGCTCGAGAGTGACCGCCCCCGAAAATGTATATCAACGATGACTTCAATGACACTCAGAAAAGCAAACACATAATGTGCCAAACTGAAAATCAAGAGAGGAAATCACAAAATAAATTATATAGGGGGTGGGGAACAAACTACACTAACAACTCCGAGACAATCCAGTCTCCTACAAAAGTAAAGATGTTACCAGTCAAGTCTTGTGTCGTTATTAAACAAACACATGACGGAAGTCCAACAGAGCACGAAAGCAACGCATTTTCGCCGTACGTACGCTTCACAAGCATTTGCTCTGGAGCAAATTTAACCCAGTTGCGTTCACACGTGCAAATTTACATCGGTGCTGCTTCGCAAATGAGCATTTGCTCCGGAGCAAAATTTTAAACCACCTCCCTGAGGTGGAAATTTGGTCAAATTTGGTCCGGTGTAAGCTGTTTTCCGGGGCTACGTCAGAGCTAATTTGAACGCTCTATTGGGGCAGCCCTGGCGTAGCACCGGACCAAATCTTCCCGTGTGAACACCGCGAGAAGGAGTATAAACACCCACCTCCACCAAAGCTTTTCCCACGTCCCAAAGGAGGCGGGAGCCATTGAGTTTAAGTGGACTGTGTTCCGCGCCTATATTGTTAAGGCGGCCAATTGAAGTTATGGCCGTAACATGGTCAGTGCCTGTCGTGGCAGCAGTCCCCAAACAAGCTGGTGCATACTGGCAGTAAGGGATGCTGTCACACTGAAGAAACAAGTCCTATCAGGCCTTTATGGCCTGTGGGAGTTCAGAGGCAGTTGATGAGTATGGGCTGGCCAAGCGGAAAGCAGCTTCGACTCGGGCATGGGAAGGGTTCGCTGAGGAGATGGAAGCCGTCTTTGAGAAAATTCTGGTCCACCATTTAACATCTCGGGGGAAGCGGGGAGCAGTGTACCATCAACACTGTGTACAGTGGGGATGGTGCGCTGCTGACCTTGACTCGGGACATTGTGAGTCGTGGGCAGAATACTTTGAAAACCTCCTCAACTCCACCAGCACACCTTAAGAGGAAGCAGAGTCTGGGATGTGTTTGTATTTCATGGGTTCAATCTGATCTTGGGACTTTTTAAAAAGGCTAACTTGCGTTTCTGATTTAAAAGAAGAATATACAGCTTACCACATATGGACATCTAGTCTCCTCACACAGCTCAAGGGCGATGTGATCAGTCTTTTGCAGTCCAACGCTGCCATCCACCAACAAAAATGTTCTGACAAGACTGTAAAAAAACAGGGATACAAAGCCGTTGCCTGGAAGGTCACATGATTTGGAAGACACTTGAATTAAAAATAATTTGATGCTTCCACTGTCTTTTTTGGGGGAGTGGGAAATGTGTTTTTGTATCATTGTCAATGATGATACATTGTCAATGTATCATTGTGATTGGTCAGTCTGCAGTCATCTTAGAGAAAGTTCATTTAGAATTGCAGTCATTTAAGAAAACATAAATATGGCTTGGAGATGCAGATCTTTAGACTATTATGTTCAGAAATAAATGTTGTGTATTGGTCATCTTAGATACAAGGAGGTGTGTGTGTGTGTGTGTGTGTGTGTGTGTGTGTGTGTGTGTTGTTTTTCACCAAACTACCACACGACATAATTGCACTTTTTGTACAACAAGCCTTCTCCAAATAGCTAATTCAATTTCTCACTTCTTTCTTGAATAGAGATATGGTTCAACCATATCCACAAAATCTTTGGGTGCTCGATGTCCATAACCTGGCATGTCCACGATGGTGAAAGCCTTGCCCACTCTAAAGAAGTTCATCTTTTTTGTGTGACCCTGCAAGGGAATATAAAACAAACATTGACTTTGATTCACATCATTTAGCACTAAGCTTAATTGTTCATTATAAGAGATAGCTTCATGTCACGCTCCTGCCTCTTACAATGATTTAGCTTTGTGAAGCCCTTAGTTAGGAAAAATAATTATTTTTAATTCAAAATTATATTTTACACATCAATGTTTAAATGCCATTTGTGTTTCCTTTTCTATCTGCGTTAGAGAAACAGCTGCAGACATGCAAACTGACATCAATCAAATATAATTACATGAGGAGAGCAAGAAATGAAGGGCACTACCCGGTAAGTAAAAATGGTTTGATGATGATTATTTTCTCTCAAATGTGTATTTAAAATGTTGACTGCTTCATCATGCACATCCATTTCTGTTATGACTACTCACGGGGGTTTTGGAGATTCTGACTTCCACCTCAGGACTCAGGGAAAACAGGCATTTGATAAGAGATGACTTCCCCACATTGCTTCGGCCAATGAAACACACCTGGGAATACACAACAACACCGTGGATATACACACATGAAACAGGGAGGAGGAGGCGCTGTGATATTCTGGGACTGCTTTGCTACATCTGAGGTCCAATATCGAGAATCCGTGCAGGGGTGCAATGTGCGCAGGTAAGGGACAATGAAATCTCAAGATAATCAAGGTATTCTGGAGAGAGATGTGCTGCCCAGTGTCAGCAAGAATGGGCTCAGTCGCAGTTATGTGGCTCTTAGAACAGGACAGTGAGGCAAAACACACGGGAAAAAATAAAAATAAAAACACCCATGGCTAAGAACACAACATTGGACTATTCTGGAGTAGCCTTCAATAAGCCCTGATCTAAATCACATTGACACAGTCAATGGGCCAATGTGAAGGGAGTTATGCTGCATTTCGATTGCAAAACATTTGAGCGGGTTATTCATGATTACATTATTTTCATTTGTCAAGACAAGTCAACTGTATTTATAGAGCACTTTCAAACAGCCATCGCTGCATACAAAGTGCTGTACATGGAGCAATTTAACATGCACAATGAAGAGTTAAAAAAATTGGTAATCATTTTGTATATAATTATTATATAATTATGTAATAAATTTGGTGTATAGTGTATGTACACCCCACTTTAAAAATTGGTTGTATGTGTATTTACCCATATTTGCTTTTATATTACCTTGTTTTAGTCTTATGTCTTCATCCAAGTTGGCATTGCAACAGAGAACCTGTTCTGAATTCCCTTACCTGGATAAATAATTACAATATTCAATGTTTGTTTACGGGCGGCCCGGTAGTCAAGTGGTTAGCACGTCGACTTCACAGTGCAGAGGTAGCAGGTTCAATTCCAGCTGTGGCCTTCCTATGTGGAGTTTGCATGTTCTCCACGTGCTTGCGTGGGTTTTCTCTGGGTCCTCCGGTTTCCTCCCACGTTCCAAAAACATGCATGGCAGGCTGATTGAACACTCTAAATTGTCACTAGGTGTGAGTGTGAGCGTGAATGGTTGTTTGTTTCTGTGTGCCCTGCGATTGGCTGGCAACTGGTTCAGGGTGTCCCCCGCCTACTGCCCGAAGACAGCTGGGATAGGCTCCAGCACCCCCCGCGACCCCAGGGAGGATAAAGCGGTTCAGAAAGTGAATGAATGAATGAATGAATGAATGAATGTTAGTTTACGCCGCGCTCGCATTGACAAATATTGTGCAATATGCATCAGATTTTCACCCACGTTTGGAAGAGGTCTGTTTCAAATCTGAAGATATCTTATTTCATGTTGAGTTTTTTTCCCATCACATGATCCACATCCAAATTGTGTCACTTAAAATGTTTTTAAAAATTGCAATGCCCAGAAATCTGATGGTCTGTCTCTATCTATGCATCCATCCATCCCTCTTTCCATCCAGTTTTGTTTGACAAATTAATTATACTTCGTCTCTCTCTATTTGTTCAACTAATGATCAAATATATTTCAATACATCAAAAAAATACATTTTTTATGAGAACAGGAACATGTATTGGCAATATAAACATCTTTCATATGTGTGGAAATAAATTTTAGTTTGTTGATCATTTTATTCATGGTGTACAGTTTATTTATTATTATTTATTTATTTACTGGACCCAATATCAGATCAAAATGTAAAAAACCCATCTTGTTATTGATACAAATAATCAAAGGCAAAGAGTCACATTTTACCCCACACTATATACTAAAAGATCCTCATTGCAATTTAATTTTACCAGCTATGGTTGTGGTTGCAAATGTAGCATTTTCCTTTGAAAATGTCAAAATAATCCTTAAATCAATTAATCTCGCTTTCAACATAGTAAATTAAAAGCAACTTAGAGTAACTTATCACTCGACACAGACGATCATATTGTAAAGAAACATATTACTTTCAAATGCAAGTACCTTGTAAGATTAACTATATTACACTTTAGAACAGGGATGGGCAAACTACGGCCCGCGGACCAGATCCGGCCCGTTGGGCTTTTTAATCCGGCCCGCCGAAGATTGGTTCAGAATACAGTACAAGGTTTGATGTGAATTCCCGCAATTTATTTCATTTTTACTTGCGTTCAACACCAGGTGGCGCTGTGACGTTATTTTGCAGTCCCTGTACTGCGAAAGAATGAGAGAGAGAGAGAGAGAGAGAGAGAGAGAGAGAGAGAGAGAGAGAGAGAGAGAGAGAGAGAGAGAGAGAGAGAGAGAGAGAGAGAGAGAGAGAGCACTCTAGAGAGCGAGCCATTTCCAATTCAGTAATCGCTCTACTTCTACTGGTTGGATCGCAAGCCATCATCAATGTCAAAGAAAAGAAAAGTAGACAGTGAGTGCCGGGTGTTTAAGAAGGAAGGCCTAAATACTTTTTTACCGAAGTCCGATCCAAGGCTGTATGTCATATATGCCAAGAAACTGTTGCGGTTTTAAAAGAATACATTTTCCACTAAACATGCTAATTACGCCAGCAACCTTTCAGCACAAGAACGTACAGCCACCGCTGACAGGTTGCTAGCAGGTTTGCAGGCTCAACAAAACACCTTTACTCGATCAACTTCCATCCAAGAAGCAAGCACGATCACAATTTTTTTTACTGGTATTCAAACTAGCAAGAGCCAGCAAGCCTTTCTCAGGTCAGTGACTCGCCGAATTGAAGTACCGTATTTTCACGACCATTCGACGCACCGTACTAATGGCCGCAGTCTCATTAATGGGTGACATTTCTGTATTTTACACATACACAGAACGCACCGTACCAATGGCCGCAGTTTTACAGTGGTAAAGCTTAAACATACGGCATGCATGCGCGCACTCTAACACGTTAGCTTGAAGCATACGGTAGCATGCCAAGACATACAGATAAGCTAAAAACACGTTTTTAAAAAGGCAACGAAAGCAGAACTGAGTTCGGGTGTATTTTATTTAGCCATCGTACAATGTTCTCACGTTTTTCGATCAATCATCACCCAGAAATCCATCAAAGTCCTCATCCTCTGTATCAGAAGCAGAGGACTGCACATCTCAGTTGTCATTGAATGCATCACATGCTAGTGTGAGTTGCTACGCATTGCCGAGCGGAAAGAAGGAGTAGCAACAGCAAAGTCAACATTTCTCTCGTGTGAAGCTTTCCCACATTTGAAAGTAAAGAACAGCGAAACATGGTGGCAGCGCGTGTGTGTGTAGAAAGAATTGAACAATTGTGCAAGTACCGTAATCCATCAAAAACACCGCGTTCCCTCTCGTTGTTGCGTATTGTGGCGTAACTCGCCAAGCGCTGCCTCTCACTCTTTGTAAAGTTGTGTTTGCCACTGATCATCCATTGTTCCCATGCCGTTCGCAACTTTACTTTGAACGCCCGGTTGATGCCAATGTCCAGCGGTTGGAGTTCTTTAGTCAAGCCTCCGGGAATAACGGCAAGCTCAGAGTTCATTTGCTTGACTTGTTTTTTCACCGCTGCTGTGAGATGGGCACGCATGCCAAAAGCATAACCGGTGGCTTTAAATTTGAACTGAGCTTCGTAGGCGTGTCTTTTTGCCGAATTTATTTTCAGGGGTTCTTAGAAACCAAAACCGGAGTTGTTTTGCAACAATGCACATTGCCACACTCTATACAAGTGTTGGTACTGGCTAGAGGTGTCCCTTTAGCGCCCACTACACGCCCACCCTTCACCATTGGCGGACTAGCTTGCCTGTTCTCTCTCTCTCTCTCTCTCTCTCTCTCTCTCTCTCTCTCTCTCTCTCTCTCTCTCTCTCTCTCTCTCTCTCTCTCTCTCTCTCTCTCTCTCTCTCTCTCTCTCTCTCTCTCTCTCTCTCTCTCTCTCTCTCTCTCTCTCTCTCTCTCTCTCTCTCTCTCTCTCTCTCTCTCTCTCTCTCTCTCTCTCTCTCTCTCTCTCTCTCTCTCTCTCTCTCTCTCTCTCTCTCTCTCTCTCTCTCTCTCTCTCTCTCTCTCTCTCTCTCTCTCTCTCTCTCTCTCCATATATGTATATATACACGCCCACCCTTCCCTGATTGGCCGACTTTTTTCCCGCATGCCTGGCCACAGTCACTTCCGCCTTTTCTCTATACAAACAGCGTGTCGGCTGTCAGTCAGATTTTGGAACTCAGCTCATATAAAGGACGCTCCGCACCATAAGGCGTCCTGTCCATTTTGGAGAAAATGTAAGACTTTTAATGGCGCCTTATAGTCGTGAAAATACGGTAATTGACGAACACTTAACGAGCAAGCTAAACAAAAAAGCGGAGAGATTTTCATTATATTCTTTGGCACTGGACGAAAGCAACAATGTTAAGGACACTGCTAAAATCTTAATTTTTATCAGAGGGATTAATGAGAATTTCGAGATTACAGAGGAGTTTTTGGATATGGAATCCTTGAAAGGAAAAACATGAGGAGAGGATTTATTTAACAGCGTGTCAGCGGTCATACAGAGGCACAAATTACCTTGGAGAACGCTCACCAACGTTACCACAGACGGATCACTGAATCTGACAGGAAAAAAAATCGGGATGCTGAAGAGAGTTCAGGACAGGGTGAAAGAGGATAACCCTGAGCAGGAGGTAATTTTCCTACACTGCATAATTCACCAGGAAGCACTGTGTAAATCCGTGCTGCAGCTTGACCACGTTGTGAAGCCAGTCGTGAAACTTGTCAATTATATTCGAGCGATGGGACTTCACCATCGTCAATTTATTCAATTCCTTGAAGAAGCTGACGCACGGATTTATTGTACCATTCTAATATCCGATGGTTAAGTTGGGGAAAGTATGTCAACGTGTGTGCGAGCTCAGACGGGAGATTACTTCATTTTTAGAGGAATTTGATAACAGTGACAAGTTTCCTGAGCTGAATGACACAGATTGGCTTAGTGATTTTGCTTTTACTGTGCACATACTGACACATATGAACGAACTGAATATGAAGCTCCAAGGGAAAACCAGTTTGTGCATGAAATGCAAGCAAACGTCAAAGCCTTCAAAAGCAAGTTGATTTTATTTTCGAAGCAAATGTCAGCCAAGTCATTTGCTCATTTCCCCACACTGGCTACATTAAAGGAGGCCCCACAACATGTGAAAAAATACAGAAAATCACTGGGTGACCTGCATGAGGAATTCTGCCGTCGCTTTTGTAATTTTGGAAAAATTGACAGGGCACTTCAGCTGGTGTCATGTCCCTTCTCACAAGACCCGGAAACAGTGCCACAGAAGTTGCAGTTGGAACTGATAGATCTCCAATGTGACATGATGACGAGACCCGACAAAATGCCACCCAAACAGAAGCAAGACACAAAGCAGGAAGAGGATTCCCTGACCCTCACTCAAGTAAATGAATTACTCCAGCAACAAAAAGAACTTTTTACGGCAACAACAACAGGAAAATTTCAAAGGATTTATCAAGATGATAAGAGACTCAACAAACTCACGACTTGACACTTTTACCAGGGAAGTCCAACAAATAAAAACCAGCATCAACTTTACCCAAAAAGAGGTAGACGACATTAAAAAAAATCTAATCTGTCAAACTGGCCATTCCAAAGACATGCAAACGGAATTCTACAAAGTATGTGACGGCATGCTTGTATTAACGGACAAGGTGGACTACTTGGAAGGACAGTCAAGAAGAAACAACTTCGTAATTGATGGAATTGAGGAAAAACCGGGAGAAACGTGGACTGAAACAGAGGAAAAAGTTCAAAAATCCTTAAGGAGAAACTGCTGATACAGGGGCAAATTGAGGTGGAGAGAGCTCACCGCACAGGAAGACAAGACCCTGGAAGACCTCGACCAAGGCCAGTTGTGGTGAAATTTCTAAGATACAAGGACAGATCAAGGATCCTACAAAAAGCAAAATACTTAAAAGGCTCCAACATCTACATCAACGAAGACTTTACAGATGCCGTACGACAAAAAAGAAATTCCTCCCAAAATTAAAAGCTGCACGTGACAGAGGGGAAACTGCCTACTTAAGACATAACAAACTTATTGTCCACCCCCGCACCAGTACTCCAACACAACAGGCTCGAGTTCAACACCATCAAGCAGCATACTGAGAATTATTCACCACCCGACAATAAAAACTCTGACCCTACTGAAGCGGGAAATTCACATACCAAAAAACATGGACTTTGAATCCTTTGATGACCCTTGCAAACCTTTGATGACTTCCAACCCTACTGACCACAAGACGTTTGACCCTGAGAACAACTTGGACCCGGACAATAACTTTTTCAAGACCGACCGACCGCGAGGCAGCCAGCGACGACCGACCGTGAGGGAGCCAGTGATGACCGCGAGGAAGCCAGCGACGACTGCAGGGAAGCCAGAGACCGTGAGGAAGCCTGGAGACAACCAGCCTGCGACCACCGTGAGGGAGCCAACGACCGCGTGAGAGAGCCGGGAGGCAGCCAGCCGGCGAGCGTGAGGGCGTCGGCGACGACCGCAAGGGAGCCAGTGACCACGAGGGACCCAGTGATGACGGAGAGAGAGCGAGCGACGACAGCGAGGGAATCAACGACGGCCGTGAGGGAGCCATCGACGACCGTGTGGGAGCGGGAAATTCACATCCCAAAAACATGAACTTCCAACCCTTTGAAGATATTGACTATAAGCCATTCGATCCCGAGAACAATTTGGACCCAGACAATAACTTCTTCAACAACAAACAAAGGGTAACAAACTCTGACTATTACCTGGATGAACAATTCAACACTAATATAAAATTGGAAAATGCACTTTCGGTAATACACTTAAACAGTAGAAGTCTCTATAAAAACTTCACAAAAATTAAAGAATACCTGACTAAATTCAATAAATTTAAAATAATTGCCATATCAGAAACTTGGCTTGATGAAGATAAAACAACTGAAATGGAAATAGAAGTTTATGAAATGTTTGCAACTAATAGAGAAAACAAAAAAGGAGGGGGGTTGCAATATATGTAGACAAAGCACTTAAATGCAGTAAAATCGAGAGATTGACAAACACAATAGAAAACCTAATGGAATGTCTAACCATTGAAATACACAATAAAAAGGCATCAAATATCATCATAAGTTGCATCTATAGGACACCAGGAACATGTATTGACACATTCAATAAAAAACTAACAGATATGCTCAGTTACTACAACGATAAGAAAACACGAATAATATGTGGTGACTTTAACATTTACTTATTAAACCCAAATAGACACAAAAAAACGACTGACTTCATAAATACTATGGACAGCAACAGCTTTTCCCCAGTAATCCAGAAACCTAGCAGAATAACAATTGACACGGCCATATTAATAGATAACATATTTATAAATAAGATTGATCATAAAATGGAAAGTGGACTTCTCATTAATGACATAAGTGACCACCTACCTGTTTTTGCAGTTTTTCATAATTATTTTGATAGAAAAGCTAAATCAACAACTTGTATAACAGAAATAAGACTAAGAACCCAACGTTCCATCGATGCCTTTAAGCAAGACCTAGAAAAACAAAACTGGACCGAGGTCTACTCAAACGAAGACCCAAATACAGCGTTTGAAGTATTTCAGTCTACCATAATCTCCTTATATGATAAACATTTTCCATTGAGTAGGTCTCCAAAAAGTATAAAGACCCAAGTAAGCCATGGATAACGAAAGGCATAGAAAACGCATGTAAAAAGAAAAACAATTTATATAAATTGTTTTTAAAATTCAGAACTGAAGAAGCAGAAAAAAATATAAGACCTATAAAAATAAACTAGTAAATATTTTAAGAACCAGTAAAAGAGATCATTATCATGCACTATTAGAGCAGAATAAAGGTAACGCACAAGAAATATGGAAAATACTTAACCAGGTAATCAGAAATAGTCCTAAAAAAATGGATTATCCAGAGTATTTTATCAAAGGCAAAAATACTATTTTGGAAAAAACTGCAGAAATAGCAACTGAATTAAATGAGTATTTTGTCAACATCGGCAGTAACCTAGCAAAACAAATTCCTGATCCAACAAACCTGTTTGAAATAGATAAATACGTAGAAAAAAACTCCTCCACGATGTTCCTTACTGCAGTAAAACAAGAAGAAGTATCAAATATTATAAAAACTTTTAAAAATAAAAAGTCAACTGATTGCTTTAATATTGATATGACAATAATCAAGCAGATTATAGAATATGTGGTACGACCTTTCACACACATATGCAACCTGTCATTCAAAGCTGGTATCTTTCCATCAAAAATGAAAAATGCTGAAGTTATTCCAATCTATAAAAGTGGAGAAAAACATCTGTTTACAAATTATAGACCAATATCACTACTACCACAATTTTCAAAAATATTACAAAAACTATTTTCTCGCAGACTTGATAGTTTTATACAAAAGCATGCGCTGTTAAGTGAGAATCAAAATGGCTTCAGGGAAAAACGGACCACCTCAATGGCAGTTATGGAGTTTGTGGAAGCAATAGCCACTAATATAGACAACAAAGAATTTACTGTTGGGGTTTTCCTAGATCTAAAAAAAGCTTTTGACACAATAGATCACAGTATATTATTGAAAAAACTAGAAAGATATGGCATTAGAGGTGTAGCTTATAAATGGATAAAAAGTTATTTAGAAAACAGATATCAGTACGTGCAACTCAACAATAAAAAAACGAATCAACTGAAAATCACTCACGGAGTTCCTCAGGGGTCAGTGCTTGGTCCAAAACTATTCATCTTATATATAAATGATATCTGCAAGGTCTCAAAACTATTTAAATGTGTCCTATTTGCTGATGATACAACTTTCTACTGTTCTGGAATAAATCTGAAACAGCTCCTGACAACTGTAGAAAACGAATGAAACAAATTAAAAAACTGGTTCGACAGAAATAAATTGTCACTTAACCTGAAAAAATCGAAGTCAATTGTTTTTGGCACAAGACCAATCAAACACCAAGCTAAAATTATGGTAAACTCAATTGAAATAGAAAGAGCGTATGAAACCAAGTTTCTCGGATTAGTAATAGACTCAAAACTATGTTGGAAACCACATATCGATAACGTAAAAAGAAAAATAGCCAAGACCGTAGGGATCCTCTACAAAACCAAGGAAGTGCTAAATAAGAGATCTTTGTACACATTATACACTTCATTATTATTACCATACATGACCTACTGTGTGGAAATATGGGGAAATGCCTGCAAAACAAACACACTCCCTATTCTCAAACTACAAAAAAAAGCAACTCGAATTATTAATAGATCAAAATATACGGAACCCACAAATCCACTATTTATCAAATTAAATACGATGAAATTTTATGACCTGGTTGACTTTAAAATCGCCCAATTAATGTACAAAGCACACAATAACCTGCTCTGCCAAAACATTCAGAAGTTTTTTGAAAAAAGAAAGCAACTATGAATTAAGAGGTACCAACTTATTCAAAAAACTCAAAATAAGAACAAACATCAAGCAAAGAAGTGTATCTAGCAAAGGTGTTAATATGTGGAATAATCTCGAAACGGACCTAAAAA
The DNA here is from genome assembly GCF_025434085.1 of Hippocampus zosterae. Taxonomy (NCBI): domain Eukaryota; kingdom Metazoa; phylum Chordata; class Actinopteri; order Syngnathiformes; family Syngnathidae; genus Hippocampus; species Hippocampus zosterae. Next base: position 19,935,438 of record NC_067462.1, on the reverse strand, counting down.
TGAGTAAATCGCTTGCTGATTTCAAAAACAAATTCAAAAAAATAGTACAAACAACCTACATCAATCAGAGTTAAAATGATAAGTTCTAAACATTAAATATAATGATAAATCAGAACTAAGTTGATAAATAGAGAAAGGTATTGAAATATCCATTATGAATACAAGAGAAAATTGACACAAGAGTGCCAGGGTGAGGATGTATATAATCCCGATACAAACCAAAAGTTGTGAAAATATCACGGCTAAGGGTAAAGTATGAGCCTTAATGGAGACTTCTTCTTACTTTTTCTTTTCTGATTGATATAAAAATGATTTAGTAGATATAAACACATAACGGGGTAGGACTAGATAAGTTTTTTTACTTCATCCTACTCCCTTGAACATAATAACTGTGTTGAATGAAGACTGATTTCTTTCTTTTTACTTTATCTACCTTATTTTCTGTCAAATTATTACCGTATATGTTTTATGTTCAATAAATAAACAAACAAACAATGTTAAAGGACAAGTTCCACTTCCTGAAACTGGTTATGTTTTATGCTTCGTTAAGTGCAGCCAAATTTCCAAACATCCAGACTATGGCATGGAGAATGCTGGGGTTGTTTGGCTCGACATATGTGTGTGAACAGACTTTTAGTGTGATGAACACCAACAAAGCACCCCACAGATCCCAGATGAGTGATGAACACCTCAGATATGTTCTGAGAATTGCGACAACATGATTCCAACCAGACTGCTCCCATTAAAAAGAATGTTAATACTTTAATGCTTTTGTTCTGTTTATGTTTAATATGTTCTGATATGTTAATAAATCTATCTTGTGCTGACCCAGCCCGTCTATCAAATTTTAAAAGTCAATGTGGCCCCTGAGCCAAAAAGTTTGCCCACCCCTGCTTTAGAAGTAACTTGCACAACACTGATTAAAACGTAGAAGTGGAAAAGATCCAATCTACCGAACTCATCATGGATGGCAAAAAGTAAAAGCCTTTGCGGTAAGACCAAGGCATTCTACTCACCTCGGGTTGTTTTAGTGCAGGTGAGTGGTCCATCCTCTCTGCTGACGTATAATAATCAATCCTATGAGATGGTGAGGGGCAAAAAAGCCTCTCAGCTTTTAGAACATCATCTACATGGGGATGAAATAGATGAAACTGTGTCCTATCCACAGAGCTGAAAGTTAATTGAAAATAGTTATTAATGTCTGTGTAATATTTGATTGTGTGAGCGTGAGACGAGGAACATTGGAGCGTTGTATACAAAAAACGGTACCTGTCCAGGTATGCCTCTACATCTGTCAGAGGGTAGAGCAAGCGTTTCACTTTGTTTGGGGATAAAACGCTGGCTTCTTTGAGCGAGGCCAACTTGTGAACTCTCCGTCGAAGGAGAGCACACAACTGCGTCCAAGGTTGAAGCCATTGTACAGGTTGCCGAAGATGATTGAACATCTTCCCGTGAAATAGAAATCTGGTTGAAGTAAATTGGAAAGAAACACAAACAGAAAGTAGTTAATGTGGCATCAAAGCTTTAAATAGATGTGTGTAAAGGTATGAATTTGATACACCGAGAAAAAAAATGTTATTACAACATTATATGTAGTCATAAATATTAATTGGGATATTAATTATGTCGTGTTTAATTTAATGCAGTGGTTATTTTGCAGTGACTGGCAACTCACCACCTATCATTCTGCCGTGAGGTACATGATGTTTTATTCCATGGCGTCACAACATCAAATACAGCTCTCTGCCGGACAGTGTAGAACGCTTAATGTGCGTGTAAAAAGTTGAAAGTGGCTTAGTGTTTGAAAACCTATCACCACCAAAATTCACATGCATAGCAGCACCTACGCCCACTTCAACCTAAGAAATATCAAAACAATCACCAAAATATGTTGGATTTTATCAGCATTAATCTTTTTCCTCCCCATCGATGCTCACGATAGAGAACAAGCTTAATGTGGCCTGTTAGACAACTCTGACCAGTCACCACCAAAATTAATGTCCAGAACTTTACCTATGTCCACACCAATCTCTGAAAACAAAACAATCCCCTCCTTCAATATTTGGGATTTCTGCAGAGGTTACTGTTTCGATTAAGGGCCTTCTCGTGTGGAGTTTGTATGCATCGGTTTCCTGCCACATTCCCAAAACATGCACCTGAGGTTAAAGGAACACTTTAAATTGTCTTAAAGTGTAATTATGAGTGGGAATGTTTGTTGTTTGTCTATATGTGCCCTGTGATTGGCTGGCAACCAGTCCAGGGTGTACCCCGCCTATTGCTCAAAGTCAACTGAGCTCCAGCACACCCGCAACCTGTGAGGATAAAGTGGATCAAATCATGGATGGATGAACATTAAGCATCTTCCTCATTCAGTGACATGAAGCCTGAGTGTGCACCGATGGAGAGGAAGACGGTAATGTCCCAAAAAAATCTCAAATATTGGTGCGATTGCTTTTATTTTAAGATGTTGATGTGGGCATGGGTAGAGATGTGCACATATATTTTGGTGCCAATTGGTCACAGTTTTCCAACATTAAGCAAGTCGAGATGTGCATGTGAATTTTGATGAACGCGGTTGTAGTTTTCTCACAATAAGCCACATTAAGCTTTTTTACATTTCGCGTTTTGGACTGCAACCTCTCTTTCTTTCTTTCTTTCTTTCTTTCTTTCTTTATTAATTAATTAATTAATTAATTAAATTATGTTTACAATTTCTTGCAGCAGGTCAAGAGTTGTCAATGACCCGTTTTGTTTCACGTGTTTATTGAAGAATTGAACAGTAATGCTGTTGAACAATTTCAATGCTGCTTCTCATCTCATCTCATCTTCCGTACCGTTTGATCCCCACTAGGGTTCAATGCTGCTTGTGAAACAGAAATAATTGGCAAAATGATTAGGGACCCACCAAAATAATGGGTAAGAATCAGTAGAGGGTGAAGTAACATTTAAAATGACGTTGAGGTTAGATTCAATCAAAGTTGAAGAGTGTAACCTGTATACATTTTTAATCAAAGTTAAGGTCAGGTTAGCAACATTTGTAAGCAGGAGCCAGTTCATGTGGAAGCCAATGGAACCATAACACGGCAGCCAACACATCACAAAAAAATAACCTTTTCACGGCCAACTATTCTGCGATTGACCAATCGGAGACGTTCACGGAGAGTTGCCTGTCATGACAAATAAACACTGCCTTAATTTAATCAAGTGGTGGATCAAGATGTGATCGAACAACTGTAAATGTAAATCCTGCAAAAAGATAACAATAGAAAAGACAAAATATGCCATTGCTCACCCGTGTTATGTTTGCATGGATTCAAAATATTTCAGAAATAATTAATGTTAAGGCAAGCCTTATCTGTCATATCTACTATGAAGTCCCTCTTCTATATTGCGTGCGACTCAAAATAAGTCCCTTTGAAACATCAACCATTTCAGAATAGGTTCCTGCTTATTCTCAATCAACGAAATACTTTGTGTGCTCGTTTGGTGCTATCCAGTCAATTCTATTAAATACATCAAATCTAAAATAACAGTTAGACGTTGTAAAAGTCTGTAGATGTAACACTCTAAAACGTTTTCATTTCCTGTTTATTTCATTTTTGTATGATGAGGCTTTTCATCAGAAATGAATGAAAATAAGATTTGGGCTACAGTCGTAAAGTGGAGCAGTAATCTATATTTATTTGCAATTAATTTGTGTTTTGTTTTCTCAATATTTTGTGCGCGCTACTGCGTGTGCGTGTGTGTGTATGGATGCGTGTGTGCGTGCATACGTCGTACTTGAACAGAATACTGTATGCTTTATTAATGGTATGTCCCATTTTTTTTTTAACTTGTGTACTCCCAAACAGACCCGTCACCCATGCAAAACAAGTTACGTGTGCCTCACAGGAGTCTGGGGTTGGTGTGGACACGTGTTGTGAGTTCGTTTAGCAGTATGACCAGTTAGTTATGTCAGTCTTAATTATGTGTCTGTAAGCACATTGTTGGACGTGGACATAATGTGTTTCACCAAAATATTTTGTTCGGGTATTTTGTTCAACGTTTTTCATGTACAGTACCCACATCACTGGGTAGTGAAGTTAAATTGTTGTCACTTCGCGAAGTCAGGCATCGGAAGTGGCACTATTTTAGTGTCACAATAAGAGCACAACCGGAAGTGTTGCTTTAATATATGTGGTGTACACATGTTTATTGGTCTATTTATGCTAAGGGTGTGGAAAATAATCGATATTAATCGATACATCGATGCGCACGTCCGCGATCCGAGTGCATCGGCTCATTCACTGGGTACGACGCGATTGACGGGTGAAATCGCGATTCATCACGATGCATTGATAGGTATCGGTAAAATCCGCTTCAATCGCCGTTTTATTCATGTTAAACGTCACATATCTGCCCTTTCCTAGGCGCATGGAATGCACCATCATTGCTTTGCGTTTTGTGTTGAATACGGACGGTAGCCCCCCTCCGTGAGTCGTCACCTTACCGTGGTGGAGGGGTTTGTGTGTCCCAATGATCCTAGAAGCTAAGTTGTCTGGGGCTTTATGCCCCTGGCAGGGTCACCCATGGCAAACAGGTTCTAGGTGAGGGGCCAGACAAAGCACGGCTCAAAGACCCCTTATGATGAGCAAAATATATGGACCAAGGTTTCCCTTGCCCGGACGCGGGTCACCGGGGCCCCCCTCTGGAGCCAGGCCTGGAGGTGGGGCTCGTTGGCAAGCGCCTGGTGGCCGGGCCTACACCCATGGGGCCCGGCCGGGCACAGCCCGAAGAGGCAACGTGGGTCCCCCTTCCCATGGGCTCACCACCCATGAGAGGGGCCAAAGGGGTCGGGTGCAATGTGAGCTGGGCGGCAGCCAAAGGCGGGGACCCTGGCGGTCCGATCCTCGGCTGCAGAAGCTAGCTCTTGGGACATGGAATGTCACCTCTCTGGCAGGGAAGGAGCCCGAGCTGGTGTGTGAGGCAGAGAATTTCCGACTGGATGTAGTCGGACTTGCCTCCACACACAGCCTGGGTTCTGGTACCAGTTCTCTCGAGAGGGGTTGGACTCTCTTCCACTCTGGAGTTGCTCACGGTGAGAGGCGCAGAGCAGGTGTGGGCATACTCATTGCCCCCCGGCTCAGTGCCTGTACATTGGGGTTCACACCGGTAGACGAGAGGGTTGCCTCCCTCCGCCTGCGGGTGGGGGGACGGGTCCTGACTGTTGTTTGTGCATATGCACCAAACAGCAGCTCAGCATACTGTTAAGGAATTATTCCGCTAGAAGTAGTAGTAGAACATTGTTGAATTTCATCTTGGTATGAGAACTATTGACACTAGTCTCTCTCCTGAGAATCTGCTGAAGTAGTTAAAACAAAGAATGTACTGTGAAGTTTAGAGCCCATTTCCCTTTGGTTAATTAACAGCCCCCCAAGGGTTTTCTTGCCTCCACCACCTCATAAAAGTCCCTGAAGGCTCTCAAGTGCCCTCAAAGAGGAACCCTAATCTCAAGATCTGTGACCAGAAGGTATTTCCTGCTCAATGTTATTACAATCAACTTTAGTGCCCTCGACCCCCACCACTTCTGGGGCCCCCCTCCACGGGACATGTTTTAGAGGAGCTGTTATCTCAGGTGTCTGTGTTCCTGCCATCGCACCAAATGGGGGGTAGTGGTGGTCTGGTCTCACCTCACCGCTCCTGGCTTCCTCCGGCCACACCGGGTCAGATGACATGTTACTTTCTTTGTTTCGGGATTTGCATGAGAGGCGTACCTCCACGCCTCTCATTATCATATTGTCTCTATATAATCTCATGAACGTGTTTCTTCGGGGCTTCCTGATGAAATCTGAGACTCACAGGAGCCCGAATCGATTCGTGTTGCGTTGCGATAAACTGAAGAAAAGACTACGTGGTGTTGGGTCTTCTTCCACCTTATAGAGAGATAAAATAATCTGTAACCAAGGAAGGGCCAAGAGCAAATTGACAGCTCCCATTCCTCAACAATACCCACCCTTTTTGGAGTCCTTGGAGGGTGTGCTGGAGAGTACTCCTGCTGGGGACTCCCTTGTTCTGCTGGGGGACTTCAATGCTCACGTGGGCAATGACAGTGAGGCCTGGAGGGGCGTGATTGGGAGGAACGGCCCCCCCGATCTGAACCCGAGTGGTGTTTTGTTATTGGACTTCTGTGCTCGTCACGGATTGTCCATAACGAACACCTTGTTCAAACATAAGGGTGTCCATATGTGCACTTGGCACCAGGACACCCTAGGTCGCAGTTCGATGATCGACTTTGTTGTTGTATCATCGGATTTGCGGCCGCATGTTCTGGACACTCGGGTGAAGAGAGGGGCGGAGCTGTCAACTGATCACCACCTGGTGGTGAGTAGGCTCCGATGGTGGGGGAAGATGCCGGTCCGTCCTGGCAGACCCAAACGTATAGTGAGGGTTTGTTGGGAGCGTCTGGCGGAATCCCCTGTCAGAAGGAGTTTCAACTCCCACCTCCGACAGAGCTTTTCCCATGTTCCGGGGGAGGCGGGGGACATTGAGCCCGAGTGGACCGTGTTCCGTGCCTCTATTGTTGAGGCGGCCAATCTGAGTTGTGGCCGTAAGGTGGTTGGTGCCTGTCGTGGCGGCAACCCCCGTACTCGCTGGTGGACACCAGCAGTAAGGGATGCCGTCAAGCTGAAGAAGGAGTCCTATCAACCCTTTATGGCCTGTGGGACCCCAGAGGCAGCTGACGGGTATCGATTGGCCAAGCGGGCCGCGGCTTCGGTGGTCGCCGAGGCAAAAACCCGAGCGTGGGAAGAGTTCGGTGAGGCCATGGAAGCCGACTTCCGGACGGCTTCGAGGAAATTCTGGTCCACCATCCGACGTCTCAGGAGGGGGAAGCAGTGCACCACTAACACTGTGTACAGTGGGGATGGGGCGCTGCTGACTTCGACTCGGGACGTTGTGAACCGGTGGGCAGAGTACTTCGATGACCTCCTCAACTCCACCAACACGCCTTCCTTGGAGGAAGCAGAGCCTGGGGACTCTGAGGTGGGCTCTCTTATCTCTGTGGTTGAAGTCACCGATGTGGTTAAAAAGCTCCTCGGTGGCAAGGCCCCACGGGTGGATGAGATCCGCCCGGAGTTCCTCAAGGCTCTGGATGTTGTGGGGCTGTCCTGGTTGACACGCCTCTGCAACATCGCGTGGTCAACAGGGAGAGTGCCTCTGGATTGGCAGACCGGGGTGGTAGTCCCTCTTTTTAAAAAGGGGGACCGGAGGGTGTGTTCCAACTACAGAGGGATCACACTCCTCAGCCTCCCTGGTAAGGTCTATTCAGGGGTGCTGGAGAGGAGGGCCCGTCAGGAAGTCGAGCCTCAGATTGAGGAGGAGCAGTGTGGTTTTCGTCCCGGCCGTGGAACAGTGGACCAGCTCTGCACCCTTAGCGGGGTTCTCGAGGGTATGTGGGAATTCGCCCAACCAGTCTACATGTGCTTTGTGGACTTGGAGAATGCGTTTGACCGTGTCCCTCGGGGAGTTCTGTGGGGGGTGCTTCGTGGGTATGGAGTACCGAACCCCCTGATACGGGCTGTTCGGTCACTATACCACCGATGTCAGAGTTTGGTTCGCATTGCCGGCAGTAAGTCGGAATCGTTTCCAGTGAGGGTAGGACTCCGCCAAGGCTGCCCTTTGTCACCGATTCTGTTCATAACCTTCATGGACAGAATCTCTAGGCGCAGCCGAAGCGTTGAGGGGGTCCGTTTTGGTGGCCTCAGTATTGCATCCCTGCTTTTTGCAGATGATGTGGTGCTGTTGGCTCCTTCAAACAGGGCTCTCCAACTCTCACTGGAGCGTTTCGCAGCCGAGTGTGAAGCGGTTGGGATGAAAATCAGCACCTCCAAATCTGAAACCATGGTCCTCAGTCGGAAAAGGGTGGAGTGCCCCCTCCGGGTCGGGGGGGAGATCTTGCCCCAAGTGGAGGAGTTTAAGTATCTTGGGGTCTTGTTCACGAGTGAGGGCAGGAGGGAGCGAGAGATCGACAGGCGGATCGGTGCAGCGTCTGCTGTGATGCGGACGTTGTATCGGTCTGTCGTGGTGAAGAAGGAGCTGAGCCAAAGGGCGAAGCTCTCAATTTACCGGTCGATCTACGTTCCAACCCTCATCTATGGTCACGAGCTATGGGTCGTGACCGAAAGAACGAGATCCCGGATACAAGCGGCTGAAATGAGTTTTCTCCGCAGGGTGTCCGGGCTCTCCCTTAGAGATAAGGTGAGAAGCTCGGTCATCCGGGAGGGGCTCAGAGTCGAGCCGCTTCTCCTCCACATCGAGAGGAGCCAGATGAGGTGGCTTGGGCATCTGATTCGGATGCCTCCTGAGCGCCTCCCTGGTGAGGTGTTCCGGGCATGTCCCACCGGGAGAAGACCCCGAGGAAGACCCAGGACACGCTGGAGAGACTATGTCACCCAGCTGGCCTGGGAACGTCTCGGGATCCCCCGGGGAGAGCTGGAAGAAATAGCTAGGGAGAGGGACGTCTGGGCTTCCCTGCTAAAGCTGTTGCCCCCGCGACCCGGTCCCGGATAAGCGGTAGAAGTTTGATGGATGGATGGATACATGAATATTTCATATAAGACACTCAGTGAGAATCTGTTTGTGTTTACACTATAGCAACAGCTGTGAGTCTCAGGTGCCAAATTGTTTACATTTTCTTTGCACAAAACCCAATTGTGAAAGGACTTAAATAAGTTGTTTTACAAGTTCTACTCTTTATAAGGAATACAGTGGTATCCTTTTTGTAATACCATACTGAATTCCATCTTTTTAAAAGCTTTTTTTCTTTGCTTATTTGCATCATGTTTAATTGCACAATATCGCAACAAATTGCATTGTATCGTATCGGATCGCATTGATTTGAACTTAATGTGTATCGAATCGTATCGCATCGTGACGACGGTGAAACGTATCGCATCGTATCGCCAGAAAATTCCATGTATCGTTTAAGTATCGCATCGCTGGCAGTGGATCGTGACGTGTATCGAATCGTCCTCAGTGCTGAGATTCACATCCCTAATTTATGCCATTCTTTAGGAAAGCCATATTAACACATGGATACCCAAAATACCCATAGGCCACAATAGTGCACCAATGTTTTATGAAGATCTAAGTGATTCAATGAGGAAAACCGGATAAGAGCATAGAAAGACAAACACCTGCCCTGTCTATTTATTTGGAGTTGACCTCAAGCCTTGTTTGACCAACACACTTGTGTGAAGACAGTTTATTTAGCCGAATCAGTGAATAAGTAGTAGCTCTCCCCTACAATCATAGGTTCTATTTTGGGTTAAGAAATGCTTGTGTTGAGTCTTTTATTACTCCATCGATCCATCCATTATCTGAACCACTTTATCCTCACCAGGGTTGCAGGCATGCTGGAGCCTATTCCAGCTGACGTTGGGCAGTAGGCGGGGTACACGCTGAACTAAGACATTAAAAATATAAAGAAACATGATGTTTGTTTTATTGATAGGTATCTAATGTGCAACAGCCTATCATGCCTCAAAGTAGGTTTCAAAGTGTGTGCTGTATGTTTATTGGAGCCACATACGCATGCATGCAGTTGTATATAGGTAATAATAATTGCCCCCCCCCCCCCAGACCCCCCTGTATGCATTTCATGTGCACCCCTAAAGACTGGGGATTGGTGACAGCTTTGCCCCCCAAAACGTTTTGTCATACCATCTAGTCCTCCCTCCCTCCCTCACTCGTGTTGAAAAATGACGATTCTCCAATAGTAGAGGTAATGTAACTGATTATTTGAAGGACATCAAATCAGTTTTATTTCCTTCATTTGAATATACAATTCTTTTTAACTACTACACACATTTTCTCATTTTGGCCACATGGTGGTAGTGCAGAACACTAAAAGGAATGCCATGCTTGCCTTCGTGCTTCCTCTGCTCCCACCTCCTCTTTTGACCGAGTGTTCTGTGTACCATGGATGCCACTCGTACATCTTTGTAATTTATAACACGTATTCATCTTCTAAAACCACTTGTTGACTTTTTCTATACGAGTGTATCAAGTACATAATACTTTTCGAAATTAAATGTACCCCACGTGTTCATTCTGACGATATTTAGCTTTCCTTTACTATTTCACAGATTGTTACATGAACAATTTTTTTTCAAGGGTAAATAGGCCTGATGAAATTATCAGCTGATTGGAACTTCCATTAGATCTCGGACACGTATACTGCTCATGTTGCAATCATAAGACCACATAAAAATAAATAGCACTGGGTTTTTAAGAGGCAAATGTATGGGCAAAGAGGATATAGAAAAATATGGAGCAGGGTGGTCGATGGCAGGCCCAAACAGGAAAAGTTACAATGGGGGACACGAAGCAGCAGCAGCCGTGGGTACTCTCATTACTCCATCATCCCATCATTGAGAGCGGGGTGGGATCAAATGCCAGAACAATCAATCATCCAGCAAGCAGACATCTATGTCACAAACCATGATGACATTTACCTCCCCGGCATCTATATCAATAGAATAATAAAGAAAACAAATCAATTGTCCCAAAACACCTTGCACACCCATACATCAAGCCAGGCTCTTGGCCATCCTCATTTGTTATTCATAACAATAAGTGTCAGGGATTTCGGATCCTGTGAAAAACTCACTTAGAGCCCAACCATGTCAACACTGGAAATTGGGCACTTTTATTAAAAATCCTCATCACTTATCCCCCCACTTCTCAAAAAGACCCAAATCCCATCCATACGAATAGCACCCTTCTTGATAGCACTTATCTCTGCTGCCCTGCTTTGTAGCTGTCCCTCTCAACACTGTCCTATTGGCCTTTTCATCTGTTGTTACACCTTCAGAGTGTGTGATTAATGTGCAAGCACAAGAATTCAAGTTCAAGGAAAAATTCCAGCTGCAATGCTTACCGGCCTTTCACTGACACCCACAAGTGCAAACAGTGATTCTCTAACATGAAACAGAATTACCACAGAGCCTGACCTCTGTGACATTTTTGGATGCATTAAACGATTCATTTACATGTTAACCAGCAAGGGACAGCCTGTCCCCGCCCCTCACATTCAACATCCAAACCTCCCTCTGCGACATTTTCGGCACACAGCAGGGACCGTGTGCCTCCAGACCGCCTGCTCCTCCCCACCCTTGTCCGTGCTTTTGTTTGTCCAGGAGGATCCAGTTCTGAAGACTTTATCGAGTCAAGAGGCCCACGCATACAAACAATTACTGGCTATGAGATGCACACACTCTATTTGCATCGTTTCCCCCAGCTGACAAGGCTGAATGAATTGTGACCAGGGCCCACGCCGGCCAAACATCTCCAAACCATAGAACTGAGAACACGACCTTTCAAAGCAAATCTTTTATCAAATTGATTTCCTTGACCAGTGTTTTATTTCACCTCACTCTTGCTGCCACTAAAGACAGAACAATCAGAGAGATGTCTGCAATCCTTGTAGAAGTAGACAGGCCTTGCTCCAAATTAGGCTCTTCACCCGGCTATAAACGGCTCATCAATAATTTACTGTCGCCAGCAAACATGAGCTGAAACTGGAATAAAAAAAAAGATGAGCTGCAAACGTGCGTACCAGAAACTGCCATAAAGTATCGACCTTGAACTTGTACCGGTCATTAACCAAAGGTTTATTTGTGATCCTTCTAAGCCATATGCCATGTCATTCCTTGTTATTCCGGGTGTCTCCTTAAGCATCTCCCATGAATGCAGCATAAACATTTTGGCAGTTGGTGTTTGGAGGATATTATAACACAAGCGCTGAGCGCTAGGGAATATCGATTTTGCTTTAGCAGCCAAGAGCCACGGCTCTACTGGCATCAATACACCCAGGAGAGGGAGCTGAATGACGAGGGAGTGACCTTGAGCCAGTAAGCAATCTTGGCAGATAAAGTTGTGCCCTGAAATACAGCAGGCAGACATTACACACGGGATGTCAAGGTACACTCACAGGAGTGACGTTGCAGTTTTTACGCAAAGTTGTTGAAGGGGTGATGGTGTCATGCATTGATTTGTAGACATAGAGGACAGACTGATCTTCTTTGTGTTTTTGCACAAGAAGACTCTCGATTCGGAATATTTGCAAGTGAGATGCCAAGATAGTAAAATCAAACTTGTACAAGTCATCTCCTGACTATCTCCGGGAGCCTGTTTTGTTCCCTCCACCTTTTTTTTCCACCTTTTTTTTTAACTCTCTCCTCTGGCGTGATTCCAAACAAGTGGCATAAGTTTGAATAGAAATCAGAATCATCTTTCTTGCCCAAGTATGTAAAACCCACAAGGAATTTGTCTCCGGTAGTACAGGCTACACTAGTATTATATATAACCAGCAACCACGATAAACAAGGACAACACACGGTTACTGTTTAGGGAGTTAATGGCGAGAGGGAAGAGGCCGTTTGAATGTCTGCTGGTTTTGGTGTGCATGGATCGGTAGCGCTTGCCTGAGGGGAGTAGCTGGAAAAGGTGATGGGCAGGGTGTGAGGGGTCAAGTAGGATTTTCCCTGCCCTGGTCTGGGTCCTTGCGGTGTGCAAGACCTCAAGAGTGGGTAGGGCGGTGCCGATGATTTTTTTCCGAAGTCCGGTGCAATCGGATTTTGTCCTTTTTTGTTGAAGAGTGGAGCGGCCAGCCATTGGCCCATGGATGAAAAAGATGCTTTCGGCCATGCTGTTAGGGGATGCAGCAAAATGAGGCCCTGCGCTAAGTCTCCCGGAAACGGAATATACAGCATGATCGAAGGAAGTTTTCAGTTCACTACAGGTGTCAAAGAAGGGAATTTGTTTTAAGCACCTTCTTCACCATAACAAAAACATTGCATCTTCTAAAATATTCTGAACAGAACAAAATGAATTCCATTTGTGTCTTTGCAGCAGTTATTATGTACTATGGGATGTGATGTGAGAGAGGACTGAGTGAATAAAATTAGAGGCAAACTGGCACATTACCATGAAAATGTGCGCACACACACACACACACACACACACACACACACACACACACACACACACACACACACACACACGCACACACGCACACACACACACACACACACACAAAACACACCAACAACAAATCAAAAAGTATTCTCTAAGTTGGCACTATTTTTCTGTAGATCATTCAACCCTGATCTAATCCTGAAAGTAATAACAAAAAGAAAATGGACGAACGGGAGTACGAGATGGAGTGAATAAAGTGATAATGGCTGTGTCAGTTTCACTCTGGTGCGGCACGGTAGTCCAGTGGTTAGCACGTCGGCTTCACAGTGCAGAGGTACCGGGTTCGATTCCAGCTCCGGCCTCCCTGTGTGGAGTTTGCATGTTCTCCCCGGGGATGCGTGGGTTTTCTCTGGGTGCTCCGGTTTCCTCCCACATTCCAAAAACATGCATGGCAGGCTGGTTGGGTGCTCTAAATTGACCCTCGGTGTGAGCGTAAGCTGATATTAAAGGTGCAGGACCATGCTTCCTCAACAAGAACAATTGCCTGCGCCTATGCTTATGACTTTTTGATTTGTTTGTTTATTGTGCACCATGGTTGGGTATCTCGTTATTAACCCTTTCGTTTACCCTGTAACCTGATAACAGGATAAGATGTCCGCTGCAGTAACCACTATCCCTGAAAGGCTTAAAGTTGAATGTTGTTCAGAACTCTCAGGTTTAAAAACAATTCATTTGTGAAAAAAATGTATGTGTGTTCCTTGTATACTCTTTTATATTGGGATGTTAGTGAGCAGGAAGCAAAGTTTGCAAAATCCGCATCCTTCTATTTTCTTTCAATTCTTTTCCTCCCATTCATGGCACATATAATTCGACGATTGGATGGCAAGTCGGACAACCATAGCCCAGTGCTCCTGCATGCAGCCTGTCAGATAATTGTGTGAACTCCCAGCCTGCTCTCTGAATGTGTTTACTGGGCATGGCTGCTTTGGGGATTTCCGCACTGATTCCTTAAGATCCCACTATATGGTGCCAACTATTGGCCCCAAGCATAGGCATAACGTATGGTATGTGGACAATATAGAGAAGCTGCAGATGAATAGTAGGAAGGGTAGACGTGAAGTTGGTTAGAGTTTTTGTGTGAATAATATTAGCATAAGAGTCAGGATATGTCAATTTTGGAATATTAGAATTTTTTTTCTGACTAAATTTACATATTGCATATACTGTACGTTGAAAAGGGGACATGGTTGTGAGTTCCAAAAACACAATGTCAGTAGCTGAGAGTATCAGTAGCACAAGCAAGAATCAAGTGAAACATTAAAAAGTGGGGTCAGAATCTCAAAATGTAAAGACAAAAGAGATGTTTTCATCACTAATGCTTGGAACTCATTTGGTATGGCCTTTCTTTGGTATGTTGTTCTTGCAACAAGTTGTTCTTGCTGTTCTCTCTCTCTCTCTCTCTCTCTCTCTTTCTCTCTCAGAAATCTCAAAATCCGGCCACTGTCTTGTTGGAACCATGATTGATTGAGCATGTCTGGCAGCCCGAGACCCCCAGCTCAGGTCATTTGTTAAACATTTATAGTTCATAATCCATCTGCTCTCACCTATTCACATCCCAAGTACTTTGTCATGTCCCTTTTGTATGGTCGTTATTTTTTTTCTCCCTCGCTCTGATGGATTATTTAGTTGACTCTTATTGGTACTGAAGTGGGAAGACTTGAGACGTGTTTATGAAACGAGGTCAAATTGTTCGTATGTGTACCAGCAGGTGGCAGTAGAGGAGCATGCGTGAAGCTGTTGATAAGTGGTTGAGCGTTTGCCATCTGTTGCTCAGCAAGAGTTCCCCGGAGACGCCAACTAAAGGGAGGAAGACCTAATGCTTGTTCACCAGCCTCATCCCATTTCACTGTTCTCTTTCAATAAATTATCTTCACAGGTCTCAGCCTCTCTTTTGTTGGTAGCTTTCTAAATTAATTTTTTGAGACTGGACGCAGAGCTCATCACACCTTGAGGGTAGGAGAAAATAAGCTAATATTTTTGACAGAAAGTGCAGCACAAATTTCAATGCAAAAATCCGCGTAAGAAAAAAAAATACATTTAATTGGCACTATAAAGGTTATGAAAAACCAGTGGTGCATGCATCATTGGTTCTTTTGTCATATCGTCTTGTCATTGTTGTTACTTGATCACGTGCCTGTCGATAGCCGGGCATAATTACTTAATCTAAAAATAGAAAGGACAGAGGAAAGTCAAATACAATCTGCACTCATGTTAAATAGCAATTGCATTTTTTTTCCATAGGTTTTTATTTTACATGAATTGCAGCAATGAGTAAAGCAGAAATAATACTGTTGATTAGTTCATTAAAGTTTGATTACCGGTATACAGAAATAAGGTACATCCATGCTATCACTCAGTTGTGTGAAGAAAAAAAGAAGTGACTGATTGGCAAAGGATACAAATGCAAACAATGATCAGGAAAATATGCAAAGCCTCTCTCTGGTGATGATGAACATGTACCCGGAGAGAAAATGGTTAGATCACTTTTCTGTGCCATTAAGGAATCCACCACTTTGCAATCTCAATGGATGACTGACCTGTCTATATGTGTGTAATTTTAAGGCTGAAATCAATGGGGAAAAAAGCGAAACAAGAGACATATATAATGAGAAAGAGAGAGAAAAATGCTGGTGCTGGAAAAGCGCCGCTCTTTCTTGTCATGCCAGTGAGCACATTCTTTGGTGAGCTGAATCCACTGTGACTTGTTCCCCATTTATTTATTTATTTGTCCTTTTTTTCTTTTTTTCCAGAGGACAACATTCAGAAGACTATAAGGTCAAAGCATGTTTTTGACAATCTACACAGAGTCAACATTCATTCATTCATTCATCTTCCGTACCGCTTGATCCTCACTAGGGTCGCGGGGGCTGCTGGAGCCCATCCCAGCCGTCTCCGGGCAGTAGGCGGGGGACACCCTGAATCGGTTGCCAGCCAATCGCAGGGCACACATAGACGAACAACCATCCACGCTCACACTCACACAGAGGGACAATTTAGAGTGTTCAATCAGCCTGCCATGCATATTTTTGAAATGTGGGAGGAAACCGGAGCACCCGGAGAAAACCCACGCAGGCCCGGGGAGAACATGCAAACTCCACACAGGGAGGCCGGAGCTGGAATCGAACCCGGTACCACTGCACTGTGAAGCCGACGTGCTAACCACTGGACTACCGGGCCGCCCAGAGTCAACATGGAATTAAATATTTTTTTTACTTGTACAAAGTAATTCTGGTCCCATTATATCTTGAATGCTGCATAAAAGACCATCGCAGAGTCCAAAAATATTCTGAGGCTAATTACACGTAATAATGGATGCTATTCAAGCAACAACTACTACTATGGGTGACTGAAAATACTTTTTAGTGAGACCATTGTTTGCTAATCCCGCGACCCTCGTGAGGATAAACGGATTAGAAAATGGATGAATGGATATTCATTTTTAAACAGAAGGTGTTAGTTATTGACAGTTGCCACTAATCCTAACTTCCACCCATCTATTTTCTGTAGCATTGAAATTATTCTCATTGGAGTTGGAGCCTATGCCAGCTAACTGAGTGAGGTGCGGGGTAAACCATTGACTAGTCTCCACACTGCAAATCGGCCAGTGCTAAAAGTTCGGGGATGAAAATGAAACACTGATATGTTGTTAAAATGCGGTGTCAGCTGGATTTGACCCTGATTGGTGATTATTTGAATTTGAAGCCACACCTTTGTGCAATGATTGAAGTTGACTGGTTCGGGTTGAAACAATTTTCATCAACATATTTTCCTCCTAGCTTGTAAGATGGAATCAAGTTCCCCAATGGAAGTAAAACTCTCACATGTTGGTATTTGATGGGAAAAAAAGCCTCATAGCTTGGTTTCCACTTGAGTGTTCTATATCATCTTGTTTAAAATTGATATGCCAATAGTTGGATTTCGTGTAATGTCACATTGGAGCGAGAGGTACGAGTTGCCTGTGACCGTTTAGGGGACTGGAGAGTATTGTAACTACCGGTAAGTAGTAACTGCATTCAGTCAATCAGTGTCATTTGTCAGCTACTTGACAAACAATATGGCTATTGTCCAAAATATAACATGTAAAAAGATGACTTGACAATGTGTCCTTGAAAGAATTTGATTCCATTTAAGTGTTAGTGTGAAAAAGTGAATGTCCACATTATCTATGTCTGTGGAAGTGTCACACTCTTCCCTAATCTCGAAGACAAGGCCTCAACAAACATACTGTATATAAGTGGAGAGTTGCAAAAAAAAAATTAAAAATAAAACCCTCAAGGGTTTTCTCATTTGGCCATGTGGGCCTACAGGAAATGGACTTGAGTATGTAAGGTTATTTGTTTTGTGTCTGATTTGCTGCCATGTTATTTTGAAGGTGACCCAAAGAATCTGCAATACCACTCAACATCGCAACAGCCATCACCTGATGAATGCATGTCCGCGATGATGACATGTTTGGGCAACCAGTCAGTTGTCAAAGTGTCAAATTGAAGGCGATCTTTACCCACAGATACAATAGATGCTATCTCTCAATACACTATCCGGAACAGCTGTTGAGGTCTTGTCTGATATTTATCGTCCAGGGTTGCCGTTACCTCTGGGGTGAAATACTATGGAACCGCATGCCAAGAATGGAATGTTTGTTGTGAATACTCACAATGGATTCCCTACTTTCAAGAAAGTTTTTAATGTCTTCAGGAAGATAAGACATTTCCTTACGCTATGTTTTGATGATTACCTGAATGTGTTTAGAATTGAGGAGGATTTGTTCACGGTTATTGGTGTTTATGCCCTGATTTATTATCGGCATTATCGCAGGATTTGTGACATCTTGTACGTGACATGCATATGTGGAATGCGCATGCGCGGGGAAGAAGTGGGCAGGCTGGAAGAAGAGGTGGAAGAGAATGAATGCAGTAGTGCGCAGGAGTAGGAACGAGAAGCGGATAGGGTCGAATATTGAGTCGAGTGTAACGAACAGGAGGAAAAAGAGTTCCACATGAATTAAGATTGCAAGTGTGAACTCGTTCTACCTGTTTGTGTGTGTTTTGGACTTCTGGGAGCCACGGGTTTGGGAACATCCGACAGCCACAATGTCAGAGGCAACTCGGGCCTTGGAGAAACATGTGCCCTTTGTCCCCTGACTACATGGAGGTGACAAAACAGGAATGCATGATGGGCAGTTTTCACACAAAAACGATGAAAGAACATCATTTGTCCGAGTGCTGTTCTGTATGAGCTGTCATTTAATAAAAGAAAAGTGTTTTGATCTGATGTGTTTTATTTAAAGGCATTTTCTCCATACTCAATAGCGTTGGCATGAACACCCACCAGTGTTCATCTAAACAATCAATAGTGTCACTATTACCGCAATGTCAACACTAGATTTTATTGGTGCAACATTTAACACTTTATTAAATGTTACTTTAACACTGGGTAGTGTGGATGCATGAAGACACTTCACCAGTGTTAAATTGAACTTATTATGGTGTTGAATTAACACCAGCAGATTGGCAGTGCAGCCGATCTGAGTTAATCTGTTCAACTGTTAAACTGTGGTACAGAAACGATCGTAATGCATCTGAATGTCATTGTATTAGAGGAGGTGTAATAATCGAATGTTGCTTTCTCACTAGAAAAGTCCAGAGGCGTCACTTAATTTCGTTGCCTCTGACACACTTCTATAGTGTATTTATTTTATTTATTATATGACCCCCCCATGTATTGCTATCCCCAATATGTTCAGAATTTTGCTCATCTGCTTTGACAGTACAGATGTTTCTTACAACCTGTCAAGATAGATGCAATTTACCAGGTCTCCTGTGGTTTGCAGAGGGACTGGTAGAATCTTTACCAGATGGTCTGTACTGCTTCTGTCGCCTGGTCCTGTCTTATCAAAAGCATTGAGTTTGACGAAATAAGTCGTGAACGTGAAGGCTACAAGAATTCAGTAACTTCTGTCGAACTAACATTGTTTTATTGACACAGTTAATTCTTTGGGCCCTACTTTCATAGACAGCCATGTGTGGGCTCAACATAAAAACTGGAGAATCTTCATTTACATCCCAGGGGCAAGTCTAGTTTGCTATGTTTGGGGATTTGGCACACAATGTTGCAGTGAGCCCAAAACAAACATGTAAAGTACTGCAGGTTATATTTAGTAGACCCAGAACCAATGGAATTTGCATTTAATGGATGAAGTGAAGTGAAAAAAAGTGTCCAGCTGAAACCCAAAACACCAGCCTGGAGCTAGCAAAATCCATTAGTAATGACTTACCCGTTGGTGGTGCATCATTTGTCAGTGGCCTGGGCACCAGGGTTCAACATAATTTTTTTCAAGCTTTAATCGACAGCTGGTCAGTCTGTCATGTTATTTTTCACTATGCTTTATAATTAAAATGAATGGCCTATGAACTGTCATTGTGAAATGTGTAGAAAATGTAGGCAAAGGAGAATGTAAACATCGAGCGCTTTCAGAAATTTACACCAACGCCCTGCATAACTGTGAGAGTGCATCACTGCGCATGTTCAGAGAGAGTGCGCCCTACTCCCATTAATTTCCGTTGCAGTCAGCACCCTAAGGCACTCCTTCTTTGGCGCATTTTGAATAATCTGTCCATTATCCTCACCAAACGGCAAATTTGAGCAATGCTCTGAGTTTCCTGGCGGTCGTAATCGGCCACTGTGCCCGAGGAGTGTATTTTCGAATGTCTCCATAAGAAAGCGAGTCTAAACTTTGAAACAAATTATTCATTTGGTCAATGGTTGAAAACAGTTGAACCCATAAATGTTGGCATGACTTCAAAATGGGCCAAAAGCGAACGCAGTGTGTTGATGAAACGGGTGACGATGACACTGGATGACACGTCAATCTTGGACTTCTGGTCCGATGACTAAATGATGAATTTATTACCCTTAACTTATTTTTTCAAGGTCAACTTTATTTCAACCAACATGCACCAAAAGATTTAAGAATGCAGCAAACACTACAAACAAAATAAAAATTGCATTGCTTAAAAATAAAAAGTGCAGAAGCATGAATTTACACCCTGTGAGATATTTTCAAATGGTTTGATTTTACATTGTTGAACTGCATACACTGATTTCTATCATCTAGCTTTTTATCCGTTGATATGCCAAACCTCGTATGGCATCTATTTAATTTTTCCATTCTTATATTGTGATCTATAGCATCAAAAGCTTTTTTTTTTAAATCTGTGAAAATCAACAGTAAATACAATGATGCTGTTTTGTAATGAGTAAATATATGTTTCTCTTTGCTTATATTAATTTGCATTAGCCGTTTTAATTTTTGATGGGAAAAAACAATAGTTTTGAAGGATAGGTTCCAAATTGATGTGAAAGGTTACACTTAATATTTTGTAACATTTTTCATTAATGCCATATCAATGATAAAACAGTAAGTGGACTTTTTAATTTTTGTGTGTTTTTACAACATTTAATATTTCATTCACACCTCTAAGGAACATAGTGGGGGAGTTGTCTTAATACAATTATTTACTGTATGACATTTATTTCTTGGCTCAGACGTTTCAGACGCGACCCTTGTGAGGATAAGCGGATCTATGGATGATTTCTTGAAGGCATTTCTGGGGTTTTGATAACCTGATTAGTTTCTCTAGATTTCATAGATAGGGTAGAGTTGTGTGTCATCACCAGAGTGGTGGACATTGAAATTAAGTGTTTTCTAACAACATTACCCAAAGAAAGCATGAAAAAAAAACAAGAGTATTGGTACAAGTACGGACTCCTGCGGACCCATGTTTAACTTTCGTAGACATTGAGGGGTTTTTTTTGCCAGTATTTACAAACTGTCGCAGATCTGAGAAGTATGAATTTAATCATTTTAGGGTGGTTCCTTTAATGCCAATGTCATGTTGTAACCTCTATATAAGGATGTGGTGGTCAAGGGTGTCAAAGGCTGCACTGAGATGGAACATTTGAACTTTCAATAGTGAGTTTTGGTCCAGTAAATCTACAATTAATAATGTATTTGTCAGTTATTTACTTTGACATCCAAACATAAATAGAGGTTAGAAAAGGAAGCACACTAACCTATTGGTACTTGAGACAAATTGGAATTCATGAAGTTAACGTTTTGTGGCGAAGATTTCAGTGTGTTCGACCATCACAGCAATGTTTGAAGGTAAGGTCAAAACTTTCCAAACATTTCCAGACTTTTTTCACATTGTAATTTTGTACTGTTTTGGGTGATTTAGCTATGAAAAAAAAGTGCTTCAATTTAACCGAAAATTTGCTTTTATGGACGACCCCATTTCCCTATTTGTGTGTGGAAAAAGAGGGTCCATTAAATTATTTTAGCAACCATTAGAGAGAAAGCACTGAGGCAGAATACAAACGAGTTTACATTGTGCCACTGATATTTTCATCTGTGCCAGGAGGAAAGGGGGTGTGGCATGTGACAGGTGTCTGGCTGTTGATTATCCGCACCTGTGTTTGAGATGAGAAGTGACAGAGAATGACTGCATCTTGAGATTCACTGAGAAAGTTCACCTCAGACAAAGTGCTCTCACTTAATACCTACAGACTGAATTAGACTAATGTACAGGTGTGAAGCTTTGAGTCTTGTTGCTGTGCAAAAATCTAACACTGCAGCCAATGTTCATCGACTTTGCCTCGTTTCAATTGAAATCAAAGGTACATGCCAAAAGTTATTTAATGAGCGCAGACACCTGTCTTAAAAAATTACCCAATCCGATGCAGCAGGAGTAAACAGTGTAGCAAGGGGAATGAGGGAAATATTTTCCAAGACTTTTCTGTTGACTCTCTCTTCTGTTTCTGTTGACTCTAGGATACACACGGATGAAAATGGCCATTGATTTTTTTGGGGGGTGGGGGGGGGGGTAATATTCGCTCCCTATGTCTATCAAGGCAGGATTGAGAGTTTACAGTTTCAGAAAAAAAAGCCTGATCACAAGATAAAGATTTATACAGTGTCAACAAAATAAGATGACATATGTCTGTTGAATTCTGTATGCCACAGCATTACGCTGGGGGGTTGGGGGTCACTCAGTGCCCCATTCATTTCCTTGGGTAATTTATTTGTACTGTATTTTACGAACTATAAATTCCTCCTAAGTACTCGCACCAGCCATAAAATGCATAATCAAGAAGAAAAAAACCCTAAAACATAACTTCAGCATAAAGAAGTCAAGTCAAGTCAAGCCAAGCCAACAGTATTTATAGAGCATTTTCAAACAGCCATCGCTGCATACAAAGTGCTGTACATGGAGCGATTTAACATACACAATAAACAGTAAGACGAAATGGTAATAAAGGCGGTAGAAAGCACCAAGCAGTAAAAACATGCTAACAAGTTTACCAAACCATCAGCGTCACTCCAAATCACTAAATCCAATGAAATGTTCATCCTCTGTGTCACTTTTAAAGAACTCCGCGAATTCCAGTGGTAGCAGATGTGGCGCGTCCTCTTCAATGTCGCCTACGTCAGAGGCATCGTTATTATTATTAATTGTTTTTTATCAGTTACCGTAGATGTGGAAAGTATCAACACGGGCCTAGAGCACCCTCTTGCGGTACAATGTGAAAATAACATGTGAAATGCTACACCTGTTATGTGTTAATCATTTCACACATAAATCGCTCCAGAGTATAAGTCGCACTCCCGGCCATCCGGAAAATACGGCAGTTTTGGGGGGGAATTGCAACACCATGGTAACATGGAATAAATAATTCTGTGAGGGACAGCTAGTTGCATTTTTCTTAAAATGTCATTTGTGCAGGTCTGCTATATTGACAAACGATCATTCACTCACATGTACTCCCACGGACAATTTAGGAATGTTCAATCCACCTAACATGTTTTTTTTTTGGAATGTGGGAGGAAGCTGAAGCCCTAGGCGAAAAAGAGATAAATAAATAATGCAAGTACAGGGTAAATGGGTAAACTCCATACACGAATGCTGGAGCACAGATTTAAACCTGCAACCTCAGAAGTGTGAGTTAAAAGTGCCAACCACTTACTCACCGTGGTGCCCTCAATGTCTTTGGCCTTGAATGAAATAACAGACGTGTATTACTTTGAATGCGCCTTACATTGCCGGCACAACCTCCCTCCCCCCTTGGGCAAAGTTCGACCTGGGATAGGTTCCAGTTCACCCGCAACCCTAGTGAGACTAAGCGGTTACAGAAAACGGATGGTTGGATGTTACTGCTTTGAATTAATTCCTCTTATCTCCCATATAATTTAAAGTAATTAAGGAAGGAAGATTGTTTTTCTTTAAACATTGACTGAAATGAAGGGCTGCTTTCCAAGACTGTCACAAGTCTGGAGCAGACATTTCACCCGCAAAGCTAGCATCATTTTTCTACACTCATAAATAGACTTTATCTTCACCAATGCCAGGGGTTTAAATTCCCTGTGTCATTTCATTACCATACATTTTTGCTCTCTGAGCAATACCTAATAGGTTTAACAGACTGGTGTGATGGGTGGGGGGCGGTGGAGGGAGTGAGGGGGGGTGGAGAAAGACAGCTAGAGTGGGTGCCAAAGGTTAAGCAAAAAACTTACAAAGACCGAGAGTGTTGAGTGAAAAGGAGTTTCTGGTGCTGGAGGGGGAAAAAAAAGAATGAAAAGGTTGTGCAGTAATTTCCTCCAAGCTCTGTGGTTGAGCGTGTCTGTCCGTGTCTCGATGGGAATACACTCCAGCCGCTGAGATGTGCTGCTTGCTTTGGCCCGCTCATTTTGCTCATTTTAGTGGTGCTGTCGTTCTTCCCTATAAAAGAAAGTGGCCAGGCATGCGTCAATGTAACCACACTCACTCACAGCCCAGAACTACTTCTGGCTTAAGGGACCGCATACTCATCCCCGTTTGGCATCACACATTTTACAAAAAAAAAACTTTTAATCCCCCCAACCAGCCCTCCACATTTCCAACAAGCTTTGAAGGAAAACGAAGACACTTTCTCTTACTGAAAAAGAATGTTCAAAGGCTCACAATTCATTAGCCTTTGCTGATAAAACATGATCAAACCTTTCTTCTGTGGGAATTATGGTCATAGAAAAAAAAGACAAAAATAAGATTATAGTGTTTCCAAGAATGTGCACTCGTTATTAATTATTTAGCACAATTAAATTTTAATAGTATCTGAGGTACTTCCTCGCCCTTACTTCATAGGGTCCTTTGGCTATGTGCGTGATAAAAACTGGGATCCAAACCAAAAACTAAACCAAGCAAAGACAAATTCTTGACAATGATTGTAAATGACAATATACACTGATGATTTTGGGGGGGGTTCTCGGAAGAGATGAAACAAATGGTGTTGAGACTAAATTGTTCCAATCCTGATCAAATTTCAAGTTAAAGTGATTTTTTTGGGGGTGGGGGTGGTTGATTGGGTCTCTTCGAGCTAGAAATGAGACAGAGAAGGCACCAATAGTTTAAAAAGTGGCACCGAAGATCATGAAATGTATTTTCCATTTTCATTCTGCTTTACCGTATTTTCCGCACTAAATGGCGCACCTAAAAGCCTTCAATTTGCTGAAAAGCTCACAGTGCCGTAAATCTGATGCACCTTGTGTATGGTCATTACAGTAATATTTCGACCCCAAAATGGCTCCTTGCTCGAGACATGCTGACAACGCAAAGTTCAAACTTAAGGCTATCGGTTACACACTTAAACACGGAAATAGAGTAGCGGCAAGAGAGTTTAACGTTCATGAGTCAATGTTATAACTTGCTGTTGGTTAAGTGAACTTTGTCGCTGCTTTATTAAATACATTTTACTGACATCTGATCTTTCTGTTGGTATTTCCTTGAGCGTAGCTTCATCTAGTGGATGCATTGTAGATTGTGTCTTGCGGTGCGGTGCGCCCAATGTATGAAACGAATTACAAAATAGGATATTCATTGCAGGTGCGCCTCATAATCCAGTGTGCCGTTTAGTGTAGAAAATGCGGTACTTTATTTTGAAAATGATTTGGAACGCTGATCTTATCTGACTTTTATCTGCAGTATTATGTTCCATTCATAGGTTTCTAGGTAACTTGTTGCATAAGCTCTAGCTAATCAACTAAATTCAGCACATTGAGGGGCTTCTACTGAATAGGGTAATATGAGTAATTTTAGACAGGAAACTTTTTAGCACAATCAAACACCGAGTCAAGATATTTTATAAAATGATGTCTCAAAATACAGTGCCTTACAATGTGCTGACAATCAATTCAATCTGAAGTCGGATAACATGAGTTTTTTGGGGATAATTTTACCTGTTCTAGCATGACAGTGATGCAAAGTAACATCCGGTCCATAAAGGCATGCTTGGATGACTTGGCGCAGTGGTCACCAACCCCCGGGCCGGACCGGTCTGTGGGTTATTTTGGTATGGGGTTGCACAGAAAGAATACATAACTTACATTACTTCCCTTTTATTAATTTTGGAATCTGAAAGATGTTTTATTTTGAAAAATTACCGGCTTGTCTGTTACATCCGTCAACAGCAGGGGTGTCTAACTAATTTCATACTGTGGGCCACATACGGCCTCGGTAGATGTCAAGTGGGCCGGAACATTAAAATTATACCATACTCTGCTATAAATAACCAAAATAATATGTCTTTCCGGGCGGCCCGGTAGTCCAGTGGTGAGCACGTCGACTTCACAGTGCAGAGGTACCGGGTTCAATTCGAGCTCCGGCCTCCCTGTGTGGAGATTGCATGTTCTTCCCGGGCCTGTGTGGGTTTTCTCCGGGTACTCCGGTTTCCTCCCACGTTCCAAAAACATGCGTGGCAGGCTGATTGAACTCTCTGAAATTGTCCCTAGGTGTGATTGTGAGTGTAGATGGTTGTTTGTCTCTGTGTGCTCTGCGATTGGCTGGCAACCGATTCAGGGTGTCCCCCGCCTAATGCCCGAAGACAGCTGGGATAGGCTCCAGCACCCCCCGCCACCCTAGTGAGGATCAAGCGGTTCGGAAAATGGATGGATGAATATGTCTTTCCTTTGTTTTGGTCTAAAGAAGCACAAGAACATGACAAAAATGTTGAAATTTAATGAACATATCTTTTACAAAACTTTTCACGAAGCACCATAGATTTCCTTAGACCAATGTGCGTGCAATTTACTTTTATCATTCACATATATGCATTGCAACTGATCCCACTGATTGTACAAAACAAACAAATAATTGGTATTGAAAAATATAGTAATGCACTTGAAGATAAAACGAGATTTATAAAGAAAGGAATTTTTAAACCATTTAAACATGTGCATAGAAAATCTAAATGTAATCCCTGCCACATCTTACAAACTAAGGAGAGTGCTATTAACAGTGTAAAGAATAGTAGTAGTAGAAAAGTACTCACATGTCCTTGATAGCATCTGCTGTGTTGGGTCTGTCTCAGTGACAGATTGAGACTACGGTTGTCCTCTTCTCTGATCAAAAATATGTTGTCTTCTACTCTGATCAAAACACTGTTTTGTGGATACTCCATGAATTGCACCTTATTTAAAATATTCATCCGTGTCTTTTATGCGTGTTTTCACTTTTAAATTATCCTTCAGGCCTGATTGAACCTCCTTGGGGCCGTATGTTTGACACCGCCATTGACGCAGGTGAAGGTGCGCTTCTCGCTCACGTGAGAGGTTACCACTAAAATGAAACCCATGAGCTAGCAAAATGAGTACAAAAACAAATGTCGTATTTTGAGTTGTATTTTTCATGCACTTTGTATTTGCGGTGTCTCTTATTTTGAAGGCCCGTTTAAATGTTACCATAGCGACCAGAGTGTGTTGCAGCCAGATAGGATGTTCCTCTGCAATGATTCATGTTTATTATTATATTTAGAAAATACCACAATTTTACATTTCATTTATAAGCGCCTTTTAAGACACTCAAGGACACTTTACAATCAAAACAAGAACAATAAAACCACAGATAAAATTATAAATAATAAAAGGAGAGATGAATTTAAACAGAATATGCAATTTTAAATAGTGATTTTAAATACTTGACGCAGGCACATCGCCGTCGCGAGGAGCACCAGCCGACCCAGCCAGGCCGGCCAACACACTGTGGTCTGCGGATCGGCCACCGTTTCTGCTGTTGTCTCTGCGTGGCCGGCGGGAGGACGACCAAAAGGAGGTGATGCCCCTGGAGCCATCGAGCTGGAAGCCCCGACGAGATCCGTGGCGGATGCACCTCCGGGAAGGACGAGGAGCGACGCCCGGGAAGCGATCAAGCGCAGGCGGGGAGCCTGACCACTGCAAGTGGAGCCCAAGAAGCCCCGCCACCGAGCACCGCAGCAGTCCCCCACAGGCAGACGGAGGAGCGACAGGACGGTCCACAGCAGCACAGCCCAGATACAGGCCCCGTCGACCCTCACCACGGAGGCAGAGGAGTGGAGAAGGCACGGGGCCCCGCCCGACAGCCGAATAGGCAGGATTCCGCGACAGCGACGACCAACGGGCCAAAACCACAACGAATTGTTAGGGTTTCTCCCATATCGAGAGTAAATTGTAGAAATGACGGTAAACCGTAAAAAAATAAAAATAAACACTAAAAAAAGAATAATTGTGGGTGAGCAGTGGCAGCCAGACACACCAGTGTTCACTCAACCCGGAAGTAAATAGTCCCTGAAAATATTGTCTGACATTAAACCAGCACGTGGGGCAAAAAAGGTTGGTGACCATTTGGCTTAGCACATTGTTTCTCAAATAGTGGGGCGCCGTCAAGGGGGGCGCATTACGTTATTTTTTTACTGTCCTAGAATAAAGTGCAGTCGCACCTCCATTACGTTAGGGGGCAGTGGCGCTCTCATTGGCAGAGTTTGCGCGGGGAGCATTCTAAGGGAGGAAATATGACGAGGCGTATGTCACGCTTTGGCTTCACTGTGACTACGGTGGCAGACGAGGAAAGATCGGTGCGATTACTGTGTCTAAAAATGTTGGTTGGGGACAGCATGAAACCACTTAAAGATATTGCACCCCAATCACGCTGATAAGCTGCTAGACTTTTTTTCAGCGAACACGTGCCAAATATTGCCAACAATCACGCCGCTTTGTGCCTGCTACTTCAGTAAACTGAAATATATGTCACGGGTATACATTGAGCAGGAGCCGAGATCTGCTGTCTCCTGCTTCAAACCTCGCTTCGAAAAACTGCATTGCAAAACGTGCTCATTGTAGCCATTAATCCAGACATCATCTTTTGATTTTTTTTTAAAGCACAAATCATTTTATACATTTTTGTTTTGCTGGTTAAAGTATTTTTTGAAATATTGTGCTCCTGAGATAATATTGGTGATTAGTTTGAATGCATTATTGGTTATTGATTTTATGTAATTTTATTTTACAGTATCGTATGGTTTGACATGGTCAGTCAAAAAATATTTATAGTTAAATTAAGGATTTAATGTATTTTTTTAAAATTTCAGATGCACTTTAAATCTTTTCTGTTCCTATTACTAAAGCTATTCTTTGTTGTAGGGTGGTCCATATATCTGTCTTTTTTTATTATCTTAAAAAAATAAGATAATAAAAAAATAAGGGGGGGGGGGGGCGAGATGTTTTCCTCTTCCTAGGGGTGCCATGACAGAAGATCATTGAAACCACTGGCTTAGCATGTCTGTGCTTTGTTGAACCGATTTGCCAAAAGCCGTAGCTGTTAAACTATTCAAAATCCGGTTTACTCGTTCATCACAAGACCCAGTGAGTGACAAAAACGTACTAAAATGCATCATGTATTACCATGATAATGATCACATCAGCTAATGGTAATGGACACAGCATCAATTAATCTATTAAAACAATCACAAATTTAAAAAACACACTTTGCAATTAAACGAAATTTAAAAAAGCAAAAACATTTCTAAATTAACCAGCGACCTATTTTAGCCTCTGGCGCTAGAATTGGGGAAAACCTGTTATGGAGCAAGTAAATAGCAGTCAGCAATGATTAAGGGTGTGGAAAGAGTGAATACCCCAAAGCTCATTTTTTTTGTTGTAGTCATGTGTGACCCATGAATAAAATTCATTCTGTTATTCATCACAAGACCCAGCAGTTTGTCGTTGCCATGGCTCCTTGCCCAGCTAAGTATGACTCGCCTTTTATCCTTGATGATGACCAGATCATTCTGTTCAAAGATTTTCAGTAGCGTGCTGTGATTTGACTTAATTGACAATTTTTATATAATGTAGCTACATACTGAGTTTTCTTGTCAGCATAAGCAATTGCCCACATTTTGTGTAAAGGTTTGTCTCCACACGCTTACCACTAGTCACAGGGCACGGCGTCTAAAGTACTGAAAATCATTCATGCACACATTCTCAAACTTTCGGACACAGTTGAATGCATTGCTAATTCCCCGTTGGCTAGCTGTTAACCGTCATGCTGTGAGAAACAACTAGTCATCAGAGAATGACAGCTTCTTGACAGCTTCATTAAAACCACAGATGGCGGAGGAAGTGGAGAGGAACTTGAACAAATGTAATGTCGGTGAAATATGATGAAAGCCAGAGGACTTTTTGACAGCATGGGCTCGTGGACCACATCCAGGTCGCCTGCTTACATCTCAAAACTCCTTGGGTATGGAAGCCGTCTTTGGAAGAGGTCAAGTAACCCTGCAGGTGAGATCTAATTTCAAATTAGCGGGTGGAAGGTGAATTACAACTGCTGCCAGTTGGGGACAAAAATGTTCTAATACGAATCGATGTGAGGAAGAGTATGCTAAAGTAGGGCATTTTTATTTCTGTTGCCGCTGATGAACAACAACCCATCTAACATTTGAATAATGACGGTCAAATCTTTTGAATTACAGAGAATATGCTTTAACAGATGAGTCTTTTGTCTTTTTCTAGACACTTTGCAGATAGCGAGGAGTAAAAAAAATTAGTTGAATAAAAATGTCAATAAAATAAGAGTGACAAACGACCAAATTTATTTTACACTGAAATTACAAACACAATTTCACTAAACATTGAGTCACAATGCATAAAGATCATTCAATTACGGCAGCAAATGTGCATGAATTGTAATCGTTTGCTCGAGGATCTTTATCATGGTAGGATCTTCAAACTATGACCACCCCCGGTTCCGAAGCCTAAGTCCTTATAAATGACAATTGCCAGTCACCTTCTGGTAAAAAAAAAGAAAAAAGAAAAAGAGAATGATGCATTCACTCGTGTCGAATGCATACAGAGGAATGCTTGGCATCCTGCATGTCCTTGTGAATATGAATTTCCTCATTTCACAGTCGACCCATCACACCGTCCTTCATACTCCTTGGACTCCAACTATCATCTATCCTCCTGTTCCCTTTTTGTCTGCTTCCAACCTGCAGGACTAGAGGACATTCTGTTTTTGCCTGCTGATTAACCTATCCCCGCCCAGAGGAAGGTCTTCAATCGAGCTCCGGCTGTACCCTCTCTATGTATTCCAGAAATGTTGTAATCATTTGAAGCCACTTGGAGGTGTATTGACAACATTTTTGGGTATGTGTGGACAAAGTCTGGCCCTGGATACAAAAACGGTATCC
Source organism: Hippocampus zosterae (assembly GCF_025434085.1). NCBI lineage: Eukaryota > Metazoa > Chordata > Actinopteri > Syngnathiformes > Syngnathidae > Hippocampus > Hippocampus zosterae. Next base: position 19,904,892 of record NC_067462.1, on the reverse strand, counting down.
TATGAAAAAAAAATAGTGCTTATCGTTTGCCTGCATTGCAGTTATGTGTGACGCCGGCTAGCGCTATCAAGTGATAACAAGTGATCAAAACTATCAAATTTGTTGACAAACAGATAAAATATTCCTTGGTTTCCATGCATCATGCACAGTTGTGCTTCTTTTCACACAGCGCCAATGTCATCCACTCCGTGCATCACATATCCGGTGTCTTACAGTTCTTTTTTTGTGTGTGTGTTTGTGTCAATTACCTTCCGAAGTTCCATGGTTGAGAATCGTGATATTACATCACCAGCTGCGGGCTGTGACCATATTTATTCCATGAGACTTGACTACAGCCAAATGGAATAAAGCATTTTTTTCTAACTTTGGTTTGTAAGTTGTAATAAACAGAAAAAAATATTGGTCTTCTCTTCTGTCTCATGGCATCATGACATGAAAATCATTGTTTGTATGGGGAACTGGCAGCCCCTTGTGGAGTTACCCTCTGTCAAATTGATGCTGTGGAGGGGGGTTGGGAATTATGGGAAACGATCATAAACATGAAGAGAAAAAGTTCAAAGCAACGAGATTCAGAATTTTGAAAGACAAGGAGACTTTTATTAGCCTCTGCCAAAGATGCTTGCATGACTGAAATAGTTATTTTTGTTTAACTCAACTGAAATTAGATGGTAAACTAAAATGAGCTGTGATTGTTTGTAGATAAAAATATTCAAATATTACATTGGATAAAATCGTTTATTTTTGGAGATGATCTCTGTTTTATTGTTCTTGTATTTTACGGTACGGAACTATTTTTCTCATTAGAAACATGTAACAGGAAAAAAAGGTTGGAATGGATGAATTACTTTTCCATTCATTTCAATGGGGAAAGTTGATTTGACACATGAGTGACTAGCATGGTCACGGAAAGAATTAAACAAGTCAAGGTAGCACTAAAAATGTATTCAAAAAATGAGTGTGACTTTTATATGCAAGGCTATTACTGCAGTCAAGAATAATGTGTCGAGGACAATATGAAAAAAGAATCGCACATGTTGAGGGAACAACTGAAAATAAAACACGTGAGCACGTGCGCATTACAACATTTTTGCTGCGCTGGCAAAAGCACTCCACAACCACCAGCACCAGATGTGTCTCATCTTAATGACCATGTACAGAAAAACCTTTTTCTGAGACGACTTCATGTGACAGTTTCTCACATGACTCACTTGCCTCAAGTCGCAGGAATAACGTGTCGGGCTTTAGCTTGGTCTGAAGGGTCTGTAACATCGACAACACCACCACCAACTGGTTTTAGGTCGAGCTTAACTTGGTACTGAAAGGCTATTTTCAGAAAGTGTTGAGAAGATAAAAGTACATAAATAAAAATGTGGAGGAAATAATCAGTTTTATAAAATATCTAACTAAAGTGTGGCAGCCATTCATTTATTAAAGTTTTAAAAATGAAAATGGAAGTCCATCCATCCATTCTGTACAGCTGAGTCGCGGGGGCAACGGCCTCACTACTCTTAAATAGTACTGAAAATTCAATTCATAATGTACCATAAATAATATAGAATTATAATTTATCAATCATAGATTTGTATGAAATGTGATTTTTGAATGAAATTGCTGCAGAGTCTGCTTGCTCTTTGTTAGGGTCCCATCAAAATGCTCGGTTTAATTGTATTGTCAGCTCGGTACAGTTTGCTCTTGTTTGTACCCCACTGTAACCCACTTAAAAAAAAAAACCAAAATCAAAAGTCAAAACAAAATAAACCCTAACTATAATGCAATTACAACCAATACAAATACAGCCATGGACAAACGTTTTGAAAGTAGTATAGCATGTCAACCTCTGAACAAACCAGTGTCCCCCATTACCTCTGCAAGGCTAGCGCTATTCAATATTAGTTCTCGAGTTAACAAATCGCTGTTGTTTTTCATAATGACATCCGTACATCATTATGACCTATGATCTTACTTATTTCTCTTCAGATAAATAGTCTGACACATACTCAAGGTCACGTGACGTTCTTGATTTTATCCCTGAAGGTGTTGATATTTGATTTCATCTCTTGATCTTAAAGATTTGGCCACATCTCAGATTATGTTCTTTGCATAAATTCAGACAACCACGCTCCATCCATCCATCCATCCATCATCTACCGCTTATCCGGGGCCGGGTCGCGGGGGCAGCAGCTTTAGCAGGGAAGCCCAGCTACTCTCCCGAGCTACTTCTTCCAACTCTCCCCGGGTGATCCCGAGGCGTTCCCAGGCAAGCTGGGTGACATAGTCTCTCCAGCGTGTCCTGGGTCTTCCTCGGGGTCTCCTCCCGGTGGGACATGACCGGAACACCTCACCGGGGAGGCGTTCAGGAGGCATCCGAATCAGATGCCCAAGCCACCTCATCTGGCTCCTCTCGATGTGGAGGAGAAGCGGCTCGACTCTGAGCCCCTCCCGGATGACTGAGCTTCTCACCTTATCTGATCCACTGGTTAAAGGACACTTTGATTCTCTCCTCTTTCATCTCAAACCGCTTCAAACAACAAAGCAAACAACAAAGCGTGTGACGGAAAAGTGGTTAGGACTGCACGACTGTCCGTGTTTTATGTTATGTGTTGTGTTTATTATTTTACTTTATGTTAACTGTTTTGTAAAGCGCTTTGTTACAGCTGCCGCTGTTGTGAAAGCGCTATATAAATCAGCATGTATTGTATTGTATTGTATTATCTCTAAGGGAGAGCCCGGACACCCTGCGGAGAAAACTCATTTCAGCCGCTTGTATCCGGGATCTCGTTCTTTCGGTCACGACCCATAGCTCGTGACCATAGGTGAGGGTTGGGACGTAGTCGACCGGTAAATTGAGAGCTTCGCCCTTTGGCTCAGCTCCTTCTTCACCACGACAGACCGATACAACGTCCGCATCACAGCAGACGCTGCACCGATCCGCCTGTCGATCTCCCGCTCCCTCCTACCCCCACTCGTGAACGAGACCCCAAGATACTTGAACTCTTCCACTTGGGGCAAGATCTCCTCCCCGACCCGGAGGGGGCACTCCACCCTTTTCCGACTGAGGACCATGGTTTCAGATTTGGAGGTGCTGATTTTCATCCCAACCGCTTCACACTCGGCTGCGAAACGCTCCAGTGAGAGTTGGAGAGCCCCGTTCGAAGGAGCCAACAGCACCACATCATCTGCAAAAAGCAGGGATGCAATACTGAGGCCCCCAAAACGGACCCCCTCAACGCATCGGCTGCGCCTAGAAATTCTGTCCATAAAGGTTATGAACAGAATCGGCGACAAAGGGCAGCCTTGGCCGAGTCCTACCCCCACTGGAAACGATTCCGACTTACTGCCGGCAATGCGAACCAAACTCTGACATCGGTGGTATAGTGACCGAACAGCCCGTATCAGGGGGTTCGGTACCCCATACCCACGAAGCACCCCCCACAGAACTACCCGAGGGACACGGTCAAACGCCTTCTCCAAGTCCACAAAACACATGTAGACTGGTTGGGCGAATTCCCACATACCCTCGAGAACCCTGCTAAGGGTGTAGAGCTGGTCCACTGTTCCACGGCCGGGACGAAAACCACACTGCTCCTCCTCAATCTGAGGCTCGACTTCCTGACGGACCCTCCTCTCCAGCACCCCTGAATAGACCTTGCCAGGGAGGCTGAGGAGTGTGATCCCTCTGTAGTTGGAACACACCCTCCGGTCCCCCTTTTTAAAAAGAGGGACTAACACCCCGGTCTGCCAATCCAGAGGCACTCTCCCTGTTGACCACGCGATGTTGCAGAGGCGTGTCAACCAGGACAGCCCCACAACATCCAGAGCCTTGAGGAACTCCGGGCGGATCTCATCCACCCCTGGGGCCCTGCCACCGAGGAGCTTTTTAACCACATCGGTGACTTCAACCACAGAGATAGGAGAGCCCACCTCAGAGTCCCGTGGCTCTTCTTCCTCCAAGGAAGGCGTGTTGGTGGAGTTGAGGAGGTCTTCGAAGTACTCTGCCCACCGGTTCACAACGTCCCGAGTCGAAGTCAGCAGCGCCCCATCCCCACTGTATACAGTGTTAGTGGTGCAATGCTTCCCCCTCCTGAGACGTCGGATGGTGGACCAGAATTTCCTCGAAGCCGTCCGGAAGTCGGCTTCCATGGCCTCACCGAACTCTTCCCACGCTCGGGTTTTTGCCTCGACGACCACCGAAGCCGCGGTCCGCTTGGCCAGTCGATACCCGTCAGCTGCCTCTGGGGTCCCACAGGCCATAAAGGCTCGATAGGACTCCTTCTTCAGCTTGACGGCATCCCTTACTGCTGGTGTCCACCAGCGTGTACGGGGGTTGCCGCCACGACAGGCACCAACCACCTTACGGCCACAACTCAGATTGGCCGCCTCAACAATAGAGGCACGGAACATGGTCCACTCGGGCTCAATGTCCCCCGCCTCCCCCGGAACATGGGAAAAGCTCTGTCGGAGGTGGGAGTTGAAACTCCTTCTGACAGGGGATTCCGCCAGACGCTCCCAACAAACCCTCACTATACGTTTGGGTCTGCCAGGTCGGACCGGCATCTTCCCCCACCATCGGAGCCTACTCACCACCAGGTGGTGATCAGTTGACAGCTCCGCCCCTCTCTTCACCCGAGTGTCCAGAACATGCGGCCGCAAATCCGATGATACAACTACAAAGTCGATAATCGAACTGCGGCCTAGGGTGTCCTGGTGCCAAGTGCACATATGGACACCCTTATGTTTGAACAAGGTGTTCGTTATGGACAATCCGTGACGAGCACAGAAGTCCAATAACAAAACACCACTCGGGTTCTGATCGGGGGGGGGGGGGGGGGGGGGGGCGTTCCTCCCAATCACGCCCCTCCAGGTCTCACTGTCATTGCCCACGTGAGCATTGAAGTCCCCCAGCAGAACAAGGGAGTCCCCAGCAGGAGTACTCTCCAGCACACCCTCCAAGGACTCCAAAAAGGGTGGGTATGCTGAGCTGCTGTTTGGTGCATATGCACAAACAACAGCCAGGACCCGTCCACCCACCCGAAGGCGGAGGGAGGCAACCCTCTCGTCTACCGGTGTGAACCCCAATGTACAGGCACTGAGCCGGGGGGCAATGAGTATGCCCACACCTGCTCTGCGCCTCTCACCGTGAGCAACTCCAGAGTGGAAGAGAGTCCAACCCCTCTCGAGAGAACTGGTACCAGAACCCAGGCTGTGTGTGGAGGCAAGTCCGACTATATCCAGTCGGAAATTCTCTGCCTCACACACCAGCTCGGGCTCCTTCCCTGCCAGAGAGGTGACATTCCATGTCCCAAGAGCTAGCTTCTGCAGCCGAGGATCGGACCGCCAGGGTCCCCGCCTTTGGCTGCCGCCCAGCTCACATTGCACCCGACCCCTTTGGCCCCTCTCATGGGTGGTGAGCCCATGGGAAGGGGGACCCACGTTGCCTCTTCGGGCTGTGCCCGGCCGGGCCCCATGGGTGTAGGCCCGGCCACCAGGCGCTTGCCAACGAGCCCCACCTCCAGGCATGGCTCCAGAGGGGGGCCCCGGTGACCCGCGTCCGGGCAAGGGAAACCTAGATCCATTTATTGTAATCATCATTGGGGTCTTTGAGCCGTGCTTTGTCTGGCCCCTCACCTAGAACCTGTTTGCCATGGGTGACCCTGCCAGGGGCATAAAGCCCCAGACAACTTAGCTTGTAGGATCATTGGGACACACAAACCCCTCCACCACGGTAAGGTGACGACTCACAGAGGGGAAGTGACTAAGTGTTGGTCAATTAACTTCCGGGCCACATCCTGACAGATGGCAGCTCATTCTTGCATAATCAATGCTTGGAGTTTGTCAGAATTCTTGAATTTTTGTTCACCTGACTCTTAAGGGACTGACCACAATGGGATTCGGATCTGGGGAGTTTCCGGGCCTCGAACTAAAGATTTTCATCTTTTGTTCCCTGAGCCAGATAGTTATCACTTTTGTCTTATGGCATGGTGCTCCATCATGTTGGAAACGGTATTGCTTGGTACCAAACGGTTCTTGGATAGGTGGCAGAAGGTGCTCTTAGAGGATGCTTGGTACCATTCTGTATTCATGGCTGTGTTCTGAATTGTGAGTGAACCCTGTCCATGGACTGAGATGCAACCCCACACATGAATGGTCTTCAGATGCTTTACTGTTGGCATGACACAGGACCAATGGAAGTGCACAAGTTTTCGTCCTGACAAGCTTTTTTTTTGGGATGTCCCAAACAGGGAAGGGGGATTTATCAGACAAAAGGACCTTACCACAGTCTTTAGCAGTCCAATCCATGTACCTTTTGCAGGATATCAATCTGACCCGAATGTTTTTCCTCGAGCAAAGTTACTTTTTTGTTGTCCCTTTTGAGACCAGGCCATCCTCCAAAAGTCTTTGCCTCACTTTGCAGGCAGATGCAGTCACACCTGCCTGCTGGCATTCCGGACCAAGTTCTGCACTGGTTGTGCGTGGATCCTGCAGCTGAATCAACTTTAGGAGACAGTCGTGGTGTTTTATGGACTTTCTTAGGCGCCTTGAAACTATCTTCGCAGCAGCTGAACCTCTCTCCTTGAAGTTCAATTAAGCACATTTTCATAGCAAAGGGGGATTTTGCAATTAATTGAAACCCACCTGATCACTCTTCAAAACATTCTGGAGTACATGCAAAGTGCCATCCTGAAAAATTGAGGCAGTAGACTGTGAAAATTAATCTTTGTGTCATTCTCAAAACTTTCGGACACTGCTTACAATCCAAAGTATTTCAAGCTTGTCTTGACTCTAAACGGGAATACAAAAAAAACATGATAGTAAAAGTATTCATTGTCAGTTACGTCTCAATACAAGTCTGACTAAAACATTTGTGTGAAAATGGCAGGCCTGGTTTGTTGTACGAAATGAGACAAGATAAAATCAATAGTGCAGTAAAACAGTATAAACCCATAGTCCCAGAAGCTCATGTTAAACATGTCGGCTGATGTGCCTGGTCACCATACTAGGATCTTCCCAGCAGGAGCAACACGTCACATAATGGTAAATCAATTCTATTTTTGTAGCCTGGGTAGGTGGTCTTAAAGAATAATTACTCAGCGAAGGAGCGGAAGACATTGCAGAGAAAAAAAGGCTGTTTATCCACTGTGGTCTGAACTGATGTGAAACCAATACCATTATCCAGTTAAGTAAATCTGAAAATTGTTGTGTAAGGCTACTCCTTTGACATGAGATTCCTCAGGTTTCATTCTGAATAACCATTTGTGTAGTCCAACTTTCCAAACGCTGACCAGTGATCATACAGAAGCCCACAATGAACTATCCACAAGATTTTGTGTTGCACTTACAACTTTCCTTTTTATAAAGACTGCATTTTGGTTATTCAGTTCGGCATTGAGGTACATATTCTCCCGTTCACCCTTAAAGGGATCATCCAGCCACGATGGACTATTTTTCAATGTCTATCCATCCACCCATCCATCCGTTTTCCGCACATTCTCACCATAGGGTTGCTTGTGGGTGTGCTAAATTTTTCAAAGTCCAATTTGTTAAAAACCCTTGTTGTGCAGCTGCATATCCCAAATTTACGCTCTGAAAGCGGGCACTTGCATCGCAATGCAGCGCTGTTCTCTGGACAGACAGAATTAGCTTTCACCCCGGTACGTCTGCATCAACGGCGGGCGAACACGACTGCAACAACACTCGTCAGCTGCCTGAGGGCCGGGCGTATACGACATGGAGGTACGGGTAAGAGGGCCACCGCAATGTGGAACCCCTACTGTATGTGTATGTCATTAACTTTTTACAGGTTAAACTAGACAAGAATACAATTGTGCATATGAATTTTGGTGGTGATTGGTTGGAATTTTCAGACATTTAGGAACATATGCACATCCCTCCTGTTATATATCTCAGCCTGCAAAAATAGGAAAATGATTGGCACAGTATTTTTAATTTTGTAGAAGTGTGAATGGCTTTTCAACATAGAAGCTCACATTGAATATCACTGAAATGCTAAATATTGTGCAGATTGCTTCTTAATTTTCACAGGACAAGAGTGGACATGAATAAAGCTGTGCATATGAATATTGGTGACGGCTGGTCACCATCTTCAGACACCAGGTGACACAGATTGTGAGAAAGCAAGCCAGGAAACAATATTACAATGCTTGACACTTTCCTTCACTGACATTGTCAGGCAGAGATGGGGAAAAAAAGAAAGCACCTCCGTGACAAATGGATGTCATTAAGATGCCCTGAATGTAGTCAGCAAAATACATGAAATCACTACTGACTTTTTCTCGACAAGCTACTTTGAAGGAGTATTTGTTTTTGCATTCACGTTTTAATAAAGTCAATACAAGCAAGCAATTCACTCAGAACACAGTGTTAATCACGTAATGTTTAAACGATAGTCACGTGAAGAGTTGACCTCACGGGAAGAAAAAAAAATGTTCTAGCACTGAACCTCCCCCACACCTTCACTAATTATAAGAAAAGAAAACCTTTATTTGTCTCACAATGGAGAAATTCCCAATTTACAGCAGCAAAAATTATGAAAGGGAGAAGTCGAAGAACAAAAAGTATAAAAGGAAATATACATTATAAAATTATCTGATATGATGTTGACGTTTGGTCATTATTGACTTGTAGAAGGGACACGTAGAGCTGTTGTGCAGTCAGTGAGTGTGTACGAGACACCGCGACTTTTGAATTTATTGTTGGCGCGCATAAATGATTGCTAAAGAGTTCGCCAGTGATCACATGTTGGCAATATGTGATAGCTATCTACAGTAGGTTGCCTCCATTTTGAAAAAGCTAACACAGTGCTTCGTGACTTGCTTCAGAATAAAGCGTGTTTAGACTTAATTCTATAGTGCACTGTATTTACAGTTTCAATTAATGTCATAATAATTTTGTTCAACGGTTGGAATAGATTACTATAGTTCGATTTCCATTCATTTCAGTAGGTAACATTGGTTCAGTTCACTCAGGTTTTGATTTGACAACAGAGTCTCGGAATGCATGAAGAACTTGTGAAATGAGATTCCACTGCATACGGTACAGTTGCATCGTATTTTATTGGGTTTTTGGATGTTATCGATGATATCTATAACTGTAATGAGATAGTGGTGGTATTAAGAGTTGGATTAAGTCCCCACTGCTCAGGTACCACATGTACGGCTTTATACTACCTCAAGCTGATGTATTCTTTTGTCCTAGGGCAACAAACTAGTTAACTGCTGAATCGACATTGACATGAAATAGATTCCATAAGAACAAAAGAATTATAAATAATCAATGAGTTGTCTAGGAGCTTATGTCCATCCTTAATTAAAATTTATATCTTGAAACGTCCCAAAAACTCGTGCCAAATGTAAAACAGCAATGCCAACAACAAATTTTTTTCTCATTAGAAGTTATACAATGTTCCTTCTTTTGGATTTTTTTTTTTTTGCCAGAAATGTCATTCTAATAACATTAGATATATTTTATAGCGGCATTTTCCAAAACCAAGGGAAAGAGCCCCAAATGGTTAGCTTCCTTGTGACCCTTTCAATATACGAGTTCACACAGTCCAGTGATACTAATTGCAAGTTTTAATTAAAGGTTTTCAAGGTTCAATATCCTTTACCTCTTCCTTTTTTTTCAAATTACAGTTGAACTATTCTACCTTTTCTTCAACAGCTTCCCTGCACTGTTTTCCCACTCCTCCCCTTCAACACACATGCATCACAGCAGGCAGTGCGTCTTTTGTGGCTGTGTGAAAAACCTGATTAAGGTTCAAGTTGACTGAACTTGAAGGTTGAAATCTGGATGCATCTCTCTACAACCCAATTAACACGGAGTCAATAGAGAGCAAATTAAAAAGCCCCCAGGTGGTGAACCTTTGCCAGAAAACGCCAATGAAATCAAGACAGTCAAGGCCAGCACAATGACATGAACCCTTCTGGTTCTGTGCAATCCCCCTGAGCTCCCCTGATTAGAGCATGGGGAGACTGTTTAGAGCATTTTCTTCAATGGTGAGGACAAATGAGGGGAAAGGGGATCCATTCAACTTGGGCAAAGAGCTGGGAAAATGGTCAACTTTGTCTCACTGAGGTGAGAACAGACCACCTCCCAAAATCAACATCCACATTGGGGGCGGGGTTGGTGGGGGGTGGGGTGGAGAGGGCCTAAATGAAGACCTTCAGTAGACTGTATTAATGCAAACATTGGAAAATGTCAACCAAACAAGTAAAATGGTGCCTGCTTTGGATATACTCTGTTAGCCGCAAACAAATGCTGTCATCCACTCTTTGTGGAATACAGTCTGTGTATTGTATTGTGATAGTAATTATGCTTGTAAATTTTGGTCTGTGATTGGCTGGCATCCAGTCTGATGTTCTTGCCAAATGTCTGCAGTTTACCCGCAACCCTAATTAGGAAAAGCGGTATTGAAAACGGATGGATTTAAAGTTTAAGATTTCCGACAGAATGTGACAATGTTACATCTAGATAACCCCCCCTCACCCTTAAAAAAAGATACCGTCTGCCTGTTTCATTGACTAACATGTAGTCAGTCATAAAAAAAATCTTGTTTGTAAAATGAACATGATTAAAAAATATCCATGAAACTTGGCTGACTTCATATTTAATAGATTCATTTAAATTTTTATGCTGTCATCATCACGCACTAAAAGTGGTGGAAAATTTGACCAATGTGCTGCTGGCAGAGGCAAATGTTGCTTGTGGTAAAGTGGAAGACTGGCGAACACATTTGCCTCACAGTTGAGAGGTCACGGGCTCAAGTCTGGGCTCCTGTGTGATGTTGGCATGTTCTCTCTGTGCTTGTGTGGCTTCCTTCCATATTCCAAAAATATAGATGGTAAGTTCGTTTAAGACTCTAAATCGTTTGTAGGTGTTAATTTTACCTCGGTTAGTTTTAATAGCCCAAACCTATATCAATGAACTGTACTCTCCTGAATGAAGGCACTAAGGAAGTAAAAGGACTCTTAGTACTGTGGAGTAGTTAAATTAACCAGATATTACGGGCATTAAGATAAACTAATAAAATTGCTTAATGTTTAAAGAAAGACATTTCATTATGTCGAAATTCTTTCTATGATATATATATTTTTTTGTTTAGGTTCTTTTGAAGAGCTATTCAGTGCACAAAGCGTGAGCTAAAATGATTGCAACCTATATTACGGCTGAAAAAATTGTTACCAGTAATAACAATACTATTTATCTCTTTTTTTTTCAGGTTATTCAAAAGGAACAGATCACAAAACGAACAGTCAATAGCTTTTTTTAAATGGCCTTAGACAACTGGGCAGATGAGATTTTGCCTGAAGACCTACAATTTTTTCAGAACGCCTCATTTCAATCTGTGCTGGAAAATTTTCAAAGCACGTTCACTATGTTATTGCTACCCCGACAAAACTCAAATTTTATATAACTTTAAGGACCTAACTGTTGAGAACCTGAGCAAAAAGCTGAAGGATTCCAAATTGTACAACGTTAGAGTTTTAGGGCAGAGAATGTTAATGCTATCATTGATTCTGTCACTTGCAGCTCAGCAGATTTGGATGTGCAGCTCGGAGCAAGATATTCTCTCGGAATCATGGCGGCGGGTGTGATAGTGGACCGAAAATTAAACCTTTCCAAAATTCGCATTCAACCGACACTCACCCGGAGTGGAGAGGGACAAAAGAGTTCTCGTGTCGTCTTTTTTTTAAGAAACAACACATTGCTCAAATGAAAAGTAGTCAGTGTCCTTGGAGAACCGTATAAATACACCCCGCTCTCCAAACAACTAAAATGTGAAAATGTCAAAATCGGGCCCAATTAGACCTTTTCCCTCGCCGCTGTCACAAGACTCTCGTTGTATTGAATGTTCATTTCCTTACCCTAAACCAGGCATGTCCAAAGTCCTGCCCGCGGGCCAAATCCGGCCCGCGGTCGAATTTCATCCGGCCCTCGACCCCTGTCATAAAGTCAGTGCCGTCTGGCCCGCAGGTTGGGCGCAATGGAACATTGCATTGCATTGACTGAGGTCTCGTAGACTGGTGAGTGATGTTTCAAAGAGTACTGCTTCCCTCTAGTGGCTAAATGAGTAATAGCATTCACTAAATGAGTAATAGCATTTAGAACCTAGAGGGCATCACTTACGAGTTAACAAGACATCACTCCGTGTTTATATTGACTGATATGTCAAATTTCAAATGATCCTTGCAGTTGTGGATATGTGTATTGCTTGTTCATTTCCCTGTTGTTCGAGTCAAAGGTTTTGTGACTATTGAAAAGTCATGGTGATACATTTTATGTTTCAAATCAATCAATTTGCACTCAGGAGACTTCTGTTTAAGAAAAAGTCAAGTGAATAAGCAGTTGCATGTGATATACCTGTTTCAAATGAACCAAAAGAAATTCTTAAGATTGTTGAAATTAAAAATGGAAATGTGAAACAGACTGGCTTACTAAAATTTGTTGAACAATATTGTTGTTCAATGTAAAGAATGTCAGCCAAGGTCGGCCCCCCGACATTTTACCACTTAAAATCTGGCCCCCTTGGCAAAAAGTTTGGACACCCCTGCCCTAAACGGTCTTCAAAAAGCATTTCAAATAATTTGGCACTACAGCCAAGTGGCCTCATAACCACAAACCACACCAGCTCAGGATCTGCACATCCACTGTCTTCATCTCCAAGATGGTCCCAGAGCAGCCACACGGACAGCTGCTGCAATAATTGCTTTGCAGAAACAAAGCATTTCTGCACAAACTGCCATAAACAATCTCAGGTAAAGTCATCCGCATGCTTGTCAACCTTTTCTGCAGTCCGTTATCGTAACTGGCAGAATGGTCATATTTTATGGCATCTGGTGTTTTGGAGAAGTGTTTTCTTCACAGATTAACTCCAGATTTCACTGTAAAGGGCAGATGGCAGACAGCATGTTTAGTGGTAAGCGAGTGAGTGGTTTGCAGATGTCAACAAAATGGATGGATGGAGTGGGCAGTCGTAATTTATGGATAATGGATGCAAACATATATAAATACAAATGTGTGTGTGTGTGCGCGCGTGCGTGCGTGCGTGCGTGCGTGTGTGTGTGTGTGTGTGTGTGTGTGTGTGTGTGTGTGTCTGTGTAAAAAATTGCTGGGTCAAAAATAACCCAATTATGGCTACATGGGTCAAAACATTATTTTTAAAAGAAATGTTGGCCTTCTGAAAAGTATGTTCATTCATATGCAATATTTGGCCAGTGCTAGCTTCAACCTGTGACACTGCTGAGGTGTTCTGGAAGGCCAGCTTGCTTTGATAACAGACATTTTTCATTCATTTTCCGAACCGCTTAATCCTCACAAGGGGGGTGCTAGAGCCTATACCAGCCACTCGTCGGGCAGTAGGCGGGGGACACTCTGGACCGGTTGCCAGCCAATCGCAGGGCACGCACAGACGAACAACCATACATGCACACACTCACACCTCGGGACAATTTAGCGTGTTCAATCAGCCTGCCATGCATGTTTTTGGAACATAGGAGGAAACCGTAGTACCCGGAGAAAACCCACGCGGGCCCAGGGAGAACATGCAAACTCCACACAGGGAGGCCGGAGCTGGAATTGAACCCGGTACCTCTGCACTGTGAAGTCGACGTGCTAACCACTGGCTGCCTTTATAACAGACAATCATCATTAATATCATAGAAATTTAATCCGGCTTTAGTTGCTTTGATAGTGGAGATGAACGCTATGTCCTGTTGGTGTGTCACATTAACATAATGCTTGTTCGTGGAACAACAACAGAAATGAAAACAAACAAACAAAAATGAAAAAGAAAATGAACAAAAAAAAAAATCCATGGCTATGCAAATCCACGCGTGCCAAACTGCGAGTATGCTTGAGTCAACTGTGGTGGATTTGAGTTTGTTTTTATTAAGTGTCAGTCATATTTACAAACAAAATAAAGCCTTGAAATATTGTGGATGGGTGTGTTTAACTGATTTCAAGAATATTAGTTTCACGGTTTAACTAAACTATTGAAATAAACGACTTCATGATTCGTATGTTGTTGAAATGCACTTTTTAGAAACAATTTTGTGTTGTATTTATTCATAAGCATGCACGCGTACTCAAACTGGTGTCTGTTGGACATTCAGTATAAACAATTATTTACTCTTCACTGGGACTTTGCAAGTGTGCCATCTACATTATTCTGCTTACACTTATTCCTCGTCACTGTAAGTCAAATTGTAGGTTACCTCATTTTAACTAAAAATCCCAATGGAGGCACCTTTCACTGGCTAAGGTGCTCACATGACAATACTCTATGCTTGCAGAGATAATTAAAGCTGGTTCTGTCTGCTTCCCTGTCTAAGCCAGGGGCTTATCCAGCACAATTAACCCTTACCAGAGAGCCAGATCTTTTCTTTTCTTTTCTTTTCTTTTTAAACCGTGGTTTCAATTCACTGCTGCCTATAAGGAGACATACATTAGTGTAATTAGATGCAAAATCGAGTTTGGTATGTTTTTATTTTTAGAGGGAGGGCACAGAATTTGTTTTACTAGGGACCTGAGGCTTTCTTCAGTTATTGTTGAACATTTAACATTTTTTGAGAAAAATAAATTAAATATTTTCTATTGAAGTGATTGTTTGAAAAATGTTATTTTTCATTTCCATTCCCACTCATATTTAACAAAATAGAGTGACATAATGCATGCTGTGATCGAGAGATTACAATTTTTAGCATGTGGACCACCTCATACTGGTCGATGGAGACTGCAATCTTGCTCCACTCACTTATGTACAGCTTCACAGAATATGTAGAAAAACATCTCTGGACATTCTGTATGCTAAATGTAAATGTGACGGGAGCTTTTGTGTATTTTAATTAGAGGATAGTATTTGATTGTGTTACTTATTTTTGTTGTTGTATTTTAATTATTGTCTTTTTATGTGCAGCACTCTCTACAGCTGTGGTGGTTGTTAAAGTGCTCCGGAAATAAAGTTGACTTGAGTTGTACCTGTGTTTTGTGTGATTTGGGTGAAGCTGATATTGAAATGAAAGTTTTATTCTGTTGTCCCTCCTATCACAATCTAAAATGTCAGCTTTTCTGTAAAATTTCCATAGAGTGTTTTAATTTGCTTTCTGTGTCAGATGAAGAGAGACTCCACTTTTTACTCAAACACAAATGGCCATCGTCTCCAAGGTGCACCAGTCTGCAAAGGCGCACAGGAGCACACTTTATTGCAGAGCGCATTCCCTGGTCAAATCAAACTTGTCATTTATACACCCACAAACCAGGTAAATCCGTGTATCATTCATTGTTCGGCTGAGAAGAAAGATCAGAGAGGGGAAGAAGACATACAGGATGAAATTGGAGGACCAGTTACAGGCCAGCAAGGTCACTGGTTTCTGGAGGGGCCTGAAAACCATCTCAGGCCACAACAGCCCAAAGACAGTGACTGAGAAGGACAAGGACTGGGCAGATGAACTGAATCGTTTTTTTCAACCGTTTTGACCAGACGTCTGTCTCTTCCCCCAAACACCAGCTGCATCCACTCTCACTGAGAGAGATTAGTTCCCTTAGGACCTGCTCTGACCAGCTGTGTGATATTGTCCAGCACATGTTCAACCTGAGCCTGAAGCTGGGCAGAGCTCCACAGCTCTGGAAAACTTCGTGCCTGGTCCCAGTACTCAAGAACCCCTACCGTAAGGAGCTGAACAGCTAAGGACCGGTGGCGCTGACGTCTCACCTGATGAAGACGCTGGAGAGACTCGTCCTCGCCCACCTTCGACCGCTGGTGAGTTCGTCACTGGACCCGCTGCAGTTTGCCTATCAGCCTGGCATTGGTGTAGAAGACGCTGTAGATCTACCTCCTCCACTCAGTGCTGTCACACCTGGAGAAGGCTGAAGAATCATGTTCTTTGATTTCTCCAGTGCCTTCAACATCATCCAGCCCAACTTACTGGGAGACAAAATGCAGATCGCCAGAGTGGACCACCATCTCACAGCATAAATCATAGACTACCTCACAAACCAGCCGCAGTACATGAGGGTGCAGAGCTGTGAGCCGGACAGGCTTCTCTGCAGCACTGGAGCGCCGCAGGGGACTGTTCTGGCTCCATTCCTGTTAATCCTCTACACCTCGGACTTCAGACACACCACTCCAAACTGCCACCTTCAGAAGTTCTCAGATGACTCTGCGATTGTTGGCCTCATTACAGAGGGGGACGATCGGAGTACAGGGGACTAACGAAGGACTTTGTGGACTGGTGCCAGCAGAATCTCCTCCAGATCAACCCAACTAAGGAGTTGGTTGTGGATTTCTGCAGGAAATAGTCCTCACCAGCACCGATGAACATCCAGGGTATGGACATAAACAGGGTGACCTCCTACTAGTACCCAAGTGTTCTTCTAAACAACAAACTGGACTGGTCTACTAACACGGACACCCTGATTAGGAAAGGACAGAGCCGACTCTTCCTACTCAGTAAACTCAGGTCTTTTGGGGTTCAGGGGTCACTCCTTAAGACTTTCTATAACTCGGTGGTGGCCTCGGCCATCCATTATGGCATTGTCTGCTGGTCAGACAGCATCTCGGCCCGGGACAGAAAGAGACTGGAGCGACTGGTCAGGAAGGCCAGTTCTGTCCTGGGCTGCTCCCTCGACACTCTGGAGGAAGTGGGCAACAGGGGGATGCTAAGTAAGCTAAAAGCTATGATGGACACCCCCTCCAGCCCGCCCTGACAGCACTAGGTAGCTCCTTCAGCCAGAGACTGCTACACCCGTGCTGCAAGAAGGAGAGATACTGCCGCTCGTTCCTACCGACTACTGTCAAGCTGCTGAATAAAAAAAAATAAAAATAAAAATTAATTAAATGATGTGAAAAACAATTGTAAATACCACTGCGTCCTTATCCATATTTGTATTTATATTGCACATAATTGAACTGTGTTTGGGTTTTTTTCTTCTTTCTTCTTTCTACCTACAATCTTGCTGCTGTAGACTGTAAAATTCCCCAATGTGGGACAAATAAAGGATATCTTACTTATCTTACTTGTTGTGTAAGATGGAAGGCAACTTTAGCCAGGAGAGAACTTTTACTTTTCTTTACTTATCTCCCCTGAGACTTCGACATGAGATAAAAAAAATTGATTAAAAAATAAATAAATAATAAAAGTAATAAAATAAAATATGCATTTCAAATGTTTCTTTAC
Source organism: Hippocampus zosterae (assembly GCF_025434085.1). Classification (NCBI taxonomy): domain Eukaryota; kingdom Metazoa; phylum Chordata; class Actinopteri; order Syngnathiformes; family Syngnathidae; genus Hippocampus; species Hippocampus zosterae. The sequence goes on along the minus strand of NC_067462.1, from coordinate 19,887,700 downwards.
TCAAAAATTGTGAATTTTAAGAAAAGTACATGAAAAGTCCAAATCACATTCTTTTTCATTTGTACAGGAAATCGGAATTCGGAAAATGAGTCATTAGCATTTGTTTTTGATTGGATTTTTGCAAGGATTATTGAGAAAACATGTATTATTTTTGTTTTTTTTATTTCCTACATAAGCCAGGTGCATAAAAAACATACAGAATGCACTATGTGAGTATGAATATGAACCAAAATGTTTCATCTTAAACAATTTGAGTTGTTTTGTCCTTCAACTGTTTAAGATACATTTTATATTTGAAGTTTCTGTTTAATAAGGAGTGGAAGGTCCATTAACCCTTTCATTCACCCTATAACCTGGTAACACGATAAACTGCCTACTGTAGTAACCATTGTCCCTGAAAGGGTTAAACAATAAGGAACATCAAATGTTATGTTTATCTCTGACAGGTGCTGTGATGAGTGTTTTGTAAGTCTGTGAGGGCAAAGGCACAATGACGTAATGTGAATAACACTAAATAGAAAAACAATACTGTGATATTTAAATTCAAAAAACACATCTAAGAAAAAAAATATCCTAAATAGAACAACAATACAAAATAATGAGCAGGAGCAATGTTTGCCATTGTTAGATGATTGAAGAGACTAGGTAAGTTTTTTAAGCTTATTGAGAGGTACTTGACGAATGAAAAGGCAAACTCATACTGACATATCTACATGTCATTATTAGGCTGTTGAATGAGTTTGTTAAGAACTAACGAACCCACATGTTTAATGCAGCTAATTGAGTTAAATGCACAATCTATTCAGATGACACAACACAAAAGACACTCACTATCAATCTTAAAGCGTGTTCACATTGCAGTTGTGAGGCCCGAGCATGCATCTGGTGTTGTGTTGTGGTTTCATAGTCATGGATATCAAATTTTCTATGCATAGCAGTTTTTTAATTATGTGGCGTTTGTGAAATGTTAATGATGTGTAGCCCTGATGAATTTATGATCATGCATAATTTTTACCAACTCACAAGGTTAGTTTTCTTCTGATTCATTTTACAAGATTGCGATTGTTCGTATGTTACCTTTCTGTTGAAATACTTTGACTGTGGCTATACTTTTACTGTGACTAGCTTGTTTTGTGTGCACGTCGGTGTCATTGATGTCGCAGAATCATGTTACTATGATGGAAATTACTGGATGTTCTCTTTTTGGCCAGCACACACATTATTTTCATTATGGAAACTTACAAAGATGAAGAGAAACTTAATTCATACAAAGAGTTTGGTGCCTTCTCACTCCTGTCCGAAATTACACAACCAAATACATTTTGTGCAATATGAACATTTGTAAGAGTTTCTCCACCCATGAGTTTGGCATCCATGCTTGGATAAAACCTGCCACCTTCATGCAAAAGCCATACTATACTTCCTGGAAAACTGTGTCTGTGCTAAAAGGGTAAGCAGAGCTGCATATGGGATGTGTCAGGTTAGTGTTTGCTAACCGCATGGTTCTTAAAAGTGGCATGGACTGGCATGTTCCGAGAAGTTGTTGACATGGGCACGACAACCACAGATGCGCACACTAATTAACAAATGTAATTGTCAGCTTGGTTTGTATGTTTGCATATTTTTTCTTACCGTAATTAATATTAATGTATTTTCTTGATAGGAACAAACTGGTAAATAACCCAGAGCTCCAACCGCAAGTCATAATGGGAATGAAAGCGAACATTAGTGAACCGGTGAGCTCATTTGGATGAGAATATTCTGAACCCTCCAAAATGTGTGGTTTCTCAAGCCTTAAATTAGGAGATGAAAAGTATGGTCTAATTCTGGATTGTTTCATTGTTTTGAGAAAAATATATCTTTGACATGTTACTGTATTAAGATGCCTGGAAACTGCTTTTAAACGTGAAAACAAAGCATAATTTTATGTCTTGGCAACCATGTGTTTGTAGGCACAATAGAGAGTGTCAAGACAAATGCCAGATGAAGAGGTCACGAAATGTGACACCAAATCATGTCAGCATAAGAGCACAAACTAACCATCAGGACGTAATCATAATAACACAGGGGATGTGAAATGTCAACAGAGGACAAATGTGAGTCATCTTTAATATGTTAAATGCTGAAAAACAACCAGATGCAGGCAAATGACCAACACAAATTGAAACAATTGTGCCATCAACATCAATTATAGTAAGACATGGCGTAAAAGGGATAACGATTCATTTTGGACTGTTGGCGGTGATGATGAAAGCTATTTTGGCCCATTCAGCTGTGACATCTCACACTAACACTGTCTGTTTCAAGGTCTTTCCGCCATCTACAAACGAGACCTTCCTCTCTCACGGCCAAACACCTGGCTGTCTGTCAGTGCAAGGGGCCTCTTGAGGTGCATAGCGTAGAAATTTGTTCCCAGAGGGATCTGTTTTAGATTATGGTATGGGACCTTACCGCCATCTCCTTTTTTTGTACCCTTTCAAGTATAATCACCTAGCACTAAACTCGGTGTCACCATAGCAGTAATGATGAGTAGAAACCAAAAGGAAAATCACTCAGGGACAAAGCACGGCAAAGCACTTGAAGAGAGCATTTTTAAGTTTTCATGAAAGATTATTCGTACTCAACAGATATATGATACATTCCGGGTGTATTGTTTCTGGACGAACCCATTACAAAAACAAATTTGCAAACATAAATAGACTGTTGAATTTAAGCACTTAAACAGTGAACACTGACAACAATGTGTAAAATTTGATTTATATTCCATATTTTTCGGATTATACGTTGCTCCGGATTATAAATCGCACCAGCCAAAAAATGCATAAGGAAGAAAACATATACTGTAAGTCACACTGGAGTATAAGTCAAATTTTGGGGGGAAATTTATTTTTTAAAATCCAACACCAAAAACATACATGTCATCTTGAAAGGCAATTTAAAATAAAAATAAAATAGAGAACAACAGGCTGAATAAGTGTACGGTTTACTAACGTTACATGACTGACATGCCTGGTAATGTCCGTAACGACGTAACATATTAAGAGTTATTCAGATAACTCTAGCATAAAGAACATGCTAACAAGTTTACCAAACGATCAGTTTCACTCCAAATCACTAAATCGAATGAAATCTTCATCCTCTGTGTCACTTTTAAACAACTGCCCCAACTCGGGAGGTAGACGATGCACCGCTTCCTCTTCTACATAGCTTACGTCAGGCTCATCGTCTATTTATCAACACAGGCCGACAGTGCCCTCTTGTGGTTTAATGTGAAAATAACATGTAAAATGACATCATCATGTGTTAATAATTTCACACATAAGTCGCTCCAGAGTATAAGCCGCACCCCCGGCTATGAAAAAAAAACTGCATCTTATCGTCTGGAAAATACGGTACATCCATCTATCCATCCTTTTTCAAAACACTGCCGGAGTATTCCACACCGTGCCATTTGCGATCGTCTATTCCTTCTCGGTTAAATCTCTGACTTAAATGACTACTGACTATTATTGCGTGCCTTGATATTCCTCTCGTGTTTGATTAGTATTTTACTTAAGAACTTTCTCCTTGCCGTTTTTGTTTCGCAAGCGTTTTCTGTTGCCTCGTTGTTATTTCCTGGTCCTCTTTTTGACCAGCGTTCTCTGTTGCCTCGTTATTATTTCCTGGCCCTCTTTTGACTAGCGTTTTCTCTTGTCCGTTTAGACGGGGATTTTGTGTTATAATAAATCTCATTTTTTATGACAAAATTCATTTTTGTGTCTGCTATTTCGGGGATCCACTTACCTCTAGTAGTTGTGCACGAAGCGATTATTCTGTCGCTTCGGGCTCAACGTGACAAATATACAGTATGTGAGCGCTTTCTACATTTTTTTTTAATTTGAAAAAAAAAATGGATAACATTAAAGCTAGCATCCCTATCCAAACACATAGCGCCTCATTTAATTAAGCGTTTTGAGTCTGTAGCCTCTCTCAGTTTGAAAAAAAAAATCCCACATCAAACCCATTGACATCCTAGACATCCTCGCCTCTTGCCTTGATAAAGGCACCAGACGGGCTACAGGACTTACCCTCCCCAAAAAGAGCCTTGAGGGAGATGTACCTGTGGAATTTAAGCACTCATTAAGAAGCACAACCTTGATGCCGGTTTAATTTAGGCCTACTTCTAAACCCTCGTTTCTTTCCAAGGTAATTGTTGCACAACTGATGGCCTTTCTGAACTCATGGCATTTTGGAAGTATTTGGAAGTAACTATGGTCCATATTTTTTTCCAAAAATGACCGCAGTTTGACAATTGCCGCCATGGTTGTTTTGATCTCGCGCTAAGTAATGTTGCATGACGAGATTTCCGTTCTCACGAGACGAGATTGGCGAGATCGGCCTTCACCTCACGGAAGGCAGACGATTGCCAAGTTGTGTAACGTTAAAACAAGTGTTGCAAACAAGTGTTGCAAAAGTTTATTGTGGAGATATCACAGAGGAAGCAGCTAAAGTTGGATAGTTTTTTGCGATAGTAAGTTGACTTTGAGAAAGCCTTGCATCATTGGAAGCAGAGTACAGAGAGGAGAATTTATGAACTCAAAGACTGAACCATGGGATGAAATAAGAACCTACAGTATTTCTCAGCAAATCTTGGATGCCTGAATTATTTAAATTTTTGCAGCATTTGTTTATAAGAAATAAACCTATTATCAATGTATATTGTTGTTTGTGTTATTATCATATGCAATTGAATAAGTAGACCAATTCAGAATTCAAAATTTGGGACTCTCTCAATGCATAATGGGGCTCATACTTTTCTGATCAACGAGTCCCTGGGACTCGCTGGGTAGGGTTAAACTGTAAAATTATCACTGCAAGATGCTGCATAGTACCGAGATGGCACTCATGAGAGTCTTTAACTACATTTTCTTGGCCAATTACTCTGGTGACTCCACTATTTCCGTATTGTTAGATTTCATTTCGCCTTTTGTCATAGTGGATAATAATGTGTCTGCTTTGACAAATGGAGCACTGGGTCGCCATTAAAGTTTCAGCTCTTTTTAAAGTCTTACTTGTCAAAGAGAAGTTTTGGAGTCAGCCTCGGTGAGACTGTGTCCATTGCTCAGGACTTCAGGGCTCAATCCTTGAAGCAAATTTGATCTATGTTGTGGTTGCTGACACGTCGTTCCGTATTTAGAAAATTAAAGTTTTTACATTTTAGTATCAGTGAAACGGAGGTCATGATGTTTGGTCTCAGCAAAGGATCTGTTTCTCCCTGTTGATCTGGGCTCCACAGAACATTTCGTGCTGACAACTATGACTAATCTAGGGGTGAAAATTGACTGTAACCTAAAGATGGACATATAAATGATGTGGCGGAGAAGAGCTTTTTCCAGCAAAGGTCAAACCATTAATAATGCATTCTATTTTTGAAACTGTTGACAAGCTTTTATGACATTGTGCCAAGACGAGACTACTGTTACGCTTTGTATGTCGGGATGAGTCAGGCCTTAACACTGCAAAGCCTGTTGCTTTCTGTTGCTGATGCAAGGCCCTCCTCTCCTTCTCAAATTTGTGTTGTGGTGATCACTCTATTGACTGAACCTTTGAGGATATATTGAAGCCGCTTTTCCATTAGCCGTGAACAGCCCCGCAAAACATCACTCCACTATGCCACCAAACGGCCTCCTTTGATTTTCAATTACAACAGGAGCACGCCAGGATGGGGCTGGGATCAACTCTACTCTGCAACCTTGCGCTGCACTATTCTCCCTTGTAGCGTGTCAAAACATTTCACAAGTGGCGGATCTCGGGCATTGTTTTTGGAGCGATTCAAAATATGAATTGTGTCGCATGATGTGGCGATGTCGCAAAGTCAGCCCATGAAATGCACGGAAGCTCCCACATGCAGTTTTCGTATAGTGTATACAACACACATATTTTCTGTCTTTCAACAATGTTGAGGGCGGCACGGTGGGTGACTGGTTAGTATATTCGCCTCACAGTGCAGAGGTTGTGGGTTCGGATCCGCCCATGGCCTCCCCAAGTGGCATTTACATGTTCCCCCCAATGCCTGCTTGGGTTTTCTCCAGGTACTCCGGTTTCCTCCCACATTCCAAAAACATGCATGGTAATCTCAGATCCCGCTTACCTATCGAGAAAGTCCTGGCCGGCTCTCCGTTCGAAGGGTTAAAACTCCACATATCCCTTGCCCTCTCTAATGTTGTCATGGGAGGAGACGGAATCTTTCCTAAGCCGACATTTGAGGGACTCGTCGAAGTTCGCACGACCTCAGTTTTGAGAAGTCAGTCCTGTTTTAAACCCTTTCACACACCTTGAGTGAGTAACCTTTATAGAAATAAGGCAAATGTCAGCTGCCTCTGTCAATCCGGTGGGTTTGTTAAGACTTAGATGGATTTTTACTGTCTTTGGTAAGACCATAAGTACTCATTTATAACTTGATATGGAGCCGGAGTAATAACTTAGATTCCTTAATAAAAACAATCGATGTAGATGTAGTTGTTCTTTTCATTTAGGAGAGTATAATAGAAGAATAAGGGTGACAAAACTAAAAAATATTTTATAATTTTATTATATTCAATTTTGAAGCAATAATTTTAAACAATAATTGTCAACCAATTAGGATGGAACATCTGGAGTTATAATCATCGAAATAGGGAAATTATTAGAGCAATTAGTGCAAAGAGATATGACACATGACAGGCTATCTCTCTGATATGAATAAAAATGTTTCTTCTTATTTTTACATCATGTCTCCACAATTTGGTGAAGTCCAAATGAAGTCAAATTAATCCTTCCAACTATGCGACTAGCACAAAAGTAAAAAAAAAAAAGGAAAGATCCTCTTCTTGTCATGTGTCATCGCTTTTCCCTTTTGAGAGTGCATTGAGTCTTACAGAGGCTATTTATAACTTCTTGTCCTTTGACAGAATTCTAATGAATCAATTACAGCTGGTAATTACATAATGAGAAAATCACTGTTACACTACGTAATGGAATCTCATAGGTGGCCTTTGCCCTACATGCAGAAGGCAGTTAACCCATTAACGTATTACTTTATTTCACAATAAATCCATCACATCACCATCACTTCATCTTCACTTTGTGCTCCTGTTAATTCATTTATACATCTTTTAATCTACACCTCCCTCATGAGCTCTTAGGCCTCGCAATGCAACAGTAGGTTGATAAAATGGTCTAAATTGTCCCTGGGTGTGATTGCGAGGGTACAAGGTTGTTTGTCTATGCATGCTTTGCGATTGGCCAGCAACCAGTTCCTGGTGTAGATCGCTAACTGCCAGAAGACGGCTTAGAAAGGCTCCAGCAACCCAGAGAAACTCTTGAGGATAAGCTGTTCAGATAATGATGGATGGATGGATAATAACACACACACACACACACACACACACACACACACACACACACACACACACACACACACACACACACACACACACACACACACTTATTCACAAAATGTTCCCTTTCCCTTGCGCCCTTTGCGGTCACCTTGGAAGCTACTTAGTACTCCTGCTCAATTACAATACCAGAATACACAATACATCCTGTTTTATGAGAAGACGCATCATCATTTGTCATGTACACACACGTACATGAAATTTGACCTCGGCATTTGACCATCAGAGTAGTGGACACAGCAAAAACACACATTGTTTGTGGCACAGACATGAGCAGGGGGCTAACCGAAGCACCCAGGAGCTAACCGAAGCTCCCAGGGGGCCACGTTGAGTTGTCGGTGTCTTGCTCAAGGACACCACAGCCCTTTTTCCGCAGGATGGTCTTGAACCAGGCGACAATCTTATCCACTTTGTCTGTCACAGCTGTTCAACAAGCAAAGAGTGTCTCTACACATTGTACAGTATAGAGTGGGGTGCCCATTAGGTAGATCCTGATCTACCGGAAGATCTAAGACAGGTCCCAAGTAGATCCGAGGAGTGTCGAGGAGAAAAAACAAAAAAACAACCATTTGTGTGTCTTTGTACATGTTAGTAATATATATGTTTTGTGTTAATGTATGCTGCACCCTAATCATCCTATCAGTCTCATTTTCACCAAAAAATGTTTAAAAAAATAATAAAGCAGGTAAATCTTGAATTTATTGTGGCGCGTGATTATGTCACCGGAAGTTGTTTGCGCTCAGCAGTCTGCAAATTGCAGCTTGTAATCAGAGCTGTTGCGCTCTATCTTTTATCATCAATATTCTCATTCAGAGTTTGCTTGTTGTACAATTCACCGAGGGCAAAGAATAGGAATCTCGGAGGACCCAGGGAAGCACTTTAAAACTGTACGTGTGAGCTACGATAGTTAACAGGCTGCAAAAGTGCATCGCATGCCTCCGTTTCAGGCTGTTTCTCATCATGGCGTGCATGTGTGCGTGTGTGTGCGCGCGCGTGCCGGTAAGGGTAGATCCTGGGAGGTTAGTTGATCGAAAAGTAGATCTTCGGTCCAAAAAGTTTGGGCACCCCTGGTATAGACAATATTAGAATAAACGTTATTCATCCAGTATTGAGCAAATTTACATAATTTTATATACTGGTTACAGGATGTTCAAGAATAACAGATAAGAAAAGACATTTGACCAAACACCACTATCACGCCCTCAAATTACCCAGGATCAGTATTCACACATTGCAGTAATAGTCTTTGCTCCGCTGTAAACATTTTTTGTATGCATTCCAGATTCTGAAAAACAAAAACAAAAAAGACATGTTAAAGCAACTGCTCGAACTTGATGTAAAAATAATGAAAGTTGGAGAGTTAATGACTGAATAAAAGCATGACAGACTTCATGCAAGATAAAACAAATCCCTGGTTTCAGAAGGGCAATCATAAAAAAGAGGGAAAAGCAGCCCCGCTGCCACCCTTTTTTCTTCATTCCTATCGTAGTCGAAACAGCTATGCCTCCCTGGCGCTACTGTTATGCTTGTGAGGTTACATTTAGTGTTGCCATGCAAAGACAGCTTGCTCAGAGACTTGCTTGCTATGAGTTGCCATGGAAACATTATGCCCCTCGTTCCCAATTTGCAGACCAACAGGGAAACCTGCTAAATCCTTGTATACTGTATTAAAGTGGTATCAGAATATCTGCAAGTCAGTGACTCTTTGGTCCAAATATATTAAAGACCCTGTAAACCACAGGTGTCAAACTTAAGGCGCAGGGGTCAGATCTGGCCTGCCACATAATCTTATGTGGCCACCGAAAACAGATCAAACTTCCATGATACCTTCTAAAATGTCGACCAATGTTTTAAAGTCTCATATGTAATAAATAAGAGTCTCAGCATTTTCTTGTTACCAAACCCCTCATCCTAATAACTTAAACGAGGTGAATCAAGTTATTCTTAACTTCTTCAAGGGCCCTCCAAGGGAAACTGAAACTAAAATGTGGACAGGGACAGGAATAAGTTTGACACCCCTGCTGTAAAAAACAAAAAAAATGTCTTCGAAATTTGACACACCACAGAGATAACTGTTGTTAATAATCCTGAAACAAATGAATGATTTAAAAAAAAGTCAAGTCAATAAAATGAGGCCTCAAAATCATAAAAAATCATGCCTTTGTATCCACTCCAAAAAAGGCTGTGAGTGTATTAGCTAAGGGCATATTGTGCTGGTCCTTTCGTATGCACCTTTCTTGCATACTTTCAAAGCGCAGAAATTCTCCCGTCTAGGCTTCTGACTCACCATGCGGAACTTGGAAATATACTGTATGTGCAACCAATAAAAGAGGCAGAGTTCACACTCCCCGTTCGCCACCTCGCCAATGATGAGTTCTAATGGAGAGTTGGCGTGGGAAATATTTCCCATATTCACTCGGACGGTGAAGGGCCAAATTGTCCCTTAAAATTCACCTCACAAGCCATGGCTACAAAGTACAAATGTATGTAGGCAAATATTGCAAATATTCCCACAATTTTCTTTGGACAGTTATATGCATAGGATTGGTTACATAATTAACACAACATTGCTTGCCAAATAAAGTTGAAAAACAAAAGAGAACAAAACACAGTTTGTCAACCTAATGACACAACGTCATCAACATGTTGGAGACACATGTGCAGCCCAAGATCTTTAAAAAAAAAAAAGTTTCCGGAGCCCTTCTCAAATCTCAAAAGGTAGGTAGTCAGCCATTCTTCATTTTCTTTCACATTTTGCCTAATTTTTGGCCTTTTACAGAGGTCATATGATCTCAGAGTGGCTTTATTCTGATGTACTACATTTTCAAAAAATCCCAATTCCAATGTGGCATTGTCCCAATATGCCAGTACCTGAACGGTGCCGAAGGGAGCAAGGGCCCGTTATAGCTGCTCGCAGCTCGAGTAAAAACTTTATCTTTTGTCTACAATCAGGAAATGGTTCAACTGTTTCCACCACCGACGGGAAGATTGTGGTTAAAAAAACAAATACCGTATTTTCACGACTATAAGGCACCATTAGAAGTCTTAAATTTTCTCCAAAATGGACAGGACGCCTTATGGTGTGGGGCGTCTTTTGTATGCGCTGAGTTCCAAAATCGGACTGACAGCCGACACGCTGTTTATATAGAGAAAAGGCGGAGGTGACTGTGGCCAGGCATGCGGGAAAGAAGTCGGCCAATCAGGGAAGGGTGGGCGTGTATATATACATATATGGAGAGGGAGAGAGAGAGAGAGAGAGAGAGAGAGAAAGAGAGAGAGAGAGAGAGAGAGAGAGAGAGAGAGGACAGGCATGCTGGGGAGCAGTCCGCCAATGGGTGAAGGGTGGGCGTGTAAGTGGACGCTAAAGGGACGCCGCAAGCAGGTACCAACACCTGTATAGAGTGTGGCAATGTGCATTGTTGCAAAACAACTCCGGTTTTGGTTTCTAAGAACCCCCGAAAATAAATTCGACAAAGAGACACGCCTACGAAGCTCAGTTCAAACTTAAAGCCACCGGTTATGCTTTTGGCATGCGTGCCCATCTCACAGCAGCGGTGAAAAACCAAGTCAAGCAAATGAACTCTGAGCTTGCCGTTATTCCCGGAGGCTTGATTAAAGAACTCCAACCGCTGGACATCGGCATCAAACAGGCGTTCAAAGTAAAGTTGCGAACGGCATGGGAACAATTGATGATCGATGGCAACTTTACAAAGAGTGAGAGGCAGCGCTGGGCGAGTTACGCCACAATACGCAACTACGAGAGGGAATGGATTACGGTACTTGCACAATCGTTCAATTCTTGCACAATCGTTCAATTCTTTCTACACACACACGCGCTGCCACCATTTTTCGCTCTGTTCTTTACTTACAAATGTGGGAAAGCTTCAACGAGAGAAATGTTGACTTTGCTGTTGCTGCTCCTTCTTTCCGCTCGGCAATGCGTAGTAACTCACACTTTAGCATGTGATGCGTTCAATGACAACTGGAATGTGCAGTCCTCTGCTTCTGATACAGAGGATGAGGACTTTGATGGATTTCTGGGTGATGATTGATCGAAAAACGTGAGAACATTGTACGATGGCTAAATAAAATACACCCGAACTCAGTTCTGCTTTCGTTGCCTTTTTAAAAACGTGTTTTTAGCTTGTATCTGTATGTCTTGGCATGCTACCGTATGTTTCAAGCTAACGTGTTAGCGTGCGCGCATGCATGCCGTATGTTTAAGCTGGCGTATATTTTACCACTGTAAAACTGCGCCCATTAAGACAGTGTGGTCTGTCTATGTGTAAAATACAGAAATGTCACCCATTAATGAGACTGCGCCCAACCGTACGGTGCGTCGAATAGTCGTGAAAATACGGTAAATAAAATAAGAAAATAAAAAAAAAACAAATCTGTGCAAATGATGCAGTGACTTGTCTTTCTTGTCTTTTCTTTTCTCCGGGGTCAATTATAATAATTTTCCACATTACGCTTTGGGCCTGATGAATAAATTGGGGTTGTAGAAAAAGTACAGCAAATTCAAGTCAAGTCTTCATAGCCACTACCATCTTATACTAGCCAGGGAGAATGTAATTAAAGGTCTTTCTAAAGTACATTGGTTCCCAACCCGTGCTGAATTTACACAGGAAAAATTAACTTTAGTATCACAACGAAAATAATGACGATGCCCTTCCGACTAGTTGTACTTAATGTACAGTTGAAATGATGGATAGAGATAATTCGCTTCGGACAAGGTACAACTGCAATGCCATTTAATCTCGGACGACTCCGGTATTTGCTCATGATTTATGGGTATCTGCAACGGAAATTGAGGAATCCATAACTCCATTATCAGATACACCATTTGATTCTGACCAGTTAGAATTCCAGTGACAGATTCATTTCAACTTTGTAAAACTTAATCTAAGCTTTCAATCCAGGTCCAGAAAGTTAAAACCATGCCAGAGTTAACCTTTAGCCACATCTGCTTCTAATCAACTGCCAGGTAAATGACACTTTTACTTTCTTATTTTGTTACCAGGGGTGGCACCAGCATCCACCACTGATACAATGAAACCAAAGACCAAAACTTTGCAAAGGTAAATTTGGCAAGCTGTACAGAGACGAGTTGCGGAGACTTTTCTCTTTGGGAAAGTCCCTTCGCCAATCAGGATGCAGAACACAATTCACTGTTTAAGAAAAAGCATTTAAAAAACTGCACTAAAAAAATCTGTGTGTGTGTGGGAGGGTGGGGGGGGGGATTGTAATAAATAATCTGAAATGTTCTTTTTGACTTGGCAAAAATGAATTAAAGGCATTTGTGTCACATATGCAGTCTGGCTGTTACAATTGAATAATGCTTGCCATGTATTTTCTCCCTCTGTACCTGCCTGCAGCACCGAAGGAGCAACATCATACATGCCTCATATTCTGGTGTGGCTTAACCTGAGGTGTCTCACAAGGCATTTGTTGCCACAACTTCTTCCCAGTTTTCCGCAAATATCCGAGAATGTGTCTTGACTGTTTGAAGCTAAATTAGCTCCAAACATTTTGTGAGAATGTAAGTAGTTAGCTGTGAGGAATGTACCAATGGTGGATGCTGGTCTGTCAAAGAGGGGAAGCTCAATTTTGGCCGACATCATAAAATATGTCAGTTTATTTATACGTGAATTCTACTCTGCGTTCCTTTTCAAGAAAATTATCTGTGACCCTGTCATACCAACAAGGCATCTTTTCCAGGGACTTAGTGTCCCACAACTACAGGAGCTACAATAAAAGCCACCGGAAATAAAATATTAATTTATCGCTAGTTGTTTACAACAAAGAGTGTCGCCAAGATGATTAGGAGAAGTCCCCAGCTCAACTCAGAACAGAATGCGAATTGAAAAACTGCTCACAAGGATGCCGACACTAAAAGGTCAGTGATTGGCTCATTTCGATGTAAATCAAACTGGCACACAGGCTCAGACAGCTCATCCAAACTGATGCAGAAAGCCTGACATCCGGTTCCGTCCCACTGCCATCCAGTCCCAGAGACGTCGAGCGTCCGTGGGTGGGACAAAAACCAGTTGATATCCAATGGCTCGTCTCCGTTCAACGCATTGGGACAACCTATCCTGAACTCTCGAGACGCACAGGTCGAATGTGATGAGATGAGTGGGAAATCGCTCAGGGGGGTAATCAACAAACAGCCGTTACAAACGCTGCAAGAATTACCCCGTGACTATACTGATTGTCCTTGGAGTAAACATGGAAAACCGGGAGTGAAATGACTGGTGTTCTCTGTTAACTGACAAAAAAATGCTACCAGAGTCTTTCTTATTTATAACTTGATTTCTTTGAAGTAAAAGGGCACCTTTTTCCGTGTCTATTTTTCCATGATTAAGCAAGATGGAGATGTGATTGTGAAGCGGGCAATGCAATTACTGATAAAAGTAGTTGAGAAATACTGGGTCCCACATCTAATTTAAAATGTGTCTGCATTTCCTTTGAACCCTATTCAACAGACCCATCCACGAAATTAAATACATGCATTCCTCTCATTCTGTTTAGGAAGGAGAGGACAGAAAACCACTATTTAACATTTCTCTCCATTCACGTTGTCTTTCAAGTCAGTGATTAAAATCTCCAATGTTACAGAATTAATTAACTTTTCATTGTACTTTTCTCTTAGCTTCGAGGCAACAATATTAAAATGGCGTCATCCTTTTGTACAAATGGAGCCTTAAAATTGCTGAACATGACATAGAGTTCCTTCGTTGCAGGTGTTTCTTCAGATACAAGGCTTTAGGAATGATAGATTGAGACCATTGTTCCTTTACTGTTATTGATCCAATAAACATGAAATGAAATAACAATGATCTGTGATAATATAATGTATTCCCACCTAGGCAGTCACGAGCATGAGGAAAATCAATTGGAAGTACAAAGGTAGTGTCAAACACATTTCACATGCAAAGCATGACATTGGACACCAGATACAGCACCTGTGGCGGATATCTGTTTGGTTTTTGTTTTGCATTGTGAAGCTCTTCTGCTGTCCAAGAGCAATAATACTTGATCATTGAACAAAGAAAATACTGAAAAACTGGTTGAAACCCATGTATGGTAGATGACTAATTTGGCCCGAGTCAACAACTTGGCTGAATCCTTTTCCTTTCAAATCCATCACCTCCTTCTCAAGGCTTCGAGTGGGACATGCAAGTCATTCTCATCCCATTTTTTGAAAGTTTTTTTTTCTCCTGTGAGCGTGGATGGTTGTTCATCTCTGTGTGTTGGCTCGGCAACCGGTTCAACGGTGTCCCCCGCAACTGCCCAAAGACAGCTGGGATAAGCTCCTTGTGAGGACAAGCACATATATATATACACATACTCGCCCATCTCTGCTTTGATCCAGTAGCCCATTATCATCTATGGTGCTATGGTTCCCCAGCACCTTGTTTGGCCGGGCGACGTCTGTCATCATTGTATGAGGTAGGCATTAGCGTGAAGGACCCACACTGGATGGTGTTATGTGCTAATTTTTGCCCCAAGCGGGATTCAAACCCCCGTCTCCCGTATGCCAAACCGGTGTCTTACCAACTGAGCTATCCAGCGGCTCGATGCCACATACATAGATCACTGAATGCTTGGAGTTGTGTAAGGAGGAGGAGCAGGCCTTGAGCACCAGAGCCATCGAGGCCCAGATATACCACACCAGACAAGACCCAAGGTGTAGGTTGTGCAAAGAGGCACCTGAGACGATCCAACACATAACTGCAGGGTGTAAGATGCTGGCAGGGAAAGCCTACATGGAACGCCATAACCAGGTGGCTGGCATAGTCTACCAAAACATCTTTGCGGAGTACGGACTGGAAACCCCAAGGTCTAAATGAGAAACACCTCCGAAGGTGGTGGAGAATGACAGAGTGAAGATCCTGTCGGACTTCCAGATCCAGACTGACAAGATGGTAGAGAGCCTGGAAGGTAAAGGTGACAGTCGTGCCTGTGGTGTTCAGAGCACTCGGGGCAGTGACCCCAAAACTAGATGAGTGGTTGCAACACATCCCGGGAACAACATCGGACATCTCAGTCCAGAAATGTGCAGTGCTGGGAACAGCAAGGTTACTGTCAAGGACCCTCAAGCTTCCTGGCCTGTTGTAGAGGACCCGAGCTGAATGAGGGATGGACACCACCCGAGGGGTGATTATTAGAGAGGATTATTATTATTTTTAATGCGGCCCAGCGGTCAACTGGTTCATGCATCGGCCAGTGCAGAGGTGCAGGGTTCGATTCTGGTTCCTGAGTGAAGTTTGCATGTTCTCCCCGTGCCTGTGTGGGTTTTCTATAGGTTTCCCCCAAAAAGAAAAAAAAACAAAAACAAACAAAAACTTACTTAAGGTCTGTGTAGCCCTGTTTGTTATTGTGGAGTGCAAATCTGTTTGACTCTGCTCTGTATTAAAAAAAACGATCAACATGCAACCTGACTTGTGAGCTTGTTTACTTTCTGAACATAAGAGGATTTACAGAACACAATGTTCGAGTTATCCGATGTGGCTCATGCACCCACAGCAAGTGCACAACCATCCTCAACTCAAATCAGGCAGTGATGCCAAGCGAACCGTGATGCTTTATTTGATCCCTCCGACCACGCAGGCATGTGAAGACTGTGTCATCTTGTTGGCCATTTCACTGTTCTCAGCAGAACGGCTAATTATTTTGTACCGAGATGAGGCCATGAAAACATCAACAAGAGCTGCCTGATATTGGTAGCAAAATAAGCAAGGTCAATATAGTCTTAGCTGATTACTTATAATGCTCTTGGATATTGTTCACCTATTGAATGGAGATGCACATGTAAGGTTGCATTTGACTGGTGAAATTCAGATAAAAACAGAGAATACCATATGAAACTTATTACATATCTTTGAGATATCCATATCGCATGAGCCATTTGCTCGCTTCATGATATTTTTTCGATATGTTGTGCAGCCCTAATATATTGACCCTCTTAATACCATGAATATTGTGACATCTCTTAATCTTGTTTTTTTCCATTAACAGCATCTGGTGTACCAGACATAATTGGTGACAATTCCAATTTTTGCCTCGTAGTTGTCCACCAGGGTGATAAAGTAATTTTGGGTGGTACCTCAAAGCAGTAGGCACTTTGACACAAATATAATAACCTGGAGTGTTCACTAAGTTGTGTCCATCACTAGTCTTAACCACATCAATTCATCCAACAGTTCCATAATCACTATCATTTGACACTTGGCACATTTGGTCACTCCTCGCTCCCCTTTAACATTTTAGAAAGAGAGAAATTATCGAATTGACCATGGCCATTTTCATTTTTCTGAGATCTTGAATATCTGTTAGATTACTGTCATCCATTAACCAGCTTTTCCCCCTTGTCTACTATGTTAAATGTAGACTGTCATGTCCCTGTCATTGGGAATACACTAATGGACCGTCATTTTGGGTACTCTCAACTCATACAACCTTGGAGAGAGCAAAAGTAATCTGGCATGTTCAGTCAGTCAAACTTTAAAAGGAGCACAGTGTATTGCTTTTGAGGAGATTTGTATGCAGATATATTGACTATGAATTCCAAGAAAATTCTTATGACTTAGTGTCAATAAACGATATACAGCTTGGGCTCTGGTACCTGTCCTGTACCACTCTGGAGTTGCCCAAGTGGAGAGGCGCCGAGTAGGATTGGGCATCGTCATTGCCCCCCGGCTTGTTGGCTTTATGTTGGGGTTCACCCCGGTTGCCGAGAGGATAGCCTTCGGGTGGGGGGACTGGTCCTCAATATTGTTTGTGCCGATGCACCAAACAGAAGTTCAGAGTACCCACCCTTTTTGAAGTCCTTGGAGGGTGTGCTGGAGAGCGCTCCCCCTGGGGACTCCATAGTTCTGCTAGGAACTCACATGGACAATGATAGTGAGACCTGGAAGGGCCTGATTGGGAGGAATGTGTATGTGTGTGTGTCTGTGTGCGTGCGTGTAATTGAGTGTCTGTATATTTTTTACTGGTCCCAAACAAGTGTTCGTAATCGCGAGCTGAACTGTGAGGTTCGCTCACCTATCTGTGGGTTTTGTAATGATGAATGAAGTTAGACATTGTTGTAGTAGTTGTCTTCATTTCATGAGGTTCAAACCATCCATTTTGACACCCTACTTGTTACGTTTCGGTCAAGCCGAATTAAGTTTGGACCCCAAAGTGTAGACGTCAACAAAGTCTCCGTTGCAAAAATATGTTTTTAATACAAAATCGCTACGACTAAGAGATAACATAAAGCGCTGGTCAAAACAAGGACCAGAGGGCACAAAAAAACGAAAAACAAAAAGCGCTTGCTCAAAAGGCAAGGGAGGAAAATAAGGACCGCGAAGACAAACAAAAACAATGTCAATCAAAATACACGCAAGCGAAAGCCAAATCACAAAATAAAATCCAATACTTACAAAACCATTTGTACAGAGAGTTCAAAAGCGAAACACGACGAGATCTATAGCAAGAATAGTCTATGAGCATGGAAACAGCAAGGCATAAACAATACTCCGACAACCAGAAGACAGATTGCGGGTGCTTAAATACACAGTTTCGTAAATGATAGATTGGCAGCAGGTGTGCAGCCAGCAAGTCCGCTCAGTCTGCCACCTGCTGGCTAGGCCCAGAACAGGAACATGACACTACTTTTGCAAAACGTCATGGACATTTGTATTGCTCCCACAATGTTGGTGTTTAGGTCGCCACTTCACACTAACAAGTGACGTTGACTGTTACCAGGTAAGTGTGACTGAAACAAAAATCCTCTTTTTTTCAGTTTTTCTTGCTTTACCTCCAACGGTGAAAATGTGAAAAAAAAAATATTTAAAACGATTTTAAACTGTAAACAGATTGACTTGTCAAGTCCCAAGTCAAGTCATTCCCAAGGTTTTGGCAAGCAAATCGTAAGTCCTGAAAATAGCAACTCAAATCTTACACAAGTCAAGCCATATGTGAACTTGCCTTACGAGTCTGGGCAAACGAAAGGGGGGTGGGGGCATCTGGCGGCCAAATGTCCTAATAATCAAAATTAATTTCATTCATGATATTGCACATGGGTTTCTCCCACATTCCAAAAACATGCAGAGCAGGCTGATTTGACACTCTAAATTGCCCCTATGTGTGAGTGTGAGTGTGGATGGTTGTTTGTATGCCCTGCGATTGGCTGGCAACCGGTTCAGGGTGTCCCCCGTCTACTGCCCGAAGACAGCTGGGATAAGCTCCAGCATGCCCCGCGACCCTTGAGAGGTTAAGCGGATCGGAAAATGAATGGATTAATGATATTGCATACTTATTCGGTCGGTGAAGGCCCTCGTTATCGAGGAATGCGCCCCTCAGGACAAGGCGACGGCTCCTGATGGTTGTGTCGCCGATGACTGTGGAGGCCCAGTCTTCCCCGGAAGCCCCGCCCACAGGATTGACAGAAGTGGGTTGGGGGGGCCGGGCGGTTGCCGGGCCCTCTCCTTCCTCCACGCTCGTCAGTCCTCCTCCGCAGCGACGCGTCAAGTCTCGAGGATCCGGACCCTGCCCCGCACATCCACACGCCAGGCCGCCCGATCCGCGGCCAGGTCAGCCCACTGTGCCGGGGGAATCCGGCACCGCTGAAGATGACCCTTTAGCTGGTCTTTGAATCGTCTTTTCGGGCTACCGCGGGGACTGGTGCCCTCCAGCAACTCCGCGTAGAGGAGCTGCTTCGTCGATCATGGCCTCGATGCTCGTGAGGCCAGCCTGGGTGAGGATCTCATTATTGGTCACTCTCTCCTCCCAGGAAACGTTGAGGAGAGATCAGAGTCGTCCTTGGTGGAACCTCTCGAGCCTCTTGATGTTGCTCCGGTAGAGGGGCCAACATTCGGCGCCATAGAGAAGGGTCGGGAGGACGACAGACTTGTACACCATGATCTTCATGTTGGTGGAAATGGCGTGATTCCTGAAGACCCGGCGACTGAGGCGTCCAAAAGCTGTGTGGGCTGCCTGCATACGGTAAGTGAGGTCCTCCATGAGGCCGGCGTCCTCCTGGATAATGCTGCCCAGGTAAGGGAACGCCAATACCTGCTCGATGGGTTCGTCGTTGATGGTGATTTGGGGTGGACGATGGTTCAGGTGGAGGGTCTTTGTGTTTTTGGTGTTGACGGAAAGGCCAAAGGTCCTGTACATCGCGGCGAAGCCGTCTGCGATGAGCTGGAGGCCCCCGGAGGAGTTGGAGACCGCAGCATTGTCACCAGCGTACTGGAGTTTGCTGATGGCCGTGACCATGGCCCCCCGCCTGCTCCTCAAACGGCTGAGGTTGAAGAGCGACCCTTCAGTTTTGTAGCGTAGACTGATTCCGTGCTCCTGGACAGGGGTGACGTGGTGGATGAGCACGGCGATGTAGAGGTAGAACAACGTCGGCGCCACCGTGCAGCCCTGTTTGACTCCGGTCCGAACCGGGAATGGGGGAGTGATTTCGCCCTGAGTCAGGACGCAACCCTTCATGCCGTCGTGAAACATCCGAATGAGGGATATGGATTTGGGGGGGCAGCCTTGACGTTCCAGCACTTTCCAGAGTGCTTCTTGTGGCACAGAATCAAACGCTTTGGCCAGATCAATAAAGATGGCGTGGAACTCGCTCCGCTGCTCCCGGCACTTCTCCAGGAGCTGTCTGGCGCAGAACACCATGTCTGCGGTTCCCCTTCCTGGACAGAACCCCGCCTGGGACTCCGGAAGAACCCGCTCAGCGAGACAGGTGAGTCGGTCGGCCAGTATAAGACAGATGAGTTTTCCAGCAGTTGACAGCAGGGAAATTCCACGATAGTTTCCACAGTCGAGTTTGTCGCCCTTCTTGAATATCGTGACGATGACGAGTCCTTCAGTTCCTCAGGCACCGTCTTCTCGGCCCAGCATTGAAGGATGAAGGTATGGAGGCGGGTAAGGAGATGTGTACCCCCAGCTTGTAAAAGTTCTACAGGGTTGTCGTCGACTCCAGAAGCTTTGTTCTTACTCATCCTCCTCAGGGCTCCGGAGATCTCCCAAAGAGTCTACAGCTCCGTCATCCAGTGTTGCACGGGAAGCTGGGGGACAGGATCGAGGAAGCCTATTGCACATGTCGGACGGTTCAGGAGCTCCATGAAATGCTCCTTCCATCGCTGGTGAGTATCCTCCTTTTCCTGCAGGATTGTGCCGTCCTTTGCCTTCACAGCCATTGGAGCACTATGAGCCGGAGCGATGATCTTCCTCGTTGTTTCGAAGAAGGATCTAGTATCGTGACGGTCAGCGAAACTCTGTATTTGGTGGGCAAAGTTAACGCACCATTGATTTTGGATCCTCCGGATCTCTCTCTGTGCTTCACTCTTGGTCGCCCGGTAGGCTTCTTCAAGTCTCTTGGAGGAAACGCAGTTCTGCCATGCAATGCGAGCCTCTCTCTTTCTTGAAATCAGTGGCTCAATTTCTTCCAGGTTTTCGGCAAACCAATCGGGATTTCTCCTCTTCTGGACACCGAGGACCTCTGCCGCGGATTTGGTGAGCGCAGTCTTCAAGTGCTCCCAGTCTGAGTGGACAGTGGCACGAAGGGGCTGTGTTGAGTGTACAGTTTGTCGGCTGGGGACGTCTGGTACTGTTCGAGGACTTCAGAATTCCTCAAAATCAGAATCAGAATCATCTTTATTGGCCAAGTATGTAGAACACACAAGGAATTTGTCTCCGGTATGACACGCCGCATTAGTATCATCGTAAACAACAAAATCATTGAACCATTTTAGAGTAACCAGTAGTTTTGTAGTACCATTTTGTAGTACAAGAAGAGTGACTACGTCAGTGACTGTTTAAGGAGTTAATGGCTAGAGGGAAGAAGCTGTTTAAGTGTCTACCGGATTTGGTGCACATGGATCTGTAGCGTCTGCCTGAGGGGAGTGGCTGGAAAAGGTGGTGGGCAGGGTGCGGGGGATCCAGGAGGATTTTCCGTGCCCTTGTCTTGATTCTTGCAGTGTGCAAGTCCTCAAGAGTTGGTAGGGCGGTGCCAACGATTTTCTCCGCCGTCCTAACTGTCCGTTGAAGTCGGATTTTGTCCTTTTTTGTGGCGGCCCCAAACCAAACCGTGATGGAAGAACACAGGATTGATTCGATGACTGCCGTGTAGAACTGTCGTAGCACCTCCTGTGACAGGCCATGCTTCCTCAGCAGCCTCCGGAAGTACATCCGCTGCCGGGCCCGTTTCAGGATGGAGATGGTGTTGACTTCCCACTTCATGTCCTGGGAGGCTGTGATGCCCAGGAACTTGAAGGTCTCGACGGTTGACACAGGGCAGTTGGATAGTGTGAGGGGCAACTGTGGAGAAGAACGTTTCCTGAAGTCTACGATCATCTCTACAGTCTTGAGCGTGTTCAGCCCGAGGTTGTGTCGGCTGCACCAGAGCTCCAGCTGCTCCACTTGTTGGCGGTAAGCAGACTCGTCGCCGTATTTGATGAGACCGATGACCGTGGTGTCGTCTGCGAACTTTATGAGTTTGACAGCTGGATCTGTTGAGGTGCAATCGTTTGTGTAGAGAGAGAAGAGCAGTGGAGAGAAGACACATCCCTGCGGGGCGCAAGTGCTGGTGGTGCGTATTGATGATGTTGTTGCTCCCAGTCTCACCCGTTGTGTCTGTCTCGTCAGGAAGCTGAGGATCCACTGGCATATCGTAGGGGACACACCGAGGTTGAGTAGTTTGGGGGTGAGGAGTTCCGGGATGATGGTGTTGAACGCAGAGCTGAAATCCACAAACAGAATCCTTGCGTAGGTCACTGTGCTGTCGAGGTGTTCGAGGATGTAGTGCAGACCTATGTTGCCTGCGTCTTCCACAGACCTGTTTGCCCGGTAGGAAAACTGGAGAGGGTACAGCAGGGGTCCAGTGACGTTCTTTAGGTGGTTCAGCACAAGGCGCTCAAAAGACTTCATGACCACAGACGTCAGGGCGACAGGCCTATAGTCGTTCAGTTCCGATGTTGCCGATTTCTTGGGAACTGGTATGATGGTAGACTGTTTGAAGCAGGATGGGACCTCACACAGCTCCAGGGATCTGTTGAAGATTTGTGTGAAGACCGGAGCCAGCTGGTCAGCGCAGACTTTCAGGCAGGAGGGGGACACTTTGTCGGGCCCCGGAGCTTTCTTGGTCTTTTGCTGCTTGAAGAGCCGTCTCACGTCCTGTTCGTGGATCTGTAGTGGAGAAAAAGAGGGTAGGTAGAGTGGTTTCTGGTAGAGGTGGGTGTGTGTGGGAAATGCGGGTGTCCTTTTCAAATCGGCAGAAAAACATGTTTAGTCCATTAGCAAGACCCTTATTGTTCACTGTTTGGGGGGATGGCATTCTATAGTTAGTGATTGCTTTCAGGCCATTCCATACAGATGCAGAGTCATTAGCAGAGAACTGGTTTTTCAGCCTCTCTGCATAGCTTCTCTTAGCGATGTTAATTTCCTTTGTCAATTGGTTTCGGGCGTGTTTGTACAGTGCCCGATCTCCACTTCTGAATGCGGCCTCTTTCTCTTTCCTGAGTTGCCTGAGTTTGGGAGTAAACCGTGGCTTGTTATTGTTGAAGGAGCGGAAGGACTTCGTTGGTACACACATGTCCTCACAGAAACTGATGTATGATGTTACAGTGTCTGTGTGTTCATCCAGTGTGCCCGTTGAAGTTTCAAAGACGCCCCAATCAGTGCAGTCTAAGCATTATTGTAGAGCTAGCTTTGCTTCATCTGTCCATTTTTTTCACAGTCTTAACAACCAGTTTAACATATTTGAGTTTCTGTCTGTATGTAGGTATTAAGTGGATTAAATTGTGGTCAGAAAGACCCAATGCTGCACGGGCGACCAATCGGTATGCGTTTTTGATTGTTGTATACCAGTGGTCTAGAATGTTGCCTTCTCTGGTGAAACAGTCGATGTGCTGCTTATATCTGGGAAGTTCACGGTTAAGATGTGCTCTATTAAAATCGCCCAAAATGATCAGGGGTGACTCTGGGTATTGTAGTTCGAGTTTGTTTACTTGTTCGGCTAGTGTTTGTATCGCCGTGCTAGCGTTAGCTTGTGGCGCAATGTAAACACCGACTAGTAAAAAGGAGGTGAACTCACGTGGCGAGTAGAATAGCTTGCAGTTTAAAGACAGCGACTCCAGGTCCGGACTGGAGTGTGCGTCGAGCTTCGTGACATCAGTGCACCATTCTTTGTTGATATAGAAGCAAATCCCAACACCTTTCGATTTCCCTGATAGCTCCGTGTCACGGTCGGCTCGGAGAAGGCGGAAGCCGGGTAGATGTAGCGCGGAATCCGGGTGGCGGTCACTGAGCCAGGTTTCAGTGAAGCAGAGCGCAGCAGAAAGTGCAAAGGTTTTGTTGGTCTTTGTGAGGAGAAGAAGTTCATCCATCTTGTTTGGCAGCGATCGTAGATTAGCAAGATGGAACCGTTGGGAGCGGGGTTCGAAATCCGCACTGCCGGAGCTTGACGAGCACGTCGGCTCGCTTCCCCCTCCTCCGGCGGCGTTTCCATGCTCCGTACAGCGCAGCCGCTCCGCTCGCGATTAGCTCTGAAAAACCTTGTGGATTTTTGTGTGCTGGTGAAAAAAGACTGAGCGTAGACTCCCCAATGCGCAGCAACTTTTCCCTCGTGTAAGTAAGCCGCTCAAGGTCGCCAAAAACAAACGAAAATGACAAAAACAAGGATAATACTAGGGAGCGTGTGACTGAGGCTGCCATACCTGTCGGTGCCTGATGACGTATCAGCCCAACATTAAAACGTATCCTCTTGGGGATCTTTTTTCTTCTTTTCACAGGTGTGATCTTCAGCCTACGTCTTGAGGCTACCAGCCTGTGATCGGTCCATTCGTCATCCATGGAGCGGATGGCCCTGGTGACCATGATGTCCGATCGGTCGCAGATTCGGGTAAGGACGTAATCGATCAGGTGCCAGTGGCCCTATCTTGGATGTTGCCAGGTGGTCTTGTGCTTGTTGGCCATCCGAAACAGTGTGTTGGTTATCACCATCTCCGTCTCTGCGCAGAGACCAAGGAGTAGTTCTCCATTTTCGTTGCAGTTGCCAACGCCTTCCTTCCCCAGAATCCCTCCCCAAAGCTGATGGTCCCGGCCCACCCACGCATTGAAATCCCCCAGAACCAAGAGCTTATCCCGTGGGTTGACTCGGAGGATCAGGCCACGCAGCGTGGCATAGAAGGACTCCTTCGCCTCCTCCGAGGCATCCAGGGTAGGTGCGTAGGCGCTGATGATGACAAGGGATTGGGATTGACACAGAGGTAGGGTGATGGACATGAGTCTCTCAGAAGTTCTTACGGGGATGATGTTGTGATCCCTGACCTGACGTGACTTGACGCAGAACCCTCCACCGTGAATTCTTCTCTCCTCCACAGCTTGTCTGCTCCAGAAGAAGGTGTACCCGTGCCGAGGCTCCTCGATCTGCCCGGGACCAGGGAGACGGATCTCGGAGAGGGTCACAATGTCCAGGCCGAGCTTCTGAATCTAAAGGGCGATGAGGGCAGTCCTGCGCTCCGGTCTCTTTGCTCTTACATTGTCCATCAGGGTTTGTACATTCCATGCGCCGATTTCCAGGAAAGCAGTCCGGTAATTGCATTTGTTTCGCCCGCATAAAGGATGAATCTGCTGGAGGCGGGTCTCCGGCCGATCGGTGGCGGTGATGGGCGTGTTTAGGCCACCTTTTATTGGCCCTTCCTCGGATCGAGGGGAGCAGCGCTGCGACTAAAGAGTCCTGCTCTGTCACCGTGGTCGCTACCTCTCCCCCGCACCATCACCGGTTCGCAAGGGGAGCGACCATCGTGTCACGGCCGCCGACGTGTGAATGTGGAGCTAGGGACGTGGGCCTGTCCCCGACGCCCCACGCCATCGCTGCCGGACTTCTTGAGGTTGAGGGGATCGGGAGAGGGGGGAAACGGGTTGAGGGGGCAGGGGGGGGAAAGAGGGGGAGAAATCGCCATCCTGGGGCTATGTAGCGTGAGGGAGGGGGATGGGACGCAACCCGGTCCCCACACTTCCACCCCGTGGCCAGGGTCCACGGCAGCACGGTGGCCGACGGTGGTGGTCCAGGGGGTCTACAGCACCCGAGGTTGGACCGTGGGTGCGCCGGGCCCGGTGTTTTATTTTGAAGGGGGGGCATTCCTTCATAACCCAGGGGGATGGTCGGCTTGGGGATCCGGTCCGCCACCTTGCTAGGCGCTTGACGCCAGAACTGCGGTGGATTTGTATATCACCGGACGCGGTCCCTCGGGATTTTGCTGACCCGAAGGTCATTACCACTTCGCACCAACTCTCCAGTGATGGAAAGTCCCGTCAATTCGGCCTGGAGGCTCCCTTACAGACTTCACTACAATCCACTAGGAATTGGCGACGGTTTGATCCGCACCTTTGAGCCTAGGGATCGCAGCTCTTATGCAAGAGTGCATACTTATTATATCTATACAGTATATAAAATGTTACTTCTGCAATTAACCCAATACAGGAGTAATGCAGGTGACTTATTGAGCATTTTCAGATCATGGTCCCAGATAGACCTTTCTTTGTACAGTACATAAAATGTTACTTCTGCAATTAACCCAATACAGGAGTAATGCAGGTGACTTATTGAGCATTTTCAGATCATGGTCCCAGATGGACCTTTCTTTGTGAAACAAAGCATCTGGTACCTCCACTTACTGTGTTGGCAAGTGTACATGAAAATTCAGTCTGAACTGTTGTCATGGCAACAAAATGAAAGAAAGAAAACATCTGCCTTGTTACCATGGTAATTGATCCCATCAAGCCCTACTCTGTTAAGTGCAGGTAGATCTGTGCAAAATGAAGTACAGTACTGGATATGTGTGCCGCTCATACACACACTTAATAATCACATGCATTCATAGACCAAAATTCACAGAGCTTTATTATTATTTATTAGATTTATTTATTATTAAATGAACAGTGCGTAATTTCTTCATTGAGTCCAAATCTTATATCGTGCTTTTTTGGTGTGGATTAATATTACGGTACATGGTGTGAGGAAGTCCCAATGTGTTCAGATTTTGATTTGTCAACAGAAATAAGGCTGCACACACGCAAATACCAGTATTATTTTTAAAATGGAATCTGTGAGGGCGGCATGATGGTCGACTGATTAGCACGTTCACAGTGCAGATATGTAGGGTTCGATTCCGGGCCACAGCCTTCCTGTGTGGAGTTTGCACGTTATCCCCTTGCCTGTGTGAGGTTTCTCCGGGTAAAAACAAAAAACAAAACACAAGACCAACACAGGGAACATTCAAGGAAAACTAGAGTAACAATATTCAAAGTACTTATGCTTTTTCGTAACTTTTTCATGCACACTTATAACTAACCATCCCTTCCCTTTGGCGCAATGTTCTTTTCACAGTTGCACTTTGTGCATGTGGAGGTAAGCCTTGCCCGATTTTTTTTTTTTGATAAACACGACTGGAGCAGTTTGCATGTGGCTATCTGTGAAGCTGCTGTGTATGAAAGCTTTGCCTGATGTAAGCTATATTCAAACATACAGGGGGATTACATCTATTCCTCTAGTGCTATGGATGCGTCCCATTGAGCCCAAGGGCTTATTTAACACAGCTATACACTGACACCTATGTATGCAACAGAATCAACCAAGATAAATAAGGGAACCATCAGATTTGGAAACGTGAGAGAAGTGGAACAATACAGGGATGACGCTAAGCTGTGACTGACACGGCCGAGGAATTGTACAGGGAGAGAATGTCCATCAATCCTTCCACTTTCCGATCCCCTTATCTTCACAAGGGTTGTGGGGGGTGCTGGAGCCTATCCCAGCTGTCTTCGGGCAGTAGGCGGGGGACACCCTGAACCGGTTGCCAGCCAATCGTAGGGAGAGAAGGTGCCAGAACAAAAATAAAAATGGGATTAATATGTGTGTTTGATTTCTGTTCAAAAAATACACTTTTGTGATTGGTTGGCACATACAGGGTGTAGCGGCTCCAGTTAGAACGTCTGTGACCCTCATGAAGACAAGGGAAATATAGAAAAAGGATAGATGGATATCCCATCAATATATTTTGGAAGAGTGAATAAAAGCCATGTGACAAGATTGATTACTCATGTGCTGTTGCCATTATTGCCATCCTGCAAGTTCTAAGTACAACAGCAGATTTTTTTTTTAGGTCCAACACTTGAATTTTCAGTCAATTTCAGGTAGACAATCACATTAAATGCTTTTTATTTTACTGAAATTAATTCTAGTGAATTCCAATTGTACTGGTGAGCTCAGACAAAGTGAAGTGGGAAATTAACACTTCTCAGAGGCACTCTGCACAGAGACACCATGTCAGAAAATAAAAATGTGAACATAAGGAGTGCCTTTTCACAATTCCCCCCCCCCCCCAATCACTTGCAAATCAGTATTTTCACATTTTTAAAAGATGCACAGATGACAGTTGACGTAATGTATAGCTGCATCTGCATTCATGAATAAGTGTCTCACAGCCAGAAAGAGACAAACTGCATGGGGGGCAGTGAACAGGAGCACTAGAAGGCATGAATCATTCCTGTTGACAAGGAGACAAAGGTCTGAAACATTGAATAACTCTAGCTCTTACTGTGAATCTGTCACTGTGGTCTCAATGTAGAATTTTCAACGTGCGTGTGTGTGCGCGCATGTGTGTATCAGAGACTACATTCTCCATATATGTGAAAGGCACCTCTGTCATCAGAGTGAATTTTGCCCAGTGACAATATTCAATAGACATATTTAGAAGTGAAGGACATGCTCTGGTCACAATATTTCCAAGCTGATGAGTTGGTAAATCCAAACAATCATTGTTGAGGAAAATGACAATGTACATGAACCTTGGCTATTGCAAGCAATTTCACGATTCATCAGAAAATATCTTCTGAAAATCAACCCTCCTTCTCCCTAAAATATCAATGTATATAAAATCAAATCAAATGCCATACTTTAACATTCCACACAGCAATGTTTGTTGATGTTTATTGGGTTCTTTTTTCCTTCATTCCCACAGCCTCCTTGGAGAGAATTTCCCTTGACTTGAAAACAGCTCACTTCTTTACTGAAATCATACAATCGGTTCCTGATGGGTACAATGTTTTTGGGCCACTGATGCACAAACAAGAAGGACAAGAACTGGTGATGATTAGCTGGCTAAAACAGGTAAAGAGACTTGCGACATTGGAAGTGAAGTGATGGTCATGGATGGAGATGTCAAAGTGGAACGTGTGAATGTAGAAACAGGCACGGAACAGGATGAGGCACACAATGGACATGACAAGCACACATGGAAGGCACAAAACAGAAAAAATGCAACAATTCAGAGAAGTCAGAACCAAACCAAGACCCAAACAAAATAATCTAAACGCAGAAATGAACAGTTCCAATAGCAAGAAAAAGTCAACCAAAAACTTAGCTTCAAATTGCCTTCTATTTTCCTAATCATGGATGCCTTCCCTGTCATGGTGAACAAGAAAAGAATACAATATCAAAGATCACGTTACAAAGCATGGTCAGAATGTAGGATTAAGAAAGGATGTCGAGGAGTGAATCATGAGTATTTGCAAAAATATACGAAAACAACAGAAGCAGGTGTTGTGATACAACTGCAGTTCCAAAGAGTTCATTTTCATCGTCCTGAGATTCTCACTTGCTTTCACAGCAGGCTTTTCACATATGAGTGAGAATTGATGCCTTGCTGCGAAAGGCTTCAGATCTGCTATTGATGGACCACGAGTGATAAAAGCGGGGCGGCGAATAAAGCTGGGAGCACTTTTGCTTCTCAAATTCTACAGTGAGTTACAGCATCTGCAAGGAAAATGGACTTTTAATGGGCAGACAGACGCGCCGACTCATGCATATGTAGGCAGTCAAGCTTAAACTCATTCATCTTAAGACTAATATACATGAGTTTACATCTGTGTGTTAACCATCCCTCGACATTGAGAGAATGCATCAACAATGGCACTTGTGCTTTCAACAGCAATTCATATCCTATAACCGTTATTTGCCAAAAGGCGATGAAGTTTCAATTTATTTTAGTACAAATATCACGCTATTACCGTTTGGGATTAATGTATTGCTGTCTATCCAAAAGTCTCCTGAGCTGATGTAGTCCATTATTTAATTTAGGTTGACAGTGTAGTTGTTTATTTTCTTGATACAGTCAAGTTTAGGAAACATAAATAAACAAATCCATTTGTTCAACGAGAAACTAAATGGTTCCTATTCTCGCGCGTGTACCAAATAGATATTTGCCAATAAAACAGCAAATATTTCAATCTTCATTACATGAAGGGAATATAAAAAAATGTTATAAACCAATGGTCACAAAACAAGTTATATTTGTATTCAAGTGTCAGCTACATATAACCCAATACATTCAGCAAATGAAACCACATTTTTGAGCCAAGATAAATCAACCAAAACGCTTGAAGTGTATTGCTCAATGCAAGTCATTCTGAAAGTGAAATGGTGTTAAATAAATAAATAAATAAAATAAAGAAAGAAAATACAATTGTCAAACTGAGATCTAAAAATTACGGAATCAGAGAAAAAGCAGCCTCATGTTCCTGTAACTTTAACTCACAAGTGACAAGCATCTAGCAAGCCATCCTTTCATTTCCATTCCTTGGTTAGCAAGCACTTCCATCAGTGCTCTCTCCCTTGTCAAATGTTATAAAAAGATGGACTGATATTGACAACTCTAGCCACATAATATCCAAATTAAAGTCCTCTGCTTACAATAAGGTCCGCAAAACAGCTTTGTCACGCTAACAAGAATACGAGCAAAGCAAGAAGGAACTGACAACCCACCAAAAGCACTAAAAGTTTTCAAGTCATCCACAACACAGAAACATTAACGCTTAGCAGAAATACTTGTACACAGACACCACTGTAGTCTCCTGTACTTGGAATGTGAGCCTGAATACTTTAGCTTAACATCTGTACATTGTTTTCACATTTTTCTTTTCAGCCATCTTAAAAAAAAAATGAAGTTGGAAAAAGCATACAGATGGAAGGATTGAAACAAAGACTAGTTTTAGAGCTCTGTCTGACTCCAAGCCAGGGATGAGTGACTTAGAAATGCTAGAGAGGGCCAGGATTTTTCTTCAGTGCGACTCGGGGGTCACATAGGACCACCCAATTTCTAAACAGACGCATGAGGAAAATGCTATTTTAGATATGGACAAAATACGTATATCTGTGTAAAGTATGTGCTCTTAAACCTTTCATGCAACAATAATACCCTGGAACCTGATAACATGATAAGCTGTCCACTGCAGGAACCGCTGTCCCTGAAAGGGTTAAAAAATACACTATACTAACAAACCAACAATGTTTGAAGGTTTGAATAAAACAACAAAATAACGGTATGCTGTGTTTTTTTTTTCCCAGTGCAAAAGGCTCTCCCACCATTCAAGGACAGGATAAAACTGCTGAACAAGAAACCAACATTAAGTGCAAAAAACAGTATATATATATTTTTTAAATCAACTCACTCAAAATGTGAATATTGAATTACTGTTTGTGATGCATATCATTCCAAATCAGCAAAAACATAATTAGGCCTGCACAGGAACCTAACGAGACAGACACAAACACACGGGGTCCACACAGGAGGTGAAGGCCAGAGCAGGCAATAAAGGAGACCGCAGGGCTTGCACAACCAGAGCTGGTCCCTCAACCAGTCGTTACTCAAGACCCTGTCAGCTTTTGTCATGTTTTTCTGTTGATGTGTCCACCGGAACCCTTTCCTTCAGACACTTATTTGGGCATCCAGTGGGCCATTTATCAGGGATCTCCGTGGTAAGGCCAACGAAGGCGCCCAGGTAAACGTTCTGATTCATCATTATTAACACGACCCTAAGGCAAGGGTGCCCATTATGTCGATCGCGATCGACCGTTAGCTCGTGGACTGGTCCCAAGTCGATCGCGAGGAGTCTCGAAAACCCAAACAATTGTGTGTTTTTGGGCATGTTCGTACTATATTTTTTGTGTTAATGCACACTGCACCCTACCCTAATCATCCAATCAGTCTCACTTTCACAAAAAGTATTCAATAAAGAAAAAATCAAGCAGGTCATCTTTAACCATTGGTGGCGCGTGACCTGCGTCATTGGAAATTGTTAGCACTCAGCAGTCTGCAACTGCAGCTTGTGATCAGAGCTGTTGCACTATATCTATTATCGTTATCATTATTCTCATTCAGAAATTGTTTCATGTAGAATTCGCCGAGGGCACGGGCAAAGAATGGCAATCTGGAGGGAAGCATTTTAAAATGGAACACTGGATCTACGATAGTTAAGAGGCTGCAAAAGTGCGTTGCATGCATCCGCGTCAGGCTGTTGCTCATCATGGCATGCGTGTCTAAGTGCGTACATATGTGCGCGTGCGTTGTAACTGGTTGATCGTGAGATGTTGGTTGATTGAAAAGTAGATCTACGATCAAAACAGTTTGAACACCCCTACCCTAAGGGATTGGACTCACCACCTTTTTGTCACCTCATTCACTGTCTACTTCTTCACCTCATCCCATTCGTCAAATTTCTTATACTTTCTCACACAGTGAACCAGATACAGTAACATTCACACAAACATAAAAGGAGTGTCAAAATGTAGACAAGGCAAGTTTATTTGTATAGTGCTCATGCGCCCCTACACACCTGCCCTGCGCCTCAGGTCTGTGGACCAGTCTTTGTTAGAAGTACCAAGAACTAAACTGAGGCTCAGAGGGGATCGAGCCTTTTCTGTTGCTGGTCCCTCTCTCTGGAATGACCTCCCACTGAACATTTGGCAAGCCTCCTCGCTGCCCATCTTTAAAGCCCTCCTCAAAACCCACTTGTATTCTTTGGCGTTCGACTCAGCATGATTTTACTGCTTGGTGCTTTCTACCGCCTTTATTACCATTTCGTCTTACTGTTTATTGTGTATGTTAAATCGCTCCATGTACAGCACTTTGTATGCAGCGATGGCTGTTTGAAAGTGCTCTATAAATACTGTTGACTTGACTTGACTTTCATACAAAGTGAAAAAATATCGAGAACAAAATCATGAAAAAATGATTTAATTATCTAATTGTGTAATTTGCAAATTAGATGAAATGAATAAATGAAAACCAAAAGAAAATCCTGACATAAAAAAGATGATCAATGAAATGAGAAAACAAAACAGTAACATTGCAAAACAAAGATTATCAAGTTAAAATGCAAGCAAGATGATTAAAAAAGACAAAAAACAATATTTATGATGTAAGAAACAGCAGCAGTGAACAAGAAGGTTTTCTGTACAAAGAAAAAAAGAAAATCACCATATTCTTAACATGACAAAATCAACTTGGTACAATTAAAATTGAATCTTGAATTGTTTCGGCACTGTCATGAAATTAATTTACAACAAAACATCACAGGCCTTTTAATAAGTCAGTTAATGTCAAATACGTATTAAATTGAGACTTAGTAGGCGCGGGTGAGGGTTCTCTGTTATTTGATTCTGCACTTAGTCAAGTCTTTGATAGCAGCTCCTCATCAGTTACTTTGCTGAGAAAAATGCGAACAGCTGTTACATTAGTCTTTTATTCTTAATTCAAAGCTAGAGCAAAGATTACACATCTGAAAACGGTGCTTAAAATAAAATTCACTCGCACAATTACAATTATTCTGGCTTTCTTCAAGTAACTGCCCTCTGAAATGACAAACCATCCAAAAAGAGCGAAGACAAAAAAAAAGAACAGAGCTTGTGCTCCACCTCAATGTCACCGTTCACAAACATTGGTCATCAGCATCCATTCCCGTTGACAGATATTCCCAGGCTGAATTTTAGTCCCAGGATATCCATGCTAGCAACCATCGCGTCAAGCCAAACACATAGCTGAGCCACTTGCATGAATTTCAACTAACATAGATCAAATAACAAATGATTCAAACTCGAATCCACGGCGCCATTACTCTTTGACTCTATGCAGTTGAACAAATAGGATCTTAAAAAGAACTGTATCTATCTATATAAATCTATATATGTCGATATATACTGTATCTATCTCTCTCGCTCCCTAGAGAGCGAGAGTGATAGGACATTAGAATATTTCATTCAAGTCAAGAGTGACTATGTCAGTGACTGTTTAGGGAGTTAATGGCTAGAGGGAAGAAGCTGTTTAAGTGTCTGCTGGATTTGGTGCGCATGGATCTGTAGCGCCTGCCTGAGGGGAGTAGCTGGAAAAGGTGGTGGGCAAGGTGCGGGGGATCCAGGAGGATTTTCCGTGCCCTTGTCTTCATTCTTGCAGTATGCAAGTCCTCAAGAGTGGGTAGGGCGGTGCCAATGATTTTTTCTGCCTGTCTGTTGAAGTCGAATTTTGTCCTTTTTTGTGGCGGCCCTAAACCAAACCGTGATGGAAGAACACAGGATTGATTCGATGACTACCGTGTAGAACTGGCGTAGCACCTCCTGAGGCAGGCCATGCTTCCTCAGCAGCCTCAGGAAGTACATCCTCTGCTGGGCCCTTTTCAGGATGGAGATAGTGTTGACTTCCCACTTCATGTCCTGGGAGACTGTGATTCCCAGGAACATGAAGGTCTCGACGGTTGACACACGGCAGTTGGATAGCGTGAGGGGCAACTGTGGAGAAGGATGTTTCCTGAAGTTCAAGATCATCTCTACAGTCTTGAGCGTGTTCAGCCCGAGGTTGTGTCGGCTGCACCAGAGCTCCAGCTGCTCCACTTGTTGTCGGTACGCAGACTCGTTGCCGTCTTTGATGAGACCGATGACCGTGGTGTCGTCTGCGAACTTTATGAGTTTGACGGTTGGACTTGTTGAGGTGCAATTGTTTGTGTAGAGGGCGAAGCAGTGGAGAGAGAACACATCCCTGTGGGGCTTCAGTGGTAGTGATGCGTGTTGATGATGTTGTTGTTGCTCCCAGTCTCACCTGTTGTGTCCGTCCCGTCAGGAAGCTGAGGATCCAATGGCAGATCGTAGGGGACACACCGAGGAGGAGAAATTTGGGGGTGAGGAGTTCCGGGATGATGGTGTTGAACACAGAGATGAAATGCTCAAACAGGATCCTTGCGTAGGTCCCTGTGCTGTTGAGGTGCTCGAGGATGTGGTGTAGACCTATGTTGACTGCGTCCTCCACAGACCTGTTTGCCCAGTAGGCAAACTGAAGAGGGTCCAGCAGGGGTCCGGTGATGTTCTTTCGGTGGTTCAGCACAGGGCGTTCAAAGGACTTCACGACCACAGACGTCAGGGCGACAGGTCTATAGACGTTCAGTTCCGATGTTGCCGATTTCTTGGGAACTGGGATGATGGTAGACTGAAGCAGGATGGGACCTCACACAGCTTCAGGGATCTGTTGAAGATTTGTGTGAAGACCGGAGCCAGCTGGTCAGCGCAGACTTTCAGGCAGGAGGGGGACACTTTGTCGGGCCCCGCAGCTTTCTTGATCTTTTACTGCTTGAAGAGCCGTCTCACGTCCTGTTCGCACGATCTGTAGGGCAGAGATTGAGGGTGGGGCGTGGATAGAGTAGTTTCTGGTAGAGGTGGGTATATGTGGGAAATGGGGGTGTCCTTTTCAAATTGGCAAAAAAACATGTGAACTACTGTTCACTGCTTGGAGGCGGGGGAGAATGGTGTCCTATAGTTTGAGCTCCGTTTGAGTATGAGACTTGATTTTTGAAATAGCTGTGTGGCTTTTCAGACTCAAGCACATACAACACAGGTATCAAAGTCAAGGCCCGGGGGCCAAATCTGGCCCACACACGATTTGATGTGGCCTGCAAAAGCAAATTAAGCGTGTCAAGTTCCATAATGCTTGCTAAAGTCTGAACCAACTTCAAAATGTAATATGTAATCCACAATAACAGTCATTATTCTTGACTTTGGGTTTTAAAATTAGTTATTCATCAATTTGTTGTGTGCTGTGTATGTAATATGTAGAGGGAATTAAACATTTATATAGTTTCCCAAAATTCATAACGGCCTTCCAAGGGAAACCGGAACTACAATGTGGCCCTCGCCAAAATGAGTTTGACACCCCTGACATAGGAGAATATGCACCGATGACCACGTGAGGAACAGATTTCCCACTGCATACCACATGTGACAAATGCCAATGCCCACAAGGATTGAACAAACATGAACTGCAATCTGAATTTGAATAATCTAAAAATGGCAGATCCTAACAAGTTGAATCCCCAGCAGTCCACATGGCCAAAATTCCGCTGTTATTGGCTTCTAATTGGGGGAACCTGATCCTGAACACGAAAAGCAGTAAAAAATGAATGAATGAATGAAAGAATGAATGAATAACACTCTGCCTTATAAAATCTACATTGATGAGTCTTGTAAACAATGTG
Source organism: Hippocampus zosterae (assembly GCF_025434085.1). Classification (NCBI taxonomy): domain Eukaryota; kingdom Metazoa; phylum Chordata; class Actinopteri; order Syngnathiformes; family Syngnathidae; genus Hippocampus; species Hippocampus zosterae. Next base: position 19,851,932 of record NC_067462.1, on the reverse strand, counting down.
TTTACAATGTGAGCAAGGAGAGCTATAAATGCATGCTGGCTGCAGACCCATAACCGTTATACTAAGCTATGAGCCATGCACAATAATGAAAGTCAAATGAGGCAGACATAATGCTCTTTACCATTTAAACGTTCATTCTGGATGCATTCACCTCCGACTCACTTGTCTCGGCAAGGGCCCTATTTAAGACACAGCTTAAACAGAGACATTTTTCTGAACACATTTGGTTAAACTTAGCATTCAATTCCCCAAATCAGTCGTACTTTCAGCTAAAAGCAATGACTTCAAGGTGTGTAATTTATTTATAGCTTCTATTTATCCATTTCCTTTGTAGCTAAATGGCCAAATATTGTCCACGTTTTGCTTCTTTTTCTCATCCTCTGGTTGGGTGAAAAAGAAAGGTGCATTTCAGCTGAAGATGAAAGGATGAGGTAAGACCAAGGATACTTCAGAGGCTCACAACATGATGTGCTGTTTGAAGCAGGTGGAAGCACAGCATTTCAAAGACATCTGGAGACCAAATGGCCAGTGGCGCTGCGTTGCCATGGTAGCACATTGCTGCACTGTTCTCCACTCTTTTACCTCTGCACTCAACATAAGAAACCTTGACACAATGTGCTTATTCTTATTGTTTTTAGTTATGCTTTTTTTTAGTGTATATGGCAAGGGGGTACAAAGGGGCCAAACGTCTGTATTCATGACCGAAATATTTGAGAACCACCAGGAGATCTACATGTCAATTGTCAATATTTCCTATCCTGTTTGGGTCATGTGGTACTGACCCAAACAGGATAAAAGGGCAACTTTTGGGTGCAATGGCTTGGACAATCGCGCCAGTCATAGTGCACATTTAAAAACCATTCACAACATCGCCCAGTGGTAACTGATCCCATGCTGACTGAACAGAAGTCAGGCTGCCAATAGATACAAGATGCAAGAATGTGCCTTGAGATACAAGTTTAAATTGTTCCATCACATTGATGGTCACTCAAAATGCAAGTATCTCAAATGACCCGTCCCCATTGAAATTAATTTAAATGTCCGACCCCACAAAAAAAAACACACTTTTGTGTGTGTGCTTTTGATCATGAAAATGACACTTTATAATATTACACTTAAATAGAACAGAGTAATAAGATAATTAAATGGTTATGTAGGGGCGGCTCGGTGGTCGACTGGTTAGCACATCGGCCTCACAGAGGGGCGGGGTTCGATTCTGGCTGCAGCCTTCCTTTGCGTAGTTTGCATGCTCTTCTTGTGCCTGTGGGGGTTTTCTCCAGGCAATCCCGTTTCCTTCCGCATTCCAAAAACATGCATGGCAGGTTGATGGAACAGTCTAAATTGTCCCTAGGTGTGAGTGTGACTGCAGATGGTTGTTTGTCTATGCGATTGTCCGGCAACCAGTTCAGGATGTCCCCTGCCTACTCTGCGAAGACAGCTGGGATAGGCTCCAGCACCGCCCGCCACACTAGTAAGGATAAAGCGGTTCGGAAGATGAATGAATATATATAGGAGGAATAGCTTAATAAGGAAAGCTTATTGGCTTGGCCCTCAGCAAACATACCAGTTTCTCATGTGGCCCCTTTCCAAAATTAATTGTCAACTGCTGTTTTACATAGATAGGGTTTGCAGTTTTCACCATAAAGAAATGATAAGAAAATATGATATGAAAGACAACATCTATCAAGATAAAAGCCTAAAACTGCATCAACACGTCTTGCAGAGCAAACACGTCAATAGCCTTAAACTGTTTGCACAAAAAATCAGTCCTGAGACTCTGAGTACATTTCTTGTTTGTGGGAGATTCAGAAAAGAACTTCAACCCCTCTCGTAGGACTCTTCATGTCTACTGGCTCTGTCGCCTTAGCACAAACACCAAAAAAGCCAATGCAAATGCTTGAGTGACCCAAGGTCAGTCAATCAACTTGAACAATGGCAGCCCAGTCCTTCAGGGTCCACACACCATTATATGAATCTCTTTGCCTTCAAAAGCAATTTTGGCACATCAATAGTGTGCTATTATGAAGACAAGATGTGGCCACAAGGGCCAATCAATGTTCATATCTATTGTAAGTGGGCTTGCTTATGTTACTCTCCATTGGAAACTGATGTACTGACATGTCATTTGTGGGGACTAACACGACAACTGCAGACAATAGACAAAGCCTCAACTTCAGAGATCACGATTACATTAATTAATTAATTTTAAAAAATGAGGGGGGGGGTCATTTTTCTGGAAGAATAAAGCCTACTGTATGTTGGTGCAGTAAGAAGTTTGTGACATGTGTCTGACTGTAGAGTAGACCTGGACTTAGAAGTATTTTGTGCAGTCATTTAAAGAAAAAATACTATTTTGCTGGACGCCATATTCTTCCTAAAATACATCGTGAAAAAACTGAAGCCACACTTGCGAATGTCACATGACCAAACCCAGAAAATAACAACCATAACGGTCGTTACCTGAGCCCTTCGGGACTGTGATGTCATTTTCAGTCGACAGCAAGTGGTCAGTACAAGGCATAATGCTGGTTTGTGAAAATGTTTAACCTGATATATTGACTTCACTAATAAATAAACTAATGAATAAACTTCACTAATCTTCATTGCATTTATCTCTTGAAAGGAGTTTCGGCGGTATCTGATTTGATGGATTTGTGAGCTTCTCAGCCACAACAAAGAGAGTGTGCATATATATATATATATAAAAATGTAGAATCTTTGAGGCATATCGATGGCAAAAAAAATCATCTTCGGCTAAGTCTAAGAATAGAAATATATATATATATATATATATATATATATATTCTATTGGCTGGATAGCTCAGTTGGTAAGGCATCGGTTTGGCATACGGGTGACGGTGGTTCGAATCCCGCTTGGGGCAAAAATGAGCACATAACACCATCCAGTGTGGGTCCTTGGGCAAGATCCTTCACGCTAATGCCTACCTCATACAATGATGAGAGACAATAAAAACGAATGACATGCCGCCTCAGACGTCGCCCGGCCAAACAAGGTCTGCGTCAGATGCTGGGGAACCAGAGCACCTTGATGAAAAATGGGCTACTGGAACAAAGCGGAGATGGGCGAGATGCGATAACTTGGCTCTGTTGGAATGCTACTACTCAAGCAACCCTAGTCAGAGGGGTTAGTCAGAGAATGTGGGCTAAATGGTTACTTCGAAACCCACAGTCACGGTTGACCGCGAAACAACTAGTAGCTCAGTGTTCCAACATCCACAAACGGCAACTGCTGTCACAACTTGAGATTGATGAGATACAACGCAGGTTCCATGGTGAAGGGCCCCAGGCTGCCAGATCAGAGGAGGAGGTCATACAAGAGATTGGGAGGCAAGCCCCAATGAATGAAATGCTGAGCGAAGCAGCAACTGACCTGAAAGCTAAGATCATGGCGAGAATGAAAGCTGGGCAACCTAGAAACTGATTACAACGGCTATGTGAAGTACCATCTGAAAGTCTCATAGAAAGTGTGAATGCAGCACTGAGGGCGATCCCTACCGTAACGATCACAGAAACCAATGAGCTGATATACGCTTCAACATCAGTGATCCTGGAGACTCTGGCCTATAAGAGCAACCATGGAAGCCATGAGATACGTTACCCACCATGGAAAAGACGGTTGGAGGCTAAGATCAAGGTGGCCCGGAAAGATGTGAGTCAATTGACGGAGGCCCAGAGAGGTGTGATGAAAAGGCCGATGCCCGAGAGGTACATCCAGATGACCATACCTGAAGCACTCGAAACTGCCAAACAAAGGCTCCAAGCCTTGTCCAGTCGCCTAAAGCGGTACACGAAAGAGAATGATGCCAGACGAATAAACAGGCTGTTCGCAACACAACCTGCGAAAGTGTACGCTCAGTGGCAGGGTCCTAACAACAGAGCTGACCCACCAAGACTGGAAACTGAAAGGTACTGGAAAGGCATATGGGAGAAGGAGGTTGCACATAACAGAAGTGCACAATGGCTGGTGACCCTGAGAGAGGAACACAGCAACCTCCCTGAACAGAACCCGGTTACCATAACAGTGGCAGACATACAGGAAAGAGTCTCAGATATGAAGAACTGGACAGCACCAGGCCCGGACATGGTCCACACTTACTGGCTAAAGAAACTCACAGCACTCCATGAGCGCCTAGCAGTACAAATGAACCAGCTGCTGAGGGATGGGACTCACCCAGAATGGCTAACCGAAGGGCGAACGATCCTGATCATGAAGGATCCCTCGAAGGGTGCAGCCCCATCCAACTATCGGCCAATAACCTGTCTCTCCACAACATGGAAGCTCATGTCAGGCATCATTGCGGCTAAGATAAGTGGACACATGGATCAATACATGAACGAAGCGCAGAAGGGCATTGGTAGAGATACCAGAGGAGCCAAACATCAGCTCCTGGTTGACAGAACAGTCGCACAAGACTGCAGGTCCCGACGTACCAACCTGTGCACAGCCTGGATTGATTACAAGAAAGCCTATGACTCGATGCCACATACATGGATCACTGAATGCTTGGAGTTGTATAAGGTGAACAGGACCCTAAGAGCCTTCGTTGCGAACTCGATGAGGATGTGGAAAACCACACTTGAAGCCAATGGCAAGCCACTTACCCAAGTGTCCATCAAATGTGGCATATACCAAGGTGATGCACTTTCCCCACTGCTGTTCTGCATAGGACTGAACCCCCTAAGCCAAGTAATCACCAAGACAGGATGATCTACATGGATGACATAAAGCTGTATGCTAAGAGCGAAAGGGACATAGACTCCCTGATCCACACAACCAGGATCTACAGCAGCGACATCGGGATGTCATTCGGGCTTGAGAAATGTAGTCGGATGGTGACTAAGAGAGGAACGGTAGTCCGCACTGAAGGGGTCTCACTCCCTGAAGGAACAATAGCAGACATTGAGGACAGCTACAAGTACCTCGGTATACCACACGCCAATGGCAACCTCGAACTGGCAACAAGGAAAGCGGCTACGGCCAAATACCTCCAGAGAGTGAGGCAAGTCCTAAGAAGCCAGGTCAATGGCAAGAATAAGACCCGGGCAATAAACAGCTATGCCCTGCCAGTGATCAGATACCCTGAAGGAATAATAAGGACCCGAAAGCTCCTAACCATGCATGGAGGGTTCCATCCCAAATCCAGCACCCTGAGACTGTACGCAAGCTGAAAGGAAGGAGGCCGGGGACTAGTGAGTGTGAGACCCACTGTCCAGGATGAAACATCCAAGCTCCATGAATACATCAAGGAGAAGGCTCCAACGGATGACGTATTCAGAGAATGTCTCAGACAATGGGGAACAGAAGATGAGGCGCTGGAAGAGGGACCATCATGGGAGGACAAGCCCCTACACGGGATGTACCACCGGACCATAACTGAAGTGGCTGATCTCAAGAAGTCCTATCAGTGGCTAGAGAGGGCTGGCCTGAAGGACAGCACAGAGGCACTCATCCTGGCTGCTCAGGAGCAGGCCTTGAGCACCAGAGCCATCGAGGCCCAGATATACCACACCAGACAAGACCCAAGGTGTAGGTTGTGCAAAGAGGCACCTGAGACGATCCAACACATAACTGCAGGGTGTAAGATGCTGGCAGGGAAAGCCTACATGGAACGCCATAACCAGGTGGCTGGCATAGTCTACCGAAACATCTGTGCGGAGTATGGACTGGAAACCCCAAGGTCAAAATGGGAAACACCTCCGAAGGTGGTGGAGAATGACAGAGCGAAGATCCTGTGGGACTTCCAGATCCAGACTGACAAGATGGTAATGGCGAACCAACCAGATACCGTGATCATAGATAAAGGGCAGAGGAAAGCCGTTGTAGTGGATGTAGCGGTCCCAAGTGATGGAAACATCAGGAAGAAGGAACACGAGAAACTCAAGAAATACCAAGGGCTCAGAGAGGAGCTGGAGAGAGCCTGGAAGGTAAAGGTGACAGTCGTGCCTGTGGTCGTCGGAGCACTCGGGGCAGTGACCCCCAAACTAGATGAGTGGTTGCAACAGATCCCGGGAACAACATCGGACATCTCAGTCCAGAAATGTGCAGTGCTGGGAACAGCAAGGATACTGCGCAGAACCCTCAAGCTTCCTGGCCTCTGGTAGAGGACCCGAGCTGAATGAGGGACGGACACCACCCGAGGGGTGAGATGAGGATTTTATTTTATTTTTTTATATATAGTAAAAAAAAAAAATCCTCGTCTCACCCCCCCTGGTTGTTATTGGACTTCTGTGCTCGCCACGGATTGTCCATAACAAACACCTTGTTCAAGCATAAGGGTGTCCATATGTGCACTTGGCACCAGGACACCCTTGGCCGCAGTTCGATGATCGACTTTGTAGTTGTATCATCGAATTTGCGGCCGCATGTTCTGGACACTCGGGTGAAGAGAGGGGCGGAGCTGTCAACTGATCACCACCTGGTGGTGAGTAGGCTCCGATGGTGGGGGAAGATGCCGGTCCGTCCTGGCAGACCCAAATGTATTGTGAGGGTTTGTTGGGAGCGTCTGGCGGAATCCCCTGTCAGAAAGAGTTTCAACTCCCACCTTCGACAGAGCTTTTCCCATGTTCCGGGGGAGGCGGGGGACATTGAGCCCGAGTGGACCATGTTCCATGCCTCTATTGTTGAGGCGGCCAATCTGAGTTGTGGCCGTAAGGTGGTTGGTGCCTGTCGTGGCGGCAACCCCCGTACTCGCTGGTGGACACCAGCAGTAAGGGATGCCGTCAAGCTGAAGAAGGAGTCCTATCGAGCCTTTATGGCCTGTGGGACCCCGGAGGCAGCTGACGGGTATCGACTGGCCAAGCGGAACGCGGCTTCGGTGGTCGCCGAGGCAAAAACCCGAGCGTGGGAAGAGTTTGGTGAGGCCATGGAAGCCGACTTCCGGACAGCTTCGAGGAAATTCTGGTCCACCATACGACGTCTCAGGAGGGGGAAGCAGTGCACCACTAACACTGTGTACAGTGGGGATGGGGCGCTGCTGACTTCGACTCGGGACGTTGTGAACCGGTGGGCAGAGTACTTCGAAGACCTCCTCAACTCCACCAACACGTCTTCCTTGGAGGAAGCAGAGCCTGGGGACTCTGAGGTGGGCTCTCCTATCTCTGTGGCTGAAGTCACCGATGTGGTTAAAAAGCTCCTCGGTGGCAAGGCCCCAGGGGTGGATGAGATCCGCCCGGAGTTCCTCAAGGCTCTGGATGTTGTGGGGCTGTCCTGGTTGACACGTCTCTGCAACATCGCGTGGTCAACAGGGAGAGTGCCTATGGATTGGCAGACCGGGGTGGTAGTCCCTCTTTTTAAAAAAAAAGGGTGTGTTCCAACTATAGAGGGATCACACTCCTCAGCCTCCCTGGTAAGGTCTATTCAGGGGTGCTGGAGAGGAGGGTCCGTCAGGAAGTCGAGCCTCAGATTGAGGAGGAGCAGTGTGGTTTTCGTCCCGGCCGTGGAACAGTGGACCTGCTCTACACCCTTAGCAGGGTCCTCGAGGGTATGTGGGAATTTGCCCAACCAGTCTACATGTGTTTTGTGGACTTGGAGAAGGCGTTTGACCGCGTCCCTCGGGGAGTTCTGTGGGGGTGCTTCGAGGGTATGGGGTACCGAACCCCCTGATACGGGATGTTCGGTCACTATACCACCGATGTCAGAGTTTGGTTCGCATTGCCGGCAGTAAGTCGGAATCGTTTCCAGTGGGGGTAGGACTCCGCCAAGGCTGCCCTTTGTCACCGATTCTGTTCATAACCTTTATGGACAGAATCTCTAGGCGTAGCCGAAGCGTTGAGGGGGTCCGTTTGGGGGGCCTCAGTATTGCATCCCTGCTTTTTGCAGATGATGTGGTGCTGTTGGCTCCTTCAAACAGGGCTCTCCAACTCTCACTGGAGCGTTTCGCAGCCGAGTGTGAAGCGGTTGGGATGAAAATCAGCACCTCCAAATCTGAAACCATGGTCCTCAGTCGGAAAAGGGTGGAATTCCCCCTCCGGGTCGGGGGGGAGATCTTGCCCCAAGTGGAGGAGTTTAAGTATCTTGGGGTCTTGTTCACGAGTGAGGGCAGGAGGGAGCGAGAGATCGACAGGCGGATCGGTGCAGCGTCTACTGTGATGCGGACGTTGTATCGGTCTGTCGTGGTGAAGAAGGAGCTGAGCCGAAGGGCGAAGATCTCAATTTACCGGTCGATCTACGTTCCAACCCTCATCTATGGTCACGAGCTATGGGTCGTGACCGAAAGAACGAGATCCCGGATACAAGCGGCCGAAATGAGTTTTCTCCGCAGGGTGTCCGGGCTCTCCCTTAGAGATAAGGTGAGAAGCTCGGTCATCCGGGAGGGGCTCCGAGTCGAGCCGCTTCTCCTCCACATCGAGAGGAGCCAGATAAGGTGGCTTGGGCATCTGATTCGGATGCCTCCTGAACGCCTCCCTGGTGAGGTGTTCCGGGCATGTCCCACCGGGAGGAGACCCCGAGGAAGACCCAGGACACGCTGGAGAGACTATGTCACCCAGCTGGCCTGGGAACGCCTCAGGATCCCCCGGGGAGAGCTGGAAGAAGTAGCTAGGGAGAGGGAAGTCTGGGCTTCCCTGCTAAAGCTGTTGCCCCCGTGACCCGGCCCCGGATAAGCGGTAGAAGATGGATGGATGGATGGAGCGTGGTTGTCTAAATTTATGCAAAGAACATAATCTGAGACGTGGCCAAATCTTTAAGATCAAGAGATGAAATTAAATATCAACACCTTCAGGGATAAAATCAAGAACGTCACGTGACCTTGAGTATGTGTCAGACTATTTATCTGAAGAGAAATAAGTAAGATCATAGGTCATAATGATGTACGGATGTCATTATGAAAAACAACAGCGATTTGTTAACTCGAGAACTAATATTGAATAGTGCTAGCCTTGCAGAGGTAATGGGGGACACTGGTTTGTTCAGAGGTTGACATGCTATACTAACTAGGTTTGTAGCTATTATGGTACATGCTCTCATATAATATGTTGCTCATGTTGTGTGTGTTTGTTACATAACAAAAGAGCCAAATCTAAAGAGTGTACACGTAAGCACAGGTGCAGTTGGTGCAAGAACGCCACGGCCAGCGTCTCAAACTGCGGGTTGAAAAACGCCCAAAACATGTCCAACGAGAAGGATTACACAGTCCACTTGAGTGGCAATGACACAGATATTCAGCCTGGGCACAGCATCAAGATAACGCCGCTGATGGTCGAAACGGGTGCCACTTCACACATCATTAATGAACTGAGGAAGTTCAGAGCATTCAAAAAGACAGTTTCCAGGCCAAGACACACTGCACGGAATTGGCTTGACGGCACGACATGCAATGGAGAAGTAGAACACCAGAAAGATGCGAAGGTGTGCCTGATGGACAACAATGGGGAATGCCGCAAAGTAACGCTGAGACAGGTGTTATGTTCTCTGTGCAAGCATCTAGATCCAGTGGTGCAACAGTCATCTTCAAGAAAGTACTTGATGTTCTACGACACAGGGATGCGTCAAAATTCCACATTCACAAAAAATATCTATCTATCCATCCATTTTCTGATCTGCTTATCCTCAGAAAGGTCGGAAGGTGGGCCGGAACCTATCCCAGGTGTCTTTGGGCAGTAGGCGGGGGACATCCTGAACTGGATGCCAGCCAATCGCAGGGCACATAGAGACGAATCATCCGCACTCACACTCACACTTAGGGACAATTTTGAGTGTTCCATTAACCTGCCATGCATGTTTTTGGAATGTGTGTGGGGGGGGGGGGGCGGCGATGGTGGTGGGGGGCTGTGGGGTGGGATGGAGTACCCGGAGAAAACCCACGCAGGTCTGGGGAGAACATGAAAACTCCACACAGGAAGGCCGGAGCCCGAATCGAGCCCTACACCGATGCACTGTGAGGTCGATGCGCTAACCAGTCGACACGGGCTGCCTCACAAAAAAGAGGTTGTATTATTTACACGCTGTGAATGGTGGCACTGATGATCAATGCAAAAGGTGTCGTGACATGCAGATGATGAGTCATTAGAACTAGCAAGGAGCATGAATCACAGACAACAAGGTCTTCCTGTGGCAAGGTCTAAGAATGTATATTTACACACGTAAAACAATATACCTGGAGATTGTTGATATGATTTTGCCTTACAGTAATTTTGTGAGGCAAAGTGTGTTTTTTACATTCCCCCTGCCAAGTTTCCATTTTTATGTAACTGGCAAAAACAATAAATCACCACCACCAGGACACCAGGTTTAAACATATAACAGTGCAACTCAGTTAGAATGTTAACTCCTTGTTGATGTCAGTGTTAAACTTACTGAGTTATCCATCCATCCATTTTCAACACCGTTTATCCTGAACAGGTTCACGGAGGGTGGGGAGTATGGACTTTATTTTAGTGTACTTTGGGCATAAGGCAGACTAAACCCTGAACTGACTGCCAGACAGTGGGAGGACATATATAGAGACAAACAACCATTCACATCCACACCACAGAGTGGGAACCGATCCCACGCTGCCCACACACAAGTCAGGCGAGTGCACCACTACACCATCAGCGACTTACTCTGTTTATAACTTATTCATACTGACATTACATGGTGGCAAAATATTATTGGAACGGAAAACATGCTTTTAACGTGATGTTCCTGCTTTTGAGAATGACATGCGGAGACAGCTAATGGTGCTATTCTTATTCCCTTTAATAGAGTACCTTTCCTTTTGTAGCATTCACAGGGTTTACAGTCAGCTAAAGTAATTCCCTTCTGCAGCTGGGTAAAACCTTTGCTAACATTATTTAGTGAAGTAAAAATGTGATGCAATTTTATGATTCTACCGAATATTCATCTCCCATTCATCTTGAATCAAAGAAGGTGTTAGTCATTGGTTCTGCAAAGGTTGTTCAAAGGCTGGTTTAAATAAACCAGGTATGTACTGTATGTATGTATGTATGTATGTATGTATGTATGTATGTATGTATGTATGTATGTATGTATGTATGTATGTATGTATGTATGTATGTATGTACAGTATATTTATACATCTATCTATGTAAGCCGTTAGGTAGTAGTACATAATATTGTTGCCAAGAACATGTTACAAAGGAAATTGTGTTTTTTTTTATATAATTAGGTAGAAATGTACAATGAAACTATATACAAATGTCAGTAAATTCATCCATGTTAAGTGATATTTGAAATGCAAGATGTGACTTAAATCCGACAGTTTCGGATTCTTCTTTGATAACACGTCACACACAAACATACTCTATGTGTTCCTTTGTAGCTGACATAAGCATTGCACAGAATAGTGGTCAAACATAATTATAAAAGACAGGAGAAAATGATTAGAACCATAACAAAATATTTAGAATAAACTATGCAATCAAATACTAAATAACATTAATTTTGGTATTCCCCTTCACGAGTTCTTGTGAGCACCCTACACCAATTGTCTCAGTTTTGAACGATGCAATCTACAGACTCCATTTTTCAGACCTTTCCATAGATATTCAGTAGGATTTGATTAGGACTCTCCAGAATATTCATTTTTGGTGTGTATGTTTCGGGTCATGTGTTATTGTGTATTATTTTGTCATTTTTTTGTTAACTTTTCTTTTGATGGCGGCGCGGACACCCTCAGCAGCTCCTCTTGTTTATGTTGAGAGGGAAGAAATTTCATCTGTGCTGTATGTTACACATACGTACGCACATTTGACAATAAAGTTGTATTAGATCCAATTCAAATTCAATTGTCCTGTTGGAGGACCAATGGATGGCAGGAGTTCATCACTAAGGCTTTTGAGCAGGAAGCCATATTTTTTCTTCATACACGTATAATAGGAATTGACATGTTTATGTTTAAATGTTCATGTTTTTACACCTATCGATGTTCATACTCAGTGGCGGACCCTCAGGGCCAGCAAGGCCTTCTCTGCTGGCCTAAACATTCATACAATAACATAAATTTAATTCATGTTATTCTATTTTCATAAATATGTAAACAAAATTATTCTCTGTATTCTTTATGTCATATTATTTCCACTGAGTCGAGTGGCTTTCAATGTTATTTTAAATAATATTGAAAGCCACTCGATAAATAACTTATTTATTATGGTAGAGTTTTTAACCAATCATATTTCAGCTAGCTTGTGTTGCCAGGTAAATTAAATTTGCTTGGGGCCTTCAGATTAAACAGAGTAGGCCCCTGTGCGCTGTAAATGAACGGGCACAGTCAGGTTGCAATAGCCAATCAGATCACGAGTCTGCGCACCGTGACCAGCTAGAATGCCTTACGTCGAGACTGGACGTGCACGTTCTGTGATTGGATTAGTGCCTGCTATAGGGAGCTACCACTGCATTTTAACCCAAAACGTCCGAAGAAGAAGACGTTGATCTGGTTGCTGAACTACTTTCCACACAATTTTCAAGACGGTCCTTCCACAAAAAGCTGGATATTGTGCGCCCAACTCCTACGCTAGCTAGCCTGTCCCAGCAAGGAAAAGGGTTTGTCCGTCATTTTTAGACGAGCAATTACTGTATGAACGGTACCCGTGGCTCACAGCCTCTGAGAAACGCTGCAAATTGTACTGCTGGGAATGCCTATTGTTTGCAACGGACCGATTTAGTGTTTGGAGCCACACTGGATTTACACATTTCAGTTGTTTTACCAAGGCAGCAAGGAAACATCAGAGCACGGTTGGGCACTTACAAACTACGGTGCGTTTAAAAACGTTTGGGGACACTCGCGTAGACGTGCAGGTCAGTGAACAGTCACTACATTGGTGAGTAAATGAATTTAATTTTACATTTCTTCTTGTCATTTTATTTTCTTTTTAATTAATAATTAATGGTAATGAAATAAAATGACAAAGATACAAAAATGTATCAAATAAATCTGCTCACCTGCAATTTATAATGGCGCATTGTAGTCACCTTCATGCACTAAAGTTCGTTCACTCTCAGCTGCTCAACATCGTCAGTTATTTGCCTTTGTGTAGCTGATTCTCAAAATGCAAATTATCTGTTTACTTTATTTTCAAAGAATAGTTTATTTGGCTATTGTTTGGTTGGTGTCTTATATGAAGCTGCGACATTGCGCAATTTATCGGACAGACTTGTTTAAGATCACACAGCGTAATTCGGGTGGCATTTAATTGAGTATTTTTAAATCATCTTTTTATTTTTGACAATATCTATACATTTAGTTTCCTGCTCTTAATTGTGAAAGCATAAGTGCTGCTTGACGAGCCTATACTGTATTGTGTTCATGTATTTCATGATGTCACTGAAGGTCTAAGGTTGAAATGCACGTTCCGCCACTGTTCATACTGTATTACTGTATACATCAGGGCTGGCCAACCAGTCAGAAACTAAGAGCCAATTTTTTTACTGTGTTACTGCAAAGAAAAAAATAAAATCATATGGTATACATTTCTGAATTGATGTTTTAGTGCAGTAGTTTCTTAATATGAAGTTTAACACTCAACACTCAACAGGCATGACATGGCACGGAACACAAGTTGAGAAATGACTTTGCATAGAAGTCAATCACTGACTGCAAAAAAAGCGGTAATCTCTCAGTGATAATTTTACAGTTTACCGCCAGCGAGTCGCAGGGACTCGCTGATCAGAAAAGTATGTTTATGCCATTATGCACTGAGAGAGTCCCAAATTTCAAATTCTGAAATGGTCTACTTATTCAATTGCATATGATAATTTGTCACTGGAGCAAATTTGATCTCAGATGTAAACACACACACACACACACACAACCATATGTGTACACGCACACACAAACGTATGTGTACCCTTGATTTTTATTCAAATAGTACATTAGTATGAGAATACACTTATTTGACACTTCATATAGTCAGCGGAGAAGGAAAAAAGGGGAAATAAATTGGGAATTTACGATCAGCATTCACTTTCACTTACATTAATTTCTTAGATACTGTCTTTTATTTTGCTTCCTCCATCTTTCATTTTGACCAGCTCTCTTCTAGCGTCAGAGCTCTTCTTGTCTTAGCTGCTTGACATCCAAAGGTCCGTTTTGTAGGCATTTTAGCAGTGCAACGTTCTTGCTGCGTCTGAAACTAACAATAACAAATACTGCCTGGACTACTGCGCATGTGTAAACCAGTGTGGTGGTTGCTGTTTCCGTTTCTGAACGAAGCAGTAGAGGTCGCTGTTGGATTAGACTTCGTTGTCGTGAATCTCGTCATGAGGCAGGAGCAGAGAAAAATATTTAGTATCACACGATAGGGTTTTTTTTTCATTGTATGAGGAACAGAAAAGTGGGAATGGTATAAATGCATGAAGATATTTTCACACTAGGGGGTATTTTCGCCCATGTAGGTTTCTTTGTAGAGGAGTTTCACTGTAGCAGAATTGCAGACATTTTTTCTCTGTCATATTGCTTTCATCCATTCCCACCTGCTCGTCATGCAGAGATCATAATCCATGCCTTTGTTTTGTTGCATGTTCAAAAGATAAGTTACATGAGATTATCCGAGGCACTATGTATACCAGAGGGTCTGTCATTAATGGCCTGGGGGCCAAAATGCGACTGAGTTGGGCCAACCGAAGTTCACGGATGCTGCCCTGAAGATCATTTACAACACATGGCAGAGCAAGCTGGTTGGAAGTGGCTGTGCTGAAGCATGATTGTACGGAATGTTGGGAAATTCACTCCAATGCTTGGGCACTACTCTGAGAATGTGTTTGTTCAGAGGCAGAGTGCACTCTGCTCTCATTAAGTTCTGATTTCAGTCTATGTACTAATCTAAACCAGTCAGCAACTCGCGCTGGAACTGTTTCCATCTGTACAACTTGATGCACTGGCACACCGTGTCCCCAGTCGGAGCACCTATTGCGCACGCCGACTCTGCCTTTTTTTCTGCACTTCGAACAAACCAAATTTGAGCAACACTGTTTCTGAATGAGTGAACAACTGTGCGCACAGAGCGTATTTCTGAACACACTTGTCGTTGTCCTTCGCTGCATTTGGCTTGAGCTGGTGTGGTGAGTCCTAATAAAGGCCACAAAGAGCTTGAATAATTGAAATATGTACTGAAAAAAAGAAACAATATCACATTCCTTCCAAATCTCAGTGATCTAGTAAATTAAAGAGACAGCAGTGTCAATAAATGCTAAATTTCTCAAACCTAACCATGTAGATCAGGGGTCTTCAATCCTATTCCTTGAGGGCCACTTTCCTGCATATCTTTCCCTGCCGCAACAAACCTGATGCAATTGATCAGGGTCATTATCTTATGGAGAGCTTCCTGATGAGCTGATCATTTGAGTCAGTTGGGGGCAGGGGGGGGGGTGTCAGACTGATGAAATATAAGGACGGAAGCGCTTAAGGACGGACAAGGAGGGAGGATGATTATTTTATGATTAAGGAAGAGGGAGGGACAATGACGGAAGGGTGCCCAGGTCGTAAACATTGGACGTACTGCCAAAAAAAGTGCTGCTATTTTTAGTACAAATGTGCGCAATTGCGCACAAGATATGTGAAACCTTGGTAATGTTAGTTCATTTTCAAAATATTGAAAAGGCACAAGATCATATTAATCAGGTTGAAGAGCACATTGGGCGGCTCCACTTGCATCCTTCTTGCGGTCAGGATGTTGATAAGTGGCCAGATATTGATGACAGATCTTACCTGGTTGTGCTTCCTGTTTAACAGGGATGAGCCTCTCTTGGAAGGCACTGAACACCTCACTATCAAAGATGAATAGACCTGTCCGAAGGCATACATCCAAAAGAAGCAGTCGGGTAAGAAATGAAAACATGCTATATCGGTGGTATGGTACACAGGTTTGATAACATCCGCCCGCACAAATTAACCACTTTATTTTCAACCAGCTGTGACTGTGGTTTCAGCTGTTTGAGGTGAATTAAATTAGACCAATTTGAGCACAAAAGAACTGGACCAGCTCATAGTTGCCCTGCAAGGCCCGGCTTATGATGATTACGAAGAAAAACAGGCTGCGACCAGATGGTGGGCAGCTGAGCACTGCAGGAAGCTGCTTTTTGAGAAAGCATCGTTTGGTGCAGATCAGGATGAAAGACCTTCTGAATTACCTTGTTGGTCATATCGAACACTGAAAGCTTAAACATTTGCCAATTGACAACTGATTACTGGCTGACTGAAAAGTTGTCATTTTTGATCTTAGCAAAGGCGTGTCAGCCTCACAGTGCAGAGGTGCAGGGTCCGATTGCAGCTCCGGAGTTCCTGTATGGAGTTTGCATGTGCTCCCCGTGCCTGCATGGATTTTCTCCGGATACTCAGATTTCCTCCCACATTCCAAAAACTGCATGGCAGGTCAATGAAATGCTCCAAATTGTCCCGAGGTGTGAGCGTGAGACTGTTGGTTGTTCATTTATGTATGTTCTGCGATTGGCTGGCAACCGCTTCAGGGTGTCCCCTGCCCTTCTGCCCGAAGACAGCTGGGATTTAACTTGTTAAGCTTCAGTACACTGAAAAACTGAAGAACTATACTGTACTTTTTCTCCTCATCGTTTAACTCAGCTCGTTAAATGCACTGTATGCACTAAGGTAGGAGACGTTACTTGAAAATACCTTGGAGCGGCATGGTGTTCGATCGCTTAGCCTCAACACGTCCACCTCATAGTGCAGAGGTCATGAGTTCGATTCCAGGCCTCACCTTTCCTCCGTGTGGATTTTGCATGTTTTCCCCGGGCCTGCTGGAAAAATACCTTTGCACTGTGAAGTCGACGTGCTAATCACTGGACTACCGGGTCGCCCGAGAGGATGTCTCATCCACTGCAAAACATGTGACAGATAGCTCACATTAGCAGTACATTTACACCAGGGGTGCCCATTATGTCGATCGTGATCGACCGATAGTTCGCGTACTGATTCCAAGTCGATTATGAGGAGTGGCGAGGAAATAAAAAAAACATCCAAACATTTGTGTGTCTTTGTGCAGGTTAGTAATGTATTTTTTGTGTTAATGCACACTGCACCCTAATCATCCCATCAGTCTCACTTTCACCAAAGGTACCGTATTTTCTGCACTAAAAGGAAGACTGGATTATGAGGCGCACCATCAATTAATAGCCTATATTTTAATTTTTTTCATATATTGCAGGCACTGAACTATGTGGCTCAATCTACAATGCATCCATTAGATGGAGCGACAGGTACGTCTTTGTCCGTCTCCGTGCCTTCTCTTCTTCCTTTTTCTCGAGAGGCGTTCATGACCGCCTCAAAAACAACGTAAATTAACGTTTACTTCTATGAAAATACGCAAGTTGAAAACACAGTAGCTGCCACCGAACGATCAGATGTCAGTAAATTTGATCTTAGTTTGACTGTTTGGTGCCTACTGCCATCTTTGTTACTGATTATTGCTTTATGGTTGTATATATGTTAGTTGCTCCATGTACAGCACTTTGTATGCAGCAATGGCTGTTTGAAAGCGCTCTATATATATATATATACAGTGTTGAGTTGAGTTAAATTGGAGGAGACTGGACTGTCTCAGAAGTGTTTATTTATTCCTTTGTTGTGTACTGTATTTACAAACATTCATTCATTCATCTTCCTAACCGCTTGATCCTCACTAGGGTCGCGGGGGGTGCTGGAGCCTATCCCAGCTGTCTCCGGGCAGTAGGCGGGGTACACCCTGAATCGGTTGCCAACCAATCGCAGGTCACACGGAGACGAACAACCATCCACGCTCACATTCACACCTAGGGACAATTTAGAGTGTTCAATCAGCCTGCCATGCATATTTTTGGAATGTGGGAGGAAACCGGAGCACCCGGAGAAAACCCACGCAGCCCCGGGGAGAACATGCAAACTCTACACAGGGAGGCCGGAGCTGGAATCGAACCCGGTACCTCTGCACTGTGAAGCCGACGTGCTAATCACTGGACTACCGGGTCGCCCGAGAGGATGTCTCATCCACTGCAAAACATGTGACAGATAGCTCACATTAGCAGTACATTTACACCAGGGGTGCCCATTATGTCGATCGTGATCGACCGATAGTTCGCGTACTGATTCCAAGTCGATTATGAGGAGTGGCGAGGAAATAAAAAAAACATCCAAACATTTGTGTGTCTTTGTGCAGGTTAGTAATGTATTTTTTGTGTTAATGCACACTGCACCCTAATCATCCTATCAGTCTCACTTTCACCAAAGGTACCGTATTTTCTGCACTAAAAGGAAGACTGGATTATGAGGCGCACCATCAATTAATAGCCTATATTTTATTTTTTTTCATATATTGCAGGCACTGAACTATGTGGCTCAATCTACAATGCATCCATTAGATGGAGCGACAGGTACGTCTTTGTCCGTCTCCGTGCCTTCTCTTCTTCCTTTTTCTCGAGAGGCGTTCATGACCGCCTCAAAAACAACGTAAATTAACGTTTACTTCTATGAAAATACGCAAGTTGAAAACACAGTAGCTGCCACCGAACGATCAAATGTCAGTAAATTTGATCTTAGTTTGACTGTTTGGTGCCTACTGCCATCTTTGTTACTGATTATTGCTTTATGGTTGTATATATGTTAGTTGCTCCATGTACAGCACTTTGTATGCAGCAATGGCTGTTTGAAAGCGCTCTATATATATATATATATATATATAGTGTTGAGTTGAGTTAAATTGGAGGAGACTGGACTGTCTCAGAAGTGTTTATTTATTCCTTTGTTGTGTACTGTATTTACAAACAAATAAATCACAAAATAAATTCTGTAGTGGGGCTATAGAATTTATTTTGTGATTTCTTGCTTGATTTTCTGTTTTGATGCATTATTTTCAATTTTCGTAGTTTCATTGAAGGCATAGTTAATTTATGTTTTTCCGAGATGATCTTGAACGCCTCTCGAGTTGAACGGAAAAAGAGAAGGGACGGAGAAAGACAAAGATGTACATGTATTTGTTGAGACTGTGAAAACGATAATAAAGTGCACATTTAAAAAACAAACAACACCACAACTCTCCTTTTTTTGTAGCTGCAACAAAAACTTACTTAATAAAGCAGCAACACAGTTCACTGAACCAACAGCAAGTTATAACATTGTAAGCATGTCTCCAGCAAGGAGCCATCTTGGGGTCGACATTTTACCATAATGACCATACACAAGGCACACCGGATTTTACGGCGCGTGGTGAGCTTTTAAGAAAATGGACGTTTTGGTGCGCCCTATAGTGCGGAGAATACGGTATTGAAAAAACAAAATAAAACAAACCGGGGTCACCTTGCATTTTGGGTTAGGGTTAGGGTTAGGGTTAGACCTAAACCTTTGCTTGCTGTGTCGGGACAGCCAAAACCCTCCCTGAGAAGACCCTGTTTGCATTAAAGGGGGCATCTAGTCAAAAAAGAAAAAAAAAAAAAAAAAGAGCCGGGACAGTTTAGACTACTGGTGATACATAGAACATGAAGGATTTTTTAATTTTGTTTTTATTTTTTTACTTGACTTCCCCTTTCATGATTTCCATGAGCCTGGGACTGTGATGGTCAAGGACCTTGTAGAATTCATACCAACCACCTTGCTGAATTCATGTAAAAATAAAAGCCCATCAAGTTCAAAAGAGTTGACACCATGATGTGATTTTTATTTTATTTACTGTTTTTGCGCTGTCATACTCTAATTCCCTACTGTATGACTGTGTCCCTATAGTTATCATTAAAAGAACAAAAACAATATGTGACTATTATTCCATTAATTTCTGTGCAGACTGTTGATTAGTAATCTGGCCAATGACAACTGACAAATTGTGTCATTGTAGTCCATTCCTATACAATAGAATTAATTCATACTCCACATTATGGGTGGGCAAACTACGGCCCGCGGGCCGGATCCGGTCCGTTGGTCTTTTTAATCCGGCCCGCCAAAGATTGGTGCACAATTATGGTTTGATGGCATTCATTTCGTTTGGACTTGTAATGATAGGTATTTCAACAACAGGTGGCGCAGTTACTTCAAGTTGCAGAGCACAGGGAGGGAGGGGAAGACAAAGAAAGAGGGAGAGAGTAATGACCATGGAAGGGAAAGTGATATGTATGATTAAACGCAGCGGGTAACAAGGTACGAAACATTTAGGAGACGCCTGGAGTCGGAAAGACTCAAATTTATGAGCGAGAGCGTGAGCAAATGGCGTCAAATAACAATACAATACAATACAATACATGCTGATTTATATAGCGCTTTCACAACAGCGGCAGCTGTAACAAAGCGCTTTACAAAACAGTTAGCATAAAGTAAAATAATAAACACAACACATAACATAAAACACGGACAGTCATGCAGTCCTAACCACTTTTCCGTCACACGCTTTGTTGTTTGAAGCGGTTTGAGATGAAAGAGGAGAGAATCAAAGTGTCCTTTAACCAGTGGATCAGAGACGTCATGCTCAAAATGTGCACACGTCGGCGACAAGCTAAGTTTCAAAGTCAACAAGAAGCTGTAGCATCCATTGACGAAAAAAGAGATCGGTTCACTTCTCCTGTCCCATGGAAATCCATTTCAATTCCAAGCGGCGACTCACGGTTCCAAATACGCATCGGCGCTCTTCGCCAACGCTCCTCTCTCCTCATCCTCAACTTCAGCGGCCATCCAACCAGCCGCACCAACGCCAACTGTCCAACAGCGCTGACATCTCCACTGAACAAAACGAGGTTGTGAAAAATGCTGCCCATTACTGGCGCAAAAAACACAAGCGCCCCAGGTCTGTCCAGCACCGACAGTCAATGGCGCCGACATTCCTCCCAATCAAAATCTGTGCTGGTACAGGCGTGCTGCCGAGAAGGCGCAACCACCAAGCACAGATACTCCTTTGACGAATGTCGTGGCCAAAAAAAGCGCTGAAAACAGTTAAGACTTCTAATGGCGCCTTATAGTCGTGAAAATACGGTAATTGAAAATTGAAATTGTTATTTCAGTAAATATTTGCATTTTGCACATAGAAAACTGATTCATGATTCCATGTTGACCAGAGCATTAAAATGGGAAAAAATAAGACAAAAATATAAAAGGAAATTAAGAAACGAATTAACAACCTGGAACAGCCAATCACATGTTGCATACTATAGAATAAGCTTCGGAATATAAGGCACACCTTCAATGAATGGCCTATTTTAAATCTGTATTATATATATATATATATATATATATATATATATATATATATATATATATATATATATTATAGCTGTCGAACAATTAAAATATTTAATCAAATTAAAAATGCAACTGTCATAATTAACTCAAATTCACAAAAAAATAATCGGGATTACTCACACATTTTCTATCGTTTCTTAATTTCCTTTTATATTTTTGTCTTATTTTTTCCCATTTTAATGCTCTGGTCAACATGGAATCATGAATCAGTTTTCTATGTGCAAAATGCAAATATTTACTGAAATAACAATTTCAATTTTCAATTACCGTATTTTCACGACTATAAGGCGCCATTAGAAGTCTTAAATTTTCTCCAAAATGGACAAGACGCCTTATGGTTCCTTATGGTTATATATATATATATATGTATATATATATATATATATATATATCTATGTGTGTCTATATATATAGAAACAAACTGCATTTTAAAAGTGAATTCAACAAAATGTCAGTATAATAAGCCTTTTAAATAATTATGTGATAATACTCACCATTAATGTGAATGGTTTTCCGTTCCTCGCGATTGGCAAAAATCCAGCAAAACGAGCGGAATTATAGTCAGGTTGCCGGGTCCATTGCTGCGGGCAAGTTTACAGCCTGCTCACGAACTTGCACGCTTCCTTTCCACTGTCTTTTGCAGGTTTTTTTTATACGAACGTAGCAACATTGCATGGCGCATGTCAAAGTGCCGCTTTACATTCGACTGTTTCATCGATGGTATTTTGTCATTTCAAATCAGAAACACCGCAGAACCGGTTTTCTCCACAAAGGCGATTCCTTCGGTCCATTCGTCCTTAAGTCTACCATGTTTGTCATCTTTTTTTCTTTTCGCCGTTTTATTTGTTTAGGATTAACTTTGAGCTAATGACAGCAGGTTGATTCAAAAGCGGGCGGTAACCTGTTTCATCATCAACGGCAACGTAGGCCAGTATTATCCCATCAAAATTTGTCCTGGAGCCAACTACAGCCCCGAACAGGAAATGAGCAGCAGTAAGAAATCGATGGATGGATTAAACATGCGAGAATATTTTGTTTCAACTGCTAGCCAGCTGCAATCACCTAAAGAGCCATATATGACTCACGAGCCATAGGTTCTTGACCTCTGACATAGAGCCTTCATAACCGCTGTAGCTAAAACAAATCTATGAGAACTGGTCACAAATACAGACATGAAACATAAATACAAACGGTATTATAAAACAATAAATGAAAGACAAAAGTTACGAAGACAATTGATTCAACAATAAGGCACACAACCCTCATGGGCTTGCTCATCTCATTCTTAATTTTTTTAGTCAATAATTAACTATGCTTTTGGTATTATGTTGCACAGCGCTCACAAAGCAGTTGTCTGAGTGTGTGTTGGTGACTGCACATGTCAATTAATGTCGGGCAGAATTCTTTATTTGACAATTGGTTCCTGCAAATAACCACTAGATGGCATAGGAACATCAACAGGGAAACAACTCAATGGGTATATAAAGAGATTGTAACTCCATACATGAAGCACATCGGATTATAGGGCGGACTGTCGGCTTTTGAGAAAATTGAACGCTTCTCGATCCGCTTTATATTGCGGAAAATACGGTAATCTCTGCAACGTGTTCTGAATCACTGCTCCCAGTGGTATGTACCATTTTGATCGCCATTGAATAGTGTCAATTGTTGCAGCTTGAGAACTGCATGAACACACTTCTTGCTAGTTCTTCTTCGTTTGTGTTCGGCGGGTTCCTCGCGGTGAACTTGGCATCAAATTTTGGCCGAATTTAAAACATTTGAGTGATTCGTGGAAAACCTCACTGTAAGTTCCAATTCAAGTCGATTCTTGATGTCCCTACATGTGACACTAATGAAGTATGGAAAAAGGACAGATGGAGTAGATTATTATTATTATTATTTTAATGCTTATTTATTAAGACACACAACTCACTTAAATTTGAGGGTTTTTAATTTTTACTCAACTATGCTTTCTATTTTACGGCTAGAACAAGATACAGTACTGTTGTCCTACAGCGAGAAAACAAGGTTTTAATTCACTGGAGGAAACAATCCTCAGAGAAGGCTGTGTGGTTTAGATAAGCAAGCTTGCTGTCAACTCAGCACCTTGCTTAAGTGGTCGAAAACAGCACAAATCAATACATCATTAATCATCAGTTTAACGTGTCCAAGCCCACCGTGGACAAGCATTAAAATGGAAGGATTACTGCAAGGAGAAATTAGCTTGATGGCTTGCATGGGAAGTCTGAGAGCTTCAACTGATAATCCAGATAAATGATGAGTGAGAAATGTGCTAAAGAATTGAACACCAAAGTGATGGATTGCTCAAGGCTGTGCCAGTTTATGTTTATTTATGCACCGGCATGATGTGTCCCTGGGCAAACTAGGCATTTATGTGCATTTTTTTCCCCTCATGACTCATGCACGTTAAGATACTTTCATCATTCAAATATTTGCCAAGGCAGCCAACTGTAACATGGATATTCATACACCTCTGACACAAAGTATAGGAGACTTAAATATCAAAGAACCAATCGTTTGTGCTCATTGTGTAAGGACTAAATCCAATTATATCTAATCTTCGGGAAATACAATACAGTGTAAACAGAACAGAACTCTCATTATGTATGTGTGTCTCTTCGCAGTTGAAAATAAAACAGTCTCAAGAAATGCACTCTGCTTGAGATGGTTTGGATTGACAGACGTTTCTGCTTTTCACGCTGCATTATAACTCTAAATTTTAGACACAAACATTTGAACATATTTTCCATCTATCTGTCTTGGCATGTTGTTTCGACTCTCCTACTGCTGTAAAACTACCAATTTTCAAAATCAAGGTAGACCTCTGACATCTCTCTCTCTCACACACACACACACACACACACACACACACACACACACACACACACACACACACACACACACACACACACACACACACACACACACACACACACACACACACACACACACACACACACACACACACACACACACACACACAGTCACAGTTAATCTATTTTTGCTCTTGAGCTATACATTTTGTATGAAATATGTCAACCGTTGGAACATGTCACTTGCCTTGACTCTCCACGTGAGTGCCACTGGAATGAAAGAGAAGAATGTCACGACTGCCACAAGACATCGAGCAGGAGCTCTAGAAGGAAGCTCTGGTGGTGCAGTCAGCTTATGTATTTATTCACTCTCATGATTCCCATGAGTGACACTCAAGTGAGCCCCGTCAGTAAAGTGTATTTATGACTGCATATTATTCAGATAAAACAGAAGAATAAGACAGACTGTAGGAGCAAATCGCCTTTTTATAGTGCCTTTCTACCACTGAAGTCTTTTTCCTCAAAAGGCTGCACAACATTCATCCATTTACAAAACGATTAATGATGATGGCATTTGTGTCCATGGAAGGAAAGTTAACTGCTTATTCACACATTTTTGTTCAAGGATACTCTGACAGGGCTATATCAGAACTCTGGGATGAATGTGTAACCTGTGACTTGAGAGATGCAAAACGCACATAAGACAGATAGGCTTCAAGAAATTGTTCATCTTGTGTCTATATTGTAAATTTCCCCAGTGTGGGACGAATAAAGGATATCTTATCTTATCCCACGTATCCTGTTTAGAGTCACAAGTGAACTGGCGCCTATCCGAGTAACTGTGGGCAAGAGCGGAGCACCCCCTTCAATCACAGATCAAGTCAATAGCAGATTTTTTTTTGTGTGTGAATAATGTCATTAGCGTTAGAATTCATCTTCCAAGCCGCTTGATCCTCACTAGGGTCGCGGGGGGTGCTGGAGCCTATCCCAGCTGTCTTCGGGCAGTAGGCGGGGGACACCCTGAATCGGTTGCTAGCCAATCGCTGGGCACACAGAAACGAACAACCATTCAGAATCAGAATCAGAATCATCTTTATTGGCCAAGTATGTAGAACACACAAGGAATTTGTCTCCGGTATAAGACGCTGCACTAGTATCATCGTAAACAACAAAATCATTGAACCATTTTAGAGTAACCAGTAGTTTTGTAGTACCATTTTGTGGTGCAAGAAGAGTGACTATGTCAGTGACTGTTTAAGGAGTTAATGGCTAGAGGGAAGAAGCTGTTTAAGTGTCTGCTGGATTTGGTGCGCATGGATCTGTAGCGTCTGCCTGAGGGGAGTGGCTGAAAAAGGTGGTGGGCAGGGTGCGGGGGATCCAGGAGGATTTTCCGTGCCCTTGTCTTGATTCTTGCAGTGTGCAAGTCCTCAAGAGTGGGTAGGGCGGTGCCAACGATTTTTTCTGCCGTCCTAACTGTCCGCACTCACACTCACACCTAGAGACAATTTAGAGTGTTCAATCAGCCTGCCACGCATGTTTTTTGGAATGTGGGAGGAAACCGGAGCACCCGGAGAAAACCCACGCAGGCCCGGAGAGAACATGCAAACTCCACACAGGGAGGCCGCAGCTGGAATCGAACCCGGTACCTCTGCACTGTGAAGCCGACGTGCTAACCATTGGACTACCGGGCCGCCTAGCGTTAGAATTGTTTATTCAATTATAGCCTTTTTTTTTAATGAAAGATCCATGTCACTTGTAAGGCTGTAGAATTAGGTTAATTTTGTGGTCCTTGTTTTGTTCACAAATAACTTCATTAGCGCTTATGTCTGGTAATGGAGGTAGCAGTGTCCTACTTGCCCCATTAGCCCAGCATCATTATCCTCGTCTCATCTAATCTGGATAATGGCATGCATACTGAGACTGTATGTGGAGGTCAGAGAAGTATTGCAATTGTGCATTACCTTGCCACAACATGACAGCAGTCAAAAGCCTGGGCTCCAGTGGGGTACATCGAAGACTTTAGTGCAATTTAATACGAATTTTAAAAGATAACAGTGGATAGTCAGAAGATATCTAACAAAATTTAGTAAAATCTGCTGCCAAAGAATATATAATATTTATCATGCTAGAGAGTACAATAAAAATGTCTTCCAATTTTTCTGAAAAGCAATTTGACTAAAACCACACAACACTGTTCTTTAACATGGCAATGAGAAGCGAAAAGTGAGGTTTCTTATCCGAGACTGAATGCGGCTTCACTATTGTTCCCGCCATGCTGTGTTACAGGTAATGTTTATTTCTTGTCCGTTTTGCTGTATCTTACTGTTTGTCTATTGGTAGCGTCAACCCGCAGTTCACCGCGGCTGCCATTCATTTGTACTACGCAACCACTTCTCTGCTGCGCGTGGTGTGTTAAATTTCAGTTCATAAAGGAAAGTGAACATGTTCTTTTTTTGCTTTACTGTGAACAGTTATTGAAAAAATCGATTCATGGGAAAAAAACGGATGTCGGCAAGCCTCAGACCCAGTCTGTCTTGTCAGAGTTGCTTCTGAGCATTTTTGGGAGACTCTGGACTGTTCCAGTCATAGACTGTCAAATACATTTTGAATTGTCGCCTCAGGCCCTCCCCACTGACTGAGCCAAAGTTGACTTCATGATTTCTCACCTGGCAGGGAAGATGGCATGGTCCACAACCAAGTGGGCAAGAGACCCTGACTTGCACCTCCATTGCAGAATTTACAGAGGCTTTATGTAAGGCCTTTAACCCCGTTTCATCTGAAAAGGGAAAAAGCAAGGGAGCTGAGGCAAGCCAAGGAGTCAGTCTGTGACTATGCCATTCACCCCAGGAGTATGGCTGCTGACAGTAGGTGGAATGCCACAGCACTTTATGATGTCTTTATGTCTTCCGGACACTTGGTGGGCGCCCCTGTCAGTCTCAAATCTGAATCGTGACAGTGACATATCTTTTTTTTTTTAAATTGTCAACAATATATAGTAACTAAATGAATACTGTCACGAAAAGAATAACGGTTGTGATATTAGAAATAAAACAATTCCATTTACTTTTAGTAGCAGCAGACTCAGTAAATTTGTGCTCAAAGTTCCATAGAATTGAGAAAATCAAGTTTGGTAAATGTAGTAGAGTTCAGACTGAGGTTGCCCTATTTTTCCTCCATCAATCAAATGTTTCTATATTCAGTTTGGAATTTGTAACTGTTCAACGCTCACTGGAACAAATATCGCAGTGAGGATGCAAATGCTCTTTTATCATTTGTAGGCAGGGGAATTGTGCGTTACCAAACACTGTTTGATTGCTTTATCTATATCCCTGACTTGTATGGGAGCTTGTCTCAAGTTAGGGATATCAAATGATGATTCTTATTTGAGCAGAGAAACCTTACAGGAAAGTTTGTTAACAACAAGCAGGAAAGGAGAGTCAGTCAGACTCTCCCCATTCCATTTCATTTTATTCTTTACAAGTATTGTAGTTTTTCGTCAGTGTGTCCCTCCACTTTGAAAATGAAATGAAACAGCAGATACTTGTGTGATATTCACAGCCCTCAGTGTTTCGTCCACTTTAAACAGACCGGGGTTTGTTTCCCTCTGGTCCGGACCTTCTTTATGCAGGTGTGAATACACTCAAAGGATTCGCACTGTACTTTTGCAAGTGAACAATGTCCTGAAAACATATCAATACTTGTGACGTTCAGTGCGCCCATTGATTTGATTTGATTTGACTT
Source organism: Hippocampus zosterae (assembly GCF_025434085.1). NCBI lineage: Eukaryota > Metazoa > Chordata > Actinopteri > Syngnathiformes > Syngnathidae > Hippocampus > Hippocampus zosterae. The sequence continues at coordinate 19,824,193 of NC_067462.1, read as the reverse complement.
TTTATTAGGTCTCCCGTAGGAAAAACATGTCTCGGAGGACAGTCCCTCTGTGCTGCTACAAAGATTGAGCAAAAAACATACACATTCGCAGCACAACATAATTGGATAGAAATGAGGAGGGCGGTACCAGAAGCACAAACCCGGAAATGGAGGAAAACATGCATTCTTGGTCTTCACGTTTCCGCTGTTATTAGAGCTGCGAAATAATTTTGGGTGTAAAGATGAGTAACCCGCAGGAGCGTGTGCTTTCCGTGCTTTTACCCACAAAATGCCGGCAGTGGCGCGGCTTAACTAAAAATGAAGAATCAAAGTAACTACAGGCTAATACATCACACGATGTTGGCTACGGTGGCTTGTTAAGCCCAAAAAGTCACTCATGTCCTGTATTATGAAGTGGGTCTTGATCTGGTTGTTTGTGCCACACCAAGATTTATTTGTGTGTATTCACACCTGCTTAAAATGTGCGGACCAGACTTAAGGGGTCTTCACACGGCAACTTTGACTCCGGTGTAGCAACGGGGCTGCCCCCCGTAGCGCGTTCACACCTACAAAGTTATACCGGTGTAGCCCCTGAAAACAGCTTAAACCGGAGCAAATTTAACCCTGCTCAGGAGGTCGTTTAAAAATTTACTCCGGAGTAAATGCTCGTTTGCGGGGCAGCACAAATATAAAATGGGATGTGTGAACGCTACAGGGGTAGACTCGCTACACGTGAGAAGAGTACATACGGGTATTGCAAACTTGCATCCTGGGTATTTTGCACTTCAAAATGGCGAGTAACAACAACATGATATGCGATAAGAACGAACACAGGGGAGTGAACTGGGGTGACGATGAAACGTCAGCCATCATAACTATTTGGGCTAACGGGAGAATCCAGGCCCAATTAGAAGGATCCAGGAGAAATAAAGTGTTTTTTCAAAAAGTAGGTGAGAATATAAGATCCGAAGATTTTCACTGCACTGGTGATCAGTGTCGCCAGAAAATCAAAAGCCTCAGAAAAGATTACAAAAGGGTTACCAATAACAACAAAAAGTCTGGTAAAGGGAGAATTATTATCGTGTTGCACGGCCGCAGAAACTGTTGTAAGAACGCAAGTGGGGCTGCACTGGGGTTAACACGCTTCTCTTTCGTAAACAGCCTTATATGTGTGAATTCTCCACAAAATTTACATCAATGTAATATACATCGCAACAAAATACATCGATGCAGCACCAATTCAAATGTGTGCTGTGCGAACACGCCTTTAGAAACGAATACTGGTCCATTTTAAGTGGACCAAACAGTGTAGGTGTGAATACACTTATATATATATATACACATATATATAATACAAATAAATATATAAAATTGTGCCATCACTTGCTTTGTATCGCACAAACCACAACCGTACTAGCTGTTCTTTTGATGACTCAATCATGACAAGGACAAATTCTTCTCTTCGCCCCAGTCATTCATTACCTGAGCCGCTTATCCTTACGAGCGTCGTGGGTGTCCTGGGGCCTATCCCAGCTGTCTTTGGGCAGTAGGCGGGGTCCACCCTGAACTGGTTGCCAGCCATTTGCAGGGAACACGATTTCTGCTTACATTAGATTATTGCTGTCATAAGGACCAGTTGGTGCTGTTCATATAAAAAAATAAATACAAATTATTGCGAAAATGGTCAAAGAAGTCAGATTACAGTGAATATACTGTATATTTCAATTGGCAACACTGAAACCAAATTGCCGCTCTTGTTCGCTTGGCCCCCTGACACACATACGCATCAAAGTGCATATTTGAAGTTTCAGTTTGACTTCCTAAAGGCTGCAGGGGCTGCTGACGGGCGGAGCCTGGCCCACGGGCCTTACTTGGCCCAGATGTGCTGTAAATCTTTACGTTCATCCATGAGGTTGGTAGGTCAGAAAAAGAATGAGCACCAAACAACCACCTTTGGTGCTCATCTTAGAACCATACCAACATTTTGTGTGTGTGTGTGTGTGTGTGTGTCTGTGCGTGTGTACACACACACACACACACATATTATATATATATACACATACATACCATAACAGTGGCAGACATACAGGAAAGAGTCTCAGATATGAAGAACTGGACAGCACCAGGCCCGGACATGGTCCACACCGACCGGCTAAAGAAACTCACAGCACTCCATGAGCGCCTAGCAGTACAAATGAACCAGCTGCTGAGGGATGGGACTCACCCAGAATGGCTAACCGAAGGGCGAACGATCCTGATCATGAAGGATCCCTCGAAGGGTGCAGCCCCATCCAACTATCGGCCAATAACCTGTCTCTCCACAACATGGAAGCTCATGTCAGGAATCATTGCGGCAAAGATAAGTGGACACATGGATCAATACATGAACGAAGCACAGAAGGGCATTGGTAGAGTAACCAGAGGAGCCCAACATCAGCTCCTGGTTGACAGAACAGTCGCACAAGACTGCAGGTCCCGACGTACCAACCTGTGCACAGCTTGGATTGATTACAAGAAAGCCTATGACTCTTTGCCACATACATGGATCACTGAATGCTTGGAGTTGTATAAGGTGAACAGGACCCTAAGAGCCTTCGTTGCGAACTCGATGAGGATGTGGAAAACCACACTTGAAGCCAATGGCAAGCCACTTACCCAAGTGTCCATCAAATGTGGCATATACCAAGGTGATGCACTCTCCCCACTGCTGTTCTGCATAGGACTGAACCCCCTAAGCCAAGTAATCACCAAGACAGGCTATGGATACTGCCTCAGAAATGGAGCTACAATCAGTCACCTCCTCTACATGGATGACATAAAGCTGTATGCTAAGAGCGAAAGGGACATAGATTCACTGATCCACACAACCAGGATCTACAGCAGCGACATCGGGATGTCATTCGGGCTTGAGAAATGTAGTCGGATGGTGACAAAGAGAGGAAAGGTAGTCCGCACTGAAGGGGTCTCACTCCCTGAAGGAACAATAGCAGACATTGAGGACAGCTACAAGTACCTTGGTATACCACAAGCCAATGGCAACCTCGAACTGGCAACAAGGAAAGCGGCTACGGCCAAATACCTCCAGCGAGTGAGGCAAGTCCTAAGAAGCCAGCTCAATGGCAAGAATAAGACCCGGGCAATAAACAGCTATGCCCTGCCAGTGATCAGATACCCTGCAGGAATAATAAGGTGGCCAAAGGAAGAGATTCAGACCACGGACGTTAAGACCCGAAAGCTCCTAACCATGCATGGAGGGTTCCATCCCAAATCCAGCACCCTGAGACTGTACGCAAGCCGAAAGGATGGAGGCCGGGGACTAGTGAGTGTGAGAGCCACTGTCCAGGATGAAACATCCAAGCTCCATGAATACATCAAGGAGAAGGCTCCAACGGATGACGTACTCAGAGAATGTCTCAGACAATGGGGAACGGAAGATGAGGTGCTGGAAGAGGGACCATCATGGGAGGACAAGCCCCTACGCGGGATGTCCCACCGGACCATAACTGAAGTGGCCGATCTCAAGAAGTCCTATCAGTGGCTAGAGAGGGCTGGCCTGAAGGACAGCACAGAGGCACTCATCCCGGCCTCTCAGGAGCAGGCCTTGAGCACCAGAGCCATCGAGGCCCAGATATACCACACCAGACAAGACCCAAGGTGTAGGTTGTGCAAAGAGGCACCTGAGACGATCCAACACATAACTGCAGGGTGTTAGATGCTGGCAGGGAAAGCCTACATGGAACGCCATAACCAGGTGGCTGGCATAGTCTACCGAAACATCTGTGCGGAGTATGGACTGGAAACCCCAAGGTCAAAATGGGAAACACCTCCGAAGGTGGTGGAGAATGACAGAGCGAAGATCCTGTGGGACTTCCAGATCCAGACTGACAAGATGGTAATGGCGAACCAACCAGATATCGGGATCATAGATAAAGGGCAGAGGAAAGCCGTTGTAGTGGATGTAGCGGTCCCAAGTGATGGAAACATCAGGAAGAAGGAACATGAGAAACTTGAGATATACCAAGGGCTCAGAGAGGAGCTGGAGAGAGCCTGGAAGGTAAAGGTGACAGTCGTGCCTGTGGTGGTCGGAGCACTCGGGGCAGTGACCCCCAAACTAGATGAGTGGTTGCAACAGACAACAACGCGATCTCAGTCCAGAAATGTGCAGTGATGGGAACAGCAAGGATACTGCGCAGAACCCTCAAGCTTCCTGGCCTCTGGTAGAGGACCCGAGCTGAATGAGGGACGGACACCACCCGAGGGGTGAGATGAGGATTTTTATATATATTCATTCATTCATCTTTCATTCATCTTCTGTACCGCTTGATCCTCACTAGGGTCGCGGGGGGTGCTGGAGCCCATCCCAGCCGTCTCCGGGCAGTAGGCGGGGGACACCCCGAATCGGTTGCCAGCCAATCGCAGGGCACACATAGATGAACAACCATCCACGCTCACACTCACACCTAGGGACAATTTAGAGTGTTCAATCAGCCTGCCATGCATATTTTTGGAATGTGGGAGGAAACCGGAGAAAACCCACGCAGGCCCGGAGAGAACATGCAAACTCCACACAGGGAGGCCGCAGCTGGAATCGAACCCGGTACCTCTGCACTGTGAAGCCGACAAGCTAACCACTGGACTACCGGGCCACTCTCTCTCTCTCTCTATATATATATATATATATATATATATATATATATATATATATATATGCGCCCATATTTAACTGTGGAAAACTTAAACTAGGACAATATGCCCCTTTAAATGTTCATATCTTCTCTCCTAATGGGGAGGAACTCATCATTTCTGTAGTGGGTATGAAATAAACATGGAATTTATAGTTGTTTATCCCAATGTTATACCAATTCATAACACATGAAGGGAACAACGGCAAGAGCAAAATATCTATGGGAGCAGCAGGGATCTGCTGTCGCACTTTTGCTAGAAGTAGAGCGAGGTGTGGTGTTTATTTTATATTTTAGTTTTACACATTCGTATATGGGTCAGCACTTTCAGTTGCATTCTTATGTATGAAAAGTGCAATATAAAGTTTGATTGATTGATTGATTGATTTGACAGTGCTGTTATGACTGTGAAAACAAACAGCACAAATGTATAAAATCTTCACATTGACACAACAAATTAAACAAATTGTGAAATCACAAGTCAAGGAAGAGAGTTTGTTAAAGTATTGTTCATATTGTTTCCATTAATAAGAGATTTGTTTTGCAACCCCCGCCCCCCTGTCCCCCGCCCCCCCCCCAAAAAATGGTCATACATTTTTAGCAAGTAACAAAAAGGGGACACCTGAAGATCTCTCGGGCCGACTCTGGCACCCAACATTGAGTGTGACACTTGCGCTTTTGAGTATACATCTTTTGTATAGCTGCCACAAAACCATCTCTCTTCTTATGATTGAAAACATAGCTCAACCCAGTTCTAGAGTGTATGACGGGGGTGAAATTGTTTATTTTAAGACCGAACCTGATGAGGTGGTGATGGCTGGGGTTGAAACTGAGGTAAACGGTAGGTCTGGCTGATTACCACGCCGTCTCGTGAAGCAGGGCGGAGCGAAAACAGGGGAATCAAAACTGGCAGGAAGACAAGCAGTGTTGACTCGCTTGCAAAATTGACTGAGGCGTGTTTGACAAACCAATTGGAGCTTGATAATTTGGCAAAACAGGCAGCCAAATGAGGTTCTATATTGCGGAAAGATTTGTAAACATTTTTTCATTTATCATCATCATTTCCGACCAGCTCACATTATTGTATTCTATCAAAATGAATCCATCTGGCTTTAAATGAGCGAATGAAATCCCACACGTTTTGAACATCAGGTAAAAATTAGCACCACGCCTGAGTCAACACTAACAAGTAAGCATACTTGCAGCACAAAAACATAATAACTCTTTCCATTTTCAATTGGCAATCCAAAATGGACAATATCATTGTTAGGTCTAATATAACAAACAAAACTTTAAAAAAAACATAGATTTTTCATATTTCAATTTGAGGCGCTGACCAAAATAACAAAAAATAAATAATAATAGGGCCTTAATACTCAATTTGATTTCAATACTTAAGTCATAAAAGGATGACAGGACGTGGAAGGTTACTAACAAGCAATGGTCAAGATGCGTTAGCTGTCTAGTGACCGCAAATAGTCCTGACCACAACCTCGATTTATCAAATGATCCATAAGCCTTATAACATCAAAGGTAAACTTCTGAGATAGGAATATCATTTTTTACACTTAGAACCAGTTTATGAAGGTTTTTCTTTTGCCTGGTCTATTTGCACCATAAGATAATCTTCCTTAACCTTTATTTGTCCCGCACAGGGGAAATTTGCTGTCTGCAGCAGAGGGGTAGAAAATAAAAAAAAAATAAAAAAACTGTTGCATGCATAAAATAAATAAATGTTTCAGAAAAAGAACAGTACACAGTAGAGAATGCTATATAAATATAAGTTGCATATACAGTATGCATCTTATGCAGACATAAGGTGGCTGTGCTATTTACAATGGTTACAGTTTTTCATGCATACTGGGTGGTATTGAACCTGGGGAGTTGGTGCCTCCACCACTCCAGGACAAGTGGCGGATACTGACTCGGTTTAGGTTGATCATATGATCTTCCATGACGTCTATGTCCTCTCTCACCCAGTGGTCTCTGGAGAAGTGAATCCCAAATGTACGAGAGCCTCATTTCCTGATCTCTATTGCCTCTTTGATCCGTTGTTTGTATTTGTCTTCTGATTCAATAATGTTTGCATCGTTCCAGTCCATGATATAATATTCTTGTTTACAGTGCTCAGATATTGAAGATGTTGTTTAGATTTTCTTGTTTGTCCCTTTCCTTTTCTTGCTCTTGTTCTTTTTTTTCGCAGATTGAAAGCCCTCCCTGACCCAATGTACTCCAAACATACTCCTGTCTATCCTCTCCCTGCATGTTCCTGCCAACTCTCATGCTATCTGATTTTATTTTCCACAGAAGCTGCTCCACAAAATAAATAACCACAGTGGGAGCATATGAAACTCCCATTAAAAGAAGGGAATGTAGATCCTACATTTTGCATGACCAAGCAGCCAAACAGGACAGGTTAAAAAATGGTGAAAAATAACAGTGGAAGCATATCTTCCATCTGATATGTAATCCAATGACAGATGGACTGAACCATTTTTCAACCGTTTCGACCAGTCGTCTGTCCCTTCCCCCAACCACAAACTGCAACCTCTCTCACTGAGGACTTCTTCTCCTCCCCCTCGTCTTTCGACCAGCTCTCATCAACCCAGTATGTCACCTGGTTCCTGCCTGTCCGTCACAACAGAGCAGGTAAGGAACCAACTGAGGAAGATGAATGTGAGGAAGGCAGCAGGTCCGGACAAGATCAGTTCCCGGCTCCTCAGGACCTGCTCTGACCAGCTGTGTAACATTGTCCAGCACATCTTCAACTTGAGCCTGAAGCTGGGCAGAGCTCCACAGCTGTGGAAAACTTCGTGCCTGGTCCCAGTGCCCAAGACCCCCCACCCTGAGGAGCTGAACAGCTACAGACCGGTGGCGCTGACGTCTCACCTGATGAAGACGCTGGAGAGACTCATCCTCGCCCACCTTCGACCGCTGGTGAGCCCGTCACTGGACCCGCTGCAGTTTGCCTATCAGCCTGGCATCGGCGTGGAAGACGCCATTATCTACCTCCTCCACTCAGTGCTGTCACACTTGGAGAAGGCTGGGAGCACTGTGAGAATCATGTTCTTTGATTTCTCCAGTGCCTTCAACACCATCCAGCCCAATCTGCTGGGAGGCAAACTGCAGAACGCCGGAGTGGACCACCATCTCACAGCATGGATCATAGACTACCTCAAAAATCGGCCGCAGTACGTGAGATTGCAGAGCTGTGAGTCGGACCGGCTTCTCTGCAGCACTGGAGCGCCGCAGGGGACTGTTTTGGCTCCATTCCTGTTCATCCTCTACACCTCGGACTTCAGACACGTCACTCCAAACTGCCACCTTCAGAAGTTCTCCGATGACTCTGCGATTGTTGGCCTCATTACAGAAGGGGACGATCGGGAGTACAGGGGACTGACAAAGGACTTTGTGGACTGGTGCCAGCAGAATCTCCTCCAGATCAACCCTAGGAAAACTAAGGAGTTGGTTGTGGATTTCTGCAGGAAAAAGTCCTCACCAGCACCGATGAACATCCAGGGTATGGACATAGAGAGGGTGACCTCCTACAAGTACCTTGGTGTTCTTCTGAACGACAAACTGGACTGGTCTACAAACACGGACACCCTGATTAGGAAAGGACAGAGCCGACTCTTCCTACTCAGGAAACTGAGGTCTTTTGGGGTTCAGGGGTCACTCCTTAAGACGTTCTATAACTCGGTGGTGGCCTCGGCCATCCATTATGGCATTGTCTGCTGGTCAGGCAGCATCTCAGCCCGGGACAGAAAGAGACTGGAGCGACTGGTCAGGAAGGCCAGTTCTGTCCTGGGTTGCTCCCTTGACACTCTGGAGGAGGTGGGCAACAGAAGGATGCTAACTAAGCTAAAAGCTATGATGGCCAGTCCCTCCCACCCCCTCCAGCCCGCCCTGACAGCACTTGGTAGCTCCTTCAGCCAGAGACTGTTACACCCGCGCTGCAAGAAGGAGAGATACCGACGCTCGTTCCTACCGACTGCTGTCAGGCTGATGAATAAAAAATAACAATCATAATAATAATAATAATTAAATGATGTGAAGGAAAATTGTAAATAGTACTGCGATTTATCCATTTTGTGTTCATATTGCATTTAATTGAAATATGTTTGTTGTTTTTTTTTCTTTCTTCTTTCTTCTTTCTACATACATTCTTGCTGCTGGAGGCTGTAAATTTCCCCAGTGTGGGACGAATAAAGGATATCTTAACACGTCGTTGATAAGGTTTTGGAAGACGGCAGGAGCGTTTGTCAGCCCGAAAGGCATGACTAAATATTCAAAATGACCCAGCGGGGTCTTAAAAGCAGTCTTCCACTCGTCACCCTCCCGGATGCGAACCAAGTGGTAAGCACTGCGTAAATCTAATTTTGAAAAGATAGTGCTGATTGCAACGGAGCGAAGGCGGAGTCCAACAATGGCAGCGGATACTTATTCTTGATTGTGATTTCATTCAAACCACGATAATCCACGCACGGTCGCAGGGTCTTGTCTTTCTTCCCCACAAAGAAAAAACCCGCCCCTAACGGTGAACGCGATGGTCTAATGAGACCTGCAGCGAGCAAGCTGTTTATGTACTCCGTAAGAGCCTCGCGCTCGGGTTGGGACACATGATACAGCCGTGAGGTCGGCAACGGAGCGCCCGCCTGCAGATCTATAGCGCAATCGTAGGGGCAGTGCGGGGGCAAAGAGCGTGCGCGATCTTCGCTGAATATCTCCCGAAGGTCCCGATAGCAATCTGGCACTCCGTCAAGGCAGATATCTTCGGGGGGTTCGACCCCGGCACGTTCGTGCTTCCCGACGGCCGATTGTAAGCAGTGTTTGTAACAGTACCGACCCCAACTGTCTATTGCTGGACGCTCCCAGGAAATCACGGGGTTGTGCGTCTTGAGCCAGGGTAACCCGAGAATGATCGGAGCATTTCGGGAACGCATTAAGTAGAACCGGCGATGCTCGATATGGTTACCGGAGAGTCGGAGTTTCAGTGGTTCCGTTCTACGCGTTACTACCGCCAGGAGGCGCCCATCGAGGTCACAAACCCGCTTTTTATCGGCCAACTCCTCAATAAAACAACCCAATTCGGACGCGAGGTTGGTGTCCATTAAACAATCATCAGCCCCCGAGTCTATCAGAGCCCTAACCCGCCGCGACCGGGACCCGCCAAATATCTCCCCTTCGAGTTCAAGTCTGTTGGGGTGTCCCGGCCGCGAGTCGAGTCGCCTAGACTCGGAGGGCAATGCGCGGGGTCGTGACTCACAGTACTCGGTGTGGGAAGAGAATGGCGACTCCGGACGGCTGGGAGCGGCGTGAGGACCTGGTTGGGCGCTGTCAGACGCAGCTCGATCGCTGAATCGGCGCCTGGCTTGGCCCTGCTGACTCATCTGTTGCTCTTGTCGGGATAGAGCGGACAAAATTTTTTCAATGTCTGCGGGATCCATGGTGGCCGGAGAATTCTGTCACGTTGTGCCCGAAGCGATGGAAAGATCGCTTCGTGCACAACAAAATAAGGAGGTGGATCCCCGAAAAAGCAGACACAAAAAAAGGATTTTGTCAGAGAACAAAGGGAGTTTTTAATAAAGAACACAAAATACCCGACAGGGAAAAATAACAAAAAGCGCTGGTCAAAATAAGGACCAGGGGAGAAATAAAGGGAACAACCGAAAACGCTCGCGGAAAAACAAATGGCGAGGAAGGTCTGATTAGACGAGTGTATAAATTTCATACGAGAGAAATAATGACGCGTAGTAACAGCCACAAGGCTAGGAGGCAACGAGTAATCAAGGTAGGAATCTGAGCGAGAGAAAAATGGCACGGCGAGGAATTCTCCGGCAGTGAGTCGACTGCCAGAGCGTCCAAATAAAGGCAGAGTAATCACCGACCAATGCGTAACAGGTGTGTGGGCCGCGGAGAGAAAACCCGCCCCCTGCTGGCAAACACGGGACGTGACAATTTGACATCAAATTTTTTGTGCTCGTCTGAAATTTATAAATTTAAAAATCTGACTTTTAAAATTTAAAAATGTGTTAAAGCAGCAGTCCTCAACCATTTTTTGCCCCAAGGAGCAGTTTAATGTCAGACAATATTTTCAGTGATAAATACAACAAATTAATATGATATGACCAGCATGAAAACTGTCGTATTTTCTAAACATAATAGTAAACACGAATACTTACACAAGGAACGACCGATCTGGCCGCAACACTCTCTGGTCGCTACGGTAACATTTAAACATGCCTTTAAAATAAGATACACCGCAAATACAAAATGCATGAAAAATATAACTCAACATCGCTGCATATTATGCAAAGTGGTCTTGGTGCATGCGAATCTCCTGTTGAGATAAATCCGTATTTTAAGTAGGATTGATACTGTGGTGAACTCCTTTGAGGTGATGACACTGTTGCCGTTCCTAGTGATCATTTTTCACTAAACCAGGCCACTTGAGAATGTTATTTTAAACTGATAACATCGCAACTGTGGTTCTGACGTCACTTTGTCTCAAAGACCAAAATCTAAGGGAAATATATATCTGAATTCACACTAAAATAGTGTGCTGCAATGCACAGTTTAAATTTGAATTCAAAGTTTGGATTATCTAAAAATGAAAACCAGTTTGCCATTCAGTATGAAGTGGAAATGTGTTCTTTCTGTATCCTGAAGCAAGCAAGAAAAAAAATCACATTCATTTTTATCTGAACACCTTGAGATTTTTTTCCTCTGCATCACAAGGTCCTTTTGAATTTTGTCAAGTTTGGTGGTTGTTTTGTCCATTTTTGCCACCTTTTTGTCCCAGTTCTCATGGTAGGCTAGATACTCGGTTGTGTGTACAGGCCCAACATGATATGGTGTGTTTCATTCAACTCTGGTTTGACATGGCACATGTCGTCTAAAAGGAGGTTTAAAGCCAGGCCCAACAAGGGGAGGTTGATTGTAACAGACATAATGTCTTCACCCCCTTCACTCTCCTACAATCAAGTACAGCAGGCTGAAAGCCCGGAAATCACACTGCTAGCCAGCTTCCATCCACAGTATGCGAGGTTGTTGTACAAACAGACATGAGCTTGCTGCTGGTCGCCTTGCACAGTCACGTTTGAAATGATGAGTGAATTCATGTTTTTACTTGCATTCTTTGAGTACTGTCTTTTATCAGGAACTGTTTCATTTTCGTTTTCCATCATATCCGTTATCAGGGAATCGGCTGCCTTTATTTAGGGCTGACTGAGCTCTGGTGTCTCTGTCACCTGCAGGTGTGATGCTCTGGTACTTCCTCGAAAACGGTTTCTCATTTTTGCACTTTACAACCATCAACTTGCAAAGATGACAATGGCCATTAGTTAAATTCTATTTCATTCGAGTGTGCCACAGCCACAAACGTGCTCCAAAGCAGGCCGGCATCCGCATTTCATCCATGGAAAGCCTTGACAGTACATCAATAACAAGTCAGAGCTTGAGAATTGTGAGAATATTACGGGCTGGAAGGGACCAGGCTGGTATCCATGGGTTGAACGCGAGTGTTCCTTTCAGCCTCAGCTCCCTACCGCTACTGACCGTCACGAATACCATGAGGCCTTGAGAAAATTTAGCACGAGTTGAATATGGAGAATAAAATGACCAAAATCCTAAATCAGACATTTCAACAATTTGTCTGCCTACTTCCACTCAATAATTTCTTGAGTATATCATATTTTCTTACAGTAACTGTACTCAGCAATGGAATAAAGTACTAAATAATAAGAAGTATGAGGATTGGTTAACTTTTAAGGTTATGAGTAATATTAAATCACAGGCGCAGCCACATGAGTTTGTCAGCTTTCATGGGGTGTGGCTGGCTCTTTTAAATGTTTTCAAAACACGCCTATGTGTGTCAAGAAACTTCAGGCTAGTTGTCACAAGTGAGCAGCGCTACTGTAGCGATTCAACCAGAGTTAATATAAGCCTTTCAGAGTCCAATGGAATAAACGGGAGCCAGGATATGCCTGACTGCGGAACAATTTGCCAGTGGGGCAACTTCTAATCAGGCTTGAGGCTAATTAACGCAACACATTTTGAACAAGATTTCTCCTGTAGAAATACAAATACATTGCAACACACCTTTTCTGGGGGGTTTTTGGGAGGGGGTATGAAAAAGAGCAGGCTCAGCTGAACACATTGAATGTTCTTTTGAGAATGGACAGCAATAAGCTAGAAATGAAATTTTGCTGTTCCCCCTTCAAAGAAAACCTCCTTTGCAATCTAATCAACGACTGCTGTGAACCAGAAGAATGTTGATTGTCACTGCGAAACCAGCCCTTGCCCAGTTTTTTCCTCAATAGTAGGCGGTGTAACAAATCAGAATCCTAATGCCATTTATTACCATATTTTCCGCACGATAAGCGGCACCTAAAAGCATTAAATTTTCTCAAAAGCCGACAGTGCGCCCTATCATCTGATGCACCAAATATTAAGTGACTGCAGCTCTCAATTACCCATTGAGTTGTTTCCCTGTTAGTGTTCCTAAGCCATCTAGGAGTAATTACTAGCAGGAACCAATTGTAAACTAAAAGAATTCTGCCCGACACTGACATGTGCAGTCACCAACACACACTCAAACAATTACTTTGTGAGCTCTGCGTAGCCATTATGAAAAGAAGATACTACCAAAAGCATAGTTAACTACTGACTAAATGAAGGAAGAAGGAGACAAGTAAGATTTCTAAGGATATTTAGCCCCTTGTGGATGTGAGCCCACGAGGTTTGTGTGCCTTTTTGTTGAATCAATTCATAACGTTTGTCTTTCATTTATTGTTTTGTAATGCCATTTGTATGTATATATTTCATGTCAGTGTTTGTGACCAGTTGTCATTGTTACAGCTGCAGCGATTGTGAAGGCTCTCTATATATAACCTTGATTGTATTGTATTGTATTCCCTTTAGCGAAGCACCATCTATTGGATGCATAGCACAACGGCAGCCACTATTGTAGCTTCTATTCTATTAGCCTTATAATGCAGTGTGTCCTACACTGTCTATGAAAAGTATTTAAATAGGCCATTCATTGAAGGTGCACCTTATAATACGAAGCGCCTTATCGTGCGGAAAATACGGTCACTAAATGTTTTCGTCATTGCCTGCAGTCCAAGTTTTCGTCATTGCTGAAGTGGGTTTCAGTCAAGTAAAATTAAGGAGAGCTCTTGCACATCGTTCCCAAAAGGGGTGAATGTGAATGAAACTTTTATGATAACTTTTGAGTTTTTCATGACCTGGCAATGACAGACGATGTGCTGAAGCTGATGCACACAGGAGGGCCGCCCGGGATTTAGTGCCTATAAAAAAAATGTCTTCATGTTGTATTGTTCTCTTGAAACCCTTTTCGGCCATGGTCTCTGCATTGGGTTCAATTCTCAATGTAAATCTTAATATTTTTACTGATGCACGAAATTACAGCAAGAGGTTCCTACTATTTGCAGTAATGGTTCTCTCGAAACGACTTCAACTTTAAACTAAAATTGGTACTGGATGAAATCCTTAATTGAATCGAAACTCAAACTGGATTGAATCTTATCAATTTTGGAAATCTAAATCTCTACCCAGTCCGAGAGGTCATAGAGGTCATTAATCAGGGTGTTTTGCTTCTGCACTTCTGCACTCCACGCGAGACTATGGTTCCATCCCGAAGTTGGGTGGAAGTTTCAAGAGATTTTGATACAGTAAATATTCTCTAGTCCGGACTCGTGTTTGCGCTGTCCAATTTGTCCTGATAACAGAAATTCATCATTTGGGAAATGAGCATGGTACATGTCCTTTATGAACCTGCAAGTATGTTGACAAAATGCATGTGTAACAACACAATCAATAAAATACAAAAAATATACTGTCCAATACTGAAAAAATATACTGTTTATATAACAAAAACTGCAATACAAGTGTATCCCAAAAAAATCACAACAGTAAAATACATACAGTATTTTAATGTTTATTTTTTTCTGTCTTGGGAAAAAAAATTGTATTTTGGATTGTTTTGTTGGATGTATTCTTTGGTTTATGACAATGTTTGCCTGCGTGTCATACAGTTTTCTTGCGTATTGCAAGTAACTGTCCCGTTGATCACTGATGTCTGGTAATTCTTGTGCATACAATTACAGTAAAACGCATGACAATAAAAAGTCGCTTACACGTCTTTGTTTCGAATCTGATGAATGAAAACGGCGAAGCGAACACGTTTCTTCGGTCATGTCGAGTGGGTGCTGCTTTTAAGCTAGTGCCGCGTTCTCTAGGACGTAAGTGAATAAAGTTAAAATCATTCACAATTACAGTAAAACGCATGGCAATAAAAACTCATTTACACATCGTTGTTTAGAATCTGATGATCGAAAAACGCAAAGTGAAAACTTGTTTCAGCGTTGTGTATTTTCCGTCGCATCGGGTGGGCGTTACGTATATCTAAGCTCCCGCGGCATTACACCTGCATCCGGGTAACGGGTAGTGGAATTTCAGCTTACGCAAGTTCCGGTAGCACGTAATATCATAGTCAAAATCTTAATGCATAGGTTTTTATTCCAGGTGAAGGATATTCCTGGGTGGCCCGGTAGACCAGTGGTTAGCACGTTGGCTTCACAGTGCAGAGGTACCAGGTTCAATTCCAGCTCCGGCCTCCCTGTGTGGAGTTTGCATGTTCTCCCCAGGCCTGCGTGGGTTTTCGCCGGGTGCTCCGGTTTCCTCCCACATTCCAAAAACATGCATGGCAGGCTGATTGGACGCTCTAAATTGTCCCTAGGTGTGAGTGTGGGCGTGGATGGTTGTTCGTCTCTGTGTGCCCTGTGATTGGCTGGCAACTGATTCAGGGTGTCCCCCGCCTACTGCCCGAAGACGGCTGGGATAGGCTCCAGCACCCCCCGCGACCCTGGTGAGAATCAAGCGGTTCAGAAAATGGATGGATAGTCCTTTCCATAGAATTCTGGGGATGGGAATATTTACTGTATTTATGACTTTCTTTTTCATGAACAAGTAAAAACACCACCTCATTGAGACGGTTCATCATAGATCATGATGCTGCCCCGTCCCAAAACCCTTTTTCAAATTACTGTGGATCAACCAGGCTGCGTGCATCTTTGCGTGTGTGTGTATTTTCACAGTTACTCATCTTCCCTCTATGCTTCGGCTTTCATAGTTTTCCCTTTCACAGCTTTCACATGGCAGCCAATTACCTGGCTCAAGTAATCCAATCTCCCTTTTAAATCATGTGCTGGACAAAGGGGAGATAACATTAGCTCTCCATCAGAAGTAATCGCTAGGTTATTGCATTATAGTTTTTATGGGTCAGGTCAAAAACACAGCTGCTTTATAAAGGCGTTTGGGAGGTATTTGGATATGTTGGTGCGTTAGCTTTTAACAGTTTCAAGAGACTTCTCACATCTGTTAGTTCTTCAGTTTCTACTTACTACAGTTCACGCGTCTGTGTATGTTCAAACTGAATTGTTTCCTTTGGTATTTATGTTTAACATCCCATGCTTTTTGCTGTGTTCATCTGCTGCTGTGTTGCCTGGGTCAAAGGTTTCTGCATAGATGGAGTCAACAGGAAGCAAAATCTTGGTGTCAAATGTCTAACATGGATGGCTCGCATGATTGATGCATATGAGTCTCATCCAGGGTTGACAGGTCATATGTTGCTTGTCTGTAGGTCGCCGGGGATCAGGACCCCTCGTTAACTTTCTGCCCCACCGCACTCCCGGAAACCAATCAACATCAAACACAGATTAATAATGGAACGGGTTTAATTGCAAATCAAATCCATCACTCATTCTGGATGTTTAGAAAGTGTGTTCCCCCCCCCCCCCCCCCGCCTTTAAAGAGGAGATTACTTGCCTTTATGTTTCCTTCTTCCATTTCCATTTGTCTCCCTCTGCCATTTTCCTTCTAATTTGGATAGAGGATATTTCCTCTTGCGTGGAAAGAAATCAAGACGCAGCCATGCAGAAAGACGGAATCAAACACAACAAAGAGTTTTCACATGTGCATGACTGTGCTTGTGCGCCTCTCTTGAGTGCCAGCTGACAAACACAACGGGCTTTTCAGAGCCAGCTGCTGCAAGAGGACAGTGGCATCCAAACACATTTCATATCGAGCCTCCATTCGACTACAATAACAGAGCACAATTAAACAATTACTTCCTTCCATGAACAAGCAATTACAACATAAATCTTTTGCTCTGCTTTCTGAGAAGGTTGAGTTTGAGTTGAACTTTTTTAATGTGGTCCTGTGAATGTCAGTTGGTCATCAAATGGCATGTACTCACTTCAAGGCAGCTGCCTTCAGAGATCTCCATGGTGATCCGAGAGATCTTGTTAAAGGACCTCCTCAAAGCTGTCTTTCTCAAATTACTTAAGTGCTGCTGGAAAGAGAGCCAGACAATTTCCCCCATGGCTTTACTTAATTACAAAAGGTGACGACGAACAATCCCTTTCTTAATCTCAACATAATTTCATGGAAGAAAGATACGATATTCACCAGTTCGTGGGATCGTTGATAGGACTGTCTGCAGTTCAATTTTTTTTTCCTCATAATGAGGCATGACAGATTCCTTTTATGTCTCGTTCGCTGTATATCTGCTATCTGTGGGAAAAAAATAAATATATATATATACAGTATATACACACGCACACACACATGTATATCTCATAACTCTTTTTTTTCAATCTGGATGGTCTTTTAATTTGAAATATGGTGAAGAGGGTTATCTTCCATATCCTTGCCTGGGAAATGGTCTGAATTTATGGAAAGGTCAAAATTAAATTAAAAAAGGATCGGATCTGCCGCGGGTAGAAATGCAAATGACCATCACTTCGTAAAAGTCAGAGATATGTGTCGAACACTGATGTCCCTTCTTAGATTCCCATTAACATTTCAGTAATGGAGAATATTACATGTCTTTTCAGAGGGCTTGAGTAAGTGATAGGGCATTTACCTTATCCCTTAAGTCATCCAAGTGTGTGAGCATGTTGAAAAAAATGCGTGTTGATCATCAGAAAAAGTAACTGAGAGGACTTGAGTCTTTTAGCAACAGCTGTCAATTAAATAGGCTTGACGACAAAAGGCTTTTCACCACTCGTACAGCTGTGAATCTGAATAGTGTTGGAGTGCAACATGACACACAGACGATCCTATTTAGCTCTGGGATTTTGTCTGTGTGTGTGTGTGTGTGCGTGTGTGTGTGTGTGCGTGCATCCGTATGTTTTAATATACTACTTGTATGTGATCAATCTATATTTATGTACTTAAAGTAACTGGCAAAGTGCAAAGCATTAGTGGGCATGCGAAACGATTACTGTACTACAACAAGCAAATCATTCAGCATCAAGCATGGCCGTAATTTCCAACTGCATTCAAGCTTCACGTGTTAATGGGCTCACATTACTGCACCATATTTGGGGTTTAGTTAAAAAAAAGTATGAATCAAATTGATTTCCTTTGTTATAGGCCAATATTGATTCATAACACCATAAGTTGAGCTTCTCGTGTCATGACTTCTCGTGTTATGCAAGGTCTCATCATTATGAGAGTAGCCTATCCGAACAACATGGCGGCAGCACTGAAATCAGTGCCAACAAGCTTGAAGGTAGATGCCTGGAGGTTTTTTTGGTTTAAACTAAATCAGTCACAGTTACAGGAATGTGAATGTCTTGAATTATAGTGTGTTTTTGCCACTTTAGTTACACAGCTTGAAATGGATTTAAAATGATTAGTTATTGTTTTGGTCCGGTCATGTTATATTAAATTTACATGATGAATGTATCTACATTTGGTTCAATTTTAAATGTAAATAATCACATTTTTAGTAATGCAAAACGTAAGAACAAGAAGTTTCTATGAAATGCAGCATTGATTCTTTTGAGACTGTCTTCTATGGGAAAGTCAAATCAGGGCCGAGTGAATCAAATTAATTTTGGAAATCTGAATCGATACCCTGGCCTATTGGCTTTGTTCACACTGCACCTTGATTTCTGATTTTTTTTCCCCCATAAGCGAAATGTTTGCGATTGTTGTCATGCAGTATGAGCAGTACAATTTTTTTTTTCAAATCCGACCTAGGCTTCTTTGGGATGTAGATAGAAATTGGATATGTATGCAAGACAGTACATCTACAGAGCAGGCAGGTGGGACAACTGACATCGTCTGTGAATCTGCGTTTCTAAGTTTTCTTGAGTAAGTTATTGTCTTTAATATAATCCCACTTGAAACATGATGTATTACTTGGCCATTTATGGTAATAGCAGTAATTCAGCCTTGTAAATGGTTTAGACTGTAATGACTTGAAGTCATCTTTTGTTGACGTCTCCATTAAATGAGGAGATGGAGGAGCGTTAACTTATTTCCCCAAAATATTTCTACCTCCTCCGGCCTTGTTGCTCTGGCGATATGAGATGATAAAATGAGCCCCAACAGTACAAGATTTACTTTCATAAACACTGTGACACGTAGTTTCTGTTTTCGGTCCATGTTACATTGCGTTCATATTAGAAGTTACATTTGACTTTGGAATATGAATGAGAACTTAAAAAGATTGCCTTTAACAAAAAAAAAAATTCAATTGGGCATCAGGCTTGCTGTGTGAAAGTAGCTCTTGTTTCACCGTTTGACACATAATACACATATACTCGCAAATGAAAGTCATTGTGACAGCGCCTTTTGCTCAAAGTCAGCAAGGGTAGGCTCTTGTTCACCCATGACCATCATGAGGATAAGCAATATCGAAATTAAGTGGATGGATAGATCAAAATTGAATGAGAATATGTGAACGTTCAATGTTTCAGTTTTTGCAGGACTCGTAAGAACCTATATTTATATACTGTATTTTTTAGAACAATGGAGGGCCACTCAAAACGTAAAGAAGCCAGTGGTACATCCACTATTACTAATTTGTATTCAAATCAAGTTTGTCAGCAGAGTCACTAATTGATGTAGCATTTCTTTTTTGTTCATTAGTTCCTTGAGGCAACTTTAAAAAAAACAACAAGCAAAAAAGCTGCTGAAAATATTTTCTTCACACCTCAATTTTTAAATTACATATCTCAGTAGAAGACTTTTGAATATACTTAAACCTGTTGCAAATTAGAACCAAAGGTGTGAACTTTTCTGTCACTGTAGGATATTTACACAGACTTAAGGCATGACTAATGCTTCAGTTAATCTGATTTGCATAATTTAAGTACAAAATGATGCCGCCTGATATTCAATGTGTATCATAGGAGCTTCAGGGACAGAAAACAAACCTTGCAGTGTGTTTCTGCTCTGCAACTTATAATACTGGCAGATAGTTCTGTGTGATAGTGGATTTGATAAATACTACTAACTTAAACTGTGTGTGAGTGTGTGTGGGTGCGATGATCAATATGGAGAATGGATGGACCGATTTGTTTCACTGAGGTATTTCATACTGTCACGTCGCGCGCTCGCCAGCAGGTGGCGGGTTTTTCCCTCCGCCTGTTCGGCACACCTGTTCGCAATCTCGGACTGATTACCCTCCTATATTAAGAGACTCCGGCAGTCCTCTCACTGCCGGAGAATTCCTTACCGTGCCATTGCTCTCTCTCGCAATCTCGTCGTTTGATAATTCTCGCTGCCCTATTGCCTTACGGCCACTACGTTCGTTTATTTCGCGTTGTGACCAAATTGTTATTTCTACAGTTTTCCGATTTCGGTACTTCCTCGCCCTTTATTGTTTCGCGAGCGTTTTCGGTTGTCTTCCTTATTTTCCTGGTCCTTATTTGACCAGCGTTTTCTGTTACCGTTTTCCCTGTTCGGGCTCTTTTTGTTCATTATTAAAACCCTTTTGTTTCTTACAAGATTATTTCGTGTCTGCTTTTCCTGGGATCCACCTCGTTTTTTTCTGTTGTGCACGAGGCGATTTCTCATCGCCTCGGGCTCAACGTGACACATACACATGATAATAAATAATACAATAATAAAAACAACAATAATATAATACAGCCAGGTTCGATTCTGGCCACGGCCTTCCTGTGTGGAGTTTGCCTGCTCTCCCCGTGATTGGATTTTCTTCGGGTAAACTGGTTTCCTCACATAGTCTAAAAAAACATGCACCATATGTTAATTGAAACACTCCCGAAGTGTGATTGTGAGTGTGAATGTTTGATTGTCTATGTGTGCCCAGCAACTACCTTGCAACCAATCTTAAAAAATATGTTGGCAAGAAAGTATCTATTTTTTTCCCCCGATAACATGTCACAAGGTGCAATTTCAACAGATAGCGAACAATGATGAAATCAATCTTTGCATGCAGAAGAAATATTTGACGGTTCATATTTTGCCACATTTTTTACAATGGGAGACAGGTGTGGGCTGCAGACAGGCCAGTCGAGTACCCGCCACACTGTTGTAACACATGTAGAATGTGGTTTGGCATTGTCTTGCTGAACCAAGCATGGGCAGCTCTAAAAAAGATGCTTGGCAGGTTGCATATGTTTCTCCAAAACCTTTCAGCATTAATGGTCCCTTTACTGATGTGTAAGTTACCCATGCCGTTGTCTCTTACGCAACCCCTGCCCATCAGAGATGTTGGCTTTTGACTTTTGTGTCCAGTACAGATGGTTCTTGTCCTCTTTGGCCCAGAGGATACGACATCTACAATTTCTTTAAAAAAAAAAAAAAAACAGCAGTCCAGCAGCGTTTCTGGGTGTTGTTGATAAATGGCTTTTGCTTTGCATAGTTGAGTTTAAAGATGACAGACTGATGATTACAGTTTGGTTCGGCTTGGAGAAAAAAATGGCTGAATTGCGCTTCCTAGTTACATGTCATGTGAACAAGTTCCACCAATTTAAGTACTATCAGTGTTTATAGAATCATTGAATTGTTTTAATCTAAAAATAAAAGGATGTGACGGGATCTCTTAAGCCATATTTGTCTCCATATTGTCATCATTTTAGCCTCTGTGGCTCACTCTATTGATGAAAACAACACTAGGGAGCACACTTACTCCAGAAAATGGAGGATAAAGAAAGAGAATGTGTGATGATGCGGCTTGTGGTTCGGGGCTTGGGGATTGGGGTGGGGTTGGGGTCAATTGTTTGAGGTAGATTGTTGAGGTGGAATACAGGTTTGGGGAACAGGAGGCGACCTATTAACTGCAAAGTGAGAGTGGAAAATGTGAAAAGGTGTTGGTGCGAGAGAGCTTGTGTGTTCACTTCAGCCCATCTTCATCGCACAAAAATATAAAGAATTTAAGGACAAAAGGCAGCCGAGCCGACACTGTCTATTTATGTGAGTTAGTGAGAGAAAGAGAAAAGGAAAAAGAAAGCGCGTGTGAGGGGAGCGACTTATTGAGTCTATTTAGTATAAATGCTGCTATAATTTGTCTAATCTCTATAGAATAGCGGGACTGCCTTCCAACTAGATGGCCAATTTCCTATAAAAAAGCTGTTAATCGAACACTGATGCTTACCTCGAAACAACAATATTATGCCTGCAGAATTATCACATTTATTTTATCACGGTGACTCAAGGGAACAAAATGTTTTATTTGTTTGTGTCCTTACTTTGGTGTTTTACCTTGTTTCCTTCAAATATAGTAATTTCAGGAAACATCCTTTCTATTTTGTGCTAACGAAGAGATGCCTTTTGAAATTATGTGATCAGAATATTTTACGCTGTGCTTGGCTTGTGAATTTGAATAGCATCAGCCTTGTCCTCAATACTCTTGCTGAAATGAATGTGATACAGATGGTCGGATGGTATGTCCGACTTGCAGTGCATTGTGATAATATGAGTTTTTAATTGACCTGCAACACATTTGAATGTCACGGTTTGTTTTATTGGACATGGCAGGTTGCCAAGCATCTTTCACAGCACCACCAGTACCAGATGACGCCTACCTGTTCCCTCTAAACTGTGCACTTGTTTTGAATTCTTTTTGGAGAATAGACTGTTAAGACTGCCCGTTTCACAGCATCCAGAATGGATCCATACTCTTTTCTCTTTGCCCCTTCTGAACATAGAAACAACGCACATGCACATAATTACTCTGTCGAGATGACTTTTTGACAGCTGCCCCACCTCCCCGACGCACCTGCGCCGTTGGACTGAGTGACGCAACGACCGAGCAAGGTCTCGGCTGTGACGGACTTGTAGTACGACATCTCGCATGGTCCAAGGCACAGGATGAAATTTATCTGGTAGTATGACATTGCAACGGTCGTGAACGATCAAAAAGTTGTGTAGTTTGACAAGACTATTAATTATATGACTATTGTCCAGTTGACTATTGTCCACATGTTGACACGTGCATTATACGCTCACCGCTTACAACACTTGCTCAATATATTAAACAAAAAAATTGATGAAATTGCTCATCTTAAATATGAACGAAAATAGTTACGATGTGTTTGCCAATACATCAATTGGAGACACGGTGCTGTTCAGCGTGCATGTTGTCCACTCGTCATCTTACCAATCTCCTCGTCGACTGGGGAAAAGAACCCAGATGCGTATATTTATATATAACATATAAATATTTATACATTATATAAATATTTATTCCCAATGAAAGCATATTCCTGAGATGAAGTGTCGATGGCCAATGTTTACTTGTGCAATTCACTAAATTCTTGAAGCTGCTGACTGCCTCGCGCCATCAATGAATGAGAAGCAAATGAGCGCACTTTAATTGCTCAGTCACAGGGCCACAGCTTGTCATTTCGATGCCCAAGGCAAACGTAGTCCGAACCCGCTTCCACCTCCCTCCCTTTACTCACTTTTGACAAAATGAGTTATGTAATCTTTCCCTGCTCTTAAAATCTGTTATATTGATCTAACAGCTCAAAATAAGTCACTAATATTTGCCCCCAAAGACTTTGAACATTAATGTTTAGCATCATCTAAAGTGTGAATTTGAGAAAATTCTCATGTTGACTGGGCTAGGAAAAGTCCTTAAACTCGTTCTTGAGGATATTTGTCTAACAAGTGAAGCATCTCAACACGTTTCCAGTAATTACGAACAACATGATGCAACATTTAATGTAGTTTACCTTTTCAACAATTTTTATGCTGTTGAATAGCATCACTCATCTCACTCTTCATATATTTTGCATCATAAAATTGCAACTCTAGGCGGCCCGGTGGACAAGTGGTTAGCGTGTCGACCTCACAGTTCGATCCCGGCTCCGGCTTTCCTGTGTGGAATTTGTATGTTCTCCCCATGCCTGCGTGGGTTTGCTCTGGGTGCTCCGATTTCCTCCCACATTTCAAAAACATGCCTAGCAGGCAGATTGAACACTCTAAATTGTCCCGCGTGTGAGTGTGAGTGCGGATGATTGTTCGTCTCTGTGTGCCCTGCGATTGGCTGGTAAGCGGTTCAGGGTGCCCCCCGCCTCCTGCCCGAAGATGACTTGGATAGGCTCCGGCACCCCCCGCCACCCTTGTGAAGGTAAAGCGGATCAGAAAATGGATGGATGAATAGTATCTCTCATGTCACTCTTCATATATTTTGCATCATAAAATAGCAAATATTGAAGTCATTTATTAAAAAAAAAAAGATTTTTATAGAATTTGCTGTCATTGATTTTTGTGCCATAACCCTTAACCAATTCTTTTAAAAAAGTTCAGCTTTTCAATGTTACAGATTTTTTATTCAGTCATATCCCCTATTTTGATATCTTGGTGATTTAAATTTTTTGGCACCACACCTAAATGGCGTAATTAATGATGAGGATTTGGACAGGTGTGATACTGTTTTGGCTGCCGTGTGAAGGTCTGATGTTGCTCACCGTGTTCCAAGCAAGGCTCAGGGAATTTGTGCGAATACTCAGACGCATGGAAAATTAGAGGGAAAATTGCTGCCCACTTAAAAGTCATGTAAATTACAGACAGTCAACTGAAACTGTCTACAAAAGTCTTTACAAACTAACATAACTGTATGATCCAGACAGGAGAAGTTTTAGACTTAATATGGATCTGACTTTTTACTTTGATTGCAAAACCTCAGACCACAATTTACGACTTAGTACCCCTCACTTTGCACTGTCAAGCAAAATGTAAAGAAATCTTTCTTGGACCATTATGGAGGCATTAGTACACAAGGGCCTGAATATGAATATGAAAAAATATGGAAAGTGTCATTTCTTCTTGAAGACTTGAGTGAGGCCAAGGCATCCTTAAGCAAGTTAATAAACAACAAATTTACGCTTCGGGGAGCCACACATGCACAAACGCCATGACTAGAAAAATAGCTTCACCGGGTTTAATTTGTCTAGGTAGGGACAGCTAGCTCATGATGATTGAAAAATATATATTCCCCTCTTCTCTCTTTATGTGACTTGCATGTCTTAGCATGGAGGCCACGAGGTTTGTTTGTTTGTTATTTGTGTTTTCATCTCTCCCTATGTTGGCATCTTGGACCTGAATCTGTGATGAAGTTAGTTTTGGCTCGAGTGTTCATGGCTGCTGCTGCTGTATCGTTTTAAATGATTTCTGGATTTGGAGTGTGTGTGTAATTTGCTGCTTTAAATATGATTAATACTCTACTTTACCAGGCTTTCATGTTAACTTGTTAATATATCACTCTTATGATTGCGACAGTGCGACTGTCCGTGAACAAATGAATATAAAGAAATATTGGTATTGATAGTCCAATTTTGATCTGTGGTCCAGACCCAACCAATCATGCTGATACAAACATCTTTAGAAATCAATTTCAAACAGAATTAAATATTTATGTAGAAGGCATTTTTGAATTATTTATTTTTCATTTGAACTTTGAAAGCATCAAAAGAAGTAATGTTGTGGGACCCTTCGAGTGGTAATTGCCGAGTGTAAAAGCAAATCCCCTTAGAAATAGCTATAAAGGGGCGGCCATTCTTCCTTGCTGATCTGGTTGGTTAACCCTTGTGTGCTCCAAATTAAAAAGGCCTTAAGTTACGCATTTTACAATTTTTGTAATGATGTATTTTGTGTTATAAATTTTTTTTTTTTCAAACACTCAAAATGTTCAGCGGCATCTGTGCTATCCATACATATAGTTTTTATTAGTTCTTTGGGATTTTTTATTCTTTATTTTTTTGCAAAAGGGAAAAAAAAATTGTGTCTGGAGGTCCCAACCAAGCCCTACTAACAATCCCGACCAGACGTGTTCATGTAAAATGCATTGGTTTGAAGCCTCCTGCAAAAAGGCAAACCCATTTGCGATCCTCCTCTGACGCCACCTAAAGTTGCAAAATTGGAATGACCTCAACCCAACAATGTCGCATGCTTACGTCTGTCCAAGCGAAAACAAAGCGATTGACGTAAAAATCGCGTGAAATGCATGTATACACATTAGGTTTACGATGCATTCAAAAATATGAATTATAATGGGTCTCTGTGGTGCAAAATATGTAAATTGTGAAGATTAAGGTATCAAAACGTTTTTATTATTATTGCTGCAATGCCTGAGAATTATCAGCCGGTGACGACATGAAATGTAGGCCATTTTAGAACCCCTCCATAAGTTTCAGCTCTCTCGTGTTTTTCTGAATGCCTTTGCCTTTGATTCAAAGACATCATTTTACATTTATCGCAAGCGGTGCACTACGAGGGTTTTAAACACACCCCTAATCCATAATTGAGTTACCGATAAATTTAAATTCCCTTTTGTAATCCATAATTGAGTTTTGAGTGGGTTTCTGCTAAAATCAACAATTCTGAGTACAGTGCTACCTCTACTTATGAAATTAATTGGTTCTGGAAGAAATTTCCTAACGACAAAATTTGTAAGTAGAGACGCATTTTCCATGTAAATGCCCTAATCTGTTCCAAGCCCCCCAAAACTCATGTTTTATGAAGCATAAAAATGCATCAAAATATGTAATAAATACATGTTAAAATTAGATTATTGCACAATAATTGAAAGTTGTGCATAATGTAAAAAACATAGAAGAGTTATGTGAAACTATTGGAACACCTCATGGCCCGAGCCATGGCCTGAGCGGCGAATAACGAGGACGCTGCATCAACACAGCTATCTATCTATCAATCTACACAGAAGTCCCTCTTAGCCAATGGGAAGCCAGGATGATGCTCGGTACTAGCCAATGGCAGTGCAGCTGTGAGTATGTTTCATTCGGGAAATTTGGAGCTGCAAGTAGCAGCCCACACTGTATTTTTACCTTTCGTATCTTGAAATTTATTTCGTAACAAGAAGCAATATTTTCCTGTAGAGGTGTTTCGTAACTTGAAAATTTCATATGAAGAGATGTTCGCAAGTAGAGGTACCACTGTATTTGGTTCGAGAACAGTTGATCATCACTTCATCCAACTCGACCAAAGACAAATTCAAAAGAGCCCTGATCAGTTGACTCACCATGGCAACAAAGAGATAAACATAAAGTCACTTACTCTCTCCATGGAATTGCCGGTGTTCCTGTAAGTGCCTATGAAACTATATTCATTCAAACAAAGAGATTAATGAAAGCACTGTAGCGTCATAGAACAAAAGACAAGTGACGTGGGTGCAAATTGCAGCACACATGCATGCACTACCAATTGAGGAGCAGACTGAACATTTAATAACACACTGTGAATCACAGCACATAGGAGAAAAGGTAGCCACTGTCAAAATGATCAGAATTTAATTGAGGTGCAATTCAGGATATGGCAAGTGTACTGAAAATGCACTAACTCTCTCCATCCAACATGATCGGAATTCCGAGGTGCTACAAAGGGAAAAAAATAAAACACAAGCTGCAATTGCAGACTGCTGAGCGCTAACAACTTCCGGTGACGTAATCAGCCGCCACTGTAAATTCAAGATTTACCAGCTTTTTTTTAAATACATTTTTTTGTGAAAATGAGACTGTACTGTTATCGCTACGTGTTGGATACTATAGGTATGTTAACGCAGGTCAACAGCAAGCCAAACTCATTTATTCATGAGCCAGGAAACTGAGCGTCTTGCTCCTTTATTACGGTCTTCTTGACGGCGTACAGTGAACAACTGTGACATCGACTCAATGAATTGCAGAGTGAAACTGAAATGAACAGATTTAAAACATGCATTAATATTGTGTACACAAATACAACACAAATCGTCAGGTGTTTAACAAGGACATAAATACAGCTCAAAATGTGACAAACAACGATAAACAATGCATTTTCGCAGCACCTTCGCATGCTAATTAGCTTGTTAGCACCGATTTAGCATTGTCGCTACGTCGTTAGCAACACTCTAAACTAGCGAATTTCCAATAACAATCTCTGAAACACATTTCTAAATAATGATAAACACGAGCAGACTTACAGCCATTGCTTTCGAAGGTGAAACGAAAGGAATATAACTCAGGAGGACCAGTTGCAACGATCACGGTCACGCTTTCTGTAATGAGTCGTCTGTTGAAACATGACGTCTGCTACCCACAATGCACCGCGATAACTAAATAAATACTCTAAACGGAATTACAGAGACTGACAGGATGATTACGGTGCAGTGTACATTAAAACAAAAAATATATTACATGTATAAAGACACACAAATGGTTGTTTGTTTTTTTTCCCCTCAACACTCCTCGGATCTACTTGGGACCTGTCTTAGATCTACCGGTAGATCAGGATCAACGTAATGGGCACCCCTGCTCTAAATTGTCCCCTAGGTGTGAGTGTGCACGGATAGTTGTTCATCTATGTGTGCCCTGTGATTGGCCACTTCAGGGTGTCCCCCGCCTACTGCCCAAAGACAGCTGGAATAGGCTCCAGCAGGCCTGCGACCTTTGTGAGGATAAGCGGATTTAAAAAAATGAATGGATGGGTGGATAGAAATCCGTTTGGAGAATATGCACGCATTACTGTGAACATGAATTCCATCGTGGATGTGTCACCGACCTGTGGGGTGCACATGCCACAAAGTTTAACATTCTCGACTTTGACCTTTCTCATTTTCCATTTGTGCCTTGTCTCCCTTGGCCTAATGAGCAATATGGAGAACCGGTGCTGATCTCACTGAGCGGAGAATCCTTGTGAATGCAACACATGATTACGTTGACGTACATTGGAACCACAGTCACCTGGTCTCTAGCACTGGGAAATAATAAAAAGGACAACTGTTTACACATGTTTCAACTCTTTTGCAAACACTTGCCATGCTTAAAAAAATAAATTTTAAAAAAGCAAGGAAATTATGAACACGTTCAAACTTGACATCAAGAAAAAACTTTTCCAACAAGTAAAATTGTTTGTGGATATGTGTGCAACATTTTACGAACCTTGACGAAACCCCAAAATTGCTGTGTTAGCAAGCAATTTGCCACTGTGCCAGTAATATCTCCCTGAGTGGCTTCATTCACATGGAAAAACCATATTGTCTTCCATCCATCCATGGCTTATCCTCACAAAGGTTGCGGGGGGTACTGGAGCCTATTCCAGCCGTCTTCAGGCAGTAGACGCGATACACCCTGAACTGGTTGCCAGCCAATTGCAGCATTTCACTTTTTCCACATTTTTATACCGTTCAACCTCAAATCAATTTTAATTCTCAAAATTCCACACAAAATTCCAAAATAAGAACTTGTGTTTTGTGCAAATTTACACACTTCAACATGTATTTAGTTCAGGTTGACATCCTGAAGCCTAAATGAGCATTAATTTGACTACAGTGTAAACTGTATGTTTACACTGTAGCCACTTATGCTCATAAAGCCGCAGGCATGCTGTAGGAATGTAGAGCATTCGATCAGTCTGACATGCATGTTTTTGAAATGTGGGAGAGAACCAGAGTACCCGGAGAAATCCCACGCAGGCACGTTGAGAACATGGAAACACCATACAGGAAGGCCATAGCCAGAATCGAACTCCTGCACGTTTTGCACTGCGAAGCAGATGTGCTAATTCCCTATTTAGCTAACATTGCCTGAAACCCTGCTGCTAAATTTGCAGCAGTGTGAGAGACGGCAATATCTATTTGCAGTCTGGAAGTATTTTATGATCAGAGCTCATAGTAAGCAGTTTCACATTGCTGTTTGAAATGTAAAATGTGTATTTTGACTCACAAACAAACCAATTGAAATGCATATTTGGTAAAACGTAAAGTTTTACCAAATATAAAGACTCCTGGGAGTCAGGAAAAAACAATCAGGGAAGAGAGCTTGGGTCTTGCATGTGTGCCTGTCTTTGTGCCAAACTGAATAAAAGGGGCGTAAAGAGACAGGTAAAGTCTTGATGTCAGTAGTGCATGATGATTCCCTGATCACAGCAGCCTTACGGTATTGTGTTGTTGTTTTTGTTTTTAATTATTATTATTTTTTATAAATAGACAAATTCCACTGCCAAGTTATTGGTCACGGACGGGTCTCTATCAAGAAGCAAAGGTCAAACAAAGCTATCAATGTCCAGAGCGGATTGTGGAACATGGTATTTAAGCCATATATCCGACAAGGCAATGAGCGAAGCCATTCCTATACTCCGAAAGGAAGCTAACATTTGCCTGCCGCTGGTCAATCTTGTTTCAGAGAGACTGTGAATTGGCAAGGATGAGGATGTTAGTTGGAAGGAGAATGGACTTGCCTCTTAATCCTCTGCCACGTCTGCTCCTCTTCCTCAATGCTATCGGCCTGGAGTCACACTGTTGTTCCACATGCGAGGAGCATGCCGAACGATCTCAGCAGTGACTCATGATACACATAGAGTCCTCTCAGAAAGTGGTGGTATGAAAGTGTCCAAGTCGGAAAACAATCAATCTCTGAATGCCCACCACATGTTAAAGAAAGTTGGTACTGGCTTTACACAAGTTAAAAACTGAACATAGAAGTTGGGTGTCAAGAAGAACCAACATGATGGCTCATGATGTCAAATATTTGATGACACTACAATAATTATACAAAAAAAAATAAGAATTATAATGCAGACTTGTATTGCACCTTTCTTGGGAAAAGCGATGGCTGTTTGAAAGCGCTCTTTAAATACAGTTGAGTTTAGTTGAGTTCACATCATCACAACATTTGAGGATTTACTCTGATCACTTTATATCAAATACTTTTTCATGTGTAGTAGACCGTAAAATGAACCTTTGGTTGAAAATTAGAGGCAGAAGTGATGCTTGTCTGTTTGCATATTCTTTCAAGTCTTCGTCCGCATTGCCCTTAAATAGGAATACAATTTTTTTACATGGATGGAATATCCATCCATCCATTTTCTGGTCTGCTTATCCTCATGAGGGTCGCATCCTTGCTGGAACCTATCCCAGCTGTCTTCAAGGAGAAGGCGGGATGCACCCTGAACAGCTTGACAGCATCTATTAAAGTAGTGATCGATGTACTGTGTCAACCAAAAGCAACATTCCTTTGCTGTCATGAGACAAAGATCCAGCCAACATCGTTCACTTACCCAGAGACAGAGTAAGTATAAGCGTATATTCACACCAGAAATGTCCTTTGGTCCACTTCGTTGGTCAGGACCCTTTTTTTTGGGGGTGCGGTTCGTATTCACAGTGTACAACAATATTCTGTAATGCATGTGATGATCGGTGCTCCAATTGAACAGAAATGACGAGGGCGGCACGCCATGCACAAACTTGGAAATAAAGCAAAGCCTGCAATTCCTTCATACTGCATTTTTGCTCTCCATATTTGTGCTGGAAAATAATTTTGAATGTCAAGAGCAGCACATTCAATGCAGGTTTTGGAAGAGTGTCTGCGTATGCGTGCAGTAAACTATAGGAGCACATGTTCTGCGTGCTTTGACTCAACAGATGCTGGCGAAACAAAAGACAAAGGGTCATGCTAATATTTTCCAAGTATGCCCGACTACAGTGGCAGGTTAAGCTCAAAACTTCACTCATGTGCTGTATTATGTGCTGATCGGCAATGGTTTGTATTCAGAACTGTTAGTGAACAGCACCAAGTCGGTTTGAAAGCGGATCGAGACCATTCTCAAAAATTGCATCTCTCTACGGTTGTTTGATCTGCACCATGAGTTGTTTGTATATACTCACACCTGCTTGAAAGGTGTGGATCAGCGTGGGAAAAGGAAAAAAAAAGGGTTTCAATGGACCAAACAGTACAGATGTGAATGCACTCTATGACTCTCGGTTCCTGACAGCATCAGACTCGTCCCAAGTGTAATTAATAATGTTGTGAGAGCTCGCTTCGGGGAAACAAACTGGCTTCATTCGACCAGTCTTGGACAGGACCTTTTTCGCGAAACTAGACATATGTACACCGATGACCCATTGCGCTAACAATGGATAGATGAATGATTTATTCACTTACCTGTAATCCTGTGTCATTTGTCCTTGATTTCACAAACATGTTTGTGCCTGTTAACTGTGATCGAGACTTTTCACAGTGGCGGGAACGACATTGCTTCGATGCCATGTGCTTTACATTGCCACTGAAAATTCCAAATAAAAAAAAATATATACTGTATGTATATATATATATATATATATATATATATATACATATATATATATATATATATATATAGGGCGGCCCGGTAGTCCAGTGGTTAGCACGTCGGCTTCACGGTAGGTTCGATTCCAGCTCCAGCCTCCCTGTGTGGAGTTTGCATGTTCCGCCCGGGCCTGCGTGGGTTTTCTCCAGGTGCTCCAGTTTCCTCCCACATTCCAAAAACATGCATTGCAGGCTGATTGAACACTCTAAATTGTCCCTAGGTGTGAGTGTGAGTGTGAATGGTTGTTCATTTCTGTGTGCCCTGCGATTGGCTGGCAACCTTCAGGGTGTCCCCCGCCTACTGCCCGAAGACAGCTGGGATAGCACTCCAGCACCCCCCGCGACCCGTGTGAGGATCAAGCGGCTCGGAAGATTATATATATATATATATATATATATATATATATATATATGCAGTATATGTGTGTGTGTGTGATCCACAATAATTTGAAAGATCAAATTATGCATCAATCCGTCATGTCTGAGATTCGAGACATATGGTCAGAGAATATGATTAAGATGCAGTGAGTTTGATGAAAATTGATAATGTTTGGTGAGAAATTTATCTGGGAAGTTAAGCACTGCATTTTAGATTTAGTAATGCCTCAATATCGATGAGATATGAGTAAAACATACGAGCCTTGTCTGCTTAGTAGGAGGAGATTGATGGAAAGTCAGGGTTTGGCATACACACGAAACCCGCTGGTGAGCAGGTACAGTTCACATTCTCTTTCTCTCTCAAGGTTAACTTACACACAACCGTCTTTCTGGAATACCCACCAGGTCAGATGGATGTTAAGGAACAGAATACCCATAGTTTTCGGTTTCCGAGGAAATCAGCTAAAACAGGGGTGCCCATTACGCCGATCGCGATCGACAAGTAGCACGCGGACTGGTCCCAAGTCGATCACGAGGGGTGGAGAGGAAAAAAAGTTTTTTTGTGTAACTCTGTGCATGTTTGAAATATACTTTTTGTGTTCATACACGCTTCACCCTAATCTTCACATCAGTCTTACTTTCACAATAAAGTATTAAAAAACAAAATAAAATAAAGCAGGTCACGTTTAACGTACGGTGGCGCGTGAACTGCGTCACCGGAAGTTGTTAGCGCTCAGCAGTCTGCAACGGAAGCTGTTGCGATGTAGCCTCTATTATTATTATTATTATTATTATTATTATTATTATCAGGCAAAGTGCATTTTTTTGTACAATTCACCGATGGCACTCACAAAGAAGGGATTCTGGAGGGCCGAAAGAAGCATTTTAAAACTGCATGTGTTAACTACGATAGTTAATAGGCTGCAAAAGTTAGTCGCATACCTCCACATCAGGCTGTTGCTCATCATGGCTTGCGTGTACATGTGCGTGCGCATGCGCGCGGTAATGGGTCGATCGCCGGATGGTTGGTCGAAAAGTCGATCTTTGGTCAAAAAAGTTTGGGTACCCCTGAGCTAAGAGATCAGGTTTAGGCAAAGTGTGCGTTGAAACTCCTTTCATGAACACACTTCTCATTTATCAGTGTTTTTCTCCAGTCTTTGCTTTTACCTGGTTAGTTATGATATATTTTTATCATCACTAGACCTGGATCTCCCCTGTCATTTCATCGCTGGCGACACCCATGGTAATAGCGAATGTCCGTGTTCTCTCTTCTAAAAAACATCAAGCATTTATGGCCATTGATGGGCAAGGACATGATCTGAAGGTGATTGTGTGTGTGTGTATGTGTGTGTGTGTGTGTGTGTGTGTGTGTGAGAAAGAGAGAGAGAGAGAGAGCGAGAGAGAGAGACAGACAGACAGGCAGAGAGACAGACAGACAGACAACCTTTCTTAAATAAGTCCAAAATTGTTCAAATAAAACCAGCTCTTGTCTTTATTGGTGACCCACAAGTAGGTGTTTAGAGGTCGCCGAGGAGGTCAAAATTAATTGATTCATCAACAACTAATCTATTATGATTTGATTTCAAGAAATTAGTAATTGTTTAGCTTTATTGTTTAACTTGAATGTGTCCATATTCTCTTATTTCAGCCTCTCAACAGTGATTATCATCAAATTTCAGTGGTCCTTCATGAAAGCCGAGAATGTTCAATCAAAATGAGACATTTGCAAACATCTGCTTTCACTTGGAACGCAACGACCGATTCAGTAACTGAATCGGTTTATTTTGCTCGCGTGTGGATGTTGACACAAGCAGGGTAGCGAGCAAGAGTTACAACTTCAGTCTGCTGTGTTGCCAACTTAGCCACATTTTCGCGATATTTCATAATTTTTCCGACACCTCTGGGAACATTTTTTCAAAAAAGAAAAGAGACTCGTAAAAATGACAGCAGTGGTCCGAATGAAAGGAAACTTTATTTCATGCATGGTGAAGAGAAGACGGCAAATGTACAGTTTTATAGACCGGACATATTGGGTGTATTTATAAGTCATAACGATATCATTATTCATCAAAGTCAATTTTATTATATCTCATACTCATCTGTATATATATGGAAGACCTGACGAGGAACAGCTAATATTAGTTGGCGGATGGTTTATGAAATTAACATTAGAATTTTGAATGTGTAAAGGTTTCATTTTGATGATGCTTATCATAAAGTTTAGAATTTGTATTTCCCAATTATAACAATTAATACCATATCTACACATATCACATTTTACTGAAAAAAGACAATATGGTTTTTATTCATGAATTAAATATATAACAAAAGCTGAGGTAAGCCATACACGAATAAGTATTCGTGTATGGCTTGTTTATAACAGCCCTCTAATATGGCCGCCGGTAGAGCATTGTGGGTAATTGCTAAAAGGATGGAGCCCTCTAAAGTCATCACTTAAAATAAATCAACAGGAGAATGATATTGTAATATTGTAAAGATGACTTAAAAAAAAAAATCTAACTTAAATTTTTAAAAATGGTTACCAAAAGTGGTTGGAACAAATCATCTACTTCAGTACGCTGTGATATGTCGGTTGGATCCACTCGAAGGTGATAAATGTTTCATTAATATGCAGATTTGATAATTAACTTAATTTATCATGAGTGTGCTGCAGGAGCAAATAATTCATCATTTTATTGGATCTTCATATCAATGAGCATGTGTCCAATTTTTAGTGCACCTGTATTACAATATTCCAGATTGCCCCAAGTGAAAATTAACTGACAAATGTGTGCCTTCTCCAAAAAAATAAAACATTGATTGGCAATGAGGGTATAAAGTCCTAGCTAACAACAACCACATTTCTGCTTAGGTGGCTGAATGCGTAGTACCCGTGGGATACAGTTTATGCTCTCACACATTTGATTTTACATTTTTGAACATATGGTTACAGGAGGTCTTGTGTACGACAACTAGTCATCTCTGTTGTATCATGCTGCATTCACGCTTCAGTGATTATAGCAGCCCTCAGTAGTTTATGAGCTGATCATCGTAGCAAAACACTGGACGGTGTTCTAATTTAAGCTGTTGTTGGGCAAAGAGAGAGATGGAGGCTGGGTTTTTTTTCTCCTTCCCCCAGTTATTTTTTTACATTTATGAAAAAAAATCTGTATTTCTTCTCTTAGGGGCCCTCACTGACGGGATTTGGAGGGGGCTTTGGCCGCAGAATGTGCTGCCACGGCCACAGCCCGATCTCAATGGGATGGAGTGCTCTTGGCCTCAGTCTTCTGCCTCAGGTCTTCAGTAGGCCTGGGGCAGGGTTGTCCTTGTGCTGCTATGTCTGTGTGGCTTCGAGCTCTTTGCCGCTCCTGTTGCTGATGGTCCTCCGTGAAGTTGCTTCTTCATCAGTCCAATCTATGCTCGATGCTCAGTCTTACTTCAGCAGCTGTCCTATGTATTCAACTTTATTTATTTATTTTAACTGCAGGTTGGTAGGAGAGAATGTCTGTGTATTCTGTCATTAGTTTTGAGAATCTCTCAGCATGTGAGCAAATGGAAGCTATAGTGGGTGAGCAACGCAAACATTTTCGTTTTTCGTCATTGTCTGAATGCTGATACATACAAAGAGGTGTGCAATATGTACAAAATGTATAGGCCAATACACAATTTTATATCCAGATAAGTGTTTTTTTATTAATCACCTGAAATTAAAGGTGATTTGCTGTGAACTCTTCTCCATCTACAAAGTACCAATTTTCTATATAGACCACAAAATAACGTGAAAAGAAAGGAAATGAAAATAAAATAAAGTGCAAATCCAGTGGCGAAACAACAACCATTTAAAATATCTGCAGGTGTAACCACTTTCCAAGGCATGCAGTTCTGTGAAAACATTTTTTCAATACAACACAGTGCTCCAAGTAACATTCAAGTGCCTTGTAATAGGGGTTCATTTATTTATTTTTAAACACACATCAGGCACAACTTCAAAACTATTTAGCTCTCCAAGAACCACCATAATAGCAGACATTAAAATCCATCCATCCATAAATTTTCGAATCCACTTATCCTCGCAAGTGTCACGGGCGTGCTGAAGCCTATTCCAGGCGTATTTGGGCAGTCGGCGGGGGACACCCTGGAACTGGTTGCCAGCCAATCGCTGGACACACACAGACAAACAACCATTTGCACTCACAATCACCGCTAGGGACAATTTAGTCTTCCATTGATCTGCTTTGACAGACCGAATAGAAATACAAACTAATTTGGCTGCCCGAGCACAATCACGTCATGCATACAGGCGAGGATGAGTTAATTCCCTCAAACTGGTAAGATACACATCAAAAGTCAACACATTGCTGAAACTTTTAGAAATGCCTAAATTTCAGGAAAACACTGCATTAATAATTTACACTATTAAAAGCGAACTTTTGAAAGATTGAAATTCATTGTATTTGTGTTATTATAACAATAACGAGAATTCGTCCACACCATGGTCACCAAAGTGCTTCTACAGGATCGGTTCGTTCGGTTTCATAATACCGTATATAAAGATTCTTTTTGAAAAGGGCTGAATATGAAATAACTGTTGCTATGATTTGCTCATATATAAATTGATTTGTAATCATACTCAAGAGCCTCATTTGTGCTTGTATCACTTACTTAACCTCATTTGGACTGCGGCAGAATGCTCGTATGTGCTTGAATTTCACAATTGCTTGGGAGTAATGTTGAGTTGTGATTTCCAACATTGAGGCCTGCATGAATGCTGACAAGGCTGGGTGTAGTTTGTTTGCGGTCTGTAGGGTCTGGAAAAAAAGTGCTGGGTCGGTGGTTCGACATCCACACACTAACTGAGAATAGCTGCCCAAACACGAAGACAAATGGGGTGAAAAAGGAAGCGGCTGGCAGGCTCGCTGATGGCGAGGCCGCTCAATAACAAGAAAGATGAGGGGTGGCTGTTCAATAAGGCCCTGCCAGGCGACCATCTCCCTACAGGGATTGCAATAGATGAGGGAACAAAGAGCATACAGAGGCCATCAAGTGAGGTAGGCAAGTGTGATGCGGTAAAGGAGAAAAAGAACTGAGTTATTGCTTCAAGTAAAAATCCATGGGACTCAGCGGGCTTGAGGTAGACTCATGAGAGAAATGCAGTAGGAGGAAAGACACATTACAATTTTTCGAGTGTAATCACTGATTTCCTTTGAAATGCTTGTATCCATAAATGTTTGACAATATTGTTTTAATTCACGCTTATTCTTCAGTCTTTCCAGACTTGTATGGCATGTCCTTGTTTATTGGAGTTGCTTATTATGGCAATACTAGTGTAGCCAACACAACAGGAGACAAATTCTATGTGTCTTTTACATACTTGGCTAATAAAGATGATTCAGATTATTCCCTTTCCTTGCCTCCAAAAATGTAAAAGAGCCTATTATTCACACACACAATATACAGTTCTCTCTCTCTCACTCTCTCTCGCTCTCTCTCTCTCGTGCGCTCATTAAGCAATAAACATTATAAACAGGTTTACCAAGAGCAGGAATGTTTGGTAAATTAAACACATGGCTTTATTTAAGAAGATGTGTTGACAGGGACCGTGGGCATCTTTGCAGATGAGACGGACACTGCAAGGCAGTGCAAGCCACATCACGCTGGGCTCAACTTTCTGTAAGAACAGACTCGCCCAGAAATACACAAAATAATTAACCTCAAATAAACCGTATGTAATATAGATGCGGGCGGCCCGGTGAGCGACCGGGTAGTGCGTGTGCCTCGCAGTGCACAGGTACATGGTTCGATTCCGGCTCCGGCCTGACTGTCGTGAGGAGAAGCAGATCAGAAAATCATATAGCTGCACAAATCATGAACGAGAAAAACTTCACACACCCAATTTGTCAGTTTTGTCAGTCGTTAAAGTAATGTGAGAAATGGCTTACTGAATGGGGCTGATCCTTTTTTGGCATTTCAAACTTGAGTGTGAAAAACAGTTTGCATTGTATTCAGTCAGAATTCACACTATTGGAAATATTACCGTTTCACAGAGTGTCCGTCTCCTTCATGTATTAGATTGTTGCCGCTCCTCTCACCTTACTAAAGCAATTAGTTAGTTGACAGTTTTCATCTTATAATCTTTCAAAACCCCCATCATAATTAATTAAATGAAAAGACGGTAGAGAGGCTGAGCAGTGGTGTTTGAGTGGTTCGCATTTACCTACGCCTTGCAGTAGCCCATCTCGGCAGACCTGCTTTTGTTTACTTTGTCTCCGTCACCTTCGGCACCCGCTCGTTCATCATCACACTCAGGTGTCCAATCGCTCCCTCACCAGCCTGAAGCCGTGTCTTACAAAACTCAAAGAAGAAAATGATCCATCAGGGGTTACCTGCCAAAATCATCTAGCTGTCGTTATTACACCATTCAGTCTCTGCTTTAGCATGCAAGTCTAGCCAATACCTCAACACCTCACCATGATTCAATTGTGATTTCAAATCAAGTACTTCTCTTCCCATCTATTTATTTATTTATATTTTTATTATTTCATCTCATCTCATCTTCCTTACCGCTTGATCCTCACTAGGGTCGCGGGGGTGCTGGAGCCCATCCCAGCCGTCTCCGGGCAGTAGGCGGGGGACACCCTGAATCGGTTGCCAGCCAATCGCAGGGCACACAGAAACGAACAACCATTCACACTCACGCTCACACCTAGGGACGATTTAGAGTGTTCAATCAGCCTGCCACGCATGTTATTTGGAATATGGGAGGAAACCGGAGCACCCGGAGAAAACCCACGCAGGCCCGGGGAGAACATTTATTATTTATTTGTTAAATTTGAATGACCCAATTAAGTGTCCTTACAATAGCCCTTTTCTCTGTGTTGGCCTTATGTCTTAGTTTACAACAGCAAAACTCATTTTTGTCACGGGCCACATTGTAGTTACCGTTTCCCTTGGAGGGCCGTTATGAGAATAATTGTTTCTTCAACTATTTAAGTAACTGTAATGAGTGGTTTGGTCACCAAAAAATGCTTACAATATCTCTGTTATTTATTATATGTGAGAATTAGAAATTTTGGTACAGGTTTTAGGTAGCATCATGAAAGTTGACGTGTGATTGGCTTTCGTGGGCCATGTAAAATGATGTGACGGTCCAGATTTGGCCACCGGGCCTTGGGTTTGACACATTAGTTTACAGTATATTAAGACAGCTGGGATAGGCTCCAGCACCCCCCGCGACCCTAGTGAGGATCAAGCGGTACGGAAGATGAATGAATGAATGAATATTGTAGAACAACAGGTGTGTGTGTGTGTCTTGTTTTGGCAATTTGATTTACATTCTTTAAAAACAGTAGGGTACAAAGAATACTTGCAACTTTTGACATGATTTTGATAAGGCCCACTCTGTCACAGCAGCTTTGCCATTAAGCAAGCTTTGTCTGCATACAGCACATCATTTAAGAGAAATGTTGCAACCTGATAAGCTTAAAGAGCCCTCATGTTGAACTTTGTCAGATGTTCAGCAACAATGTCTTCTGAAGCAAGAGAGAAATTATAAAATGAGAGATTGTGAAAAATGCATCAATGTATTCTGTCTTGATGGTTGTTTTTACTCATGTAATAACGACAGCAGCCCATTTCAGTGTTGGTAAGGTATGACTCATCCGCAGAAGCACAAACTAATTAGAAAAATGTGACATGTTCCAACCTCCAGGAGGTCTCCCAAAAAATGTTTTGCCTGCAAAAGAATACTGCTCATCTGCTTTAATTTCTACAGTCTTCTTCTTACATACAAGTTGGACAATACCACTGCCTGATGCTTCACTTTTTTTTTTGAACACTTGAAAAGTGTCATGTTCCGTATTTGACAGCAGGGGGCAGGTGTTCTCGCTTGCCGCCTGCACACCTGCCACCCATTTATCGGTGGGCTGATGACTGTTTTATCGACACCGACCTCGCCTCAGAGTTAGGCTGTTTTATGGAGTTGGCCGAAAAGAAGCGTGTTCATGATCTCGATGGTTTCCGGGAATCATGTCGAACGCAGACGGTTTTATTTAATGCGGTCCCGAGCCGTTCCTGTTATCCTCGGCTTGCCCTGGCTCAAAACTCACAACCGAGTTATTTCCTTGGGAGCGCCCGGCAATAGAGAATTGGAGCCCGTACTGTTATGAGCAGTGTTTACGATCAGCCGTAAGAGGGGCGCGAACGTGCCGGTGATGACTCCCCGGACGTCATCTGCCTTGACAGAGTGCCAAACTGCTATTATGATTTACGACATGTTTTTAGCAAGGATCGCGCCCGCTCTATGCCCCCGCACCGTCCGTACAACTGCGCAATAGACCTGCAATTGGGGGCTGCGCTGGCGAGCTCTCGGCTATATCAGGTGTCTCAACCAGAACAAGAGGCATTAAAGGAGTATATAAATAGCTCGCTCACTGCGATCACCGTTAGGTGCGGGATTCTTCTTCGTGGAGAAAAAGGACAAGTCGTAAACGGCCGCGTGTGGACTATCGTGGGCTCAATGACATCACCATAAAAAATAAGTACCCGCTGCCTTTATTGGACTCCGCCTTCGCTCCTTTGCAATCGGCCACCATTTTTTCGAAATTAGATTTACGTAGTGCTTACCACTTGGTCCGCATTCGTGAAGGAGATGAATGGAAGACTGCTTTTAAAACTCCATTGGGTCATTTCGAATATTTGGTCATGCTTTTCGGGCTGCCTAATGCTCCTGCGGTGTTACAAAACCTGGTTAATGACGTGTTAAGGGACATGCTGAATATATTCTGTTTCGTTTATCTAGATGATATTTTAATTTTCACCCGGTCGTTACGGGAGCATAAACAGCACGTCAGACTCGTTTTACAGCGGTTATTGGAGAATAGGCTCTTCGTCAAGGCGGAAAAATGTGAATTTCATGTGTCATCCATCTCTTTCCTGGGGTTCATTATTGAGCAGGTTAAGCTGAGAGCTGACCCCGTCAAAACTAAGGCGGTGGTGGACTGGCCGACACCGGCTAGCCGTAAGCGTTTCTTGGGGTTTGCAAATTTTTTATCGACCTTTCATTCGTAACTGTAGCCAAAAGGCACTCCCGTTAACCCGACTGACGTCCGTAAAAATCACATTCAAGTGGGACTCTAATGCGGACTCCGCATTCGTGAATTTGTAAACCGCATTCACAAATCCCCCCGTGCTGCAACATCCCAATTCTGATCACCCTTTCATTGAAGAAGTGGACGCCTCGGATTCGGGAGTGGGGGCGGTCTTGTCCCAGTGTTCCCCGGTCGACCAGAAGTGGCACCCCTGCGCCTTTTTCTCTCGTCGACTCAGTGTCGCAGAGTCAAACTAAGACGTGGGCAATCGAGAGCTGCTGGCTGTGGTCACAGCCCTACAGGAATGGCGACACTGGCTCGAGAGGGCTAAGGAGCCATTCACTATCTACACGGACAATAAGAACCTGGAATATATCCGCTCCGCCAAAAGACTAAACTCCCGTCAGGCCCGGTTGGCTCTACTATTGACCCATTTTAATTTCGCCCTCACATATTCCAAGAACACGAAGCCTGATGCCCTTTCCCGTCTCAACGACCCCGCGGAAAGGGACCGGATGCCGTAGGCCATTCTCCCGGCCCATTGCATCCTGGGGGCGTTGAGGTGGGAGATCGAGCGGAGGATACAGGAGGCTCAAGATGGGGTCCAAGTCCCGGCTGAATGTCCCGCGGGGAAGCTGTTTGTGCCCCCACTGCTGCGTTCGGAGGTGTTGCAGTGGGGTCACGAGTCCAAGGTGGCTTGCCATCCTGAGGTGAACCAGATTGTGCATCTCATCTCCCAGCGGTTCTGGTGGCCGGAGCTACGGAAGGATGTGGTGGAATACATTAACGCCTGCTCCTCCTGCGCCTGCGGCAAGGCCTCGCATCGGCCTCCGGCGGGGTTGCTCCAGCCACTACCCATTCCTCCTCGACCTGGGTCCCACATCCCTCTGGACTTTGTCACGGGCCTTCCTCCATCCCGTGGACGGTTCGTCGTTCTCACTATTGTGGACCGATTCTCAAAAGTGGCCCAATTTATTCCCCTGTCCAAGTTGCCGTCGGCGTTGGAGACCGCCGACCTCCTCATCAAACGTTTTCCGTCTCCATGGCATTCCCTTGCACATAGTGTCGGATTGGGGACCCCGGTTCGTGTGTCCAAAGTGTGGAAGCGGTTCTGCCGGTCCCTGGGGGCCACGCCAAGTTTGACGTCGGGATATCACCCACAGTCCAATGGGCAGGCGGAGTGCGCCAACCAAGATCTGGGGGCAGCCCTTCGCTGTGTGTGTCCCCACCGTCCCTCCTCCTGGGCTGACCACTTACCTTGGGTGGAATATGCACACAACACCCTCATCTCTTCAGCCACTGGGAGGTCCCCCCCCTGGGAGGTCCCCATTCATGACGGCCTACGGGTATCAACCGCCGCTGTTCCCGTCCCAGGAGGGACAGGTAGAGGTTCCTTCCGTGCAGTGCCACCTCAAGCGGGCCCATCGCGTGTGGAGGGAGGCCAGGGCCGCGTTGTCCCGCACGGCAACCCGAAACTGGCAGATCGCAGACCGTCGTCGGCACCCTGCACCAACTTATGTGTGGGGCAGGAGGTGTGGCTGGCGACGAGGGACCTGCGCCGTTCGTGGTGGAGTCAGTCATCAGCCCCGTCGCGGTCAAGCTCCGGCTGCCGGCCACCATGAAGGTTGTTCCTTGCCTCCCTGCTCAAACCGGTGGTGACCAATCCCTTGGCTCCTTCTCCCACTCCACCCTCTCCTCCGCGGGTCGTCGATGGTGACCTGGTGTACACGGTACGGGCCATCCTGGACTCTCGGCGCAGGGGAAAAGGGTTCCAGTATCTGGTCGACTGGGAGGGCTATGGGCCGGAGGACCGGCAATGGGTCCCCCGCCCCTGGATCCTTGATCCATCCGTTCTTCGTGACTTCGACGCATCTCACCCGTCCAAACCGGGTAGGCCACCAGGAGGCGCCCGTTAAGGTGTGGGGGGGAGGGGGGGGTAGGGGTACTGTACACGTTCCGTATTTGACAGCAGGGGGCAGGTGCCTGCACACCTGCCACCCATTTATCGGTGATTGCACCTGCTATACTTAGGCGCTCCGGCAGTCGACTCACTGCCGGAGTATTCCACGGCGTGCCATTGCTATTGGCTATTCCTTCTCGGTTAAACACTGTCTTAAAGACTATTGATAATTGTTGCGTTCCTAGACATCCTCTCATGTGTAATTAAGTATTTTGCCTAAACTTTCTCCTTGCCGTCTTTTTCGCAAGCATTTTCTGTTGCCTTGCTATAATTATTTCCTGGTTCTCTTTGTGACCAGCGTTTTCTGTTGCCTCATTATAATTATTTTCTGCTTCTCTTTTTGACCAACATTTTCTGTTATCCGTTTAGATAGTGTTTAGATAAGAGCCCAAGATGGCCGCTTGTGCGCCAGTGTGTTCGGCGACGCTCCTGCCATTTCGGGTTTTTTTACTTTTCGCAATGCTTGTTACCTCCCTAACAGCGTCTCGGTTGGTTTATGAGCGCCGATCGTTATTATTGATTCAACAACACGTCGGAGATTCGGCCGCGTTTTGGCAAGACAGTGGTGAAAAGACACTACCTTTGTTTGTGTCTAACCTGCCAGCTCATCTCTTCCGCATTCGCTCGCTCCCTTCACAGAAGCGCTGACGCCGCCGCTGCAACCGCGGCAAACGTAGCGGTCAGCTCGTGAAGCTAAAACGGGATCTGAGACACACTTCAATCGCTCCGGCGTGGTGTGCCCTCGACCCCATCGCCTCGTGCTTGCTAACAGTCGTTGGCTGTCCCAAAGCGTCACGGCATTTCTACCCTCAACGCCTTTCTCGGGGAGGAATTCAGCAAAAGCTTTTGAGGGAATTCCCCCTGG
The DNA here is from genome assembly GCF_025434085.1 of Hippocampus zosterae. Lineage (NCBI taxonomy): Eukaryota > Metazoa > Chordata > Actinopteri > Syngnathiformes > Syngnathidae > Hippocampus > Hippocampus zosterae. The sequence continues at coordinate 19,779,836 of NC_067462.1, read as the reverse complement.
CTCGGCGATCGAAAGAGGCAATCCCTCCCGTTGCTACTCCCACAAGGATCGTGTTGTTAAACGCCCGATACCCCGAGGACATCAGGCCGTGTTGGAGGTACGGTGAGCATCTTTAAGAACAATTTCAAATGTAAACGGTGCACATTCACCACATCGGCCACCAGCTTTGAAGCAACCTTCTTTGAAGTTGGTCGTGTTTTCCCGGTGCTTTGTGCTGCCATTTACCGTCCTCCTAAATACAACAAAGACTTTTTAAGCGACTTTTCAACCTTTTTGCGGAAATCAGGCTGAGATATGATCATATCCTCCTAATGGTGGATTTTAATATCCATGTGTGCTGTCCGGAAAAATCGCTAGCAAACGACTTCTTAAGACTTATCGACTCTTTTAATTTGGTGCAGTATGTGACCAGCCCGACACGTGAACAAGGACATATTTTAGACCTTGTCCTTGCTCATGGTCTACCGGTGTCAAATCTGGAAGTCCTTGAAAATGGGATTTCTGATCACATGGCAGTTTGATTTGACATAGTCTTATCGCATGCTGCTGTGAAATCTGGCACTAGTTGTATCTAGTTGTAAACGCCAAATTTTTGACCCTCGCACTCCTAGTCGTTTCTCTGATGCCTTTAATAACCTTTGCGTAACCCTCGTCTAACACAGAGGAACTCACCTCTTGGTTCGACTCGTCATGCCATGCCATCCTGGATTTGGTGGCTCCTTCAAAAACTGTGGTCCCAAAACCTAAACCCGAGCCATGGTTTAACGACGATTACCCGCGCAGCTAGGCAGGAGTGTCGCAAAGCTGAACGCAAGTGGAAAAAAGACAAATTGCATGTCTCTTATCAAATTTGGAAAGACTGCTGGCGTAACTACCAGCTCACAGTAAAAGAGGCCAAAAGAGAATATCTGTCGGACCTTATTCTAACTAACCATCACAACCCACGCGCACTATTTAGATTCTGTACTCAAACCCCCTCTGCCTACTGGCTCGGATTCGTCACCCGAGATGTGGAACAGATTCCTTCAATTTTTCATTGATAAGGTCTGTACATCTAGGACTCCGGTCTCAAATACCGCATCTGACCCCTCTGTCCATGTTCCATGTTCAGCTAAATTCTTTTGAAACTGTGTCCTTGGCGCTTTTGGAGGATGTAGTTCGCCAGACGAAGCCTTCTGGCTCCCCTTGCGACTCTCTTCCCCCCCACTTCTTTCAGGAGGTTCTCCCGAGTGTTGGCGCATCAGTCTTGGATATCATCAACAGCAGCCTTTCTTCTGGTGTAGTTACCCAACAGTTTAAACATGCTGTGGTCCAACCCTTGATCAAGAAACCTTGTCTTGATCCAGATGTGCTGTCAAGTTTCAGGCCCATTTCCAAACTGCCTTTCATTTCAAAAATTCTGGAAAAAGTGGTGCACATGCAGTTGAAACTTTTCTTGGATGAACATAACATCTTGGAGGTCTTACAGTCAGGTTTCAAGACGATGCATAGCACGGAGTCAGCCCTGTTACGCGTTTCTAATGACATCCTCCTGGCAAATGACTCAGGAGACCACGTGTGTCTACTTTTATTGGACTTAACTGCAGCATTTGATACAGTGGATCACAGTATTCTGCTGACTCGTTTGCAGCACTTGGTGGGCATTGGCGCCAGTGCTCTTGAGTGGTTTAGGTCCTATCTAGCTGACAGAACCTTTTGTGTCAGCCTTGGCTGCTCTGAGTCACACACTGCTCCCCTGTCATGTGGTGTTCCACAGGGCTCAATTCTGGGGCCTCTGCTGTTCTCTCTGTATCTGCTTGGGTTGGGTTCCATCTTAAGGAAACATGGTATTCCCTTCCACTGCTATGCAGATGACTGCCAGATCTATGTCCCACTGAGCAAAAAAGACGCCTTCTCATTAAGGCCACTCCTATCCTGTCTGGAAGAAATCAAAACCTGGATGGCACAAAATTTCTTGAAATTCAACGAAAAGAAGACAGAGGTGATATTGTTTGGTCCCAGTGGCCCTTGTACATCCTGTAGACTTGGGCCCCCTGTCTCCTTATCTGAAATCAACGGTCTCAAACTTGGGCCTTAAGCTGCACAGTGATTTCAAACTCGATCGGCAAATTGGTGCCATTGTTAAATCCAGCTTCTTTCACCTTAGACAGCTGGCCAAAATAAAACCTCTCCTCTCACATGAACACTTTGAGACAGTAATTCATGCCTTTGTCACATCCCGGCTCGATTACTGCAATGCCCTTTACTTTGGTCCAGAATGCCGCTGCTCGCCTCTTGACTGGTACTCGTAAGAGGGAGTACATAACTCCTACTCTGGCATCCCTTCACTGGCTCCCCATTCATTTTAGAGTTATTTTCAAGATCCTCCTCTTTGTTTTCAAATCTCTGAATAATCTCGCGCCACCTTACCTCTCTGAGCTCATCCGCTCCTACACACCTGCCCGGCGCCTCAGGTCTGTGGACCAGACATTATTAGAAGTACCAAGAACTTAACTGAGGCTCAGAGGGGATCGAGCCTTTTCTGTTGCTGGTCCTTCTCTCTGGAATAACCTCCCACTGAACATTCGGCAAGCCTCCTCGCTGCCCATCTTCAAAGCCCTCCTCAAAACTCACTTGTATTCTTTGGCATTCGACTCAGCATGACTTAGATTTGTTCTTGATTTTACTGTTTGATGCTTTCTACCATATTTATTCCCGATTAGTTTTACTGTTTATTGCATATGTTAAATAGCGTCATGTACAGCACTTTGTATGCAGCGATGGCTGTTTGAAAGTGCTCTATAAATACTGTTGACTTGACTTGACTTGACATGATGTAGGTTTTTGTGTTGTAAAAAATATCATTTTTGTGACAAAGTTACTTTCTGTGTCTGCTATTTCGGTGATACACTTATCCCCAGTTTGTTGCACACGAAGCGATTACTCTGTAGCTTCCAGCTCAACGTGACAAAAAGTCTGAAACATTAATTGCAACCTCCAAATGTCACATCCTAAGTGCACATTTTCCCCAAGAATGTTTTCATCTTGTTACTGGCTCACTTTTAGCCAGGTAGAAGAGCATTGTACTCTGGGATTCTGTAAACTTCTATCAAATAAAGTGACTGATAATGGTTGGAAGGGAGTAACTTTAGGTACCTTGAAAACAGAAAAGGAGCAACTTTAGGTACCTTGCAACCAACTGTGTCACTGTTTTTTATATTGCAGAGTGAGAAAGGTGGGCATGGGGGAAGCAACGCAATATCCACATATTCATAAACTCGTGCGGTATAGACATCCAGTCGGCTTCGACAATACACTATGTCACTTGTGATGTCATGCAATCATATTAATAAATGAAAAAAAATGAAAAAGCATCCGCCAATCAAAGCTATATGCTAATTGTTCTTAATAAAATAGATTCATATTATCCGGGTTCATTCTCTGCTAGCATGATAGTTCACCTTATTGTTGCCTTATTGCAGGGATGTCAAACTTATTTTTGTCACGGGCCACGTGGAGTTACGTCTTCACTTGGAGGGCCGTTATGACCAAATAAATGTTTAGTCGTCTCATCATAATATTACTTGTACACAACAAATTGATGGACTGACTTTTTAAATCATTCTAGTCAACTACATAATAATAATAACAATAATAAATTTTATTTGTGGGCGCCTTTCTAGGAACTCAAGGACACCTTACAACAAGCAGTTCAAATCACGAATACAATGTTAAAAACAACATCAATTAAAATAAGAAAAAAATACAACAAAATAAAAGTAATGGCTTTATGGTCCGAGTAAATAGGCTTGTCTAAACAGATGTGTTTTGAGGCTGGATTTGAAAGGTGTTAATGAGTCTGTATTACGAAGGTCAGCGGGGAGTGTGTTCCAGAGCTAGGGAGCAGAGCGACTGAAGGCTCCGTTTCCCATGGTGACGAGGTGAGCAGGGGGGACAGAGAGGAGGAGAGGGGACGAGGAACAAAGACAGCGGACAGGTGTAGGAATATGGATGAGGTCAGATAGGTATGGAGGGACTAGGTTATGGATGGCTTTGAATGTGAGGAGCAGGATTTTATGTTCAATGCGGTGTAAAATGGGGAGCCAGTGGAGATGTTGGAGGACAGGTGTAATCTGGTTTATGTATGGTGTGAGCGTGATAATGCGGGTGGCTGAATTTTGGACCAGCTGAAGCTTAAGGAGGGTTTTTTGAGGGAGACCGAGCAGGAGGGAATTACAGTAATCGAGTCGCGAGGTAACGAGGGTGTGAACAAGTATAGCAGTGGAGTGAGGAGTGAGAGAAGAGCGGAGCCGGTGGATGTTTCTAAGATGATAATATGCAGGACGAGTGATGTGGTTGAGATGTGAGGTGAAGGAGAGGGTGCCATCAAGGATGACACCCATACTCTTGACCTGAGGGGAGGGGGAGATGGAGGAGCTCTCAAAGGGAATGGAGAAATTGTTTATTTTGTTTAGGATGGATTTGGTGCCAATGAGGAGGAGTTCAGTTTTATTGCTATTCAGTTTGAGGTGAACCAAGATTTTAATTCCTGCAGCCAGTTGGTTAGGGAGGATGGTGGAATTATGGTATTTGGTTTGGTAGAGATGTAGAGCTGGGTTTCATCCGCATAGCAGTGAAAGTGAATATGATGTTTCCTGAAGATATTACCAAGGGGGATAAGATAGATTCGAAACAGCAAGGGGCCAATGACAGAACCCTGAGGAACATCTGAAGTGAGGGGAAAGGGGTGAGATCTAAAACATTTGAGCTGGATAAACTGGGTGCAGTTAGAAAGATAGGAGCGGAACCAGGAGAGAGGGGTACTGGTGATGCCAATGGAGGTGAGTCTGTTGAGGAGGATGGAGTGAGAGATAGTGACAAAGGCTGCACTGAGGTCAAATGGGAGGAGGATGGCGAGTGAACCGGAGTCAACAGAGAGAAGAAGGTCACTGAATTTTTTGGAACCGGGGAGAATGGAGAAGGAGGGTTGGGAGCAGGTGAAGGGGTGAGTTGCTTGGTGGATGAGTTGGATTTTGGATGTAAAAAATGAGGCCAAAGTATTACAAAAATCAGTGGAATAGAGATGTGAGGGAAGAGTGTCAGCAGGTTTAGTGAGTTTAGAAATGAGTGAAAAGAGTGATCTGGGGTTACCTTCATTGGAAATCATTAAACCAGAGTAGCAGATTGATTTGGCTTTGGATATCGAGTCCTTGTAATGGAGGAAGTTGGTAGTGTACGTTTCTTTATGAATAGCGAGTCCAGTTTTTCTGTATAATCTTTCAAGTTGATGGCCTTTTGATTTAAGTTGTCTGAGGGTAGGGGTAAACCAAGGTGCTGTTTGGTTGAAGGAGACAGTTCGGATTTTGAGTGGGGTCAGGGTATTGAGAATGTTATGGAGGTTTGTATTGTAGTGTGTCAAAAACTCATCTGTTGGAGAAAGACACTCAGTACTGGGGAGGGTGTTGATAAGTGATTCTAAATTGTCCGGGTTAATGTCCTTGATTTTACGGAAATGTATAATGCATTGTGGGTTGGATTTGAAAAAGGACAGGTTAACATTCAATGAAAGCAATGGATGATCTGTGTATGGGAGAGATCAGTTTTACAGTTTGTTGGTGATAATCCTATACAGCAGATCAAGTCCAGAATATGTCCTTTACTGTGTGTGGGAAAGTTGACAAACTGTTGAAAACCATAACTGTCCAGACAGGAGGTAAAGTCTTTGGTGAGTGAGTTATTGATATTCTCCACGTGTACAGTATATTAAAATCTCCTCAGAGAATCACATTTGGTGATAGTGTATACAGATGAGTGAGGAGTGTAGTCAGTGATAAAATCCTTGTTCGGTTTTGGTGGACAGTAAATAGTGGCAATCAGTGTGGGAGTTGGTCCAGAGAGCTGTATAACTGTAGCTTCAAAAGATAAAAAAGCAGGCACATTTACAGGTGCAAATTTCCAATCATCGCAAGGCCACCTCCCCTCCAAGTCGTGCGAGGCACAGCGTGATAAATAAAGCCCGGTGGAGTAGCTTCATGAAGAGTACCATAATCATTTGGTTGCTGCCAGGTCTCAGTCAGACACAGAATGTCAAACTCACGGTCTGTCAGGACGTCGTGGACGAACTGGCCCTTGCTCGTGAGGGAGCGGATGTTCACCAGGCCGACGTTGACAGCAGTGCAGCTGCTAGCGACCACAATGCTATCCGACCTCGGGACACGCGTCAACACAGAGGCATCCGCACGGCGTCCGGTGTTCTTCCATGGGCGGCGAACAGTGGACCAGAACGACCTGATGGAGCTGGAGTTGTCGTATTGATAGTTTCGACGTGAGCCCCAGTGAGTGCAAGTTCGCCGTGGCACATAAAGGATGTCCGGGTGTTGGAGCAGAACAGGCGGTGGTGGACCGTGTGGATTAAAATAGAGTTTGAGCTCAGTGGCTACATACTGGTGAAGCACTTCCAATGGGTGGTGGAGAACCGACAGGACAAACCAGCAGGAAGCAAGCCACTCACAGCTGATCGACATAGCTGGACTGGAGTAGTGAAGTCGGGAAGCAGCAACAGGTCGCAGGTAAGCTAGCCGCTAGCCGCAACTCAAGGACAACTCAACACTCGATGACAGGTAATGACAGTTCTACCGATCGAGTGTGGATTGATCGTTGTTCACTCAGTGACCATAAAAGCAGGTCGTCAAAAAAATATGTCGACTTTAAAAGATCAAAAAATCGACTTAAAAATTGACTTTAAAAAATCTAAAAATCACGGGGAGTAGTGGCGTCCAAAAATCCGCCAGCGTTCCAAGAAGCGTGAGCAGAATCTCACCTTTATTTATGACACATGACAATTAGACATTACAGGACAGATTTTTCGCAAGTATCATGGAAGTTGACACATAATTTGCTTTTCGGGCCACATAAAAGGATATTGCAGGCCGGTTCCGTCCTGCGGGCCTTGAGTTTGCAACTGTGCTCTATTGGAAGTTTCCATCAACTAAAATGATTGCCCATGATTTAAGAGGTACCAACTTCTTCAAAAAAACTAAAAACAAGAACAAACATCAAGCAAAGAAGTGTTTCTGTCAAAGGTGTTAATCTATGGAATAATTTCGAAACGGACCTGAAAATGAGTAAATCCCTTGCTGAGTTCAAAAACAAATTAAAAAAAAAAGTACAAAGAACCTACATCAATCAGAGTTAAGGTGATGAATTCTAAACATTAATTAAATATCATAATCAATCAGAATTAAGTTGATAAATAGAGAAAGGTACTGCAATATCCATTACGAATACAAGAGAAAAATGACAAGAGTGCCAGGGTGTGTATGTATAAAATCCCGATACAAACCAAAAGTTGTAACGATATCATGTGCGTCTTTTAGTGCGGAAATTACGGTAACTTTTATCTCATTATTCATCTGGTATCCATCCATCCATCCATCATCTACCGCTTATCCGGGGCCGGGTCGTGGGGGCAACAGCTTTAGCAGGGAAGCCCAGACTTCCCTCTCCCTAGCTACTTCTTCCAGCTCTCCCCGGGGGATCCCGAGTCGTTCCCAGGCAAGCTGGGTGACATAGTCTCTCCAGCGTGTCCTGGGTCTTCCTCGGGGTCTCCTCCCGGTGGGACATGACCGGAACACCTCACCGGGGAGGCGCTCAGGAGGCATCCGAATCAGATGCCCAAGCCACCTAATCTGGCTCCTCTCGATGTGGAGGAGAAGCGGCTCGACTCTGAGCCCCTCCCGGATGACTGAGCTTCTCACCTTATCTCTAAGGGAGAGCCCGGACACCCTGCGGAGAAAACTCATTTCAGCCGTTTGTATCCGGGATCTCGTTCTTTCGGTCATGACCCATAGCTCGTGACCATAGGTGAGGGTTGGGACGTAGATCGACCGGTAAATTGAGAGCTTCGCCCTTTGGCTCAGCTCCTTCTTCACCACAACAGACCGATACAACGTCCGCATCACAGCAGACGCTGCACCGATCCGCCTGTCGATCTCCCGCTCCCTCCTACCCCCACTCGTGAACAAGAGCCCGAGATACTTGAACTCCTCCACTTGGGGTAAGATCTCCTCCCCGACCCGGAGGGGGCACTCCACCCTTTTCCGACTGAGGACCATGGTTTCAGATTTGGAGGTGCTGATTTTCATCCCAACCGCTTCACACTCGGCTGCGAAACGCTCCAGTGAGAGTTGGAGAGCCCCGTTTGAAGGAGCCAACAGCACCACATCATCTGCAAAAAGCAGGGATGTAATACTGAGGCCCCCAAAACGGACCCCCTCAACGCTTCGGCTGCGCCTAGAAATTCTGTCCATAAAGGTTATGAACAGAATCGGCGACAAAGGGCAGCCTTGGCGGAGTCCTACCCCCACTGGAAACGATTCCGACTTACTGCCGGCAATGCGAACCAAACTCTGACATCGGTGGTATAGTGACCGAACAGCCCGTATCAGGGGGTTCGGTACCCCATACCCACGAAGCACCCCCCACAGAACTCCCCGAGGGACACGGTCAAACGCCTTCTCCAAGTCCACAAAACACATGTAGACTGGTTGGGCGAATTCCCACATACCCTCAAGGACCCTGCTAAGGGTGTAGAGCTGGTCCACTGTTCCACAGCCGGGACGAAAACCACACTGCTCCTCCTCAATCTGAGGCTCGACTTCCTGACGGACCCTCCTCTCCAGCACCCCTGAATAGACCTTACCAGGGATGGTGAGGAGTGTGATCCCTCTGTAGTTGGAACACACCCTCCGGTCCCCCTTTTTAAAAAGAGGGACTACCACCCCGGTCTGCCAATCCTGAGGCACTCTCCCTGTTGACCACGCGATGTTGCAGAGGCGTGTCAACCAGGACAGCCCCACAACATCCAGAGCCTTGAGGAACTCCGGGCGGATCTCATCCACCCCTGGGGCCTTGCCACAGAGGAGCTTTTTAACCACATCGGTGACTTCAACCACAGAGATAGGAGAGCCCACCTCAGAGTCCCCAGGCTCTGCTTCCTCCAAGGAAGTCGTGTTGGTGGAGTTGAGGAGGTCTTCGAAGTACTCTGCCCACCGGTTCACAACGTCCCGAGTCGAAGTCAGCAGCGCCCCATCCCCACTGTACACAGTGTTAGTGGTGCACTGCTTCCCCCTCCTGAGACGTCGGATGGTGGACCAGAATTTCCTCGAAGCCGTCCGAAAGTCGGCTTCCATGGCCTCACCGAACTCTTCCCACGCTCGGGTTTTTGCCTCGGCGACCACCGAAGCCGCGGTCCGCTTGGCCAGTCGATACCCGTCAGCTGCCTCTGGGGTCCCACAGGCCATAAAGGCTCGATAGGACTCCTTCTTCAGCTTGACGGCATCCCTTACTGCTGGTGTCCACCAGCGAGTACGGGGATTGCCGCCACGACAGGCACCAACCACCTTACGGCCACAACTCAGATTGGCCGCCTCAACAATAGAGGCACGGAACATGGTCCACTCGGACTCAATGTCCCCCGTCTCCCCCGGAAAATGGGAAAAGCTCTGTCGGAGGTGGGAGTTGAAAGTCCTTCTGACAGGGGATTCCGCCAGACGCTCCCAACAAACCCTCAATATACGTTTGGGTCTGCCAGGACGGACCGGCATCTTCCCCCACCATCGGAGCCTACTCACCACCAGGTGGTGATCAGTTGACAGCTCCGCCCCTCTCTTCACCCGAGTGTCCAGAACATGCGGCCGCAAATCCGATGATACAACTACAAAGTCGATCATCGAACTGCGGCCTACGGTGTCCTGGTGCCAAGTGCACATATGGACACCCTTATGTTTGAACAAGGTGTTCGTTATGGACAATCCGTGACAAGCACAGAAGTCCAATAACAAAACACCACTCGGGTTTTGATCGGGGGGCCGTTCCTCCTAATCACGCCCCTCCAGGTATCACTGTCATTGCCCACGTGAGCATTGAAGTCCCCCAGCAGAACAATGGAGTCCCCAGCAGGAGTACTCTCCAGCACACACTCCAAGGACTCCAAAAAGGGTAGGTATGCTGAGCTGCTGTTTGGTGCATATGCACAAACAACAGTCAGGACCCGTCCACCCACCCGAAGGCGGAGGGAGGCAACCCTCTCGTCTACCGGTGTGAACCCCAATGTACAGGCACTGAGCCGGGGGGCAATGAGTATGCCCACACCTGCTCTGCGACTCTCACCGTGAGCAACTTTTTTGTGTGTCCCAATGATCCTAGAAGCTAAGTTGTCTGGGGCTTTATGCCCCTGGCAGGGTCACCCATGGCAAACAGGTTCTAGGTGAGGGGCCAGACAAAGCACGGCTCAAAAGACCCCAATGATGATAAAAATAAATGATCTACGTTTCCCTTACCCGGACGCGGGTCACCGGGGCCCCCCTCTGGAGCCAGGCCTGGAGGTTGGGGCTCGTTGGCAGGCGCCCGGTGGCCGGGCTTACACCCATGGGGCCCGGCCGGGCACAGCCCGAAGAGGCAACGTGGGTCCCCCTTCCCATGGGCTCACCACCCATGAGAGGGGCCAAAGGGGTCGGGTGCAATGTGAGCTGGGCGGCAGCCAAAGGCGGGGACCCTGGCGGTCCGATCCTCGGCTGCAGAAGCTAGCTCTTGGGACATGGAATGTCACCTCTCTGGCAGGGAAGGAGCCCGAGCTGGTGTGTGAGGCAGAGAATTTCCGACTGGATATAGTCGGACTTGCATCCACACACAGCCTGGGTTCTGGTACCAGTTCTCTCGAGAGGGGTTGGACTCTCTTCCACTCTGGAGTTGCTCATGGTGAAAGGCGCAGAGCAGGTGTGGGCATACTCATTGCCCCCCGGCTCAGTGCCTGTTCATTGGGGTTCACACCGGTAGACGAGAGGGTTGCCTCCCTCCACCTTCGGGTGGGTGGACGGGTCCTGACTGTTGTTTGTGCATATGCAGTGGGCAGAGTACTTCGACGACCTCCTCAACTCCACCAACACGCCTTCCTTGGAGGAAGCAGAGCCTGGGGACTCTGAGGTGGGCTCTCCTATCTCTGTGGTTGAAGTCACCGATGTGGTTAAAAAGCTCCTCGGGGAGTTCTGTGGGTGGTGCTTCGTGGGTATGGGGTACCGAACCCCCTGATACGGGCTGTTCGGTCACTATACCACCGATGTCAGAATTTGGTTTGCATTGCCGGCAGTAAGTCAGAATCATATCCAGTGGGGTTAGGACTCCGCCAAGGCTGCCCTTTGTCGCCGATTCTGTTCATAACCTTTATGGACAGAATTTCTAGGCGCAGCCGAAGCGTTGAGGGGGTCCGTTTTGGGGGCCTCAGTATTGCATCCCTACTTTTTGCAGATGATGTGGTGCTGTTGGCTCCTTCAAACGGGGCTCTCCAACTCTCACTGGAGCGTTTCGCAGCCGAGTGTGGAGCGGTTGGGATGAAAATCAGCACCTCCAAATCTGAAACCATGGTCCTCAGTCGGAAAAGGGTGGAGTGCCCCCTCCGGGTCGGGGAGGAGATCTTACCCCAAGTGGAGGAGTTCAAGTATCTTGGGGTCTTGTTCACGAGTGAGGGTAGGAGGGAGCGGGAGATCGACAGGCGGATCGGTGCAGTGTCTGCTGTGATGCGGACGTTGTATCGGTCTGTCGTGGTGAAGAAGGAGCTGAGCCAAAGGGCGAAGCTCTCAATTTACCGGTCGATCTACGTCCCAACCCTCACCTATTTTCACGAGCTATGGGTCGTGACCGAAAGAACGAGATCCTGGATACAAGCGGCTGAAATGAGTTTTCTCCGCAGGGTGTCCGGGCTCTCCCTTAGAGATAAGGTGAGAAGCTCAGTCATCCGGGAGGGGCTCAGAGTCGAGCCCCTTCTCCTCCACATCGAGAGGAGCCAGATGAGGTGGCTTGGGCATCTGATTCGGATGCCCCCTGAGCGCCTCCCCGGTGAGGTGTTCCGGTCATGTCCCACCGGGAGGCGACCCTGAGGAAGACCCAGGACACGCTGGAGAGACTATGTCACCCAGCTTGCCTGGGAACGACTCGGGACCCCCCGGCGAGAGCTGGAAGCAGTAGCTAGGGAGAGGGAAGTCTGGGCTTCCCTGCTAAAGCTGTTGCCCCCGCGACCCGGCCCCGGATAAGAGGTAGATGATGGATGGATGGATGGATGGCGGTTTGTTAACGCTTCTGCGGTTTGCTCTCGTCATGGGGGAGTCCCTGCACTCCTGTCGCGGTTCGTTGTGGTTTTGGACCGTCGGTCGTCGCACGGTTGTCCTCGGTCGGGCTCCCCGCTTGCGCTGCACCGCTTCCCGGGCGTCGGCGCCAGATGTCGTCTGGGCTTCCACCTCAATGGCCCCAGGGGCATCACCTCCTTTTGTTTGTCCTCCCGCCGGCCACTCAGAGACAACGGCGGAAACGGCGGCCGATCCATGGACCACACCGTGTTGGCCGGCCTGGCTGGGTCAGTTCGTGCTCCGCGCGACGGCGATGTTGCCGGCGTCAACTATTTAAAATCGCATATTCAGTTTAAATTCGTCTCTCCTTGTGCGTGTGCGTGTGTGTGTGTATGCTTGCACGTGCGGGATCGGGTCGTTCGTGAGAAGTTGGTTGCTTCAAAAGTTGATCTTTGATTTTTGTTGTTTTTTTTCATTTTTGTTTTTTTTAAACAATCATGCAAAATAATCTTGGACACTATAGTTGATATGATCCATCCATGCATCCATCAATTTTCACGATCCCCTTATCCTCACAAGGGTCGCCGGGCGTGCTGGAGCGTATCCCAGCTGCCTCCGTGCAGTAGGCGGGGTACACCCCGAACAGATTGCCAGCCAATCTCAGGGCAAACATAAACAAACAACCATGCACACTCACACGGAGGGATAATTTTGAGTGTTAACCTGCCATGCATGTTTTTGGAATGTGGGAGGAAAACCCAGAGAAAACCTACGCAAGAATGGGGAGAACATGCAAACTCCACACAGGAAGGCTGGAGCCTGAATCGAACCCTGCACCTGTGCGCTGTGAGGCCGACACACAAACCTGTCGACCACCAGGCTGCCTGTTTGATATCATTTGGCCCAAAATTAAATACTATTTTCATTGTGGCGGTTTTGTCCAATAAAGGTCTGATGTATCCCAACTAATTGAATTATTGATGAACCAAAAAATCGACTTAATGTGAATTACATTGAGTTAAAAAAAATGCTTTCAGAAATCAAGCACTGCAATCTCACAGTATTTGTTCCGCCAAAAGTTCCTTTGCTCATGCTTCAATTTTGTACTCTGTGTGGCTTACTGATACACACTCCCCATTACCGTACAGAAAGGCACAACCGCTGTAATCTAATAACTTGCAAATACTGGACAGTAGCATTGGCGATCTCATCAGGGTGATAATTTGCCTGCATTGTGAACACGGCCTGTGAGGTGTAGCGTAACATAAACATTGACACTGATGGAGAGTACAAATGATTTCCCTTCTGAGAATTCATGTTAGATTTGACTTTTTTTTTTTTTAGGTTGAGCACTTGTACAGATGCTGAACTATACCCAGCCACTGCCCCGTACTCTACACACCAACCTCATCGAGTGAATTGTGCTCCTCGATGTGTTTTAATTTCACATCATTTTACTGATTCTTAATTTGCCGATTCTTATTGTTCTCCTCTGTTCATGGTTTCACAAAAAACGGTCAGTCAGAAAGGAGCTTCATCAAAGCTGCCAGTTATTAATCAGTGCCTCTTAAAAATGAGACATAAAATAAGTATTTAATCACTCACTTTATATAATATTCAATTTCTGGGATGTGATCTAACATCCTAATACTATATCTTAAGATACAGTTTGGCATGTGTGTTTCGACAAACACTCACACTTACGTGTAGACATGCCAGTTCGGAATCCGCATTGCTGTATACATGTCAAGGGTCTGTCCATCGAGTGAATTTGTCGGCACAACATCGATGGTGTTTCTTTTTTAAGGCAAGACAAAGTCACGTTCTTCCACTTCAACGCCTGTAGATCTCCAAGGTCAGCATGGGCATGCCGGATCACATGACTGTCTCCCCGCCAACCTCATCCCACCTTTGATCCCCTTGCCCTTTTGGGGAGCTCCCCTCCCTCTCACCATTCTGGGTGAGACGGAGCTGATGGATGGGAAGTGACAACATGTGACCCTGTACTCAACTCTTGAATTTGTCACCGTTCCACCAACAGGGGCGCGCCATCAGCCCAGCTGGAATCCACTCGGCACACAGACACACAACAATACCACTGTGCTCAGGAGGCACGCCAACCCTTTGCTGCTCTCATAAGGACCAGTGCCAAATGAAAAAAAAGTGTATCTCGATGTTTGCATACATTCCAGAGGATTTTTTTTTTACGTGATCAAGTCAGGACACTGGAATTATTTTCACCCTTTTCTTTTCCTCAGAGCAGTCAAAGGCGCAGGTTTCGACAATTTAACCGTGTGCACAGACACATGGGTAAAACTGCTGGTACCCATTGAAGAAAGAAAAAAACACAATGGCCACCGAAAAGAATTAAAAGTGTTGAGCCTAAAATGTGCCTGTTTGTATATTGACAAGCTAAAATTGTACGACAAACTATATTGACTAAATATGATAATGTATCACTTTTGTTGTACATGTATGCATTTGTCTGTTTTGTTTGTTTGTTTGTTTATTGAACATAAAACATATACAGTAATAATTTGACAGAAAATAAGGTAGATAAAAAAGTAAAAAGAAAGAAATCAGTCTTCATTCAACACAGTTATGTTCAAGGTAGTAGGATGAAGTAAAAAACTTATCTAGTCCTACCCCGTTATGTGTTTATATCTACTAAATCATCAGAAAAGAAAAAGTAAGAAGAAGTCTCCATTAAGGCTCATACTTTACCCTTAACCGTGATATTTTTACAACTTTTGGTTTGTATCTGGATTATATACATCCTCACACTGGCACTCTTGTGTCAATTTTCTCTTGTATTCATAATGGATATTTCAATACCTTTCTCTATTTATCAACTTAGTTCTGATTAGTTTCTTAGTTTGGATTTGTTCTCTATTTAACTTCATTTCACTCTTCAGCAATGAGGACATGGCAAGTGAAAATAGGTCCTCAATTGCCTTACTTGGAAAAGGAAAAGGTCATACACAAATGACCAGGTGTCCAAATTACAGACATTAAAATAGAAAAGGGATCGAGCCGGTGCAAGTTTTATTTTTTTATTTTTCTTGGGGTGGTATTTGTACAGTACATGCTCATGAAAATAATATTGTGCAATTCACAACGGATACAATGTTTTTACAACAAAAATGTAACTATTGTAATTTATTTTAAAATGTGCCCCCCCCCCTTCCCCATATATTTTACATATGTATGTACACATATGTATGTAATGTACACATGTACAGTACATTTTACAGACGGTGTCATTTTCAATTTGAGATGTTGTCTGGGTTATACTGTATGTGGACAATTACAAGTAGTGTAGTTCCCACAGACATGTATGCCAAGTTGCCACCAAATTATGACCATTATGATATTAACGGCATTTATTGCGTAGTAAGAAAAAAATAGGATTGATATAAAAATGAGAAATTTGTCCTTAGTGTAAAAAGCAGTTAGTAAATGAATTCATTGAATCTGCTTTGCTTAAAAAAATATTTGGATAACATACCATGTGCCTTTTTTCCAATCATATTTGATATTTTATATGAATAAATATGATCCCTATGAATATGAAAATGAATAATGTACAATAACTGTTTTCATATTTGACACACACGCACACACAAACACACACAATGTTCCCCAAACAAATTCAAATGTCTTTAAATAATTATGTTATGGATGAATTAGGTGTAAAATAATTACAAGCAGCATTATTAAAATTCATTTTTTTAAAAGTGGCATCCATTCTGGTCCATTCTCTGCTGACAATGTGAAGCAATCGAATCGCACACATCGCAAAATAATTCCCTTGTTATTTGCTCTTCAATTGCATTTGCATACTTCCAGGAACATTTTAAAATCCATTTCATTTCTCCAAAGGCTAGTTTGGCTGTGATCCTTAATTACAGTGGGTTTTTATTTGGAAAAAGAAAAAAAAATTATCAGCTGATAAACTGTGGATACATCACACACATCATATATTCTGATTTTCAAAGTTAATGATATTCAATTCTGAGTGACATTCTTAAAAACATTTGTTATTTACTTAAAATCTGCCGCAGTTTGTGTCGAATTGCACTACTGAAAATGGAAGCTGTTTCTCATACTCTTTTTTTTCAGAATATGCAGTTTAATAATAACAAATATTGCAAATGATGTTTTAATTGTGTTGTTTGTTAAATTGTACAAACGACCTGCCAAAAAGCATGTATTTAAATATATATATATTTTTAAACTAACATGTAGTCATCATTTTTCTGACAGAACCTAATTTGGAAAAGTTGTATGAGGTTTCAGCACAACAATGTCTTTTCGTTACTTTGAAACTGTTCGAAAGAAATCAAACAATGGGTTTTCAAGAAATAGATGAATCGTCAGTGAAATTAAACACATTTTAAAAATATAGTGTCTCTAGTTGAACAGACAAGCCTCAACTTAAAGAAATTTCCCAAAGGAGATAGTTCCTAACTAGAACAATTTACAGTAGCACCAAAAGGCTTCAACCAACAGAAAATGAGTCAAGATTTGCATCAAACGTGAAATGTGTTTACCCGGGTGTTATTATTATCACTGTTAATGAATTAAATGAAATGAAAAGGATGAAATGAATGCTGTCAACAGAATTATATTCATATTAAATAAGTTCATTATGAGCGGAAAATTTCAACCATGGGAAATTAGTTATACATCTTTCGGTGTGCATCCAACCATACCAAGGCCACTTTATTTCATGAATAATGTATTATATATTCTGTATCATATCTCACTTTATTTTAGCCTGACTACATGAGAGATTGAGTAACTGTCCAGTTTTCCGTGTTGTACATCTTTGCTCCATGCATGTTCCGAACTGCTGCAGTTTAATATCAGTTAAAAAGTGGGCACTATTTAAAAAAAATAAATAAAAAAAAGAAACTTTAGTTCCTCATGATTTATTTTTATTGTTGTTATTATTATGTGTATTATTATTATTGTTGTTGTTCTTAGTGGTAATAACGATGTATAATGTGCTCGCTTGACTGCACAATGCTTAAAGGAACTTGTCTCTTCATTTAAGTGACTTAAATGTAGTTCCTAAGATCATATAGCCTATTAATATTTATCCCAGCAAAGTAAGAGCTCCATACAGAGTATGTTGTTTTGGGGTTTTTTTCTGTTGTAACTCTACTAGCAGATACTTCTAATTCAATTGGACAAATGGTATTTATTTGTTTTTTTTAAATCACTTTTTTGAAAAATGCACATTTACTGTGTGCGAAACATATTAAATTAATGGGGTTATTCACAGTTGTGGATGCTGGCCCAGTCCTTTCGCTCCGTACGGCCTTAATTCCTTCTGTCAGGCAGTAATCAGGTCTGTTTCACTTAACGGGCCATTAGTTTTAAGAGCAAATTTGCTCTTGGCAATTGACAAATAATGTGTGCGCTTGGGAAGCGCAGGAGGAGCGGTTTTGGGATAAGGAGACACCTTTCCTTATCCCAAACCTGACCTGGCAGGACTTGGAACGAGGGATGGAGATTGTGAAAAACGATAAAGTGGAGGGTAAGAATAACAGGCTCGTGCACATCGGATGCACTGGAGGAAAAATGAGGCTGACAGGTCATCGAGTGCCCTGAAGATGTTTCCATTTTAGTTCCATTCAAATCAGCAATCTCTGCCCTCTATATGAACCCGCTTGTCTTTCCCACACAGTTGGGGGGAGTCCAAAGAAACCAACCTTTAAAATCAATTAATAAACGAATAAATAAATACCTCGCCCCGAGTGTCTACAGAAAGTCTACGTCCCGACTTCACCTTACGAATGCCAAATCAGGCATGCTGAGGTCACTCACTAGAAATCTATTCCCTAAGGTGAATAAAGGCTCTTTTCAGATGAGCCACTGCAGCAGATAGGTCAAAATAATCACCGTAGTAGGCATAATAATCCAGTGGGCCAAATATTCCACACACGGCAAGAACTATAATCCCACCGATTCCCAGTTTGAACCTAAATCTCTCAGGTGAGGACAGCTTTTTGCGAGTTGGTATTTTCCATCCAGCCAGCCGTGTATGTCTGGCCTGGACGAGTGGATCGCATGGAGATTGGCCAAACTCCACTCGTTAGCTTAGTAGATTAAGACACAGGCAGCATTTGCCTTCATCTCCGACAGGGAGCACTGACACAAATGATTCTTGTTCTCTTCTCTGCGCTCACTATTCACCATTTATGCATGCCTCTCTTACATCCATTTTTTCCCCTTTTGAACACGCAAAGGCCCAGAAAAATAAAAATTATGGGTTAAATAGAATGTGATTATTGTAATTGAAAAAGACATAAGTGCCACTGGCATTGTGTGATGTGATGGGGGAAACTAATGGACTATGGATGTACGGTATATATATATGAATGAATGAATATATATATATTCATTCATTCATCTTCCTAACCGCTTGATCCTCACCAGGGTCGCGGGGGGTGCTGGAGCCTATCCCAGCTGTCTCCGGGCAGTAGGCGGGGGACACCCTGAATCGGTTGCCAACCAATCGCAGGGCACACAGAAACGAACAACCATTCGCACTCACACTCACACCTAGGGACAATTTAGAGTGTTCAATAAGCCTGCCACGCATGTTTTTGGAATGTGGGAGGAAACCGGAGCACCCGGAGAAACCCACGCAGCCCCGGGGAGAACATGCAAACTCCACACAGGGAGGCCGGAGCTGGAATCGAACCCGGTACCTCTGCACTGTGAAGCCGACGTGCTAACCACTGGACTACCGGGCATATATATTCATTCATTCATTCAGTCAGTCATCTTCCTAACCGCTTGATCCTCACTAGGGTCGCGGGGGGTGCTGGAGCCTATCCCAGCTGTCTCCGGGCAGTAGGCGGGGGACACCCTGAATCGGTTGCCAGCCAATCGCAGGGCACACAGAGACGAACAACCATCCACGCTCACACTCACACCTAGGGACAATTTAGAGTGTTCAATCAGCCTGCCATGCATATTTTTGGAATGTGGGAGGAAACCGGAGCACCCGGAGAAAACCCACGCAGGCCCGGGGAGAACATGCAAACTCCACACAGGGAGGCCGGAGCTGGAATCGAACCCGGTACCTCTGCACTGTGAAGCCGACGTGCTAACCACTGGACTACCGGGCCGCCATATATATATATAAAAAAAAAAAATCCTCATCTCACCCCTCGGGTGGTGTCCGTCCCTCATTCAGCTCGGGTCCTCTACCAGAGGCCAGGAAGCTTGAGGGTTCTGCGCAGTATCCTTGCTGTTCCCAGCACTGCACATTTCTGGACTGAGATGTCCGATGTTGTTCCCGGGATCTGTTGCAACCACTCATCTAGTTTGGGGGTCACTGCCCAGAGTGCTCCGACCACCACAGGCACGACTGTCACCTTTACCTTCCAGGCTCTCTCCAGCTCCTCTCTGAGCCCTTGGTATTTCTCGAGTTTCTCATGTTCCTTCTTCCTGATGTTTCCATCACTTGGGGCCGCTACATCCACTACAACGGCTTTCCTCTGCCCTTTATCTATGATCACGATATCTGGTTGGTTCGCCATTACCATCTTGTCAGTCTGGATCTGGAAGTCCCACAGGATCTTCGCTCTGTCATTCTCCACCACCTTCGGAGGTGTTTCCCATTTTGACCTTGGGGTTTCCAGTCCATACTCCGCACAGATGTTTCGGTAGACTATGCCAGCCACCTGGTTATGGCGTTCCATGTAGGCTTTCCCTGCCAGCATCTTACACCCTGCAGTTATGTGTTGGATCGTCTCAGGTGCCTCTTTGCACAACCTACACCTTGGGTCTTGTCTGGTGTGGTATATCTGGGCCTCGATGGCTCTGGTGCTCAAGGCCTGTTCCTGAGCAGCCAGGATGAGTGCCTCTGTGCTGTCCTTCAGGCCAGCCCTCTCTAGCCACTGATAGGACTTCTTGAGATCAGCCACTTCAGTTATGGTCCGGTGGTACATCCCGTGTAGGGGCTTGTCCTCCCATGATGGTCCCTCCTCCAGCGCCTCATCTTCTGTTCCCCATTGTCTGAGACATTCTCTGAGTACGTCATTCGTTGGAGCCTTCTCCTTGATGTATTCATGGAGCTTGGATGTTTCATCCTGGACAGTTGCTCTCACACTCACTAGTCCTCGGCCTCCTTCCTTTCGGCTTGCGTACAGTCTCAGGGTGCTGGATTTGGGATGGAACCCTCCATGCATGGTTAGGAGTTTTCGGGTCTTAATGTCCGTGGTCTGAATCTCTTCCTTTGGCCACCTTATTATTCCTGCAGGGTATCTGATCACTGGCAGGGCATAGCTGTTTATTGCCCGGGTCTTATTCTTGCCATTGAGCAGGCTTCTTAGGACTTGCCTCACTCGCTGGAGGTATTTGGCCGTAGCCGCTTTCCTTGTTGCCAGTTCGAGGTTGCCATTGGCTTGTGGTATACCAAGGTACTTGTAGCTGTCCTCAATGTCTGCTATTGTTCCTTCAGGGAGTGAGACCCCTTCAGTGCGGACTACCTTTCCTCTCTGAGTCACCATCCGACTACATTTCTCAAGCCCGAATGACATCCCGATGTCGCTGCTGTAGATCCTGGTTGTGTGGATCAGGGAATCTATGTCCCTTTCGCTCTTAGCATACAGCTTTATGTCATCCATGTAGAGGAGGTGACTGATTGTAGCTCCATTTCTGAGGCGGTATCCATAGCCTGTCTTGGTGATTACTTGGCTTAGGGGGTTCAGTCCTATGCAGAACAGCAGTGGGGAGAGTGCATCACCTTGGTATATGCCACATTTGATGGACACTTGGGTAAGTGGCTTGCCATTGGCTTCAAGTGTGGTTTTCCACATCCTCATCGAGTTCGCAACGGAGGCTCTTAGGGTCCTGTTCACCTTATACAACTCCAAGCATTCAGTGATCCATGTATGTGGCATCGAGTCATAGGCTTTCTTGTAATCAATCCAAGCTGTGCACAGGTTGGTACGTCGGGACCTGCAGTCTTGTGCGACTGTTCTGTCAACCAGGAGTTGATGTTTGGCTCCTCTAGTATCTCTACCAATGCCCTTCTGTGCTTCGCTCATGTATTGATCCATGTGTCCACTTATCTTAGCCGCAATGATGCCTGACATGAGCTTCCATGTTGTGGAGAGACAGGTTATTGGCCGATAGTTGGATGGGGCTGCACCCTTCGAGGGATCCGGATCGTTCGCCCTTCGGTTAGCCATTCTGGGTGAGTCCCATCCCTCAGCAGCTGGTTCATTTGTACTGCTAGGCGCTCATGGAGTGCTGTGAGTTTCTTTAGCCAATAGGTGTGGACCATGTCCGGGCCTGGTGCTGTCCAGTTCTTCATATCTGAGACTCTTTCCTGTATGTCTGTCGGTTGGAGGCTAAGATCAAGGCCACTGTTATGGTAACTGGGTTCTGTTCAGGGAGGTTGCTGTGCTCCTCTCTCATGGTCACCAGCCATTGTGCACTGCTGTTATGTGCAACCTCCTTCTCCCATATGCCTTTCCAGTACCTTTCAGTTTCCAGTCTTGGTGGGTCAGCTCTGTTGTTAGGACCCTGCCACTGAGCGTACACTTTCGCAGGTTGTGTTGCGAACAGCCTGTTTATTCGTCTGGCCTCATTCTCTTTCGTGTACCGCTTTAGGCGACTGGACAAGGCTTGGAGCCTTTGTTTGGCAGTTTCTAGTGCTTCAGGTATGGTCATCTGGATGTACTTCTCTGATATCGGCCTTTTCATCACACCTCTCTGGGCCTCCGTCAATTGACTCACATCTTTCCGGGCCGCCTTGATCTTAGCCTCCAACCGTATTTTCCATGGTGGGTAACGTATCTCATGGCTTCCATGGTTGCTCTTATAGCCCAGAGTCTCCAGGATCACTGATGCTGAAGCGTATATCAGCTCATTGGTTTCTGTGATCGTTACGGTAGGGATCGCCCTCAGTGCTGCATTCACACTTTCTATGAGACTTTCAGATGGTACTTCACATAGCCGTTGTAATCAGTTTCTAGGTTGCCCAGCTTCCATTCTCGCCATGATCTTAGCTTTCAGGTCAGTTGCTGCCTCGCTCAGCATTTCATTCATTGGGACTGGCCACCCAATCTCATCATCTGCATTCATTGGGGCTTGCCTCCCAATCTCTTGTATGACCTCCTCTGATCTGGCAGCCTGGGGCCCTTCGCCATGGAACCTGCGTTGTACCTCATCAATCTCAAGTTGTGACAGCAGTTGCCGTTTGTGGATGTTGGAACACTGAGCTACAAGTTGTTTCGTGGTCAACCGTGACTGTGGGTTTCGAAGTAACCATTTAGCCCACATTCTCTGCGTGTAACCCCTCTGACTAGGGTTGCTTGAGTAGTAGCATTCCAACAGAGCCATGTTATCGCCTCTCGCCCATCCGCTTTGTTCCAGTAGCCCATTTTTCATCAACGTGCTCTGGTTCCCCAGCACCTGACGCAGACCTTGTTTGGCCGGGCGACGTCTGAGCCGGCATGTCATTCGTTTTATTGTCTCTCATCATTGTATGAGGTAGGCATTAGCGTGAAGGATCTTGCTCAAGGAGCCACACTGGATGGTGTTATGTGCTCATTTTTGCCCCAAGCGGGATTCGAACCACCGTCTCCCGTATGCCACCGTCTCCCGTATGCCAAACCGATGCCTTACCAACTGAGCTATCCAGCCGCTATATATATATATAGAGAGAGAGAGAGAGAGAGAGAGAGAGAGAGAGACAGAGAGAGAGAGCTGTCAAACGATTAAAATATATTAAAATATTTAATTGAGTTAAAAACGCAACTGTCATAATTACCTCAGATTAACTCATAATTAATTGTGATTACTCATACATATTTTATCGTTTCAGACTTTCCTTTTATACTCTTTTGTCCTATTTTTTTCCTGAGCGCATTATTATCTGCATTAATTTAAATCAATTTTAATGTGATTAAATTTTTTAGCGCGAGATGAATGCAGCAACACATCACAGCGGCTGTTACGTTGCTCTATAAATACACCGGAAACAAAACAATAAGCACGCTGCACAAGTCCAAGCCCATGTCTGTATTGCCAGCCATGGCAGTGTGAGACACCGAAAACAGATACTTAAAGAGTTTATGAATGGAAAGTTTACTTTTAAAAATTTGTCAGATAGTTCCACTGACAAGACCAAAGTTACCTGGATGTTTTGCAGTCGTAAACTGAGCTATCATCAAGAGCTCGTCGAGTCTGAAAGACCACTTAATGGCCAAGCACACAGCTGACGTGAGTACTCCACCCCCTCGTCTAAGACAGACAGCTATGGATCATTTCAAAGCGAAGAAAATGGATAACACAACGAAGAACACATTTGCTGAAGCCATAGCTAAATGTATGGCGACTGCATGCAAGCCTGTCAACATTGTCCACAGCTAAACTCAAGCTGAAATCATTCGTTATCTCTAGCGACTACAGATTGCCAGTGAGAGCCTCCATTACGAACTATGTACAGAAATTGTACGTAGTGGAGAAGGCTGAGGTACACCAAGCGGGAGAAGACACTGTTTCGGGAGAGAAATAAGAGACTTGGTTGATGAGCCTGTGGTGAATAAACAGCAGGTAGTCTGTTAAGTACGATGTATGCCACTGACGATTGTTACTTGTTTCGAACTATTTTCTGTGGAAGGTTACCGTGTTCCGTGTCCATATAAATTAAGGGGGTGGAGCTTCTCTGTGTTCGTCTGACAGTGACGGTGCGCTGAGGCACGTCAAGAGTTCAGCGGTGCAGTTGTAGCGACCACACTGAAAATAAGAAAACGTCTCCAGTGTTGTGTCTCGAACCAAGTGTAGTCATCCAAAATAGAGAGACTTCTGCGCAAGAAGGACCAACAGAATCAACATGGCATGAGTGCTGTGTTTAAAGCAAACTTGAGAAAAACGAAGTATGCAACCATGGCTTCAGTCCACACATTGGCTGAGTACAAGTTTAACTTAGATGTGCACTTTACAATGTTATATTGCTCTGTTTTGATTCCATAAAAAGAGCTGTTAAAGCAGCTGTTGTGTGACAAAATATTTTTTTTCACTGTTGTTGATGGACAGTAATATTGTGTGAGAGATTGTGTGAATAACTGCTCCAAGTGAAAAATGTTTATGTAAAATAAAAAATTGAAATTCTTGTTTCAGTAAATATTTGCATTTTACACATAGCAAACTGATCCATGATTCCATGTTGATGAGAGCATTAAAATTGGGAAAAATAGGACAAAAAATATAAAAGGAAATTCAGAAATGATGAAAAAAATGTGTGAGTAATCACGATTTAGTCTGAGTTAATTTTAGTTATATATATGTATATCTATATCTATATCTATATATTAAGGGTGTGGAAAATAATCGATATTAATCGATACATCGATGCCCACGCGCGCGATGCGAGTGCATCGGCTCATTCACTGGGTACGACGCGATTGACGGGTGAAATCGAGATTCATCGCGATGCATTGGTCGGTATCGGTAAAATCCGATTCAAGCACCGTTTTATTCATGTTAAACGTCACCGGACGGAAAGATTGATAAAAGCTCCGTAATATGCAAAGAATGTCGCACTACGAAGCCATACAACGGCAGCACCACAAATATGCAGACCACTTAAAACGATGGCACCACATCATCGACAAGTTTCCCGCCGCCCCGTCCAGTTCCTCATTGGACATCGGCGAAACTCTTGGCAAACCAGGTCAGGATCAGAAAAAAATCGCCTCTTATTTTGGGGGTCCCCTTGCAGCTCACTGTAACCGCGCAAGGAAAAACTATATATGGATGACTCTTTTGGACATTTTCTCACAACAAATTGCACTGTATCGTATCGGATCGCATTGATTTGAACTAAATGTGTATCGCGTCGTATCACATCGTGAAGACGGTGAAACGTATCGCATCGTGTCGCCAGAAAATTCCATGTATCGTTTAAGTATCGCATCGCTGGTAGTGCATCGAGATGTGTATCGAATTCGTCCTCAGTGCTGAGATTCACAACCCTACTATATATATATATATATATATATATATATATATATATATATATATATGTATGTGTATATATCACAAACATAATTTTGAACAGTCTTCTGAATGGCGAACGTAATTTTGAATAGCCTTCTGAATGGCGTTAAGTGTAATTTTAAAGAGGAAATATGAAATATTATTTTGTACACTATTGTTTGATGTTTGCACATTGATCTGAGGCAGGTTTAGTCAGAAAAGCTCTGACACAGAGGGTGAAATACTTCCAGTTTTGATCCGAATGAGGAGGCATGGTCTGGTTTGTGTACATTCGCTGTGTTTGGACATCAGCAATATGTGCTCAATGAATCCCATTTTGCTTTATGTTTTTCTTCAGAGTGCTCTGTGCGCCTCAGGCCGGAACTCTACTTAGCAGAAGACCCCCCCCCCAACCCCCATCTTAGCCGAAACCCACATCCTCCACCCCATAAGTGACAGCCCCCCTTTCTTTCAACCGCAGACAAGGCATTTGCACCGCTGAGGAGAATGTGAGCTAATGAAAGTGTAAAGCCTGTGTTCACTAGAGTATAAAATTCACATTTGGCCAAGACTGGCTCTGCAATCTGATATTATGAGCTCCTGTGGATAGAACAAGGGCCGAAATAGCACTGAAAAAAAGACTAAGCAGGACAAAACACTCAATCTGAGTGAGTTTGTGTCAAACCAGTATTGACAACATGGTTGTATTTGTTTTTCCTTTTATTTATTTGAAGATAGAACGATTCAAACCTCTGTAGATATTTTAACATCGTGAAACAGTGCATCAAAGTCTGGTCGTAGCAAAAGCCCCACCGATGTGATTAACAAAGGAGAGATGGTGAGAGAGGAGCAAACTGTAAGGTACTGTGTTCCGCCATCTTGTTTGTTGTGTAGCAGGAGCAGCTGCTTGCTCTTTTGAAGGAAGAGAAACAAGCATGCCATGAAAAGGTGAGGACGATTTTGGGGACAATGTGACAATGACAGCGTTGAAGAGATTGAGCCATAAATTAGCGCCAGTAAATCGAGTTACCATCTTTTAGTCATAGCCACGTTTAGGTATTCTTGTTGTTCTTGAAGCAGTTCTTTGTAATCTATTCATGTAAATAATACTGCAGTTGGAAAATATTTAAAGTACACAGCAGAATAAATCAACAAGAGGCAGAAAAAGCGGTTCTTTTTCCTGAAACAGTAGCTCTACTTCATCGAGGTCAAAAGTTCATGCGGCATTAGAACTGGTTGACCTATTTCTTCACAAAAAAACTTCTACGCTATCGTTTCTCAGTTTGTCCTCCAGCATCTTGTCTATTCACATTCATCACATTACTCACTCAACTTTTTCGGTGGTGGAATACTGCGACCGTCATTTAACTAAAGAAATAGCTTCTCAAATAAATAATTATCATTTATTCACTCGACTGCTATCACCAATAATATGGTTTACCAAACTACAGACCAAAGGCCTTGATCTACTTATGCCAAAAATCTTTTTGGGGAGCCATTTGTCGTATATATACTCATAGTTGTTAGTGCTGAAAAAAAAATCGCACGCACAGATTTTTTACAATAACTTACATTTGGCGTGGGTAATTTTTTTAAGAGGCTCACAATATCTAGCTTCTGTCCTTAGCGACACAGAATGTGTTTCTTTTTATATGAATCCAGAAAATAGGCAGAAAAATTACTGAAAACTATTTTAACATGCTCTCCTATTCACACAAATGACCATACAAAAATTAAGTCATCAATAAATACCGTTGTAGTATTCATTTAAAAACATTTCAACTCTTCCAGACAATATACTGTGTGAATATCTTAAGCTATGCTTATGGCATAAGATATGTACTGTGTCACTGATTTTGTTGTGCTGAGTTATGCTGTGAGCTCAGTGAGACTTGATCAAATTCTTTAGAATCAAGATCAACAAAAAGTGCTTTATCTGTTCATTTTTCTGGCAAACAATGTACTTGTGACATGTGAGAAAGCGCAGTTTGACATTTTGATTTTGTTGCTATTAGACCATCGTTCTTCATTGCCTTCATCAACCATTTTCTTTTGACCATTCGCTCCAAAGTTTCCCAATTAGTTCTTCTGCCATAGCAGAACAGGATCCTTGTGCAGGAAGTGTCCCGAAGAGCCAACATGGCAATTATCATCAAGCCAGATCAGAAATTACAGCCATATGATTGCGGACTCTCAGCTTTCGTGCATTTTGGGGTCGTACCTCCTGTTAAATGGGAGTCTACTGACTCTTGGTCTTACTCTCAATAATTTGTGTTTGCACGGGCTCAGCTGTATCTACTCTACCATACGCGGACGAAGAGAGAGGCATATGGGTGTATCTAGGCCAATGTGTGTCAGTAGCCCCTCAGCTATAGGATGTTACGATAACGAGATTGACACTCTCCTCTCCGCTCTCCTTCTGGTTCATCTGTGTGACTCTATCATCGCTGATATGTCTTCTTACCACCAAAACTGTTTTTCTGTGGATGATTTTGCTCATTTATGTAGTCATATGAGCGTCACAAAGCAGTCAAAAAACAAAACAATAAACTAAACTAAACTAAAATCATCATTTTAAATTGACATAGGAGACAAATTTTAAATGAAGTTGTGAAGTAATTCTTGAATTTACAGCTTCAATTATTTTTTCATTTTCTTAATTGAAAGTGCGTATATACAGCCAAACGAACGTGCGCACACACACACACACGCACACACACGTTTTTTTTTCAGATGGAAGGGTAAACTAGGGTCTGAAAATGGCTTGCACTGAATGCGTTTTCAACTCCGCATGTCAAGGGTTTAAGATCGTTGAATGGAAAATAAATTTTAAACAAAATATTATTTTTGAGCAAATTTTCAAATAGTATTTTTTTCATTACATTAACTATGCTTCGTGCATTTCTATATGTAATTTATTATAACAAATATGATTTTTAAAAAATCCACAGTGAAAACTGCAATGCTCTTTTCAGTCACATTTTCCAACATGTTTTAAGCATTTAAACCTATTTTCATTCATTAATATCAACATTATTTCTTCTTTACATTAGTATGTTTTGACTATTTTTGTTTTTGAATTTGTACAATGTGCTGACAAAAATCAATTTCTGAAACGTTTTGCAAAAAAAAACAAAAGCAGGGCTAAGTTTCAATCACAAAATTTGTCTCGGATTGGTTTCTTGTCATTTAACGCATGCACAAATAATGATAACCGACATAATGATAACCATTTTTTTCCTCAAATGTTTTTATTAGTTCTTAGGCATTTTAAAAAAGGCTGTGGAAGGCAAAACATTGTAGTGGTTGATGCACAACTGTGACATTACAAATTAATTCATATAAGAGAAAACAACATTTGAATTGCTGTCCACTGGAGTAACCGCTGTGTCTGAAAGGGTTAACGCTTTATATTCATATTCCAACATATTATCTCTTTAACATTGACAATCTGGTGACCAAGCCAAAACCTCTGTCCGCACTTTTAATTTTTATAGGTTGTACTTAAACTTTTAATCCCTTTCAATCAAACATTTATCGCCAGGAAAAAAAAAAAAGTAGTGTTCCACATTTAAAATGAATTCGGCAAAGGAGTGCTTTTCTGTCTGAGTGGAAATGTTGAGACAGATCTTGGTGGATTTTTTTTTTTTGGGAGTGGGTGAGCGATGCTGGTCACAGAGAGGTTATCGAGAGAATGAGACAGAAAGACGCGTTCAACAGAACTCAGAAGTCGTGAAAAATATCACACTTGTCATTCAAAGCAGACAGAATAAGCGTCACATCCAATGCATACAAATCAAATTCACTTCTCGTTTATTTTTGCCTCACTGCAGCATAGGGACTTTTTTTCTCTTTTTTTCCGGCAGAGTAGAAGGAACTTTTGGAAAAACGGTTATTGGTTGTCACCGTGGCATGTACATGTAACGCATTTCAAGCCAAAGAACGTCTCTAACATTTCCTTTTAGTTAAAATTCCACAGATAAATTGTAGTGCCAAAAAAATATGGTTCCACATGCTCCTCTGAAAAATGCTGCGCTTTTACACGTGGAGTTATTTCCAGAGGCTCTTGTCCTTGTGCAGAGCAGAAGAAAGTAAAACACCTTTGTAGTGGCACGGGGAAGTTTTCATCCAACACATTTTCATTCTCTCCATTTTTCCTTTTTATAAATTGAAATGTACTCATGCAGTTATTTATTTTTATTAAATCACAGCTATATTACGTGATGTTTGAATAATATTGAAATCTTTTTTTTAATAATCACACAGAAATGTTGCATTTTTATAACATTTACATTCATTTCAGGATTGATCGACTCCTATTTATTAAAACAAATAAATGGGAATAATTTAACTAGGTCACAAAATGTTATCCCAAAATAGAGTCGTTTGAATTAGTAACCCCAAAATAATCATCTAATGAGTGGGTGTATTTGCAATTACCCGGCAAAACTGCTGATTTAGAGACCGCGGTGGGCCCTTCGCGTCAGTTGAAACCACTTGATTTGAGTTGTTATGAAAGCAAAGTTTTGGTATTTCATTCATGTTGTGACATGCAAACGGTGTCTTTGGAGAAGAATGATGACAGTTAATTAGACCGATATCCGTGGGTGTGTGGCCTCGCCAGAGGTACTTTTTGTTGCCCGGGTTCAGCTTGCGGTTTTCTACTGATGGCCACTTTGTCCTGTAGGCGGCCCACTTGCTCCACGTTACCTCAAACCAAGGCCTCATTCACGGCTGCTTTCAGCATAACACAACTGTGACACTTACGCGCACAGACGAGCTGACCGAGCACTCACCTCTCTCTAAACACTTTATTTATTCTCGCTCATGGATCAAAGTGCTGTTGGGGTTAACCTACATAGCAGCTTGGTGCTGCGCTGACCTCGTCAACCCAGCTTGATACAGATATGATGAAGGCTTAGAATGGATGGTAAATGAAGTACCACTCAGCCCCATTGACTGAGTCCATTAATGACATAGCGCATAGACCCTTGATTGATAGTATTGAGTTGAGCCACTGAAGCAGAATGTGCGATATTGAACGACTTGCTTGTCTAATCAAAACTATATTGTTTCCGTCGTGCCGGCATGTAAGGATGACCAATTTATAATCATCAATGTACTTTTTTTTAAACACAAAGTAGTTTACTTCCCAGCTCAAAAGTTGTGATTTGATCAGATTCTTAGTATGACTTAGATTTACTTATTGAAAATATAAGAAACGTATTGCAAAATTTTGGCTTAAATGCCCAAAAATTAATGTCTCATTATCACAAATAAAATACGGTATATACTGGCTATACTATAACATATTACCATCTGGGTTAAAAATAATTTAAAAATGAAGTATGAAGTTTGAAAGTTATGTAATTTGGCATTCGGTACACTCAGGACTGAGCTCTCTCTCTCTCTCCTTATTTATATGTGGGACAAATAAAGGATATCTTATATAAATATATATACAGTATATATATATATATATATATATATATACACGTACATAGATATATATAGATATATACGCAGACCTAATATCACACAAACAAACACATTTTGACAGCGCACTGAATGTTGTTAAATGTTGAAAAACAGAGGAAATATTAATATTCTGTAGACTCCTGTCTCCTGTACAAAGTGTCTCTCTGCATTGTACATCTATCATATAAGATTTGGCTAAATGTCACGAATACGCCATCGTGAGTATCCTAATATTATAGACATTATCTTTATAAATACACACACACATATGTACACTTATATATATGTACACTTATATATATATATATATATATATATATATATATATATATACACACGTATATATATACCCACCCAAAACTATGCATGCTGTATAACTACAAGCTCAAAACTGCTCATAGGTGTGAATATTAGTGTAGTTTGTATGACAACAATGTATGCGCCAGGCGATCAGTCCCGGGTGTACTCTAGGCTTCCCTGTGCGCCTGAAAATAATATGAGGTAGAAAATAGATAATTAAGCTTCATGCAGGGTTTGGGTCAAATAGTATTTGGAATCAGTTACACAATGTAAAAAAAAAGCTGATAAAATCACACTGTAACATATCTGACCGGTTGAATTATTGCTCTGCGGTGCGTGCTTGATATTATACCGGGTGAAAAATTTCCAGTCTGTTCCAGATGTGATGCATCAGTCTCCGAAGTATTAATGATGCATTTGAATGCTTTGGGGAGGTATCCAATAATATAATTTACTTGGTCGTGTTTTTATTTCACCCGTTCTAGCTTCAGGTGGTGCGTGGTGGGAAATTGCACTCTGATATTGAACCGCATGTTGAACCACAGGGAGAAAGCGATGCTGTCCGAAAATTCCTAAAGACTTCACTTGATGAAACATCGGTACGTCAGACAGAGAAGTTCGATATTTGCTTTGTGACACTATTTAACTTGAGAGGCTGGAAGATTGCTGCAGGGAGTGTTTGAAGCAAACAGCCCTCATTTGGCCACTTTCATTCGCCAATGCCGCAATGGCCGCCATGATGAACTCCGCATGAACTCACTCGAATCTTTATGAGATGAGATCAGGCCATCGGATTGGATGAGGCCAATGCTCCAAATTGACTAAATCCAGGTTTGAACAGACCCACATTTGAGAACAGTGTAGCTGTTGAAGGCTTGTTAAGGATTTGTAAGGAACAAAATGTGTGTGTGTATATATATTATATATACACACACACACACACACACACACACACACACACACACGATGAAGAGATAACAACAGTAACAATAAACACAACTACACCAACACTGTCATAAAAATACCTATACGGCCATAACATAGGTGTTGAATATGAAATCGGACACACGTTCCAGCAAGCACCCAAACATAATACTGCAGAAGAGAATGAAGTGGAGTTTATGACTCGCAAATTCAAACTCGCGCAGGCAAAATTAATGCAAGATATGTAATTTCTGAAATTGTGCTGACTTGATTTAAAATTGCACAGTATTTGGTGTGTGGAGCAAGGTAGAGTACTGTATACATACACACACACACACACACACACACACACACACACATTATATATATATACATACACACAACCACACAATTCCTATCAATAATGCAGTAAATATATGTAACTGGTGCTTATTATTATATATTACTTCAGGTCAGCGCGCCCTCTGATTGACCCTTTGTGTCGTGGATTAAAACACAAACAACTGATCCGAAAAACCTCCTGACCTCGCATCAAATCAACAGACCGGTCTGGGTTCATGTAGAGTTGAATGACGGCGATGCAGATTTGAGATTGGAGGTGCCAATGAGGTGGCAGAGACGGCAACAGCCGACGTCCATGGAGCTCCCCTCCTCCTGCCACACTAACCCCTGCCTGAACTCATGACGCGTCTTGTCTCCCCATCTTCAAACTGCAACAAACACATTTGAAAAGTCGGGAAAGGCTTTGTCACACGAAAATGGCATTGCGCCTTTGGGCGTGTCCCATCATTAGCCATAGCCAGTGGCTCGTATTACCTGTAGAAATTCATCAAAAATTAAAATACATTTTCACATATGGTACTATATTAGGACATCACTGATCACTCAGTGGAAACGGCAATGTTGCGGTCAATTCCCAATAAGTGACATTGAAATTTTTGTCCGTCTCAACATGTACCCAGTGGTTGACTCGCAACCAGTGCAGGGTGAGTCGGCGCCAAGTTTTTGTTTCTTTGCATGGGTGATCCTTCTTTTGTCCATAGGTACCGCCACTTATTATTCAGACACACAGCCCCCTTCATTATATTTAAAAGTACGCTTTCCTTGTTCCCCTGAGTGAGCGTGGATTTGTCATTTTTCATTTGTGCGTCAGGCTGCAGTTTGCAGCTCCAGCCAGAGTCGATGGTGGCACAACAACCTCACAGTTGAGGGACTCTGTTGATTAGGCTTTTTAGGTCTGTTTCTCTTAAGCGGGATTTAGCTCACGGCAACAGCTGGCACAAGTTTATGGATTGCAGCCATTGGTGAGATGGGAGAAAAGGAGGGGTTTAAAAACTGATTTCCCCCTTAATTTTCTCCTCAGATAATCCCGCTGCCTGCTCTTGAATGAGGCATGCAAGCAACTTGTATTTGTGATTTACAGCGCAGATTGAAGAAAAATAATAGCAGTGGCCGAGGATAAAGCCCTCACAAATGACACTGTTAAATAGATAATGCTGTGGTTCAACTGTTTTCTATTTTAGATTTGAATACATCTGGCAAACATAAGGCCAGAATCATCAAAATAAAAGCATAATATTGATGACTCTCTCTTTAGTTTTTGTCTCTACAGACTCACTTTTTCTTTAAAAAAGTGAATGTTACTCTTCACAACTTTTAAGCCATACATTGTTTTTCGTTTTCTTTCTTCAATCTGCAAAGCTGCTCACAATGGTTTTTTGCACACAAATATGGAGAAAGAAGCCTGCATTGGCATATGAGGTCTACATTGTCAGTGCGTCAGAAAAAAATGACAACTGAGCAAATAAAAATAGTATTCCAAATCATTTGTGTTTTATGTTGTTTGGTAGTACAAAGGAGATGTTAAACCAAATTACGCAAAACATAAAGGAGTCAAAAACTGTTTTTTTTAAACTGATGATTTAGAACTGGAATATACTGTAGACACACACACACACACGCACACACACACACACACACACATACACACACACACGCACACACGCACATACATACACGCACGTCTTAAAGGGATTTATTTATCAGCGAAATATTCACTAAATTACCCAAAAACCTTTCTCTATTTAGGTATAATACTTGGGCAATTAAAAAATACATATATTATACATACTCACACACACACCACACACACACGCACACATGGCAATGTTTATCACTTGGAGATGACATTTTTAGAAGTCAGACTCATTTTGGGTTCCAGGTGGGGTTGGGTGGATTTATTGAAGTTATTTCTCTTTACTTTTAGTTTATTTCCAGCTCTTCATTTGACATTTTATGTCTGTTATTTTTGTTTTTGAATAATTTCACTCCATTACATATTTTGTTGAATGAGTTTATTATGATAGTATTGTTCAAGTTTAGTTGAGCTATTCTCAGTGTTTCCGCATTGGGAGTTGTGTTGGGCCGTGGTTGTGCCTCATGGGGCCCCCGCTTACTGTCCGAGCTGCAGGCTCCTACTTGCACCATTGTAATGGCGGCTCCAACCTCGTGGCCTGTGGCAAGCGAACTGGTCCTGCTGACTGTGAGTTGGTGTTTTCCCCAACCTCAGCTCCTTAAATAATGACTGCATTATTATTTTTATTTATTTATTTATTTTTAAGGGGAGTTGATTTGTAGTTATGCGGAGCACTTGGAGTTACATTTTTTAGAAAAGTAAAATGCTGCACATACAGTATAAAGGTTGATTGAGATATAGCATTGACAAAGAAATCCATCACACTCACATTGACACCAAAGGGTGATTTAAATCCAATGACATCTCACCACTCAGCACCTTTATTTATTTAAAGTATGACAGTAGGAGTACATGGCTGAAGATCACATGTCTGAAGTCGTGCGGGACTTTGAAAAGTTTAGGAGCAACCAGGGCACAGCATTGCACCATTAGTTTAAGATTGTATTCATTTTAGTTTTTTTATTCTGTAAAATCTCCAAATCCAAATGCTGTGTCACTGAGTTTATTAATCTTTTAACTCTGCCTTCCAACTTATTGTATGAAACGAAGCAAATTCGTAGGTCATGAAATACGGACATCATATGTGACTGCACGTTAAACTGAAATTGTTTAACGGGAAAAAAACAAACAAACCCATTTGGAACCATTACAAATATAGCCTCCATTTGTTCCATCTCTATCCCCTTACAGTTGTGTGCATGTGTACTTCCAAATTCCACACCATTACTTATATATCAATAATTAATCATTGCAATCAGACAAACTGAACATTTTGAGTTGTTTTTTACAATTGTATTTATAGCAAGCTTTTATTTTTCACTTTGTTTCCTCCATTGAAATCAGCACGATGACTAGCTTTTAGAGGAACGTGAATAGCACTAACTGGTTCGAGGTATGTCCTTCCATTTTCTAACACATACGGTCTCACTACAGACAGACGCTTTTCCCTGCAAATGTATTCTATTTTTCCATCTGCTTCTGTTATTGCAGCTAAAAACTAAAATGTAAAATGGGCGCATCACAGCGATCTCAGTATTAATACTTAATATGCCAAAGCATCTCTCATCCATCCTTTTAAACGGCTCAAAAGACTTTAAAATGGAATGTTTTTTTTTTTGTTTTGTTTTTTTGCTTTTAATCTTGGTACTTGAACTGAACCCAGTCATGCTACGAATAGACCAGTTTTGGACATGTCCAAAAGATGGCTACATTTTTTTTTCCTCCACGAGGCAGAAAATACAACGCAATACAAATCATAGGACTCGATCAGTGGCCTCTCTGGGCTGTGTTCCACACGGATTTTGAGGTCAAGGGGCCTGACACTGCACTGCAGTGGACAGAAAAAAGCTAAAAAAATGTGAGCCAGGAAAAGACCATGACAGTGATTCCAATTGCAATAGCTGCCTTGTTTTATTGCCATCCATTCCCACCCTTTCCCCTAGACCTGATACAAACAGGAACATTGAATTATTAAACTAAGAAAAAAACCTGACAAAACTGTCGATTACTCTCAGTAAGAATGTCAAAGACACATGAAAGAAATGCCTAATTGTAAGACCTATATTTCATATATTGATAATTCCCATCTTAATTCAAATGGAAGTTTGCAATTCCCCCTTCCAAGTAAAAGTTGGGTCAAAAAAGTCGCCTGTTGTCAAACATGATCTCCTCTGAGGGCGTTTGCCGTATCGGCTTCAAAAAAGCACACAAGAGAGAGTGAACCCTTCTGATCAAAAGTTGGTGAAAGAAAAATCTTAACTCTCCCGGTTTGGATTGGATATAAGCTGGCCGCGAGCGCTTCTGCCCAATTGACAATGCATTGGGTGCGCCAAATAGGATCCACAGAACTGCACATATCCCCCCCACCATAATGCAGTCACCCAGTCTGACATTCCACTCTGTGCGATCCTGCTGCTGCGAGGGTCAACCGCGGCAACATTTTATTTAAAAAAATAAAATAATGTTGGACCACAAGAGGGCCCATGAGTTTACAAAACACACCAACCCATCGACGCCACTGGACTTGATTTAAAGATAACTAGAAAAAAAAATGAGGCCCAGTCATGAATTAATCTTGATTAATCACATCACAACATTATTTGTCCTGAAAAGCAAGCATTTCTCCTGGGACCTGTGCATCTACTTGTATGGACATGACGTCTTTGGCTTTCAAGACTATAATGTTAAATTTTGGACTATAAGGGCCACTTACACCCACTTACGAGGACGTTTCATCAAGTAAAAAGATAAATCTTTGTGTTCTTTGTCAAATAATATGACAATTTAATTGAGGCTCTAATTTAGGGAAGCACGGTGAGGTGACTTCTACTGTGCTCTTCTAGATATTGATATGCAAAGCATTTCACAATTTTAACTCATTCGCTGAATGTACGTGGACAGTACAGTCATGCTAGAGTTCGTGGTCCAAGGAGGTTAAATGCATTTTAGAGGCTGACTGAATAGAATAAAGGACACAGAATATATTTGACTCTGGAATTTTTTTATTTAATTGCATTTCAATACAAGACAGTAAAACACAGACAGAAAAAGGCTCTGGCTGGAAATGAACAGACCAGAAGTTAAAGTGCCATTTTAGAATCATTTTTTACCTTTCTATTTTAAAACAATGTTGAGGAAATAGTTTCTGCCTGGCAGGGGAAAAGTCACAATCTGACTACTTAATGACCATTTATCTTCAACCACTGAACGGGTCTACAGTCCACAGCAATCCACCTTGTGAGTGAATTTGCAACTTTCTCTGATGTTGATGTACAAGTTTTGGTCCTGTCGTTTGAACATGTTTTGTTTGCTTCAAATTCATACTAGGACTGCTAGCACTAGCAGCTCTAGTATTTTCTTTGCTCCCTGCGACATGCTCTGCATTTCGATGGTATTGGCCATAAAAATAGAAGACGAGATATGTCAGCGCGTTGGAGCAGCCCACCTTTAAATGTTATTTATATTCAACTGTTAGTCCTTTTATCGTTTGTCGTTGTCACCTCCGGCCAGCAATGATGATTTACATCGAGCATGCATCATATATCATGGAGATGAGGAAGAGTAGATGAGAGGACACATTGCTTGTGTGGAAACACTTTGGATTTAGCAAGGACGGAGAACAGC
The DNA here is from genome assembly GCF_025434085.1 of Hippocampus zosterae. Classification (NCBI taxonomy): domain Eukaryota; kingdom Metazoa; phylum Chordata; class Actinopteri; order Syngnathiformes; family Syngnathidae; genus Hippocampus; species Hippocampus zosterae. Next base: position 19,742,426 of record NC_067462.1, on the reverse strand, counting down.
TTGACAAGATGGTCGCTGCGTGTAGCCGTTGCAAACACATAGTGAAATGTAACCAGAACATCACAAATTGTCGACAACCTCGAGTGGCGGCATGCTATCAAACAGCAACAAACCTGAATGGAATGTAGTGGGACAGACCAACAGGCGTTGCTGGGATATTTCTTAAAAAACAAAATGATGAATTTCCCCGTGCTTAAAGAATTACTTATCATTTTTTGTACGCACGTTTTGTGCATGAATTGACGGTTAGCAAATGAGGTTCGCTGACAGCACGCAGAGAAGTATTTTGCTGCCCGGCCATGTGAACCGGGGTTGTCAAACTTATTTTGTCGCGGGCCACATCCTAGTTTTGGTTTCCTACGGAGGGCCCTTATGACTGTGAACCCGCATAAATGATCGCCTCATATTACATATACACAACAAATTGATGGATAACTAAAAATGTTTTGTTCAAATAATATTACATTTATTTTAAAAAGGGGATTGGTTGAAAAAAGAAAAAAAAGAAAAAAGAGTACAATATCTCAACTTTTATAAAGTTGCAGTTTTGGTGTTTTAGCAAGCAACATGAAGTTTATCCACATAAATTGCTTTCCTGGGCCACATAAAATGATATGATGGGCCAGACCTGGCCCTTGGACCTTGGGTTTGACACCATGATGTAGAGAGACCAGCTGAGATTTTTGAAAACGAGCATGTCAGCCTTTGGTAAAATTGTTTCTTCTTATATGCAGTTGTTCTCACAACAGGCTAGTTTAATGTGAAAATATACTCATTAATACTTGATTTTTTTTGGTTCTAAAAAAGAGAATGTTGAATATTGTTTACACATATGAAGCACTTTATTAAAATGATTTGTTTCCATTGATGTCTTCATGCATAAAAATTATTCTAATAAGTGAGTTAGTGTATTAAAAAAATAAAAATAAAAAAAAGTAGTTTGCTCTTTTGCACTTTGATGATGCTAGAATATTAAGAGAATGAGCTTGTTCTGATCGCAGTGTTTTTTTCCCCACCTTTTGGAATCAGTCATCAGTTGGCTCTCAAATAAAATCCAATTAAAAAAAAGAATATTGTTAATATTTGGAGTTAGCTTTTATCACTATAGGTGCATTTACAGGAAAGCCATTGTGACTGCATCAAAATATTGTCTGGAAATATTGTATCAAAATCCCCATTATCGTGTCAAATTGTATTTTCAAAAAAAGTGATATTGTTTGACCTTATATCGATACATACCATATCAGTCAAAAAATGTACAGTTTCACCGCTATTTTCTCCCTTTTCTTCATATCTTTGGATCTGGACTGCTGATGAGCTTTCGTGGGATGCAAACATCAATGTGCACAAAAATACACTTTGAGGCTTCTGGAATTTTTTTAATTAATTAAATTTGCATCTTGTCAGTCATAGCACTGCTGTTATTCCTCTATTTTGAACTCTTATTCCTCTATCAGATGAGCTGTGACATGTACGAACAGTGGGTGCACTGACAAACGTTCCGTGTCATTTCGTGTTCTATTTGAAATGTAAAATGTGACTAAATTGTATTTTTTTAATGAATTAATTTTTTTTTTGTAATCAATTCATTATAATGAGTGAAAAAAGTCCCACCCCTGATACTGTATATAATACATGTGTGCGTGCCTGTGAAATGTAGTTCACGATTTAATAAAGCGTGCCAAAAACACACCAAATAAAACACTGCTGTCTGCTGCAACAAATGTTCTTTTATTTGAGAATTTTTTCAGAAACGTGTTTTTAATTTCTGGATAAATAGCAAGACAGCCAAATTGCTGCAATTGGAGCCCTTCATTTGGCCCCTGAGTAAGATTCATGTCACAGGAAGGCCAGCTTTGTTGAAACTATCCAATGAGCTGCAGCTCTCAACTATGGCCACTAGGGATGCTGCTGACTGCAAAACAACATGAAAACCACACAAACTCCCCCTCTGCCTTTTCCCCTTTCTGCTGCTATTCTTCTCATCAAGTTGAATCTTATTAGTTGTGAGATTAAAATATATATATATATATATAACACATTGGGGGCAAGCTGCACTCCCACAGACCCTTAGATCTATTAAGCTCTCTCGAAACTCATATTTTAAGTCTTTTCATTCTACCTCTCAGCGCTTCTTCAATCCCCAAGCCCCATAATGCCACATCAATACCACAGTGGGGAAGAAGCACCACACTAATGTAAACACACCGGTTGTCCCCATTTTGCTCCCGAGCTGACACGGCATGAAAAGGGGGAGTTTTGTCATCTTGACGAGATTTAATAAAGGAAAGACAGTAAACAACATTGAAGGTGAGGGCAATTTTAAGAGGATTGTTGTTGAAGGCTGTGCAGATGTCACGAAATGGCAGTATGGGCATAAGTCAAGCTGAAGAATGGCCATCTTCTGAAAGTCTCCAGCATGATGGGGCATGTGAGCAAAGCACACTAGACCAGTGGGTAGCCTCTTGATCCTTTATGCATGCAACGTTGGGTGGGAAAGGCAGGAGGGATTGATTTTTTTCACAGTTGTTAGTGTGGCGGTGGGAACCTGCTGCTGCTCTTTCTGCAAGTCATGAAGTATTCTGCTCGGGCGCCTCCACGACTTGACATCTCGGGTTGAATTTATCTGCTCCTGTGTACTTTCACCCTAAACTGAAAGAAAGAGAATACAGGAAAGCCATCCTACTGTGACATGGCAACCCCTTTCAAATGGCAAAACACCACATGGAACATTCTCCTAAGAGATTTTAGAGGTTATTGCGAGGTTTTTTCCCCTTCTTTTGACTTATTTGTACTCATGCGATTTCCCCTGTAGTTAACTGCCGTACAAGGCGCGATGGGTAAGCCATATTGAAAATGTCAAGAGCCAAGTTGTTCTACCTGAAGACATTGCACACCAGAGAACTGTTGTAAAAGTAGAAAAGAATGGGCCCAAAGCCACATCAGTTCGTTACGCAGAATATATATAAACCCCTTCAGGTATGACCGATGTTCCTGAAAGGGTTTTAAAAAAAGTTATGTTTTGAATTGTACTATCTGAGTATAAATGAAAACTTAATTGGAAAAAAAAAAAGAATAATCAAGCTTATTTCAACCACTGCAATATCAATTTGGAGGACTACTGTAATGCATTGACAGCACGGTGCATTTGCATAATTGACTCACAGACACTCATTCAGAGGGAGACCGCGAGGTTCGTGAAACTAAACATGCTTTGCCTAAAACTAAACGACTGCATAACTTACTCATTGTTTTACAATAACTTAGTTTTTTTTGTTATTTTTGCTTTTTGAGGATTTTATCTGTGGCTACGCCAATCAACTTGTGGAAGACTTCAACAGCCATGGCAAATTCAACTTACTTTTGGGATCGCCCAAGACAAAGGCCTGTGGGACCTGACTGTCCTATCACCAAGATACCAAAACAAAATGATTTCAACATTACCCGATCTCACTACCCCAGTGCAGTCAGGATCAGGGGTGTTACTTTCAAAGTACTTTGTATTGTGAAACAATTACAAGCTACTGCATTTAAAAAAAAGTGATGAAAAATGAGTATTATATTCTTAGTCATGTAGTTTAAGTAGTTGCAATTACTTTTGGATTCCTCTAAATCCAAATATGCGAAGAAAAAAAAAGAATATTGTCATGTTCTGTCGAGTTCCATCTAGAGAGAAGGGTGGTTCCCTCCAGCAGGTGCACCTGCGCGTTGTTTCCCCATCAAGCTTAGGCTTGTATTTAAGGACTCGAACTTCTGCTACGCCTTGTCGGATTATTGACCTTGCTCGCTGTTGTGCTTCAAGTGTGTTTTTCGAGCCCTCTCGATACCATTCATAGTTGCTCCCCTTTTGTTCATAGATCCTTGTTTGTAAGTATTTTTGATGTTCTAGTATTGCTCTTTGTTTTGAAAACTAAGAGCAAGACACACTGATACACTGTGTTGATACTGTGCTGATACTGTGTCGCTGACCACTGCCACCTGCTGGACCTTCAAAATCCCTGCAGCCATGATGAATACAATGTATTGATGTATACAATATCATGCACATCCATCCATCCATTCATCCATCCATCCATCATCTACCGCTTATCCGGGGCCGGGTCGTGGGGGCAACAGCTTTAGTAGGGAAGCCCAGACTTCCCTCTCCCTAGCTACTTCTTCCAGCTCTCCCCGGGGGATCCCGAGTCGTTCCCAGGCAAGCTGGGTGACATAGTCTCTCCAGCGTGTCCTGGGTCTTCCTCGGGGTCTCCTCCCGGTGGGACATGACCGGAACACCTCACCGGGGAGGCGCTCAGGAGGCATCCGAATCAGATGCCCAAGCCACCTAATCTGGCTCCTCTCGATGTGGAGGAGAAGCGGCTCGACTCTGAGCCCCTCCAGGATGACTGAGCTTCTCACCTTATCTCTAAGGGAGAGCCCGGACACCCTGCGGAGAAAACTAATTTCAGCCGCTTGTATCCGGGATCTCGTTCTTTCGGTCACGACACATAGCTCGTGACCATAGGTGAGGGTTGGGACGTAGATCGACCGGTAAATTGAGAGCTTCACCCTTTGGCTCAGCTCCTTCTTCACCACGACAGACCGATACAACGTCCGCATCACAGCAGACGCTGCACCGATCCGCCTGTCGATCTCCCGCTCCCTCCTACCCCCACTCGTGAACAAGACCCCAAGATACTTGAACTCCTCCACTTGGGGTAAGATCTCCTCCCCGACCCGGAGGGGGCACTCCACCCTTTTCCGACTGAGGGTCGGAATATGAATCCATGCATTCATATTGTATCATTGTATGTATTTCAATAATGTGAAAATCATGTGAATGAGGATGCTTGTGGGCTTTGTCTTAACAATTTTTTTATTTAGAAAAATAAGATGCACCAGTGTTTTACATTTCAAACTGTTGCGTTTCTTGCATGCTATTTCCCCTGCTGTGGAGAACACACACACACAATGGAATAAGATATGTCAAAAATCCGAGAGGCACTTGGTGAGACAAGGAGATTTGAATACAAGGACATCAAAATGGCTATACACAGCAGACAATTTGCGTTTGTCCGGAAGCTGCTCCATAATCTGCACGTACTGTAACAACGTCACTCTATACACAGCAGACAATTTGCGTTTGTCCGGAAGCTGCTCCATAATCTGCACGTACTGTAACAACGTCACTCGAGTGAGTCAGCAGTTGATAGTCCGCTGCTCTCTGCTGTGAGCGCGAGCACGTATTCACGGCGCTGACGCAACCCACGCCACATATTAAAGAAGATTTGAACTACGACAACCGCTAAGCCTAGCCGGTGTAATGATGGTCAGCAGACAAGGTTTACGTTTTATGTGACTTTTAATAACAATGTGGCAGAGTCGTCAAACATGCGGTGTGCTCACTCGCAGTCACTTCCTGGTACTCCCCCTTAAAGGCGGTACCTCTCGATCAACTGGAGTATGACGTACGGTACAAACGTTCATAAAGCACTTCACATATAATAATGGCCTATTATATGACGAGCTTATGTAAGTATGCTATTAAATAATAAACCAAATCTTACCTCACTTCAGTATTTGACGTAGGACTTGTTTTTCTTTTTACAAATCAGGTGTCCAGTGATTGAATTTGCCGATAATTAACAAAAGCACAAAATAATCAAGACCATTTAAGTCTGGGGTGTCAAACTCAGGTCCTGGAGGGCAGCTGTCCTGCATGTTTTCCAAGTCTCCCTGTTCATCATATCTTGTCGCGCCAATACTGGATCCATTGCTTGGCAGCATCACTAGTGTCTAAGAGGTCCTGATCTGTGCAGGCGGGCCCCAGTTCATAGTCCCGAACAATGTGCTCCATTGTTTGTATTGGGTGGCCACACGGACATTCACTGCTGAGTGAGAGTCCCCATTTATAGGTGTTGTTCCCAGTCTTGCCTACTCTGGTTCTTGCTCTATTTAATGTCACCCAGTTTTTTCTTGAGAGGGCAGTTCCACTTGGAAGATGTTCGTTTGGTCTTTGGATTGCACCATTTAGTGCAGAGCTGTCCCATTCTCTCCATTTTTCGAGCCTGCGGTTTGTTGACTGCTCAGGATCTAAACTTTGGACGGTCATAAAGCTCTTTCTGGACTTCAGTCTTCTTATTGAGTCACTGTGACCATAGAGGGGGTGTCTTGAGTCATTTTCTTGACTATGCTTCTGTGTCCTTGCATGAATGTCTCTACGTATGTGTGGTGGTGCGATGCCCGCCAATCTGCAGAGTGCTGGCAGTGGTGTTGGTTTTAGTGTGCCAGTAATTCTTCTGCATGTGTTGTTCAGCTCAGGATCTATTTTGTGAGCATGACACGATCTTGCCCATGCTACTGAGCAATATTCAGCAGTAGAGTAGCATAGTGCTAGAGCTGTTGTTCTCAGAGTTTTAGGATCTGTTCCCCAGTTAGAGTTAGCAAGTTTAGCTAAGAGGTGGTTTATTGTGGCATCTTTTGACTTGAGTTTCCTTACATGTTCTGTGAAGGAGAGCGTTCGATCTAATGTGACTCTAAGATAGACGGGATAGTCGACATGCTCAAGTCTCTCATTATTCCAGTGGATGCTTAATTTTCTATTTGCCTGGTGGTTATTTAGGTGGAATACACACACCTGCGTCTTTCCTGGATTGGCATTAAGTGAGTTTTGTTTATAATATTCTGTTAGGTGTTGAAGAGCAGCTGAGCAGCGGTGGTTTCAAATGAGCGCGATTGGGTGGCAATACACAAATCATTGGCATATATAAATCTTCGGATGTCTCCCTGTTGCAACACACCTTATTCAAATGATCAGATCATCAACAAGCTCTGCGGAAGCCTGACATTGAACCTGTTCATTTGAATCAGGTGTGTTACAACAGGGAGACTTGGAAAACATGCATGACAGCGGCCCTCCAGGACCTGAGTTTGACACCCCTAATTTAATTAAACATGGTGAGTAGGCATAATAAATTCAAAGAACAAAAAAAATTATCCTTTGGCAAACACAAAATGCTTCATGTCACATACATGACAACAGCAAACACAATCTCCTTAATAAACATATCTGCAATTGATATATTAACTCAAAAAATGTGACAATGAATCAAAAAATAATGTAAAGCTGTAGACAAACCTGTTGGAACTACATTCAGTCAAAACCCCAGCTTTGAGGAAAAGCTTCTGTTAAAATGCAAGAGCAGAATTTTCTCCATGTGGTTATCATGCACATTCTGCTGTGTTTCTGGTTTTGAGGAGATGCCACCCAGCTGATCTTCTGCAAGTCCAGTCAGTGTGGCGATGGTCATGTGTTAGGAGGTCCACCTTGTGATACATGGAACTGTAACTCTCATGCTGGCAATATCCTAAACAATTTATGCAGATGCTTGTGATCGATGTTCTTTGCACCATATCAAAGCCCATTTTCCCACTGCACTTTGGTCTACACCCCGTGACGGCCCTTTCGATGCTACTCGATCTACCTTGTTCGTGGCAGTCAGTTTTAGTGTGTTGTTGCGCACCGCTGATGCGGGGGGAGGAATAATTGAAGCTCATCTAGTTCCATTTCCAGTACCGTGTCCATATCCATAAACCTTATTGCATCGTCAAATTCATCTGCTGCTGCCTGCTCGGGTGTTTCAAATTTACGCAAAGCCTTCACAAAGTGACTCCCATCGTCATTACCAGTGGCCCTTGCTTTGTAATGCAAGTTGTAGTATGCATGTACAGTATTTCGTAGATTTTTGCTGCAAGGACATCACCTACAAGATCAGTGTTGCTGACTTCCTTGATCGAGTATTCTCGATCACAAAGTCAAATATAAGTCGATGAGCGATTTGGTTGTCCTTTATGTGCAATTTCGAGTTTCACGGGAGGATGGGGAGACCTCTTTGTTCCTTGGTCACAAGCAAGTGTCTTGCATGCTTCCTCTACCAAACCACAAAACACAAATTACAAATTAAACAATTGTAGAGTATGAACAATTAATACAGTAACTCACTGACTCATGATAGAAACAATAATGACAACACCCATTATCATAAAAAAATGTTAGTCACACGAGTGGGAGAACCGAAAAGGTGCTCATTTTTCTGATGCTTACCTACTCTTCATTTCCCTTCCCTCACACCATTTTATTTCCAGAGATAATTTTAAATCAAAGACAGTTAAATTACAAGTTGAATTCTTGGATGATGACAGCGGTTTCACAGCTGGAAGGCATAGCTTGCACTGCAGGGTGCTCCACCCAACCTCCCTTTCCTGCTTGACATGTAAAATGATGGTGAAATTTCCACCCTGTAAAAGCATTTCATTCACTAAAGGCCTTGTTATCTTAAAAGCTCTTGGCGTCTCTGAGGTGCTGTCGTGTTGTGCAGCGCGTGCACATGTCTTGCGCCACACATGTGTCATTGCTGTCTTTCTCTGAGGTTTAAAAAAATAAATCAATATTTACATGGAAATATCACCCAGTGCCTTAATATTGTAATCCTAGGAAATAATCCCACTTTTTACTAATTGTGTCTGTAATACGATGATGTTTTTTTTTTTTTGTAACTCTAACGGAACACGGTTATTTTTTTCTTTTTTGTGTATCCTGAATAGTATGTATTGCGGTACATGTATGTACCGTATCTACCGTACATCTCAGAGGTGGCCATTCCGTCAGCACCCATGCAAGGTCCGTCAGTCTGTCACTGACAAATGCCTGTTAAGATGGCAAATGATGGGAAATTTACAAAAAAATGATGTACTAAGCACCAACGGAAGTGTGTTTTTGTCCATCACCAGGATCATCAAAAACCAGGTCAGTATTTTATTTTATTTTTTTAATTTGGGTGTATGCTGCAGCTGCATGTGACATCGTAAGTAATACGCTCTCCACACACAACCATTCTAATGAAGTTGGAACATTGTCCAAAATGTAAATAAAAACCAAATACAATGATTTTCAAGACATTTACTGTAATGGTCAAACCAAAAACTATCTTGTTTTTTTTTTGTTTTTGCAAACTCATTTTGAATTTGCTGCAACACATTCTAAAAAAAAGCTATTACAGGGCAACACAAGAATGGGAAAGTTGCGGACTGCTCACAAAATCCGTGCTTGGAACATTCCCCAAATGGGCAGGTTAATTGGAAAACAGGTGAGTGTCATGATTGTGTGTGTTTGAAAGAATCATCCCCAAATGGTATATTTGTTCACAAGCAAGGATGGGGCTGCATGAACAAATAGTCCAACATGAGAATAGCAATGTTTCTCCATGTACAATTGCAAGGAGTTTGGGGATTTCATCACGAAAAGTCCATTAATAAGAGGCATTATTTTGTAAAGCCATTGTCAGTTAAAACAGTTTGTCGCTACATGTACAAATGAAACTTAAAAGTGCCATGCAAAGCAAAAGTCATACATGTATATCAACAACAACCAGAAATGCCACCCGCTTCTCTGCGCCTGAGCTCACCTGAAATGGACTGATGAAAATTGATTGTGCTGTGGTCCACGTTTCAAGTTGTTTTTTGAAATCACGAACGTCGTGTCTGCAGGGCCAAAGAGGGAAAAGAGTGCAAAATTCAAAAGCTGGCATCTGTGATGGCTATGGAAGTGTGTTTGTAGTGAAGGCACCAATTAGGAATGATAAATATGCCTGAAAATATAAACAGAATAGATTTCAAATGCTGATCCTTCATATGAGTGGAGCAGGTGTAACCCGTGGAGGTGGATTTGGGAATAAATGTAAATCAAGACAACACTTATAGATTAAAATCTAAAATATAACGGCCTACAAACAGTTCAGCTTTCGGAATGCATTGTGTTTGCATATCTTTGTAACTTTCCGATGAAAAACGATCCAGCCTGATAGAGACTGTATGTAAGGTGCTCAATTCCTCATTCGCTTATGAATCAGCCATGGAGAGTCAAGACCTTTTGATATTTTCAGCGGTTGAAGTTGGCATGTCCACATAAATTTTGGTGCCGATTAAGTGCTGTTTTTGGAAATTATTTGTGATGTGTGTTCAATGATTTTGGAAGGACACATTTTGTATGCTTTCTTACCTGACTTCCAATTAGACGTGGGAAGAGGGGATGGGGATTCTCGCTATTGCTGAATAGGAGGGGGCATTATGAGAGAAGTTAGTTATTTAATGTTTTTTTTCCCCCAAATAAATTAACACAATTGAAAATGCACGCTAATGCAATTTTGCTAATGAAAAAAAAACATAACAAAAACATAAATCCCGACTGGATTATCCCTTTAATGTGGAAGATCTTGTTCCCGTTTCATCTGTAAACCCTCAGGACGTGTTTTAAGTCTTAAAGGTGCTACGGAGTCGAGGACATTTAACAGAAGAGCAATGAAATCATTTGTGAGATTATCAATCTAATAATATAATATAAGAAGGAAAAGAAGCAGCTACCAGAGGCAGAAGCTCCGAGAGCGCAGTGGTGGTTGAAGAACTAATAGTGCGGCGGCTATAGCTTTGTTTGTGGTTAGCCAAGACTTCCAAACTTTATTAAATAATTCTTATACACATCAATAATATATGGGAACACCATTACATTTGACGTTGTAAAGCCCCAGGTTAGTAACAAATAAGCATTCATGGGTCGCATCATCTACTACCGGTGTGAAACCAATTATTGTGTGAAACGCTGCAATAATTAGTGACCACAGGGGAGAAGGTGAAACTCGGTCACAAAAGGGGAATGAATAATTCGGGAACAGCGGTTGAGCAACAACAGACGAGTTGAGAACACTCGTCGCGCCCAGACGACATTGACCATCCGCAAAGTCTACAGCATGCTAATTCGATGTAGACCAGCCAGAAAAGGCGCCAATGTACTGGTGGTTCGAGGTTGAAAAACAGGTAACCAATCACTACTGAGGGGCCCGACCGGGGGGTGCGGCATGCAAATATTGGGGGCAGTGTTTTTCTTGTATTTTGCATATGTTACAATAAAATGTGGAACTCGTGGAGACGGGACTTTGAGTGTGATCGCGGAGCAACAGCCGTCGTTCGCTCTCAGAGGTCCGCTCCCGCCGATATTGAAGACGATTTCCCTGTGTGCCGAGTCGTTTCTTTAACTTTGTCCGAGAAAATCTCTGACAGTCACCCATAATTTATTATTATTTGTGTGAGTCACTAACTCAGCCACAACTTCAAGAAATTCATCTAAAAAAAAGCTAGAGAGGCCTCATTTAGCAGTAAAACACTAAGTGTCTTTTAACCAGGTCTCGCAAAAAACAATCATGTTAAGATTATAGATAATACGGTCAACAACTCTCAGAAATTTCGAGGATAGTGATCTAGTATTCACTGACCGAGTTTCAATAATGTAGGCTGGTCTGAGCGATTTGCGAACACGTATTCCTTGTCATAATACAAAGTATGATAATTGCATTGCCTGGGTGGCATGATGGTACTTTGAGCAGGAGGTGGATACCATAGTAATTTAATAGTTGTTTGGTGGCTCATGAGTACTATTAGGAGTGTCATCGTTAAACCCGACCAAGAAGAATGCTTAAACTCGTGGCATGATACCACCTCAGTGGAAATAAATCGAGTGTGCAATGCAGCAGTTGGTTGTGAATCATTATGTAATGCATGTGCAACACTCTAATCTACGTGGAAAGATAAGTGTGTTGAAAGATTAAAGCATAGCGGAAGTGAGCTCTAGCCTAACAGACATAACACCCATTCTTACAGTCCCTAATCCCCTTTGACTTGGCCTGCTCAATGGAAAGCTCAAACGGTCATCTATGTTTCTAGAAAGAATGATGGTGCATTCCCACTGAGATTAAATGACATGGTGTACTCAAAAGCTCGATGATACATCTCCAAGTGAACAAGGTATCTTCACAAGTAGCTTCACTCTTCCACATTCAATATAGTTGCGGCCTCGACGTACACATGACGGCTTCCGTGTAGATGTATTCTACTCAACTCAACTCAACTGTATTTATAGAGCACTTTCAAACAGCCATCGCTGCATACAAAGTGCTGTACATGGAGCAATTTAACATATGCAATAAACAGTAAAACAAATCGGGAATAAATATGGTAGAAAGCACCAAACAGTAAAACCAAGAACACATCTAAGTCATGCTGAGTCGAATGCCAAAGAATACAAGTGAGTTTTGAGGAGGGTTTTGAAGATGGACAGCGAGGAGGCTTGCCGAATTTTCAGTGGGAGGTCATTCCAGAGACGGACCAGCAACAGAAAAGGCTCGACCCCCTCTGAGCCTCAGTTTAGTTCTTGGTACTCCTAATAATGTCTGGTCCGCAGACCTGAGGCGCCAGGCAGGTGTTGTACATGTTGTTTATAATAACACTTGCTCGCGGTTGTCGCAAAGCGTGCCGTTCAAGACGATTACTGGGAGCGGCAGTTCTTCACCAACATATTCAAAGATATGGAGTAAAGTAAGTGGTCTGTAGGGTAATAATAATAAATGGGCCCCCATGCATTTCATGTGCCCTTCTTAAGGCTGGGCTCTGGCGACCGGCCTTTGTAAAACTAGCCTCTGTAAATCACAATTCAACAAATGGGATAATATACTCTGAATGGTCAATGCAAACCGTGGAATTTGTCCTTTGAGAGGCTCTAATTACTCCATACAGGGATCCTAGTGTCATGGAGGACTCAAAGTACTCACATCTGTATTCAACCAATGTCCCGTTCAGCTAATATTGCGTTTATATGAGCAAATATTTGGGTTAGAAAAGGGGTGACTTGGGTGTCTTATTTGGGGTCTTAAAAACCCGAAAAAGATCCTATTCTGTTTTTTTGCGCCAATTTACATGCCAGTATTTGGGTTTTGGTTATTAACTTTATGTAAGTGTACTTTCACTCAGGAACACTATGGCTTGCATGTGAGAAACTTGGTATGGGCAAAGTTAGGTTAATTAACCCAACTCTTAGGAAACACTGCTGGGTGCAGCTCACCAGCCTGTTCAGAGACACATGTTCAGAAATATGTTTGTAAAGATTCACTTTGTTCTGTAATTTCACTCTCAGCGGGAGGGCAGGCACTCCAATGATCAAACAATCGGACATTAAAAAGTCACATAGTGTCTCCTTGAACAGTGTGAGAATTGTGACTTTTTCTAATTAAGTAATAATTGAGGTGTGCGCTGTGCCTTTTTGAATAACCAATCTAACTCTGAAGCATTTATTTTTCAACTTTTCACATGACAAGCTGACTCCAGCAGCTCCACCCCCCATCCACATCCACACATCTGCTAAGACTGAAAATAGCCAGACAAGGCCTGCTTCCCCTTAGAAAGTAAGGCTGATACTGGAATTTCACTCAGATAAAATAAGCCAAAGGGAGCCTCAGATGATGGATAAATAAGCAGTACGCTTTGGCTCGGGCAGAAACCAATGCTCTCTGTCTCTATAAAATTTCTGATTGGATTGTTTCCCCACTGATTAAAAGGAAGTTTAAATATATGGAGGCAATTACACTTTCCCACAAAAATACTCTTAATCCCTGTAAAGTGATCAGAACAATGGTTTTATTTGACTAGGGGGAGGGAAAAATGAAGGCTCTGCACCTTTTGTTCTGGGACAATAAAAATACTGTCCTGGCAGTAAATATGAGGAAAAGACAAATAATTTAATTCAATGGCCTTTTCTTCATTGTATGCCAATACAGTGGATTATTGAACCTATGATAGCCTACATTAGAAAATGCCATCTGTGTGTGTGTGTGGGGGGGGGGGGGGGGGTTACGTTTAAATTCTCTTGCACAAACTTTAACCACTTTTAAAATGAAGACCAATTCAAAGTAAACCTCTCTTTAAGCCAGTTTGTTTCCTCTCAAACAAAGTTTAAATTTCATGATAATCCACCATTGCTTTAAACTCCAGTTTAAACAGGGGTAAGAATTCATTTTAAACTGTCAGTCGGAATGGTTTAAGGCCATGTTTATTTATTTATTTATTTTTGGTGTGCAGAGCAAGATAATGAAGTTCCACAAAGAAAACTGATAGACAGGATAAATCCTCTCCAATTTTATGATGAAGGGGAATTTTTGGTGGGATACCAGTTTAACGACGAAACAATATTTTAGATGAACTGAATGACAGGACGAAGTGTCAAACATGGCAGTGACAGAAATGCAGCTGTACAATTCTGGCCTTTGCTCTTAATTTTTTTTGTTTGTTTATTTTCCCTCCAGCAAGCTTCATGTTGAGCTCTCTGATCTGTTTTCAAAGGCGAAAAGCTTCTTTGTAAATCCATTATGGAACCAATCAGGTTAACAAATAACATTAGGCTAACTTTTTTGGTAGCCAGCAACAATGTCAGTCCGTTGTATATCATTGAGTGGCAAAGCTTTGCGATAATGTGTGCACGTCGTAGTAAAATGTGATACCATCACAGTTTGCGACCATTAAAGCTGTGAATGACTGGCAAACGTCGATGCAACCTTGACTGAACCCTGACGAACCAACAACATCCTCTACGTGCGCACACTCTCGCAAATGTTTAGGAGAGTCTGGCTGCAGTCGCCATTCTCAGCCACTCCTCCCTACAGGCACCGTCAGACCCCTCTTCAATCCCCCCAGTGCCATGTGAGATACGGACTGAAAGGTTTAATTGAAAAAGTACCATTTGAAAGAAATAGTTTATAAACCAGATTAAACTGAGTTTTACGAAACTGAGATTCATTTTAAATGGTACAAATGAGCCCACCTTAATTTAAAAACCTTATCTAATTTTAAACACAGTTTTTCTAATCTCTGATTAGAGCTAATTTTAGATTAAAATTAAACCTTGTTGGTGCAACCCAGATTTAATTCACATATGAGGTAAAAAAAAAAGTTTAAATATCTTGGCGTCTTGTTCACGAGTGAGGGCAGGAGGGAGCGAGAGATCGACAGGCGGATCAGTGCAGCGTCTGCCGTGATCGGACTTTGTATCGGTCGGTCTGGTAAAGAAGCAGCTGAGCCAAAGGGCAAAGCTCTCAATTTACCGGTCAATCTACGTTCCAACCCCCATCTATGGTCACGAGCTATGGGTCGTGACCGAAAGAACGAGATCCCAAATACAAGCGGCCAAAATGAAATTTCTCCGCAGGGTGTCCGGGCTCTCCCTTAGAGATAAGGTGAGAAGCTCGGTCATCCGGGAGGGGCTCAGAGTCGAGCCGCTTCTCCTCCACATCGAGAGGAGCCAGATGAGGTGGCTCGGGCATCTGATTCGGATGCCTCCTGAACGCCTCCCTGGTGATGTGTTCCGGGCATGTGCCACCGGGCGGAGACCCCTAGGACGACCCAGGACACGCTGGAGAGACTATGTCACCCAGCTGGCCTGGGAATGCCTCGGGATCCCCTGGGGAGAGCTGGAAGAGGTAGCTAGGGAGAGGGAAGTCTGGGCTTCCCTGCTAAAGGTGCTGCCCCCGCGACCCGGCCCCTGATAAGCGGTAGAAGATGGATGGATGGTCTACAACAGTGAAATGTGTATGTTAGGGGTGTGTTAGCATCAGGTGTGCCCATAACAATTGTGGTGTGGTTCTGAAATGAGCACCAGGGATTGTTGTTTGCTGATCTTTTTCCCCCCAACCCACCGACGTCATGGATTAACTTCAGGCACATTTAAAGAAGGTTTGTCATTACTTACTCTATGTGAAAATATGACATTTTAAAGATGTCATCTGCACCATTTTGTCTTTTGCTCCAATGACGCAGCTTTCATCACACAATTTCAAGGAGTTTGTCTAAGCTGTAGGATATTTTATACAGATGTTTTTAATGGATAGAAAATTTGACCGAGTACTGGGAACTCGAGAAGCCACACTATCATAGGGCATTGCCACCATGGCAGACTAGTGACACTTATTTTCACTGAAACTGAGTGGGCACTGAACCCATGCGACCTGCATCGACGTCGGACAAACCACTGCACCATGAGTGATTAAACCTAAACATTCTAAAACGTATTTATTCTACATGTTTGCCTTGTGTAAGCACTTGAACTGCAGATGGTGATGAGGTCATATTGAGGTGAATAAAGTAGGTAGGCGGATGGATGCAGAAGCTACTTTTCAAACACCTCTGGCCCCACAACACAAAAACCCTTAAGGCCCAGCAGTGAAGATTGAGAGCAGAAGAAACTAACGTGGCAGAAGACAAATAAAATGGCAATACAATGTCACTTGGGGGGAAAGAAATTCAATGTTATTTCACAGCGGTAACTTAAGTGAGGCCTAAGGATGACACAAATTAGCTCACACACGCATGCATATCTACTCACTGTACGACTTTGTGTAACGTCATGGGAATTTACTATTATAGCTGCACAGCTGCTGACATCAGGAATAACAATAAAATAGTTTAGGCTGCCTCCACAAAGGTGCAAAGATATGCACGCACACAGACAAGGTAACAGCACACAGACAACATAATTAAATATTCAATGGCATGTTTATTTAATCTATGCAATCTCATTTATGGAGACGGTGGAACAGTGGTAGATTGCTTAGCACGTCCCCGTTATAGTGCTGATGTCACTGGTTCGAATCCGTCGCAGCGATGCCCTACAGAAAAAAGTCATGAGACCATCCGGGATGAACGATAAGTACATTTTATACACAAAATGAAGTTCCTTTATTGATTGATTTAACATTAAAAATATTGGGAAATTGGAAAATAAATTCAACATGAATCCTTTCATGCACGCTGTAACCTGATAACATGACAAGCTGTCCACTGTTGGAACCGCCTTCCCCGAAGGGGTTAATTGCAAAAAAAAACATTTTTTTTCCCAGGCATGTCATTTTCATCCATACATTTTCCAATCCGGTTTATCCTCACAA
Organism: Hippocampus zosterae; assembly: GCF_025434085.1. Classification (NCBI taxonomy): domain Eukaryota; kingdom Metazoa; phylum Chordata; class Actinopteri; order Syngnathiformes; family Syngnathidae; genus Hippocampus; species Hippocampus zosterae. Next base: position 19,725,630 of record NC_067462.1, on the reverse strand, counting down.
GGGTCATGGGCATGCTGGAGCTTATCCCAGCCGTCTTGGCCCTCCTCAAAACTCACTTGTATTCTTTGGCGTTTGACTCAGCATGACTTAGATTTGCTATTGGTTTTACTGCTTGGTGCTTTCTACCGCCTTATTACTTATTACTTATTACTGGTTCGTCTTACTGTTTATTGTATATGTTAAATCGCTCCATGTACAGCACTTTGTATGCAGCGATGGCTGTTTGAAAGTGCTCTATAAATACTGTTGACTTGACTTGACTTGACTTGGACAGAAGGCGGGGAACACTCTGAACTGGTCGCCAGCCAAACGCAGGGTACACAGAGATGAACAACCATCCGTGCTCAAACTCACACTGAGGGACAATTTAGAGTGTTCAATTAACCTGCCATGCATGTTTTTGGAATGTGGGAGGAAACCGGAGTACCCGGAGAAAACACACACAGGCACGAGGAGAACATACAACCTCCACACAGAAAGGCCGGAGCCGGAATCGAACCCACCTATGCACTGTGAGGTCCATGCGCAAAACAAGTCACCCTTGTTTTATTTCTCTTTATTTTATATTTATTTTTCAAGATGTCTTTTATTTTATTGTATTTTAAAATGTTTGTTCATAGAAGTATAGGTCTTATTTCTTATCTTTCAAGATATGTTTTATGTATAGTCGTCGAGTGGTTAGTGCGTCGGCCTCTCAGTGCAGAGGTACCAGGTTCAATTCCATCTCTGGCCTTTCTGTGTGGATTTTGCATGTTCTTCCGATGCCTGCATGTGTTTTCTCCGGGTACTGCGGTTTCCTCCCACATTCCAAAAACATGCATGGCAGGCTGATTGAACACTCCAAATTGTCCCTAGGTGTGAGTGTGGGCGTGGATGGTTGTTGGTCTCTGTGTGCCCTGCGATTGGCTGGCAACTGATTCAGGGTGTCCCCCGCCTACTGCCCAAAGACGGCTCCAGCACGCCTGTGACACTTGTGAGGATAAGTGGATTCAAAAATTTATGGATGGATGGATACAGATACAAGCAACACGGAAATAGAGTCCGTTGATGGTGCCACAGCACCAGCCGCCAACTCTAGACCTAAGAAACTTGTTCTGCGATTGGCTAGCATCCAGTTCAGGTTGGACCACGCCTACCACCCGAAAACAACTGGGAAAGACTCCAGCATGCCCTGCAACCCTTGTGAGGAAAAGCGGATCAGAACATGGAAGGATGAATCGTCATTTATTTTACCCACTGCTTATCCTTTTAGTTGTCTACTCTTCTTTTACCTTTTTACGTTGTATGTGTGTGCTTGGGTCCTTGTGGGTGGTGGGGTGGCCCTGGAGAGCACTGGAGGTGTGGGGGGAATTTGATTTTTGACAATCCGAAGCTCTTTCAGTTATGCGATGATGTTTGAAAAGTACTTTACAAATTAAGTGAGATTGATTGATTCCCTCAGTAAGGCAGACCATCCATCATGTCGCAGTGTTGAATATCCCAAACAGACAAAACAAGGCTTGTACCAGCAAAAACTTAATTTGCTAGCCGGGTGTAGAGCAGCTTCATGACGTGACAGAAATGGAGAGAGAGACTGACAGACTACCATAGCCGATACGCTGTTGCCATCGTGAAACATTTCCATCTCCTCCAGCTCACTGGTAGACATTTTCAAATAAAATAGTGAGTGGAATTGCCAAAGATAATGGCCAGCACATCGGAGAGTTGAGTGGAAGAGCTATTCCTTCGTCTTTGAAAAGTCACAACTTCGGATGACAATTGCACCTTGAAATGCACGAGCTCCCAACTATGAAAAATACCTCTTGCCAAAATCCATGTAAACACACATTTGATGAATGAGGCCATTTTTGCTCTTTGGGGCTTTGTAAAAAAAAAAAAAAAATCATTATCAGTATTATTGAAATAGGTGCAATTATTATATTACATTTCCTTTGGCAAAACTGCAGTAGGTTTGCAGTCGGGGCCTGCTTTTTGCATTTTAAGATGATGAATTGAACAATGCAGAATAAGTTTGCGTTGTTCAGATTCATTTTGATTGAATGTATCAAAGTTCAGTCACAGACGTTTGCATAAACACTTTGCTATTGAGAACATAACTTGGACTCCTGTGAAAAATAACTATCACGGTTTCACACATTATCATTGTGCCAATCATTGTTTATTTTTGTGTAATAAAACAATCCATAGGAGTGGGCTTAAAGGTGCTTTTTTATTTTTTTTGCCTCTCTTGACAATACCCCAATCATCCCATTGTTTCTTCTAAAGCTTGGATGTGTGGGCTTTTGCCATCATTTAGATCACATTATTCACTGAGTGACAGATTTGGGACTCAGCTATGCCAGAAACATTGTAAAAGCAGTTGCAAATTAACGGTCCATTGCTATAAACATTTTTGCATCTTTGAGAAGATTCATGGAGGTGTCTATCGCAGTGGCAATTATCTGGCTGGCATTCAGAGGCCTATAGGATCACACACAGTCACTTCAGATGAGTCTGCAAGATTTGATCAAAGGCATTTGTCTCGGGCCACGTAGGATGCTGATTGCCCCCATGCATGACACCGCTAGGATTGTCTAAATGCACCCTAATTAATATGGACAGTATCATGAGACAGGGAGAGCTGCTGCCTGTTTTCTTTTTCTTTTTTTTTTCTTTTATCTCAATCGAATGACCTTTCATTGACGAGCACACCACTGGCGTTGCACATCGAGAAATTCTGAAATAATAATCGGTTTTCACTGCCAATGGACCCTTTTAACCAGTACATACCGGCAAAGCCATACGCTCAATGTCAATGATGGCACTGCGCATTGTAAGCTTTCTGCTTAATGGAGAAGTCGGTTCACATCACAAAGCAGGGCTAATGGTCTGAGGGAGAGGAGAAGTGCATTGCGTCAATACGCTTTCAGTATTGATGTAGTGCAGAAATACTCACATTCCACAGAGACCCAAAGTTGATCAGATTACTTTTATTTTTTCAAACTCCAAAAAGGATTTCGAGAGGAGGAGGGGCCGCCAGTCATCGTCCTTGACTGAGCTGCTTCAGGTAACCAGACAGTTTGCTGGCCACTAAGCAGTGGGAATCAATATCATATCAGGGTCCAATGGAACACCTGACAGTTCAATTTCACAGCAAGTCTTGAAATCAATACCTTTTGGAAGAGTTTAGCATTTTCCCAAAGGGTGCCCACTGGAGTTAATCTTTAACATCATTATTATGGGTCACAGCATGCATGGTCATTACACTGTGTAATAATGAAATGTTCATAAAAGACAACACGACTTGTCCTCTCGTGCTAGACTCCAGCCTCTAATTGAAGAAATTTACTCACCAGAAAGAAAAAAAAAGTCTGACTGCTTGTGAAACTCTTTGTAATTCATGTCAAAGAGAATATAGGGGAATGCTGTTAAAAGATAGAGAGCGTAGGAAATTGAACAAGGTTTTAAATACATTAAAAGTGTTTAGTTTGGTATGGGGTGCTTAAGGGGAGGAATGTTTACCCTTGAAACGTGGTACTTTTCCACTATCCTTCACTATTAAAAAAAATATTTTAGCCTTGTAGATTTCTATGACCACAATAAATCTGCTGACTAACCACTCCACTCTGAGCCAAATGCGAAGCCGCAGTTCCTTCTGGTTGCGACAAGTAGAAATACAAGAGATGTTAATGTGTGACAAAGAGATAAATCATTTGAATTTTACTGGGTGCTTCAACTCTAATATACAAGGTAATAAAACAATGACATGTGCAGTTCTTTAAGGTGACAAATTGTGAATAAAAATACACTAATACAAAAAATACATTTCAGGCAGATCAGATTCCCATCAATCATATCTCTCGCTCTCTCTATGTGTATATATATGTGTGTATATATAATATAGTCAATCCTCGTTTTTTGAATGTCTCGGTTCTCCACCAATTCGTTCTTTGACCAAAAAGTTCGAGTTTTTTATGCCTCGGATAACGAACAAATTTGGGTCTCGAACAAACTGAGTGCACTTGAATGCACCACTTGACTCCCCTCGCAGTGTGACGATTCCTCGTATCGCTTTCCATTGTGAGCAGGCATGTTCAATAAACATTTTTTTAAGAGCGTGGTTTCGGTTTTCGAACAATTCGGTTTTCGAACAGCTTGCTGGAACGGATTATGGGCGAAAACCGTATATATGTGTGCGTGTGTATGTGTGTGTGTGGTGGCGGTTCGGTGGACAAGTCTTAAGCACGTCGACCGCACAGTGCAGAAGTACCAGGTTCAAATCCGAATACAGTGAAACTCCTCTAAAATAAAATCATGTTTGCAGCAAGAAATTTTTCACAACAGGGGGTTTTTCACTGTAGCAAATTTGATCTTAGATTTAAGCACACACACACCCACAGACACAAACGTATGTGTACTCTATTTTTATTCCAATAGTGCATAAGTATGAGCACACACTTATTTGACACTTCATATTGTCAGTGTAGAAAGAAAAAAAAAAGGGAAAGTAATTGCTAAATTTACGATCAGCAATCACTTTCACTTACAACAATTTATTGGATAATGTCTTTTGTTTCTTCCGTCTTTCATTTTGATCACTTTTACCCTCTCTTCCAGCATCAGAGCCCTTCTTGTCTTAACTGCTTGACATCCAAAGTCCGTTTTGTAGCCATTTTAGCAATGCAACGTCCATCCTCGTCTGAATCTAACAATAACAAATACTTCCTGGCATGCAAAGAAGTTTTAAGCCAGCCACGGGACGCTTCGTAGTCCTTGATGGCCATAGTTAAGCTCTTGAAGGCTAAAAATCTGACGCTAACTGGAGCACTTCTCTCTTATTAGCGCTCAAGTTAGCGTAAGGTTTTTAGGCTTCGAGAGCTAACTATGGCCATCGAGGACGGCAAAGCATCCCGTGGCTGTTTTTAGCATGATAACAAGTAAAGGGCCACATAAATTTATGTGGGGTTTCGACTTTGACACCTGTGATCTTGAGAAAAGAAAAAAAAAAAACACATCTCGGCACAAATTGTTGTATACATTTACGTTTTGGAGGCAAAATTCATAATGGATCTCATCGATCTCATTATGAAAAAAAAGAAGTAGAAATTGAGAAGTGAATACACCAAGGGTGATAAAAAAGAGCAGGACTTGTTTTATTCGGGTTTGTTTTGGAGGTTGAAGTGATTTATGTATTGTGCTCCTCTGTTGATGTTGCTGGGCTGATTTTAAATTTATTACTGTTTATTGGTTTATTTCTAGTTCAAATGGTGCATTAATTTGGTCATAAAGGTTCAGATATGGATTTTAAATACATTTCTTAGGTGATTTTATGCATTTAGGATCTTTTCTAGCTAGGCAGGAGTGTCGCAAAGCTGAACGCAAGTGGAAAAAAGACAAATTGCATGTCTCTTATCAAATTTGGAAAGACTGCTGGCGTAACTACCAGCTCACAGTAAAAGAGGCCAAAAGAGATTATCTGTCGGACCTTATTCTACCTAACCGTCACAACCCACGCGCACTATTTAAAACGATAGATTCTGTACTCAAACCCCCTCTGCCTACTTGCTCGGATTCTTCACCCGAGATGTGCAACAGATTCCTTCAGTTTTTCATTGATAAGGTCTCTACAGCTAGGACTCCGGTCTCAAATACTGCATCTGACCCCTCTGTCCATGTTCCATGTTCAGCTGTACTAAATTATTTTGATACTGTGTCCTTGGCGCTTTTGGAGGATGTAGTTCGCCAGACGAAGCCATCTGTCTCCCCTTGCGACTCTCTTCCCCCACGCTTCTTTCAGGTGTTGGTGCATCGGTCTTGGATATCATCAACAGCAGCCTTTCTTCTGGTGTAGTTCCCCAACAGTTTAAACATGCTGTGGTCCAACCCTTGATCAAGAAACCTGGTCTTGATCCAGATGTGCTGTCAAGTTACAGGCCCATTTCCAAACTGCCTTTCATTTCAAAAATTCTGGAAAAAGTGGTGCACATGCAGTTGAAACTTTTTTTGGATGAACATAACATCTTCGAGGTCTTCCAGTCAGGTTTCAAGACGATGCATAGCACGGAGTCAGCCCTGTTAGGCGTTTCTAATGACATCCTCCTGGCAAATGACTCTGGAGACCACGTGTGTCTGGTTTTATTGGACTTAACTGCAGCATTTGATACAGTGGATCACAGTATTCTGCTGACTCGTTTGCAGCACTTGGTGGGCATTGGCGGCAGTGCTCTTGAGTGGTTTAGGTCCCATCTAGCGGACAGGACCTTTTGTGTCAGCCTTGGCTGCTCTGAGTCACCCACTGCTCCCCTGTCATCTGGTGTTCCACAGGGCTCAATTCTGGGGCCTTTGCTGTTCTCGCTGTATCTGCTCCCATTGGGTTCCATCTTAAGGAAACATGGTATTCCCTTCCACTGCTATGCAGATGACTGCCAGATCTATGTCCCACTGAGCAAGAAAGACGCCTTCTCATTAAGGCCACTCCTATCCTGTCTGGAAGAAATCAAAACCTGGATGGCACAAAATTTCTTGAAATTTAACGAAAAGAAGACAGAGGTGATATTGTTTGGTCCCAGTGGCCCTTGTACATTCCATCCTGTAGACTTGGGCCCCCTGTCTCCTTATCTGAAATCAACGGTCTCAAACTTGGGCCTTACACTGGACAGTGATTTCAAACTCGATCGGCAAATTGGTGCCGTTGTTAAATCCAGCTTCTTTCACCTTAGACAGCTGTCCAAAATAAAACCTCTCCTCTCACATGAACACTTTGAGACAGTAATTCATGCCTTTGTCACATCCCGGCTGGATTACTGCAATGCCTTGTACTTTGGAGTCAGCCAGTCCTCCATTAAGCGCCTTCAGCTGGTCCAGAATGCCGCTGCTCGCCTCTTGACTGGTACTCGTAAGAGGGAGCATATAACTCCCACTCTGGCATCCCTTCACTGGCTCCCCATTCATTTTAGAGTTATTTTCAAGATCCTCCTCTTTGTTTTCAAATCTCTGAATAATCTCGCGCCACCTTACCTCTCTGAGCTCATCCGCCCCTACACACCTGCCCGGCGCCTCAGGTCTGTGGACCAGTCTTTGTTAGAGGTACTAAGAGCTAAACTGAGGCTCAGAGGGGATCGAGCCTTTTCTGTTGCTGGTCCCTCTCTCTCGAATGACCTCCCACTGAACATTCGGCAAGCCTCCTCGCTGCCCATCTTTAAAGCCCTCCTCAAAACTCACTTGTATTCTTTGGCGTTCGACTCAGCATGATTTGTCCTTGATTTTACTGTTTGGTGCTTTTCCACCGCCTTTATTACCGATTCGTCTTACTGTTTATTGTGTATGTTCAATCGCTCCATGTACAGCACTTTGTATGCAGCGATGGCTGTCCGAAAGTGCTCTATAAATACTGTTGACTTGACTTGACTTGACTTTTCTGTGATGGTAAAAAGAAAAAAAGAAAACAACCCGACGTTAATATAGTTATTCTCTGCAGAAAGTTGAACTATATTTCTTTCTTTTGTTATTTTATTTGTATTTTTATTTTATGTTAATGAGGATACAATGTAATGCAGTAGTGTACTTCTACTGATTTTGAAGGAAAATGATGATAGTGGCAGAGAGCTCTGCTTTAAGGGTTGTCACAGGTGGTTGCGCACTGGTGTCACTGCTTTTACCAATGACTATGTTTCATCCACAGGAAAGCATATTTGAGGTTCCACCTACGTTGGTGTAATTGGGGTTCCTCGTGGCGTACCAGATGAGTATAAATTGGTTAACCAGGTTGCTGCACGATGGAGGTCCATTTTTATAAACGTGCTGATGGGATCTGCTACCTCCACTACAGTGTCCAGAAGCTTGCAAATTATACTGAGGAAGCCTTTTTGGCTATTGGAAGGAAAACAACAATTGACAGTCACCTCTCTGATGGTGTTCCGGGACTGCATAGCGGTCAATGTGCTCTTGGCTGAGGCCAATCGAGCGTGTGCGGTCTGTGGTGAGCAATGCTGTTCAACCACGCCATGAGCGCCCCTGCACACTGAACCGGATTGCTCCGGCGTGACCACGCCCTTGTCATCAGAGTTATGGAGTAAGACCTTTGTCACGTAACATACTGGTGTGTTATGTCTTAATCTTTCAAATTCTTTTCTCTCAGCTATGTCGACATTGTGTGGATTTGCTGCGGTGCCTGTATCAAAAGCTCTGCTTATCCAATTTATCACTACGGTTGTGGCACCCACAACGTCTAAATTGAATAGGAATGTACCCTCTGTTGTTACTTTTGGATGGCAGTGATTCTGATGTGGAAAACAGCTCGGGTTGTGGTGACTTGTTTTCATTTAAATATCAGGATGTCGTGGACGATGTTTACCATCTTTTCCTGGGTTCTTTTTCAAATTGATTTTTGATCTGGTGATAACCTCTTTCTTTTCGACCCCTGGGTCTATGTTGCATATACATGACTCCACTGAATATAGTCGATCAGGAAGGTTCTGTGTGATGATCTGGGCAAATGTAGGATATACGGGGGGAATGATAGTTTGATTATTTTTAGTTATTGTACATTCGCTTATCATTAATGTTATTATTAATGTTATATTCATATTGAGTGATTGATTGATTAATTATCCTCGCAAAGAAGAACGCTTATGCCTGCAATCATTAATTGACTATGCCTGCAATGCAGAACGCTTCTGCTTTTAATAAAGATATATTCTTTATTATGTACTCACATTTATAATCCTTTTCATCCATTATATACTCACATTTAGACTCAAGAATGCTTAGTGCACTGTATGGAAGCTTAGGGATGCAACCATCTTTTCGAGGACGTGGTTAGGAAGAGATAAGTGTTAAGACTAAACAGTGAGCAAGGTTGGACAGTGAATGGAGCCATCAACACCAGCTGCAACGTAATGTTTTTGTAACAATTGCACACATGTACGTAATTTACACTCACATACACACACATAGTCAAACAAGTTCAGTGTGTGTTCAACAGCCCCCACCCTTAAGTTTGGACACCCCTATGTAGTAGATTTCCCAATAAATGAGGAGGTGAAGGGGGAGATCGTAAGGGTGACGTGCCGAGAACTGAAACCGAACGCTTCTGCTCGTTCCCTCCTGGTACCAGAATTGAGTCTCCTGTCTCCTCCTTGTGTTTTATTCCTGAGTGTCAAATTGCACAAACCTGACAAAAGCATTCGAGGAAACATTTGTTTATTTGAATGTCCGTCAATCCATAAGCATTTATTTACTCCGAGCAGCTAGTCGGATGCTACGGATCCAACTTCAGTATCTGCACACGTAGACAGCGAGGTCCCTCTTGGCCAATCAGAGGCCAGGATGACACTCGGTTAGCCAATGGCAGAGCAGCTATGAGTATGTTGAGTCCAGGAAACTCACAGCTGTGACCGAAATAAACATCGTTCATGATGTAAACCAGTGTGGTGGTTGCTATTGCCTTTTTTCGAACGAAGCAGTCGAGGTCGATGTTGGATAAGATACGTTGTAGTGAATATCTTCGCGAGGCTGGAGCAGAGAAAATGATTTTGTATAGTGCAACAGGGGTTTTTTCGTCGTATGGGGGGCAGGAGAATGGGAATTGTGTTCATGAATGAAGATTTTTTCACATAAGGGGGTATTTTCGCCCATGTAGGTTTAATTCTAGAGGAGTTTCACTGTACTCCAGTTTCCTCCTACATTCTAAAAACATGCATGGCAGGCTGACTGAACACTCTAAATTGCCCCGAGGTGTGAGTGTGAGCGCGAAAGGTTGTTTGTCTGTGTGTACCCTATGATCGGCTGGCAACCGGTTCAGGGTGTCCATCGCTTACTGCCTGAAGAGGTCTGGGAGAGGCTCAAGCACCCCCCTTGACCCTTGTGAGGATAAGCGCATCGGAAAATGGATGGATGGATATATCTATCTATATAAATGTGTGTGTGTTTGTGGAACAGTATGTGGCGACATCGCAGCTCACCTGTTTTCTGAATTTGGTCATTTGACATTCGCAAGCTGAGCCGTGATTAGTCACTGTAAAAAAATAGTGATTTAATCATCAGGATTGTAAATCCTTGATTGAAACATACAAATGTCTACACCAATCAGAAATGCATAACAAGCTGTCGTGCATTGAGTTACGCAGAGACATTTATGCTGCTTTGTCCAATCGGTTATGAGCGGATTGGTTAGGTGACGAGTGGACGGCGCTAACGGTGGACAACCCCACATCTGCTTGTGCAAAGATGCAAGACATATATTAAAACACTGGAACAAAAGCATAAACCTCACACACAACCTCGCACAACAAGCTCTCCATTCATCGCATATAGTCTTTTACCTGGGGACATTGAAAATGCCGCAGAGCGCACAAGAGATGTGTGATACTGGTTATACAGAATGTGCACAGCACAGCTACTTTGCTTCGTGGCCATTTGCTGTTCAGCTCAGTTCCCCGTGCCATGTCTTGTCACTCAGCAAGTCATCAGGTCAGGCTCCTCTCTTTCTCCTTAAGGAGCCAGCAGATAATGGCCTATGGGAGCCAGGGAAAGACATGTCACAAATTGCTATGTCCTCTGACTGGGATTAGAGGTAATTACTGTTCGCCTTGGCAAATCAATGGTATAGAAGTGCAAGACACAGGCCACACACTAGCTTGATACTAACACCCATAAGGGTGGTCTGATCTAAAGGGCAAAATTTCAAGCATTAGTGCCAATTTAATGATGTTATGAGGATGGATGGACTTTCCTCATTTTCATGACAGATGGTCTCACAACTATGGTAAGCACTAACCTACTTTGTTTTGGGGTTTAAAAAAAAAAAAAAAAAATCCTCGTCTCACCCCCCCTCGGGTGGTGTCCGTCCCTCATTCAGCTCGGGTCCTCTACCAGAGGCCAGGAAGCTTGAGGGTTCTGCGCATTAACCTTGCTTTTCCCAGCACTGCACATTTCTGGACTGAGATGTCCGATGTTGTTCCCGGGATCTGTTGCAACCACTCATCCAGTTTGGGGGTCACTGCCCCGAGTGCTCCGACCACCACAGGCACGACTGTGACCTTTACCTTCCAGGCTCTCTCCAGCTCCTCTCTGAGCCGTTGGTATTTCTCGAGTTTCTCGTGTTCCTTCTTCCTTTGTTTCCATCACTTGGGACCGCTACATCCACTACAACGGCTTTCCTCTGCCCTTTATATATGATCACAATATCTGGTTGGTTCGCCATAACCATCTTGTCTGTCTGGAAGTCCGACAGGATCTTCGCTCTGTCATTCTCCACCACCTGCTCTAAATTGTCCCTAGGTGTGAGTGTGTGCGTGGATGGTTGTTCTTCACTGTGTACCCTGCGATTGGCTGGCAACCGGGTATGCCCTACCTACTGACAGCTGGGATAGGCTCCAACACCCCCCGCAGCCCTTCTGAGGATAAGGCGGTTTGGAAAATGAATGAATGAATGAATATATGTATTAACATACTTTACAAACCACCTTAGTTGTTCGCCTCAGAGACAGACGGATAGACAGACAGATTATTCACACCTTGAGAAAAATTACACTTCAAAAATTGGCCAGTCAAAGAAAATAGAAATGTCAAATACCAAAGTAGCATTTGAGGCATTACAAGGAAAAGATGATATCAAACCACTGCCTGCACTAATCGAGCACATTTTACACCTGTTTTTCACATGCAGCATTTAAAGATGCAAACTCACCCAGCATGAAAACATACTCCTGCTCACAAATGCTCATTTATGCTGATTCTCCCATCCAAACTGATACACATATAACTGCTGGAATGTTCCCTTGAAGTATTTTATCTGTGGGGAAAGCATGGTGGCATCAGGGATGCCATTGAGGACATCTTGTACTTTGTCCAAAGTATGGCAGTTTTATTTATTTATCTAAAGATAATAACGGCAATGCGATGATTCTGAACAGGTTGTGAGGTGATGGGAAAAGCTGAAAGAAAGCTCAGCAAAAAAAGAAATATGACAGAATTAGATGATGTATGGCTGTCTCGGTGCCCTTCTGACATTCCCCATCAACGTATAAAGACTTAGTGGTGGATATATTGTCACACCTGAAATGAAAAAAGAGAGCTCGATTGCCGAGGAAGGCAAAACTGTCACTGTGAAATCGAAAAACTGAGACTAAATGGGAAATAAAGGGTTGGCATCACGTGTGGAGACAAGTGTTTCATGTGGAAATCTGAAGGGCATGAAACCAATTTTGTCATAAAATATCTTAAAAGCGCAAACAAAGATTTGCGTATTGATGACCTCAAATACTGTAGATAATAGTGTACTAGTTAGTATTGAATTGAAATTAGAGCTGAAATTAGAGGAAAGTTAGGTCATAAAGTGAATCTTAAAATATGTGCATAGTTACAATGGTATCTCAACTTATGAACTCAATTGGTTCGGTGACCCTGTTTGCAACTCGAGACGTTCGTAAATCATAGTAACTTTTCCCATTGAAATAAAGGCAAATGTGATTCATGAATCCTAAATTTCAATCGGTATGTGGTTGAAAATAAAAAAAAGTGCAATACATGAATACATGAAAATGTATTTCAACATGAAGAAATAACACACGAAACAAACACGTGCTCATTGTGTGCTTTAAATTTGAGAAGGGGAGGACAAACAGCTCCTCCACTGAAAAAGAGCCCCCTTCCAAAATACCAGAACAATCTTCTTCAGATGTTGTTCTTTTGTCTATTTTTGAATGGAAACTTGTCTTTTGGACCACCCAGTTGCACACACAACAGCGTGTTGCCCTGGGGAGAAGACACTGAGTTTTGTGTCTGTTTTTTCTGTTTAAAAGATGGTCCAATACAATAAATACTGTGCATACACACAGAGCAAAACGTATTGATTCATTAAACTGAAATCTAGATGGCCACTGAGAGAATTGTGATTGGAAGAAACATTTTTGGAGGGGCAACTTGCGGCTGCACACAGCTTGCTCACATGCGGAACAGACGTCAAATTCTATTTATTATTATTAAGCGACACTCCAATACAATAAATCCTGTATACATAATTCACGAAGACGACCATTAACCATGTTAATCAGAAATGTGTCGTCACACATGACCCAGCAGCTTTCTATTAGGAGACATTGAGTTTTATGTCAAGTTTTGGCGGAGTTTACAGCTAACTGTAATATTTAAACCATTGTAGGATCTAAATAAGACAGTGTCTCTCAAATACAGTGCACTCCGCTTAATAGAACACCATTGGGCCGAAGCGCTTCTGTTCTACTAAGCGGAGTTTCTATTAACCGGAGACACTTTATTAGGTACACCTTCAGACACGTCGACGACCAAGTTATGCACGCAGAAAAACCCCTGCTGACGAGTTAGAAGAGATATTTCGACTGTGGACGTCCATATCTTTAATCAAACAACAAAACAACTTTAATCAACTTCAGTCAAACATCTCAAATCACGAGAAAAATTTCGTTACTTTTGTCTGGAAACAGGAGTCCGTAATTTTGCGGTTGACTTCCCTCTCAATGCGCTGGATAAGAGGGAAGTCCTGGAAACCGCGGGCGTACCTTCTGAGAATCCGGCAATGCATCGTATCGTCTGAGTATGTCCTTCTTATCCGCAGGTGATAGCCCTCGTCTCTTGAATGAAGTTGAAGCCATTGTGACGTGCGTGTGTCTATGTGTGGAGTGATGCGTGCTACCTGTTACTGTATACGGCTAGAACTACCGCGTTTTCTCGCGATAGTGGTACAGTATCGCGATAGCTACACTTCGAAAACCACTAGTTTACAATGTTCATTGCTTACGGCCTGTTCTATTAAGCGGAGATCTGTTCTACTAAGCGGAGTATCTTTATAGGAAATTGCATTAGGCAAATCCGTTCCTAGAGCCTTTTGCTCTATTAAGCGGATTACTCTATTAACCGGTGTTCTATTAAGCGGAGTGCACTGTAGTGGGGCACCCCTGGGGGGGGGGCGCGAGGTTCCGGCGGGGGGGGGGGGGGTCGAGGTTCCGGCGGAGGGGGGGGGGCGCGTTTGGCCTCGGGGAACATGCTTTTTAATTTTTTTTACCGTCCTAAAATAACTTGCAGTTGCACCTCCACTACGTTAGGGGGCAGCGGCGCTCTCATTGGCAAAGTTTGCACAGGGAGCATTCTCAGGGAGGACGAGGCGTATGTAGCGCTTGGTTTCAATGTGCCTGCGGAGGCAGACGAGGGAAGATCGACGTACTTACTTTATCTAAAAAAATTGGTAGCGGACAGCATGAAGCCAAATAAATTAAGGCGTCACTTAAATACATTACACCCCAATCAGGCTGATAAGCTGCTTGAGTTTTTTTCAGCGAAAACATGGCGAATATTGCCAACAACTATGCCGCTTTGTGACTGCTACTTCAGTAAACTAAAATACAGGTCCCATTGAGCAGGAGCCGAAAGTTGCTGTGTCCTGCTTCAAACCTCGCTTGAAAAGCTATGCATTGCAAAATGTGCTCATTTTTAAAAAATACATTTAAAAAAGCACAAATTATTTTATATAATGTATTTTTGTTTTGCTGTTTAAAGTTATTTTTTAAAATATTGTGGTCCTCAGGTAATGTTGGTGATTAGTCAGTCCAAAAATACTTGTAAAATTAAGGATTTAATGTTATTTTTAAATTTCAGATGCACTTTAAATCTTTTCTGTTCCAGTTACTAAAGCTATTCTTTGTTGTAAGTTGGTCCATAAAGTTGGTCCATATTTCTATCTTTCTTTATTCTCTTATACGTTAATAAGGATACAGTGTGATGCAAAGGTTTACTTTTTACAATTTTATAGAAAAATGATACTATTTATAGTCGTGCGGAGGGGGGGTGCGAGATGCTTTCCTCTTCCTTGGGGGTGCATGACAGAAAATAATTGAGAACCACTGAAATTAAATAATAAAAAACAAAAAAACAGTGAATGTATCGCAGAGTACCACGGGAAGCACATCATGGATCTGTGCGCGCATCCATGTTGAGAAGGTTACATGTAGTGTATGTACCTAGATGCACATTTTCTACAAAACCTTTTGTTAGGAATTGCTCCATGTAAAGCACTTTGTATGCAGCGATGGCTGTTTGAAAGTCATCTATAAATACAGTTGAGTTGAGGAACATGAAATGTTTGTAAAAAGGGTCATTTCGTAACGTGAGCTTTGACAGCGTGCGTGCGTGCGTGTGTGTATACAGAACAGTCGCACATGACTGCAGGTCCCGACGTACCAACCTGTGCACAGCCTGGATTGATTACAAGAAAGCCTATGATGCCACATACATGGATCACTGAATGCTTGGAGTTGTATAAGGTGAACAGGACTCTAAGAGCCTTCGTTGCGAACTCGATGAGGATGTGGAAAACCACACTTGAAGCCAATGGCAAGCCACTTACCCAAGTGTCCATCAAATGTGGCATATACCAAGGTGATGCACTCTGCCCACTGCTGTTCTGCATAGGACTGAACCCCCGAAGCCAAGTAATCACCAAGACAGGCTAATGATACCGCCTCAGAAATGGAGCTACGATAAGTCACCTCCTCTACATGGATGACATAAAGCTGTATGCTAAGAGCGAAAGGGACATAGACTTCCTGATCCACACAACCAGGATCTACAGCAGCGACATCGGGATGTCATTCGGGCTTGAAAATGTAGTCGGATGGTGACTAAGAGAGGAAAGGTAGTCCGCACTGAAGGGGTCTTACTCCCTGAAGGAACAATAACAGCCAATGAGGACAGCTACAAGTACCTCCGTATACCACAAGCCAATGGCAACCTTGAACTGGCAACAAGGAAAGCGGCTACGGCCAAATACCTCCAGCGAGTGAGGCAAGTCCTAAGAAGCCAGCTCAATGGCAAGAATAAGACCCGGGCAATAAACAGCTATGCCCTGCCAGTGATCAGATACCCTGCGGGAATAATAAGGTGGCCAAAGGAAGAGATTCAGACCACGGACGTTAATACAGTGTAATATATATATATATATGGACACACACACACACACACAAATATATGACCCCCCCCACCACTCTTATTACCATTTAAGAATTAACTATAGCATAATGCTGCCCGTAGAGGGGTGAAGTCAAGTGGTTTTCAAGCTGCTTGCTATTGCTGTTCATGAGCTGTTGAACAAACATCAAGTGGAGCAAGCTGTCATAGAGCCCTTGATGGATGGAAGACAGCTTGAGAAGTGTCACTCTCGCTCGCTCACTTATGTATCTGCTGAGTCTGGGATCTCAGATATACATCATCCTGTTGGGACATTTGATGTGTTTTTTTAATGAGCTCTGAATACCAAATAGACAGACATTGGACTTTCCTCACCAGTTGAAAAATGAGGACCTGTGAATGTGTTGTGTTTTGTGTGTGAATATAAACAAATGATCAAAGAATGATATAAGAAATTTGCATGATATAAGAAATACATTACACCTTTCATTACATTACATTACACTGTATGTTGCACATAGAGCACATTTGACAATAAAGCTGTCTTGAACACCCCCACCCCAAAAAAACAAAACAAAAAAAAACAGGACTTTAGTCAAAGGTCTGGGCTATTAAGATAAAAATAATGAGCCCAAAAGTCACTTAAATTGTGTCATTCTTTTCAGAAACCTTTAGAAATGTGTGGTCTATTTTTGGCTTTATATGCATTTCTGTAAAGGAGGATACATTTATTAAAAAGTAGTCCAGAAATGAACCAAGACCATGGAGTTGATTTGAAACTTGAAAACCAAAGTGGTTCAATTGGTCTTGATTGTAATCGTTGAAATTGCAGCAGGACTGCGTGATAGCATTCGAAGCAGGTTTGATTGTGACAGAGTAATTTAAACAGGGAAATCAGTCTTAAAATATCAGGAGGTCAGTGTAAGCTGTGTTATGCAGGAGCATGGCATTTTCTTTTCTTAAATTGTTGTAATAAATTGCCATAGTGAAGTCCATTTATACAAGTGATAGATGAAGCAAGGTGAAATGCTAAAAGAATATGGATCAACACATTTTTGTAATTCACCCTATCTCACCCAAATGGAAATGACTTGTATAAACAGGTTAGGACAAAATAGGGTTCATCAAATTGCCAACAAAATTGAGTTCATGCCGTCAGTAAACCAGTCTTTGAGCAATTGAATATACTTGCATCTTCAAATTCTGTTATGGATCAAAAACATTGATGGAGAGAGGCTTGTCGTCTCCTCCCAAAGTCAAATAAAGGACAGCAACATGATGGCATAAAGTACAAAGCCTGTAGAAATAAATTAGTTAGTAAATTAAGAACAATAAATAACATCATTGCACATTTCTGGAGAAGAAAAAATGCACACAAGAAATAAGGAGATAATAGTAAAAAAATGGCAAAAAAATGGAATATCCAAAATACTCATAAAAGATAAAGATGCAGATATTGAAAAAAAATCAAGATATAGCGAATGAATTTAATGTGTTTGATGGATGTCGGTTATAAGTTAGCAAAATGAATCCCTGAGCCAAATAATAAATATAAAATCACTAAGTATATTAAAGAAAATCCATCCTATATGTAAATTAATCCTGTAATACATGAATAAAAACTATATACAGTATTGGAGAAAAAAACAATTAAAATCCATTGATTGCTCTGACATCGAAATGTAAAAGTAAAGAAAATAAAAAGCAGAGGTGAACAGTCCGTCAATACTGTCTATCAATCCGTCGCTGACGGACACCCGTGTTGCTGTCGAATGACAGGAAAACCTGACAGACGAAGCACCGACACCAGCCCAACTCGGGAACAACCTCCAAGGGGTGTTGGGTTCCCTGATCGCTGCGGCTTTAGGAGCCGCTTTGGCTTTCTGTCGCGCAGAATATAACATTTTTGTCAATTCCTGACGTGATCCTTTGAGACATAGCAAATAATCAGATTTTGTACTCTGAATCTCTCCCAATGTTTGACCAGCACTAAAGTCTTTCTCTGGAGTTCTTCCACCATAAACGTAGAGAAGGTGTGTAGCCCTAGCGAAAGCTGATTTTGAACCGCCTGAATCAACTCCACACCCCTTGTATCAATTACAGTCATGAGCTTCCAGCAAAGCTTTACCAGCTACAGCGGAACATCATTTGAGGGGGTCCTCATACAGATTTGGCACCATCAGGAGCAGTTCCTTTCACTCTGTGACACTGGACCTTGAGTCAACATGTGTCATGGATATCATCTTAAATCACATCCTCAGCCTCAGCCAGAAAGTGACTATTTTGCCCTATGATATGCAAAGGACAGACTGATTTTGCAAAGGTGTCTCTGCTGAAAGAATCAGCCCCTGTGTTTTTGGGGCCGGGAATATGCTTCAGGTCAGACACAGTCCTGCTCACATGCATCTAACTTGGGTTTTGTCGTGATGTACTATAAGTGAGGGGGGTTATTGTTGGTCTATACTGTGACTAGATAAATGATCTCTTAACACTCACTCAACTTCTCTCACACATTCCACTTCAAGACTAAAACCTCACATCTGCACACTGGATATATATATATATATATATTTTTTTTTTCTTTTTCTGGGAGCTACTCAATGTCTTGCTCGCAAAAGCAATAGAGCATCCTTTTTCTTCACCATTTGGTACCTAGGACGGAACAGCTCTCAAGCCCACCTAATGAAGCATCAACAGAAAGGGTGAGTGGCAGCGGGACAACTGAAAGTGAAATAATGATACTGCATAAGATGCTCTCTTTCAAGTTACACAAAGCTGCTTTACATTCATCAGTCCAATCAGGAGGCTTATATTTCGATATTAGAATTATTAGATTAGCATGAGAACTCGCTCTGACTTGCCACACTTCTTCTGACCAGCAGTGAGGGCGAATAAAGCCAGAGAGGTGATTGAAAAGTGTTGGTGGTGATATACAATCCCCAACGAAGATTTTATCCTCCTTGCTAATGGTGCACTGCAGGGGTGCCCAACCTTGTTTGACCGAAGATCGACTTTTCGATCAACCAACATCCCCCCCGATCGACCTGTTACCGCACACGTGCGCACACACACACACATCCCATGATGACCAACAGCCAAAACGGGCCCGAAGATGAACAAAATGGAAAACAAGAGTTTGTGTGTTTGTGAAAAGGAAATCAATGCCGACCTTTGTCGAGACCTGATGCCGAAGCATGGAACGCACTTTTGCAGTGAGGTAACAATGGGAGTTCACGTGTATCATTTAGAAATGCTTCCCTCCTGATTCCCACTCTTGGCCAGTGCCTTCTGTGAATTGTACGTGAAACAAACTCTGAATGGAAATAATCATACCAAAAAAGATATAGAGTAACATCTCTGATCGCAAGCTGCAATTGTAGACTGCTCACCACTAACAACTTCCAGTGATGCAAGTCATGCGCCACCGTACATTACAGGTGACCTGCTATATTATTCTAATACTTTTTGTGAAAGTGAGACTGATAGTCTGCTCAGGGTACAGAGGTTCCCCTCTACACCTCTCGTGATCGACTTGGGACAAGTCCACGAGCTACCGGTCGATCACAATTGACGTGTTCGGCACCCCTGGTGTACTGCTATCTTCTTCCATGAGATGAGCTTTCAAAATTTGACAAATGACATCAACCTTGGGTCTTCTTGGTCCATCGCAATGCCGCTGTGGCACCTGGCTTTACTCGGCTGGCACCTCGCTAATGGCACCTACATTCAGGGGGAGACGGTGGCTGAATGTGTTTCCATGTCACTGCGCTGTGGCTTTGACGGTCAATCAAAATAAGTCCTTATGTGAAAGCAGTCTATGGCGCAAATAAAGAGTGTACACAGGCCAGCGGCCCAAGATAACTGCGAGAAAACAAGCAAGATGGCTGATCACAAGATACATACTGCAAGTAGGCGGACAAGCTGAGCAATTCTTTTCTAATGAGCCATGCAACTGTTAAATTTGAATTGAATGTATTTTTAAACAGGAAGTTGTGTTGTTTTAATAAGCTGCCATTTTGAAACCCTAGTATAGGTTCTTGTGATTCGGAAATAAAAACTGAAAAGGAAAAAAAAAGTTTATTCAGTTACATTAAAAACAGTGAACTGGTCGAGCACAGTGCAAGCCTGCAGAATCTTTGCATGCTGTTAGAAAAGGCAGGTAAGCTTATTTGCTAAGATAGAACTCACAGGCCACTGATTCCAGCTCTCTTCTGAGGAAACATCCATGCACTCGAAATGAAAATGGATGAGTGAAGGACAACGGACAGAAGTACGGTGTACAAATTGC
The DNA here is from genome assembly GCF_025434085.1 of Hippocampus zosterae. NCBI lineage: Eukaryota > Metazoa > Chordata > Actinopteri > Syngnathiformes > Syngnathidae > Hippocampus > Hippocampus zosterae. Next base: position 19,705,424 of record NC_067462.1, on the reverse strand, counting down.
AAGCCGGTACAAAGTTGCTACTCCGAGGCAGTTGAACCACTAATGACCAAGTCATTCAATTTACGGCCGAATTCATCGTAGTCGTTTACTTTCTCCCAGATCATAATGCTCCCGAATTTGTGGTCATGTTCATTGTACCTCTTTACATTCTGCCAGATGGTAAGGCTAACATTGCCACAATGGAGCTCAATGATAACATTAGCTCACGCCAAAACAAGCACCAGAGTTCTTTTCACATGGTTGCTGGGTACTTCAACAATGTAACTCTGACAGGCAGTTAACCACATTTTTCCCGTCGTGTCCACACACCAAGCCAGAGGCGTACCTCGGTTTCTCAGATCATATCTCGGTCATGTTTATCTTGTCCTTCCGTGCATCAGATAAGAGCATCAGACCAGAGACCATCACTGTGCCACACCATAATTATTGCTTCGCTTACACAGACTGGAAAACGTTAAGAGATTCTGCAGTAAACGAGAGGTGGACAACAGGAAATGCTATCTATACTTCAATAAATCAACCAAATTGTATTTTTATACCACTTAAATTCAACTCAAAGTGCTTTACCTGGAATATAACTCAACCCTTACAACCACTTGTCCACAAGGTCAGAGACACACGCACACTCATGAAGTTTAAAAACTTAAGAGACACACACTGACAAAATAATGCCGTATTGACCAAACAGGAACCCGAGGATGGACACACAACAACCAGATGTGGTAACACCATTTCAAGAGGCCGACTGCATCAGCACAGGACCATAATCCACAGTCATTTTCCGAACTGTTGATCCTCATGAATGTTGGGAGCGTTCTGGAAACAATTCCAAATGTCTTCGGGCAGTAGGCGGGGTACAGTCAATCACAGTGCACACATAAACAAACAACAAATTCACTCTCACAATCACACCTAAGGACAATTTAGAGTGGTCAATTAACCTGCAACGCATGTTTCTGTAATGTGGGAGGAAACCAGAGGACCCGGAGAAAACCCACACGGGCACAGGGAAAATATGGAAACTCCATGCTCTTTGTCGATCGGTTAGATACCAGTGTACTGATGTATTTATTTATTTTTTTTCCAATTTAAAGTTCCTGGGTATCGTGATAAAAACTAAAAAATAAAATACACTCTGACATTTCATTCCCAGAATACACAGCGGATGACTAATTACAGCACACTTAATGTCAGCTTTTCACACTCAGATCATGTCATTTTGAAGGGCCAATTCTGTCTAATGTAAATGCAGTTTGGCTTCTGTTACCATGGCAACAGTGGCAGATCTCGGGCATGGAGAGAAGGCAGTGACGAAGTGGTTATTCACTTTCATAGCCCATTTAACAATGAGCAAGGAATGAGTTAGTATGAGAAGGAGATGTTCAGAATTGCACATCCAGGGTGCATATGAACCTTGAGCGATGTTATCGTCGGGCAAGGTATTTTGCTCAGCTTAGCGCAAACCTTTTATACATATTGAAGTGTAAGCTCATGTTGTAATAACATTATTGTAATTTAACAGTAAAAAACATGAACTTTAGACAATTATTGTCATTTGTTGGGGTGATTGTTTTTTTTTTTTTTTTTTTGAGTGACAGTAATTTATCTTGTGAGATACCCTCCACTAAACAAAGCAGACAGAGGAGGCTGCTCACAAGGAAGGCAGGATGGGCTAGATGGGCGGCGTGCCAAGGCACTTGCAGGTTGAGGCTCGTTCTGTCCTGAATGTAGACTCTTTCTTTTTCAAAAATGGTTAGTTTTGAAAATAATAAAGTTATTTTTGGCATTTTTCTGTAAAACAGCATTTGTTTTTGTCTTTTTTGTAACAGTTAGCTGCTCACCAAGGAAGAACACAAAACCAAGGCCTTTTTTTAACCATTGGTACAAATCTCACAGACAGATAGGCGGATAACTAAATTTGTACTTGTTTAACCCTTTCAGGCACAGCAGTTACTAGAGTGGAGAACTTAACATGTTATTAGGTTACAGGGTGCGTGAAAGGGTTAAATGTACATTTGATCAGTGGACAGGCATTCCAGAGAACCTTTTGTATACAAATAATTAAAGTTCTATTTCAATGTGTGCCCTTTAATACATTTTCTATCCTGCGAAAACAGATGACACTCTTACCAGATAATGCCCTGCGTACTGCACATTCTCTTGAGAAAAATACGCCAACAAGTACGTCAAAGGCAACATGTACATGCCGGCAGGTACAAACAAGATAGCGTTTCCTCTTGCCCATTGTCATGCTTGCCTTGCATATTTGCTTGCACAAGAGCAAATGTTACCTTGCAGGCAGTTCTAATCAGAGCAAGTTGAGATCAGCCCCTATCAGTCATTGATTAATCCTGTTGCAATTCATGTTGTGGCCACAGCACACAACAATCCTCAGGCCATGTTTGTCAATAAACTCACTTAGCCTGATTTGTTCCACAACTAAGTATATAAATGAAGCACTTAAGACTATCCCTGAAATCTTCCCAGGCCTGGATAATTTATGGCTGTGAAACTTCAGAAACAGCATTTTGACATTGATTGCACTCCAAAATATAGTCATTGATGAAATGGCTGCCTGTTATATATATATATATATATATATATATATATATATATATATATATATATATATATAAAACCTGTCAATCATTTGTGAAGGCAGCGTATTTTGTCGTTTGATGTACAGAAGTGTTGGAAGTTGTTTTTCTTTCAAACTTTAGAATAATTGTTATAGAATTTCCGACTCTATTCGGAATAAGGGAGTATAAAACATTCCTGAGAGTTAATGAGGTGAACTGTGTCCAAAAAAAGCCTTTATAAAGCCTGTATGATTGTCAGACCCCTGTGCTTGGATTCCAGATTGGGTTACTTTTAATGAAAAGCCATATTTCGTTATATGGATACGCCCACTGACAATGTACTTTCTTTGAACACTTTCCAAGTTCATCAATTTTTGAACTTTAAGATGTGAAGTTCCACATTTTCTGCATGGGTTAATAGATTCAATATTCCAGCAAACATGCCATCACAATTTAAGCAATTGTATGAATTTCAGTTGCTGTTACAAGACACAATTCAAGGAAATTATTATTTTTGTTGTTCTATTTGATTAAATTCAAGGACAAACCCCAAACGACGGGGATGGATCTCTTTTTTCAATGAAGTTACATACAACATTTGACATACTGCCATTCTAGAGATTGACCATTTTGCCCATGTTTCTGAGTGACACCTTCTTACATGGATCAACATGAAGATTTCAGAAGATAGGTGTTTAAAAAAAAAACATCCTCAAGGGAAATGCTTGACTTTACCAATTCATTTGACTGTTGGGGTGGTGATTGGGTGCTTGATAACATAGCAGTTGAAAACAAAGGCATGGGTCGTCATTGTGTGCTAGCGATAATGTAGAATTGATGCCCAGTCTGCCACGAATGGGACCGTTTTAATTCTCCAAGGCATCTGATGAGCTCCAGATGGATAGCCAGCTGCTTTGAGTTTGTGAGCCCAGGGAGGTGGTCAAAATTGAGGAGGAAACTGAGGCTATGTTTTGCAAGAAATGGCATACAGGTCAAGTGGTGCACTGGTGCATGAAAGCGTGCCGTAGGATTTTCATATTCACATTCCTTCTGGCTTCTAGAATCACATGTAGAATGCTGCCTATTGCTGAATGACACTCGGGGTACTCTGGATCATTGGACCTTGACAACTGAAGTATCCATTTGGCACTTTTGTGAGTTCCACCCATACCAAAGGAGTAATTAAAAGACCACCTGATATCCTGCTCGTGCTGGGATCAACCCAACATCACACTGAAATCCACATACCCGCAGTGCTACTTCCTGATAAGATAACTTCATAATGAACCACCCAGGCATATAAATAATTCAAAAATGGTGTACGCCGGCAGGATACGAGGTGCCCATTATCAACATTGTTTGCTCTCATCTTTTCCATTGAGATGACCGTGTGTGTCAGTAATGTTTTTTTTCTTGAATTTTACCACAAGCCGCACCTGCATGATCTGCATATTTTCACCTTGACCAAGCGGGGCAAGAGAAACAAACCGTGCAAATGTAGAGCAAATGTGCAAAAAGCATAATCTCAGAAACGGTACCTTCTGACACAAGTGCCCCCCTCCCACCTCCAGTCGCTCCGACACATGGTAATCAAGAAATGGGAACATAACCCAAAGAAGAAAGTGGTTTCGTGAGCCTAAGTGCACCACTTCCCTTTATATACACACAAAGAAAACAAATTGTGAAATGAGACTGCTCGCATGCCGACCTTCATCCAACCATCTAATTTGGTTTATCCAAATAAATTAACCCTCCCCCCAGTATCCTGTTTTTGTAGCAATGTTTTTTTTCATTTTTAAATTGAGACAGAAAGGGCCTCATTCAATAAAATCCCAAATGAAAGGCACCAGAACAGATTTTCGCACTAATAAAGTCTGCGCACTGATGGTAGTCATGTCAAACAACCTCGATCTTTTTTAAACATTACGAAGATCCCAATTGTGTTTTTACTCACACTCACAGATTCCGTGCGCTGTTGGCAACAGGTGTAAAATTGGAGCATCGCGAGGAAAGAATTAAGTTTTAAGTGGAGTATTAGTGGAAGACAAAGAAGTGGTTAAAAAAAATAAATATAATAACTTCATTTAATTTGCCCCGAACGCATGTGCATTGAATGTAAGTAAAGCTGACTCTGTCCTATGCAAATTGTACCAGACTGGGAGATCTCCAGGACGTCATATTCGTCCATGAATGTCTCTAACTGCACAATCTTCCCAGGAATTTTGATGAGAGGTATCTTTGATTGGGTCAACAATTTACTAGCAGAATATGCTAAGAGCCAGGTTTCTTTAGCAGGGGGTTGCAACGCAGCATTTTAAAAATTCTACTGAACAACACCAGAAGATCTACTGCAAATCATCATAGCCAAACCGACTTCTCAATGCAGTGTAAAACTGCATGAAAAAAAAAATGTATATATAAAAATATCACACACACCATAAATTCCGGGTATATATGTACACACTGTAAATTCCGGGCTACAGACCGCACCTGATTAAGAGCCGCATGCTCAGATTTATGAAGAAAAATCAATTTTGTAATTATATGCGCCGCACCGTATTATAAACCGCTGGCCAATGAGTTGGCGGGGGTTTGCTTCTGCAGGCGGCAGGCACGCAGGCGCTCCGCTTCCAGGTGAGGCCGCGGACGCGGTCCCCCGCTGAACCCCGGGAGAAAAAAAACGCAACAATTTCTTAAAGTTATAATAATCTTCATATTTTTATGAGCATGATAAATGCATTTGCACAATGAAATTACACTGAAACACATAATAAGAGGCCAGACAAAGAGAGATCTTGATGCGCATTTGCGTAATTATGAGGAGAAATACTGCAGCCCACTAGGCTTTAAATAGAATAATGCAAAATTATAAATGGGACAGGGCGGCCCAGTAGTCCAGTGGTTAGCACGTCGACTTCACAGTGCAGAGGTACCGGGTTCAATTCCAGCTCCGGCCTCCCTGTGTGGAGTTTGCATGTTCTCCCCGGGCCTGGGTGGGTTTTCTCCGGGTACTCCAGTTTCCTCGCACATTCCAAAAACATGCATGGCAGGCTGATTGGACACTCTAAATTGTCCCTGTTTTGTGAATTGTGTGAATGTGAGCGTGGATGTTTGTTCGTCTCTGGGTGCCCTGTGATTGGCTGGCAACCGATTCAGGGTGTCCCCCGCCTACTGGCGAAGACAGCTGGGATAGGCTCCAGCGGCCCCCGCGACCCTAGTGAGGATCAAGCGGTTCGGAAAATGGATGGATGGATAAACGGGACAAGATATATGAAATTATTTCTCTAGTCAGCCACTTAAAAATGATCATCGGTGGCAGCCTTAGGCCCGAGGCTGCGCAGCTCAAAACACAGGTAAAATGTGTTCTCTCGTGGCCGCTTGTTTTCAGTATGACAGAGGAGTCACCTTTTTAATTTACAGTCCGAGTGAGGGGCAAATCAAATGTGCATGGGACTTTTAAGATAAGATAAGATGTCCTTTATCAGTCCCGCACTGGGGAAATTTACAGCCTCCAGCAGCAAGAATGTAGGTAGAAAGAAGACAGGAAAAACAAAAACAACAAACACCGTTCAATTAAGTGCAATATAAACACAAAATGGATATGGTTATCTTTTTACACTGGCTCAGTTCTTCCCCTCCTTCGCACCATCGACTCGTCTATGCCAAGATTACGGGCAGCATCTCGATTTCCTTCTTTAACTGCCAGAGTGATCGCTTTTAGTTTAAAAGCTGCATCATATGCTTTTCGTCTGGTATTCTCCATGTTGATCAGGGTTAGAAGAAAGACTGAAATAACGAAGTTGTGATTACCGGTAATCACACAATTTCATTGGACCCCTATGTACTACTCATTCATTTTACTGGTCGACTGTTGCCAGGTAACACATTTTTCCCCGCTACGGCAAAAGAGCGGAAGTTGTGATTAGTCATACAATCTCATTGGACCTCAGTGAACTACTCATTCATTTTATTGGTCCATGTTTTTCCCGCGATGGAAAATAAATAATTAAAAAGCTGCTTCATATTACACGCCGCAGTGTTGAAAGTGTGGGAAAAAAGTAGCGGCTTGTCATCCGGAATTTACGGTATATATGAGGAAAGACAGAGTCATGAGGAGAATGCGATTGTTTGATCTGGACAACCAACTCTTCTTAAAAGATTAGACAACAGGTGAAATGAATTGAACACTGCCAATCAAGGAACAGGATCAGAGGGGTGTACTGAGAGCCATAGCAGGAACCACCTGATCAAAGAGAACATGCAGGAATCTGTTGTAATTTGTCTAAACAACCTGAGTTCTTTATTGGCTTCTATAAGGGTGCTCTGGTAAGGGTGCCAGCAGTCTTTTTTTAATTTGGGAAGAAACGTGGAGCTTTCACCTCAATCGAGCAATCAATAAATCAATCAAACCTTTATTTTTGTAGCACCTTTCATACTTTCATACAACACAAAATGCCTCACAAAATAATTATAATAAACACAAACACATGAGTGTCCCACCTGTTTTTCTGTTTGTTTTGGTTTCAGTCTCCGGCAGGAGTGGAGGGCGTTACTTCCAGCACCTCAACCGTCATGCATTATCATCAGTGGACCACTGAACGACTGCCATGCCGACCACTAGCCCTCAGATTGTTTGGCTTGCTAATGACGCTCGTACCAAATGCCTATTATCTCGATTGTTGAATCTTGTTCATGCTGTTGTTGTCCATGCCATTGTTTATCTCGTTTTGTCTCAAGTGTGTTATTTTGATTCAGAGTGTATTTTTGTGTTTTTATCATAATTAGATTTTCCTTGCCTTTAATGACAAGCGATTTATGTTACATTTTCTTTACCTTTGGCAAGCACTTTTTGTTTGTTACATTTTTACCTGCTTCTGTGTACCAGCAAGCTATTTTGTACTTTGCCGGTCTTGCGCCTTCTATAAGATTTCTGTAAAGTCTATTTGTCCTTGTCTACGTTTGTGGGATCCACCACTCTCAGGATTGCTCCGGAACGTTACACAACCTGGGGTGCACCTGATGTGCAAGGATACTCATTCATTCATTCATCTTCCGAGCCGCTTGATCCTCACTAGGGTCGCGGGGGGTGCTGGAGCCTATCCCAGCTGTCATCGGGCAGTAGGCGGGGGACACCCTGAATCGGTTGCCAGCCAGTCGCAGGGCACACAGAAACGAACAACCATTCGCACTCACACTCACACCTAGGGACAATTTAGAGTGTTCAATCAGCCTGCCACGCATGTTTTTGGAATGTGGGAGTAAACCGGAGCACCTGGAGAAAACCCAAGCAGGCCCGGGGAGAACATGCAAACTCCACCCAGGGAGGCCGGAGCTGGAATCGAACCCGGTACCTCTGCACTGTGAAGCCGACGTGCTAACCACTGGACTACCGGGCCACCCTGTGCAAGGATACTGAACCACAAATATGCAGTATCCTTGCTGTTCCCAGCACTGCACATTTCTGGACTGAGATGTCCAATGTTGTTCCCGGAATCTGTTGCAACTACTCATCTAGTTTGGGGGTCACTGCCCCGAGTGCTCCGACCACCACAGGCACGACTGTCACCTTTACCATCCGGGCTCTCTCCAGCTCCACTCTGAGCCCTTGGTATTTCTCGAGTTTCTCGTGTTCCTTCTTTCTGATGTTTCCATCATTTGGGACCGCTACATCCACTACAACGGCTTTCCTCTGCCCTTTATCTATGATCACGATATCTGGTTGGTTCGCCATTACCATCTTGTCAGTCTGGATGTGGAAGTCCCACAGGTCATTCTCCAATATACATATATATATCTCGGTTTGGCATACGGGAGACGGTGGTTCGAATCCCGCTTGGGGCAAAAAATGAGCACATAACACCATCCAGTGTGCGTCCTTGGGCAAGATCCTTCACGCTAATGCCTACCTCATACAATGATGAGAGACAATAAAATGAATGACATGCCGGCTCAGACGTCGCCCAGCGGAACAAGGTCTGCGTCAGGTGCTGGGGAACCAGAGCACCTTGATGAAAAATGGGCTACTGGAACAAAGCGGAGATGGGCGAGATGCGATAACATGGCTCTGTTGGAATGCTACTACTCAAACAACCCTAGTCAGAGGGGTTACATGAAGAGAATGTGGGCTAAATGGTTACTTTGAAAGCCACAGTCACGGTTGACCATGAAACAACTAGGAACTGAGTGTTCCAACATCCACAAAAGGCAATTGCTGTCACAACTTGAGATTGATGAGGTACAACGCAGGTTCCATGGTGAAGGGCCCCAGGCTGCCAGATCAGAGAAGGAGGTCATACCAGAGATTGGGAGGAAAGCCTCAATGAATGCAGATGATGAGATTGGGAGGCCAGCCCCAATGAAAGAAATGCTGAGCGAGGCAGCAACTGACCTGAAAGCTGGCGAGAATGAAAGCTGGGGCAACCTAGAAACCGATTACAACAACTATGTGAAGAACCACCTGAAAGTCTCATGAAAAGTGTGAATGCAGCACTGGGGGCGATCCCTACCGTAACGATCACGGAAACCAATGAGCTGATATACGCTTCAGCATCAGTGATCCTTGAGATGCTTGGCTATAAGAGCAACCATGAGATACGTTACCCACCATGGAAAAGACGGTTGGAGGCTAAGATCAAGGCGGCTTGGAAAGATGTGAGTCAATTGACCGATTCCCAGAGAGGTGTGATGAAAAGGCCGATACCCGGAAGGTACATCCAGATGACCATACCTGAAGCACTCGAAACAGCCAAATAAAGGCTCCAAGCCTTGTCCAGCCGCCTAAAGCGGTACACAAAAGAGAATGAGGCCAGACGAATAAACAGGCTGTTCGCAACACAACCTGCAAAAGTGTACGCTCAGTGGCAGGGTCCTAACAACAGAGCTGACCCACCAAGACTGGAAACTGAAAGGTACTGGAAAGGCATATGGGAGAAGGAGGTTGCACATAACAGGAGTGCACAATGGCTGGTGACCCTGAGAGAGGAGCACAGCAACCTCCACGAACAGAACCCAGTTACCATAACAGTGGCAGACATACAGGAAAGAGTCTCAGATATGAAGAACTGGACAGCACCAGGCCCGGACATGGTCCACACCTACTCGCTAAAGAAACTCACAGTACTCCATGAGCGCCTAGCAGCACAAATGAACCAGCTGCTGAGGGATGGAACTCACCCAGGATGGCTAACTGAAGGGCGAACGATCCTGATCATGAAGGATCCCCAAAGGGTGCAGTTCCATCCAACAATCGGCCAATAACCTGTCTCTCCACAACATGGAAGCTCATGTCAGGCATCATTGCAGCTAAGATAAGTGGACACATGGATCAATACATGAGCCAAGCACAGAAGGGCATTGGTAGAGATACCAGAGGTGCCAAACATTAGCTCCTGGTTGGCAGAACAGTCGCACAAGACTGCAGGTCCCGAGGTACCAACCTGTGCACAGCCTGGATTGATTACAAGAAAGCCTATTATTTGATGCCACACACATGGATCACTGAATGCTTGGAGGTGTATAAGGTGAACCGGACCCTAAGAGCCTTCGTTGCGAACTCGATGAGGAAAACCACACTTGAAGCCAATGGCAAGCCACTTACCCAAGTGTCCATCAAATGTGGCATATACCAAGGTGATGCACTCTCCCCACTGCTGTTCTGCATAGGACTGAATCCCCTAAGACAAGTAATCACCAAGACAGGATATTGATACCACATCAGAAATGGAGCTACGATCAGCCACCTCCTCTACATGGATGACATAAAGCTGTATGCTAAGAGCGAAAGGGACATAGACTCCCTGATCCACACAACCAGGATCTACAGCAGCGACATCGGGATGTCACTCGGGCTTGATAAATGTAGTCGGAACTGTGACTAAGAGAGGAAAAGTCGTCTGCACTGAAGGGGTCTCACTCCCTGAAGGAACAATAGCAGACATTGATGACAGCTACAAGTACCTCAGTATACCACAAGCCAATGGCAACCACAAACTGGCAACAAGGAAAGCAGCTACGGCCAAATACCTCCAGCGAGTGAGGCAAGTCCTAAGAAGCCAGCTCAATGGCAAGAATAAGACAAGGGCAATAAACAGCTATGCCCTGCCAGTGATCAGATACCCTGCAGGATTAATAAGGTGGTCAAAGGAAGAGATTCAGACCACGGACGTTAAGACCCGAAAGCTCCTAACCATGCATGGAGGGTTCCATCCCAAATCCAGCACTCTGAGACTGTACGCAAGCCGAAAGGAAGGAGGCCGGGGACTAGTGAGTGTGAGAGGTACTGTCCAAGATGAAACATCCAAGCTCCATGAATACATCAAGGAGAAGGCTCCAACGGATGACACACTCAGAGAATGTCTCAGACAATGGGGAACAGAGGATGAGGCGCTGGAATAGGGACCATCATGGGAGGACAAGCCACTACACGGGATGTACCCCCGGACCATAAATGAAGTGGCTGATATCAAGAAGTCCTATTAGTGGCTAGAGAGGGCTGGCCTGCAGAACAGCACAGAGGCACTCATCCTGGCTGCTCAGGAGCAGGCCCTGAGCACCAGAGCCATTGAGGCCCAGATATACCACACCAGACAAGACCCAAGGTGTAGGTTGTGCAAAGAGGCACCTGAGACGATCCAACACATAACTGCAGGGTGTAAGATGCTGGCAGGGAAAGCCTACATGGAACTCCATAACCAGGTGGCTGGCATAGTCTACCAAAACATCTGTGCGGAGTATGGACTGGAAACCCCAAGGTCAAAATGGGAAAATGGTGGAGAATGACAGAGCAAAGATCCTGTGGGACTTCCAGATCCCGCTTGACAACGAAATTGGCCAATCACTGATCTTTTAGTGTTGGCATCCGTGGGAGCATCAACCTGAGCCTGAAGCTGGGCAGAGCTCCACAGCTGTGGAAAATTTCGTGCCTGGTCCCAGTGCCCAAGACCCCCCACCCTAAGGAGCTGAACAGCTACAGACCGGTGGCGCTGACGTCTCACCTGATGAAGACGCTGGAGAGACTCATCCTCGCCCACCTTCGACCGCTGGTGAGCCCGTCACTGGACCCGCTGCAGTTTGCCTATCAGCCTGGCATCGGCGTGGAAGACGCCATTATCTACCTCCTCCACTCAGTGCTGTCACACTTGGAGAAGGCTGGGAGCACTGTGAGAATCATGTTCTTTGATTTCTCCAGTGCCTTCAACACCATCCAGCCCAATTTGCTGGGAGGCAAACTGCAGAACGCCGGAGTGGACCACCATCTCACAGCATGGATCATAGATTACCTCACAAATCGGCCGCAGTACGTGAGATTGCAGAGCTGTGAGTCGGACAGGCTTCTCTGCAGCACTGGAGCGCCGCAGGGGACTGTTCTGGCTCCATTCCTGTTCATCCTCTACACCTTGGACTTCAGACATGACACTCCAAACTGCCACCTTCAGAAGTTCTCCGATGACTCTGCGATTGTTGGCCTCATTACAGAAGGGGATGATCGGGAGTACAGGGGACTGACAAAGGACTTTGTGGACTGGTGCCAGCAGAATCTCCTCCAGATCAACCCGAGGAAAACTAAGGAGTTGGTTGTGGACTTCTGCAGGAAAAAGTCCTCACCAGCACCGATGAACATCCAGGGTATGGACATAGAGAGGGTGACCTCCTACAAGTACCTTGGTGTTCTTCTCAACGACAAACTGGACTGGTCCACAAACACGGACACCCTGATTAGGAAAGGACAGAGCCGACTCTTCCTACTCAGGAAACTGAGGTCTTTTGGGGTTCAAGGGTCACTCCTTAAGACGTTCTATAACTCGGTGGTGGCCTCGGCCATCTATTATGGCATTGTCTGCTGGTCAGGCAGCATCTCGGCCCGGGACAGAAAGAGACTGGAGCGACTGGTCAGGAAGGCCAGTTCTGTCCTGGGTTGCTCCCTTGACACTCTGGAGGAGGTGGGCAACAGAAGGATGCTAACTAAGCTAAAAGCTATGATGGCCAGTCCCTCCCACCCCCTCCAGCCCGCCCTGACAGCACTTGGTAGCTCCTTCAGCCAGAGACTGTTACACCCGCGCTGCAAGAAGGAGAGATACCGACGCTCGTTCCTACCGACTGCTGTCAGGCTGATGAATAAAAAATAACAATCATAATAATAATAATAATAAAATGATGTGAAGGTAAATTGTAAATAGTACTGCGATTTATCCATTTGTGTTCATATTGTATTTAATTGAAAGATGTTTGTTGTTGTTTTTTTTTTTTCTCTTCTTCTTTCTACATACATTCTTGCTGCTGGAGGCTGTAAATTTCCCCATTGTGGGACAAATAAAGGATATCTTATCTTATCTTATCAATTCTCATTCCGTTTCAAGTTGAACTGTAGACTTCTTCTAATCATCTTAGCGACACTCTCTTTGTTGAAAATGACTAGCGGCAAATTAATCTTTTATTTATGGTGGGTTTTATTGTAGTTGCTGTAGTTGTAGGACACGAGTTAAGTCCCTGGAAAATACGCCTTGTTGGTATGACTGGGTCACAGATAATTTTCTTGAAAAGGAACGCAGTGTAGAATTTATGAATAAACAGACACATTTTATATTGTCAGCCAAAATTGAGCTTCCCCTCCTTGACAGACCAGCATCCGCCACTGATAAATACATACATACTACACGTCAACACATTTGAAAATTGTTGGTGAGAAGGAAGCATTGTTTATAGATGGAAAAATAAAACCTTGTTGAACTGCGAACAAATTGGCATGAAAACTGAAAAATGTCACTCTGTGGGTCTCCAAACCACTTACACACATTTGCAATTCATCATTTCAGACTGGTCAATTACCAAACAAAATTATGATTGCAAAGAAAATCTTAACCGTGTACAAAACTGGTGACAAACAGAGCTTCACAAATTTCAGGCCCGTTTCTCTCTTATCTCAAGTGTCCCAAATTTTTGGGGGGGAAAAAAAACTAAAGTCTTCAATAACCGGTAAGATCACTTAATAGGAAGAAAAAAAAACATACATTACTCTGCAATTATCAGTATCGATTTCGAACCAGTCAACTACAATGGCCTTCACAGGAGATTACAGTAGTTCTGAAATACGACAAAATAAAAATCATGACAGATTGTTGGGGAAATTGGAACATTATGGAATCACCATTAAATAAATGACGAGTTATTTAAACAAATGGAAGTAGTTTGTGAAGCTGGGTGAGTGTAACTCTATATGCGTGGACATTGTGCATGGTGTCCCACAGGGGTCAGTGTTGGGGCCAAACTTGTTAATTCTATTTCTTGAGGATCTACGTAATGTGTGCTAGCCATTAACATTTGTGTTGTTTACAGATGACACAAACATCCTAGAAACTAATTTTGAATGAATTTTCACACTTAAAACCTGCTTCGTTTTTTTTCAAGAGAGAATTTAGGAAGGCATTACGATTACAATAATTATCAAAAGAATTGTGCCTCTAAAATTTGCTCTATCATTCATATTCCCTTGTGTAACAATCAATGTTGGAAAAAAAGCCTGGACATGGATTCAGTCCTATCAGGTGTAACACTGACTGCACCAGATTATCTATTGTGGAGAAGCCACTTTAGCAATTATTTTACCTGACATTAATTCGGCAATTAACACATCATGTATAGCTGCTGCAGTAAATTTTGTTTGATGGAGTTGCCACACATCCATACTGTAGATTGCTGGGATAAGGTCAAAAATCAGAGAGATGCATTTATCAAAGATAAATGATGCAGAACAAGCAAGAACTCAGAAAGTGCACTCTTTAAGATGCCTGCATGCTTATACCCTGCTCGGTTCCACTCTCTGACATACGTTTGATTTGTATTTCTTGGTTTGATGTGGCCCTCTTCCAGTAACTAAGGTCGAATTACACAGTTGAGGCAATTAGCAATTAGCTTTCCAGAGAGCCTTTGTGAAAGTCATGATTCGTGTTATTGACTTGTAGCGTGTGTTTATCTTGATTCAAAAGTCATGCCGCAGATCTCCACAGTGAGTAAAGGTGTGCAAGACTATTTATCCATCCATCTATCTTCTCATCCGCTTATCCTCACAAGAGTTGCGGTCATGCTGCAGCCTGTCCCATTTGTCTTTGGGAACACATAGACAAACAACTATTTGTCCTCACAATCACACTTGGGGATAATTTAGAACAGGGGTGCCCATTAGGTAGATCCTGATCTACCGGTAGATCTAAGACAGGTCCCAAGTAGATCCGAGGAGTGTCGAGGAGAAAAAAACAACAACAACCATTTGTGTGTTTTTGTACACGTTAGTAATATTTTTGTGTTAATGTACGCTGCACCCTAATCATCCTCAGTCTCATTTTCACACAAAAAAATAAAAAATAAAAATAAAAAATAAAATAAAGCAGGTAAATCTTGAATTTACGGTGGCGCGTGAGTACGTCACCGGAAGTTGTTTGCGCTCAGCAGTCTGCAATTGCAGCTTGTAATCAGAACTGTTGCGCTCTATCTTTTATCGTCATTATTCTCATTCAGAGTTTGCTTCATGTACAATTCACTGAGGGCACGGGCAAAGAATAGGAATCTCGGAGGGCCCAGGGAAGCACTTTAAAACTGTACGTGTGAGCTACGATAGTTAACAGGCTCCAAAAGTGTATCGCATACCTCAGTTTCAGGCTGTTTCTCATCATGGCGTTCATGTGTGCGTGTGTGTGCGCGTGCCGGTAAGGGTAGATCCCGGGAGGTTAGTTGATCAAAAAGTAGATCGTCGGTCCAAAAAGTTTGGGCACCCCTGATTTAGAACATTCCATTAACCTGTCATGTACCGTATTTTCACGACTATTCGACGCATCGTACTAATGGCCGCAGTCTCATTAATGGGTGACATTTCTGTATTTTACACATACACAGGACGCATCGTACTAATGGCCGCAGTTTTACAGTGGTAAAACATACGCCAGCTTAAACATACGGCATGCATGCGCGCACTCTAACACGTTAGCTTGAAGCATACGGTAGCATGCCAAGACATACAGATAAGATAAAAACACGTTTTTAAAAAGGCAACGAAAGCAGAACTGAGTTTGGGTGTATTTTATTTAGCCATCGTACAATGTTCTCACGTTTTTCGATCAATCATCACCCAGAAATCCATCAAAGTCCTCATCCTCTGTATCAGAAGCAGAGGACTGCACATCTCAGTTGTCATTGAATGCATCACATGCTAGTGTGAGTTGCTACGCATTGCCGAGCGGAAAGAAGGAGTAGCAACAGCAAAGTCAACATTTCTCTCGTGTGAAGCTTTCCCACATTTGAAAGTAAAGAACACAGCGAAACATGGTGGCAGCGCGTGTGTGTGTAGAAAGAATTGAACAATTGTGCAAGTACCGTAATCCATCAAAAACGCTGCGTTCCCTCTCGTTGTTGCGTATTGTGGCGTAACTCGCCAAGCGCTGCCTCTCACTCTTTGTAAAGTTGTGTTTGCCACCGATCATCCATTGTTCCCATGCCGTTTGCAACTTTACTTTGAACGCCCGGTTGATGCCAATGTCCAGCGGTTGGAGTTCTTTAGTCAAGCCTCCGGGAATAACGGCAAGCTCAGAGTTCATTTGCTTGACTTGTTTTTTTCACCGCTGCTGTGAGATGGGCACGCATGCCAAAAGCGTAACCGGTGGCTTTAAGTTTGAACTGAGCTTCGTAGGCGTGTCTTTTTGTCGAATTTATTTTCAGGGGTTCTTAGAAACCAAAACCGGAGTTGTTTTGCAACAATACACATTGCCACACTCTATACAAGTGTTGGTACTGGCTTGAGGCGGCGTCCCTTTAGCACTTACACGCCCACCCTTCACCATTGGCGGGCTAGCTTGCCTGTCCTCTCTCTCCCTCTCTCTCTCTCTCCCTCTCCATATATGTATATATACACGCCCACCCTTCCCTGATTGGCCGACTTCTTCCCGCATGCCTGGCCACAGTCACTTCCGCCTTTTCTCTATATAAACAGCGTGTCGGCTGTCAGTCAGATTTTGGAACTCAGCGCATATAAAGGACGCTCCGCACCATAAGGCGTCCTGTCCATTTTGGAGAAAATTTAAGACTTTTAATGGCGCCTTATAGTCGTGAAAATACGGTATGTTTGTGGGAGAAAACCGGAGCACCCGGAGAAAACCCATACCAATACGGGGAGAACCTGCAAACTCCCCACAGCAAACCCAGAGCCAGAATCAAACCCTGCACCTCTGCACTGTAAGGCAGACATGCTAACCACTTGACTCCTGTACTACCCTTGCAAGATGATATGAAACTAAACTCTGCATTGCACTGGTACCTACATTACTCAGTGAGACGCTCACTGTTCCTAAAAACTATTTTTGGAGAGGGTTCGGTGCCAGGCTTGACTGAAGATGCTTTGCAAGCTTTGGGTACCTTCATAGTAGAATGTTCTTCGTTGATGAAGATCTTTTTCTGTCTCAGAAATACACTTAACTTTTAAAAGTTTAACAATTCACTGAGGTTTAAAAGGTACATTGAGGTTGCTTCTTGTTGCTGCAGGCAACTCCCTGTGTGCTGCTTCAATAAAGCGGGGAACAAAATCCCTTTTTGGTTCTGTAAGTATGAAAATGATTTCATTTCAGGGTTATTTGCATTTCAAACATGCCTGAACACGAACTCCAATGTAATGTATTCAGTCTCCACAGATCTGGGTGAGTACCTATTCCAGAAAGAATCCCAATCTATTTCAGATGTGACACAGTCAGGCATTTGAAAAATGTCAAGAATGGAAATGCCGATTTGCTTGGTGCAATATTTATGGTTTGTAAAATGAGATTCCTGAAAATTAAGAACTACTCCCTTACAGTGGTGAATTGGTCTGTGTGTGCCAACAGTCCTAGGTGAAAAAAAATCAAGATTTTCTGCCTCTGTAAGGTTCATTATAGCCCATCAGGTAATAAATAGGTGAGAGATTAGGGGTCCATTGCAGAAAGCAGGTTTCCTGATAACTCAGACAAACATGGCACGTCCTTAATATAATAATGGATAATGTATGAAGGTGCTACATTACTGTACAGCAGTGTTTTTCAAATAGTGGGGCGCCGTCAAGGGGGGCGCGTTTGACCTCGGGGAACATGCTTATTTATTTATTTACCGTCCTAAAATAATGTGCAGTTGCACCTCCACTACGTTAAGGGGCAGTGGCGCTCTCATTGACAGAGTCTGCGCAGGGCGCATTCTCAGGGAAGAAATATGACGAGGTGTATGTTGTGCTTGGCTTCAATGTGACTGCGGTGGCAGACGAGGAAAGATCAATGTGCTTACTATGTCAAAAAATTTTGGTAGCGGACAGCATGAAGCCAAAATAAATTAAGGCAAATTATGACATTACACCCCATTCACTAGTGATGGGTCCAGCGACACCGATGCATTGACACATGCGCGGGCTCACAGAGCAAAGCACGTGTCGATGCATGTGCTGCTTCATTACGTCACGTGATTGACACGTGAACTGTATTGACACAGTCCAGGCTTCTAATTGACACACCGGCTGCGCTGACACAGTCCAGGCTGCTAATTGACACATCGACTGTGTTGACACAGTCCAGGCTGCTAATTGACACATCGGCTGCATTGACACAGTCCAAGCTGCTAATTGACACGTGAACTGCACCGGTGCAGTTTAGACCGCATCGGCTGCTTGGCACAGTACAGGCTGCGCCACTTAGTCCAGGGGGCGTCGACTCAGTGCAGAGGGCGTTGACGCAGCAAAAGCCCGCCGCACAGTGTTTATAAGGAAGTGCGTTTGGCCACACAATGCCACCTGCCGAAACAAGCCAGACCTCACTCACGCTCGCTTGTCGAAGTTCGTGTCAGTGCAGACTTCGTGTTCGTGCCTTGCCTTCCTTGCCGATTATGGAGCAGAGACGCAAATCATCCGCCGTGTGGGACCATTTTGATGTCCTGGAGAATAAGGTATTATTTATTTATTTATTCAAATCGCCTTCTGTCGCCGAGAGCCTCTCGGCGAGAGGCACTCGCCGAGTGCCTCTCAGATTATTGACGTGTTGTACCATTCTAATCCGAATACATTTCAAGGTAACTCTTAGTTACTTCTTATTCACATTTCATTACAGGTGTAATGTCAAATTTGCCAAGTCGAATTGTCATACACCAACAGAAGCACCTCCACCATGCTGAGGCATTATCGGGCCAAGCATGAGAATGAAGTTCGCGATACACCCAGTATTACGCCAGGTATACAAACGTTCACTCATCTTTTCGCGGTTGCTATGTTGATGATTTAATTGACAATCAGTAATTATTATTGGTTGACTCTCCACTCCATGTTTGACAATCAAGGTTCCAGGAAGCAGCTGTACTGGAAGGACCAACACACTTCTTTCCCAAACCTCTCCCACCTCGCAAAGGAATTCCTTTGTACGCCAGCCTCATCCGTCCCTTGTGAGCGTGTGTTCTCCACAGCAGGAGAAATCGCTTGTAAAAGACGCAACAGGCTGAAGTTTAAAACATTGGAGCATCTTATTATTCTCAATAAAAATTTGTGAAATGAAAGCCCACAAGCATCCTCATTCAAATGATCTTCACATTATTTGAACACATTGAATGTTGCAAAATGAATGCATGGATGTGAATGATATTGTATACACTTCATCATCAAATCGATGAATGACCTTATGAAAATGTTTTGGAACAGTTGTAGATGCAAAACCGTGCTGGCAGCTACATAATAGATAATAAAAGAAAAATATCCCAAACCATAGGGATCCTCCCAAAAACTAAGGATGTGCTGAATAAGAGATCCTTGTACACCTTATACTTTTATTACTTCCATATTTGACCTATTGTGTGGGAATATGGGGAAATGCCAGTAAAACACTGTTTTAAAACTACAATACAAAGCAATCGGAACAATCACTGGCTCCAAATGGACGGAACCCACAAATCCACTGTTTATCAAATTAAACAATGAAATCTCATTACCTGATTGACTTCAAAATCGCCCAATTAATGTAAAAAGCACACAATAATAACCTTTGCCAAAAGATCCAGAAGCTTTTTAAAATTCGAGAAAGTTGTCATAATTTAGGGGGTACTAATCTATACAAAAAAATCCAAAACACGAACGAACATCACACAAATGAGTGTATCTGTAATAGGTGTAAATCTGTGGAATGATTCTGAAACGGACCAGTAAAATGAGGAACTCTCTTGCTGAGATTAAAAATGAATTCGCGAGTAGTACAAGACAACTACACAAATCAGAATTAAGCTGATAAATTCGATACACTCATGAAATATAGCAATACATCAGAAATACATTGATGAGATTATTTAATATATTAATGAAATGTAGCATCCACTATGAATATGAGAAAATCGACATATACATGAGCTCTAAAGAGTATGTACTGTATATACAAACCTAATGTTGTAAAAATGTATTAGTACAGCATACATAAGGTTGAAAGCATTTGTTGATATTTAGACTTTCTTTCCTATTTAGAAAAATGATCATTCAATTCATATATAAGAAGGGGTAGGACTCGGGGTAGGTTTTTTGCTTCTTTCTACTCCTTTGAACACATATTTGTGATGATGACTATTTTCTTTTCCTTTTTTATATCTTACCTTCACCTTTTGCCAATTTATTACCGAATTGTATATTTTATGTTCAATATACAAAAAAAATTATCAGTCAGTTCAGTCTGTTAAGTGGGTTGGCTGCAGGGATCTTGAAGGTCCAGCAGGTGGCAGTGGTCAGTGACACAGTATCAGCACAGTATCAACACAGTGTGTCAGTGTGTCGACACGCCTCATGAGGCCTCATGGACCCATCACTACATTCACGCTGATAAGTTGCTTGAGTTTTTTTTTTCACCAAAAACGTGTCAAATATTGCCAACAACCATGCCGCTTTGTGACTGCTACTTCAGTAAACTAAAATACAGGTCCCAGCTACACGTTGAGCACGAGCCGAAAGTTGCTGTGTCCTGATTCAAACCTCGCTTCGAAAAGTTGTGCATTGCAAAACTTGCTCATTGTAGCCATTAATCCAGACATCATCTTTTATTTTAAAAAAGTACAAATTATTTTATATATTTTTGTTTTGCTGGTTAAAGTTTTGTTTAAAATTGTGCTCTGAGATAATGTTGGTGATTAGTTTGAATGCATTATTAGTTCTTGATTTTATGGAATTTAATTTTTCAGCATCATATGGTTTGACATGGTCAGTCAAAAAATATTTATTGTTAAATGCAGGATTTAATGTTATTTTTGAATTTCACATGCACTTTAAATCTTTTCTGTTGCAGTTACTACTCAACTCAACTCAACTGTATTTAAAGAGCACTTTCAGACAGCCATCGCTGCATACAAAGTGCTATACATGGAGCAACTAACATATACAACAGTAACGTAAAAAATTGGTAACAAAGAAAGCACCGAACAGCAAAACCAAGAACAAATCTGAGTCATGCTGAGTCAAATGCCAAAGAATACAGGTGATACAACAAAGAATAGCTTTAGTATTCTTGATACAACAAAGAATACTAAAGCTATTCTTTGTTGTAAGTTGGTCCATAAAGTCGGTCTATATATCTTTTTTTTAATTCCCTTATATGTTAATTGAGATACAGTGTTATGCGAAGGTGTACTTATTACAATTTCATAGACAAATGATACTATTTATAGTCGTGCGGAGGGGGGGGGGTGCGAGATGTTTTCCTCTTCCTTGGGGGGTGGGGGGGCATGACAGAAAATAATTTAGAACCACTGCTGTACAGAGAATTGATTATTCATCGAGAGATGGTTATCAGACCGTGCATACAAGTTTTAGTACTTCCAGTCAATTATCTTTTTGAGCGGTACCATTCGACGTCCATCTTCAGATACAGTTTATGGTGTCTTTTCATAGTTGTGGTGCATGCGTTTAACTCCAGGTGAAGACAATCTAACTTGATTAAACTGATTCAAATCCGCTGTTTTGGAATCGGAAACGCAAGGTTTCCGATTTCGCAGTCGATTAACTCAGAGTTCAGCATAAGATGGAGTTTATTGAACGTTCTTTGTGAAACCGTCCTCAGACAAAGCATGGCCCAGACAAACAGCAACATTAGAAAATGCTTTCTCTTGCACAGATGCCGGCCACCGGGGCCCCTTTGGAGTCAGGGCCGGAGGAGGGGCTGCTGGGCCGGCCTGCACTCATGGGGCCCGGTCGAGCACAGCTCAAAAACACAGCGTGAGACCCCTTTCCCATTGGCTGGTGAGGAAGGTTCCAAGGGGTTCAGGTGCATTGTGAGATGGGTGCCTGCCCATCACAAGGCAAGGATCCTGGTGTGGCAAAGAGTGGCTTCAGAAGTTAACTTTACATGTCTCCCTCCAAAGAAAGAACCTGATCTTTTGTGCAAGGTTGAGAAGTTACGATAAGATATAGTGAGGCTCGCCTCGCTAAATAACTTGGGCTCTGGTACAAGTCTTCTTGTGACTGGGTGAACTCTCTTCCACTGTGGAGCTGTCCACGGTGAGAGGGGCTGACCAGATGTAGGAAATGCATCAGGCTCCCCACCCTCACTCCACTTGAGTGCCTCTCTGGAATACACCCCAGTAGATGAAAGGGTAGCTTCCCTTTGCCTTTGGAAGATGGGACATCTATGCACAAAACAAATGTGCAGAGTATCCACTATTTTATAAAGCTCTTCTGCTGAGGAGTCCTTAATTCTGCTGCGAGACATCACTGCTTATGTGGGTAATGACAGCGAGACCTGCAAGGCTGACCTGGAAGGCTGTGATTAGGCGAACAGCTGTCTCAATCTGCTCCCGAGTGCTGCTTTGCTATCAGACACTTCTGTGATCATCACAGATTGTCCATAATGAACACGATGTTCAAATATAAGGGTGTCAATACAGTCACTTGTCACCAGTACACCGTGGGCTCAGGCGTGTCAAATTCATTTATGTTGTGGGCCACTTCAGAGTTACATCTTCCCTCGGAGGGCCGTTATGAATTAAATAAACATTAAATCCTCTCAACACATTATTAATTATACACAACTGATGACTGATTTCAAAACAAATAATACAACTATAAAGGTTTGTTCAATTATTGTTCAAGTAAGTGTAAACAGGGTAACAATTTTATTACAAAATGTCGTTATTTATTAAGCATGACAATTTGACATTTTGGACCTGGTTTTAGCAAGGATAATGCAAGATAACACACAATTTTCTTTCGCAAATCACAAAAAGATGCAGAGGCCCAGATTTGCCCCCGGGCCTTGAATTTGAGACATTTATTGTAGTGCAATGATCAACTTTGTGGTTGTTTTGTCAGACATGTGGCCGCATGTCTTGGACGAGTATCGAGTAAAGAGAGCAGCGGAGCGGTCAATTGAATGCCACCTGGTAGGGACTTTGTTTGAAGGTCGGGGGAATACCACTCAGACCTAGCAGATCTAAACGTGAGGGTCTGTTAGGACCATCTGGCAGAGTACTCTGTCAGGAGGAATTCAACCACTTACCAGCAAAGGCACGGGACACAGAGTTTGAGTCAGCAATATTCTGTGCCTACATTTTTCAGGTGGCCGAGTGGAACTACTGACTTGAGGTGGTAGGTCTTTTAGAGAAGCAATCCCCAAACCTGTTGATTCACACCGGGAGTGAGGGATGCTGTCAATCTAAAAAGGAGCCTTTTGGCCTGTGGGAAACAACTGATGGGGAGTTGCAAGTAAAGTGGAATGTGGCTTTGCCATTTTCCCAGGCGATAACTTTGGTGAGGATGATGCAGTGCTGATCTCAAGTTGGGACAATGTGAGTCGGTGGTGAGATTAGTTTATAGACCTAAATTAAAACTACTCCTTATGAGGAAACACAGTCTGGGCACTCGTATGGCGGGGTCCCCTATCTCTGTGGTTGGGGTCATCCAGGTTATTAAAGTCTTTGGTGGCATGCCTCTGGGGGTGGATGTGATCTACCCAGAAACCCAAAAGGCTATTGATGTTGTGGGGTTAGGGCCTTTTTTTTAAGCTTTGTGATATTAATTTGAATTGAATGACCCCAATGTAGTGTACACATTGAACATGTATTCACTTCCTTCATGCCACATATATTGGAGACAAGAAGAGTCTATCCCATGTAGACTCTAACATTTGTTATAGGTTCTGTTTTTGAGAGCAAGAGGGAGACGAAGTGAATGCCTATTATGTGTGGCTACTGCTATTGGGAGCTTGGCTCAACATTTTTTTTTTTTTTTGGTTTGGTTTGTTTATTGAACATAAAACATATACAGTAATAATTTGACAGAAAATAAGGTAGATAAAAAAGTAAAAGAAAGAAATCATTCTTCATTCAACACAGTTATGTTCAAGGGAGTAGGATGAAGTAAATAACTTATCTAGTCCTACCCCGTTATGTGTTTATATCTACTAAATCATTTTTATATCAATCAGAAAAGAAAAAGTAATAAGAAGTCTCCATTAAGGCTCATACTTTACCCTTAACCGTGATATTTTCACAACTTTTGGTTTGTATCGGGATTATATACATCCTCACCCTGGCACTCTTGTGTCAATTTTCTCTTGTATTCATAATGGATATTGCAATACCTTTCTCTATTTATCAACTTAGTTCTGATTTATCATTATATTTAATGTTTAGAATTTATCATTTTAACTCTGATTGGTGTAGGTTGTTTGTACTATTTTTTTGAATTTGTTTTTGAACTCAGCAAGCGATTTACTCATTTTTAGGTCCGTTTCGAGATTATTCCACAGATTAACACCTTTGCTAGATACACTTCTTTGCTTGATGTTTGTTCTTGTTTTGAGTTTTTTGAATAAGTTGGTACCTCTTAATTCATAGTTGCTTTCTCGAATTTCAAAAAACTTCTGAATGTTTTGGCAGAGCAGGTTATTGTGTGCTTTGTACATTAATTGGGCGATTTTAAAGTCAACCAGGTCATAAAATTTCATCGTATTTAATTTAATAAATAGTGGATTTGTGGGTTCCGTATATTTTGATCTATTAATAATTCGAATTGCTTTTTTTTGTAGTTTGAGAATAGGGAGTGTGTTTGTTTTGCAGGCATTTCCCCATATTTCCACACAGTAGGTCATGTATGGTAATAATAATGAAGTGTATAATGTGTACAAGGATCTCTTATTTAGCACTTCCTTGGTTTTGTAGAGGATCCCTGCGGTCTTGGCTATTTTTCTTTTTACGTTATCGATATGTGGTTTCCAACATAGTTTTGAGTCTATTACTAATCCGAGAAACTTGGTTTCATACGCTCTTTCTATTTCAATTGAGTTTACCATAATTTTAGCTTGGTGTTTGATTGGTCTTGTGCCAAAAACAATTGACTTCGATTTTTTCAGGTGAAGTGACAATTTATTTCTGTCGAACCAGTTTTTAAATTTGTTTAATTCGTTTTCTACGGTTGTCAGGAGCTGTTTCAGATTTATTCCAGAACAGTAGAAAGTTGTATCATCAGCAAATAGGACACATTTAAATAGTTTTGAGACCTTGCAGATATCATTTATATATAAGATGAATAGTTTTGGACCAAGCACTGACCCCTGAGGTACTCCGTGAGTGATTTTCAGTTGATTCGTTTTTTTATTGTTGAGTTGCACGTACTGATATCTGTTTTCTAAATAACTTTTTATCCATTTATAAGCTACACCTCTAATGCCATATCTTTCTAGTTTTTTCAATAATATACTGTGATCTATTGTGTCAAAAGCTTTTTTTAGATCTAGGAAAACCCCAACAGTAAATTCTTTGTTGTCTATATTAGTGGCTATTGCTTCCACAAACTCCATAACTGCCATTGAGGTGGTCCGTTTTTCCCTGAAGCCATATTGATTCTCACTTAACAGTGCATGCTTTTGTATAAAACTATCAAGTCTGCGAGAAAATAGTTTTTCTAATATTTTTGAAAATTGTGGTAGTAGTGATATTGGTCTATAATTTGTAAACAGATGTTTTTCTCCACTTTTATAGATTGGAATAACTTTAGCAATTTTCATTTTTGATGGAAAGATACCAGCTTTGAATGACAGGTTGCATATGTGTGTGAAAGGTCGCACTACATATTCTATAATATGCTTGATTATTGTCATATCAATATTAAAGCAATCAGTTGACTTTCATTCATTCATTTATTTTCCGTACCGGTTGATCCTCACGAGGGTCGCGGGGGGTGCTGGAGCCTATCCCAGCTGTCTCCGGGCAGTAGGCGGGGGACACCCTGAATCGGTTGCCAGCCAATCACAGTGCACACAGAGACGAACAACCATCCGCGCTCACACTCACACCTAGGGACAATTTAGAGTGTTCAATCAGCCTGCCACGCATGTTTTTGGAATGTGGGAGGAAACCGGAGCACCCGGAGAAAACCCACGCAGGCCCGGGGAGAACATGCAAACTCCACACAGGGAGGCCGGAGCTGGAATCGAACCCGGTACCTCTGCACTGTGAAGCCGACGTGCTAACCACTGGACTACTGGGCCGCCGCTCAGTTGACTTTTTATTTTTAAAAGTTTTTATAATATTTGATACTTCTTCTTGTTTTACCGCAGTAAGGAACATCGTGGAGGAGTTTTTTTCTACGTATCTATCCACTTCAAACAGGTCTGTTGGATCAGGAATTTGTTTTGCTAGGTTACTGCCGATGTTGACAAAATACTCATTAAATTCAGTTGCTATTTCTGCAGTTTTTTCCAAAATAGTATTTTTGCCTTTGATAAAATACTCTGGATAATCCATTTTTTTAGGACTATTTCTGATTACTTGGTTCAGTATTTTCCATATTTCTTGTGTGTTACCTTTATTCTGCTCTAATAAGATAAGATATCCTTTATTTGTCCCACAATGGGGAAATTTACACGCATGTCTAATAGTGCATGATAATGATCTCTTTTACTGGTTCTTATAATATTTACTAATTTATTTTTATAGGTCTTATATTTTTTTTCTGCTTCTTCAGTTCTCAATTGTAAAAACAATTTATATACGGTAAATTGTTTTTCTTTTTACATGCGTTTTCTATGTCTTTCGTTATCCATGGCTTACTTGGGTCTTTATACTTTTTGGAAACTTTAGTTAATGGAAAATGTTTATCATATAAGAAGATTATGGTAGACTGAAATACTTCAAACGCTGTATTTGGGTCTTCGTTTGAGTAGACCTCGGTCCAGTTTTGTTTTTCTAGGTCTTGCTTAAAGGCATCGATGGAACGTTGGGTTCTTAGTCTTATTTCTGTTATACAAGTTGTTGATTTAGCTTTTCTATCGAAATAATTATGAAAAACTGCAAAAACAGGCAGGTGGTCACTTATGTCATTAATGAGAAGTCCACTTTCCATTTTATGATCAATCTTATTTATAAATTTCTATTAATGTGGCCGTGTCAACTGTTATTCTGCTAGGTTTCAGGATTACTGGGAAAAAGCTGTTGCTGTACATAATATTTATGAAGTCAGTTGTTTTTTTGTGTCTATTTGGGTTTAATAAGTCAATGTTAAAGTTACCACATATTATTCGTGTTTTCTTATCGTTGTAGTAACTGAGCATATCTGTTAGTTTTTTATTGAATTTGTCAATACATGTTCCCGGTGTCCTATAGATGCAACTTATGATGATATTTGATGCCTTTTTATTGTGTATTTCAATGGTTAGACATTCCATTAGGTTTTCTATTGTGTTTGTCAATCTCTCGATTTTACTGCATTTAAGTGCTTTGTCTACATATATTGCAACCCCTACTCCTTTTTTGTTTTCTCTATTAGTTGCAAACATTTCATAACCTTCTATTTCCATTTCAGTTGTTTTATCTTCATCAAGCCAAGTTTCTGATATGGCAATTATTTTAAATTTATTGAATTTAGTCAGGTATTCTTTAATTTTTGTGAAGTTTTTATAGAGACTTCTACTGTTTAAGTGTATTACCGAAAGTGCATTTTCCAATTTTATATTAGTGTTGAATTGTTCATCCAGGTAATAGTCAGAGTTTGTTACCCTTTGTTTGTTGTTGAAGTTATTGTCTGGGTCCAAATTGTTCTCGGGATCGAATGGCTTATAGTCAATATCTTCAAAGGGTTGGAAGTTCATGTTTTTGGGATGTGAATTTCCCGCACCCACACGGTCGTCGATGGCTCCCTCACGGCCGTCGTTGGTTCCCTCGCTGTCGTCGCTCGCTCTCTCACCGTCATCACTGGGTCCCTCGTGGTCACTGGCTCCCTTGCGGTTGTCGCCGACTCCCTCACGCTCGCCGGCTGGCTGCCTCCCGGCTCTCTCACGCGCGCTGGCTGGTTGTCTCCTGGCTGCCTCAGGCTCGCCGTCTCCCGGCTCCCTCGCGGTCACTGGCTCCCCTGCAGTCGTCACTGGTTTACTCTCGGTCATCTCTCGCTCCCTTGCGGTCGTCGTTGGCTCTCTCACGGTGGTCGCAGGCTGGTTGTCTCCAGGCTTCCTCACGGTCGCTGGCTTCCCTGCAGTCGTCGCTGGCTTCCTCGCGGTCATCACTGGCTCCCTCACGGTCGGTCGTCGCTGGCTGCCTCGCGGTCGGTCGGTCTTGAAAAAGTTATTGTCCGGGTCCAAGTTGTTCTCAGGGTCAAACGTCTTGTGGTCAGTAGGGTTGGAGGTCATCAAAGGGTTGGAAGGGTCATCAAAGGATTCGAAGTCCATGTTTTTTGGTATGTGAATTTCCTGCTTCAGTAGGGTCAGAGTTTTTATTGTCGGGTGGTGAAAAATTCTCAGTATGCTACTTGATGGTGTTGAACTCGAGCCTGTTGTGTTGGAGTACTGGTGCGGGGGTGGACAATAAGTTTGTTATGTCTTAAGTAGGCAGTTTCCCCTCTGTCACTTGCAGCTTTTAATTTTGGGAGGAGCTCTTTTCTTTTTTGTCGTACGGCATCTGTAAAGTCTTCGTTAATGTAGATGTTGGAGCCTTTTAAATATTTTGCATTTTGTAGGATCCTTGATCTGTCCTTGTATCTTAGAAATTTCACCACAACTGGCCTTGGTCGAGGTCTTCCAGGGTCTTGTCTTCCTGTGCGGTGAGCTCTCTCCACCTCAATTTGCCCCTGTATCAGCAGTTTCTCCTTAAGGATTTTTTGAACTTTTTCCTCTGTTTCAGTCCACGTTTCTCCCGGTTTTTCCTCAATTCCATCAATTACTAAGTTGTTTCTTCTTGACTGTCCTTCCAAGTAGTCCACCTTGTCCGTTAATACAAGCATACCGTCACATACTTTGTAGAATTCCGTTTGCATGTCTTTGGAATGGCCAGTTTGACAGATTAGATTTTTTTTTAATGTCGTCTACCTCTTTTTGGGTAAAGTTGATGCTGGTTTTTATTTCTTGGACTTCCCTGGTAAAAGTGTCAAGTCGTGAGTTTGTTGAGTCTATTATCATCTTGACAAATCCTTTGAAATTTTCCTGTTGTTGTTGCAAGAGCGCCGTAAAAAGTTGTTTTTGTTGCTGGAGTAATTCATTTACTTGAGTGAGGGTCAGGGAATCCTCTTCCTGCTTTGTGTCTTGCTTCTGTTTGGGTGGAATTTTGTCGGGTCTCGTTGCTAGCCGGTTGTATGCTAGTTTGTGACGTGTCCAGTAGGCTTGCTGCTGGGTGTTTCTAACGTGGCAAGTGGGTTTACCGGCTCCCTCACGCTCGCTGGCGTTTGGTTGGTTGGTCTCTGGTCGTGGGTTCCAGCTGCGTAGCGACTTTTCGCAGTTAGCTTCCGTGCTAACGTCCGCGGTTAGCTTCCGTGCTAACCAGCTAACATAGTAGGCTCCAGCTGTAATCAAGTAGTACTTGCTGTGTATGACGATTTCTTTGTTCAGAATTTTTCAGGCCAGTTCTTTTTTCATTCAGTGTATGTATTGTTAGTGGGAGTTATCAAAAGGTTTCCGATCAGTGATGATCATTTCTTCAGCATTGTTGTTGGATGCCTGAGATTTGTAAAATATTCTGACGTTGCCGGTTGGTTGTCGCAACACATCATTTGAATCTGAATTTAGTGGCCACCCCACGGCACATTACCGATCGGAATCCCACTCCCATCCGTGCTCAGTCTGTCATTTGGTTGAAATTTGCCATCTTTGTCAACAAAATGGGTGTCCACAGTGGCGGATTGACAGATCTTCCTAAAGATGAAACATCAGAATTTAGTGCTTGAGTGATCCAGTACTCTTTTCAACAAAGTCGCAGGAACCGTGTTAAAGTTTTGATTATCCAACTCTGAACAGCAAAATAGCAGACAAATTAAGGAGTGTTTCGAGAAAAAATGATATGCAATCTTGCCACTAAACAGCACCGAAACCAGATGTGAATGATGTAACTTTATAGCATGGTGGCCAAAAATAGCGCTCCATAAAATTTTTAAGTATAATTATATAGAACCCATTCTTACTGCTAGGCTGTTGTACTATACAGTGTAATAATGATACACTAGAATTCAGTGCAGGGTGGCCCGGTAGTCCAGTGGTTAGCACGTCGGCTTCACAATGCAGAGATACCGGGTTCGATTCCAGCTCTGGCCTCCCTGTGTGGAGTTTGCATGTTCTCCCTGGGCCTGCGTGGGTTTTCTCCGGGTGCTCCGGTTTCCTCCCACATTCCAAAAATATGCATGGCAGGCTGATTGAACACTCTAAATTGTCCCGAGGTGTGAGTGTGAGCGTGGATGGTTGTTCGTCTATGTGTGCCCTGCGATTGGCTGGCAACCGATTCAGAATCAGAATCAGAATCATCTTTATTGGCCAAGTATGTACAACACACAAGGAATTTGTCTCCGGTATAACACGCTGCACTAGTATCATCGTAAACAACAAAATCATTGAACCATTTTAGAGTAACCAGTAGTTTTGTAGTACCATTTTGTGGTGCAAGAAGAGTGACTACGTCAGTGACTGTTTAAGGAGTTAATGGCTAGAGGGAAGAAGCTATTTAAGTGTCTACTGGATTTGGTGCGCATGGATCTGTAGCGTCTGCCTGAGGGGAGTGGCTGAAAAAGGTGGTGGGCAGGGTGCGGGGGATCCAGGAGGATTTTCCGTGCCCTTGTCTTGATTCTTGCAGTGTGCAAGTCCTCAAGAGTGGGTAGGGTGCCAACGATTTTTTCTGCCGTCCTAACTGTCCGTTGAAGTCGGATTTTGTCCTTTTTTGTGGCGGCCCCTAACCAAACCGTGATGGAAGAACACAGGATTGATTCGATTACTGCCGTGTAGAACTGTCGTAGCACCTCCTGTGGAAGGCCAGGCTTCCTCAGCAGCCTCAGGAAGTACATCCGCTGCCGGGCCCTTTTCAGGATGGAGATGGTGTTGACTTCCCACTTCATGTCCTGGGAGACTGTGATTCCCAGGAACTTGAAGGTCTCGACGGGTTGACACAGGGCAGTTGGAAAGTGTGAGGATGCAACTGTGGAGAAGAATCTTTCCTGAAGTCCACGATCATCTCTACAGTCTTGAGCGTGTTCAGCCCGAGGTTGTGTCGGCTGCACCAGAGCTCCAGCTGCTCCACTTGTTGGCGGTACGCAGACTCGTCTTTGATGAGACCGATGACCGTGGTGTCGTCTGCGAACTTTATGAGTTTGACAGCTGGATCTGTTGAGGTGCAATCGTTTGTGTAGAGAGAGAAGAGCAGTGGCGAGAGGACACATCCCTGTGGGGCTCCAGTGCTGGTGGTGCGTATTGATGATGTTGTTGCTCCCAGTCTCACCTGTTGTGTCCGTCCCGTCAGGAAGCTGAGGATCCACTGGCAGATCGTAGGGGACACACCGAGGTGGAGTAGTTTGGGGGTGAGGAGTACCGGGATGATGGTGTTGAACGCAGAGCTGAAATCCACAAACAGAATCCTTGCGTAGGTCCCTGTGCTGTCGAGGTGCTTGAGGATGTAGTGCAGACCTATGTTGACCGTGTCTTCCACAGACCTGTTTGCCCGGTAGGCAAACTGGAGAGGGTCCAGCAGGGGTACAGTGACGTTCTTTAGGTGGTTCAGCACAAGGCGTTCAAAGGACTTCATGACCACAGACGTCAGGGCGACAGGCCTATAGTCGTTCAGTTCCAATGTTGCCGATTTCTTGGGAACTGGGATGATGGTAGACTGTTTGAAGCAGGATGGGACCTCACACAGCTCCAGGGATCTGTTGAAGATTTGTGTGAAGACCGGAGCCAGCTGGTCAGCGCAGACTTTCAGGCAGGAGGGGGACACTTTGTCGGGCCCCGGAGCTTTCTTGATCTTTTGCTGCTTGAAGAGCCGTCTCACGTCCTGTTCGTGGATCTGTAGAGGAGAAAAAGAGGGTGGGGGGGTAGGTAGAGTGGTTTCTGGTAGAGGTGGGTGTGTGTGGGAAATGGGGGTGTCCTTTTCAAATGGGCAGAAAAACATGTTTCGTTCATTAGCAAGACCCTTATTGTTCACTGTTTGGGGGGATGGCATTCTATAGTTAGTGATTGCTTTCAGGCCATTCCATACAGATGCAGAGTCGTTAGCAGAGAACTGGTTTTTCAGCCTCTCTGCATAGCTTCTCTTAGCGATGTTAATTTCCTTTGTCAATTGGTTTCGGGCATGTTTGTACAGTGCTCGATCTCCACTTCTAAATGTGGCCTCTTTCTCTTTCCTAAGTTGCCTGAGTTTGGGAGTAAACCATGGCTTGTTATTGTTGAAGGAGCGGAAGGACTTCGTTGGTACACACATGTCCTCACAGAAACTGATGTATGATGTTACAGTGTCTGTGTATTCATCCAGTGTGCCCGTTGAAGTTTCAAAGACGCCCCAATCAGTGCAGTCTAAGCATTCTTGTAGAGCTAGCTTTGCTTCATCTGTCCATTTTTTCACAGTCTTAACAACCGGTTTAACACATTTGAGTTTCTGTCTGTATGTAGGTATTAAGTGGATTAAATTGTGGTCAGAAAGACCCAATGCTGCACGGGCGACCGATCGGTATGCATTTTTGATTGTTGTATAGCAGTGGTCTAGAATGTTGCCTTCTCTGGTGAAACAGTCGATGTGCTGCTTATATCTGGGAAGTTCACTGTTAAGATGTGCTTTATTAAAATCGCCCAAAATGATCAGGCGTGACTCTGGGTATTTTAGTTCGAGTTTGTTTACTTGTTCGGCTAGCGTTTGTATCGCCGTGTTAGCGTTAGCTTGTGGCGCAATGTAAACACCGACTAGTAAAAAGGAGGTGAACTCACGTGGCGAGTAGAATGGCTTGCAGTTTAAAGACAGCGACTCCAGGTCCGGGCTGCAGTGTGCGTCGAGCTTCATGACGTCAGTTCACCATTCCTCGTTGATATAGAAGGAAATCCCACCACCTTTCGATTTCCCTGATAGCTCTGTGTCGCGGTCGGCTCGGAGAAGGCGGAAGCCGGGTAGATGTAGCGCAGGATCTGGGTGGCGGTCACTGAGCCAGGTTTCAGTGAAGCAGAGTGCTGCAGAACGTGCAAAGGTTTTGTTGGTCTTTGTGAGGAGAAGTTCATCCATCTTGTTTGGCAGAGATCGTAGATTAGCAAGATGGATGGGAGCGGGGTTCGAAATCCGCGCTGTCGCAGCTTGACGAGCACGCCGGGCTCGCTTCCCCCCCCTCCGGCGGCGTTTCCATGCTCCGTACAGCGCAGCCGCTCCGCTCGCGATTAGCTCCGAAAAACCTTGTGGATTTTCGTGTGCTGGTGAAAAAAGACCGAGCGTAGACTCCCCAATGTGCAGCAACTTTTCCCTCGTATAAGTCAGCCGCTCAGGGTCGCCAAAAACAAACGAAAATGACAAAAACAGGGATAATACTAGGGAGCGTGTGACCGAGGCTGCCATACCTGTCGGCGCCTGATGACGTGAAGGGTGTCCCCCGCCTACTGCCCGGAGACGGCTGAGATGGGCTCCAGCACCTCCCGCGACCCTAGTGAGGATCAAGCGGTACGGAAGATGAATGAATGAATGAATAGAATTCAGTGCTTGAGTGATCCAGTAAACTTTTTACAGAAGTCTATCTGGAACTGGGGAAGCTCGTTGGACGAGTGGTTCGATCCTGTTCTGGCATTTGTGTGGAGTTTCCATGTTCTCCCGATGCCTGTGTGGGTTTTCTCCGGGTACTACGGTCTCCTCCCACATTCCAGAAACATGCATGGCAGACTGAATGAATACTCAAAATTGTGTGTGAGCACGGATATTTGTTCGTCTCTGTGTGCCCTGTGATTGGCTGGCAACCGGTTCATGGTGTACACCGCCTACTGCCCGAAGATGGCTGGGATAGGCCCTAGCACCCCCCGCGACCCATGTGGGGATAAAGTGAATCGAAAAATGGATGGATGGAAGGTCTTTCAAATTCAATTACATTGATGTAGTTGCTTATTCATCCAGTGTTTCAAAGCACTCTGCCATCATTTTCAACACAGTTAATTCATGATCAGAAACAGTGCTGTTTCCTTTTGAATCAGTCCAGGTTGTCCCCAAGAGATTGAATTTTGCATATAAACACATCAGGTGAATGTTTCAATCTTGTATTTGCTGCCATGCCTCTAACTCTATGCCTCCCAACATTTTGGAAAACGACACATCAGTATATTAGCTGTAAATAAAACCTCTGAACAGAACTCAGCAGAGATAAGACTTGACCTTGTGCTTTCCACACCCAAGTTACAATTGTCTGAGAAGGTCAAGGCCCTTATTCCTCACCCATAAGATGAAACTGCAGCTCCCCTCGGAATTATTGGTGACTGAAGAACTGATATGTTGGCAATAAAACCACCAGGGCGAAAGACTTCACTCTAATACACAACAAAAAAAAGAGAGTGCAGATGCTGTCCCATTTGCTACCGCTCTGCGTCAAATTCAAAGGTGAAGAAAGCATTTTCTCTGTTTCTCAGATTTTTCAAAGGCTGCTGCCTTATGTCGACTGATTATTGTCACTTCACTTGAAAGCCAAAAAAAAAAAAAACAATCACTTTGTGTTCTCTGTTACCATGGCATTGGTAGGCTTACAGACTTGCTTCAGTTGGTTTATTTATTTTTTTCCCAAAATAACTCCCAGCAATACTGAATATCAAGTGTCAAGATTTAAAAAAAAAAAAAATAGCTTTTCCGCCTTGTAATCATTGCTGGCCGATAACAACGGTGTTTTCTCCAGGAATTCTTTTTTAATCCCTTTTTAAAAAAGAGAACAAATGAGGAGCTAAAAGATTGAGCACCAGAAATGGACAGCAAATCTTTTCTCTTCCCAGAATTATTTTCATGCTGTAGGTGTTTTTTAATGTTTGTTTGTCCAAATTGGTCTTGTTCAAGCAACTATAAATGTGTATGTATCGAAACAGATTCTTATTGTAAGATTTTTATGTTCCTTTGAAGTTGAAAGGTAAAACAATTACTTCATCAAGTCACAAACTCAATTTTGGAACAATTTTGATTTAAAGGGTGGGACAAGCTTACAAATAATGTCCTGCATTCATCAGGCACACATGGCTTTCTGAGATTGACATCCATCTGATAAATTATAAATAGCCAATAATTTGGCTTTTTTTCCTCCTGTTTTTTTATTTTCTTTATTTTGTACTCTTCCAAGGCAAACAAAATAAATGATGTGAAGACTTTGCAATTGATACTATTTGGTGTGCATCTTTTTCTTGACCCACCTCATGGATGAATTTAAAGGGCCCTATTTTAATGTGCAGCACAAGTCGAGTACAAAGTGGGGTTAAACTGTGCACATAGGAAGAGTTTTCTTTCTTTTGGTATTT
Organism: Hippocampus zosterae; assembly: GCF_025434085.1. Lineage (NCBI taxonomy): Eukaryota > Metazoa > Chordata > Actinopteri > Syngnathiformes > Syngnathidae > Hippocampus > Hippocampus zosterae. The sequence goes on along the minus strand of NC_067462.1, from coordinate 19,670,149 downwards.
TTCCAGATGCACACAGGTAGAAACATGCATTTTGGGCCATTGTCGAAGTAAACACAGCCACCATGCTTCCAATTGAAGCGGTTCTAATTAGCGCCACTAGTTAGACCGTCTTTAGCTAGTCTAAAGATTGTCAGTTTTGCCAATGGTGTGGAAAAGAAAACTCCCTCTGTCTGCCACGACACACAGCATGATGCAACCCACCCCAAAGGAAAAAAAAAAACAACACAAAAGGTGGCCTGCTCCTGCACAAAAAAATCAAGATATGTATGATTTTACACTCATGCTCTGTCTATTAAAAGTACAATAAATTTGCCCAAGTCTGCTGTAAACCCAAAGATTTAAAGTTAACTTGGGCAAATTAAGAACTCTCGTGTCTTCAGTATGCAAACTTAAAGATAGTATGACAGTATTTAATGGCTTCTCCCACCATGCCAGGAAGATCCAACAAATTTATTTAATAATAAAATAAAACAAAACTAAAATGAATGGCACCATTGCCAACTGTGGTCCTCATGTTAGCAACATTCTTATATTCTGCATCATGGAGGGAAGAGATGAACTTGCCCTGGTAATGATGTGTGAGTCCTTGAACAAGTTGTTTGAATTAGACAAAAACTGAAGCAAATGCTCTACTACTCCATAACCTGGCACCCCCCTCCATTACAACTACAAACGAGCAAAATGCTTCGTGCACAAATGCACAGTGTCAGACTTGAACTGGAGTGCAATTTTCAATTTCCAGGAACCATGCTCACTTATGTGCAAGCCAGATGACAACATTTATTATTATTATTATTATTATTATTATTATCATCATCATCTGAGGACATAGACAGAAAGATAGGTAGATGAATAGACTTTTTTAAATCAGATACAAAAGACAAAATTTGCTTTGTCTTAAAATAGTAATGGTGTCACAAACATGCAATTCACTGATCAACACAAACGCAAATATCAAAGTTAAACAAAGACAAAAACTGTCTTATCGCAACATTTACTGGATGTCCCGGGCAACGTCACCCAGGGCAAACAGGCCCGTTTATTGTCATCGTCATAGAGGGCTATGACAATGACAATCAACGGACAATCTTTTCTCTCACCCATACACGAGTCACCAGCTCAACTTTTATTCAAGAAGTCTTCTGCGAACAATAAAATCTGACTCATTAACTCCTGCCTTTTGTAAATTAGGTTATTAAGACACTAATAGTGACTTTTACAGCTTTCAAAGTTTCTGTTGTCAACTGTCGCTGATTTTCTTGATCTACTCATCAATGTTTTGTTTCTAAGTACACCTCTTTGTCTTCATCAGGACATTACAAATGGTTGTGACCGATGGCTCAAAATGCAATGGCTGTACATGCTTTTCCATATTTTCTTAGTTCTACAAATACTTTGTTTGTCTTTTTGTACCAATCAGCAAGTAGCAAGCTTTCACAACCCACAGTTTGTTGTTGCAGCCCCACTGTTTCCTCATAGTTATATCCTTGGTAGTCACATTAGACATTCAGACTTGCATTCTGTCTCGGATCCAACTAAACCAGCAAAAATGTCAGTCGACTTCAAAACAGTATGCCGTACTGGTACTTATGGTACTCAATGATTTTATTGTTTACGATGATACTAGTGCAGCGTGTTATACCGGAGACAAATTCCTTGTGTGTTCTACATACTTGGCCAATAAAGATGATTCTGATTCTGATTCTGATCAAATAGAACATCAACCAGAGAAAACCTGAAAAAAGATGAGATTTGATTGGCAAGATGAAAATGGCTGTTGAATGCAGTGGGCTCTTTGGAGACTTCATTGCAGTTGATAGAATTATGTAAATGTTGTAATAGTCTTGTAGTCGTAACACCCAGATTTGGGGAGATTAGAAAGTGACAAAATCATTGAATAGTGGACTGAGGCTCCAGTGTCCTTCACATTTGCTGAATATCTAGGTGCACATAGAGAGGATAAGTGCCCACTACTATGGTTAAATTGAATGGCTTTGTGTTTTCTGGTGTTGACATTTTGCCACAATTGAAGGTCTTAATCCTCACTGTGTGACACTCCGACAATATACCTGGCTTTTCAGATTAACTTTATGAAGGTTTAAAATTTTTTTCCAAGTGTAAAGAGATGACACTGCTGACCTTCACGTGATAGATCTACTCATCACAACAACAGGACATTTTATTTGGGATTTTCTGCTGTTCATTTTATTTGAAGAAAACATTAGCCAGAGAAGAGGGAGGACTTGCTACCCCAGAATAATTCCAAGCAAAGCTAGACTCCCTGCCTACCCTTTATTGCACTGTCAAGCAAAGATTACTCCACTTCGGAGGCATAAATAAGGAGACTAAGAAGGAGCATGGTCTCAAGAAGTTGTCTCATGGTGAAAAATACTACTGTCTGGCTTCAGGGCAAGAGATTCAGTGACATTTCTTTTATGTAAAAGCTCACGGGGGTCAGTTCACAGCAGGACAATGCAAACACATGACCGGTAGCTCCACAGGGAAGGGTAACTGGAGAAAAAGGACATATATGGGCTTACCTCAGGTTATAATAAGGTCATCCAAGGCAAGGTATTGAGATATTGAACTGGCTTAATTCGGATAAAAATACAAGCACATGACTGCAATTCTCACGTCCAATTCACTACCAGGATTTTATGAACAATTACAGCAACAAAATTAAAAAAATAAAACAATCACCATCATTAAGTTCCTTGACACCCTTTTGATATCTAGTGCATTGAAGATCAAAAATGTTGTCAGCCTCCTCAGAGGGGTGACGATTGAATCTGTGTATCATTCGTTCTTTCGTTTTTTAACTGCTAATCGAAACCAAAAATTAAAAAGGAGACTGATAATTTAGTTTTTCGTTTTCTTCATCCAAGATGAAAAATGAATATACAGTAATCCCTCATATATCACGGTTAATGGGGACCAAAACCACCCGCGATAAACAAAAATCCGCAAAGTAGCGACCAATTAACATATACAGGTTAAAAAAAATAGAGCAACATATACAGTACTGTACTGCATGTATATGGATTTTTTTTTATGAATATGTTTGGAAAAAATCCGCGATGCACCGAATCCGGGATAAACGAACCACAAAATAGCAAGGGATCACTGTATCCTGTTTTTTTCATATTTCGATTTTAGGCTCAGATCAAAAATATGAAACGGAAAAACGGGCCACTTGACTGAATTTGATTTTTATATTTAATTGTTTTTATTTACGTGACCCAGACATTCTGCGGGTCACTGACAAACAAAATTATCAGTCTCCTTTTTAATTTTTTGTTTTTGATTGGCAGTTGAAAAACGAAAGAAGGAATGCTGCACAGATTGAAATGAATTAAGTTAAGGGGATGTGCATTTTGAGGGTGGAAATAAGTCAGTGCCTGAAACATAGTTTCAACCGCACATGGGCCATTATTAAATGCATTTCCTCTACCGACAGTGAAGTAGGAGTTTAAAAACAAAAACAAAAAAAAAACCTCCTATGGACATTTTGAAAGGGTCTGCCAGCTTCTGCAGGACCAAAACCCATTTTGGGGAATGTTTTATTGTAAATTGGGCAAGCCTTAGAGTACTATATTAAACTCCGTAAAATAAAAAGTCTTACCATTGTAGAATTTTGAACAGCTACTGGTATGCAAACATACAGCAAGACAGAAAACACAAAACCAGATTATAGAGATTTTATTTTGTGCCCTGAGGTCAGGTAGGATTGAGAAAAAGGATTGATTAAATGCTAACAGTTGTAAAACAATATTTAGCAAGCTTGCAACCTAAGTGGAGATAACGCTGAGAAATATAGTGGAGTATTATACATTGTGTCCTGTAGTATTGCATTGTGTCCTGTCCTATTTTTCTTCATCATTTGATTGATTTTAACAATGTAAACAAAAACACTCATGTAACCCCACCTATTTTGCACCACACTGTTTTCACTTGTTTATCTTGCCCTCCACAAGTTCATCTTGGGTTACCTGTTAATAGAGTAAAAACACTCACAATTCACAGTGACAGGGAAACAAAAAAATCAAGTAGTCATTGAGGAGAAGCATGATCAGCATTCGGAATGCAAGTAACCCTAGAAGAATACCATTGGTGATCCAATATGACAGTTCCCCCTTAAATCAAATCAGTGTAAGCTTTCTCACCTCTCTCCTCAGCTTCATGCTGTGTGCCAGCTTTGTCTTATTTATCATCTGCAGTGAGACTGTAAAAGTAACCTGGTTATTCGTTACAAACCTCTATACCACAATAAAGTGATAGCTCAGTGAGGGGTGTGTCCCAATGATCCTCGAGGCAAAATTGTCTCGGGCTTTATGCCCTTGCAGGGTCACCCATCCGAGGTGAGGAACCAGACAAAGTATGGTTCATAGACCTCCGATGAGGAATTAAATATTTGGACCTCAATTTCCCTTGCCTGGAGGCGGGTCACATGGGACCCCATTTGTGTCCAGACCTGGAGGTGGGGCTTGTTGGCCAGCCCCTGGTGGCCGGGCCTGCTCCCATAGGGCTCGGCTGGGCACAGCTTTCAGAACAGGCCAAGTGGGTCCCACTTCCCATTGGCTTACCACCAGTGGGCGGAGTCAATGAGGTCAGGTCTGTAGAGAGCTGAGTGGCAACTGAAGGCAGAGAACTTGGTGATCCGATCCTCCCGACAGAAGTTTCCCTGGCCGGAAAGGAGTTGACGTGCGAGTTTGTGAAGTTCCACCTCTACAGCATAGTATTGGGCTCACCTCGACACATGGCTTGGGTTCTGGTACCATTCTTTTTGAGATGGGTTAGAAACTCTGGAGTTGCACACAAAAAGAGGTGCTGAGCAAGTGTGGGTATACTTCATCCCAGTGGAAGAGATTGTCGCCTCACTCCGTCATAGGGGGGGGGGTATGTTTTTTTGTGCTTTTGTATCAAACAGCAGTTGAGAGTACACACCCTTCCTGGAGTAGTCGCATGGGTTGCAGATATACATTATTTAAAACATGAGGACAATATTGTTAATAATATATTGTTTATAATAAACTTAAAATCCACTCCTATTTTCATGAGATATCTGCTTTTTTTTTCCTGACAGTGCAAAGGTCATGGATAAGATTCCAGGCCAAAGACATCCTGTGTGGAGTTTGCATCTTCTCGAATTGAACACTCATAATTTTCCTTTGGTGTGATTGTGAGTGTGAATTGTTGTTCCTCTCTGTGTGCCCTGCGATTCGCTGGCAATCAGTCCAGGGTGTACCATGCCTTCTGTCCGAAGATGGGTGGGATAGGCTCCAGCATGCCGTGACGCTAGTAGGATAAGCGGTTCGGATATGGGATGGATGGATGGATGGATATTACTTTAGTGTATTCTATTCAGAGAACACAACAAAAACTTGCCATTGCAACGAAGGAGCAACCAAATCCCAACCAAGCATAACCTCCATAAAATGTTCCTAACATTTACAGCTGATGTTCCAAGAACGTTCTGAGCACCAAACATGTTTGTAGGGACAAAGAACATGTCAGTCATTTACCTTATTTCAGAGAGCAGAATGGGGGGAACAACAACTAATTTAGATGTTGTCTTAATGATTTTCACTGAGTTTTATTCATAATTTTTTGTGGATTGCATGACCATGTTAACACAATTTGTTATTTAAAAATAAATAAATCAATCAACAAATAAAAGATCCAAGCAAAGCTGAGAGGTATCTTATGAGACCTCATTTATAGCACTTTGCCACACCACCAAATGCTGCCCGGCAGTTTGCGACAGTGCTTGCTCTGTAAAGTAATGTTGCCATCACTTTGTCATTGGTGATTGTAGATATAGGTCAAACTTTGTAATGCAATTTACAATAGGTCATTCTTTCAAATATATCTCTATCATCTTTTAAGTTGTCATGGGGCAATATCTTCAAGGAAATGTCTGTTAAAGGTCAGGTGTCTCAGAAGGACAAAGGAATAAGGAATGTTTCATTCATGACTGAGGATGATGTGCTGGCATAATGCCATGGTTCACTCTGTACGACATACCGAGCACGTCATCCATACATCTATCCTTTTTCTAATTCGCAGGCGTGCTGGAGCCTATCCCAGCTGTCTTCGGGCAGTAGACAGGTACACCCTGGACAGGTTGCACACATACACAAACAACCATTCACGCTCACAATCACAATCTAGGACACATTTGGAGTGTTCAGTAAACCTGCCATGCATGTTTTTGGAATGTAGGAGGAAGCCGCAGTACCCGGTAAAAACCCAAGCAGGCCCGGGGAGAACATGCAAACTCCACCCAGGGAGGCCGGAGCTGGAATCGAACCCGGTACCTCTGCACTGTGAAGCCGACGTGCTAACCACTGGACTACCGGGCCACCCTGTGCAAGGATACTGAACCACAAATATGCAGTATCCTTGCTGTTCCCAGCACTGCACATTTCTGGACTGAGATGTCCAATGTTGTTCCCGGAATCTGTTGCAACTACTCATCTAGTTTGGGGGTCACTGCCCCGAGTGCTCCGACCACCACAGGCACGACTGTCATCTTTACCATCCGGGCTCTCTCCAGCTCCACTCTGAGCCCTTGGTATTTCTCGAGTTTCTCGTGTTCCTTCTTTCTGATGTTTCCATCATTTGGGACCGCTACATCCACTACAACGGCTTTCCTCTGCCCTTTATCTATGATCACGATATCTGGTTGGTTCGCCATTACCATCTTGTCAGTCTGGATGTGGAAGTCCCACAGGTCATTCTCCAATATACATATATATATCTCGGTTTGGCATACGGGAGACGGTGGTTCGAATCCCGCTTGGGGCAAAAAATGAGCACATAACACCATCCAGTGTGCGTCCTTGGGCAAGATCCTTCACGCTAATGCCTACCTCATACAATGATGAGAGACAATAAAATGAATGACATGCAGTAATGCTGGAGTTGTAATTTAATGTTTTAGAATAGGCCATTCATTGAAAGTGTGCCTTACACTCTGAAGTGCCTTATAGTGTGGAAAATAAGGTAGTTTGAAACAACTTCCCCCATTACATACAAGCTAAGGTCGTATGCCTTCATTTTCGGGCGATTAACGACAATGTCACGATGCATTTACGTCAAGATAGCAGATGCCTAAACTGCACACAGCCAAACAAATTGGCTAACATAGCCTCAATATGTTTAGCGGCTCACATCACAGTTATATGATTCAGAAAGGCGCAAAAACAAGTCTCACACACTACCCTGATTGGTTATGAGGGACACACAAAGGGCCGGCTGCACTCCCAACCACCCGAGTCACACACATACCAACGCACGGCATTTGCAGATAGATATAGATTTTTTTCTGTATCTTGAGGAGGTCTGATTCTGTTTTGACACTATAACTCTTGTGTTTTTCCTTCTTAAAACTGATCTGACCCAAATCCAAATGTGTTATTGTGCAATTTGGGCACATGAGGAATACTTCTATTGCAGCTTCAAACTAGGAAGTTTTAGCTACTTTCTATAGACCAACAGTCATCAATGTATTTTTTTACTCTACGTATTGTATTAAATTTAGCATCATCACTGCATTGAAAGAGAAACCAGCAAAGACATTGTCATAATTTATTTTTAATTCCAACTTTTACATGTTACTCAAAGACATTAAGAATTGACGAGGAAGACCCATGAATGATTTTTTAGTGGGTGATGTAACGGATACTGTGCTTAATGGAGGGAAATGTCACAATGAAAGAGCTAAAAGTGACCTGAATAGAACAATGTCATGCTATTTTTTTCCCCTTTTGATAGATGACTGAAACCGCCTGTGAAAGCAAATGACTTTGGTTATTGTGCGATTTCCTTGAGGAAAAAAAAAAAACTTAAATAAAAAAAAAGGGATTACTGCTATTAGTTGGGTGGGCTGCTGGCAGAACCAGGAAACGACTTCACCTCAAAAGCAAAGTCAAAAGCCACGCTCCACACACATTTAGCCAACTCACTCAATTGTTTAAGGGATTATATTAAGCATCAAATAGAGAACATGAGGTAAATTCCACATTAAGGAATTTTAATTATCGACGTAAAGCTATAAACAAAATATTTTCAGTTTGCAATGCTGACCTGGCTGTAGAAAACAGAGTAAAAGAAGGTAAAATAAATAAATAAAACATCTAGGGTGGACAGTGGTCGAGTGATTCGCACGTCGACCTTACAGTGCAGAGGTTGTGGGTTTGATCCCGGTTCAGGCCTTCCTGTATGGAGTTTGCATGTTCTCCCCGTGCCCGCGTGGGTTTACTCCCACATTCCAAAAAAATGTGCATGGCTGGCTGATAAAACATCCTAAATTGTCCCTAGGTGTGAGTGTGAGCATGGATGGTTGTTCGTCTCTGTGTGCCCTGCGACTGGTTGGCAACCGGTTCCGGGTGACCCCCCACGACCCTTGTGAGGATAAATGGATGGATGGATGGATGGATGGAGGGATAAAACTTCTAATATTTACGCCCAGTACATACTAGTTGTGTAATAATACTTACATAATAAGACAAAATTGTATTTTCCCATCAAATTACACCAGCACTCCCTTCACATTAAAGGAGGTTCAGAGTTAAATTCCATCTTGTTGCAAATGTTGTTTGAAGCTTGCTGTAGTTGTTAATAAATGAGAGAGGAGTAAAAGATGTGAGTCTTCTGTGACCCGTATGTGTATGGGTAGTACTGGCCTGGTCTTGACTGGCATTGGTCAAAAATCTCAAGTCCGCCCTGGCCGAGACAAAGACAAGGCCGAGTAAAAAGGCCTTTGATTCCAAGACGAGACCGAGATTCTTCAAAAGTTGTCTTGAGACCAAGACTGATCTACAAAATGACATTCCGTATGTGGCTGCCATGACTGTAAGTGAAGCGTCCGTGACATCACATTACATCACTCACATGTTATAAGCTAAGTTTGCAAGTAAACAAGAAATTGGAGCCAATAGTTAGTCGTGAGTAACACACATAAAAGAAAGATTGGTTCAAATGGTCTCGTCCCGTCTGGTCATCTTTCTCGCTTCCCTCTACTTTTTTGTGCCAAGTCATTCCTTCCTGTCACAGTTTGGCATGTTTGAGGACCCAAGTGCATGAAAGCAGGGAAAGAAGACAAGAGTCCACTCAGAAAGGGATTTTTTTTTTAAATAATAAAAAGACAAACAAATAAGGGCGTGAAATACCAAAATACTAAAACAACTGAAGTCCAAAGAACAAAATTTAAAGCAGGTAGATCCTGATCTACCGGTAGATCTAAGACAGGTCCCAAGTAGATCCGAGGAGTGTTGAGAAGAAAAAAAACAACCATTTGTGTGTCTTTGTACATATTAGTAATATAATTTTTGTGATAATATACACTGCACACTAGTCATCTTATCAGTCTCATTTTCACAAAAAAAAATAAAGCAGGTAAATCTTAAATTTGTGTGTGTGTGTGTGCGTGCGCCCGTAAGGGTAGATCCCGTGAGGTTAGTTGATCGAAAAGTAGATCTTCGATCCAAAAAGTTTGGGCACCCCTGATTTAAAGTAACTAACATAATGGTTACTTTAATAACTATAATATTGAATATGACTTGACTAGGAATGTTCCCACAGACAGGAACAGAGAAAACCATCGGAAGTAATGATTTGACTAAGACAGAAACTAGAAGGCTAAATGCAACCAAAAGACAAGAAGGGACACCTGGATAAGACACAAGTGACGAAGGAATCTGAATCACAGACACAGCAGACGAGAACAGGTGGACACAAAAACGTAATGAGACGGACAAGACATGACATTGGGGGGAAAAAACATTGAAACAAGCAAAACACAACAAAACGAAATCAACAAAAACAAATATCATTACACTGCCCATATTTCTTGCGAGAAAAACCTTTTTACTGTCCCACTCTTTGCAGCCGTACCATTGCAGACTGTCTACCAGTATGGAAATTCACCATTCAACAAAAACGAGGCTTACTAGAAAAATACTGCCCCTTACTGCGCAAAACATAAAGGCCGTGGGGCCGTAACACTCACTTTCCAAAGTTACAGAATTTTTTTTCTTCAAATTCTACACAGAACACTCCACAAAGACACTCTCTGAGAAATGTATTAAAAAATAAAGAAATTACATGCGCATGAATATTCACATTCCAGCTCTGGCCTTCCTGTGTGGAGTTTGCATGTTCTCCCCGTGCCTGCGTTGGTTTTCTCCGGGTACGACGAGTGTGAATGGTTGTTTGTCTATGTGTGCCCTGTGATTAGCTGGAAACCGGTGTTTACTTAGAGAGTTGAGTTGTCATTGAGGGTGCATCCTATGGAAAATGAAATAATTTGGAGTGAAGTTACACACTATAAGAGGCAGATTTGATCAAACGCAATGGCATAATGCAATGTTCATTTGACTGTTCAGTGAGAAAAAAAACTGATGTAGCCTAAATTCCATTGCACATATTATCTCAGTATATATCTTTGTTGGACTGGAAGCTTTTTTAGTAAACTAGCTTGCAGAATACTCTGGTTTCCGGTTTGTGGTGCGTTATGGCAGGCCGACAAAGATCTTATTCACTCAAGGAAGCCATTGAAATGTTTTGCCTTCCTGATGGTGCTTTATCTGAGATCGAATCCATTTCAGACAATGAAATTGGTGATCCAGATTTTGTTGAACCTGCTGAAGCATACAAATCTGACTTCAGCCTTGATAATGATGAGACACTGGGAGCAATAGCAATATCTAATCCAAATACACTTGATGTTGAAATTCATAACATATTGTACATGCAGACAATGACACTGAGGTCCCTGATGATAATGAGCCTCAGCCCGGCCCAGCTCCTCGAAATAAAGTTTTTTCTTGGAGGCAGAGGAAACTCCCAGCAGCTGACAGACACCCTTCATTCCAAGGACCTGCATTCTCACCTCCACCAGATGAAATACCAAGTCCAAAGTGCTATTTTGATCAGTTCATGGATGAATCTGTGTTTGAACTTATTTTTGACCAATCAAACCGGTATGTTGTTATGAAGAATGGCCCAGAACTAAAAACAACCCCTTCAGTTGAGGTCGGACAAGACCGATTCGATCATTTTTCCATTCATGCTTATAAATGTGGACGATGCAGTGTGTGCAAGAATGGCGACACACAAATGGCCTGTCTGAAGTGCAAAGTATTTTTGTGCTTTACAAATTATTGTCAGACCTGTCCTTCTCAATTAGGATTTGAGACGTCAATATTATTATTGGTATTATATCTCAATATTGTTTGATGTAGGGGATGAAAAGTTATTGATATTGTTCCTAATCTATACCAAGTTGATTTTGTTGTTATTCTTCCACCGTTAAGTACTTTGAAACATTGTTTTAAATCATTGTATGCAAATTCAGTTAGTTTTCATACCATATTAAGTTTTTGGCATTAATTTCCCCCACCGGGCCAATGTTGTAAACCTGCAACATCCCAGAATACGTTACATGTGAAGCTTTTCCTAAAAAAAAAAAGGTCTGAATTTTGAATTGTGTACTACTACTCCAAATGACAATCTTCCCCAAATATCAGATTTCTCCTGTGACAAAAACTTAATTTGAGCCTGAGTTGGTACGGTTACAGCTGAACTCAATAGCCATGTTAGCTGTGTGACAAAATATTAATCACAAATGGTTGGCATCTTTCACTACTAAAGTAATGACATGAAGCAAATGATGAAGTCATTTAGTCACACTTGGATGGATGGGTCAAGTTTGACCCATGTGTGAAAACTTAATGTAAGAAAATAAAAACTATTTTGGGTCATAAAGTATGAAAGGTAGAATGGAAATAATGATCTGTAGAAATCAAAAACAAGATATTGAAAGAACACTTGGAATATCCAATAAACTCAGAAATACTCAGCCAGCATGAACCCTCATATTATGTTGAAAAAAAATCACATTGATTATGTTGTGGGTCATTTTGACCCGCACTGTAAAAATCCACACAAAATAGTCAAAAAACAGGTTACATCAGTAACAACTTTGTTTAAGATGATGTAAACATTCAGATAAGATAAGAGACAGACTACAGATTTTTAATAAATATTAATATTTATATATATATATTAATTAATAATTTAAGAACTGTTTAGTTAAAGTTTTTCCATGTCACGCTTCTTTTTTTCACTTAACTTTTCTGAGATTTTCAGTGTTTTATCTACAAAGTATTGCACTGGCAGTTGTATGTGTGCTGTCAGATTGTCAAGTCCCCTTTTGGTGGAGTTGTAATCCAGGATCATTTGTGGCTTCATGTCTTCTCTTGTGTTCAGAGATGCATCAGTGTGCATTGTGCCCATTACAAGAACATGTTTGTTTTTATTTGGGCAGTATGACACAACTGCTGCTTTCTCAGTGAAAACAAATACTGAGGAATGCAGAGGTCTGCCCTGCATCTTCAGAATTTCACCGGGAATTTATGTCTTCTGACTGTTGCCAATATAGTCAGCTTTCTCTCCTGAACTTCATCTCCAAGGCCGTAATATTGTAAAGAAGTTATGATTTTGCAGTCCTTCACTCATCCTCAGCACCACACGCATCATCTGAATCTTCTCAGATGATCCTCCAGGTAGCTTTCCAGTATGCACTTGCATATTCCATGCAAAACTAGATATTGTATCATAGACTGCCCACATTTTGATGCCATACGTGCCAGAAAGATCCTGTGTCTCTGAAATATCTTCCTCTGCATCACTATCCCAGTTCAAACTCTGTGATGAAGCTTATTCAGCTGTAAATTTACTGGAGAATCGTTTTTGTATGTTGGTCAAAGAAATGACATGAGAAGAGTGACGAGTCAAATGAGAGAAAGTTCCTGCTCTACACATGCCTGGCTGGGTATCTGGAAGTCACTGAGCAGTCAAAACAAACTACTGTTCATCAATTAGACATGTTTCTTTTGGATCTGAAAAGCTACTTGCCCATATTAAAGTGTCAGGGTCAAAATGACCCCAACATCACATTTGTATGCAAACTGTGCACAGACATCCCACTACACATCAGAGTGTCCAGATTTTACACACCAGTTCATGACCCTAGATGAGGAAAAGTCACTAAATTTCATGAAGAAAAAGAAAGGATATCCACTGCTTTGGTCACCACAAAAACTGAAACGGGTCAAATTGACCCTTAACATAATATAAGGGATTTATATAACTTGGAAAATTCATGTGGGTCATTTTTGACCCATGTTGTGCATTAGAAGGGCTGTGCATATGTTGTGCATCACAGGGTTAAGAAACTTAACTGATTTTATTGACCTTTACCTTTTTCTTCAAAACGCATGTGACAAAATGTCCAAAGTATATCATTAGTCACCTTGATCGGACCCTCTTCGGGTAAAGCACATTTTCTGACTGGATCCCAAGTTTTGCACTGCATTGCTCGCATGGATATAATTGAAGTTTCATTTAACTCTGTGGTATCAGCCCTCTGGCTCTCTTTGCATTTCTCACCACCAACCTGGAAATTTCACACCACCACCACTGTCTGGTACACACCTAAGTTCGACAAAATGAAATCATGCAAGTGCCAACTGTCTATCGACACAGACTTGATACACCAGTACAAAGAAGCTGGATCAAACTACTATACTCACATCTCATCAACTCTGGTTCCAACAATCCAAAAACATTTTTTTCAAAAACAACACACTCATTCTGCACCATCACAAAATCTAATAGTTTCCAGTCTTCCTTCCAAAATTGACACCATCTACAGTTCCTATGACCTCCCTTCCACTCACCCAACAACTTCTGATCCAGCGCCCGCCAGTTCTACACAGCAGCTCTCTCACTTCATGCCTAAATCATCTATAGATCTCTCGAAACTTCTATCAGGCATTAAAACTCCCACTTGCTCCCTGGATCCCATTCCCTCTCCACCCAAAACCACTTGGCTACCCATTATCTCTCCTCTGGTCACAAAATCATCAACTCTGACTGTCCCACAGTCTCAGCTATCACTGCATTCCTCAAAAAAACAAAAAACAAAAATAACTTGTCTTAACCCAACAACCACGCAAACTTCGAGCCTATATCCAACCTCCCCTTTCTATTTATGACCGTGTCGTAGCTGCACAACTTCAAACCCACTTCAACTCCTCCACCTCAACTCCAATAGTCTCTTTGAACCATTCCAGCCCGGATTCCACCCAAAACACAGCACAGAAACAGCATTACTAGAAGTCACAAATTATCTTCTTTTCACCTTACCGAATTATTTGACACCAACAGCCACACCATTCTCCGGTCCGGCCTCAAGACCACCTATCAACAACACCGGCTGCACTTTGTCCTAGTTTCAGTCCTCCCTAACAAGCGGACAACAGTTCATCCACATCAACCGCTGCTCCAACACAGTAGGCCCTCTGACTCAGGATGATCACCAAAGTTTTGTACTCGGTCCTGTCCTCTTCATCCTCCCTCTTGGCAACATCTTTCCATCAACATGACTTTCATTTTGACTATTACACTGACATTCAGCTGTAGCTGTACATTTCCACTACATTCATAAACTCCCATATCCACCCTCCCCCCAACCCCCCCCCCCCCCCACCCTCCATACATTGCCAAACTGACACCAAAGCCTGGATGCAACATAACTTTTTCAAGATCAACAGTGACAGAGACATAATCCTGATTGGTCCCAAACGCATTTAAAAAAAAAATAAAAAATCGATCCACCACTTCTGCCTCAATTTTGCTCACCCTCACTCCATCCCCACTCATCAATAATCTTGGCATTCTTCTTGATCCCACTCTGAACCACACATCAAACAAATAAACAGGACTATATTATTTCATCTCAAAAACATAATTTGAGTCCTCTCATCTCTCACCTCCACTGCTGAAACGCCCATGCATGGTATCATTACATGCAAAATTGACTCGTCGGCACACCCTCAGAAACCCTCAGTAAACTGCAATACATCCAAAACTCTGCCGGCCGCCTCCTCACAAGCGCCTGCTCCATTGTCTCCTTGTCCCTCAACACGCCCAGTTCAAAACCCTTCTCATTTCATTCAAAAATGTCCACAGCCTGGCCTCCTCATACCTCACAGATCTGCTCCATCACCGCGTTCCATCTCGCTCTTTTTTAATAGTTGTCTTTTGCTGCTTTGTCCGTTTTATAGTACCTCTGTAAAGTAACTTTCAGTGTCTAGAAAAACGCAATACAATGGAAATGTATAATTATCACTAGGGATTAAAACCATCTCAATTTATTGCATCTATTCTGAGTTGCAGAAACATCGCTGCCCTCTGTCTTTTCGCAATTATGTAGCAATACTCTAACCTTTGCCTCCATTTCAGGAGTGACTGAAATCTCCATGACAACCAAAATCTGAACACAGAGAGCTTTATTGGAAGTGACACATTAATAAACTGTATCCCCCTAGAGGGATTGCAATCACACCTCAATTACAGTAATTTTCATTCCCCTCAGTTTCTTTCCTGCCACATTGAATTCCATATGTTAGAATAGTAGTCACTAAAGCACTACATTGCCCACACAGTATGTTAGGTTTGAATGATACAATGTATCAGCAATTTGTGTTTCCCTATCAATAAATTGTTTTGCTGATGTATTTGTCTTACACTATAATGTATAAAATGTGTGTGATTAGGTGACAATGAATGTATTTGCAATGATTTAATATCATTTTTATTTATTTCTAAGCAGTTATGGTGTGCAAGATGATTAGCAATAGATTGGCAAATTTTAGAAAGACAGTATATGGAATTGAGGTTTGGGTGCACAATGAAAAGTGGTGTTGGGTTTGAGCAATGCAAGACTGAAATGACAGCCACATAAAAGCAGGAAGTGATCCAGGCATGTAAGGCTAAGCTTCATATTTTTAGTATTTCCTCTCTTTTGTGCTCCTGATTTTTGGACATTGTTCTTACTCTCAAAAAGTAGTTTGGAAAACAGGGACTTCTGTTTTTTACTCCTGTTTTCCTGAATGACCTTTGACATAATTGCAATTCCAGTGTCACTTACATGCAAATGCATTGACCCATTCCCCAAAATAGAATACTTAATTAAAAACACCATTACATTAAAGGAATAAAAATACATAAAATAAAATGTAAAAAAGGATGCATTGATTTTTTTCACCCCCCAAAATTAGAGCTCTTAGTGCTCTTTTCTATTTTCAATACTAGATAGATCGATAGATAGATCATTGACTACAGTATGTGTAACAAATGAAACACTTTTCGTCACTAGAGGGAATACAAGAAGTCATTTGTCATGACATTTTGCTCGAACAACATTGGCTGTATAGCGGTTGTGGTTGCACTGTGGCATCTAGTCCTCCACTACGCGGCCGATGTGTTTTACACACGGCACCTTTAAAGTTGAAAAACAGCCTCTAGTTAGATTAACGAAGAAAAAAAAAGACTAAACAATACCAATGCTTGCAAAACGACTATAAACGAGATTGAGAGGGCTCGAAAAGAATTCTTGAGCATAAACAGCGAGCAAGGTCAATAATCCGTCAGAGACCTGGGAACTTGGCAGCCCATACATACTTTGGTTTGCAATCAGGCCTTGCAGACACTGGTGCTCTGCTGAAGAGGCACACCCTCCCATCCAGCTGGTGCTGAAACAAGAAACACTGATATGACAAAAACATTAATGTAATAAGTTATGAAAGCCCCAAGTATAAAATGTTCCATGTTTGTTTCATACCTGTACATCTGATATTTCTAACAGACTAAGAATTCAACAACAGCCGGGATAGGCTCCAGCACTCCCACGACCCTCGTGAGGATAAGAGGTTTGGAAAATTAATGGATGGTGTTATGATTAATTTGTTAGAGCCAACAATGCAAGGGCCTCCCACCAGTTCAAGATGGTGAGGCTTCCTATAATGATTCTTTCCCGGCATCTCTATGGGACAGTCAAAATCTATATGTAATGTGCAAACAATCATCACCAAAATGCATGTGGACATCTATACCCACTTCAACTTCTGAAATTATTTGAACAATTACCCCCAATATTTTGAACTTTATAACTTTTGAATGGCCAGAACATCCCTTTGAACTGAGAGGTCCAAGTCGCAAAGTTGGGAAAAAAGGTCCCCAAGTTCACACTGACGGATTTCAGTATGACATCACTTTATGACTCGATGGAGACACAGCCTATGAATGGCAAAACATAATTTGTACGTTGTGGAAATTGTAGCAACGCGAAGAAAGCGACAACTTCTCACGTTCGTTGTAGACGTTGTACAAGTCACTACAACGTTTCTAAGCACAACTTAATGCTCCACAATGTGATTTCTAATGACTGTGTGAAGATATGCCGTAATCTCCCTGCATCAAGTTATTTGAAAATTATGAAAGATTGCCCTCGGTGTGATTGTGAGTGTGAATGGTTGTTTGTGTATGTATGCCTCGTCATTGGCTGGCAACTAGTTCTCGGTGTACTCTGCTAACCGCCCGAAGAGAGCTTAGACTGATTCCAATGCGCCTGTGACCCACGAGAGCATACACGTTTCGGATAATGGTGAATGGAAGGGGTTGCTGGAGACCATTATGAGCTCTGATGGACCAGAACAACTAAATTACTGGAATCAGCCATCATTGTTGTTGCATCAAATGCTTTGAGGTTGGAACTGGGATAAATCTGACTTCACACCTTCCTTGATAAGATAATATCTCCTTTATTTGTCCCACACTGGGGAAATTTACAGCCTCCATCAGCAAGAATGTGGGTAGAAAGAAGAAAAAAAACAAACACCGTTCAATTAAGTTCAATATAAATGCAAAATTGATAAATCACAGTGCTATTAACAAATGAATGCAGCATTAGAGTAAATAAGAGACGACATATGTTGTCCTGGAAAATCTCTTCACAGATCTGGACCAATGCATCACTGAGCATCTGGACGGTCTGAGGTGCAAGTTGGTGGAGTCCAGTGGTTCTTAACCTTGTTAGAGGTGCCAAACCCAACCAGTTCATATGCACATTCACCAAACCCTTCATTAGTGAAAAAAAAAATCTTTTTTTTTTTACAAATTAAAGACATAACACATTTATTAAACACAAGAAAGTAAACAATTAGTATATGTGTAAAGTATGTTTTTTTTTAATTGTGCACAAAATGAACCAGCCAGTGATGGCCAAGCGGGCGCGTCATAACTAATTGACATGTCGGGTGTGTCTTAACATCCATAGCTCTTTCGAACACTGATTCACCGAACCCCTAGGGTTCGATCAAACCCAAGTTAAGGACCACTGGTGGAGTGGGTTCTATTGGATTTAGGTCACTCAATAATACTAATTCCTTCATCCTCCAGGTACTGCCTGAATACCTTGCCACACGAGGCCAGGCATTGCCGTGCACCGGGAGGAGCACCAGGCGTTATTTTCGAGACCTCTCGAATACCATGATTGCATTTAAAGACATTCTGGCGCACGCACGGCAGATAGCAGCGGACTATGGACTGCGGAGTTGCGCTTTACTTGTTAAAAAAATAGACAGCGCAGCTCCTATCTCATGATTTCGAGATCAGTAGAGTATCTCGTAATTTTGAAATAAAATGAATGAAGCAACTGTAAGGTCATTCACTTGATAAACTGATAAAGTCAGTGCAATACGCCATCGTAAAAATATACTCTGCAACAGTAAACTAAACAATGCTCAAAGGAGAAAAAAGATTTACCTTGTTCGGCGTCACAAGAACGAAATTATTCCACACTGGAGAAAACTTCTTCGAACGATCCATAATCTCACAAAACTCCATCCAACAAACCCACGACATGTTGATACAGTTTGCTTCCTTATGAACACACTTTGGCGCTGCAAATTCGAACGATTCAGTTCCGGTATCGGTCACGTGATTCTTCCTTAAAGCAATAGACGCACCAAGACGGGGTTTCACTCTTGAGCTCTCGGCACCGTGCTGAGGCGCCGGTGTCGCTCATCCCATCACTAGTCACATCCAAACCTGAACACTGGCAGTGCTCATCCCTTTCCTCCTTCCACAAAGGAAGAGATACTAGCCCTGCCGATGGATGAAGGACCTTCTGCAGCCCTGTACTGCTCTCTTAAAGTAACTGCCCGTCCTTGGAATCTCCTCCATTCCCCTGAGACCGTGCTGGGAAACACACCAAACCTTCAGACAATATCACTGATTGACATGCCGTTCTGGAAGAGTTACACTGTCTGTGCAACTTCTTTAGGGTCCAGGTACCGCCTCATATGATGAATGGTGACACTGACCCTACCAAAGGAGAGAAAAAATATCAGTGGTCCGACCTGTAAAACTATTCCTGTTTTGGAGGTCTGTTGTTGGTTGTCGTTTCCCCTCTAGCACACCTTTTGTCGAGTTCATTAACATGGAAACACCACTAATTACTAAATCCCTCTGTTACTTCACTGTTACAAATTTAGTTTATTATAATCATTACTGGCGGCCCGGTAGTCCAGTGGTTAGCACGTCGGCTTCACAGTGCAGAGGTACCGGGTTCAATTCCAGCTCCGGCCTCCCTGTGTGGAGTTTGCATGTTCTCCCCGGGCCTGCGTGGGTTTTCTCCGGGTGCTCCGGTTTCCTCCCACATTCCAAAAACATGCATGGCAAGCTGATTGAACACTCTAAATTCTCCCTAGGTGTGAGTGTGAGTGCGAATGGTTGTTCGTTTCTGTGTGCCCTGCGATTGGCTGGCAACCGATTCAGGGTCTCCCCCGCCTACTGCCCGAAGACAGCTGGGATAGGCTCCAGCACCCCCCGCGACCCTAGTGAGGATCAAGCGGCTCGGAAGATGAATGAATGAATGAATAATCATTACTGGAAAATATTTTATTCATCGTTTGCTCTGTGGATTCAACAAACAGCCAGTAAGTGAAGCAGAGTATAGTTTATTCAAAAGAAACAGACAGGTCAACACGAGTCACGGGGTGGGACAGGCTATAGTCCCCTAAGGTGGAGTCGTCTGTTGTGACGCCAAGCTCCAAGTGCCCTTGGGGTGTCGTCCAATGTGTCCCGCCTCTGGTAAACTAAATGCACTGGAATCAAAAAACAAATCCAAAGCGAAATTATAAACTCCAGAACATAAAACGTGACCTGGGTGATTAACAGTGTGCTACTACAAAGTAAGCATACTTGAAAAAAGTAAGAGTACTTGGCTGTGAAGAGAGGTGAAGCGCACTTCAACCTCTTTCATGTTCTACAAGGGGCCCTCCCTCTTTCACCCTCTCAGCAGCTGCGATCCACCAGACATCAAGGGTGTGTTTCCTGGGGCCGCGGGTCTCCTGTTCTCCATCTCCGACTCACCAGATCTCTCCTGTGTTGCCAGCCTCTCATCCTCTGTCGTATTTTTCTTTACACCAAGCCGCTCTCCCCATTGTTTTGGAGCTCTTCCTCCGGCCTCCAGTCTTACCCTGCGGGGGATCCCTAAAAGCGCCGTCTCTCACTCCCAGGTGTATGCAATTCCCCAATCATGCTGCTGAGAGGGTGATGGGGAGGAGGTGGACACACACACACACACACACACACACACACACACACACTACCAGAAGCCTGCATTTTCTCAGTGGAACAATTTAATGAGCTTTATTCTGTAAATGGGGAAGAAGATCTAATCTGTCCAAACTGTTCACTATTGTTTGAATAGTATTTCCTTGGCCATCAACCCACATGGGGGAGGACAGTACGTCTGCCAAGTGTGTCATTGCGATAGGAAGATGCCGAGCCAGGAGAAAAGATCACAGTGTCACAACAACCTATGAGTCATCTATCTACTTATATAAAAAGGATGCCGAATATAACATCTTCAATGGCATGCTCCTTCCTCATAGTAGAGAGGCTTAGCCAGCCCCCCCCCCCCCCCCCCACCCAATTGGATTTTGACTTAAAGTTATGATGCAAATGTCCCCATTGGTATGAAGGTACCTCAGGGTCATACAAATACATACAAATATATCAGAAGACACAATTGAGATCACACTTTGTATCGGAAATAAATCTTCTTTTTTTTTTTTTAAATGGCCGCAAATTCGCCAAAAATACTCTACCGCCATGTCAAGCATTTAAGCACTTCCTAAAAAGAGCCATATGAGGTGACTCAGCCATCTGGTTCGGATGTCTCCTGGGGAGATTTTCCAGACAGATTCCACTAGGAAGAGGCCATGGGGACCACCCAGGATATGCTGGAAGGTCTGTATGTCTCCCTGTTATCGAGGGAATGTCTTGGGTTCCCCAACCACCAGACCCACCCATTCCACCTGCTCACCTCCAACCCAAACCACCCTCCCCAATACGAAAGAATATGAAGAAGTGCCTAGGGAGAGGGAAGACAGAAATTTCCTGCTAAAGCTCCAGCACTCACAACCACACCGCAGATGAAGAAGATCGATGGACGGACGCATAGTTTTATACAGACTGTGTTTTTGTCATGCATTTAAAAAAAACAACAACAACAACAACAATTTTACTCTGTCATGATAAAGGGAATGCAATGTTTTTATTGTTTTTATTTAAAACTGAACAAGGTACACAGGCAAAGGTATAACATGAAACAAAATAAGCTCATAAAATAAGTAATGAACAGTGGTAAATGCATTATAACGCATCCATCCATTTTCTGATTCGCTTAGGGTTGCGGGGCATGCTTGTGCTGATATCCTTACATCAAAAACAGGCCTGTTCAAAATATGTATAAAAAGCCTAGATACAGTATATATATCACTTGAAATGTAGGGATATAAGCATTGAATTGTACTCGAGGACATGGATCTGCAGTGTAAATTCAGAATAGAAATAGAAGATGATAGTAGTGAAGAAACTGGTTTCAATTTTAAGACTGGTTTGACTTTTAAGACATCTTGTGAATAAATTTGATTCATGATGCACAGAGAAAGCACTGCCAGGCCTGGATATACATTTCATGCCAAAAGGTATGTTCTGCTTCCAATGTATTTCAATTCATTTGATGGTTCCTAACCATTTATTGACATAAAATCTACCGAGGTATCATTTCATTTGTTCTTTCAATATATCACTCTCATGTGTTCCCTTATGCCAGTTAATTAATCATAAGAAGTGAAAGGAAACTCACCAAGGACATGACAAGTTTTATTATACTCACATGCAGTCAAGATAGATATTACACATGTCTGGCAAGTTATAAAACAATACCCAAGTGCAACACTTCCAAATGTCATTCTATCTTTTTTTTTCTTCCCCCACAATGCAATGTTATTTGGCTCTTTCTGTTACTACATTTGTTACCATTAGTCTTGGGATCGACAAGAGCCAAAAACAGATCCTCAGGCGCCTCGCTGTTTCATTTCCCCTGTCATGATCAGACATATCCAGGGTGCGCTTCTGGTCCTTAAGATATTGACCATATCATATATTGATGATATAATGCAATTGTCAGACTACCGAGTTGAAAAAAAATATCAAGATATAGCTTGTCTGAGGTTTGCTAAAAGCTGTTTCATTGTTGATCACATGTGAGATCAAACAGGAATCACAATCAGAAATATTTTGATATTCAATATTCAATCAGCATTTCAGCTGTTCATATCCCCACCAATAATGAAGATTATACTAGAAATGACAAATTTGGAGGTGAAGCGTGTATTTCAAGAGAAATGGAAGCCACTGGATCAGACTGACTTGCATGCTTACGTTTCAATTCTGTTAGTAACGAGAGTGTACAGGTCACGGGGAGAAAGTCTGTGGGCTGAAGAGTTCGAGCAACATTGTCTCTGAAGAAATTTCACATATCTCGTGTGATCCGATTTGACAACTGTGATACCAGATCTGGTCAATGTGAAAAAACAAACTCGCTGCAATCAGAGATGTATGGGATAATGGGTTGAAATCCTCCCGTTGTTGTACAATCCTGGACCCCATGTCACTGTCGGTGAGTGCCTTGTTCAATTCAGACAGTACTTACCCAACAAGCCTGGCAAGTATGGCATCAAAATGTGGGCCGCCTGTGATGCAAAATCTAGTCATGCATGGAATATGCAAGTGTATTGTTGGATTGATTATTTTTTAGTAATCATACATTCGCATATTATTCGATCGTCATTTTATGCTCGCAATGAAGAATGCTTCTGCCTGTCAGTATAGTTTGATTTTGCTTGCAAAGAAGAACGCTTATGCTTGCAATCATTATTTGGCTTTGCCTGCAATGAAGAACGCTTATGCTTTCAATAAAGATATATCCTTTATTATTTACTCACATCTCTAATCATTATATATTCTTCATTATGTGCTCACTTTTGCTTGCTGTACTGTGTGAAAGGTTAGGGTCGCAACCACCTTTCCGAGGACGTGGTTGGGAAGAGATAACTGTTAAGACTAAACAGTGATCAAGGGTGAACTGTGAATAGAGACATCAACACCAGCTGCAACGGGATGTTTATGTGACATTTGCACACATGTACGTAAATTGCACTTACATACACACACATAGTCAAACAAGTTCAGTGTGTGTTCAACAGCCCCCACCTTTTAGGTTGGACACACCTATGTAGTAGCTTTCCCAATAAATGAGGAGGTGAAGAGGGAGATCGTTAGGGTTACGTGCCGAGAACTGAAACCGAACGCTTCTCCTTGTTCCCTCCTGGTACCAGAATCCAGTCTCCTGTCTCCTCCTTTTGGTTATTCCTGAGTGTCAATTTGGACCAACCTGACATGTATACTGAAAAGCTACCTGGAGGAACATCTGAAAAGAATCAGAGGATACGTGTGGTGCTGAAGACGAGTGAAGTACTGCAGGTCATAATGTCACATGTGACAGCTTCTTTACAATTTACCGAATTGGAGATGAACTTCAGGAGCAACAACAGTCAGAAGAAATAAGCCAGAACTTCACAGTGAAATTCGCAAGATGCAGGGCAGACCTCTGAATTCTTCAGCATTTGTTTTCATTGAGAAAACAACAGGTGTTTCACACTGCACAAAGAAAAACAAGAATGTTCTTGTCATGAGCACAATGCACACAGATGCATCTCTGAGCACAAGAGAAGACATGAAGCCATAAATTATCCTGGACTACAACTCCACCAAAGGAGGATTTGACAATCTGACAAAGTCACAGCTACATACAACTGCCAGTGCAAGACTACCCGTTGGCCCTTGGTGATTTTCTACAACAGTGTAGATGAAACACTGAAAATCTCAGAAAATGGGGCAAGTTAAATGAAAAAAATGTCAAGTGGAAAAACGTGCACTAAACAGTTCTAAAATATAGTGGTGGGATTACAAATCTGTTGTTTGTCTCTTTTCTGAATGTTTGCATCATCTCAAATAAAGTTGTTACTGGTGTAACCTGTTTTTTTTTTACTGTTTTCTGTGGATTTCCACAGTATGGGTCAAAATGACCCGCAAAATAATCAGTGATTTTTTAAAAACATAATATAAGGGTTACCGGTAATTAAGTGACACTCGGGTGTGTGACTTTCGTTGTTGCCAGCTGTAGGGGGAAAAAAGGGCCCTTAGATTCTCATTCACTCCCAAAGACGGATTTTTTTTTCTGCGTGGCTCTTGATGAAGGCAGACACTTTTTTGCTCTGCTCCTGCTCCTGTCCCCCCAACCCCCTTTGCTTGCCACTCAGTCTATGTGCTGTCCTTATGCTGTCTTTTCCTAGCCTCCGACGTATTTTTCATCCTAAAAACAAACCATGGAATTGGTTGGCTGGTCTCTTGATGCAATCGACAAAATTTTCTCGACGAGAAGAGCAGGCAGTGGGGAGCCTGCTTGCCCCTCGGGACATTTGTTGCCGGGTTAACCCTAGATCAGTGGTCCTCAACTAGAAATAAAAAAAAAAAAGTGGACTGACAGCATAAGACCAAGTGCACCACCCATGCACGGTGGTCATGGGGAGCAGGGCTATATGCCCATTTAGTATGGTCAAGCCAAGCTTATACAAATCAACACTCCTCACAACCAACCAATAATTGGGTGCATGAAAATAACAATTATTCACTTTGCCAGTACACAGCAAATAATGAGAGGTATTGTGTTGAGGCAGAGGAACTCTTTTATTTTGTTAAGTTGTGCCTGCTTAATAATAGAAATAGCCCTTTTAGGGAAATAAGACATTTTTTACTTTAACTTTGTTAAACAGTAGTTGTCTTTTTTCCCTTAATTTAACAAAAGCAAATCAAAATACTCATTTTACCCAAATAAATACTAAAAATGAAAACAAAAATATTATTTTCATTTGTACAATTCCCCTTTTCACATCCCCTCTGAAATCATTGAAAAATATATCAGAAGAGGAGTTAAGAATCATTTTAAATACTGACACAAAGGAGCACAGGAATGTGCAGTGATGTTCTTCCACTAAAGGTGAATGCAATGTCTGAGGCATGCAAATATTATTTGAGGACGCCATTGGGATGTTCATTTAACATGTTGCGGTGTTCTGCTGTTAAACAGCTGCAAAGATCCCCGGGTAGACGGGAGCAAAACGGCACACAATCGAAACGTCCCGCGATTTGTCTTGTCTAAATGTCTGTGTGTGTGGCTCTCCTGTGCTGAAGCTGTGAGCACACTGTGGCGTCGCGCATGCGTCTGTTTCCTGACACAATCATCCATTTTGAATGCGTGACGCTGATGTATGGGCACACCTTAAGTTCAGAGGTGCCAATCAGCGCATCGTTATCGCCGACATGCCCCCGTCTCCAGTTCGTCAAACATTGTAAACACACAGAGTCACGCTGCTGCGTCCTCTGCAATACATCTGTTCGTGCACGCAAATAATCCATCCATCCATCCATCCATCCATCCGTCATCTACCGCTTATCCGGGGCCGGGTCGCGGGGGCAACAGCTTTAGCAGGGAAGCCCAGACTTCCCTCTCCCTAGCTACTTCTTCCAGCTCTCCCCGGGTGATCCCGAGTCATTCCCAGGCCAGCTGGGTGACATATTCTCTCCAGCGTGTCCTGGGTCTTCCACGGGGTCTCCTTCCGGTGGGACATGACCGGAACACCTCACCGGGGAGGCGTTCAGGAGGCATCCGAATCAGATGCCCAAGCCACCTCATCTGGCTCCTCTGCGCCTAGAAATTCTGTCCATAAAGGTTATGAACAGAATGGGCGACAAAGGGCAGCCTTGGCAGAGGCCTACCCCCACTGGAAACGATTCCGACTTACTGCCGGCAATGCGAACCAAACTCTGACATCGGTGGTATAGTAACCGAACAGCCCGTATCAGGGGGTTCGGTACCCCATACCCTCGAAGCACCCCCCACAGAACTCCCCGAGGGACACGGTCAAATGCCTTCTCCAAGTCCACAAAACACATGTAGACTGGTTGGGCGAATTCCCACATACGCTCGAGGACCCTGCTAAGGGTGTAGAGCTGGTCCACTGTTCCACGGCCGGGACGAAAACCACACTGGTCCTCCTCAATCTGAGGCTCGACTTCCTGACGGACCCTCCTCTCCAGCACCCCTGAATAGACCTTACCAGGGAGGCTGAGGAGTGTGATCCCTCTGTAGTTGGAACACACCCTGCGGTCCCCCTTTTTAAAAAGAGGGACTACCACCCCGGTCTGCCAATCCAGAGGCACTCTGCCTGTTGACCACGCGATTTGGAGAGGCGTGTCAACCAGGACAGCCCCACAACATCCAGAGCCTTGAGAAACTCCGGGCGGATCTCATCCACCCCTGGAGCCTTGCCACCGAGGAGCTTTTTAACCACATTGGTGACTTCAGCCACAGAGATAGGAGAGCCCACCTTAGAGTCCCCATGCTCTGCTTCCTCAAAGGAAGACGTGTTGGTGGAGTTGAGGAGGTCTTCGAAGTACTCTGCCCACCGGTTCACAACGTCCCAAGTCGAAGTCAGCAGCGCCCCATCCCCACTGTACACAGTGTTAGTGGTGCACTGCTTCCCCCTCCTGACACGTCAGATTGTGGACCAGAATTTCCTCGAAGCCGTCCGGAAGTCGGCTTCCCTGGTCTCACCAAACTCCTCCCACGCTCGGGTTTTTGCCTCGGCGACCACTGAAGCTGCGTTCCGCTTGGCCAGTCGAGCTGCCTCTGGGGTCCTACAGGCCATAAAGGCTCGATAGGACTCCTTCTTCAGCTTGACGGCATCCCTTACTCCTGGTGTCCACCAGCGAGTACGGGGGTTGCCGCCACGACAGGCACCAACAACCTTACGACCACAACTCAGATTGGCCGGCTCAACAGTCGAGGCACGGAACATGGTCCACTCGGGCTCAATGTCCCCCGCCTCCCCCGGAACATGGGAAAAGCTCTGTCGGAGGTGGGAGTCAAAACTCCTTCTGACAGGGGATTCTGCCAGACGCTCCCAACAAACCCTCACAATACGTTTGGGTCTGCCAGGACGTTCCGGCATCTTCCCCCACCACTGGAGCCTACTCACCACCAGGTGGTGATCAGTTGACAGCTCCGCCCCTCTCTTCACCCGAGTGTCCAGAACATGCGGCCGCAAATCCGATGACACGACCACAAGGTCGATCATCGAACTACGGCCTAGGGTGTCCTGGTGCCAAGTGCACATGTGGACACCCTTATGTTTGAACAAGGTGTTCGTTATGGACAGTCCGTGACGAGCACAGAAGTCCAATAACAAAACACCACTTGAGCTCTGATCGGGGGGGCCGTTCCTCCCAATCACGCCCCTCCAGGTCTCACTGTCATTGCCCACGTGAGCATTGAAGTCCCCCAGCAGAACAAGGGAGTCCCCAGCAGGAGTACACTCCGGCACACCCTCCAAGGACTCCAAAAAGGGTGGATATGCTGAACTGCTGTTTGGTGCATATGCACAAACAACAGTCAGGACCCGTCCACCCACCCGAAGGCGGAGGGAGGCAACCCTCTCGTCTACCGGTGTGAACCCCAATGTACAGGCACTGAGCCGGGGGGCAATAAGTATGCCCACACCTGCTCTGCGCCTCTCACCTTGAGCAACTCCAGAGTGGAATACAGTCCAACCCCTCTCGAGAGAACTGGTACCAGAACCCAGGCTGTTTGTGGAGGCAAGTCCGACTATATCCAGTCGGAAATTCTCTGCCTCACACACCAGCTCGGGCTCCTTCCCTGCCAGAGAGGTGACATTCCATGTCCCAAGAGCTAGCTTCTGCAGCCGAGGATCGGACCGCCAGGGTCCCCGCCTTTGGCTGCCGCCCAGCTCACATTGCACCCGACCCCTTTGGTCCCTCTCATGGGTGGTGAGACCATGGGAAGGGGGACCCACGTTGCCTCTTCGGACTGTGCCCGGCCGGGCCCCATGGGTGTAGGCCCGGCCATCAGGCGCTTGCCAACGAGCCCCACCTCCAGGCCTGGCTCCAGAGGGGGGCCCCGGTGACCCGCGTCCGGGCAAGGGAAACCTTGGTCCATATATTTTACTCATCATAAGGGGTGTTTGAGCCGTGCTTTGTCTGGCCCCTCACCAAGAACCTGTTTGCCATGGGTGACCCTGCGAGGGGCATAAAGCCGCAGACAACTTAGCTCCTAGGATCATTGGGACACACAAACCCCTTCACCACGGTAAGGTGACAACTCACGGAGGGGCACGCAAATATTACAACGGATAATTTTAACAAGCGATCGCGGTAATGCGCAGATTATAGTCCAAAAATAGAAAATGTATAACGTAAAAATCACTTTATAATGTATTATTTTATACAATTTGCCTAGGGTCCGGACAGAGGAGGCCCGGACAGAGGAGGTCGGTGGTCCGGACAGAGGATCGCGGTCCGCCAGTTGAGGAAGGGGCCCTAGATCCATGGAGGAAGCGGAGAATGGTGTGCCTGTCAATACTGTCCGTTGAGGAGGAGGAAGACATCTACATTATCGGCCTTCTGATAGCAGGTATGCTGCAGTTTGGTGTTAGCAGTTTCCTGTTCTATCGCAAAATCCAACCGACGGGAGCAGCTTTATTGGAAGTGAAGAAGCTGCCGGTCATTCTCGATGGTGTAGCACGAATGTCCAACACTCAGACTCAAGCGGTGACTGAGCTCAACCGCAATTGCGGTTCTAGAGCGTCTCCGTACAATCGACAACAACATGGAGAAGTTGGAATTCTCTCTTCGAAAAGGAATTGAGGATTTGGCTGATCGGCGCCAGTGAAGGGATACAGCCACGGACTCAAGGCCACCTGAAATTGTTGGCGGCCGTCCCTCCAAAACAAACAATGCTATTTGGACCCCTTACCCCTGGATGGAAGGTATGCACTGAAGCTAGTGCCCGCACCATCACCCACTCCTTCTCGGCCATGGACTGATAAGCCAGGACTGTCTTCATGAGCAGACCTTGACGAAGCAGCTGCGGCCTGTTCACGCATACACAACAAGACAAAATGTCCATTTTCAGACCCTTTCAGTTCTGTAAAGTGCTTTGTTACAGCTGCAGCTGCTGTGAAAGCGCTATATAGGTTATATTGTATTGTACTGTAAATGTTCTGGGGTTTTTTTGTTTTTTCTATAAGCAATTGTGTTTAATGCCTACTTGGAAAGTTGTAGAAAAGTAACATTGATAATTTTGAAATCCAATAATTTTAAAAAACAATATTATTGTCCTCTAAAGAGAATGAGTCATAGAAGGGCACAGATTATGAGTCATTGAAGAACCAAATTGCAAATGACTACATTTTGATAAAACCTTAAATTGATGCACATACAATAAATGCAGGGAATATATTTGTTTAACATTTGCACATTATTTATATAACTCAAATTAAACACCCACATTATAGTCACACGGGCTAGAGATGCGCTACATAACCAATCCAAAAGAAAATAATCATTTAATTTTAATTACAATTGCTTATGGTTACTTAATTTTCCCTGTTTTTACATAAATAGCCATTCAAGCATAACATAAGCTCAACCTGCAATGATAATTTTACAGTTTGAGCCCTGCGGGCCCCAGGGACTCGCTGATCAGAAAAGTGTGAGTCCCATTGTGCGTTTAGAGTCCCAAATTTCAAATTCTGAAATGGTCTACTTATTCAATTGCATATGATAATAACACAAACAACAACACTATACATTGGTAATATGTTTACTTCTTATAAACAAATGCTGCAAAAATTTAAATAATTCAAGCATACAAGATTTGCTGAGAAATAGGTTCTTATTTCATCCCATGGTTCAGTCTTTGAGTTCATAAATTCTCCTCTCTTTACTTGGCTTCCAATGATATAAGGCTTTCTCAAAGTCAACTTATCGCAGAAAACTATCCAACTTCAGTTGCTTCCTCTGTGACACAATAAACATTCGCAACACTTGTTTTCACGTTACGCGACTTGGCAATCGTCTGCTTTCCACACGGTGAAGGCCGATCTCACCAATCTCGTCTCGCGGGAACGGAAATCTTGTCACGCGAGATTACTTAACATAAGACTTATTACTTAACAAGGTCGCAGGATGCAGAGGTAACGTGATGGCTGACCCTAAAATGTAGATAACGGTAGCTTTCATCATCCTTTCTCCCCAAATATTTTCGGACGACAATAAGATGGTAAGATAAATGGTCTGAGGATGAGAGGTGTCTCTGCAGACACTAAAGAGGGGAACAGGAGCATTATCAGCAAAATATGAAGCTCCCAATGCTGGCAGGAGAAAGTGTACATTTTTACTAAATGGTATTTCAATCTGCATTATGCTGTATTGAAATTGCAAGTCCTTTTCCTCAGGAATATCATTGTATTCCCAGAGTAAGATCTAAATATAGAAAACAAATGTTCTAATAATGTATCCTGGCTACAACACCACAAACCAGGGAATCATGAAAACACTCAATGTATTGAGAATGAGTATTATATGTCAGCATATAAGTGACTTACGATGTCAGGAGGCATGAGTTTCAACTGAGTTTGACAAAAATGCTTTTCTCATATTGCGTGAGTATTTTTTTTAAATTCCAAAAGAAATAAAAGGTGGAATAAATTATTAAGGATCAATCCTGAGTGGACCACATTGTTCAGAATTTGTATTGCACAGCTCTGGACTGGTCACCAACCAAGCGCAGTCTATGAAAACCAACACATTCCGGTTTAAAACAAATTACAGAAAAATAAAACTGTTAAATGCCTGTTGCCAAAATCAAGTCCTAGTTTTATGCCCTTTGAATAGCTAGCCTTTTAATAGCGGTGACTGATCTAAAGACTTTCTTTTTCTCTAGACTTTCTTCTGTCCTCCATTGTTAAATTTGTCACTTGATTGACATACAGTACACCTGTTGCGTCATTCATTCAAGGAACTTATATGCCTCACCACACAAAAGCACTAACCGGCGAAACTAGCAATTTCCATTTTGTTTCATCGTCTCAAAACTTAATAATAAAGAACAAAAATGATTAGGAGAAAACGTAAGCCAAGTCTTTACAGATAGAGATTTTTGTTTTGCAGTGGGCTCCGTCGCAGGGTGTCTTGTACTTGCTGTAGAGCAGCCGCGCCAGGCAGAAGCAGGTAATACACAAACCAAAAATCGCCACCAAGTTACAGTAGGTAGAAGAGCAGTACTCGAGAGAAATGTTACTGCTGGTTCCATCCGAGTGGTTGTCATCGTTAAGAAAGCAGGGCCCTCCATAGTCCCAGCCAGTGGCGATTGCTCCGAGCGCAGCTTCCCTAAAATGCCCTGCCCCTTCAAAAATAAAAATAAAAAAGGTAACACATATATATATATATATATATATATATATATATATATATATATATATATATATATAGCTATCTGTACATTACACAGACAAAATATGCGGTAGAATACCTTCATCTTTTGTTCAAAATGAGCGACTCACAGCTTCCTTCTCATTCATTGCTGCAGCGCCACTGCGTTTTTACCCCGTCAGGCACAAACATTTCTGCTTCGTAGAGATGTTGTGCCCCTGAGCGAAACAAGAAGATCATTGGATAAATGCTGGGCTTTACCCTGCCCATCAGATACTCAGCATCTGGTGGTCTATGGGGCAGTGGGGTGGACTAGACGATCGGCTTTTGCATGATGATCAAATGATCTGTTTGAGGCAAATTTGCTTACCCTCATTCGAATGACTGGCATCCACCACTGGGCCCTGCAGTATGTGGAGCGGGATGAACGCTGCCTCGGTTCATGCGACACATCTGCCTTAAAATTAACTAATTTTTCCATGGCAAGGAAAATGTAGATAATTATTTATCTTTGGGGTATTTTCATGAACACATGCTGCAAGCATGTGAGAAACACTTAGGAAGTGAGATGACTTGTAATGAAAATTGCTCATACCAAACCTTGTAAATGGATCAGCAAATATGTTTGTTTGTTTGGTTTTTTTTTGGGGGGGGGGGGTCAAAAAAAGCATTCTTAAGCTCTGTTCAGGTGTGTCAAACTCATTTTTTGTCGCAGATTTACGACTTCCCTCGGAGGGCCGATGTCGAATTTCAACGTGATTTCTTTCCCATGACAATTTGATATTTTGGTACAGATTTCAGCAATGATCATGAAAGTTGACACGCATGATTTGCTCCTGCGGTTCCATATAAAATGATGTGGCGGGCCGGATCTATCCCCCGCGGACCTTGACTTTGACACCTGTGGTCTACGCAATGAAAATAATACAATTATTTGCAACCTATTTATAACTGATGTGCAGTATCATTAGGAACATCGCATTGTAAGTAATTTTGTACAAAAATACGGATGGTGATTTTGTATGAAAAAAATCTCCATTATTCTTCCATTAAACCCATATTCTTTGGTTCATCCAAGGTCAGGTCATAGGGCACAAGCCTGAAGAGAGAGTCCCAGACTTGTCTCTCCCCAGCATCTCCATTGAGCTATTCCGGAGGCTACTCCAGAGACACTCTGCAGCATGCCTGAGGCCTCCTCCCCATGACACGTGCCAGAAACATCTCAATGGGGAGGTGACCCAGACACATCCTAATGAGATGGCCAAGCCGCTGGTAGCTGGAAAAGCTGGCCTTTTATTGAGGGTTTAAGAGTTGTTGTCATCAATCAACACGGAGAAGTGAGCTACGTGCTTAAAAAGTGTCCTTGAGTTCTTAGAAAGGCGCCCACAAATAAAATGTATTATTATTATTGTTTAATCTGAACTTTGTATGTCAGCGTAGTCATAACGAATTTTTTTTGCCCCTTGCATCAGGGTCGCAGAAAAGTAGTTTGTCACACACACGCGCACACACACACACACATACGCGCCATGATGAGAAACAGCCAGAAACTGAGGCATGCGATGCACTTTTGCAGCCTGTTAACCATCGTAGCTCACACATACCGTTTTAAAGTACTTCCCTGGGCCTTCCTAGATTTCTATTCTTTGCCCGTGCCCTCGGTGAATTGTACACAAAACACACTCTGAATGAGAATAATAATGACGATAAAAGATAGAGCGCAAACTATCATCTGATACTACTACTGAAACTACTATCTGATCACAAGCTGCAATTGCAGACTGCTGAGCGCAAACAACTTGCGGTGACGTAATCATGCGGCACCGTAAATTCAAGATTTACCTGCTTTATTTTATTTTTTAAATATTTTTTGGGGGTGAAAATGAGACTGATACAATGATTAGGGTGCAGCGTAAATTAACACAAAAAATATACTGACATGTACAAAGACACACAAATGGTTGTTTGTTTTTTTTTCTCCTCGACACTCCTCGGATCTACTTGGGACCGGTCTTAGATCTACCAGTAGATCAGCATCGACGTAATGGGCACCCGTGATTTAGGACATTGAAAAAATTGCCTCCTCATTCATAATTTTAGGCTGCAAAGGTCAGGAATTGCAAAACTGTATTTATATCTAGTTCCAAAATCCTGAAAAAGGTCAGAGAACAAAGATTGAAAGTTTTTTTTTAGTTCCCTCGAACCCCTTTTAAAATGCATAACTGTCATTAAAAAGTGATTAGGTCGTTGGTAGACAGCAGTTAAATCACAAAATACAATTGAGAATGTGTCGTTTGGGGTTTGAATCTCACGCCCTCTCGTCTTCGAGTATTTCTGGAGCTGAGACGTCACATAGGACAAACAATCTCGTGGCTACTGTGGAATGTGGTTGTATGCTCTTCATATTTAGTTGCTCTCCATGTGGTTCAGCACTTAAACAGTATATCATTCATTGTGTGGCAGTTGGTTGCAGTAATGGTGAAGGGAGTGGCAAAAGTTTTTTTTCAGCTTTCCAAACGATAAAGAAATGTGTGGCCATTGGGTCGGAAATTTAGTCGGCAAGGAGGAAAGCATGGTGGTCAACTGTGGTCACCAAGCGAGTACTCCAAGCTCTGTGCTGATCATTTTGAACCGACTTGCTTCAGAAAACATTTAGCAGAGAGCATCGGGTCTACATGATTGGAGTTCGACCCAGGCTGAAACCAGACGCTGTGCCAACGATTTTTCATTTAGCAAACATGACCTCAACCCCCCAATAGCAGCAGGAATAACCCAGCTGCTAACCCAGATAGCTGTGGTGCATTTGAGAAGCAGCACAGGCAAGAGGTAAGGAGTTATTGTGTAGCTCATCTGATCCTCCTGCAATATAGAGAAGGCCCACAGTTGGGTTCGATTCCTTTGAGTTTTTAAGTAAATATGCCTCCATTAGGTGTAGAAAAAAAAGAAATGTTTCCGGTAACCCGACCAACTGAGAATTTCTACATCGAAAAAAAACTTCACGGTTGGCATTTTTTTTCAAACAACCCTCTACATTTTGTGTAGAAGGTTTACATCGGTGCAAACTCTCGCAATATTCAAATTGAGCGCGTGCGTCATTTGCCCTGTCGTCTGTCAACAACATTGAAACATGGCGGCGGCCGTGATCTGCGATGACAGTTCAAACCGCGTTTTCGGTGTTCCAGTTGCATGCTCGCACCGTAATGTTAAGAAAATAGCATCCATTGATGTATCGAAAAAAATCAGCGAACTATTTACACGGGCCGAGTAAACACCGAGAGCGGAGGAGGACGTTGGCAGAGGCGGCAGCGCGCCCCGGTCCCCCGAGTCAGAAGTGGGGAGAAAACTAAATGGGTGGCGCCGGCCGCGGAGCGGCGGGTTCAATGTCTTCTTGTTTTATGGTTATTTTGTTTACATTTCTGATGGAAAAAAAAGATTAAAAAAAAAAAACTTTGTCCGACCTGTGTTACGGAAACACACTGGTTTTTTTTCTACGCCTTACCAAATATATATATATATATATATATATATATATATATATATATATATATATATATATATATATATATATATATATATATATAAAAATAAAAAATAAGGATTTGTTACTCATAGTAAATAAACAAACAACAACATATCAAATAGTTTGTATTATAAAAAAATGTGATTTGAGAAAATTTAGAAAAGAAAAATACAATCAAGTGAACTTATAAAAGGAAGGAAACCAATAAGTTAAACTCTGCTTGATTGAGTAAAGAAATTGACTCAGTTTTGCATATAACTTATTAGAAACCACTCTAATTTGTTTCACCACTTAAACCAAATCACAACTTATATTTTACAATCCAAACATCCATTTTCTAAAAGAAAACAAGACCCAAAGGAAAACCTTTCAAGCATGTTCTGACGACGTCCAGCAGGCGGCGCCATCCTTGACGTAATAAGCGTACTCATCGAGCAGAAGACTTAACATTCCTGCTTATTGTTACCAGCAGCCGAGGAGACGATCCAATGAAGTCAAGTCAAGTCAAGAGTATTTATAGAGCACTTTCAAACAACCATCTCTGCATACAAAGTGCTGTGCATGGAGCAATTTAAAATGCACAATAAACAGTAAGACAAATCGGTAATAAAGGCGGTAGAAAGCACCAAACAGTAAAACCAAGAACAAATCTAAGTTATGGTGAGTCGAATGCCAAAGAATACAAGTTAGTTTTGAGGAGGGCTTTGAAGATGGGCAGCGAGGATGCTTGCCGAATGTTCAGTGGGAGGTCATTCCAGAGAGAGGGACCAGCAAAAGAAAAGGCTCGATCCCCTCTGAGCCTCAGTTTAGTTCTTGGTACTTCTAATAATGTCTGGTCCACCGACCTGAGGCGCCGGGCAGGTGTGTAGGGGCGGAATAGCTCAGAGAGTTACGGTGGCGCGACATTATTTAGAGATTTGAAAACAAAGAGGAGGATCTTGAAAATAACTCTAAAATGAATGGGGAGCCAGTGAAGGGATGCCAGAGTAGGAGTTATGTGCTCCCTCTTACGAGTACCAGTCAAGAGGCGAGCATCGGCATTCTGGACCAGCTGAAGGCGCTTAATGGAGGACTGGCTGACTCCAAAGTAAAGGGCATTGCAGTAATCGAGCCAAGATGTGACAAAGGCATGAATTACTGTCTCAAAGTGTTCATGTGAGAGGAGAGGTTTTATTTTGGCCAGCTGTATAAGGTGAAAGAAGCTGGATTTAACAACGGCACCAATTTGCCGATCGAGTTTGAAATCACTGTCCATTTTAAGGCCCAAGTTTGAGACCGTTGATTTCAGATAAGGAGACAGGGGTCCCAAGTCTACAGGATTGAATGTACAAGGGCCACTGGGACCAAACAATATCACCTCTGTTTTCTTTTCGTTGAATTTCAAGAAATTTTGTGCCATCCGGGTTTTGATTTCTTCCAGACAGGATAGGAGTGGCCTTAATGAGAAGCCGTCTTTCGTGCTCAGTGGGACATAGATCTGGCAGTCATCTGCATAGCAGTGGAAGGGAATACCATGTTTTCTTAAGATGGAACCCAATGGGAGCAGATACAGCGAGAACAGCAGAGGCCCCAGAATTGAGCCCTGTGGAACACCACATGACAGGGGAGCAGTGCGTGACTCAGAGCAGCCAAGGCTGACACAAAAGGTTCTGTCAGCTAGATAGGACCTAAACCACTCAAGAGCACTGCCGCCAATGCCAACCAAGTGCTGCAAACGAGTCAGCAGAATTCTGTGATCCACTGTATCAAATGCTGCAGTTAAGTCCAATAAAACCAGACACACGTGGTCTCCAGAGTCATTTGCCAGGAGGATGTCAATAGAAACGCGTAACAGGGCTAACTCCGTGCGATGCATCATCTTGAAACCTGACTGGAATACCTCCAAGATGTTATGTTCTTCCAAGAAAAGTTTCAACTGCATGTGCACCACTTTTTCCAGAATTTTGGAAATGAAAGGCAGTTTGGAAATGGGCCTTGACAACACATCTGGATCAAGACCAGGTTTCTTGATCAAGGGTTGGATCACAGCATGTTTAAACTGTTGGGGAAGTACACCAGAAGAGAGGCTGCTGATGATATCCAAGACCGATGACTCGGGAGAACCTCCTGAAAGAAGTGCGGGGGAAGAGAGTCGCAAGGGGAGCCAGATGGCTTCGTCTGGCGAACTACATCCTCCAAAAGCGCCAAGGACACAGTTTCAAAAGAATTTATTACAGCTGAACATGGAACATGGACAGAGGGGTCAGGTGCGGTATTTGAGACCGGAGTCCTCGCTGTAGAGACCTTATCAATGAAAAACTGAAGGAATTTGTTGCACGTCTCAGGTGACGAATCCGAGCAAGTAGGCAGAGGGGGTTTGAGTACAGAATCTATCGTTTTAAATAGTGCGCGTGGGTTGTGACGGTTAGTTAGAATAAGGTCCGACAGATATTCTCTTTTGGCCTCTTTTACTGTGAGCTGGTAGTTACGCCAGCAGTCTTTCCAAATTTAATAAGAGACATGCAATTTGTCTTTTTTCCACTTGCGTTCAGCTTTGCGACACCCCTGCGCGGGTCCTCAGGGTATCGAGGAAACCGTCAGGTGGCAACAATTCAATCAAAGCGTTGTACTCACCAGTACCTGCCCAAGTCTCCGTCAGACACAGAAAATCCAAGTAATTGGAAAGGAAATACTCTCTCAGAATATGGGTGTCTTTCATCAATAATAACGATCGGCGATCATAAACCAACCGAGACGCTGTTAGGGAGGTAACAAGCATTGCGAAAAGTGAAAAAAAAAACGAAATGGCAGGAGCGTCGCCGAACACACTGGCGCACAAGCGGCCATCTTGGGCATTTATGAAGACAGGGTTTTCTTTCCAACACCAACACTCCAGTCCTAAGCATTGTAATCCAAATTTCTTGGTTGTTCAAAATCTTTGTTCACTCCTTTGACATAGCTCCCACATTAGCTAGTACAGCTAAAAAGCTACAAATGAGGCGAGCTATGACTAACTAGCCGGCTATGCTAACCGTGCAGTGTGGCCTGGCCTGGAGCACTGATGCAATTAGTTTTATCTAACTAGCCGTTAGCAACCACTGCGAAGGACAGAACCATCACACCGATCGATATGTGACGGCCGCCACTACGGACGCTAAGGTGGATTTTGTGGTTTTTCTTTAATGTGGGACAATTGGTGAAGACACATTCAGTCCCGTACATTGCAATGCGACTCCCTCGTAGCGCTCTAAATAAACATTGTCCATAACATGAAAACAAAATACACAACGTGTATTCCTACAGTTGATCCTGTAGTAACTATATATAGCAAAAGAAAAACAAAAAAACAAAAAAAAAAAGGACATATTCACTGTTATTTACAAGATGTCATTGAACAAATCAAACAAATCAAACACAGCAGAAACGGCTGTGTGACAACTGCGGGCTCACACCATTACCACAAGCGGCTAAATGAAAAACGACAATTATGTAGAGGAATACTGAAAAGAGAATTACCTGCAACACAGTATGGCGGGAACATTGGTGAAGCTGCATTCAGTCCCGTACAATGCTGAGTAACAAACAAGCATTTGCCAATTAATTAGATATGTAAAAACTTTCACTAGACAAAACATAAATTAAATAATGATACACAAAGCAATGTGGGCTTGTAACAAATCAGGAAACTAATTTTGCACACTTCACAGAAAAAGAAAAACAAAGTGAAATATTCTTGTTTAGTGCGGACCATCAAGGAAATGTGTTTTACTGATGTGACTTCCTCTTAAATCTGCCTGATGCTACCACGGGAAGCAGGTGCTAAACTGTGCGCTGTTGCGTTACTTCCATGTAATTTAATAACCTTTATTCATCACTCCGTTACAGACAGATAGAAGAACAGTCCGCAATCCGTTCTTATAATGTCCCCTTCTTAGCAATATGTCAACACGTGGTGATTATAAGAATGTAATCAACAAATATGTCACGTTTTTTTATAATTACTTTTCAACTAAACACACGTTAGTAACACACGTCTGCTCTTCCTTTCACCTCTGTTCTTGTTCTATTCTTCGCTTCACTTTTATTAGTTCTGCTTTTGCTTCGACGGTAAAGGGAGGTAGGTGCAACGAAAACACATTTCATTCATTCGTTCATTCATTTTCTGCATCACTTTATCCTCACTAGGGTCGTGTGGTGGGAGGCGGGGGAGTGTTGGAGCCTATCCCACCTGTCTTCGGGCAGTAGGCGGGGGACACCCTGAACCGGTTGCCAGCCAATACGAAAAGACATGACAGATAAAATGAAAAAAAAAGGGTCATCACATTTAGTTTTCTTTCAAAGACAATTGACTTTATTTTTTATATTTATTTATTTTGTATTTTTAGACATTATGAATGCATTTTGTTGTTGTTGTTTTAAACACAACATTAACAATCTGTTCATGAATTGTCAACCACAAATAATCATTGTGTTACAAATGGAAACACCTAGGACACAGGAGAAGTAATTATAAATTGAGCTGTTGAACCCCCCCCCAAAACATCAGTTTTATAATATGTACTCACTGCCTACGTGACAAGCTGCCTGACATGGCCGTTCTGTCCACCCCCATTAATTGTTTAGTGATATGTTTTGTTTTGTTGTTGTTTTTTTTTTTGGTTTGTTTGTTTTAGTTTTAAACATGATCACATCTATAATTTTCATGCATGGCAAATGCAGCTCGAGATTGTCCGTGTTGTAACATTTCATGTACGGCCAACGCATTCTTATGAATATCACACGTACAGAACAGCCAACTGCTCATATCTCAAAAGCTTTTGTCCTACTGAATTGAGGTTGCTAGAGCAAATATATATTATTTTTATTGTTTTTTATTTTTAACCTATTAAGTAAGGCATATGCTTTATACACACACACACACACACACACACACACACACACACACACTATATATATATATATATATATATATATATATATATATATATATATACTCAGAGAATGTCTCAGACAATGGGGAACAGAAGATGAGGCGCTGGAAGAGGGACCATCATGGTAGGACAAGCCCCTACACGGGATGTACCACCGGACCATAACTGAAGTGGCTGATCTCAAGAAGTCCTATCAGTAGCTAGAGAGGGCTGGCCTGAAGGACAGCACAGAGGCACTCATCCTGGCTGCTCAGGAGCAGGCCTTGACCACCAGAGCCATCGAGGCCCAGATATACCACACCAGACAAGACCCAAGGTGTAGGTTGTGCAAAGAGGCACCTGAGACGATCCAACACATAACTGCAGGGTGTAAGATGCTGGCAGGGAAAGCCTACATGGAACGCCATAACCAGGTGGCTGGCATAGTCTACCGAAACATCTGTGCGGAGTATGGACTGGAAACCCCAAGGTCAAAATGGGAAACACCTCCAAAGGTGGTGGAGAATGACAGAGCGAAGATCCTGTGGGACTTCCAGATCCAGACTGACAAGATGGTAATGGCGAACCAACCAGATATCGTGATCATAGATAAAGGGCAGAGGAAAGCCGTTGTAGTGGATGTAGCGGTCCCACGTGATGGAAACATCAGGAAGAAGGAACATGAGAAACTCGAGAAATACCAAGGGCTCAGAGAGGAGCTGGAGAGAGCCTGGAAGGTAAAGGTGACAGTCGTGCCTGTGGTGGTCGGAGCACTCGGGGCAGTGACCCCCAAACTAGATGAGTGGTTGCAACAGATCCCGGGAACAACATCGGACATCTCAGTCCAGAAATGTGCAGTGCTGGGAACAGCAAGGATGCTGCGCAGAACCCTCAAGCTTCCTGGCCTCTGGTAGAGGACCCGAGCTGAATGAGGGACGGACACCACCCGAGGGGTGAGATGAGGATTTTTTTTTAAATATATATATAGCGTTGGTTAGGTTGTGTTGCGAACAGCCTGTTTATTCGTCTGGCCTCATTCTCTTTCGTGTACCACTTTAGGCGACTGGACAAGGCTTGGAGCCTTTGTTTGGCAGTTTCGAGTGCTTCAGGTATGGTCATCTGGATGTACCTCTCGGGTATCGGCCTTTTCATCACACCTCTCTGGGCCTCCGTCAATTGACTCACATCTTTCCGGGCCGCCTTGAGCTTAGCCTCCAACCGTCTTTTCCATGGTGGGTAACGTATCTCATGGCTTCCATGGTTGCTCTTATAGCCCAGAGTCTCCAGGATCACTGATGCTGAAGCGTATATCAGCTCATTGGTTTCTGTGATCGTTACGGTAGGGATCGCCCTCAGTGCTGCATTCACACTTTCTATGAGACTTTCAGATGGTACTTCACATAGCCGTTGTAATCGGTTTCTAGGTTGCCCAGCTTTCATTCTCGCCCTGATCTTAGCTTTAGGTCAGTTGCTGCCTCGCTCAGCATTTCATTCATTGGGGCTGGCCACCCAATCTCATCATCTGCATTCATTGGGGCTTGCCTCCCAATCTCTTGTATGACCTCCTCCTCTGATCTGGCAGCCTGGGGCCCTTCACCATGGAACCTGCGTTGTACCTCATCAATCTCAAGTTGTGACAGCAGTTGCCGTTTGTGGATGTTGGAACACCGAGCTACAAGTTGTTTCGCGGTCAACCGTGACTGTGGGTTTCGAAGTAACCATTTAGCCCACATTCTCTGCATGTAACCCCTCTGACTGGGGTTGCTTGAGTAGTAGCATTCCAACAGAGCCATGTTATCGCATCTCGCCCATCTCCGCTTTGTTCCAGTAGCCCTTTTTTCATCAAGGTGCTCTGGTTCCCCAGCACCTGACGCAGACCTTGTTTGGCCGGGCGACGTCTGAGCCGGCATGTCATTCGTTTTATTGTCTCTCATCATTGAATGAGGTAGGCATTAGCGTGGAAGGATCTTGCCCAAGGACCCACACTGGATGGTGTTGTGCGCTCATTTTTGCCCCAAGTGGGATTCGAACCACCGTCTCCCGTATGCCAAACCGATGCCTTACCAACTGAGCTATCCAGCCCCTATATATATATATATATATATATATATATATATATATATATATATATATATATATATATATATATATATATATATATACACACACACACAGAGAGAGAGAGAGAGAGAGAGAGAGAGAGAGAGAGAGAGAGAGAGAGAGAGAGAGAGAGAGAGAGAGAGAGAGAGAGAGAGAGAGAGAGAGAGAGAGAGAGAGAGAGA
This sequence comes from Hippocampus zosterae, assembly GCF_025434085.1. NCBI lineage: Eukaryota > Metazoa > Chordata > Actinopteri > Syngnathiformes > Syngnathidae > Hippocampus > Hippocampus zosterae. The sequence continues at coordinate 19,627,841 of NC_067462.1, read as the reverse complement.
GAGAGAGAGAGAGAGAGAGAGAGAGAGAGAGAGAGAGAGAGAGAGAGAGAGAGAGAGAGAGAGAGAGAGAGGGCGGCCCCGGTAGTCCAGTGGTTAGCACGTCGGCTTCACAGTGCAGAGGTACCGGGTTTCGATTCCAGCTCCGGCCTCCCTGTGTGGAGTTTGCATGTTCTCCCCGGGCCTGCATGGGTTTTCTCCGGGTGCTCCGGTTTCCTCCCACATTCCAAAAACATGCATGGCAGGCTGATTGAACACTCTAAATTAGGCATGTCCAAAGTCCGGCCCGGGGGCCAAATCCGGCCCGCGGTCGAATTTCATCCGGCCCTCGGCCTGTGTCATAAAATCAGTGCCGTCTGGCCCGCAGGTTGGGCGCAATGGAACACGTGTTGCATTGACTGAGGTCTCGTAGACTGGTGAGTGATGTTTCATAGAGTACTGCTTCCCTCTAGTGGCTAAATGAGTAATAGCATTCACTAAATGAGTAATAGCATTTAGACACTAGAGGCCATCACTCACGAGTTAACAAGACATCACTTCGTGTTTATATTGACTGATATGTCATATTTCAAATGATCCTTGTAGTTGTGGATATGTGTATTGCTTGTTCATTTCCCTGTTGTTCGAGTCAAAGGTTTTGTGACTATTGAAAAGTCATGGTGATACATTTTATGTTTCAAATCAATCAATTTGCACTCAGGAGACTTCTGTTTAAGAAAAAGTCAAGTGAATAAGCAGTTGCACGTGATATACCTGTTTCAAATGAACCAAAAGAAATTCTTAAGATTGTTGAAATTAAAATAAAAATGGAAATGTGAAACAGACTGGCTTACTAAAATATGTTGAACAATATTGTTGTTCAATGTAAAGAATGTCAGCCAAGGTCGGCCCCCCGACATTTTACCACATAAAATCTGGCCCCCTTGGCAAAAAGTTTGGACACCCCTGCTCTAAATTGTCCCTAGGTGTGAGTGTGGGCGTGTATGGTTGTTCGTCTCTGTGTGCCCTGCGATTGGCTGGCAACTGATTCAGGGTGTCCCCCGCCTACTGCCGAAGACGGCTGGGATAGGCTCCAGCACCCCCCGCGACCCTAGTGAGGATCAAGCGGTTCGGAAAATGGATGGATGGATGGATAAATAGAGAAAGAGAGAGAGAGAGAGAGAGAGAGAGAGAGAGGGAGAGAGTGAGTTTACCAAGAGTAATTTTGAAAGACAGAAGACATAGTTGCCTTTTTTGTTTTTAATCTGTATTACTCATCCATTATCCGATCCCCATAGAATCACAATTCTATGTGTGATATTTATATCTATCCATCCATCTATCCATGTTCCGATCCACTTTATCCATACGAGGGTTGTGGGTGTGCTGGAGCCTATCCCAGCTGTCTTTGGGCAGTAGGACACCCTGAACTGATTGCCAGCCAATTGCAGGGCACGCATAGACGAACAACTATTCACACTCACACTCACATCGAGGCACAATTTAGAGTGTTCCATTAACCTGCCAAGCATGTTTTTGGAACATGGGAGTAAACCGGAAGACCTGAAGAAAGCCCACGCAGGCCAGGGGAGAACATGCAAACTCCACACAGGGAGGCCAGAGTCGGAATCAAACCCTGCACCTCCGCACTGTGAGGTTGATTCGCTAACCACCGGCCGCCCATTATACATACATAAAAAGTAAATTTAATTTTGGCAGGGGCACGTGGAAGTGGTGTAGAGTTGTGGTCAACATGGGTGTCTTGAAGAGGGGCTGAGAATGGGGGGGGGGGGGGGGGGGGGTGCAGCCAGTCGCCTTGTTACTTTTGGCCGATTCCCGTTTGAAGAACTGTTATAATTCAGTCAGACAGAGGGGTTGCCAGCTTAAATTGCCTTTTTAAGGGGGCTCTCTAATGGCATGAATTTTGTCACTTACTTTATATTCCATCCATCAATCAATCCATCCATTTTCTAATCCACTCATCCTCACAAGGGTTGGAGGCATGCTGAAGCTTATCCCAAATGTCTTCGGGCTGCAGGGGAGGTCAACCTTGAATTGGTTGCCACCCAATCGCAAAGCACACAGACAAACAACCATTCACATTCAAAATCACACTTAGGCACAGTTAAGAGTGTTTCATCACCCTCCTTTTTGGAATGTGGGAGAAAACCGGAGTAGCTGGAGAAACTCCACACAGGCCCAGGGAGAACATGCAAACTCCACACAGGAAGGCCGGAGCCGGAATCGAACCCTGCACCTCTGCACTGTGAATCTGACCTGCTAAGCAGTCGAGACTGTGACACCCTACTATATAGTCATGGACTTAAAAATATATCTGCAGCAAAAATCAGCACCATCAAAAAAGAAAAAAAAAGACTTTATAGTAATCTTAGGATTGTTCTTTGCTCTTGTTTTCTTGGTTGCTGGTTATTTCATTGAGAAAGTTGAAGAATTAAGCAAAACAAAACAAAAGGGAATGGACCAAGCAAGAGGAGTGTCATTGTGTAATTCTGAGCAATAATTTCAATTATTTAACTTGGAAGATGAAGGATTTTGGTTGGAGTTTGAATGAAATGGCTTAATGGCTAGATCTTGGCAGTCACCCTTTGGAACAATTTGGCTTCGATTGCGGGTCTGCCTTTAAAATCCTTGCAGCTTGTTTGTCTTGGCTACTGGACGCCTCTTTCGACAAAGAACATTGTCTCAGTAGTACAAGGGGGCATGGACTTGACCCCCATCCCGCTGGGGCCAATGAGTCTCCCGCAGAGGACTGTCACAAATCAGACCAACTGGGCGAGGACCCACTTCACCTGTTCCTGCAGTGCTTCATCTGATTGAATGGACTCTCACAGTGGCTCAATGAACATTCAAGTCAAGTCAAGTCAACAGTATTTATAGAGCACTTTCAAACAGCCATCGCTGCATACAAAGTGCTGTACATGGAGCGATTTAACATATACAATAAACAGTAAGACGAATCAGTAATAAGTAATAAGTAATAAGGCGGTAGAAAGCACCAAGCAGTAAAACCAATAGCAAATCTAAGTCATGCTGAATCAAACGCCAAAGAATACAAGTGAGTTTTGAGGAGGGCTTTAAAGATGGGCAGCGAGGAGGCTTGCCGAATGTTCAGTGGGAGGTCATTCCAGAGAGATGGACCAGCAACAGAAAAGGCTCGATCCCCTCTGAGCCTCAGTTTAGTTCTTGGTACGTCTAGCAAAGACTGGTCCACAGACCTGAGGCGCCGGGCAGGGGTGTAGGGGCGTATGAGCTCAGAGAGGTAAGGTGGCGCGAGATTATTCAGAGATTTGAAAACAAAGAGGAGGATCTTAAAAATAATTCTAAAATGAATGGGGAGCCAGTGAAGGGATGCCAAAAAAACATTGTATAGCATCATGTTGTGCGTAAAATGTTGCCCACTCGGCAGCCATTGCAGCCTGGTCATCCTGGAAGGAGGAATCCCACGTCTGCGGTACCTTCTCAAGGTTTCTCATTTTTCCACAGATGATTTTTTGGGGGGGGATTTTTACCTGTCCTCCCGGGGGTTAAGATGTAATTATTTGTCAACTGTGGGCTTTGAGACGTTTATGGGCTTAAGGCTATATAAATATATTTTCAGAGGTTGAATTGGACATTAGTTGAGATGTCCAGGTACATTTTGGTGACAATTGATCACAGTTTTATGCGCAATGTAAGTTGTTCTTTTTATTATGTCTTAATTTTTTCTCCAATTACTTTGCTGATGTCACGTAAAAAAATGGGGCGTAGCGACTTTGCTGATGAAAAAGAAGCATTTATTGGGTTGTTTGAGACATAAATCTTGCTCATCTCTCTCATCTGCTAAGAGCTTCACACGCACGGCATTTATATTTACTATGTTATGTTATGTTCAAGAGGGAATAAAACTCCTGTATGCTAAATGCGAATGTAACTGGATCACTTGTGTATTTTCATGAGAAAACATTTTAATTAGATATTTATCGTTTCCATATACATATTTTTTTTCTTTTAAACAATGGTCTTTTCTGTTAAATGTACAGCTTTTTTTTTTAGAACTACGGTTGTTGGTAAAGTGCTGCAGAAATGAAGTTGAGTTGAATTTAGTAAAATAAGGAATTGGTTTTTGTGTTTAAAAACAAAAAGGAACAAATGTTACCCCCCACGCCACCCCCATCCATACATTTTACTCCTCCCAGCAATTGACACCTCAGGTTTTATTGGACAAAGCAGCCCAGAGATTACTTAATGCCCTGCATTTGTTAGAGCAGAGACCATTATTTAAAGAAGTGTAGTACTCTTGATGGTCAAACCAAGAAAAGCATTGAATCATAAACAATAGGCAAATTTATCATGATCACAGGCTCTTTCCTTTTTCAATATTCACTATTGATCACACCCTTTCAAAATTCAAGAACCATTTTTTTGTTTGTTTGTTTTTTTTGTAGTAAAACCTTTCGTGGACTGGTACAATAACAACCATTTTCCTTTAGCATACTTTTTACTGTCAAAGCAAGATATTAGCAATCGATCGAAATAGCAACGTACTGCATGCATGTTGCATTGTCAGAAACTAGTTTCACAGAATCAGTCCACACGGAACAAACAAGGTCATGTCTTGAGAATAGGAAATCACCATCAAGAACAGTTTTTCTCCAAAATGCCTGTCATTAAGTATTTAAGTGTCAGCTAGGGCCCCAACACCCTGGCAGGTGATGACAAATCACTCAGACATAAATTCCTTCCTCCACTTCTTCCGCTGGACGAAAGAAGGAAGCCATTAGAGGGCAAGCAGCATTTAACCTGAAAGAAAACCCAATCAGACACACAAGTGATGTGTGGGGGAATAGCTACACATACATCAAAAAATATATTTGTGCTGTACATTAGTTTAATGACCACAATATACACAAAAAATTGAAGAGCTGATTAATTTCCTCACCTGTTTCATCCAGCATGTGCATGTTTCTGGACAAGTGCGTGTGTACGTTCATGCGTGTGTGTGTGTGTGTGTTTAAACATGTTGCTTCACACAGACATTCCTGAGAGATGACACATGTCACATCAAACACAAAGAAGAAAGGAGATCTTCAACTTGGTTGGGCTTCATGTGGATGAAGGCCTCGGGCAACAGGCATGGGAATGAAACCCAAACACTGAAAATCTGAGAAAGGCCTTCTGCCAGATTCTGAGTGCTTCATTGCCAAATATCATATTTTCTGGGACAGATTTTCTTTATATACCGTATTTTCTGCACTAAAAGACACACTGGATTATGAGGCGCACCTTCAATGAATGGCTATTTTGTAATTTTTTTTTCTTCTATACATTGGGCGCTTCACATTTTAACGTGCAATCTACAACGTCTCCACTAGATGATGCTACACTCCTTCCATTCAACTTTGAAAAACGTAAATTAACTATTGCTGTACTTAAACTAAACTACAAAAATTGAAAATAATGCATCAAAACAGAAAATAAAGCAAGGAAATCACAAAATAAATTCTATATCCCCTCGACAGATTTTTATTTTATTTTTTTGTGATTTCCTCACTTGATTTTCTTCGTGGTTTCGTTGAAGTAATAATTAATTTGCGTTTTTCGGAGGCGCCATGAACGCTTCGAGTGGAACGGAGACGGACAAAGACGTACAGTACCTGTATTTGTTGAGACTGTGGAAACCATTAATAAAGTCTGCATAAATAAATAAATAAATAAATAAAACCACAACCACAGCTCTCATTTTTTCAACATTGTCCGTCTTCTTCCCTTCTTTTTTTACGGTCAACTCGAGAGGCATTCATGACCACCTCCGAAGAACACATTGGCATTTCCTTGATCGTAGCTCCAACAGTATAATCAGATGTCAGTCGTACTTATTTATTCCTTTGTTGTGTATTCACAAATAATAATAATAATAATACATTTCATTTATAAGCGCATTTCAAAACACTCCAGGACACTTTACAATCAAACAAGAACAATAAAACCACAGATAAAATTATAAATAATAAAAATGAAATCACAATATAAATTCTTTAGGGGGGGGCTAACAAATTTATTTTGTGATATCCTAACTTGCTTTTCAGTTTTGATGTATTATTTTCAATTTTTGTAGTTTCATTGAAGAAATCGTGAGTTTACGTTTTTCGGAGGCCGTCTTGAACGCCTCTCAAGTCAAGTCAACAGTATTTATAGTGCACTTTCAAACAGCAATCGCTGTATACAAAGTCAAGTCAAATCAAGTCAACAGTATTTATAGAGCACTTTCAAACAGCCATCGCTGCATACAAAGTGCTGTACATGGAGCGATTTAACATGTACAATAAACAGTAAGACAAATCGGTAATAAAGGCGGTAGAAAGCACCAAACAGTAAAACCAAGAACAAATCTAAGTCATGCTGAGTCGAACGGAAGAAGGCACGGAGACAGACAAAGACATACCTGTATTTGTTGAGACTGTTTTTAAAAATTAACACCACAGCTCTCCTTTTTTCGGAGCTGCAACACAAACTTGTTTAATTAAAGCAGCGACACAGTTCACCGAACCAACAGCAAGTTATAACATTAGAAGCATGTCTCCAGGAAGGAGCCATCTTGGAGTTGTCACGGTGACAGAGAGGCCGAAGGTCGGTTACTAGAGTATCGGCAAGGAAAGCAATCAGTGGCCGAATACTCTATTTTGTTTCGCATTTTGGCAGCCCGTAGCGGTTACGGGGACCGCGCGCTGTGTGGTTTGTTTCGCCGCGGGTTAAGTGTTGCTTTAAAGGATGAACTGGCTACCCGCGATGATAGCACCAACCTGGAGGAGCTCATCAGTCTGGCCCTCGTCATGGACAACCGCTTGCGGGAGCGGGAGAGGGAACGCATGCACGAACAAGGAACTACCCGTTTTCAACCCCGACGTGCGGGTAGTCGGCCGGCTGAACACGAGTCCAGGCGACCATCCGGACCCGAACGTCATTCGTGTTCCAGCCCAGCCGACGCAGAGGAGTAGCCCCTGCAGCTGGTAGGAGGACGTGTGGGTCTCGAGGAGTCCAGGGCAGGACGTCCCAAGAGACTCGAGTTGGACGGTACTCTTTATGGTCTATCACTGACTCTTCCGGTTTGGGCATTGGTGGATTCGGGGGCGGACGACTGTTTCATGGACACAGAAATAGCTAACAAACTGGGTTGTCCGGTAGAGAAGTTAAATGAGGTCAAGAGGGTTCACGATCTTGATGGGTGACTCCTGGCGGAAGTTAAACAGATCACCGGACCTATAATGTTGAGGTTATCGGGCAATCATGTCGAACATCGGAGGTTTTGTCTGATGCGGTCCCGATCCGTACCATTAATCCTGGGGTTACCCTGGCTAAGAAACCATAATCCAGTCATCTCATGGGAACAACGCCGCAATTGAGAATTGGAGTCCGTTTTGCTATGCTCACTGTTTGCAGTCTGCGGCGGGGGTTAGAGGGCTTCCTCGTAACGACCCGCCGGAATTTGTTTGTTTAGATAAAGTCCTGAGTATCTATCATGATTTGCGACAAGTGTTTAGTAAGGACCGCGCTCAGTCTTTGCCGCCTCACCGGTCGTACGATTGTGCCATCGACTTACTCGCTAATACCCCCTTTCCAAGTTCTCGTTTGTATCAAGTTTCCCACAAGGAACAAGAATCATTGACGGAGTACATTGACAGCTCCCTCGCCGCTGGCCTTATTAGACCATCTAGATCTCCTTTGGGGGCCGGGTTCTTTTTCATAGAAAAGAAAGACAAGTCACTACGTCCGTGTGTAGACTATCGGGGACTTAACGAAATCACCATAAAGAATAAATATCCACTTCCGCTATTAGATTCCGTGTTTGCCCCTCTCCAATCTGCAACCATCTTCACAAAACTTGATCTACATAGTGCCTACCATTTAGTCCGCATACGAGAGGGGGATGAATGGAAAACTGCATTCAAGACCCCACTGGGACATTTTGAGTATTTGGTCATTCCTTTCGGGTTGACCAACGCACCCGCAGTTTTTCAGAGTCTTTTTAATGACGTTTTGAGAGATTTACTGAACGTGTTTTATATTGTTTATCTGGATGCCTTATTGATTTTTTCTCATACGCTTCAAGAGCACCAACACCACGTCAGGCTAGTCTTGCAGCGTCTCTTGGAGAATCGACTCTTCGTTAAAGCAGAGAAATGCGAGTTTCATGTGGAGTCAGTTTCGTTTCTTGGTTTTGTAATAGAGATGGGTCAGCTGAGATCCGATTCCGCCAAGATTAAGGCAGTGTTGGAGTGGCCTACACCCACCACTAGGAAACAGTTACAACGTTTCTTGGGGTTCGCTAATTTCTACCGTCGTTTTATTCGTAATTACAGCCAGAGAGCACTTCCATTGACCCGGTTGACGTCCGTCAAAGTCCCGTTTAGGTGGGATTCAGAGGCCGACAGAGCGTTTTCCGAACTAAAGAAGGCTTTCTCTAACCCTCCTGTTTTGCAACATCCCAACCACGAGGAGCTTTTTGTGGTAGAGGTGGACGCTTCCGAGACTGGAGTGAGGGCGGTATTGTCACAGCGTTCCCCAGTCAACCAGAGACTCCACCCTTGCGCCTTCTTCACTCGTCGTCTCAGTCCCGCGGAAACCAACTATGACGTGGGAAACCGTGAACTGTTGGCCGTCGTTTCAGCCCTACAGGAATGGAGACACTGGCTCGAAGGAACTAGGGAGCCGTTCACCGTGTACACCGACCACAAGAACCTCGCATACATTCGCTTAGCCAAGCGACTGAACTCCCGTCAAGCCCGGTGGGCACTCATGTTTACACGCTACAATTTTACGCTCACCTACAGCCCAGGATCCAAGAATGTGAAACCCGACGCCCTATCTCGGATCTATGACCTAGCGGCCGCGAGCAGTGTACCCCAGAGCATCCTCCCGGACCACCGCATCATGGGAGCGCTTAGGTGGGAGATCGAGCGTAAGGTCCAGGAGGCCCAGGACAGTACCCAAGCCCCGGCTGGCTGTCCTGCTGGCAAACTCTTTGTATCCCCACCTTTGCGTTCGGAGGTGTTGCAGTGGAGGCACTCGTCAAGGGTCGCGTGCCATCCGGGGATGAATCGGACCCGGCATCTCGTCTCTCAGCGGTTTTGGTGGCCAGCGCTGCGGAAGGACGTTATGGATTTCGTCAAGGCCTGCTCCACCTGCGCCTGTAGTAAGGCCTCTCACCAGCCTCAGGCAGGGTTGCTTCAACCCCTTCCGGTTCCACCTCGACCCTGGTCCCACATCTCCATGGAATTTGTCACTGGCCTCCCTCCTTGATATGATCCTTCGAGTTGAATGCTCATGATTTCAAATAACCAGACAACTCATAACCCTCATTTTAGATTTCGAAGGAATGGCACACCGAGAGTATGACAACACCAAGGTAGAACATGTTTGGCTTTCCACCGACAAACGGCCAAGTAGGAGCTACGTTACTACCTCATCGTAAAGCCACTGCTTTCGTTGATGTTTACTCAAGATCGCCAGCACTATTTAACCAAGATTTTTCATGTGAAGGTCCGATGTATGCTAATTTTTATTTTGCAAGCCTACAGGAAGTGGCGTAAACAAAATATAATGCTCCTAAGGGCTCTTCATCATTGTACATTGTGGTAGAGGGAACGGCGACATGTAACAGGGGTAATTATCAGAGATTTGTACACAGAGAGAGAGAGAGAGAGAGAGAGAGAGAGAGAGAGAGAGAGAGAGAGAGAGAGAGAGAGAGAGAGAGAGAGTTGGCGATACAACAGCAAATTTCAAATTTCAGTGGTGGAAAATGAAAGAACTGGGTACTTGCGTGGTACTATCACGAGCACAAGTGCGGTGGAAAAGGGCCAGCAGTGAATTAAAAGGCAGCATATCTGTAAACAACCATTTGACTCAAGTGAGTTTTACCTGCGGGCATTTGGAATATGGGCAGAAGGTTAAATTCATGTTTCATGACAAACTTGTTGCGTTCAATTTTATATATTCTATTTCCCCCAGAAAATGACCAATTCAGAAACGGTGTTGACTGCTTAAATCAAAGTGTGCATGGTGACTGTGAACATGTCTACGACAACATATTTACATTGTTCTCTATCTAAATTCAAGTACTTATTAAAGTAACATTATGTAGCTGTATCATGACATCTTAAAGGGCATTGTGTTTCATACACATTTCCACCCACCAGCATACACATGGGTGTACCATTTCCATAATCATTTTGATATTAAAAGGCACAATTTATTACCCTTTCCTGTCTCATGCATTCTCCCAGCCTTGTTTCCCCCCCAGGCCATAATGAGGAATAGAAAACAGTAAGGATTAGGTTACCAGGAAATTGAAAAGGTGCAAAAGCATCGAGAGGTACGGGGTTACTGTGGTTTACATCGTACATACTGATGAGAATAACGTGTGTTTAAGACATGCGAGGGCCTGAGTGTCGTTTGAAAGTGGTGAGCGATACCTGCAGATAGGGAGTGTGCTATGTCTGCGTCTGTATTGTGGTATGGGTAAAATGAATACTGTCTATATTACGTCACACGAGTATTTTGGACAATGCTAGAATTTGTAGGAATTTGCCTTAATTCACCACCACAATGTATATTAAAGAAACTTCACAATCCTTTTTTTAATCACGATGGTGCCACCGGGGTGGCAACAGGCTACAGCAGCTCTGTCTTTTACGTTTTTTTATTCAAATGTTTTTAGTAATTCACACATAGCCAAACAACCATTCACGATAACAGTCACAACTACGGGCAATTTTGAGTGTTCCATTTACCTGCCACGCATGTTTTTGGAATGTGCAAGGAAACCGGAATACCCAGAGAAAACCAAATGATTCAAACTTCACAGAATCGAACACTGCAGCTCTGCACTGTGAAGCCAAGGCACTAACCAGTCGAGCATCAAGCCGCCCTCAGCTTCAACACTGGCTCCTTTATCTACTCTCAGGATCAGTTACTGGTTCTCAGACAGATTAGTCTTCACCACGCCTGAGATCCCAGGGGAGATAAGGAGGAAAAAAAGAAAGCTTCAGCGTAGTTGTCGAGCACCGAGAGATCGTGCGGGGATATAAAAAATGTCAAACGACTATTACCATGGCAAACGTCTACTCTCTGTCAAATAAAATGGATGAGCTATTGCAATTGATCGTTATCAGTACCATCTGCATCCAGGGGCGGGTGGCCATTGGGAATATCAGGGAAATATTGGGGAAATGTGTTAATTTTCCTGAGTGTGTATTTCAGGCCGGTCCTGGGCTTCATGGTTGGCAGAATACCACCACCCCACCGCCGTCGACACTCATTTTTTCAGCATGACTATGTTTCATCACATGATGTTCCGTCAACGAAAACTTTTCGATGCATGACAGCCACACCTCACCCCCTGTCGAAAATTATTTTTCGGCGCGTGATGACCACCGCCATTGACTACTATTCCTGGGCCAAATTTTGTTCCCAGTACAAAAAACATGGTGATGGAAAGCGCAGCTTGTCTTCTTATTAGTTGAAGTAGGTTTAAAGATTCAGACAATGGACTCACAAAGCCCCTTATGAAAAATTAAATCGATGGTACTCAGTTTCCCTTGCCCGGATGCGGGTCACCGGGGCCCCCCTCTGGAGCCAGGCCTGGAGGTGGGGCTCGTTGGCGAGCGCCTGGTGGCCGGGCCTACACCCATGGGGCCCGGCCGGGCTCAGCCCGAAGAGGCAACATGGGTCCCCCTTCTCATGGTCTCACCACCCGTGGGGAGGGGTCAAAGGGGTCGGGTGCAATGCGAGCTGGGCGGCAGCCAAAGGCGGGGACCCTGGCAGTCCGATCCTCGGCTGCAGAAGCTAGCTCTTGGAACATGGAATGTCACCTCTCTGGCAGGGAAGGAGCCCGAGCTGGTATGTGAGGCAGAGAAGTTCCGACTGGATATAGTCGGACTTGCCTCCACACACAGCCTGGGTTCTGGTACCAGTCCTCTCGAGAGGGGTTGGACTCTCTTCCACTCTGGAGTTGCTCACGGGGAGAGGCGCAGAGCAGGTGTGGGCATGCTTATTGCCCCCGGCTCAATGCCTGTCCATTGGGGTTCACACCGGTAGACGAGAGGGTTGCCTCCCTCCGCCTTCGGGTGGGTGGACGGGTCCTGACTGTTGTTTGTGCATATGCACCAAACAGCAGCTCAGCATACCCACCCTTTTTGGAGTCCTTGGAGGGTGTGCTGGAGAGTACTCCTGCTGGGGACTCCCTTGTTCTACTGGGGGACTTCAATGCTCACGTGGGCAATGACAGTGAGACCTGGAGGGGCGTGATTGGGAGGAACGGCCCCCCCGATCAGAACTCGAGTGGTGTTTTGTTATTGGACTTCTATGCTCGTCACGGACTGTCCATAACAAACACCTTCTTCAAACATAGGGGTGTCCATATGTGCACTTGGCACCAGGACACCTGAGGCCGTAGTTCGATGATCAACCTTGTGGTTGTATCATCGGATTTGCAGCCGCATGTTTCGGACACTCGGGTGAAGAGAGGGGCAGAGCTGTCAACTGATCACCACCTGGTGGTGAGTAGGCTCCGATGGTGGGGGAAGATGCCGATCCGTCTTGGCAGACCCAAATGTATTGTGAGGGTTTGTTGGGAGCGTCTGGCGGAATCCCCTGTCCCCTGAGTTTCAACTCCCACCTCCGACAGAGCTTTTTCCATGTTCCGGGGGAGATGGGGGATATTGCGTCCGAGTGGACCATGTTCCGTGCCTCTATTGTTGAGGCAGCCAATCTGAGTTGTGGCCGTAAGGTGGTTGGTGGCTGTCGTGGCGGCAACCCTCATACTCGCTGGTGGACACCAGCAGTAAGGGATGCCGTCAACCTGAAGAAGGAGTCCTATCGAGCCTTTATGGCCTATGGGACCCCAGAGGCAGCTGACGGGTATCGACTGGCCAAGTGGAACGCAGCTTCAGTGGTCGCCGAGGCAAAAACCCGAGTGTGGGAAGAGTTCGGTGAGGCCATTGAAGCGGACTTCCGGACGGCTTCGAGGAAATTCTGGCGGCTTCGAGGAAATTCTGGTCCACCATCCGACGTCTCAGGAGGGAGAAGCAGTGCACCACTAACACTGTGTACAGTGGGGATGGGGCACTGCTGACTTTGACTCAGGACGTTGTGAACCGGTGGGCAGAGTACTTCGAAGACCTCCTCAATTCCACCAACACGCCTTCCTTGGAGGAAGCAGAGTCTGAGGACCATGAGGTGAGGTGGGCTCTCCTATCTCTGTGGTTGAAGTCACCGATGTGGTTAAAAAGCTCCTCGGTGGCAAGGCCCCGGGGGTGGATGAGATCTGCTCTGGATGTTGTGGGGCTGCTCTGGATGTTGTGGGGCTGTCCTGGTTGACACGCCTCTGCAACATCTCGTGGTCAACGGGGAGAGTGCCTCTGGATTGGCAGACCGGGGTTGGAGTCCCTCTTTGTAAAAAGGGGGACCTCAGATTGAGGAGGAGCAGTGTGGTTTTCGTCCCGGCCGTGGAACACTGGACCAGCTCTACACCCTTAGCAGGGTCCTCGAGGGTATGTGGGAATTCGCCCAACCAGTCTACATGTGTTTTGTGGACTTGGAGAAGGCGTTTGACCGTGTCCGTCGGGGAGTTCTGTGGGGGGTGCTTTGTGGGTATGGGGTGCCGCACCCCCTGATACGGGCTGTTCGGTCACTATACCACCGATGTCAGAGTTTGATTCGCATTGCCGGCAGTAAGTCGGAATCCAGTGAGGGTAGGACTGTGCCAAGGCTGCCCTTTGTCGCCGATTCTGTTCATAACCTTTATGGACAGAATTTCTAGGCGCAGCCGAAGCGTTGACGGGGTCCGTTTTGGTGGCCTCAGTATTGGATCCCTACTTTTTGCAGATGATATTGTGCTTTTGGCACCTTCAAACAGGGCTCTCCAACTCTCACTGGAGCGTTTCGCAGCCAAGAGTGAAGTGATTGTGGTGAAAATCAGCACCTCCAAATCTGAAACCATGGTCCTCAGTCGGGAAAGGGTGGTGTGCCCCCTCCGGGCCGGGGGGGGGGGGGGGGGGTCTTGCCCCAAGTGGAGGAGTTTAAGTATCTTGGGGTCTTGTTCACGAGTGAGGGCAGGAGGGAGCGAGAGATTGACAGGCGGATCGGTGCAGCGTCTGCTGTGATGCGGACGTTGTATCGGTCTGTCGTGGTGAAGAAGGAGCTGAGCTAAAGTGCGAAGCTCTCAATTTACCGGTCGATCTACGTTCCAACCCTCATCTATGGTCACGAGTTATGGGTCGTGACCGAAAGAACGAGATCCCGGATACAAGCGGCTGAAATGAGTTTTCTCCGCAGGGTGTCCGGGCTCTCCCTTAGAGATAAGGTGAGAAGCTCGGTCATCCGGGAGGGGCTCAGAGTCGAGCCGCTTCTCCACCACATCGAGAGGAGCCAGATGAGGTGGCTGATTCGGATGCCTCCTGAACGCCTCCCTGGTGAGGTGTTCTGGGCATGTCCCACCGGGAGGGGACCCCGAGGAAGACCCAGGACACGCTGGAGAGACTATGTCACCCAGCTGGCCTGGGAACGCCTCGGGATCCCCCGGGGAGAGCTGGAAGAAGTAGCTAGGGAGAGGGAAGTCTAGGCTTCCCTGCTAAAGCTGTTGCCCCCGCGACCCGCCAGAAGATGGTAGCGGTAGAAGATGGATGGATGGATGGATGGATGGACAATGGACTTTGTTTTTGTGAAGGAAGAAACTCTTACCAAGCTGCCATTTTTTCAGCTGTCACTTCAGACTTTGCCTGAGCTGTTACTGCTTCCTTCTGACGTGTCTAAAAAAAACACCTGACCGAGTCAAGAAAACTCCAAAATAAGGCTCCCTGTCTTGGCTGCGAACCAGCAGCACACACCCAATACATTTTTTTAAATGAGTACAGTATTTTGGGAAAAAAACCCATGAAGCACTGACGCCGCAAAATTTGAAGCGCGAAATGGCAAGACCTTATTGTGTTTAAGCTCTTGTAAGAGCTGAAATTGTCACGTTCTGCCCGAAGCGATAACAGATCGCTTCATGCAGAACAAGGAAGTAAAGGGTTGGATCCCCGGAAAGCAGACAACGAAAAAATCTTGTCAAACAAAAATTGTCTTTAATGACAAAAAACAGAAAGAGCCCGACAGGGAAAAACGGTAACAAAAAACGCTGATCAAATAAGGACCAGGAGTAACAAAGAAGGAAAAAACAACTGAAAACGCTCGCGGAAAACCAAAACACGAGGAGGGCCTGAATTGGCGAAAATACGATTAGTACAAATCTTAGAGTCTCAACGCGAATCACAAGAGTATCGGCCGTAAGGCAAGAAGGCAACGAGTCAATAACAAAAAGCGAAATAGAGCACGAGAGAATATGGCACGGCGTGGAATTCTCCGGCAGTGAATGAGCTGCCAGAGCCACTTTAAAAAGTCCTGATAATCACCCTGGAATTAAGAGCAGGTGTGCAGTAGGCAGAGGGAAAAAACCCGCCACCTGCTGGCAGGCACGGAACGTGACAGAAATAAATGCTATATATTTCGAATTAACCCCCAAAGCTTATGAATTAAAAGACTTGACAAATACACAAATATAGGACATTTTTGTATATTTATGGTTTGCTTTCATTACTTTTGTATAACACTCCCCCCCCCCCCAAAAAAAAAAAATCCAGTTTCAGTGCATTTAAAAATAATACTCCGGAACAGTTGTTCTTAACCTGGGTTCGCTCGAACGCCAGGGGTTCGGTGAATAGGTCTCAGTGGTTAGACGGAGCTTCAGCCATGAAGGTTAAGACACAGCCGACTCAACATTTCAATTATACAGGGTCAGGCAAAATGATCTGACACATTTGTAGGTTAAATAAAAGGCAAATAAAAGTAAAGAAACAAAAAGTGTTTTTAATTTTGAAAAGTACATATAATGCAATTTTTTTCCATGTAAGTCAATTTTGCTTTGCTTCTTTATCATGACATTGTTTTTCGTTTCTTTTTCAGTTACTGTCATGAATTGGACTGGTGAGCATTGCGCTTTCATTGTCCAAACGTTTATCAAAACAAACAAATTTGTAACTGCAACACAACGAGCGAGTTTGCACTTCAATCTTGGTAGACATGATCCCGTCGGACGAATATGTACAACATGGATTCACATACAGTACATCACGGAACGTGATGGGACTCAGCGTCCTATCTGCATGATTTATCACGCCACGTTGACCAACTCTCGTCTTGCACTTGCAAAACTGAAGGAACACTTTTCGAATCATATTTTTATTTTTCACAAAGGGAACTAGTTGGGTTCGGTCCCTCTAATAAGGTTAAGAACAACTGCTCTGGAATTTATTTTTAGTTACCGGTAATCAAAATCTTTCAGTTTCCATTTTTATTTTCTTCTTTTTTTTCAATGTATAACCATCCATGTCACTGATACCTGTTGTAAACCTTACTCATGCAGCACAGTTCAGAGCTCCCAAGGGAAAACTCTAATGCTTTCCAGCATCACAAAAAGTTCTTTTTCTAGTTGTTAAAGCAGTTACATTTTTTTCTGAAAAACCTGAGACACCTCTGTCGGAGCATTGTCGCATAAATATTATGAGAAGAGAAAAAGCGTGAACCTCAAATTGTTTGACAAAACACATTTGACCTCAGAGGTTCCATTTTAATGATATCCATCGATCCATTTTCAACACCACTTTTACAGAACGGGGTCGCGGTGGGGTGCTGTATCCTATCTCAGCTGAATTTAGGTGGAAGGCAGTCTACATCGTGAACTGATCACCAGTTAGTCACAGGGCACACATCGAGACGAACAACGATTCGCACCAGCACCCACACTGTGACTGAGAGGGAATGATGCCATGCTGCCCGCACACAAGTCAGCCAAGTGTACAACTACACCATCAGCAACTCCTATTGACATTCATTTTATATACTGTATATACCGCTCAAAACCGTAAGGGTCATGGGTTTCGTTGCAGCTGCTCCACAACTTTACAGTTGTGTTTGACCCCGTTCTAAACTTATCCGTCCTCATTTATTCTTACACCAAACCCGTACTTCCCCAAATAGTGAACTATTTCAGAAATTTTATATAAATAAATCCTTTGAGCGTGTTCTTGGACATAAATCACTGATCTAGTTCAATAGTCGGTTGCACGATTGTAAATCTGTCAGCGAACAGTACAACCCAATCCAGATTTACACCCAGTGGAATATGATTGATCAGAACGACCCGTCAATGTCTGGATGTTGTTGCAGCTCTAAATGGACTCCCAAAGGTTAAGGAGCTTAGTTGAACGAATGCAGGTTAATACATTTTGAAGCTATGCAGGGAGTTATACAAAGAGACCACCATTTACTATAAAGCCAAGTACACATTATTACAGAGCTATGGTTATTAAACAATGCAGTCTATTGTATGCTGAGAGAGGTTGGAAGGGGTTATACTTCAATGCTAATTCCAAACGACCCGTTTGTAGAGAGATTGTGTATTATTTTCTTCTTAGGGAAGTTACACTTACAAACTATCGACGTGGAAAATTGTAAGTGTGGTTTGACAGATGTTTGTATGTTCTAGTTTATGATGTCACGGGGTGTGTGAGTGTCAGCCTTCCATGCAGCATTTCAGCCCATTTTGGCGGTTGCTCAAACCACTAAGTTGAATCCCAACCCCCTTAAAATTTGAGAAATTATGTCTTTATTTTTTCTATTGCATGTCCTTTAACATGCTATAAAAGTATATAACCAAACAGGACCTGGTTGAATTGTAATATTTCAGCAACAAACACACAGCATCACGTCACCTCAGAAATGGTTTGTTCTTCCAATCCCACCTATGTAGATAAAGTGGACAGTTATTTTAAATCAGACTGTCCAATCAATGCTGTTGTTAAATCCAGATTCTTTCTTCTCAGGCAGCTGGCTAAGGAAAAGCCCTTCATTTCTCAGCAGCACAACAAAAGTATTCCATGCCCTTCTTTTGATCTGGCTAGATTACTGTTGTGCACTTTATTTTGGAGTCAGCCACTCCTCCCTCAAGCGTCTCCAGTTGGTTCAAAATGGTGTTACCCCCTAACTGGAGCCCGTAAGAGGGAGCACATAACCCCAATTTTAGCTATCCCAGCTGACTTCGGAAGGAAGGCAGACTTCACTCTGAACTGGTCGCCAGTCGGTCGCAAGGCGCATACAGAGGCAAGCAACCATTCACACCCACATCCACTCCGTCAATGACTAGGAACCGATTCCATGCTCCCCGCTTTCTGTCACGTTGTGCCCGAAGCGATGGAATTATTGCTTCGTGCACAACAAAATAACTGAAAGGTGAATCCCCGAAATAGCAGACACATAAGAGATTTTGTCAGAGAACAAAAGGAGTCTTTAATGACGAACACAAAATACCCGACAGGGAGAATAACAAAAAACGCTGGTCAAAATAAGGACCAGGGATAGAATAAAGGGAACAACAGAAAACGCTTGCGGAAAACAAATGGCAAGGAAGGTCTGATTAGACGATAATATAAATTTCGTACGTAATAGGAATAATGACGCGTAATAACAGCCACAAGGCTAAGAGGCAACAAATAATCCAAATAGTAATTTGAGCGAGACAATATTGGCGTGGCGTGGAATTCTCCGGCAGTGAGTAGACTGCCAGAGCGTCCAAATAAAGGCTGAGCAATTACTCCCAAATGGGTGAAAGGTGTGTAAACGGCGGCCAGAAAGCCCGCCCCCTGCTGGCAAACACGGGACGTGACACTTTCAAGTCGGGCGAGTGTACCACTACATCACCGGCGACTAACATTTATTTTGTCATGCATTTATTGTCATTTACTAACAGCTGAACAACTCTCCACAAATCAAATTCAGCTATTGTATAAACAGTCCACAAAATCTGAACTGCAATAGGTGCAGTGCGTAATGCTATTTCGAAGGTTAGATAAATGCACAGCAAAACCATTCAGGAGACACATGGGGCAAGAGGGGGCTTTCTTTTTCATTTTTTATACGTACTTAAAACGTACAAAGCCCTCTGTCCATTATTGTTGACAAAAAGCCCTGATTTGGATTTTTTCCATGGACTCTGAGATTTGTGGCTTTTGAGAAATATTCGACTCCACTACAAGACATTTTATTTGCATTCACAGCTAGATAGTTAGCTAGATAGAGGGTTATTTTCGATGCAACTTCCAGCACAGTGTGCTGTGAGTTGTGTGAACGTGAACCAAAAAAGGAGAGTACATATTTTTTAGTGAGTATTACGAGCTGAGTTGAGTGACATAGGAGCTATAAAAATCTCATTTTGCAAGATGGCCAGAGCCAAGCACTCTGCAAGAACGACATTTCTTCACTGCCTGCCCTGTTTACCCTTTAAAAATGCAAACAGTTCATGTAAATGTAAAGTGCTGTGTTATCAAAATTATGTCTTCTCACAAAAATTAGCAAGTAACCAAATAGACTTTATTTGTTTTGCACTTTTCATACATAAGATAAAACTCAAAGGCCTTTACATGATTTTGGCAGTTAAAATCAATCCTCCAACCACTTGCTGACAAGGACAACACCCTCACACACATATGGGTTAAAAAAAAACGTAACAACATAAGACACACACACCAACACACATTACTGGTAGTTAAAAAAAACACACTACAGTCATGACCTAAAAAGAATCTGCTTCATAGGAGGGTTACAAAATATTTTATAAATCCAATCACTTCCTCTTTTGCTCTAAATTATCATTTCAATAAAATTGCTGAGATTTTAATGGATTAGACACAGACTTTCCCAAAAAGTGCTATACTTCTGCTGTGCAAAATAGAATCGCACATTCCATTCCTTTATGTGCCATTACATGTATCAAATCAGTGCAACTAAATTAATTTATATTCATAGTGTGCTTTAAAGCAGTACATGTCATATATAGTAAAACTTTATCAAATCAAATCTGAGCTGAAGTTTTGAAATTCTTCCCATGGGGGCACTGTTGAGTCATAAGCCCAAATAAATATTGTGCGGGAAATTTTATCTGACCTGGCGTTTAAAAAATGCGGACACACACTGAGATAGAGGAGTGGGTGAGCCTGAGTGTTAACCGGACCGGCCTGGAACTCTGCATTTGTGTAAATTGTTCGCAACGGCTGTTTTTTGGGAGGGTCTTTGCCATTGTTAAGCTCGCAGCTGTATTGTTGATGTGTGGAACTCTGTTGGGTGTAGGAGCTTTCCCAGGGTCTAGGCTGGTGTATTGAGCCTGGCATATCTTTCTAACTGCAGAGCCCCTTCCTGCTATTCACAGCTGGTTCCTTCCTCTAACATTGCACTTGTGACCATCATCACCATAATTAATGGATGCAATCAGCTCGTCGTTTCAAGGTGTATGCAGCATAACAAACACTGCATACAGTTACAACCTGGGAATTTTAGTTGCTCAGATATTGATTTAATGTGTTGTGTTGTGTGTATGTGTGTGTGCGTGTTATTTTTTTTATTTTAACCACTTAAGGAGTGAGATTCATCCATTGTTTTAAGCTTGGGTCATAGAGGCAGCAGCTTTACAAGCCCCAGCCACTTCATCCAGCTCTTCCAGGAGGGTCCTGAGGCATTTCCCAACCAGCCGGGAGACAGTCTCGCCAACGTTACCGGAGTCATCATTATCTAGGGCACTCCCCATGTAGGATGTGAGACACGAGCAACATATCAGCAGGGAAACATCCAGGAGGCATCCAAATCAGATGCCCTAGCCATCTCATCTGGCTCCTTTCAATGCAGAGTATCAACAGCTCCTCCCGATGTCACTGCCCATGGTGCACTGGCTATGAAGTTCCCCAGAAAAACGAGGGCCTCCGCAAGGAGTCAAAAATGGATGCCTAATCAGAGCTACTGTTTGGTGATTAGGAACAAACAAGTCTGAAAAGTGGAGCGAGGCTAACTAAGTTGAACCTCAACAACCTATAGGCACTGAGCGTATGCCCACACCTCCTCAGCGCCTCTCGCCATGACCAACTCCAAAGTGCAATAGATAACCGCATTAACCGCTCTCAAGAGGACTGGTTCCAGAGCCCAAGCTGAGTGTCAAGGCAAGCTCAACAATGTCTAGTTCTCGACTTCCTAAACCAGCTCAGGCACAGTCCCTGCAAGAGAGGCGACATTCCACATTCCAAAAGCCAGCTTCTGTTTCCTGATTCTACCTGCTTGTTGTTGTGTCGTTGTACACAATGGGACAAAACCCTCGTAAGTACAATTTTAGTAAACATTACGGAATAACACAGCAGTGTGCGCCTCGTTTTCTGTTTCTGGTATCCTTGCCAATTGTTGTTATACATTATGGGATTGTTTTCCTTAGTGTCCTCCTCCTTCTGTCCAGGAGTAAATTACAAATATTAGATGTCGTTGGACCCATCATCACCATATCAATGTGTTGAAAATATTACTATGAAAGTGAAATATATCAATATAGAGGTGTATGTGAATGCAAATGATTCCATGATAGAACTTGAATTTAATGTACACTGGAATATACATTATACTTAGATGCAGAATCTCATTTTCGTAGCTCTCTGTATTCAGTCAGAAATGTGTCCTGGGTTGCAAAGACACTCTAATTTCCACATAATGGTTCTATGTTCCATCCTGTGGTAGCAGAGCCAATACACCTACCCATCAATCCAGTTGCTGACGCCACACCCCTAAAATCCTCTGTCCACTACAATGCACTCTAAACGACTGTTTCACAGCTCTCATCTGTTCAAATAATCTGCAATGCATTTCACCCTCGGCAACAACCACTTTGCTCTGTTTTGTCTTTGTTTGCTTTCCCTCTAGTGTCACACAGGAAGGTTGCATTGTTGTTTTGGCAAAAATAAATGTCAAATTTCTGTAGGATGTTTGGCGATGGATTCCACTGTAGAGAAAGAGTCAAAGGAAATCTGTTGTCTGTGGGTGGCTGGCATTGTTCCATCTGACCTCAAGAAAATGAATATCCCTGTACATTATGATATGCAGATGCCTTTTCACGATGACCCTTTGCATCGGTTTACTGTTATATCTTGAGGCAAGTGCATATGACGGCTACATTAGAAGGGAATGTTATGGTGGGCTCGTGGTTACTATAAAACAGACCTTGGCTGCCACTTTACGTTTGCAAGCAGTGCTGAGCAGACACCCTCCTTTAATTAAATGTATTTACACAGGCCATATGATACCCTACAACAATAGTTATGGATCTGACGTTTACCTGAAGCCAAACATGCACTAATGAAGACCAGTCTCGCTCTGACTATTGCTCCAGTTGAGATGTGACATTGTAAATCAGTCTCATAATAATGAAATGGCCTTTTGGCGAGCGCAACACTCTTTTGTTCTTCTGACTTTCCTTCCTCCAAGAAGGGGAAGGATTCCTTGTAATGTGTACAATGTGCTAATTCATAGCAGTCATATTGATTGCAGCTACAACCTTGGTTCGCAGTGATGAAACCAGAAAGTAATGCATCTATTAGCACCATTTGAACTTAACAGCTAAGACCTAAAGCAGCGCAATCCTAGGGAGTATTACACTCAGTTCATCAATTACTTGTCTGTGAACTGTGATGGGGCAGCCCGGTTGTCGAGTGGTTAGCGCAGAGGTACTGGGTTCAATTCCAGCTCCAGCCTTCCTGTGTGGAGTTTGCATGTTCTCCCCCTGACTGCGTGGGTTAACTCCGGGTACTCCGGTTTCCTTCCACATTCCAAAAACAAAGGCTGATTGAACACTAAATTGTCCTGAGGTATGAGTGTGAGCGTGGATGGTTGTTCAACTATGTGTAGGGCACACACATTACTTCTGGCAACCGGTTCAGGGTGTCTCCCGCTTACTGCCTGAAGAAAGCTGGGATAGGCTCCAGCACCCCCACGACCCTTGTGTGGATAAAGTGAATCAGAAAATGCATGGATGGATGGATGAACTGTGATGGCCCTGATTTAATAGTGTGACGTTGATGTTACCAAGAGAAAATGAGTCATGAAAGGTTTTTATTTCTTTTTGTGTTTTTATTCAGCTGCTGTTCTTCATCCACCGGAACATGACAAGACAAAAATAAAAAACTTGGAACAAAAGAACAAAAGAAAATTAGTCTTTAAGGCCAAATGATGTGTTGGCTCTCAAATCAATGATGAATATATTTCTACAAGATCTCTCTTGCAGTGATGCCTAATGGGTTTACAAAAATAACTTCATCTCATTCAGGCCTCAACAATCAGAGATGTGTCATCTAAATGGGCAAAATATGAGCGCCCAGACAAATACTGTAGCTTTTAAGAGGTTAGACGGTGGCAAGGGAGAGTTTCAGGCTCAGGAACTATTAAGTAGCTAAATCCTGGATAAAAGGGACATTTCTATGAAACGGGTGTATACATGTATTAGTTCTGGAGAAATTTTATAAAACACAGTGGAAAGAATCAGACATGGAAACCCTGACAAATTTGTATCACCCCTGCAACATACATGCAACGTTTTTCTGTTTTCATGTGCCATGTGTTAATATCAAATGAAACATAGTATACAGAATTGAAGTCCATAATGACAATTTTTCATGTTTGTTTTTTTATATTAACAGCTTTAATTTGTGTGGCCAAAACACTCATTGTGAATTTAACATTTGCATTCGACATGTTTGGCTGTTTTCTTCTCTTGAAGCTGAAAGAAACTGCCATAAAATTTTCAGTAAATGTACAATTTTGGGAAGGATTAAATGGTTCAGGTCCTACTTGGATGAAAGGAGTTACAGTACTTTGTGACCACGGGAAGTTTTCAATCTGATGTAATGGCAATGATGTGGGGTCCCTCAAGAGTCAGTCCTTGGGCCCCCTTTGTTCAGTTGTTATGTTAAATTTGGGTTGAATGCTTCAGAAGAATCCTAATGTTTTCTATCATGGTTATCCAGCTGACACACAGCTGTATTCATCAGTGCCTCCAAAGGACAACAGTTCAATTAACCTATTGTATCACTATCTAGAGCAGGGGTAGGGAACTCTAGTTCCTCTAGAGCCATATCCTGCCTACTCCAACACACCTGCACCAATTGATTCAATTGATCATGATCGTTTCAGGCTTCTATACAGAGTTTGCTGATGAGCTGAATCATGATCATGTGTGTTGAAGTAGAGAGAGATCTAAAACAGAAAGGATATGGCTCTCAAGCAACTGGAGTTCCCTACCACTGGTCTAGATTGTGATACAATACGTTAATTGGACGTTTGTCCTTCGGAGACACTGATAAATACAGCATAAATCTGTCTTGCCTTGCTTTATGGTACAGATTAGTTATTTCATATGTATTTATGTCTGATCACCCACTAGCGACTGATTGATTCAGTGTGGAGGTCAGCAACCCGCGGCTCAAGAGCCGCATAGGCCTCTTTAGCGCCCCCCCTCCCCCCAGTGGCTCCATAGAGCTTTATTAAAAATGGAAAAAGATGGGGGAGGGATATTTTTGTTTTAATATGTTTTTTATAAGAGGACAAACATGACACAAACATTATTAACATTTTCCAATGCTGTAAAAATGTGTAGAACAAATATTAAATGTCAATATTTTGTCAACGAGGATTTGCGTCTTAGCCTGCGACATACGTTTCTATTAGCAAGGCAGGATGTCAGTCAGGGGGCTGTTGTAAAAAATAAATAAAAAAACAACAACAACAACAACAAAAATGCTTTTCATGGACAATTCACCAAGGGTTCTTGCAAAGAATGGGAATCTGGGCGGCCGAGAGAAGCATTTTTAAACAGTACCCATGAGCTACGATAGTTGTCACGCTGCAAAAGTGCGTCCCATGCCTCGTTCATTTTAGCGGCCGTTATGGTTGTTGCTCATTATGGCATGAGTGTGTAAGTGTGTGCACATGCGCTCGTGTGCGGTAATGGGTCGATCGTGGGAGGTTGGTTGATCGAAAAGTAGATCTTCTGTAATTTGGGCACCCCTGCTCTACAGGATGAACTGCACGGGGGAAAAAACTTTGAATCATGAATGCTCATTGTGTATTTGTAGCCAACTTAGTCATATTGACAGTAGGCTAATACACCTCATATAGATACAGACAGCATGTGTTGCCTTCATTATCAGGCTTTTACTATATTGTGGCTCCAGACATATTTGGTTTTTGTCTTTTTTTTCCTGGGGGTCTAATATGGCTCTCTCAACATTTTGGGTTGCTGACCCCTGATTTAGTGGTAAATTAGACCGTTGCCAATCATGCTCACCCGAGGACACGAACTGATCTACTTGGTATTTGAGTTTCAGTGAATTCAACTTCAACTTGAAACTCACCTTATTCTTCATTTAGAACGAACACCAAGGTGGGATCCTGAGGCAAACAATTGACCCCCGTTGACCTTAACAATCCAATCACACCCAGAGGGGTAAAACAAAGGGTGGGTCTGATTCATGGTCGGCAATTCTGGACAAAATTGAATTAGCCATCTACACTGGGTCAGCTCAACCATTAGGCTGAGTCCCAAATCATCTCCCATCGCTCTTCCAATTAAGCCATCTAAGTTGGGCAGATGGTTGTGACGCGATTGGTGTGTCATATTGCCCTTATGCCCACATTCCGTACCCTCACTGTCATCTATCACAAGAGGGGGTCTAATTAGCTTGCTATTCTGCCATGCAAACTATTCCAATCTTCTGAAAAGGCCTCCCTGTGTTTTGAATGATGGGGAAAGCATTGAAAGAGGGCAAATGTAAGGAGGGATGGAAAGCCAATCCCTGTGTGCAGCATGACATTTGAATTGTATTTTCGGCACTGGAAGGCAGCAATTACATTCTCCCTATAGACATTCTGCAAGGATATTTATTTTTCCTTTGTCGTTGTTCATCACATTTGAGCTATTAATTGATCATGTAATCTTGCCAAACTGAGGGTCTGTGTAGACAAAGATCTGAGGTTTGTTGTCTCAGCTGACTGCATCATGATAGAATTTAAATGCCATTAGGTTTAAGAAAATGTGAGAACATTTTGATCAGAGTCAATGAAAAATACATTTTAGGTTTATAAATCACTGGCGTAATTAAACGTGATTATTTACTACATGTAGATGAAGTGTATAGTTATTGGTGGTACTTGGTGGTAAATGTTAGCACATAAAATATTTCTGCTGATTCCCAGTTGCAGAACAAAAATGAATAAAAATGTTGGCTTTAGGAATAACAGTCATTACAATATTGGGAATTGTGTGTTCTTACTATCTATTACCTCACAAAGTGTTTAAAGTTTCTATTTTCAACAAGTGATGAGTAAAATGCCCAACAATAACTGTCAATTTTGGACAATAAACTGCTCCTTTTTTTAAGCAGCGTTAATCACCTGATGACGATGCAGCTTATTCATGTGACCCCTGAGCAATTATTTAATCCACCTAATTGTGTTTACTGTTTGTAAATTTTTCGCGAAACTCTTTGTGTCAAGTTCGGGAACGAATCGAAGAATGTTTGTATCCCAGTAATGCAGACAGACAAAATGCAAATAACAAAATAGTTTCTGATCAAAAATGCTAAACCGATAAAGTCCAAACAGAAAATTCCGGTCACAACGATCCAGGGAAAAAAATGAAGACTCAACAGAAGCCGCTTGCAAAAGGCAAGGTAATAGTAAGACTACAAAAATTCTAGTAAGAATACAAACCGTGACATATGTTTTACAGCAAAGGAATTTTCATGTGTGTATCAGCGCTTTTAAAAAATGCAAACAGTATTTATACTTTACATATGTGAGACAAAAACTACAACAGTACATGTATTTACCTAAATCTGTAATTATAAAACGGTTACATAATTAACATTCATCAACATTGCCTTCTAAGGCAGAGAAACTTGCGTTGGTGGAAGCAAGGTCCCAGCGTTAGCTTCCCACGGTTCATTGTCACGAGGGCCTGTTCACTATTTTTGACAAGGTTCAAAAACGAACTGACAGTGGCGGACCCTCAGGGCCAACAAGGCCTTCTCTGCTGGGCAAAACATTCATAGAATAACATACATTTAATTTGTTATTTTAGTTTCATATATATGTGAACAAAATTATTCTCTGTATTCTTTACGTCATATTATTTCCACTTTGTCGAGTGGCTTTCAATGTTATTTTAAATAACATTGAAACTTTCAATTTGAAAGCCACTCCATAACTTATTTATTACGGTAGAGTTTTTAACGAATCATATTTAAGATAGCTTGTGTTGCCAGGTAAATTAAACTTGCTCTGGGCCTTCAGATTAAACAGAGCAGGCCCCTGTGCGCTGAAAGTAAACGGGTTGCAATACCCAATAGCAGACTCGTCTGCATACTCGGGCCAGCGAGAAGGGCTTACGTCGAGACTGGCTGCGCGCGTTCGGTGATTGGATTTGCGCCTTTTCTGTTTACTGAGAATTGTATCCTGATTTGTTCTATAAAGATTATTAAAAAAAAAAAAACAATAGGATTAGCACCTGCGAGAGCTATCACTGCATTTTAACCCAAAATGGCCGAAGGAGAAGACGTTGATCTGGTTGCAGAACTACTTTCCACACAATTTTCAAGGAGGGCCTTCCACGAAAATCTGGATATTGTGCGAAGAGGTCGCCCAACTTGTGCGCTAGCTAGCCTGTTCCAGCAAGGAAAAGGGTTTGTTCATCATTTTCAGACGAGCAATTATGAACAGTATCCGTGGCTCACAGCCTCTGAGAAACACTGCAAATTGTACTGCTGGGAATGCCTTTTGCTTGCAACTGACCGATTTTGTGTTTGGAGCCACGCTGGATTGTTTTATCAAGTCAGCAAGGAAACATCCGAGCACGGCTGGCCACTTACAAGCTACGGTGCAATTAAAAACATTTGGGGACACTCGTGTAGATCTGCAGCTCAGTGAACAGGCACTACATTGGTGAGTAAATGAATTTTATTTCTTCTTGTCATTTCGTTAGTATTAAATTAATGGTAACGAAATAAAATGACAAAGATACAAACATGTTTCAAATACAGTAAATCTGCTTACCTGCAATTTATAATGCCGCATTGAAGTCACCTTCGTGCACGAAAGTTCGTTCAATCTCAGCTACTCAACATTTTCAGTTATTTGCTGTTGTATTGCCAATTCTCTCTCTCTCTCTCTCTCTCTCTCTCTCTCTCTCTCTCTCTCTCTCTCTCTCTCTCTCTCTCTCTCTCTCTCTCTCTCTCTCTCTCTCTCTCTCTCTCTCTCTCTCTCTCTCTCTCTCTCTCTCTCTCTCTCTCTCTCTCTCTCTCTCTCTCTCTCTCTCTCTCTCTCTCTCTCTCTCTCTCTCTCTCTCTCTCTCTCTCTCTCTCTCTCTCTCTCTCTCTCTCTCTCTCTATATATATATATATATTGTAATGCCCCTCAGTAGCGGAGAGAAGGATGCTCGCAGTCGCTGATACTCTTAATCATTTTTAATAACAAAATAAGTAATAAACACACGCATTCAAGGAGTTGCTGTTCGCCACAACTCAAGCCCATGCGCTCCACACTCAGACTAACTCCCGGAGCCAATATTCCCCCCAACCTGGCTCCTCCCCTCCCTATGATGTCACACAAATACAAGCAACAGATATTACACTGCCCTCCCCTTTATGAAACTCTCGCCCCGAGGGTTCAACAAAAAAAGTCCTCCAGCTGTCGTGGTCTTCGTCTCGGCCTCTGTGGTCGGCCCGGCTCTGAGTCGATAGCACCTTCAGCTCGCTGGCTCGGGACAACATTGATGGGATCTGGGGAACATGGATCCACATGTTCTGAACTGGCGGATGAAGCGGACCCCGCCTCAAATACAGGAACACCGCTGTCCCGGTAGGGGGCCAACCTGTCCCAATGTAGGGCAACCTTTCTGCCCCTGGGGGGAACTGCCACCCGATAAACTACCTCCCCCACCCGCTCAAGTACCCTACATGGACCGTCCCAATGGCTGTCTAGCTTGGGGCAGCGCCCTTTTTTTCTTTTAGGTGTATACACCCAAACCAGTTCCCCAGTCTGGAAGTTCCGCCCCTTGCTCCGCACGTCATAGTTTCGCTTTTGACGTGCGCCGGCTTTCTCCAGCTGGTCCCGTGCGAATGCGTGCGCTGCCTCCAGCCGATCCTGCAGTTTCCGGGCGTACTCCAGCCCCGGCTGGTCCTCTGAGCTGCCGGGAGGTCTTCCAAACGCCATCTCTGCCGGTGTCCGAATTTCCCGGCCTAACATAAGCAGAGCAGGAGTACAGCTCGTGGAACTTTGGACCGCTGAACGATAAGCCATCAGTACCAGCGGAATGTGCTGGTCCCAATCACGTTGGTGTTTGGAGATGAGGATGGCGAGCTGCTGCTGCATGGTGCGGTTAAATCGTTCCACAAGACCATCGCTCTGCGGATGCAAAGGTGTGGTGCGTGTTTTCTGCATGTCCAGGCGTATACAAAGAGCAGCAAAAACTTTGGACTCAAAATTTCTACCTTGGTCACTGTGGAGGATATCTGCAGTCCCAAACCGACAGAACATACCCTCCAGTAGCGCATCCGCCACTGTCTCCGCCTCTTGGTCTGGCAGTGCATATGCCTCGGGCCACTTAGTAAAATAGTCCATCGCACATAGCACATAACGGTTCCCTCTGTCCGTCACGGGGAAAGGGCCCATAATGTCCATAGCAACCCTCTCCATGGGCGCCCCAACCCTCTGTTGCTGAAGCGGTGCGTGCGATTGGTCTTAAGGTCCCTTGTAGGCCGCACACTCGTCACAGCGCCGGCAGAAGTCCTCTACGTCCCGTCGATGCTGACCCCAATAGAACCCTTGGCGCAGCCGTCGGAGGGTCTTGGTGCTGCCAAAGTGTCCTGAGCCGGTGCTCCCATGGCATGCTCTCAGCACCATCTCTTTAAGAGCTCCGGGCACTACCACCTGCCATCTCTCCTCCCCGGTGGCTGGTTCCTTCCAGGCACGCTGCAACACGCCGTCCTTCATGCGCAACACAGAAAACTTGCTCCAAAAGCCTTTGGTGGCAGAGGAGAGTCCCATCACTCCTTCCCAGGGTGGCCTCCTGCCACTTTGGACCCACTGTCGCACAGGGTTGAGATCACGGTCCTCTTCCTGCTTGACAGCCCACTCTGTAGTGTCCACAGCCTCCAACGTGCAGCATGACGGTCCAGCAGCAGTCGCTTCCCCACGCAGCTCCAACTCCCTGGCATCCCGCCGGTCGCAGTAGCTGCAGCCACTAACAGAACATGGCCACCGGGAAAGGGCGTCAGCGTTGGCGTGTTGAGCCCCAGCCCGATGTACCACAGTGAAGTGGAACGCCTGCAGCTCCTCCAGCCACCGTGCTACTTGGCCTTCTGGTTCCTTGAATGACATCAGCCACTGTAGTGCAGCGTGATCTGTCCTGATGGTGAAAGGCACGTCACACAGGTAGTACTTGAAATGGCGTGTAGCCAAAACAACTGCTAGCAGTTCACGTCTGGTAACACAGTAGCGTCGTTCACTCTTGTTGAAAGTGCGGCTGAAATAGGCCACCACTCGCTCACCTTCCGGCCCCACCTGAGACAACACCGCCCCCATGCCGACATTACTTGCGTCTGTATCCAGCACAAAAGGTAAGGGTGGATCTGGCGGGGTGAGAACAGGAGCATTCATGAGGGCTCTTTTTAGGCTGCAGAACGCCTCCTGACAATCTGGCAACCAGAGGAAGGGTTGGTTGTCTTTAAGGAGGTGGAATAAGGGCGCCCCGATGCAAGAGAATCCCTTCACGAACCGTCTGTAGTACGAGGCCAGCCCCAAGAAGCTTTTCAACTGCTTCTGGTCCCTTGGTACTGGCCAAACTTTAATGGTGCGGACCTTCTCCTCCAGCGTGCTGATGCCCTCACCGTTCACTCGGTGGCCCAGGAACTCCACCTCCCGCTGCATAAAGTGGCACTTTTCTGGGTGCAGTTTCAGCCCAGCCGCTGCAATTCTTCCCAGCACCAGTCTCAGTCCATTGCAGCCCGAAAAGACCCACCATGGACGAGGACATCATCCAAATACCGTATTTTCACGACTATTCGACGCATCGTACTAATGGCCGCAGTCTCAGTAATGCGTGACATTTCTGTATTTTACACATACACAGGACGCATCGTACGAATAGGCGCAGTTTTACAGTGGTAAAACATACGCCAGCTTAAACATACGGCATGCATGCGCGCACTCTAACACGTTAGCTTGAAGCATACGGTAGCACGCCAAGACATACAGATAAGATAAAAACACGTTTTTAAAAAGGCAACGAAAGCAGAACTGAGTTTGGGTGTATTTTATTTAGCCATCGTACAATGTTCTCATGTTTTTCGATCAATCATCACCCAGAAATCCATCAAAGTCCTCATCCTCTGTATCAGAAGCAGAGGACTGCATATCTCAGTTGTCATTGAATGCATGCTAGTGTGAGTTGCTACGCATTGCCGAGCGGAAAGAAGGAGTACCAACAGCAAAGTCAACATTTCTCTCGTGTGAAGCTTTCCCACATTTGAAAGTAAAGAACAGAGCGAAACATGGTGACAGCGCGTGTGTGTGTAGAAAGAATTGAACAATTGTGCAAGTACCGTAATCCATCAAAAACGCCGCGTTCCCTCTCGTTGTTGCGTATTGTGGGCTTAACTCGCCAAGCGCTGCCTCTCACTCTTTGTAAAGTTGTGTTTGCCACCGATCATCCATTGTTCCCATGCCGTTTGCAACTTTACTTTGAACGCCCGGTTGATGCCAATGTCCAGCGGTTGGAGTTCTTTAGTCAAGCCTCCGGGAATAACGGCAAGCTCAGAGTTCATTTGCTTGACTTTTTTTTCACCGCTGCTGTGAGATGGGGACGCATGCCAAAAGCATAACCAGTGGCTTTAAGTTTGAACTGAGCTTCGTAGGCGTGTCTTTTTGTCGAATTTATTTTCAGGGGTTCTTAGAAACCAAAACCGGAGTTGTTTTGCAACAATGCACATTGCCACACTCTATACAAGTGTTGGGACTGGCTTGAGGCGTCCACTTACACGCCCACCCTTCACCATTGGGGGACTAGCTTGTCTGTCCTCTCTCTCCCTCTCTCGCTCTCTCTCCCTCTCCATATATGTATATATACACGCCCACCCTTCCCTGATTGGCCGACTTCTTTCATGCCTGGCCACCGTCACTTCCGCCTTTTCTCTATATAAACAGCGTGTCGGCTGTCAGTCAGATTTTGGAACTCGGCGCATATAAAGGACGCTCCGCACCATAAGGCGTCCTGTCCATTTTGGAGAAAATTTAAGACTTTTAATGGCGCCTTATAGTCGTGAAAATACGGTACACCAGGCACCTTTGCCTCCGAATGGTTGAGAGCACTGTGTCCATCAAACGCTCAAATGTTCCTGGTGCATTGCATAGTCCGAAACTCATGACCTTAAACTGCCAGTGTCCTCGGGTGGTGCAGAATGCCGTCTTGGGTCTGGACTCCGCGGTGATGGGGACTTGCCAGTAGCCACTGCGCAGGTCGAGTGATGAGAACCACGCGGAGCCCGAGACCAAATCCAATGTCTCGTCTATCCGTGGGAGCGGGTAGCAGTCCTTTTTTGTCACCTTATTGAGCGGCCTGTAGTCCACACAGAACCGTGGTCTGGTGCTCTTTTTTCGGGGGACCATGACTACGCCAGACGCCCACGGACTATCGGAAGGCTCGATGATCCCTGCCTCGAGCATGGCACGGATCTCGTGATCCGCGGCCTCCTGCAGGGCCAGAGGAAGGCGTCGGGGCCGAACCTTTACTGGTCGCGCATCACCGGTGTCGATGTGGTGCTCAACCAAGTGAGTGAGGCCCACCTCATTCTCACTGAGGGCAAAGATGTTCTCAAATTCCCACAGCACCTGCCACAGCTGCTCGCGCTGCTCGACATCCAAGCCGTCACAGTTCTTCTCCCAAATGGACCTGATAGCCCCAGTCCGATTCTCTGTTGGCCGACCCGGGGTTAACTCCACTGGCGTGGCTGGGCTGGATGTCATTGGCCCCGCCAGTGAGCAGTCCATCTCAGGGCGATCGGACTCAACCCGATCTACCGTCGACTGTCGAGGAGTCAGCGCTGCTGCTGCATTGGACAGGCTGGGTCCGGTCATCCGCACATCTGTGTTCTCCGCTGCAGGGTCTGCATTGTTGACGGCCACCCCCGGAGTACCCTGCCTATACGCCAGGATCAGCCCTACATGCTGACCACTCGGCAGGGTGAGCACTCCAGCTCCCAAGTCCACCACACATTTCGCAGCTTTTAAAAAGTCCCGTCCAAGAATACAGGGATCACTCACATCAGCTACCCAAGCTGATTGGGTTGTCGACAGACCCCCCAGGGCGAACAAAAATGTCCCTTTGCCTCTCATCTCGGCTGTTTCACCGGTGACTGTCCTCAGTTTTGTAGCGGTCGATGTTAAGACGGTCCCTACTGGAACAACGTCAGGCCTCACAATTGTGGCTGAAGACCCAGTGTCCACCAGGGCTGTACAGGAAACGTCCCCAATCTGCACACGAACATGACTGGGGTCCCCCACATCCGTCCAGCCCACCGTTATAGCTTTCTGTCCGAATGCAGGTTGCAGTTCCCGGTTAACAACTGAAGGGGTCCGCGTTGTCGGGGCTACACGGATCCTTTTCCGTTTCCCTGCTGGTTCAACAACTTTCGGCAGCGCCGCAGCAGATGACCTGGCTGTCCACAACCCCAGCAGACAGCGGGGCACGATGTCCGCTTCTTTCCTCCTGCTGTGCTGGGCGACTCTTTATTGCGCACACCAGCTCCTCCAACCACGCTGGCCTGGGCTCCTCCCCTTCCGACAACGAGGTGGCCAAAACGGGGCAGGTGGATGTCTGTAGCGCCCCCTTGGTTGCAATATCCCACTCTGTAGCAAGAGAGAGTGCCTCTCCCAGGGCTGCCGGGTGGGCAAGCTGGACATGCAGGCGCAGCTCATCCGGTCTGAGAGCTTGGATGAACTGATCGCGTATCAGTTCATTTTGGATCTCATTTGGCATTCCAGCATATGCGCGCCGACCCAGGCTCTCGATCTCATGAGCAAGACAACGGAGTGGCTCACCGGGATGTCGATCACGCTGCTTGAACTCACAGCGCAAAGAGTCCCTCAAATTAAACTCCCCAAAGCGCCTCTGCAAAGCACCCACCAGGGCGCTGTAATCGAGTCTCTCTCCGGGGCTCAGCAGCAGCAGACAGGATGTAGCCTCCTCCGTCAGCGACAGTGCTAACTGCACCGCTTTCACCT
This sequence comes from Hippocampus zosterae, assembly GCF_025434085.1. Taxonomy (NCBI): domain Eukaryota; kingdom Metazoa; phylum Chordata; class Actinopteri; order Syngnathiformes; family Syngnathidae; genus Hippocampus; species Hippocampus zosterae. The sequence continues at coordinate 19,593,641 of NC_067462.1, read as the reverse complement.
TGTCCGACCAACCAGCTGAGTCGGCCACCAACTCGAACTGTGCTCTATAAGCCTCCCAACTCCCTTTCCCGGAGAATTTAAGAGCTTTCATGGAGGGCCAAGCGAGCCCAAGGGCGCCGCCATGCATGTTTACGTCCGTTGCGATGGCGGCGGCACCTGCCGCTACGTCATGGCGTAACTCCGTTTTGGCGGGCCCGCGCTCATTTTGGCGCGAATCAACAGCTTCATGGCGACCGCGCCCGTTGCAACTCGACTCAGGCATATCAATCACGCACGGTACGGCTTCATCCTTTACCGTCCGGTGGGTAACGGGATCGCCGCACGGAACGGCCTCTTCCTTCACCTTCCGCCGAGTAACGGAGTCGCCGAACATCCTTACGCAAAAACGGGAGTGCGACGGGTGAATCCAAAACTTCTGACACCAATGTAATGCGCCTCAGTAGCGGAGAGAAAGATGCTCGCAGTCGCTGATACTCTTAATCATTTTTAATAATAAAAAAAGTAATAAACACACGCATTCAAGGAGTTGCTGTTCGCCACAACTCACGCCCATGCGCTCCACACTCAGACTAACTCCCGGAGCCAATATTCCCCCCAACCTGGCTCCTCCCCTCCCTATGATGTCACACAAATACAAGCAACAGATATTGCAATATATATATATATATATATATACTGGGGCGGCCCGGTAGTCCAGTGGTTAGCACATCGGCTTCACAGTGCAGAGGTACCGGTTTCGATTCCAGCTCCGGCCTCCCTGTGTGGAGTTTGCATGTTCTCCCCGGGCCTGCGTGGGTTTTCTCCGGGTGCTCCGGTTTCCTCCCACATTCCAAAAATATGCATGGCAGGCTAATTGAACACTCTAAATTGTCCCTAGGTGTAAGTGTGAGCGTGGATGGTTGTTCGTCTATGTGTGCCCTGCGATTGGCTGGCAACCGATTCAGGGTGTCCCCCGCCTACTGCAAGGAGACGGCTGGGATGGGCTCCAGCACCCCCCGCGAACCTAGTGAGGATCAAGCGGTACAGAAGATGAATGAATGAATATATATACTGTATATATTTTTTTCCGGATTTTTCAGGAAAGTCCACTTTCATCTCTGTTTTAATAAAGATGCTCACATTTATAGTAAAGAATGCTTCGTGTACTGTTTGACAGTTGAGGGACGCAACCACCTTTCCGAGACAGTGGTTGGAAAGAGATAAGTATTAAGACAAAATAAGAGCAAGGTCGAACATGGATGTATCTGTCAACACCAGCTGCAACTTACTTGGTGTTTTTGTAATGATTGCACAAATGTACTGTACGTAATTTTCACTCTCATACACACACATAGTCAAACAAGTTCAGTGTGTTTTCAACGGTTCTCACCCTTTAGGTTGGACACACCCATCTATTAGATTCCCAATGTGAAATATATAAGAAGGAGAGCGGGGAAACATCCTCGTTTCCCCCTCGAGTGATTTGGTACCAGAATCCAGTGTCTCCTCTCCCCTTTGGGTCTTTATTTTGAATTTCTACTTGATAACGCTGACATTTCGTTTCTACTTGTTCATTGTAATAATAAAAATCTGGAAAAAACAATCTCTCAATGTATTGTCCAAAAACCAAAATAGATTCTAGATTAAAATACTACATGGACAACGAGGACTGCAAGCTCACGCAATCGTAAAAATGTATGCTATTGTATGAGGGATCCAAAACATGCAAATTAAAAACTACTGTGTTGGTTTTTTGACATGAAAATTGAAGAGGACAATATCAATCCGAGTGCAGAAAATAACTAATGCCCATTAATTAATGCATTAAAGGTATATTGGCATGTTCAGGGATATGAGATACAACAGCAATTCACTGTTCACTGTTTTCTAAGGTGCATGGACAATAGGCTCTCCAATTAACATCCAATTAACCCAACTTGTATAAATTACTTGGGAACAAGGGAGGTGAAGCTTGTAAAAGGTCACATATGTACAATCAAGATTAACAGTGACGTTTCATCGACTTGCTGCGATTAAGGTTAAGGCAGTGGGTCCATTGTCAGGTGTTGCAGTTGGTGCAAGATGCAAAGGAGGAAGATCCATTTTAACTAACAAGAGGCGAAGCGAGAACGCAACTATTGTTAATGACTGCGATAAGCAATGCTCTTGACCAGCAAATAGATGGAACAAAAAAGGTTACAAATAATTCACAATGCTAAAAACAGCATTCTGATTCATATTGCATTTTACGGCAAAATGAGTTCAGCAGCAAAATCCACCCACTTTTAACCACCTCAGGAGGTGGCCATTTTGTCACTTTCTCTCAGCTGAAAATGACCTCACAGTTGCTCATGGCTCAGGTAACAACCAATCATGGCTAATCTGTTTTCCGAAGCTGAGCCATGATTGGTCGTGACCTGAACCGTGAGGTCATTTTCAGTCGACAGTAAGTGTCTAAATGGCCTCCCCCTGAGGGGACAAAAAAAGGGTAGATTTTACTGCTTTACTCATATTCCAAATGCAATATTAACCAGGATGCCACATTTACCTGTGGGACTGCATAGAACATATTACAGTATTGTAAAGAAACGTTTGGGGTTGACTTCCCCTTAAATGGGCAGGTGGAGATGTTTTTTAAGATGCAATGACTGCCACCTGGCAAAGGGTAAATCCATATTAATCCATAGTTGAAGATTGATTCTCATTTGCAATGCCATCCTGGAAAACACAGAGTCTTTCAGGCAGCGATTTATGTTTATTTTATAGTGTGAAAAATCGTTTTCCCATCAAACACATAATAGTTGCACCTGTTTGTATCAAAGGCATACGTGACTTCATGATACACATGGAATAAGCTGCCAATGGAAGTAAATGCTTTCAAATCCAGGTTAAACATATCATTGATTAAGGCTCTCTCAACAATTTTATAATGGTTTTAGTGATTTTAGATATAGTAGAAACCCACTTTTATTTCTTTACTTTTAAATGTGTTTTAAGTTTCCCGTCCAAGTAAATTGCCTTATTTGCTCTGCCATCTCTCACCATAACTTTTTATCTCTTAATTCAAATTTGCTAACCTTGAATATTGACTCAGGACAATGTGTGTTTGATCATCTAACTAAGATAGCAAACATGTTGAATAATAATAATTTTTAAAAATGGTGTTCATTATAAAAATGTCATCAAGTGATGAAAATAGAGTGCAAGCAAAGAAAACCTTTAATTAATTCACAGGGCCTGTTTATTTGTAAAGTCAGTCAAGTCAAATTCACTATAATGACCACAAAGCTAATTGTAAGACTTGCTGAAAAAAATTGAAGAGGGTAATGCACTGTTTAATGAACATTTAGAGCTGGAGTGAATGTCAAGATGGGATTGATGGGATTACTTATGGACAAAAATCACGCTCCGTGCTTTCACTGAGATTGGTTCAATAATGTCTACTTCGTTTTTTGTCATCTGCCTCGCCTATAAACACACATTTACAACGAGTAGCCGTAACATTTTTGAGGGGGCAGTCTGATCTGATGGATCCACCGACGGTGGAATAGCTCGAGAATCTCCAGAAATTCCAGATGGCTGCCCCCGGATGGATGGATGGATAGATTGATAGATCAATAGATGAGACTGGGTTGATCAATTGTCATACTTCTTTGCCACTTGTTTTATTTTTTTTTGTAGCCAAGCCTGTTTTCAGTTGTTTTCGATCTCCAGCTTCTTTTGTATATTTTTAAGGCACTTGCCCTGTTGCTTTGCCTAACATACAGATAAGACACATGAAATACTTCCAATATTCCATTCATCATAACAGCATTATTCTGATAATAATATCAAGTTTCGTAAAATCAAATGATTCCTACAGTTTATAGAGAACCTATATTCCAAACCCTAATTCTTATCCCAAACCCCAATCCTAACTTTACATTTAGCTATTCCCTTGTGGTGAACAAAAGGGGTGTTCACACGGCACACATTTGCTCCGGCGCTGCACCGATGTATTTTGTTGCGATATATTTTGCACCAGCGTCGGTGCAGGCCCACTTGCGTTCACACGGCAGTTTCTGCAGTGGAGCAAAACGACAGAAAACAAATGAGCTGTGAGTGTTGGTTCTTTTTAAAACGTATACACAACTCAAGTAACTACTGGACCGGCACGTCCTTCTCCTTCTCGGTCTCCGTGCCTTCTGCTCGAGAGTGACCGCCCAGGAAAACTTAAATCAACGATGACTTCAATGACACTCAGAAAAGCAAACACGAATGCGCCAAACAGAAAACCAAGAGAGGAACTCACAAAATGAATTATATGGGGGGTGGGGGGTTGTGAACACAAAACAAAGGAACAAACTACACAAACAACTCCGAGACAGTCCAGTCTCCTACAAAAGGAAAGATGTTACCAGCGAAGTCTTGTGTCGTTATTAAACAAACACATGACGGAAGTCCGGCAGAGCACGAAAGCAACGCATTCTCGCCATACGTACTCTTCACAAGCATTTTCTCTGGAGCAAATTTAACCCAGTTGCGTTCACACGTGCAAATTTACATCGGTGCTGCTTCGCAAACGAGCATTTGCTCCGTAGCAAATTTTTAAACCACCTCCCTAAGGTGGCTCAAATTTGCTCCGACGTAAGCCTTTTTCTGGGGCTACGCCGGAGCTAATTTGCACGTGTGAACGCTCTACTGGGGCAGCCCCGGCGTAGCACCGGACCAAATCTTGCCGTGTGAACACCCCTAAACATATGTTTCAATGATGTTGAATGAAAAATTGAAATGTAATTGTTTATAAATAGTATCGTAAAATTACCCGCTTGGAAAATAAAATGGAAACATTCATACATAGATTTGATTCAAATTGTGATTTCCAAATAATGAACTACCACTTATTGCCAAGTGTAAACTGATAACACTTTTTTTAGCAAATATCCACTCATTTTAAATTTGATGCCTGCACCATGAACCGTTCACAAGCTGAGCCCTTCCGCACTGTGGTGTCATTTTCAGTCAACAGCAAGTGGCAAAATGGCCGTCCCCTGAGCTGGACAAAAACAGGAGGATTTTTCTGATGTATTCATTTTTCTGTGTTGAGGCTATAATCTATCCTTCTGTCTGTTTCTCCTTTTTGTTTAACTTAAAGAGGAAGTCCAGTCAAAAATGATGGCACACCTATTTTCTGGGTTTTAGCCGTGATTATGACTTATTTTCAGCCCTGCATTTGTAGCGCTCTTGTTCTTGTGTGGAGGTTTGCATGTTCACCCTGTACCTGTTTGGGTTTTCTCCGGGTACTGCAGTTTCATTCTACAATCCAGAAATATGCGTGGCAGGCTAATGGAATACTCTAAATCGTCCGTATCTGTGATGGTTGTTTATCTATATGTGCCCTGCGATTGTCTGGCAACCAGTTCAGGGTGTCCGCCTACTGCCCGATGGCAGTTGGGGTAGCCTCCAGGAGCCCTGCGACCTTTGTGAGCTTCAGCGTATTAGAAAAATGGTTGGATGGATGAAGTTCAGGGGATGTAAATATTTGTCAATTGTGGGCCTGTCAATCCATTTTAGATTATTTTGTGCTTATGTCAATAAATTTAACTTGACAAAAAATCTTCGGGATTGCAAATCCTAATGTGTGTGATCAACCGTGAGTTTGGCCATGCTATGGGCAACATGTTTGTGATGTGAATTGGACTGATAGCCAATTAGGAAGTGGTGTGAAGCTCACAAAGTGCAGGACAAAATAGCGCAGCAACTGGTTATATGTTATATGATTATGTAATAATTTGCCACTGTAAACATGCAACCACAAAAGTCATTAAGAGACATCCGAAATACCATATTTTTTGCACTGTAAGGCAAGCATACATTCCTTCATAAGCTCAAGTGCGTTTTATAATCCAATGTGCCTTATATATGGATCAGTATTCTAATTTCTTGGGCATAGTATTTTAAATGAACTGCAAAGTGCCATGTTACATATGCGGTGGTTGTGAAAGTGCTATATAAATAAAGCTGTATTGTATTGTATTGTATTCCTTTAGCTTAGCTCCATCTAGTGGATGCATTACACATCCGTAGCCACTATTGTGGCTTCTATTCTATGCGCCTTACAATGCAGTGCTCCCTATCTATGAAAATAGTTTTAAAATAGGCTATTCATTGAAGGCGCGCCTTATACTCTGAAGCGCCTCATCGTGCAGAAAATACAGTACAGTACTTAGCCTAGCTTCTCCTTTTTTTTCCTTCTATTGACTCTATTTTCACTTCTTTGTATATTCTGTCTGTCTGGATGACCTGAGCCACCGTGCTACCTCTCACAGCTCAGGACTGATACTCTGGCTGATTTCATTATGTGAGTGGTGTGCTATGTTGGTGGCCAGAGTGCCCTACACACTATGTAAGGAGACACATCGACGTTGATTCCTCATCATGTGTGGGGTCTCTCACATTTTAAAAATGTTACAATACTAGAAAAATGGTATCTGCTTGCTCTGCTTTAGTATCAAACGGAATGAAGTGGTTCCATTTGAATGTTAAGCAAATGTGATGTAGGCCAAATCTATTCCTTATTTTTTTGTCTTTTTATGGTGAGTCAGAGGCATGCATTTAGTGCTCTATTTGTTAAACTAACGTTTCTAACTGTGTTGACAAACTGGTGCCTTAACGATGTCTCTATGATGTGAAACAGTCAAGCAGCGACATGACTACAAGAGAAAGAGAAAGGTATTTGATGTTAAAACAGCATCGGCAGAAAAATCACTGGCATCATCTATTCTCATCACAAAAAAAGTTTAAAAATAATCTATTTCTGGTTTTATTTGATCAGTATGATCAATCATAACTACGGGTCTTACAACTTGTGATGTGATTTACTGTAATCACCTTGTGTTTTTCCTCATAACTGGTAGCAGTGGTTATAAGTAATTCATCAGCCATCAGCTTGATCATAAGGATGAGGGCCTCATTTAAAAAATGTGGACAGGCACTAAAAGGGTTTTGTAGAACCAAACACATTTTAGAGCCGTTTCCACACCACATACGTGCTTGGGGAGTGAAACTATTCTTTCAATTTTAGCAGAACAATGTTGTGATAATTACATTTTCTTCCCTTTCTTCAGTGTGTGATGTATTAGTAGGTGGTGAGCCAAGGGCATTTTAAAGATCCTGATCGAGGAGGACTTCATTTTTTCAACAAATCAAAGAAAAACATTGGCACACTTAACCTCTTGCACATTTTCAAATTTATCGGTAACTCTGTGTGGGTTACTGGGGCCAGCAAACCGAACGGGCCGTTATACTCAGAGTCCGACAAGCACGACATTGTTGTAGTTGTCGTCTGATCACACAGCTCGAAATACGTTTTGTTTCTTCTTAAATTGGATTACTTGTACACATTTCAACCGCCCACTCAAACTAATCCATAGTGTGAAAAGAAAAATGTTCAAAGATTCCTCATTTTGAAATTACATTTTCTGAAGTTGTGATCCCTTTCCTTTCAATTGATCCTTTTTGAATATTTCCCGGCATTTTATGTATTTATTTTTTCGTCTTTATAGTATGTGCACTGTAGTTCCACACAGGCACGGTGGCACTGGTTAGCACATCCACCTCACTGTGCAGAGGTCATGGGTGCATATCCAAACTTGGGACTTCCTGTGTAGAGTTTGCATCTGTTCTCAGTACCTTCATGGGTTTTCTATGGGTACCCCGGTTTCCTCCCACATTACAAAAATGCATATTTTAGTTGGATTGAACATTCTAAATTGTCTATAGGTGTGTATGCGGATGTGAGTGTGGATGCTTACGAAACACATTTCAAAACAGCTACTTAGTAGGTAGTATCAGAATAAATGTTTAAAGTAACACTCCCAACCGTGCATTACATAAGACTGTGCATTTCACAAAGTCTTACTAATTCATAAGACTACACTCATTGCGGCTTAGTGATGTTAACAATGTATAACAGTCTTTTGACAGTCTTCATGACCATTGTCAAGCTAGCGTTTTAATTCATGTATGTATGTATGTATGTATGTATGTATCAGAGGTCATTGCTCTAAGACTGCAAGGGAAGCTCAGCTTCCCCTAAAATGTCCAAAAATAAGTGATCAAATATATGTGTGTACATACAATTGTGTGTACATGTCATTGGCTAAATATGCACTACAACACGCTCAAGTTCTGTTCTGATCAGCTTCTTATTACTGGTTATGACGCGACTCTTCTCATTCATTGCCGCAGCTTCACTGTGCTTTAAACTGTGTGGACGCTGAGCGTCTACAGCATGGACGCTGGGCGTCGAGAGAGTTCAGAGCCCGTTGTCCCAATGAATTTAAAGGAGATGAGTCATTGGATAAATGCTGGTTGTGTCCCGCCTATTGGACGCACAGCGTCTCTGGGAGTCTATGGATAGTGGCCGTGTGTCGGCTGGCGCGGACGCTGAACTTTCCTGAATGATGATTGGGTGATCCGTCTGATGCTGAATCTCTTTTTGATCGACAGCATAATGAGCCAATCACGGATCTTTTGGTGTCAGTGTCCATGGGAGCATTTTTCAATTCTCATTCTGTTCTGAGTTGAACTGGAGAAATGCATGTAAAAATGCATGCATGCTTGACATATGCATGATAGCATGCACGACTCCGCTTTCACCTGTATGGCTTGATGTCCCTCACATACATATAAAGAATGCACACAGCACAGGAAAATGATGCATGTGCCACTCAAGATACTTTTGAGCTGAGACAGCAGTACTATCGACTCTTCCAATGCGCTGCACCATTGTCATCTTGAAGCCAAATAAATTGGATTGCTAAAAAGCATTCTGCTTCAGACATTTGAGAAAAAAAAATGACATCTCTCCACAGCAAATGCTAAAAACCCTCTTGCAAACTGACGCTGATTGATATCGTTTCCATGATCATCACGCTGTTAGTATCGAAATCATTAGCAGTGAATTTGTCAAGCGTAAAATTACGGGGACAATGACAAACACAACAGATGTGGGGATAGTTCACAAATAATGGTATAATGCAGGAAAAAAACAGGGATAAATAATACATTTTGATTTATACAAAACAACTCATCAACACATTCAGTTGCTAGGAAACTAAAAATAATAATAATAATAATAATAATACATTTTATTTGTGGGCGCCTTTCTAGAAACTCAAGGACACCTTACAACAAGCAGTTAAAATCACGAGTACAATGTTAAAAACTACATCAAATAAGATAAGAAAAAATACAACAAAATTAAATAAAAATAATAAAAATAATGGCTTTATGGTCTGAGTGAATAGGCTTGTCGAAACAGATGTGTTTTGAGGCGGGATTTGAAATGTGTTAATGAGGCTGTATTAATGTAAATCTTTGCTGTCTCTTTGGAATAAGAACACTGGCATGCCCAATGAGGAATCCTTTGCTGTAGAAAATATATGCATAGATAGTTGGGGCTTCCTTATACCACAATAGATAATTTAACGGCATGAATCCTGGAAGTATTAACACGGTTAAAATGGAAAACATTCTGGTCGTTTTATTTACAAATGGTCTTTTTAGATGGCTTGAAAGAAAATAAATAAATAAATAAATGAAGCCTTGTATGGTATACAGGGGCGGCCCGGTGATAAGCGGTGAGCGTGTCAGCCTCAAAGTGCAGAGGTATCGGGTTCAAGGCCAGCTCCGGCCTTCCTGTGTGGAGTTTGCACGTTCTCCCGGAGCCTGCGTGGGTTTTCTCTGGGTACTCCAGATTCCTCCTACATTCCAAAAACCATGTGTGGCAGGCCAATGGGAAGTTCAAAATTGTCCTTAGGTGTGATTGTGAGCGCGAAACGTTTATTATCTATGTGTGCCCTCCTATGCGTCACCTTCCTACTGCCCGTAGACAGCTGGGTTAGGCTCCATCACATCCGCAACTATCGTAAGAATAAGTGGATCAGAAAATGGATGGATGGTAAACAGGCTGTCACTTATATAGTGCTTTTTCTACCCGAGGTACTCAAAGCGCTTTACACTGTGACCACATTCACCTGCTGACGTCGCAGCATCGGGATGTTCAGTATCTTGCTCAAGGACACTTCGACAACTCTGAGTTGAGATACGACCACTCTACCACTGAGCCATGCCTCCTTAGTGTTAAGTAAAGATATTGAGTTTAGTTAGCACTGTGACAAGCGCCCGAGTGATTCATCTGTATTTTAGCATGTTTTAAAATAATCTAATTGTGTAAAGACTGAATCTAACTGAAAATACATGTAAATAAATAATTAATTAATATTAAAAAAATATGTATTAGTTCAGAGCTAAATTTAAAAAGGTGGGTCTTAAGCAAGACATTCTATGCAGCCGATGTTCTTAAATCCAACTGCTGTCATAACCACAAGGGCGGTTCAGGTAAGTCGAAGCGTTTTGGCATGGACGCATGCAAATTTCTTGAAAATATTTCATGTCTACGCGAAAATATATACATTACATGAAAAATTAGGGAAAGATTGACTTCATTTCCATATGGATGGGACCTCAGTTGCTATTGGTACAGGCAGTATTAATTACAGGAGTGGACCTCGGGGGGATTTCTGACATCTAAGTTGAAAGAAATCTGAAGTGACTCCACAAGTCTCCTGTTTCAGTTTAACTCTGTTTGACATGTGCCATGATGACGTGTGACTTGTTGCGTCAGTCATGGTTTTCATTTGCACTCCATTGGTAAATTTATGCCAACCTATTTTAAGTTACTCCCCGTTTGTTTATGTTAGCATTAAGATTGCTGCAGCTACACCACACTAGCATCATGTTTGGTAACAGCTTGTGAGAAAGTGCAGAAATAATGTACGTGTACAATATAGCGTATTTAAGAGACTAATCGTTCATCACTCCATCAGCTTCATACACAGGTAGTTTTAAAGCTGACCAATGTGAATGCAGAAGTTAGGAGGTTTATTTAATGGTGGTTTGAGAAGTTAAACTGATGAACATTACTGTCTGTCTTCAGCAACCATGATGAACGTATATCTGATTTACACACCTCACAATCATTATATTTTATTCATCATATTCTTTTATCTTTATTTTGTGTGTCGTGCCAAAATAATGCATCTCTATTTGTGTTTGTGAGATTCTTGTTTGACCTCTGTTCTCTGGGTTAAAAAAAAAATGTTGCCTTCAGTCAACGGTGCTGAAAACCAGTGAGAGCTGTGCAGTTATAGCTGTGTCCGTTATAACAGAGCGGTGTCCCGAATTCACGACTAAAATAGCACATAGTCAAACTTATTGAACCAAATATCAAGTTATGTGGACCTTTAGATTAAATCAAATGATCAAATGGTTGTATGATTCAACGGTCCGTTTCTCTGAAAAACAATTGTTCAATTACAAACATGAATAATTATTTGTTGTGTGAGTGTATCTGTCACGTTTGCGGGCGAGCCGAATCAGGTTTTGGATCCCAATAATCGTAGATGTCAACAAGATCTCCGTGACAAACAAAATAGTTTACCGTATTTTCACGACTATTCGACGCATCGTACTAATGGGCGCAGTCTCATTAATGCGTGACATTTCTGTATTTTACACATACACAGGACGCATCGTACGAATGGCCGCAGTTTTACAGTGGTAAAACATACGCCAGCTTAAACATACGGCATGCATGCGCGCACTCTAACACGTTAGCTTGAAGCATGCGGCAGCATGCCAAGACATACAGATAAGATAAAAACACGTTTTTAAAAAGGCAACGAAAGCAGAACTGAGTTCGGGTGTATTTTATTTAGCCATCGTACAATGTTCTCACGTTTTTCGATCAATCATCACCCAGAAATCCATCAAAGTCCTCATCCTCTGTATCAGAAGCAGAGGACTGCACATCTCAGTTGTCATTGAATGCATCACATGCTAGTGTGAGTTGCTACGCATTGCCGAGCGGAAAGAAGGAGTAGCAACAGCAAAGTCAACATTTCTCTCGTGTGAAGCTTTCCCACATTTGAAAGTAAAGAACAGAGCGAAACATGGTGGCAGCGCGTGTGTGTGTGTGTAGAAAGAATTGAACAATTGTGCAAGTACCGTAATCCATCAAAAACGCCGCGTTCCCTCTCGTTGTTGCGTATTGTGGCGTAACTCGCCAAGCGCTGCCTCTCACTCTTTGTAAAGTTGTGTTTGCCACCGATCATCCATTGTTCCCATGCCGTTCGCAACTTTACTTTGAACGCCCGGTTGATGCCAATGTCCAGCGGTTGGAGTTCTTTAGTCAAGCCTCCGGGAATAACGGCAAGCTCAGAGTTCATTTGCTTGACTTGATTTTTCACCGCTGCTGTGAGATGGTCACGCATGCCAAAAGCATAACCGGTGGCTTTAAGTTTTAACTGAGCTTCGTAGGCATGTCTCTTTGTCAAATTTATTTTCAGGGGTTCTTAGAAACCAAAACCGGAGTTGTTTTGCAACAATGCACATTGCCACACGCTATACAAGTGTTGGTACTGGCTTGAGGCGTCCACTTACACGCCCACCCTTCACCATTGGCGGACTGGCTTGTCTGTCCTCTCTCTCCCTCTCTCTCTCTCTCTCCCTCTCCATATATGTATATATATACACGCCCACCCTTCCCTGATTGGCCGACTTCTTTCACAGTCACTTCCGCCTTTTCTCTATATAAACAGCGTGTCGGCCGTCAGTCAGATTTTGGAACTCAGCGCATATAAAGGACGCTCCGCACCATAAGGCGTCCTGTCCATTTTGGAGAAAATTTAAGACTTTTAATGGCGCCTTATAGTCGTGAAAATACGGTAATATTTATAATAAGAACGGCTAACAAGAAGCTCTTGCATCCAAAAGACAAGGGAACAAAAATAGTACAGAGTATTCATTCATTCATCTTCCGAGCCGCTTGATCCTCACTAGGGTTGCGGGGGGTGCTGGAGCCTATCCCAGCTGTCTTCGGGCAGTAGGCGGGGGACACCCTGAATCGGTTGCCAGCCAATCGCAGGGCACACAGAAACGAACAACCATTCGTACTCAGACTCAGACCTAGGGACAATTTAGAGTGTTCAATCAGCCTGCCACGCATGTTTTTGGAATGTGGGAGGAAACCGGAGCACCCAGAGAAAACCCACGCAGGCCAGGGGAGAACATGCAAACTCCACACAGGGAGGCCGGAGCCGGAATCGAACCCGGTACCTCTGCACTGTGAAGCCGACGTGCTAACCACTGGACTACCGGGCCGCCCATAGTACAGAGTATGCGAAAGAAAAACAACGTATAGGAAAACATGCGAGAAAAATCCAATATGTAAAATAAAAGTCTGATCAGCAGAGAAAAATAGTATAATAGTATAATAGAGAAGCTGGAGCGAGAAACACGACGAGAACGATAACAAACAACAGGTCAACGAGCGTGGAAGTGGCAATACAATAAACAATACTCCGACACAGGTGCACAGCAGAAGAGCCCTTAAATACAGAGTCTCATAATTAAAGATTGACAGCAGGTGTGCACCCCGAAGACCGCTCATGCCACCTGCTGGCCAGACCGAAAAACAGAACCATGACAGTACCCACCCATCAATGGACGCCTTCTGGCGGACCACCCAGCTTCGATGGGTGCGTAGCGTGGAAAGCACGGACAAGGGACAGGTCCAAGATCCAGGAGCGGGGGACCCACTGCCGATCCTTCGGGCCGTAGCCCTCCCAGTCGACCAGGTACTGGAACCCCCTTTCCCCTGCGCAGAGCCCAAGATTTCCCGCACCGTGTACACTGGGTCGCCGTAAACATTCCGTGGAGGAGGAGGCGATGTGGGTGGAGGAGCCAGGGGCTGGCGGTCACCGGCTTAAGCAGGGAAACGTGGAAGATGGGGTGAACCTTCATGGAGGGTGGCAGCCGGAGACGGACTGTTGATCGACTCCACCTCGAACGGTCCTGGGAAGCGAGGCCCCAACTTGCGTGATGTCCCTGACGGTATCCAGAAGACAAGCTCGCAGTGGCTCCCAAGGCCCGACAGAACCGCTTCCATACCCGGGAGACGAACTGAGGGCCCCGGTCAGACACAATGTCCACCGGGATCCCATGAAGACGGAAGACGTGATTGATGAGCATGTCGGCGATCTCCAGTGCGGATGGCAGCTTGGACAAGGCATCAAAATGGGCCGATTTAGAGAATCTATCCATAACGGTGAGTATAACGGACTTGCCCCGAGAAAGAAGCAGGCCTGTGACAATGTCCATGGAGATGTGGCACCACGGCCGAGGCAGAATGGGTAGAGGCCGCAGCAACCTGTCCAGTGGCTGACGGGATGATTTACTGCATGCGCAGTCGGGGCAGGCCTTGACAAAATCCCGTAGATCCTTCCGCAGCTTTGGCCACCAAAACCGCTGGAGACGAGTTGCAAGGTCCGGTTCACCCCAGGATGGCATGCAACCTTAGATGAGTGCCCCCACTGCAATACATCAGAGTGTAGCGGTGGGGGTACAAAAAGTTGCCCTGTTGGACAGGCAGCTGGACTGGGGTTCCACTCTGGGCTTCCTGGACCCTCCGCTCAATCTCCCATTGTAGGGCCCCCAAAATACGATGGGCGGGAAGAATGTTCTGTGGTTCGCTGCTTCTCTCTGCGGGGTCATGGATCCGGGAGAGAGCATCAGGTCGTATGTTCTTGGAACCAGGACAGTAAGTAAGAGTGAAGTTGAACCGTGTCAGAAGAAGCGCCCACCAGGCTTGACGTGAGTTGAGTCTTTTGGCCGAGCGAATGTATGTGAGGTTCTTGTGGTCGATGTACACGGTAAACGGTTCCTCAGTCCCCTCGAGCCAGTGTCGCCATTCCTGCAGAGACATAACGACAGCTAGCAGTTCCCGATTCCCCACGTCATAGTTGGCTTCGGCTGGACTGAGACGACGTGAGAAGGAGGTGCAAGGGTGGAGTCTATGGTCAACTGGGGATCGCTGAGACAGTACCGCCCCCAAGCCCGAATCCGATGCGTCCACCTCTACAACGAAAGGAAATGATGGGTTAAGATGTTGTAAAACCGTGGGGGTTAGTGAAGGCCTTCTTAAGTTACAAAAATGCATTGTCGGCGTCCCATCTAAATGGAACCTTGACTGAGGTCAACCGGGTCAGAGGTAGGGCTCTCTGGCTGTAATTCCGAATAAACCGTTGGTAAAAATTAGCAAAACCCAAGTAACGTTGCAACTGTTTCCTAGTGGTAGGCGTAGGCCACTCTACCACCACTTTAACTTTGGCAGAGTCAGCTTTCAGCTGCCCCTTCTCAATAACAAAACCCAGGAATGAAATGGACTCGACATGAAACTCGCATTTCTCAGCCTTGACGAATAGCCGGTTTTCCAACAGTCGCTGTAGAACAAGTCGGACATGGTGTTGGTGCTCTTGAAGAGTATGTGAAAAGATCAAAACGTCGTCCAAATAGACAAAACAAAATACATTCAAAAAATCTTTCAACACATCATTAATGAGACTCTGGAATACGGCCGGCCTGTTGGTTAACCCGAATGGCATGACCAAGTATTCAAAATACCCCTAAGGTGTCTTGAATGCCATCTTCCATTCATCCCCCTCCCGAATACGGACCAGATGGTAAGCACTGTGCAGATCTAATTTGGAGAATATAATGGCAGATTGGAGAGGGGCGAACGCAGAATCTAACAATGGAAGGGGATATTTATTTTTGATGGTAATCTCATTCAATCGCTGATGTCGACACAAGGGTGTAACGACTTGTCTTTCTTTTCCATGAAGAAAAACCCCGCCCCCAAACGGGATCGAGAAGGCCTGATAAGGCCAGCCGCGAGTGAACTGTCAACGTACTCCCTTAACGCTTCTTGTTCCGCGTGAGAAACCTGATGAAGACGTGAACTCGGAAGAGGGGCATTGTTAATTAATTTGATGGTAAAATCATACGTTCGGTTCAGCGGCAAGGATTAAGCGCGGTCTTTGCTAAACACTTGACGCAGGTGGTATGCACTCGGGACATTGTCCAAACATATAGCTTCAGGTGGATTGTTATGTGCCGGGCTTCTGTTGTCGGCTGCCGACTGCAAACAGTGATCCTTACAAAACGGACTCCAATTCTCGATAGCGGGACGTTCCCAAGAGATGACGGGATTATGGGTCTTTAACCACGGCAACCCCAAAACTAACGGTACGGAACGCGACCTCATTTGATAAAACTTCCTGTATTGAATGTAGTTGCCTGATACCTTTAACTTTAATGGACAGGTGATCCTTTTCACCTCCGCCAGGAGTCGTCCATCCAAATCGTAAACCTGTTTTATGTCCTTTAACTCTTCCACCTGACGACTCAGTTTGTTTGACAACATAGGGTCTAAAAAACAATCATCCGCCCCGGAGTCCACCAGTGCCCGAATCGGAAGAACCCGTGAAGGACCGTAAATAGTTCTGTCTAGTTTAAGTCTCTTATGAAGTCCCCAAACGGACTTCTCCATGCTCGGCTCCAGTGAGATGCTGCTGGATGTAAACTCACATTTGTCGGAGTGGGTCGCAAGGCGGGTCGGGGTAACGGAACAGTCGGGCACTCGATGTCCTTGTTGGCCGCAGTAGAAGCAGGCCCGTTCCCGAATCCGGTGCCATCTCTGCTCTAGCCCCAAACATCCACCTCTCAGCTGCATGGGCTCCTCATCGGTATCAGTAGTCCGGGTACTGGAGCGCTGCTCTGGTCTGGATAGTCACCAGGACACGCGGGAAGCCGGCCGACCACACACACACAACGGGGCTGGGAACAGGCGTCTTCCCGTACGTCTCCGCGTTCTCGCTCGCGTTCCCGCAAACGATTGTCCAAAACAAGGGCCAGGCTAATATGGTCCTCTAAAGTGGTGCTGTCTTCACGGGTTGCCAGTTCATCCTTCAAAGAAATGTTTAATCCGCGCCGAAATAAGCCACAAAGAGCGCAGTCACCGTAACCACTCTGGGCGGCCAAGATCCGAAACGAAATTGAGTATTCGGCAACGCCGATTGTTTCCCTTGTCGAATAGCCAATAGCCGTCCTTTGGCCTCTCTTCCCATGACAGGATGGTGGAACACACGACGAAACTCGGCGACAAAATCCGGGAAGGAAGACCGAAGCACGGGTTGAGCATTGCTAATTTCCATTGCCCATGACGCCGCCTGACCAGTCAATAGGCTCATAACGAATGCCAACTTGGTAGAATCTTTCTCACACTCTGAAGGCTGCTGGTCCAATATGAGTGAGCATTGGTGCAAAAATTGGCTACAGAGCCCTGGTTCGCCACCATATTGTGCAGGATGAGGAAAATTAGGTTCCCGTGCCATAATCGCGGTAATGGGGCGAGAATAGCCTGAGTTGCTCCCGAGGATGGCGTTGCTCGGTTGCTTGCTGGTTCCATCCGGGAACTCAAGACATCAAGTCGATGAGCCAGCATGGTGACTGCCTCCCGGAGCGCCGCGAGCTCTTGTCCCTGCTGGCCCATTAGTTGCCCCTGGCTGGTCAAGGCGGTCATGATCTTATTCACGTGTACGGGATCCATATTGGTCGGAGTATTCTGTCACGTTTGCGGGCAAGCCGAATCAGGTTTTGGATCCCAGTAATCACAGACATCAACTAAATCTCCATGGCAAACAAGATAGTTTAATATTTATAATAAGAATGGCTAACAAAAAGCGCTTGCATCCAAAAGGCAAAGGAACAAAAATAGAACCAAGTATGCGAAAGAAAAAGAACGAATAGGAAAACATGCGAGAAAAATCCAATAAGTAAAATAAAAATCTGCCGAGCAGAGAAAAATAGTACCGAGAAGCTAGAGCAGGTGTGGGCAAACTTTTGGGCTCCGTGGCCACATTGATTTCCAAATTTGACAGGTGGGCCGGGTCAGCACAAGATACCGTGTATATAAGAAACTTTATATGTTGAGAATCCATACCAAACATCAACAGAACAAAAGCATGAAAGTATAACCACTTTTTTTTTTTTTTTTTTAATGAGAACAGTGAAACTGTGGTATATGTCCTGTATGAACATCACAACAAAGTGCAACAATATACTACCCAAAAACTGCAGCATACAGGACAGGTATACGACAAAATCTATCAAAGTTAGGACTATTTGCTACAAAATGAGACAAGTAAAAGACCTAGTGGCTTTCTTTTCACTCACTCAGTGACTCGAACTTGACCTCCCCTCGATCACCACACAAGACACCGTTGCTCAGCTGATGTCATGCAACGAACCTTTGAACCCAGCCACGGGACGCTTCGAAGTCTTCGATGCCCATAGCGCTATGGAACTTGATTGCTCTCTTATGAGCGGTCCAGTTTGCGGAAAGATTTCAACAAGATAATAGTCAAACCATTCCAGGAAACGTTTATTTACTCGACTGTCCTTCAAGCCGCAAGCAATTCGCTCTGAGCACGAAAACAGCTAGAATCGGACCAAACAACTGTCGCTTCCTCGTTAGTCTCGTAGATTTGAGTCTTTCGGACTCCAAGCGTCTCCTGAATGTTTTGTACTATGTAACCCGCTTCGTTTCATCAGATTCACTTCACTTTCTCTTCCGCGGCTATGACTTTTCCTCTTCGTTTGGATGCCATGATCGACAGGACGTAAAAATGATCGCAATTGCAGTAAATCTCACTGCAATCAAGAGTCACTTGCATGTCGCCGTTTTGGATCCCATAACATAATAGCGGCATGGGCATACTTACTCTGTTGTATCGAGCAGGAGTTACTCGAGTTAGCACTACTGCGGGATTCCATATCGTCTCCCCCTCCCTCCCTGTGCTCTGCAACGTCAAGTAACTGTGCCACACGGCGTTGAAATGCGTGTCAATCCAAACAAAATGAATGCAATAATTTACATTGAACTGTAATTGTGTACTGTTCCCACCTTCGGCGGGCCGGAATAAAAAGACCAATAGGATCCGGCCCGCGGGCCGTTGTTTGCCCATCACTGAGCTAGAGCGAGAAACACGACGAGAACGATAACAAACAACAGGTCAACAAGCGTGGAAGTGGCAATGCAATAAACGATATTCCGACACAGGTGCACAGCAGAAGAGCCCTTAAATACAGAGTCTCATAATTAAAGATTGGCAGTAGGTGTGCACCCCGAAGACCGCTCATGCCACCTGCTGGCCAGACCGATAAACAGAACCATGACAGTATCTATCTATCATATATATAAAATGTTGCTTTAGTCGGTAGAAGATTGATTCTTTCCTGCAGTGCTCAAGACAGAGACAGAAGCTGCTTTTTAGATCTATTGGCTGCCCAGTTGGAGGACCTGGAGCCAGCAACACAGATGAGCCAAAAGATACCCAGGCCTGGTTCCTTGTCATTGAGTTTGGGTGGGATCATGCAAGAACAGAGACACCGGCAGGTTACTACACCAGTGTTAGAGTTGAACATGTACCTGCCAGAGTAGTCCTCGTTCGTGAGGCTGATGCACTGGTTTGCTGGAGAGTCAATAAGGATTATTTTTCTGCCTGCACCACTGCTGCAAGAGCTAACCTGTCTGCACCCTGTATAAATGTGACCAGTGACTGTCTGTTCAATGCTGTATCCAACATCCTGGCTGATCGAGAATGCGGGCTGTCAGCTAGTACAGTTGAGATGCTCCTCTTTGTTAGAAAGAACCTGCCAATGAGGTAGAGTAGCAAGTTTAACCCCATTTCTCATTTGAAAGGATGTTTGTTCTACTTGGGAGCCATTGTTTCCAATTTTTGTTTTGCACATGCCCCCGTCCTACTTGGCGGGTATTTATGTATTCATATATTTAATTTATTTGAAATACATGTTGCCAAGGTGCCATATTTTCTGTTGACCTGGGCCTCATTATTTTTTAGCTTTCTAATATTCTGGTGTCACTTTACTGCCTTTTTATTTGTAGTGGCTTGCCTGTTAATTTCATGGAGCTTTATGCAAATGTTCTGAGCTATTACTGCAACTACGACCCAGCCCCAAAGTTTAATTTCATAGAGTAATTATAGTACCGGTACATGTGAATATTTTGAGTGGAAAGATTTTGGCTTTTACTAAAACTGGTGTGACTGTTAATTTTAAAGCGTTATAGGGATGTTCGCGGTAGCAGCCGTTGCTTATTTGCCTAGCTACTTAGTGCCTGGAAAATAATTTAATACAATTACCGTATTTTCACGACTATAAGGCGCCATTAAAAGTCTTAAATTTTCTCCAAAATGGACAGGACGCCTTATGATGCGGAGCGTCTTTTGTATGCGCTGAGTTCCGAAGTCTGAATGACAGCCGACACGCTGTTTATATAGAGAAAAGGCGGAATTGACTGTGGCCAGGCATGCGGGAAAGAAGTCAGCCAATCAGGGAAGGGTGGGTGTGTATATATACATATATGGAGATGGAGAGAGAGAGAGAGAGAGAGAAGGCAAACGTGAGAGAGGACAGGCATGCTGGGGAGCAGTCCGCCAATGGGTGAAGGGTGGGCGTGCAAGTGGACGCTAAAGGGACGTCGCAAGCAGGTACCAACACCTGTATAGAGTGTGGCAATGTGCATTGTTGCAAAACAACTTCGGTTTTGGTTTCTAAGAACCCCCAAAAATAAATTCGACAAAGAGACACGCCTACGAAGCTCAGTTCAAACTTCAAGCCATCGGTTATGCTTATGGCATGCGTGCCCATCTCACAGCAGCGGTGAAAAACCAAGTCAAGCAAATGAACTCTGAGCTTGCCGTTATTTGCGGAGGCTTGACTAAAGAACTCCAACCGCTGGACATCGGCATTGTTTATTGTTTATTGAACATAAAACATATACAGTAATAATTTGACAGAAAATAAGGTAGATACAAAAAGTAAATAGAAATAAATCAGTCTTCATTCAACACAGTTATGTTCAAGGGAGGAGGATGAAGTAAAAAACTTATCTATTCCTTCCCCGTTATGTGTTTATATCTACTAAATCATTTTTATATCAATCAGAAAAGAAAAAGTAAGAAGAAGTCTCCATTAAGGCTCATACTTTACCCTTAACCGTGATATTTTCACAACTTTTGGTTTGTATCGGGATTATATACACCCTCACCCTGGCACTCTTGTGTCAATTTTCTCTTGTATTCATAATGGTTATTTCAATACCTTTCTCTATTTATCAACTTAGTTCTGATTTATCATTATATTTAATGTTTAGAATTTATCATTTTAACTCTGATTGATGTAGGTTGTTTGTACTATTTTTTTGAATTTGTTTTTGAACTCAGCAAGCGATTTACTCATTTTTAGGTCCGTTTCGAGATTATTCCACAGATTAACACCTTTGCTAGATACGCTTCTTTGCTTGATGTTTGTTCTTGTTTTGAGTTTTTTGAATAAGTTGGTACCTCTTAATTCATAGTTGCTTACTCGAATTTCGAAAAACTTCTGAATGTTTTGGCAGAGCAGGTTATTGTGTGCTTTGTACATTAATTGGGTGATTTTAAAGTCAACCAGGTCATAAAATTTCATCGTATTTAATTTGATAAATAGTGGATTTGTGGGTTCCGTATATTTTGATCTATTAATAATTCGAATTGCTTTTTTTTGTAGTTTGAGAATAGGGAGTGTGTTTGTTTTGCAGGCATTTCCCCATATTTCCACACAGTAGATCATATATGGTAATAATAATGAAGTGTATAATTTGTACAAAGATCTCTTATTTAACATTTCCTTGGTTTTGTAGAGGATCCCTACGGTCTTGGCTATTTTTCTTTTTACGTAATCGATATGTGGTTTCCAACATAGTTTTGAGTCTATTACTAATCCGAGAAACTTGGTTTCATACGCTTATTCTATTTCAATTGAGTTTACCATAATTTTAGCTTGGTGTTTGATTGGTCTTTTGCCAAAAACAATTAACTTCGATTTTTTCAGGTTAAGTGACAATTTATTTCTGTCGAACCAGTTTTTTAATTTGTTTAATTCGTTTTCTACGGTTATCAGGAGCTGTTTCAGATTTTTTCCAGAACAGTAGAAAGTTGTATCATCAGCAAATAGGACACATTTAAATAGTTTTGAGACCTTGCAGATATCATGTATATATAAGATGAATAGTTTTGGACCAAGCACTGACCCCTGAGGAACTCCGTGAATGATTTTCAGTTGATTCGTTTTTTTATTGTTGAGTTGCACGTACTGATATCTGTTTTCTGATATCTTATGATGATATTTGATACCTTTTTATTGTGTATTTCAATGGTTAGACATTCCATTAGGTTTTCTATTGTGTTTGTCAATCTCTCGATTTTACTGCATTTAAGTGCTTTGTCTACATATATTGCAACCCTCCCTCCTTTTTTGTTTTCTCTATTAGTTGCAAACATTTCATAACCTTCTATTTCCATTTCAGTTGTTTTATCTTCATCAAGCCAAGTTTCTGATATGGCAATTATTTTAAATTTATTGAATTTAGTCAGGTATTCTTTAATTTTTGTGAAGTTTTTATAGAGACTTCTACTGTTTAAGTGTATTACCGAAAGTGCATTTTCCAATTTTATATTAGTGTTGAATTGTTCATCCAGGTAATAGTCAGAGTTTGTTACCCTTTGTTTGTTGTTGAAGAAGTTATTGTCTGGGTCCAAATTGTTCTCGGGATCGAATGGCTTATAGTCAATATCTTCAAAGGGTTGGAAATTCATGTTTTTGGGATGTGAATTTCCCGCTCCCACGTGGTCGTCGTTGGCTCCCTCACGGCCGTCGTTGGTTCCCTCGCTGTCGTCGCTCGCTCTCTCGCCGTCATCACTGGGTCCCTCGTGGTCACTGGCTCCCTTGCGGTCGTCGCCGACTCCCTCACGCTCGCCGGCTGGCTGCCTCCCGGCTCTCTCACGCGCGCTGGCTGGTTGTCTCCCGGCTGCCTCAGGCTCGCTGTCTCCCGGCTCCCTCGCGGTCACTGGCTCCCCTGCAGTCGTCGCTGGTTTCCTCTCGGTCGTCTCTGGCTCCCTTGCGGTCGTCGTTGGCTCCCTCACGGTGGTCGCAGGCTGGTTGTCTCCCGGCTTCATCACGGTCGCTGGCTTCCCTGCAGTCGTCGCTGGCTTCCTCGCGGTCATCATTGGCTCCCTCACGGTCGGTCGTCGCTGGCTCCCTCGCGGTCGGTCGGTCTTGAAAAAGTTATTGTCCGGGTCCAAGTTGTTCTCAGGGTCAAACGTCTTGTGGTCAGTAGGGTTGGAAGTCATCAAAGGGTTGGAAGGGTCATCAAAGGATTCGAAGTCCATGTTTTTTCATGTTTGTCATGCATCAACCGGGCGTTCAAAGTAAAGTTGCGAACGGCATGGGAACAATGGTTGATCGATGTCAAGCACAACTTTACAAAGAGTGAGAGGCAGCGCTGGGCGAGTTACGCCACAATTTGCAAATGGATTGTGGCTGCTTGGACGAACGTGTCTGCTTGCACTGTTGTTCGAGTTTTTGGCAAAGCCGGCATCATTTCTGTGGAGCCACATGGCAATAACAGTGACTCTGACAACGAGAGGGAACGCTGCGTTTTTGATGGATTACGGTACTTGCACAATTGTTCAATTTTTTCTACACACACACGCGCCGCCACCATGTTTCGCTCTGTTCTTTACTTTCAAATGTGGGAAAGCTTCACACGAGAGAAATGTTGACTTTGCTGTTGCTGCTCCTTCTTTCCGCTCGGCAATGCGTAGCAACTCACACCTTATCATGTGATGCATTCAATGCCAATACAATACAATGACAACTGGGATGTGCAGTATCTGCTTCTGATACAGAGCATGAGGACTTTGATCGAAAAACGTGAGAACATTGTACGATGGCTAAATAAAGTACACCCGAACTCAGTTCTGCTTTCGTTGCCTTTTTAAAAACGTGTTTTAGCGTGTATGCGTATGTCTTGGCATGCTACCGTATGATTCAAGCTAACGTGTTAGCGTTCGCGCATGCATGCCGTATGTTTAAGCTGGCGTATGTTTTACCACTGTAAAACTGCGCCCATTAATACAGTGCGGTTTGTCTATGTGTAAATACAGAAATGGCACCCATTAATGAGACTGCGCCCAACCGTATGGTGCGTCGAATGGTCGTGAAAATACGGTACTTGTTTTTAGTTAGCATGGTCTCCCCGTGCCTGCGTGGGTTTTCTCCGGGTATCCCGATTTCCTCCCACATTACAAAAACATGCATGGCAGGTGGTTAATGGAACACTCTAAATCAGGAATGTCTTCATGGGCCACTGTGCCCCACCTATTGCCCAAAGACAGCTGGGTAGGCCCCAGATGGATGGATAGATGCTTATGAGTTCAGTGAGCTGCTCTTTTGGCAACCATCCATTCTTTCCCATTCAAAACCCTCATAAAATAAAATAAAAAAAAAATAAAAAATCTCAGTGACTCCGATGAACGCTGTGATGATTTATAACAACCTGAGAGACTCTGGAAAAGTCGGCGTTGTGTGGGAATAGGCTGTGAGTAGTGGAGCAGCAAGGCGACTTTTCAACCTCTCTTTATTTCCCAAGAGCTGAAGTTTCACTCAGTGAAGTTTTAGATGAAAAAAGCAAAATTAAAATTAAGAAGAAAGAATATGCGAACTGAATGTGGCAGGATGAGGGTACTTGTGTTGCAATTGTAAACTCATTTAATGGAATTTGCTTTAAAAAACCACATTGGATTATCTGCATTACGAAGACAGCAAATCTGGTTATCATTGAATTACTTGTTTAGCAGCAGTAAATTGGGACGTAACTTCTGTCAAGTACTTATTTTTAACAGCTAAAATATAAAATAACTATCCACATTATTTTCACACGTGTTTTCATACCTGCTTGTTGTGAACAACTGGATCAAATATACCAGATAATATTTTGAAGTTGTGTTAATGTCTGCTATAATTGTGCTGTGTTACAATACATTTTGGTTTTGGATACATTTTTAAAAAGTAAGTCTCATAAGATACCAGTTTAATTCTTGACTGACAGCAGGCAACATGTTTGGATGCTTGGCACATGATCGTCAATCCAAAGGGCTGATTAGGCTGGCCCACTCATGGACCTGTCACATTCATTTCCTCTCTCCATGAACACGATCAGTGAGATCCTGAAGCAATCTTGTCTGGGGTCTCTCCTGAAACTGTCAGTGGCCCTTGAATGTTCTGTAGTTGTAAACACACACACACACACACACACACACACACACACACACACACACACACACACACACACACACACACACACACACACACACACACACACACACACACACACACACACACACACACACACACACACACACATCTAGATCTAATAATGAGAATAATAATTCAGTTTATTTGAGAACGGCTTCTCATATTCCTCATAGACACTTAACAAAGAGAATTGAGCAACACAGGATAAAAACGTACACTTCAAACGAAGGGCAGCCCGGTAGTCCAGTGGTTAGCACGTCGAATTCACAGTGCAGAGGGGCATGGCAGGCTGATTGAACACACTAAATTGTCCCTAGGTGTGAGTGTGAGCATGCAGGGTTGTTCATCTCTGTGTGCCCTGCGATTGGCTGGCAATCGGTTCAGGGTGTCGCCCGCCTATGCCCGAAGACAGCTGGGATAGTCTCCAGCACCCCCCGTGACCCTAGTGAGGATTAAGCCATTCGGAAAATGGATGGATGGATGGACTTTAAACCAATATACAAACATTTTCAAACAAACAAATGTCAAAAAACATAAACAAAGCCAAAAAAAGAGCTAACACGATTAAAAGATTTGAAAAGCATTGTGGAACAGGGAAGTTTTTAAGAAATGACTTGAAGGATTGGCGGTCAAAAGTTGCCATACATCCACAAATGCTAAGAAAATAAGTAATAACAGAACAACAACTACTCTTGGAAAGCTCATAGCTAGAACAGAAAAATTGGAGCATATGGTACCACTGTATTCAGTGTGAAAACAACTCTTCTAGAGAAGGTAATTCTTGTTTATTTTTTGATGCAGACAATGAAATGGATCTTTTTCGGTCTTTTCAGGCTTCAAAAAGACGCATAAACCAAAACATCTGTAGCGAAGTCTCTGAAACCCCGATCTCTCTTCCATAGCTGGCATAATTCCTCATCCTTCACTCAGAAAATTTCAATGTCTCTCAGACCCCGATACCAAAGGGACATTGTTATTATTTAAAGTTAAATGTTCTCTAAAGCCAAAGAATGCAAATTTCTGTAGCCTGCTACCAATTGTGGCAATTGTCTCCCTTTTTACCATCACTCCAAAATTACAAAACTGTTGTCCCCATGGCCCTATTTATCCCCTTTGAAACAGCTGGTGATAATTATGCACAGGAAACTCACTGGGAGGAGACAGGAAGTGAGGGTGGAATCTAAAGGGCAAGCACAAAACTGTGGGAGGCAAAATCAGGCCACAGGGTCCATCTGTGGTCTCTGCTAACCCCTACTCACCCCCCGCTTGGTCCTCAACCCCACCGTAGCCTGTGAAGATAAGCCAAAGCAAGACATAAAAGCAGGTGGGGCATTTGGAAAACAACAAATGAAGGAGGGGGTTGAACATGAGAAGGGAGTTCATCCTCCTTTTGCTTTCTACACTCTTCCTCTTTTGAGTTGGGCATGACACTGAATTACGTTTTTTTTTTCTTCTGCAATTCAATTATTAAATATCCAGAAGGTATATAACATTGTGAAAAATTGCTGCAGGATTCAAAATAGTAGATGATTGTAATCACGTTGATGTAATTAAGTAAATTTCTCAGTAAAAACAAAACTTACAAAAACCACGGCAGGCCTGAGGATTTCAAGGAAACGATCGTTACCGGGAGCGTGTCGTTTCCGTGGCGTCATTTTAACGGTACCAAAAAATAGTTTAACCATAAAAGTCACCGCACACAAATTGATTGTATGCGATCAAATATCTCCTGTGTGATGAATGTGATTTCACTGTGCATGTATGTGTGTTCGTGGTGTGGTGTGTGAGTGTGTTTCTTCTAATTTACTTTTGTTTTGTTTTCAGTTTATTTTAGTCCACAAACTGAGGAATCGCGCGGATTAAAGTTTGAGATGGTGGCGAATAAAACTCAAGAAAGTCTACTCATTACGACATTTAAAAAATGGGAATGCCAGTCTGATTTTTCATATGAATCGTCCAAAGGGTGTATCACTAAACTCACCTAGGATGTATGCACAGAACACGAGAGCGAGATACGACAGGAGGCACGATTACGAGGCAAGCTGGTCATTAGATCTATAGGCTAATCACAATGAAAAATATGATAAAACAGTATTGGTTATTCTATAATTTACCAGTTGTAGCATCGTAACTTTATGAATAAAACATTGGTCACCGTCACGTTGTGCCCGAAGCGACAGAATAATCGCTTCGTGCGCAACTAACTAGAGATAAGAAATCCCTGAAATAGCAGACCCAGAAAGGAATCTTGTCACAAAAATTAGATTTATTTTAACACAAAAGTCCCGGTCTAAACGGCCAACTGAAAACGCTGGTCAAAAAGAGGACCAGGAAATAATAACGAGGCAACGGAAAACGCTTGCGAAAAAAAAAACGGCAAGGAGAAAATTAAGCAAAATACTATAATCACACATGAGAGGAATATCAAGGAACGCAATAATAGACAATAGTCATTTAAGGTAGTGTTTAAGCGAGAAGAAATAGGCGTGGCATGGCGTGGAATACTCCGGCAGTGAGTCGACTGCCGGAGCGCCTAAATATAGCAGGTGTAATCACCAACAAATGGGGGGGCAGGTGTGCAGGCGGCAAGCAAGAACGCCTGCCCCCTGCTGTCAAATACAGAACGTGACAGTCACAAGGTGTAGTAATGCTAATGTTAACAGTTGGTATAACTAATGATGACGTGTGTTAAATTCTTTCGTCAAATTGATAGTAGATTACACATGCATCGTCTTGGGAAGAGGATGTCAAGCCACATCAATACTTACCTGGATTAATGATTGACAGTAAAAACAAATTTTAAACTTTGTAGTGACAGATTGGGAAAAAAAAATACTCTGATTTTGAGGTATGCTGTATTCATGATGCCATATGAGTACACCAGTTCTTGATCCATTTATTTTTTTGAATAAACCTGGAGTACACAGCTGCTGATGTAATGTTTATTGTTAATGCATAGTTTTCTAACATTTACCCTTGAAACATTGTACTTTTGAGTTTCAGAATTCTTGATTATGAATATCAGTCAAAATAGAAAAATGGGTTCCCATGATGATGAAACAGCCATCGCTGCATACAAAGTGCTGTACATGGAGCAATTTAACATGCACAATAAACAGTAAGACAAATCGGTAATAAAGGCGGTAGAAAACCAAGAACAAATCAAAGTCATGCTGAGTCGAATGCCAAAGAATACAAGTGAGTTTTGAGGAGGGTTTTGAAGATGGGCAGCGAGGAGGCTTGCCGAATGTTCATTGGGAGGTCATTCCAGAGAGAGGGACCAGCAACAGAAAAGGCTCGATCCCCTTTGAGCCTCAGTTTAGTTCTTGGTACTTCTAACAAAGTCTGGTCCACAGACCTGAGGCGCCGAGCAGGTGTATAGGGGCGGATGAGTTCAGAGAGGTAAGGTGGCGCGAGATTATTCAGAGATTTGAAAACAAAGAGGAGGATCTTGAAAATAACTCTAAAATGAATGGGGAGCCAGTGAAGGAATGACAGAGTAGGAGTTATGTGCTCCCTCTTACGAGTACCAGTCAAGAGGCGAGCAGCGGCATTCTGGACCAGCTGAAGGCGCTTAATGGAGGACTGGCTGACTCCAAAGTAAAGGGCATTGCAGTAATCGAGCCGGGATGTGACAAAGGCATGAATTACTGTCTCAAAGTGTTCATGTGTGAGGAGTGGTTTTATTTTGGCCAGCTGTCTAAGGTGAAAGAAGCTGGATTTAACAACGGCACCAATTTGCCGATCCACTTTGAAATCACTGTCCAGTTTAAGGCCCAAGTTTGAGACCGTTGATTTCAGATAAGGAGACAGGGGGCCCAAGTCTACAGGATGGAATGTACAAGGGCCACTGGGACCAGACATTATCACCTCTGTCTTCTTTTTTTTTTGTCTTTGATAAAAACAGATCAGAGAGCTCAACTTAAAGTTTGTTGGAGGGAAAATAAACAAAACAAAAAAATACTTAAGAGAAAAGGCCAGAATTGTAGGATCAGTGGGACAGCTGCATTTCTGTCACAGTCATGTTTGACACTTGGTCCAGTCATTCTGTTCATCTAAAAAAATGTTTTGTTGTTAAACTGGTATCCCACCAAAAATTCCTCTTCATCATAAAATTGGAGAGGATTTATCCTGTCTATCACTTTTCCTTGTGGAACTTCATTATCTTGCTCTGTACACCCAAAAATAAATAAATAAATATAGACGACAGACCAATACAAAGTCCGTATCACAGCAGACGCTGCACCAATCCGCCTGTCGATCTATCGCTCCCTCCTGTCCTCACTCGTGAACAAGACCCCAAGATACTTTAACTCCTCTACTTGGGGCAAGATCTCCTCCCCGACCTGCAGGGGGCACTCCACCCTTTTCCAACTGAGGACCATTGTTTCAGATTTGGAGGTGCTGATTTTCATTCGAACCGCTCCAACCTCAGCTGTGAAACGCTCCAGTGAAAGTTGGAGAGCCCTTGAAGGAGCCAACAGTACCACATCATCTGCAAAAAGCAGAGATGCAATACTGAAGCCACCAAAACGGACCCCCTCAATGCCTCGGCTGTGCGTAGAAATTCTGTCCATAAAGGTTATGAAAACAGAATTGGCGACAAAGGGCAGCCTTGGCGGAGTCCTACCCTCACTGGAAACTATTCTGACTCACTGCCGGCAATGCGAAACAAACTCTGACATTGGTGGTATAGTGATCGAACAGCCCGTATCAGGGGGTAAGGTACCCCATATCCACGAAGCAACCCCCACAGAACTCCCCAAGGGACACGGTCAAATGACTTCTCCAAGTCCACAAAACACATGTAGACTGGTTGGGAGAATTCTCACATACCTTTGAGAGCCCTGCTAAGGGTGTAGAGCTGGTCCACTGTTCCACGGCCAGGACGAAAACCACACTACTCCTCCTCAATCTGAAGCTCGACTTCCCGACGGACCCTCTTCTCCAACACCCCTGAATAGACCTTACCAGGGAGGCTAAGGAGTGTGATCCCTCTGTAGTTAGAACACACCCTCCTATCCCCTTTTTTAAAAAAGAGGGACCACCACCCCGGTCTGCAAATCCAGAGACACTCTCCCCGCTGACCACGCGAGGTTGCAGAGGCGTGTCAACCAGGACAGCCCCACAACATCCAGAGCCTTGAGGAGGTCTGGGCGGATCTCATCCACCCCTGGGGCCTTGCCATCGAGGAGCTTTTTAACCCCATTGGTGACTTCGACCACAGAGATAGGGGAGCCCCCAGACACTGCTTCCTCCAAGGAACGCGTGCTGGTGGAGTTGAGGAGGTCTATGAAGTCCTCCGCCCACCGGCTCACAACGTCCCGAGTGGATGTCAACAGCACCCCATCCCCACTGTACACAGTGTTAGTGGTGCACTGTTTCCCCCTCCTGACACGTCGGATGGTGGACCAGAATTTTCTCGAAGCCATCCAGAAGTCAGCTTCCATGGCCTCACCGAACTCTTATCACGCCCGTGTTTTTGCCTCGGCAACCACCGAAGCTGCATTCCGCTGGGCCAGTCGACACCTGTCAGCTGCCTCTGTGGTCCCACAGGCCATAAAGGCCCGATAGGACTCCTTCTTCAGCTTGATGGCATCCCTTACTGCTGGTGTCCACCAGCGAGTACGGGCATTGCCGCCACGACAGGCACCAACCACCTTACGGCCACAACTCAGATTGGCTGCCTCAACAATCGAGGCACGGAACAGGGTCCACTCGGACTCAATGTCCCCCGCCTCCCCGGGACATGGGAAAAGCTATGTCGGAGGTGGTAGTTGAAACTCCTTCTG
The DNA here is from genome assembly GCF_025434085.1 of Hippocampus zosterae. Classification (NCBI taxonomy): domain Eukaryota; kingdom Metazoa; phylum Chordata; class Actinopteri; order Syngnathiformes; family Syngnathidae; genus Hippocampus; species Hippocampus zosterae. The sequence goes on along the minus strand of NC_067462.1, from coordinate 19,562,766 downwards.
ACAGGGGATTCCGCCAGACGCTCCCAACAAACCCTCACAATACGTTTGGGTCTGCCAGGTTGGACCAACATCTTCCCCCAACATTGGAGCCTACTCACCACTAGGTGGTGATCAGTTAACAGCTGCGCCCCTCTCTTCACCCGAGTGTCCAAAACATGCGGCACAAATCCGATGATACAACCACAAAGTCAATCATCGCACTGCGGCAAAGGGTGTCCTGTTGCCAAGTGCACATATGGACACCCTTATGTTTGAACAAGGTGTCCGTTATGGACAATCCGTGACGAAGTCCAACAATGAAACACCACTCTAGTTCTGATCGGAGGGGGGGGGGGGGGGGTTCTTCCCAATCATGCCCCTCCAGGTCTCACTGTCATTGCCGACGTGAGCATTGAAGTCCCCAGCAGGAATACTCTCCAGCACACCTTCCTAGGACTCCAAAATGGGTGGGTACGCTGAACTGCTGTTGGGTGCATACACACAAACAACGGTCAGGACGCGTCCCCCCACCCGAAGCCGGAGGGAGGCAACCCTCTCGTCTACCGGTGTGAACCCCAATGTACCGGCACTGAGCCGGGGGGCAATGAGTATGCCCACACCTGCTCTGCGCCTCTCACCGTTGGCAACTCCAGACTGGAAGAGAGTCCAACCCCTCTCGAGAGAACTGGTACCAGAACCCAGGCTGTGTATGGAGGTAAGTCCGATGATATCCAGTCGGAACTTTTCTACCTCGCACACCAGCTCGGGCTCCTTCCCTGCAAGAGAGGTGACATTCCAAGTCCCTAGAGCTAGCTTCTGCAGCCGAGGATCGGACCGCCAGGGTCCCCGCCTTTGGCTGCTGCCCAGCTCACACTGCACCCGACTTCTTTGGCCCCTCCCGTGGGTGGGGAGCCCATGAGAAGGGGGACCCACATTGCCTCTTTAGGCCAGGCCCCATTGGTGCAGGCGCTTGCCAACGAGCCCCACCCCCAGGCCCGGTGACCCATGTCCGGGCAAGGGAAACTGGGTTCCATTTATTTTGTTCTTCATGAAGGGTTGGTGAGCTGTGCTTTGTCTGGTCCCTCACCTAGGACCTGTTTCCCATGGGTGACCCTGCCAGGGGGAAAAAGCCCAGGGCAACTTAGCTCCTAGGATCATTGGGACACACAACCCCCCCCCCCCCCCACCATTGTAAGGTGACGGCTCACGGAGGGGAGCACTGTTCTATTTTTGAATAATACTGGGATCAAAATTTAACAAATGCGAATTAGATTCATAAAAAAACAACAACAACAAAAAACAATCAAGTAATGAATCGATTATCGAACAAAAATCGTTGTAGCTCTAAAACTAAAGATTTTACACCGGATCCATGTTAGGTATCAGTATCATCATCACACTCATAGATGATCATATCGGCAATATAAACCCCTGGTCATATCATCCCTAATTAAGAGTGTGAGGTAAATAAAATGTCACTTCATTTACCATAAACGGAACTGTGGAAACATTTAAAGGTTGCTGACACAGAGTGAACTATATTTAATTTTTGGGACATTTTATGATCTATTTCTGAGTATCTGTATATAGCTTGTGTTTATCAGAGTGATTGTCGGAGAGCTGACTGACATAAATCCCAAGGGGGACGGGTCAAGTTGCCATTTATCTGAGGGTTTCTTTTATTCTTGTCTCTTTATTCTTGCACTTTCAATAATTCAACAGCCTTTTCTTCTCCTTCTTTCTGATTGACACAGTGTCAATATTTTGACCTCAGGGTAACAAATTCTCTCTTCGCACCTGCAGAATGTCCATAGAAAGAAGCTCAACGGGGAAAAGATATGAATTGTTACTGTCAGATTCACGTGATTCTTGAGAGCAATGGTAAATACCTACCATGCACATGCCTTTTTTATAAAAATGTAAGCACCCCTCAGAACAAAATCTTGAGCAGAGCTCCTTTATTTTTTTGCCAATGATGTGTATTTGAAAAGATCAAGATAATTATTGGACAAGATAAGCGGCACAGTTGGCGTGTGGTTAGCACATTGACTTCACAATGCAGAGGTGTATCGGGTTAGATTCCACCTCCGGCCTTCCCATGTGGAATTTTTCTCCCTCTGCCTGCGTGGGTTTTCTCCCGGTACTCCGGTTTGCTCCCACATTGCAAAAACACGCATAGAAGGCTAATGGAACACTTTAAGACACATACACTGTAAGCATTGCACAAACATCGGCCTCAGAAAGGCACATGGGCTGGCAGTTGATCATGTCTGACAAGCATCGACCAAAAAGCCTTCATTTTCCCAGCTCATTAAACATCACAGCAAGGTCAGCTTTGCATTGGTTGGCCAATCCTGTCCTGCAGTTGTGTGGGCAGATACTTGTCTTCTAGCACAGCAGTCTCTACCATTAGCATCGTTCAGTCAAGTTATCAGTTCAAGAACATCTGAAGAGAACAATGCCATCACAGGTCATGAAATTGTGAGTTAGGAAAAAAAAACCAGTACACCAGGTAAGAGTCCATATTCTGTGACGGTTACGCCTGTATACATGGTAATGATCAATTGGAATATCTCCCAACTAGTTTAGGGTGTACCCCGTCTGCTGCCCGATGACTGCCAGGAAAGGGTCCAGCCTGCCTGCGACCCTTGTGAGGAATAAGCGGATCAAATTATGGATGGATGGAATCTTTCCATCTTAACCAGGACGCACAGACGTCATGATGCAAAGAGACATCATTTCTATTCCCTGCCGACAACTGTCAATTTAAAAAAAACATGATATTCATGTTTTTTGTCACACGAATAAAGTACAGTGATACATGAAATGACTAACTTAATTGGTTCTGTGAGCCTATTTGTAAATTGAAACGTTCATAATTTGGAGTAATGTTCCCCATTGAAATGATTTGAAATACAATTAATCCTACCAAACCCAATGTTTGGTTTGAAAATAAAAACATTGGAAACTAATGTTTCAAATGTTCTTTTTTATAAATAATTGGATTACCATAGCCTTGAATGATTTAGAACCTGGTTACACTACTACTATGCTATACTATTTATAAATACAAAACTAAGTACAGTGGAACTTCTACTTATGAACTTAAAATTGGTTTTGTGAACCCATTTGTAACTTGACAAATTCCTAAATCAAGGTAATATTTCCCACTGAAGTGAATGTAAATGCAATTCATCCGTTTCAGACCCAAATTAGACGCTCCGCATTATAAGGCGTCCTGTCCATTTAGGAGAAAATTTAAGATTTTTAATGGCGCCTTCTAGTCGCGAAAATACGGTATTCTGAGTGGCGGGCCGTGCATTTCAACCTTAGGCCTTACGTGACGTCACATACATAAACACAATATAGGCTCGTCAAGCAGCACTTAATTTCAGGAGCATTTAAACCCATCAAATATGCATTCCCAATTAAGAGCAGGAAACTAAATTTACAGATATTCTCAAAAATACAAAGATTTAAAAATACTCAATAAAATGCCACCCAAATTACGCTGTGTGCTCTTAAACAATAAATAATAAATTTAATTCCAATAAATTGTGCAATGTCACAGTTTCATATAAGACACCAACCACACAATAACAAAACAAACTATTCTTTGAAAATGAAGTAAACAGATTATTTGCATTTTGAGAATAGGCTATACAACAGCAAATAACTGAAAATGTTGAGCAGCTGAGATTGAACGAACTTTAGTGCACGGAGGTAACTACAATGCGCAATTATATATTGCAGGTGAGCAGATTTATTTTATATATTTTTGTATCTTTGTCATTTTATTTCGTTACCATTAGATTAATACTAACAAAATACAATGACAAGAAGAAATAATAATACATTTTATATATAAGCGCCTTTCAAGACACCCAAGGACACTTTACAAGAACAAAAACAGTAAAATACAATACGGGTTGAGCAGCGGCAGCCAAACGCGCCAGCGTTCACTCAACCCGGAAGTCAGAACGAAACCACAAGGGAGGGAGAGGGGGATTAAAAAATACACGCTCGAACTATCCTCATTTTGAGGATAAATTGAGTTAGGCAAAAAAAAAAACGCACAAGCATATGACAGTTACAACAGGTCACAATACATAAATAATGAAATGTAAAATCAAATTCATTTACTCACCAATGTAGTGCCTGTTTACTGAGCTGCAGATCTATGCGAGTGTCCCCAAACGTTTTTAAACGCACCGTAGCTCGTAAGTGCCCAGCCGTGCTCTGATGTTTCCTTGCTGCCTTGGTAAAACAACTTAAATTAGTAAATCCAGTGTGGCTCCAAACACCAAATCGGTCAGTTGCAAGCAATAGTCATTCCCAGCAGTACAATTTGCAGTGTTTCTCAGAGGCTGTGAGCCACGGGTACCGATCATAATTGCTAGTCTGAAAATGATGGACAAACCCTTTTCCTTGCTTGGACAGGCTAGCTAGCGCAGGAATTGGCGACCTCTTTGCACAATATACAGCTTTTCGTGGTTAGAACTGCATGACTGTCCGTGTTTTATGTTATGTGTTGTGTTTATTATTTTACTTTATGTTAACTTTTTGTTAAGCGCTTTGTTACAGCTGCCGCTGTAGTGAAAGCGCTATATAAATCAGCAAGTATTGTATTGTATTGTATTGTATTGTATTGTATTGTATTGAAGGCCCGTCTTGAAAATTGTGTAGAAAGTAGTTCTGCAACCAGATCAACGTCTTCTCCTTCGGCCATTTTGGGTTAAAATGCAGTGATAGCTCCCTCTAGCAGGCGCTAATCCAATCACTGAACACGCACGCCCAGTCTCGACGTAAGCCCTTCTAGCTGGCCCTGGTACACAGATTCGTGATCTAATTGGCTATTGCAAGCTGACTGTGCCCGTTCACTTACAGCCCACAGAGGCCAGCTCTGTTTAATCTAAAAGCCCCGAGCAAGTTTAATTTACCTGGCAACACAAGATAGCTGAAATATGATTGGTTAAAAACTCTACCATAATAAATAAGTTATTTATCGAGTGGCTTTCAAATTGAAAGTTTCAATGTTATTTTAAATAACATTGAAAGCCACTCGACAAAGTGGAAATAATATGAAGGAAAGAATACAGGGAATAATTTGGTTTACATATTTATGAAAATAAAATAACATGAATTAAATTTATGTTCTTCTCAGAAAAGTAAATGTATTAAATTTACTTTTCTGGGAATGTTTAGGCCAGCAGAGAAGGCCTTGCTGGCACTGACGGAACGCCAGTCGGTAGTCTGGTTATAAAACGCAAGGGGGAAAACACAGATAGTCGTGCTCTTCTCAGGTTTCACTCTTTTTTTAATGAGGAAGGCAGTGAAGTCAAATGAGTAAAAGATGGAAAAAGCCTTGCGCTAAAGATCACTAAAATAAACACTTGAACTGATTTTTATGTTGCATTTATCAATGGGACTTTGGAAATTTTTAATTCAGTCCTGCACAGAGCTCCATGAGACTTCCGGCGCCTCTGGGGGTGACTCCCTGAGTTGGGGAACTGAAAACTAAGTACTACGCTTGCCCCACCACAGCCGTGAAAGACGAAAGGGGGATCAGAATGTATTCATTGCCAACAGGGGTGGAAAGGAATTTGGTAATGGCAACCACCCCTTGCTCCGCTGCAAAACCTCCTTTAGGTGAATGTATTGTACATAGGTGGAACTACTGCCTGGCAAAGACAGATACTTTCACATGGTTAAACCAATGTTAACCATTCGTTATCTTGAATAAACAAATATCACAATATTAAGAACTAATATTCACGCTGTCATTTTGTATTTATTTTTTTAATGACAATGCAATGAATTTCTTACTTCTATTAGGCTACACATCATTGAAAAACACAACTGCTGTTAGAATTGTGAGTGGATGACCAAGCACACAGTGGTGCAACTTGCTGCCAGCCTGGAAAAGCTCACTTTAAGTACCATATAATATAGTTATAAACCAAGCTGGCACCCCATTGTAGCTCGTCAATTCGTGCTCTGCACTTCAGAGCCACTGGTGTGGGTTCAATCTCCAAGTTGGGTGGTCACCGAAAGAGTAAAAGCACCACCATGTCTGCCGAGGACATTACAATTGAGTCTGAATGAAAATATGGTTATTGTCATGATTCTGTTCGTGTTTTGTGTGCATGGCACGTCTCATTTCTCCTTTTCTCCTGGCACGTCACTACAGAGGTTGGATTCTGTGCCTTCTTGTGGGGAGTTTAGATGTTCTCCTCTTGCCTGCGTGGGTTTTCTCCGGGTACTCCGGTTTCCTCCCGCATTCGAAAATCATGCACCGTAGGTTAATTGTTTACTCTAAAATTTAGAGTCTAAATTGTCCCGAGGTGTGATTGTGAGTGTGAATGTCTGTGTGCCCTGCAATTGGCTGGCAACCAGTTCAGTGTGTACCCTGTTTACTGCCCGAAGACAGCTGGGATGGGCTCCAGCACACCCACGAACTTCGTGAGGATAAGCGGCTCGGATAATGAATGGATGAAGGTAAGGCATGTGGGTGTACCTGGCAGTTGCCAGAGGTCAATCTGGTATCGGACTCTCCATAAAAGCTCGGTCTGCAAGCAGGATATTGCCAGAGTATTTTGTCTTGTTCGGTCGTGGAGCACAATCTATTTTTTGTCCAGCATATTCGCTTGAGTGAGAATGTTTTTGTCAATAACTGCCTGATGGAGCATATGGATTCTCAAATTCAATTTACTCCCTGGAAATGCTTTGCAAGGGTCGAGATGCTTTTTGCGAGACTTTCACTGCACCCACATGAGTATTTTTTTGCGCATTTTAGGTTTAAGCCTTCATTTACCTAAAGTAACTAAAACCTATGCTGTATTGAGTTAAGGTAACTCATTTGGCCTTTAAATAATGTATTAAATTTATTTGGCTACTTGGTCTCCATTATTTATCGATTTATGTTTGACTTTTTTTCAAATCCGTTTTAGTAACCAAGAGTCTAGTGAATGACACAATTACAAAACTTTTGTACAGTTGTCACTGAGGTCGGCAAGCTGCCACACAACTGTTTATCCAAAAAATAATTCATCCATTCATTTTCAACAATGCTTATCCTGAATAAGGTGGCAGGGAATTCCAGAGTACTCCGGGACAGAATTAAATTCCGTAAGCGTAGACACAGATAGGATAGGCAAAATGTTTATTTACAAAAATGCAAGACCGAGATAGTACAACGAAAGACGTAGGAAAAAGTGAACCAGGATAAATTGAGACAAACCAAAAACGCTTGCAAAGACAAAATACATAAATAAATAAATTAATAAACACTTAACTTGTCACAAAAGGACAAGGAAATCCAATACTTATATCAGACAAACTGAGAATATTAATCTATATATATATTGCGCGTCGTCCCGCACGCGGTCTGTCCTTCCGTCTGTCCCTTTTCAAAACGTACCTACTTCACCGCGCCGCTGCGCGCCGCCACTGCGCGCCGCCACTGCGCCGCTCAGGCAGTGGCTCACTACGATCGCGCGGGCATCTTAGCGAAAAAATGTTGTCTACCCACAAGCATTGCAATGAAATTGTTAGTTATTTAGTAGAGCTAAACATCTCTTTATTTTCGCGATAAGCAATGAAGATGAACAAAAAGTTGAACCAAGCAACAACACTTTTGTGGGCCCAAGGCCCACCTTACCAGCCTTGCGCAGGAACTAGCTGATGAGCCGCCCTCCGGGCGGCGAACCAGCTAGCATTTAAAAAAATGAAAATATTAGAAAAAACATGATGAGAGAACTGTGAGGCAAAAGTCATGAACGTAAACAAGAGTTGTGAGCAACGCTGAATAATCCGACACCAAGTTGTTGGCATGGCTGTTCTTTTAAGGGCAGTTAATTTATGATTACATTTGTAACAGGTGCGGCCTTGGAGGGAACACAAGACAAGATCATGACATCCAAAATGTGCATTAAAAAAATGTAGGAAATAAATATGTGATGCATTGATGAATTTGTACATTTGCTTGCATGTTTGTAATTGCTGTTTATGATTTCAATCCAGAATGCATACAAGCTCAAAATATAAGAGTTACAAAATTGTGTGCAATTGTGTTAAATAACTAACAATGATTGACTTAAATAACTATTTAATCCCATACAATTCAACAAAAAGTCTATCTCCCTCAGATCGCCTGGTGTCCATGTGGCACACAGCTGTGCACATTCAACAAATTTTCAAAATGACCCACCGTCTGGAGCTCCATGCAATAGACTTTCAGGATGAGTTCAAGTAAGTTAAAGGGCCAGTCTTAAATTACACAGCAATGATTTGTCAATGATCTGAAGGCAATTGGGACCTCAGTCTACAAGAAAACAGTTGGGAACACATTGCATTGTAAAAGCCCAAAATCTTGCAATTCCTGCAAAGTTTTCATGTTCTCCCTGTGCCTGTATACATTTTCTCTGGGTACTCTCGTATCCTCACATATGACAAAAACATGCGTGGCAGGTTAATGAAACACTCGAAATTGTCCCTCGGTGTGAGTGTGAGCGCGGGTGGTTGTTCATCTTTGTGTACCCTGCGATTGTCTGGCAAGCGGTTTGAGCACGACCCTTATGAGTATAAGTGTATCAGAGAATCGATGGATATATATATATACTGTATACACAAACACACACACACACACACACACACACAAACACATTTATATATACATTCATTCATTCATCTTCCGAGCCGCTTGATCCTCACTAGGGTTGCGGGGGGTATGGAGCCTATCCCAGCTGTCTACGGGCAGTAGGCGGGGGACACCCTGAATCCGTTGCCAGCCAATCGCAGGGCACACAGAAACGAACAACCATTCGCACTCACACTCACACCTAGGGACAATTTAGAGTGTTCAATCAGCCTGCCAGGCATGTTTTTGGAATGTGGGAGGAAACCGGAGCACCCGGAGAAAACCCACACAGGCCCGGGGAGAACATGCAAACTCCACACAGGGAGGCCGCAGCTGGAATCGAACCCGGCACCTCTGCACTGTGAAGCCGACGTGCTAACCACTGGACTACTGGGCCACCCTTACATATACACACATATATATATATATATATATATATATATATATATATATATATTAGAGCTGTCAGTTTAGCGCGTTTTTATTGGCATTAATTTAAATGAATTTTAACGGGATTACATTTTTTCTCGCGAGATTAACGCGGCACACATCACAAACGGATGTTACTTGTTTGGAACTATTTTGTGTGGACGGTTACAGTGTTCTGCGTCCATATAAATACAGCGGGTGGAGCTTCTCGGTGTTTGTCTGACAGTGGTAGCGACCTAGCGAAAATAAAACATCTCCAGTGTTGTCATTCGAAATGAGGTCTACACAAAAACTGTAGAGAGACTTCCGCACAAGAAGGACCAACACACAACATATCAACATAGCCTGACTGCGTTAGGGGGAGTGACGTCCCCTCCCTCTTTCAGAATGGTTTACCCCAGCAGCACGGGAGAAGTGCGTGCGCTTTTTTGTACGGCGGGCAGTTTTGAATACAGCGGCACAGATGAACACTGGTGTCCGGTGTCTCGTTATTCTTCAACAAACATACAGAAACAGACTGCTGTGTTCACAGTAAACTTGAGAAAAACAAAGGATGTAATCATGGTTTAAATCTACTATAGGCTGAGTACTAGTTTACCTTAGATGTGCACTTTATAATGTTATATTGCTCTGTTTTGATTTTATAAAAAAAGCTGTTAAAGCAGCTGTTGTGTGACAAAATATTCACTGTTGTTGATGGACAGTAATATTGTGTGAGAGATTATGTGTGAGTAACTGCTCCAAGTGAAAAATGTTCATGTAAAATTGAAAATCAAAATTGTTATTTCAGTAAATATTTGAATTTGGCACATAGAAAACATATTCATGATTCCATGTTGATGAGAGCATTAAAATGGGTGAAAAATAGGACAAAAAATGTAAAAGGAAATTCAGAAACGATAAAATAATGTGTGAGTAATCACGATTAATGTTTTAGTCCATTTGAGTTAATTATGACAGTTGCATTTTTAATTAGATTAAATATTTTAATCGTTTGACAGCTCTAATATATATATTAAAAAAAATCCTCATCTCACCCCTCGAGGTGGTGTCCGTCCCTCATTCAGCTCGGGTCCTCGACCAGAGGCCAGGAAGCTTGAGGGTTCTGCGCAGTATCCTTGCTGTTCCCAGCACTGCACATTTCTGGAATGAGATGTCCGATGTTGTTCCCGGGATCTGTTGCAACCACTCATCTAGTTTGGGGGTCATTGCCCCGAGTGCTCCGACCACCACAGGCACGACTGTCACCTTTACCTTCCAGGCTCTCTCCAGCTCCTCTCTGAGCCCTTGGTATTTCTCGAGTTTCTCATGTTCCTTCTTCCTGATGTTTCCATCACTTGGGACCGCTACATCCACTACAACGGCTTTCCTCTGCCCTTTATCTATGATCACGATATCTGATTGGTTCGCCATTACCATCTTGTCAGTCTGGATCTGGAAATCCCACAGGATCTTCGCTCTGTCATTCTCCACCACCTTCGGAGGTGTTTCCCATTTTCACCTTGGGGTTTCCAGTCCATACTCCGCACAGATGTTTCAGTAAACTATGCCAGCCACCTGGTTATGGCGTTCCATGTAGGCTTTCCCTGCCAGCATCTTACACCCTGCAGTTATGTGTTGGATCGTCTCAGGTGCCTCTTTGCACAACCTACACCTTGGGTCTTGTCTGGTGTGGTATATCTGGGCCTCGATGGCTCTGGTGCTCAAGGCCTGCTCCTGAGCAGCCAGGATGAGTACCTCTGTGCTGTCCTTCAGGCCAGCCCTCTTTGGCCACTGATAGGACTTCTTGAGATCAGCCACTTCAGTTATGGTCCGGTGGTACATCCCGTGTAGGGGCTTGTCCTCCCATGATGGTCCCGCTTCCAGCGCCTCATCCTCTGTTCCCCATTGTCTGAGACATTCTCTGAGTACGTCATCCGTTGGAGCCTTCTCCTTGATGTATTCATGGAGCTTGGATGTTTCATCCTGGACAGTGGCTCTCACACTCACTAGTCCCCGACCTCCTTCCTTTCGGCTTGCGTACAGTCTCAGGGTGCTGGATTTGGGATGGAACCCTCCATGCATGGTTAGGAGCTTTCGGGTCTTAACGTCCGTGGTCTGAATCTCTTCCTTTGGCCACCTTATTATTCCTGCAGGGTATCTGATCACTGGCAGGGCATAGCTGTTTATTGCCCGGGTCTTATTCTTGCCATTGAGCTGGCTTCTTAGGACTTGCCTCACTCGCTGGAGGTATTTGGCCGTAGCCGCTTTCCTTGTTGCCAGTTCGAGGTTGCCATTGGCTTGTGGTATACCAAGGTACTTGTAGCTGTCCTCAACGTCTGCTATTGTTCCTTCAGGGAGTGAGACCCCTTCAGTGCAGACTACTTTTCCTCTCTTAGTCACCATCCGACTACATTTCTCAAGACCGAATGACATCCCGATGTCGCTGGTGTAGATCCTGGTTGTGTGGATCAGTGAATCTATGTCCCTTTCGCTCTTAGCATACAGCTTTATGTCATCCATGTAGAGGAGGTGACTGATTGTAGCTCCATTTCTGAGGCGGTATCCATAGTCTGTCTTGGTGATTACTTGGCTTAGGGGGTTCAGTCCTATGCAGAACAGCAGTGGGGAGACTGCATCACCTTGTTGTATGCCACATTTGATGGACACTTGGGTAAGTGGCTTGCCATTGGCTTCAAGTGTGGTTTTCCACATTCTCATCGAGTTCGCAACGAAGGCTCTTAGGGTCCTGTTCACCTTATACAACTCCAAGCATTCAGTGATCCATGTATGTGGCATCGAGTCATAGGCTTTCTTGTAATCAATCCAGGCTGTGCACAGGTTAGTACGTCGTGACCTGCAGTCTTGTGCGACTGTTCTGTCAACCAGGAGCTGATGTTTGGCTCCTCTGGTATCTCTACCAATGCCCTTCTGTGCTTCGCTCATGTATTGATCCATGTGTCCACTTATCTTAGCCGCAATGATGCCTGACATGAGCTTCCATGTTGTGGAGAGACAGGTTATTGGCCGATAGTTGGATGGGGCTGCATCCTTCGAGGGGTCCTTCATGATCAGGATCGTTCGCCCTTCGGTTAGCCATTCTGGGTGAGTCCCATCCCTCAGCAGCTGGTTCATTTGTACTGCTAGGCTCTCATGGAGTGCTGTGAGTTTTTTTAGCCAGTAGGTGTGGACCATGTCCGGGCCTGGTGCTGTCCAGTTCTTCATATCTGAGACTCTTTCCTGTATGTCTGCCACTGTTATGGTAACTGGGTTCTGTTCAGGGAGGTTGCTGTGCTCCTCTCTCAGGGTCACCAGCCATTGTGCACTGCTGTTATGTGCAACCTCCTTCTCCCATATGCCTTTCCAGTACCTTTCAGTTTCCAGTCTTGGTGGGTCAGCTCTGTTATTAGGACCCTGCCACTGAGCATACACTTTCGCAGGTTGTGTTGCGAACAGCCTGTTTATTTGTTGAGGAATGGGGGCTGTCAATTTGCTCTTGGCCCTTCCTTGGTACAGATTCTTTTATCTCTCTATAAGGTGGAAGAAGACCCAACACCACGTAGTCTTTTCTTCAGTTTATCGCAACGCAACACGAATCGATTCGGGCTCCTGTGAGTCTCAGATTTCATCAGGAAGCCCCGAGCAACTTCAGTCACACGTACATATAGGCATAGTATGTGAATTATGTTAATTAGGGGCGGGCAGTCCTTCCCCTTATGTAAAAATCTGAAACAAAGAAAGTCAAGCAAAGTTCGATCTTGGCATTTTGACAAAGTACAGAGAATATCTGTAGGTCCACAAATCTTGAGATTAGGTTTCCTCTTCGAAGGCACTTGACAGCCTTCAGGGACTTTTACGATGTGGGGGACGCAAAAGAAGACGGCCAGGGGGCTGTTAATCTCTCAAGGGGAATTAGGACCCCAACTTCACCCTACACTCTTTGTTTTAACTACTTCAGCAGATGTTCAGGAGAGAGACTAGTGTCAATAGTTTTCATAGCAATATGAAATTCATTAACAATGTTCTACTACTACTTCTAGCGGAATAATTCCTTAACATTATTCGTCTGGCCTCATTCTCTTTCGTGTACCGCTTTAGGCGACTGGACAAGGCTTGGAGCCTTTGTTTGGCAGTTTCGAGTGCTTCAGGTATGGTCATCTGGATATACCTCTCGGGTATCGGCCTTTTCATCACACCTCTCTGGGCCTCTGTCAATTGACTCACATCTTTCCGGGCCGCCTTGATCTTAGCCTCCAACCGTCTTTTCCATGGTGGGTAACGTATCTCATGGCTTCCATGGTTGCGCTTATAGCCCAGAGTCTCCAGGATCACTGATGCTGAAGCGTATATCAGCTCATTGGTTTCTGTGATCGTTACGGTAGGGATCGCCCTCAGTGCTGCATTCACACTTTCTATGAGACTTTCAGATGGTACTTCACATAGCCGTTGTAATCGGTTTCTAGGTTGCCCAGCTTTCATTCTTGCCATGATCTTAGCTTTCAGGTCAGTTGCTGCCTCACTCAGCATTTCATTCATTGGGGCTGGCCTCCCAATCTCATCATCTGCATTCATTGGGGCTTGCCTCCCAATCTCTGGTATGACCTCTTCCTCTGATCTGGCAGCCTGGGGCCCTTCAACATGGAACCTGTGTTGTACCTCATCAATCTCAAGTTGTGACAGCAGTTGCCGTTTGTGGATGTTGGAACACTGAGCTATTAGTTGTTTCGTGGTCAACCGTGACTGTGGGTTTCGAAGTAACCATTTAGCCCACATTCTCTGCATGTAACCCCTCTGACTAGGGTTGCTTGAGTAGTAGCATTCCAACAGAGCCATGTTATCGCATCTCGCCCATCTCCGCTTTGTTCCAGTAGCCCATTTTTCATCAAGGTGCTATGGTTCCCCAGCACCTGACGCAGACCTTGTTTGGCCGGGCGACGTCTGAGCCGGCATGTCATTCTTTTTATTGTCTCTCATCATTGTATGAGGTAGGCATTAGCGTGAAGGATCTTGCCCAAGGACCCACACTGGATGGTGTTATGTGCTCATTTTTGTCCCAAGCGGGATTCAAACTACCGTCTCCCGTATGGCAAACCGATGCCTTACCAACTGAGCTATCCAGCTGCATATATATATATATCTATATATATATCTATATGTGTGTGTGTGTTTTATTATTATTTATTTATTTATATATGTATATATATATATATATATATATTATATAATAAAGCATTTTTGGTTTTATATATATATATATATATATATATATATATATATATATATATATAGATATATATATATATATATATACATACATATATATATATATATATATATATACACAACCTGCGAAAGTGTATGCTCAGTGGCAGGGTCCTAATAACAGAGCTGACCCACCAAGACTGGAAACTGAAAGGTACTGGAAAGGCATATGGGAGAAGGAGGTTGCACATAACAGCAGTGCACAATGGCTGGTGACCCTGAGAGAGGAGCACAGCAACTTACACGCACGCGCACGCGCACACACACACACACACACACACACACACACACACACACACACACACACACACACATTATAAATATATATGTGTATATATATATATATATATATATATATATATAGGAAATATTTTCTTTCTGCTCTTCGTTTACATATATATATATATATATATATATATATATATATATATATATATATATACATATATATTTATAATGTGTGTGTGTGTGTGTGTGTGTGTGTGTGTGTGTGTGCGCGTGCGTGTAAGTGTTATTTTCAAGAAATTACAGTATGTACCAAAACACAAAATTGTGAAAAAAATATACTGCAGACAGGTCGGGAGAAACCAACTGAAATGTATGTGGTACAAGGTGAAAGAAAACAAAAGCACCACAATGAAAGGGATGATGGAGATGGAGAACACATCTGGCTCATGATGATGGGAAGAGGAAGCAAAAGAGGGTTTCCGGAGAGATGGCAAAGTCCACGGAACAAGAAGCAGAAGAAAAAAGGGGAAAAAATGGCCAACAAAGAGCAAATCATGACCAGGAGCAAGACAAGATGCAATCATCTCACACAAAAGATCAAACGAAACGTTTTGGTCATTTTGGAAGACTGGGAGCTGATTACCAATCACTCTCAGGTGCATGCGCTCTCCAACCAGTTTACTCAGTAGAGTGAACGCTGGCGCGTTTTTGGCTGCCGCTGCTCTCCCACAAACTTTTGTGTTTTACGGTGTTTTTACGCTCGATTGTTTTACTGTTTCGCATGGAATCACGATCATCATCTCACAGTCATTCCACCCAGCCCCCATTCAGGCCTGTCTCGCACTCTCAACTATCTTCGACTGTTTCGTCCCGGCGTCTCAGCGTCCTACCTGTCAACCTGTCGATCCTCCATCGACCTGTCAAGGGTCTGCTCCAGTACTCGTTGGCCGAGCTCCTTCGGCTCCGCTTCCAATGGCTGGGCCCTCCTCCTGCGCTACACCGGCTCCCGGACATCGTTCGCTTTCCTTCCCGGAAATATATTCATCGTGGGTCTCGTCGGGGCTTCTGCCTCAACCGATCCAACACCATCGTCTCCTTCTGGTCTTCCTCCCGTCGGCCATCCAGAAACGCCGGCCGATCCATCGACCATCGTGCGTTAGCCGGCTTGGCTAGGTCGGCTAACGGCCCCCGCAGCAGCGAGACTGCCGCCGTCAACTTCGGGCTACTTAACATCCGTTCGCTTACTGGGAAGGGTAATCTCATTCAAGATATCCTCACGGACCGTAAGCTTGACATTCTCTGCTTGAATGAAACCTGGCAAACTCCCGGGGACTTCTCACAGTTGAACGATTCCACTCCCCCGGGATTTGTTTACATTTCCAAGCCCCGCGATTCTGGTCGCGGAGGAGGTCTCGCGATAGTATACCGCGAGAAGTGGAAAGTACTTTCGGTTTCACTCCCGCCACTTTCCTCCTTTGAATGCCTTGCCTGTCAAATATCCGGACCCATCCCCACGATTATTGCCACAGTGTACCGCTCCCCCAAACCCCACCGCGACTTTTTAAATGAAGTGTCTACTGTCCTCTCCCATCTCTCCTCTCTGTCACCAAATGTAATAATCCTGGGAGATTTTAATATACATATGGACAACACTGCTCTTCCTCTCACCATTGACTTCACTTCTTCAATTAACAGTCTTGGTTTTGATCAATTTGTAGATTTTCCCACACACATCAAAGGTCACACCCTGGATCTGATCTGCTGCTCTGGTATTTCCCCCTCCAACTGTACTGCTGACGAACTTCCAATAACGGACCACTTCCTTATCTCATTCAACATTACACTCCAGCTCTCAACTGCCAAATCACCCCGGACCATTGTTTACCGTAATATTAAAGACATTAACATTGACTCTCTCACTACATGGCTGACCACCCTGACTCCGGACATTGACTCCACTCCTGATGATTTGGTTTTCCAATACAACTCTGGTCTCACCAGCATCCTCAATACGCTCGCCCCTGTCAAGTCCCGCTCTGTCCCTTTTACTCGGTCTGCCCCTTGGTTCACCCCTCATCTACGTTCCTTGAAATCCCAAACCCGGCAGCTTGAGAGACTTTATAGGAAAACCGGCCTCACTGCTCACAAGGACATCTATGCAGCTCAGCTATCCCTCTACAAGGATTCCATCTCTCAAGCAAAATCACACTACTACTCCGGACTCATCTGCTCCAATGCTGGAAATACTAAGACTCTCTTTTCCCTTTGGAACAGAATCACTCAACCTCCTGACTCCCTACCACCTCACTTTTACTCTCGTGACACCTGCAATGCACTTCTCCTCTTTTTCAATGAAAAAATCAACAGAATCCACCAGCATCTGGGCTCCTCTGTACCTTTCCCCTCATCTGAACCTCTCACCCCTTGCAAACTGTTCTCTTCTTTTGAACTCCCCCATCTCTCATTAATTTCAGACCTCATCATTAAATCCAAGACTTCCTCCTGTCAGCTTGATCCCCTCCCCACAGTTCTGGTCAAATCCTGCCTACCCTCTCTGCTTCCCTTCATCTCAGCCATTATCCATTCCTCTCTGTCGACTGGAATTGTTCCTGTACTCTTCAAAACTGCAGCTGTCACACCAATCCTGAAAAAAACTGGTTCAGATCCCAATGACTTCAATAACCTACGCCCCATTTCCCATCTTCCCTTCATCTCGAAAATTCTGGAGAAAACTGTCGCCTCTCAGATCCACTCCCACCTCACCGACAATAGTCTTTATGAACAATTCCAGTCCGGCTTCCGTCCCCGTCACAGTATTGAAACAGCCCTCATAAAAATCACAAACGATCTTCTCATGGCAGCAGACTCTGGCCTTATCTCCATCCTCATCCTCCTTGACCTGAGTGCAGCCTTCGACACAATCTCTCACCCCATCCTCCTCAATCGACTCTCTACCATAGGCATCACCAACACCCCTCTACATTGGTTCCACTCATATCTCACTGGCCGCTCTCAGTTCATTCAAGTTGATTCTTTTACTTCACAATCCCTCCCCGTTTCTTCTGGTGTTCCCCAGGGTTCTGTCCTCGGTCCGCTCCTCTTCATTGTCTACCTCCTTCCACTCGGAAACATTTTCCGCAAATTTGGCTTACACTTTCACTGCTTTGCGGATGACACCCAGCTCTATCTCTCCAGCAAACCCGACGCTTCTCTCCCACCCTCGTCCCTCTCTCACTGTCTCTCAGAAATCAAATCTTGGTTCACCCACAATTTCCTCAAGCTAAACAGCAATAAAACTGAACTCCTACTCGTCGGTACCAAATCCACTCTAAACAAAGCCGACAGTTTCTCCCTCACAATTGATAATGCCACTATATCTCCTTCCCCCCAGGTGAAGAGTCTGGGTGTCATCCTTGACAGTTCACTATCCTTTCACTCCCACATCAATAACATTACCCGGTCCGCTCATTTCCACCTTCGCAATATAAACCGCCTCCGTCCCTCACTCACTCCGCACACCACCGCTATCCTTGTTCACAGTCTCGTCACTTCCCGTATTGACTACTGCAACTCACTCCTCTTCGGTGTCCATCAAAAATTCCTCCATAAACTTCAACTTGTTCAGAATTCAGCAGCCCGGATCATCACGAGAACCCCCTCCTTCCATCATATCACCCCCATCCTCCGACAGCTCCACTGGCTTCCTGTCAAACTTAGAATCAACTTCAAAATACTTCTCTATACATTCAAAGCCATCCATAACCTTGCGCCCCCCTATCTGTCAGATCTTCTTCAAATCTCCATTCCCTCTCGCTCACTCAGGTCCTCATCCTCCCTCCACCTTTTTCTACCCTCTGCCCGTCTCAGTACAATGGGGTGCAGAGCCTTCAGTCGCTCTGCCCCCAAACTCTGGAACTCACTTCCTCCCAACATTCGTAATATTGACTCTCTTTCCTTATTCAAAACCCAGCTCAAAACCCACCTATTCAGACTTGCCTACCCGCCTTAAATCTTTCTTTCTTTATTTATTATTTTATCTGTGTTTTATTATTGGTCTTGGCTGTACAGTGTCCTTGAGTGTTGTGAAAGGCGCTTACAAATGTGATGTATTATTATTATTATTATTATACCGTGCCACCAAAGAACACAGGACAGAGCCAACAGACAAAAAAAACCAAAAAGTACAAAACAGGGTGGGCGGAAGGCACTTGCTACTTAAGCAAGAGTACAAGTACCTCGAGGCCGATCATAACCACATAAAGAGATCAATCAGTTCACATCTGGTGGCCGTATGGGACACCAAACATTTGTTTTGTAGTGCCAATTTGTTGGATGGCCAAAATGCCAAGCACACGAGGCGAGTTGAGGCCTCTCAGGCAGATGGCCAAGACGCTGGACCGCATGGAATTGCAGGGGCCACGTTAGCCAACCATCTGGCCAAAGTTGCAGCTGCTGCATGTGCACTGTCGTATCGCGGCATGATGATGGCTGCACATCGTGTGCCACGAACTAAACGAAGAGCAGAAAGAAAATATTTCCAATAAGGAACAAATCAGAATCAGAACCAAGACAGGATGTAGAGGGAAATTGGCGCACATAGGTTTTAAAAGAAGCGATTTGGCGTCTCACTGTCAGCTCACAACACCACCTATAACCAGACTTGCGGAGTAACGGCAACACATGTACCGGAGTTTGGTCATTGCCTCAACATGCGGGGATTGGGAGTTACTTTCAAAATTTGTTTTGATACAGTTGCTCGTGGCCTGTTTAAAAATGTAGTTTGTGATCCAAAAACCACCACAGTAAGGTAATGTAGCTTGATTACTTGGAATTAGTTTTGGATTCTACTTTTGCTACAATATACATTTGTAGACAGAAGACTCCCATTATTTACAAGGTATAGGGACCAGGCCAACCTGCAAAGAGTGAAAAATATTTCCATGAAAGTCCCAATGGACACCCCTGGTTTGAATCATTTTAATCTAAATATTTCAGATGATTTTATTATGGGGCGGTAATGTAGTCGACTGGTTACCGTTAGCACATCCGCCTCACGGTCCAGGAGTCCGCCCCCACCTCTCGAATGCCGCACAACGGGAGCAGAGAAAAAAAAATCCTTGCGTCTCACTGTAACCTTTTTTGCTCGATTGCTCCCTGGAGGCCGTTGGAAAAATCTTTCAACGGGCCACATCATTAAATAAGCTCGAGGGTTGAAAGCGTGTGACAAAAGTAGTGGCTTTTAGTCCGGAAATTACGGTGCGTTACATTTGTGAGCTCCGAGTTTTCTCACAAAAAAGCCCTATTTTTTGGGGCTATTCACAATTTTGCATTTCACTCGATTAATTTGAGGGGGCAAAATCCATATTTTATCTCACAAAACTGCATATTTCAAGCCTTGCCTGTAAAGTAAGCCATTTTCACTGTAAAGTAAAAGTTTTTTGACATTTTAGGAGTTAAAACAATGGCAGGCAGCCACCACTGGACAAACACTGGTGGCAGCCTGCCACTGTATTTTACAGTTCAATCGATTATGTTTGCAAATAAGTGAATGTGAGGCTTTTGTCATGTTATTTCGGCAACCACCGTATGATGTATATACACTAATACCGTATTGGCCCGAATATAAGACGGCCCTGATGATAAGACGACCCCGTCTTTTTCAAGACTCAAGTTTGAAAAAAGACTTTTTGAACACCAAATTAATTTTTATACAGAGAATAATTACAGTACATCGGAAAAGAATTATTCTAACAATATATTTATGAGAAAAATCATATTTTGCCTCATTCAAATCTTAATATCTGAACATTTAAATATGTAAATTAAGTGCAATCACATTCGTAACTGAATGGCTTCTGGTTTTTGAAATGTAAATGACATCATAACTTCTCCACAGCTGCCGGTTAACCTGGCCGATCTTCGAGCCACTTTTCTCCCGATTGTCTCTACGTTTCTCCATTTTCTAATATCTCTTCTTTTCTTTCTTACCGCTATTTTTTTTATTTTTCTCTTTCGTGCTACCGCTATTTTTATTTTTATTCTTCATGACAGGGGTTCGCTTTGGCCTGGGGAGTCAAGTTCAGGATTCGCTCCAATGGTATCTGGCACCATCTAGCGTCGTAAATGGGTATAATGTCTAGACCCCGAATATAAGACGACCCCCACTTTTTCAGACTTATTTCAATGCAAAAAACACTGTCTTATATTCGGGCCAATACGATTTATACAGTAGGTTGTGAAATATTTAAAATGTGTTTTTTTGGTGAAGAATCAACACCAGGTGGGACACAATTGTGAATTGGAATGAGATTCATACAATACTATCCCAGGGACAGAATGCCCATATATGGTTTCAATCACAACATTTTTTTCTTTCCTGACCCAAAGTTTGGATTCGTGAGAGGTTTTTTTGTTATGGCTCATTCTGTTTACACTGCTCTTTCATGTTCATGTGTTCGGCGCTGTACTTCTGAGCTTGGTTCTTTGCATTCCACTAGCATTATGTTGTTTAGTAATTATGAAAGTGTATCAAACAATTCCAAATTGTTTACCTCTTCATTGCAAGGCAGCTAAGAAATAATTGAAAGTAGGTTTTGCTTTATGTCACTTTTTCTTTCTAACTGTTTGCACTTACATGAAAGAGCCAACACTAAATGCTCTCTTATATTGTTTTAGTTCTAATGCAATTCCATTATTTCCTGGTAAATGAAATATCAAACCTAATTCTGGAACAGATCCAAGGGTTTGATCAAGGTTGCACTGTAATACACAGCTCTCCCATTTCTGACATCTCTCCTCTCTATCGTCTTTTGCCAGTCACTAAAAGTGAAAAGCCTATTTTCCAATGCTTACCATACAGAACGTATATAGCAGACAGCCTGCTGAGGTCCTCACCATTCAGTTGTCTTCTGGGTCAAAATTAACATTGAGACTTTTCTGCACGACTTCACCTGATACCTCATCTGCCTACTTGATGCTACCAGTAAACACAAGTACATGTGCTGGTACGTCTTCGAAAGATCAGGGAAAGCTGTGGGGATCATTACAGTGATGGACTTGCCCTCTCTACATCTTTGTGTGTTATTAGTTACTCTGTCAATCTGTAGCTCTCTGTGGAAACCGAAAGTGTTTTATTGATATATATGTTGAGGTGCTGGAAGAGGGACTATAATGGGAGGACAAGCCCCTACACGGGATGTACCACCGAACCTTAACTGAAGTGGCTGATCTCAAGAAGTCCTCTCTATCAGTGGCTGGAGAGGGCTAGCCTGGAGGACAGCACAGAGGCATTCATCCTGGCTGCTCAGAAGCAGGCTCTGAGCACCAGAGCCAAAGAGGCCCAGATATACCACACCAAATAAGACCCAAGGTGTAGGTTGTGCAAAGAGGCACCTGAGACGATCCAACACATAACTGCAGGGTGTAAGATGCTGACAGGGAAAGCTTACATGGAACGCCATAACCAGGTGGCTGGCATAGTCTACCAAAACATCTGTGCGGAGTGATGACTGGAAACCCCAAGGTCAAAATGGTAAACACCTCCAAAATTGGTGGAGAATGACCAGGTGAAGATCCTGCGTGACTTCCAAATAGGCTGACGAGATTGTAATAGAGAACCAACCAGATATCGTGATCATAGATAAAGGGCAGAGGAAAGCCGTTGTAGTGGATGGAGCGGTCCCAAGTGATGGACAAATACAGACTGACAAGATTGTAATGGAGAACCAACCAGAAATCGTGATCATAGATAAAGGGCAGAGGAAAGCCGTTGTAGTGGATGGAGAGGTCCCAAGTGATGGAAACATCAGAAAGAAGGAAAACGAGAAACTCGAGAAATACCAAGGGCTCAGAGAGGAGCTGGAGAGATCGTGGAAGGTAAAGGTGACAGTCTTGCCTGTGGTGGTCGGAGCACTCGGGGCAGTGACCCCCAAACTGGTTGAGTGGTTGCAACAGATGCCCGGGACAACATCAGACATCTCAGTCCAGAAAAGTGCAGTGCTGGGAACAGCAAGGATACTGCCCAGAACCCTCAAGCATCCTGGCCTCTGGTAGAGGACCCAAGCTGAATGTGGGACAGACACCACCCGAGGGGTGAGACGAGGGAGGGAGGAAAGAAATAAATAAGTTAAAAATATATCTATAAAGTTTATGCTGCATACAGACTGAACACAGATTAAGCATGTCTGAAACCTATTATTTCAACCGGAGACAAATTCCTTGCATGTTCTACATACTTGGCCAAAAAAGATGATTCTGATTCTGATTAAGTCAAGGCACTTCGTGCGGATAGGCTCAAATCTGTGCTTAACAATGCGAAAGATGCATTTGATAAAACGCAACTGGGGGCAAGCTCTCGCAAATTCACTTCTTCAGCCATTCACTCATATTGAAAAATGTTAACTCCAAACAGCATCACGTTGCAACAGACAATCGGCGTCAAGAGTTACAATGTCTCTCACACACCCCTACATTACGTGAAGAATGTGGGATGCAATAATCACCATGGTCTGTTGGCAGCCTTGGAGAATGGTAAGTTAGTGTATCCGGTGAGTGTATTGATTTTGTTTTTTACAGCCGTTTAACTGTGAAACACTATAGTATTCAGCCGTTTTAACACAACCGCAGGCCACCTTATTGACAAGTGATGTTCATTTTTTTTCTGTCAGAGGAGGAAGAGGTTTCACCACTCTTCTTCGTGTAGAAGAGAAATACACAGTTGTTCTCACACAAACAAACTAAACAATGTTTCATGTTCTGTCTGAACTTTGGATTGCATCTTCTCTGATAATTTCTTTCACTGTTTCTTTATTATCCTTTGCTCAGGAAGGGGAGAGCAGTATGCCAGTATCCAAATTCTCGATACGCAATAGAGTGAACGATGTGTGGACTCTTGAGGACAGAGGCCCCATAATTTGTCACCCATCAAAGGCATGAGTAAGGGCACAGAGGAAGAGAAGAGCAATGAGGGATGGATAATCATTAAACTAAGTCTTCATTTGTTATGAATGAGCTATAAGGCCCCCCCTGAAGTAATTTTTCAGTCTCTTTTTGAAATACAGGAAAGGTTAGACAATGACACAGAGAACTCAGAGAGTCGATTACGGTGTGAAGTGTGAATTGTGGTGTGAAGATGAGGAAAACATGTCGTATAATTGAATCCCCCTTAACTCATTTACACCCTTTGACGTATAAATGTCAATTAGCGCGTAGCCGTTCCCTCCCCATGACGTATCAATACGTCAATCACGTGTTTTCATGGGGGAGGGTGAAAGAGAGTCTGATGCAACTTCTCACCATAGGATTAGGCTTGACGGCAATGTTAAATAGCAAAAAAAATGGCCATCGGGTGGCAGTGGTGCAAAAATCAACCAGGATCACGCAGCAGAAGTAGTAGAAAGGAACATTAGCAACTAGCAACAATGGAGAAAAGGAAATAACTAACAAAAAAATGTTTTTTTTTTTGGTATGAAAGCGTCCTCGAAACAAAACAACAAAGGAGATGGTGTTAGTGTGGAATTGAAAATGCCGCTTTGGTCACTAATCGAAAGCGGCACCTGTCAAACGAACGTCGGCCGGCACAAACATGGCGTGCTACACGCAGCCCACATAGCTCACGCCGAGTTTCGAGTGCATCTGATGAAGATGAACTTGCTTCACGTCAGCGATCATCGCTTGGCAGAGCATTTTGTGCCTCCCGATGCCCCACATCGCCCACAAATCGTCTCCCCGGCGACTTCCTGCGATGACGGCAAAGAGGCTGCATTGCTTCGCATGGCCGATGCCGGGCACACGTCAGCGATTCGTTGGAATCGTCTCGTAATGACAACGGCGAAAACGATGAATTGGAGAGCGATTTGGATCCCGATATGTCGGACGAATACGTGCCTTCGGACACAACGGAAAGCAGCTGAAAGTCCTCGCCAGAGCTGCTGGAACGAGGAGGTAACTGCTGACTAGCTTGCAAGTTCCCATTCAAAACTTCATCACTTCTTATGCCTCGTCAGTCACTTTTATGTACCGCTACATTCTCCGCTATACTATAAACTTGCCAGTAACACTAATCATTTATGTACGGTTGATGCGTGTCATAGATGTGGATGAAAATATGCGCCGTAAATGTGCTGACTTGCATGTCGCCATAAGTTAAAAAAAAAAAAAAACAGGACACATTTAGTCCGCTCAGCTCTGCTAAAACCACTAGCGTTAAATTCATATTCCATTTCATGTCAAATTAGATGCTGAGCAACGTGGAATGAATAAGATAATATATCCTTTATTTGTCCCACACTGGGGAAATTTACAGCCTCCAGCAGCAAGAATGTAGGCAGAAAGAAGAAAAACCAAACAAACACCGTTCAATTAATATAAATACAAAATGGATAAATCGCAGTGCTATTTACAGTTGTTTTCACATCAATTAATTATTATTAGAGCTGTCAATTTAGCGCGTTTTTATTGGCATTCATTTAAATGAATTTTAACGGCATAAATTTTTTTTCTCGTGAGATTAACGCGGCACACGTCACAAGCGGATGTTACGGTGCTCTATAAATACACCAGAAACAAAACAACAAGCGCGCTGCAGAAGTCCACGCCCAAGTCTGTTTTGCCAGCCATGGCAGCGCGAGACGCCGAAAACGGATACTTAAAGAGTTTATGAATGGAACGTTTACTTTTAAAAAGTTGTCAGATTGCTCCACTGACAAGACCAAAGATACCTGTTCTTCTCTCTGTGTATCATACAGGTATACAATGTATGCCACTGCCGCGATTGTTACTTGTAATGGGGAAATTACAATCAGTCTTCAGAAAGGAAAACGCTGGGTAGGGAGAGGGAAAAAAAACACGCTCGAGCTATCCTCTTCTGAGGATAATTTAAGTCCAGGATAAAAAAAGACCCTAGCACATAAATAAGCATAGAACAGTTACAAGTCACAAGACATAACATGTAATAACGGGGAGGATGAATGGGAAGGGGGGAGGGGGGGAGGAGGGGGGTGACCGCGACGCGGCCGTCCTGACCAGCTGCACGGGCACACGTGAGCTCTGCAGATCGAACCAGTACTAGTTTTGAGCTATGCTTTTCTGAAAAAAAAAATTAATTTTAACTTCATAAATTTGAGTTATCAATCCATCCATCCATTTTCCAATCTGCTTATCCATACAAGGGTCGTGGGGGGTACTGGAGCCTATCCCAGCTGTCTTCAGGCAGTAGGCAGGGGACAGCCTGAACCGGTTGCCAGCCAATCGCAGGGCACACAGAGACAAACAACCATCCACACTCACACCTAGGAACAATTTTGAGTGTTCAATTAGCCTGCTATGCATGTTTTTGAAATGTAGGAGGAAACCGTAGGCACCGGAGAAAACCCACGCAAGTACGGGGAGAACATGCAAATTCCACATGGGAAGGCCGGAGCTGGAATCTAACCCGATACCTCCACAAAATTGTTATTTTTATTGGAAAGGGAGAATTTGTTTGGTCATTTGTGATTGTATTATTTTATATTTTTTAGGTTTTATTTGACTTCATTCATACTGGATTTTATTTTTGCCTTGTTTACTGTCTCCAGCCAGTTGACATTGTAAACTATAAAAGGTTCTCAATTTTCTTACGTGGTTAAATAAGGATTAGATAAACTAATACAAATTACCTTTATGAAATAGCAGCTGCAAGGTGTTTTCCTAATGAAAAAGTAATCTCTGGGTCAGCCTCCAAAGCAAAAGGTGGTGGTGGTGTGCATATCAGTTAGCGGATTCTGCAATTTAAAGAAAAGAAATAACAGGACAAATTTGACCTGCGGAGGTGGATGTTGAACTGACTGGAGACTTTTCAACGTTTCCTCGAAACACGGCAGCTCACAACCCTGACTTAATGTAATTTGTCACGCCAATATTTGTTCACTTATACTGATTTCTGCTTTTGTTGACACACTTGTCTCAAGTGAGTGTAGGCCTTGGCTTTAGCTGCTAAAGTGTTTGCTTTGCGAGACAATAGAGTAGTGGTGGCCAACCCGCGGCTCGCAAGACGCATGCGGCTCTTTGGCTGGTTCCATGCAGCTCCAGGACCTTCGCATGACAAGCGTTGAGTGCAGCGCCACAGTTGAGGCGCTGCATTCAAACGGCGCTAAGTACAGCGGAACTTACAATGTCAGCCCATCATCAATCCTGTTACTCGATTGACATAGAGGGCAACCACTCGGATGACTGCATCACCGCTCATGCACAAACAACGGCGCTAAGCTAGTCAGCGAATTATCTCTGAGTTTAAGGCAGGTGTGCCCAGTACGTCGATCGCGATCGACCGGGAGCCAGCAGACTGGCGACCGCGAGGGGTGGGAGGAGGAAATGGAGGGGTGGAATTTATGTGTCTGTGTGTTTCGGTTTTGTTCCGGCTGTTGCTCATCGTGGCGTGCGTACATATGCGCGCGTGTACATTGTTGGGCACCGCGCGGAAGAGTACGTGTGGTCTCGCCAGGATACAAGGAGGCAGCTTCTCAGCACACCTTTTTGATTGACGTCAATTGCGCATGTGCGTTAGACATTTCATTGAGAAGTAAACAAATGTGCCTGACAAAAGCCTCAATTAGCAATATTTGCAGGGTCTGTGTCAAACGATTGTGTGATGAAAGAACTGCTTGATATTGTGCGATTAAAAGACAGAACCCGTGGTATAGATGTGAAAGAAGCCATGATGGCCACATTTGTGAAAGCAAATCTGCCCATACCGAAACTAACTGCAATAGCCACGGATGCAGTGCCAGCCATAATCGGATCTGTGAATGGGCTTGTGGGGCTGTGCAAAGCTGACCAAACATTTCCAGAGTTTGTGAATTTCCACTGCATCATACACAGGTCATGTCTAAATCGCTAAATTTAGACGTCATGAAGCCTGTGATGGAAATCGTCAAACTACATCCGCACACATGCATTTAACCACAGGCAATTCAGGAATATCATCACTGAGCTGGAGCAAGAGCTTCCAGATGACCTGCCGTTGCACTGCACTGTGAGGTGGCTGTCAAAAGGCAAGGTAGTCTCTCGCTTGTTTGAGCTTTTGGATGCAGTGAAACTGTTCATGGAGGAGCAGGACAAGGACTATCCCCAACTCTCTTATCTCGAGTGGATTATGGATCTGGCCTTTTTAGTCGACATTCTGTGTCACTTGGACAGACTGAACCTGGCCCTGCAGGGTAAATTAAAAATGCTGCCTGACCTGGTGCAAAGTGTTTTTGCATTTGTCAACAAACTGAAGCTTTTCAAGGCACATATTCAAAAGGGAACTTTAACGTGTTTTCCCACTTTGCTAAAAGCCAGCGAGCAAGTCACCAACGCCGCCCGGAATAAGAAAAGAGCAAGATATGAAACACTGGTTGAAAACCTGCACGGAAGCTTTGTGACCCGGTTCCGTGATCTACAACTGAAAAGGCAACAAATTACGTTCCTCGTGGACCCATTTAATGCGGTGACCGACTGTTTGAAAGCCCCGCGAGTCACAGATGAGGCTACTGCCGAGTTGGAAATGATTGATCTTTGTGAGGAGGACCGACTGAAAGCTGCTCTAAGTGAAGGGACCATTGAGCTCTGGAAGAGTGTGCCAATGGAAAAATACCCCAATGTCAAAAAGGCTGTGCTTAAAATACTGTTTGTGTCAACATACATCTGGGAGTCCGTATTTTCTACACTGAAACATGTGAAATCAAAGTATTGATCTGTTCTGACTGACACCCACAGGAAAGAATTGTTTCAAGTGGCAACAACAGAATACAAGCCTATGGAAGAGGATTAGAGCCAATGAAGAATGAAAAAATAAGGTTGGCAAGATTCTCACTTTAATCTCAGAATTCTGACTTTAAAGTGAGAATTCTGACTTTAATCTCAGAATTCTGACTTTATTGACACCCTTTCCCGCCATTGCATAGAAATCGAAATAATGTCGAGCAAATGTGGAGCTAAAACTGCCTTCGACCATGCAGGGCTTCTGTTCCCTTCCGTGTTCATGACGTTGTCAGGGGTCCTCAAAACATGAACTGGGTATGTATCCTAAATGGTAATTTCTGATCAGAGTTATATTTGGGGGGGAAAGTCAACAAGTCAAGTCAACAGTATTTATAGAGCACTTTCAAACAGCCATCGCTGCATACAAAGTGCTGTAAATGGAGCGATTTAACATACACAATAAACAGTAAGACGAAACGGTAATAAAGGCGGTAGAAAGCACCAAGCAGTAAAATCATGCTGAGTCGAACGCCAAAGAATACAAGTGAGTTTTGAGGAGGGCTTTAAAGATGGGCAGCGAGGAGGCTTGCCGAATGTTCAGTGGGAGCTCATTCCAGAGAGGGGGACCAGCAACAGAAAAGGCTCGATCCCCTCTGAGCCTCAGTTTAGTTTTTGGTACTTCTAACAAAGACTGGTCCACAGACCTGAGGCGCCGGGCAGGTGTGTAGGGGCGGATGTGCTCAGAGAGGTAAGGTGGCGCGAGAAAGCCTATCCTTCCGTTGGCTTGAGTGTGCACAATAGCGTTGATTATTTTAGTAGCTTGACACTTAGGCATTGAATAAAAATAGAATTAAAAGGGAAAAATCATGATTGTGTTTTCAATTTGACGTCGAGTGTTTTTAATTGTTAATTTTCAGATCACTCTCTGCCTTTGCCTCTGTACGCAGTTAAAACAGGGAAGGAAACTGAAGCTGCTACAAAAAACAGGTAATCTAATCGCCGTATTTTATAAGATATGGCATTAGAGGTGTAGCTTATAAATGGATAAAAAGTTATTTAGAAAACAGATATCAGTATGTGCAACTCAACAATAAATAAAACGAATCAACTGAAAATCACTCACGGAGTTCTTCAGGGGTCAGTGCTTGGTCAAAAACTATTCATCTTATATATAAATGATATCTGCAAGGTCTCAAAACAATTTAAATGTGTCCTATTTGCTAATGATACAACTTTCTACTGTTCTGGAATAAATCTGAAACAGCTCCTGACAACCGTAGAAAACGAATTAAACAAATTAAAAAAACTGGTTCGACAGAAATAAATTGTCACTTAACCTGAAAAAATCGAAGTTAATTGTTTTTGGCACAAGACCAATCAAACACCAAGCTAAAATTATGTTAAACTCAATTGAAATAGAAAGAGCGTATGAAACCAAGTTTCTCGGATTAGTAATAGACTCAAAACTATGTTGGAAACCACATATCGATAACGTAAAAAGAAAAATAGCCAAGACCGTAGGGATCCTCTACAAAACCAAGGAAGTGCTAAATAAGAGATCTTTGTACACATTATACACTTCATTATTATTACCATATATGACCTACTGTGTGGAAATATGGGGAAATGCCTGCGAAACAAACACACTCCCTGTCACGTCCCGTGTTTGCAAGCAGGGGGCAGGCCCTGTTGCCACCTACACACCTGTCACCCATTGGGGACTAATTACACGGGCTTTATTTGTGCGCTCTGGCAGTTGACTTACTGCCGGAGTATTCCACGCCGTGCCATTTCTCTCGCCGAGTCCTTCTCGAGAAAACTACTATCTTTATATCGATTGACTGTTATCGCGTGCAGTCTTATCCGCTCGTGTTAAATTCTAGAGTTGCCTAATTCATTTTCCTTGCTGTTTTTCCGCAAGCGTTTTCTGTTATTTCCTTATTCTTTCCTGGTCCTTATTTTGACCAACGTTTTCTGTTTGTTTCACCTAGACGGGTATTTTGTGTTTATATTAAATCTCATTTTTTGTCTGACAACATCTTTCTGTGTCTGCCATTTCTGGGATCCACTTCCTTATTTTGTTGTGCACGAAGCAATAATTCAATCGCTTCGGGCACAACGTGACAGAATACTCCGGCCACCATGGATCCCACAGACTTAGAAAAGATTTTGTCCACTCTGTCCCGTCGAGAGCAACAGTTGAGTCAGCAGGGCCAAGCCATTACGGAAATCAGCGGCGCCGTTTCCATGCTGGCTCACAGGTGCGATGATTTCGAACCCCGTTTGTTACGGTTGGAGGAACGGAGAACACCTCCCCCCGTGGTTCGTCCTGTCACCACTGAGGCACCCGCATCATTCCCCACTATGATGAGGGAGCCGTCGCTTCCACACCCCCCACGTTACGGGGGTGAGCACGGGCAGTGTGGGTACTTTCTCCACCAGTGCTCGCTCGTCTTCGACCAACAACCTTTCCTCTATGCTACTGACGCCGCAAAGGTGGCATATATTATGAGCTTGTTGACAGGTCCGGCGGCGTCATGGGCTATGGCGACGAGCGACGCGAAGCCGAGCCTCCGGTCTTCATTCCACGACTTCGTTACGGCGTTTCGCCGGGAGTTCCACCATCCCGTGCGGGGCAGAAAGGCTGAGGGCCGGTTACTCGAACTCCACCAGGGGAGGCGATCGGTGGCGGACTACTCAATCGAGTTCCGGATTTTGGCAGCCCAGAGTGGCTACGATGACCGGGCGCTGTGTGGACTGTTTCGTCGCGGATTAAACACCCAGCTCAAGGATGAACTGGCGACCCGCGACAACAGTGCCGACCTGGAGGAGTTAATCGAGCTCTCCCTACTGTTGGACAACCGCCTGAGGGAGAGAAACCGGGAGCGGGGAGGTGATCGGTTCCCATCCCGCCGTGCCACGTACCGCGGGGAAGACCGTGGGACGCAGCGAGCAGCAGGACCCGGAGATCACCCCCGATTCCGGAATGCTGCCGCCGAGGAGGAGCCGATGCAGCTGGGCGGCGAGAGCTCTGGATCGGAGGGGAGAAGGCGCCGGTTCAACGATCGTGCTCGGTCTGACAGCGGCCAACAAAGGACCTCATGCTGCCTCCAGCCGTCCGGAACCTCCACCATCCTCGTTCAGCGAGAGTGGTGAGTCACGACCCCGCGCAGAGCCTCCCGTGCCTCGGCGAGCCGACTCCCGGCCGGGACACCCCAGGAGACTGGAACTCGAAGACGAGATATATGGGGGGTCCCGGTCGCAGCGGGTTAGGGCTCTGATAGACTTGGGGGCTGATGGTTGTTTTATGGACACCGACTTCGCCTCTGACTTGGGTTGTTTTGTCGAGAAGTTGGCCGATAAGAAGCGGGTTTTTGATCTCGATGGGCGCCTTCTGGCGGTCGTAACGCAAAGAACAGAACCACTAAGAATCCAGTTATCCGGAAACCATGTCGAGCATCGACGGTTTTATTTAATGCGGTCTCGAGCCGCTCCGGTTGTTCTCGGTTTTCCCTGGCTCAAGACTCACAACCCCGTGATTTCCTGGGAGCGCCCGGCAATAGAGAGTTGGAGCCGGTACTGTTATGAACATTGTTTAGGATCAGCCGTAGGGGAGCATGAATGTGCCAGTGACGACTCCCCCGAAACGATCTGCCTTGACGGAGTGCCAGATTGCTATCATGACCTACGACAAGTGCTCAGCAAGGATCGCGCACGCTCGTTGCCCCCGCACTGTCCCTATGACTGTGCCATAGACCTGCAGGCGGGCGCTCCGTTGCCGAATTCACGGCTTTATCAAGTGTCTCAACCCGAACGAGAGGCACTTACGGAGTACATAAAGAGCTCGCTCGCTGCAGGTCTAATTAGACCATCGCAATCACCGTTAGGTGCGGGATTTTTCTTTGTGGGGAAAAAAGACAAGACCCTGCGACCGTGCGTGGATTATCGTGGTTTGAACGACATTAATGACAAATGACAAAAATAAGTATCCGCTGCCATTGTTGGACTCCGCCTTTGCAATCAGCCACTATCTTTTCAAAATTAGACTTACGCAGTGCTTACCACTTGGTTCGCATCCGGGAAGGTGACGAGTGGAGGACTGCTTTTAAGACCCCGCTGGGTCATTTTGAATATTTGGTCATGCCCTTCGGGCTCACAAATGCTCCCGCCGTTTTCCAAAGTCTTATCAACGACGTGTTGAGGGACATGCTGAACATTTTCTGTTTCGTCTATCGTGACGATATTTTAATTTTCTCCCGGTCACTTCAAGAACACAAGCAACACGTCAGACTGGTGTTACAGCGTTTATTAGAGAACAGGCTCTTCGTCAAGGCAGAGAAGTGTGAATTTCATGTACCTGTCATCTCTTTTCTGGGGTTTATTATTGAGCAGGGCAAACTGAGAGCAGACCCCAACCTGGTACCTGCCTGCCACAGGAGGTGCTACGACAGTTCTACACGGCAGTCATCGAATCAATCCTGTGTTCTTCCATCACGGTTTGGTTTGGGGCCGCCACAAAAAAGGACAAAATCCGACTTCAACGGACAGTTAGGACGGCAGAAAAAATCGTTGGCACCGCCCTACCCACTCTTGAGGACTTGCACACTGCAAGAATCAAGACAAGGGCACGGAAAATCCTCCTGGATCCCCCGCACCCTGCCCACCACCTTTTTCAGCCACTCCCCTCAGGCAGACGCTACAGATCCATGCGCACCAAATCCAGTAGACACTTAAACAGCTTCTTCCCTCTAGCCATTAACTCCTTAAACAGTCACTGACATAGTCACTCTTCTTGCACCACAAAATGGTACTACAAAACTACTGGTTACTCTAAAATGGTTCAATGATTTTGTTGTTTACGATGATACTAGTGCAGCGTGTTATACCGGAGACAAATTCCTTGTGTGTTCTACATACTTGGCCAATAAAGATGATTCTGATTCTGATTCTGAACAAGACGGAGGCGGTGACGAACTGGCCAACACCGGCAAACCGGAAGGAGTTACAGCGCTTCTTGGGGTTCGCTAACTTCTACCGTCATTTTTATTCGCGGCTACAGCCAAAAGGCACTCCCGTTGACCCGACTCACATCTACTAAAGTCCCATTCAAATGGGACTCGGCTGCGGACTCGGCGTTTGCGAGCTTAAAAGCAGCATTCACGAATCCTCCGGTGTTGCTACATCCTAACCCTGACTTCCCATTCGTCGTAGAAGTGGACGCCTCGGATTCGGGGGTGGGGGCGGTGCTGTCCCAGCGTTCCCCGGTCGACCAGAAGTTGCACCCCTGTGCCTTTTTCTCTCGTCGACTCAGTGCAGCCGAGTCGAACTATGACGTGGGCAATCGCGAACTGCTGGCTCTAATCGCCGCCTTACAAGAATGGCGCCACTGGCTCGAGGGGGCTAAGGAGCCGTTCACTGTCTTCACAGACCACAAGAACCTAGAATATCTCCGCTCCGCCAAAAGACTCAACCCCCGTCAGGCCCGGTGGGCCCTATTATTGACCCGATTCAACTTTGTCCTCACATACTCTCCAGGTTCCAAGAACATCAAGCCCGACGCCCTTTCCCGTCTCCATGACCCTGTGGAAAGGGACCGGACGCCGGAGGCCATTCTCCCGGCCCAGTGCATCGTGGGGGCGTTGGGGTGGGAGATCGAGCAGAAGATTCAGGAAGCTCTGGATGGAGCCCAGGTCCCGGTTGGATGCCCCGCAGGGAAGCTGTTTGTGCCTCCACCTCTGCGCTCGGAGGTGTTGCAGTGGGTGCACGTGTCCAAGGTGGCCTGCCATCCTGGGGTAAACTGGACTGTGCATCTCATCACCCAGCGGTTCTGGTGGCCGGAGCTTCGGAGGGATGTGGTGGACTATGTCAACGCCTGCTCCTCTTGCGCCTGCGGCAAGACTTCACGTCGGCCTCCGGCGGGACTGCTCCAGCCTTTACCCATCCCTCCGCGACTTTGGTCCCACATCGCCCTGGACTTTGTCACGGGTCTTCCTCCATCCCGTGGGCGGTCCGTCGTTCTCACAATTGTGGACCGTTTCTCTGAGGCCGCCCATTTTGTTCCCCTGTCCAAGTTGCCGTCGGCGTTGGAGACTGCCGACCTCCTCATCAAGCACGTCTTCCGTCTCCATGGCATCCCGTTGGACATTGTGTCGGACCGGGGGCCCCAGTTCGTGTCCCGTGTTTGGAAGCGGTTCTGCCGGTCCCTCGGGGCCACGTCCAGTCTGACCTCGGGATACCACCCCCAGTCCAATGGACAAGCCGAGCGTGCCAACCAGGATCTGGGGGAGGCCCTCCGCTGTGTATGTCTCCACAGTCCCTCCTCCTGGGTCGACCACCTACCCTGGGTGGAGTATGCGCACAACACCCTCGTCTCTTCAGCCACTGGTAGGTCTCCCTTCATGTCGGCCTACGTGTATCAACCACTGCTGTTCCCGTCCCAGGAGGGACAGGTGGAGGTCCCGTTTGTGCAGCATCACCTCCAGCGAGCCCACCGCGTGTGGAAGGAGGCCCGTGCTGCACTGTCCCGCACGGTGACCCGGAACAGGCAGATCGCGGACCGTCGTCGGCGCCTGGCACCTACCTACCGTGGTGGGACAGGAGGTGTGGCTGGCAACAAAGGACCTTCGCCTGGCCGGCACATCCGCGAAACTGGGGCCCTGATTCACCGGACCGTTCGTGGTCGAGTCCATCATCAGCCCCGTCACGGTCAAGCTCCGGCTACCGCCCACCATGCAGGTTCACCCCGTGTTCCACGTCTCCCTGCTCAAACCGGTGGCTTCCAGTCCCTTGGCTCCGTCTCCGACTTATATGCGCTGAGTTCCAAAATCTGACTGACAGCCGACACGCTGTTTATATAGAGAAAAGGCGGAAGTGACTGTGGCCAGGCATGCGGGAAAGAAGTCGGCCAATCAGGGAAGGGTGGGTGTGTATATATACATATTTGGAGTGGGAGAGAGAGATAGAGAGAGGGAGAGAGAGGACAGGCAAGCTAGTCCGCCAATGGTGAAGGGTGGGCGTGTAAGTGGACGCCTCAAGCCAGTACCAACACTTGAATAGAGTGTGGCAATGTGCATTGTTGCAAAACAACTCCGGTTTTGGTTTCTAAGAACCCCTGAAAATAAATTCGACAAAAAGACACGCCTACGAAGCTCAGTTCAAACTTAAAGCCACCGGTTATGCTTTTGGCATGCGTGCCCATCTCACAGCAGCGGTGAAAAAAACAAGTCAAGCAAATGAACTCTGAGCTTGCCGTTATTCCCGGAGGCTTGACTAAAGAACTCCAACCGCTGGAAATTGGCATCAACCGGGCGTTCAAAGTAAAGTTGCAAACGGCATGGGAACAATGGATGATCGTGGCAAACACAACTTTACAAAGAGTGAGAGGCAGCGCTTGGCGAGTTACGCGATAATACGCAACAACGAGAGGGAACGCGGCGTTTTTGATGGATTACGGTACTTGCACAATTGTTCAATTCTTTCTACACACACACGCGCTGCCACCATGTTTCGCTCTGTTCTTTACTTTCAAATGTGGGAAAGCTTCACACGAGAGAAATGTTGACTTTGCTGTTGCTACTCCTTCTTTCCGCTCGGCAATGCGTAGCAACTAACACTAGCATGTGATGCATTCAATGACAACTGAGATGTGCAGTCCTCTGCTTCTGATACAGAGGATGAGGACGTTGATGGATTTCTGGGTGATGATTGATCGAAAAACGTGAGAACATTGTAAGATGGCTAAATAAAATACACCCGAACTCAGTTCTGCTTTCGTTGCCTTTTTAAAAACGTGTTTTTAGCTTATCTGTATGTCTTGGCATGCTACCGTTTGCTTCAAGCTAACGTGTTAGAGTGTGCGCATGCATGCCGTATGTTTAAGCTGGCGTATGTTTTACCACTGTAAAACTGCGGCCATTCGTACGGTGCGTCCTGTGTATGTGGAAAATACAGAAATGTCACCCATTAATGAGACTGCGGCCATTAGTACGATGCGTCGAATAGTCGTGAAAATACGGTAATTACACGGGCTTTATTTGTGCGCTCTGGCAGTTGACTTACTGCCGGAGTATTCCACGCCGTGCCATTTCTCTCGCCGAGTCCTTCTCGAGAAAACTACTATCTTTATATCGATTGTGTTAAATTCTAGAGTTGCCTAATTCATTTTCCTTGCTGTTTTTCCGCAAGCGTTTTCTGTTATTTCCTTATTCTTTCCTGGTCCTTATTTTGACCAGCGGTTTCTGTTTGTTTCACCTAGACGGGTATTTTGTGTTTATATTAAATCTCATTTTTTTGTCTGACAACATCTCTGTGTCTGCTATTTCGGGGATCCACTTCCTTATTTTGTTGTGCACGAAGCAATAATTCCATCGCTTCGGGCACAACGTGACCTATTCTCCCTATTCTCAAACTACAAAAAAAAGCAATTCGAATTATTAATAGATCAAAATATACGGAACCCACAAATCCACTATTTATTAAATTAAATACGATGAAATTTTATGACCTGGTTGACTTTAAAATCGCCCAATTAATGTACAAAGCACACAATAACCTCCTCTGCCAAAACATTCAGAAGTTTTTTGAAATTCGAGAAAGCAACTATGAATTAAGAGGTACCAACTTATTCAAAAAACTCAAAACAAGAACAAACATCAAGCAAAGAAGTGTATCTAGCAAAGGTGTTAATCTGTGGAATAATCTCGAAACCGACCTAAAAATGAGTAAATCGCTTGCTGAGTTCAAAAACAAATTCGAAAAAATAGTACAAACAACCTACATCAATCAGAGTTAAAATGATCAATTCTAAACATTAAATATAATGATAAATCAGAACTAAGTTGATAAATAGAGAAAGGTATTGAAATATCCATTATGAATACAAGAGAAAATTGACACAAGAGTGCCAGGGTGAGGATGTATATAATCCCGATACAAACCAAAAGTTGTAAAAATATCACGGTTAAGGGTAAAGTATGAGCCTTAAAGGAGACTTCTTCTTACTTTTTAATTTCTGATTGATATAAAAATGATTTAGTAGATATAAACACATAACGGGGAAGGAATAGATAAGTTTTTTACTTCATCCTACTGCCTTGAACATAATAACTGTTGAATGAAGACTGATTTCTTTCTTTTTACTTTTTTATCTACCTTATTTTCTGTCAAATTATTACTGTATATATTTTATGTTCAATAAACAAACAAACAAGCAAAATTTTCACGACGATTCAGCGCACCGTATTGTTGGGCGCAGTCTCAGTAACAAGTGCTATTTCTGTGTATGACACATACACAAAACGCACTGTATTATTGGGCGCAGCCAGGCATGGTAAAACATACGCCAGCTTAAACATAGGACATGCATGCACGCACGCACGCTAAAAACATGTTTTTAAAAAGGCAACGGAAGCAAAACTGAGTTTGGTTGTACTTTATTTAGCCATTTTACAATGTACTCACGTTTTTCTCTACACCTCTTACACGCTCACCCTTCACTCATTGGCGACTGGTACCTGCTAGGGGCGTGCCTTTAGCCTCCTCTTACACGCCCACCCTTCAGTCATTGGCGGACTTACGCATGCCTGTCGTCACTCACTCCGCCTTTTCTCTATGTAAACAGCGTATCGGCCAGAAGCGCTCTCATTCGTGCTTTGTAACTCGTCTCATACACTAGACGCTCCGCATTATAAGGCATTGTGTCCATTTTGGAGAAAATGTAAGACTTTTAATGGTGCCTTATAGTCGTGAAAATATGGTCGTGTGAATTCTGATAAACTATCTTTCTTTAGATATATGAGGATGAATCTCTCTCTTTCTCTCTCGCAATCGATATTTAACCCTTGTATTGGCCCAGATCTTATTTTACTTATCTTTGTGTTTACTTTGAATAATGACAATGATTGACCTTAAAATGATCAAAAAGTGAATTTGAAATTTGTCTAACATTTGTTAAAAAAAAAACAACAACAAAAATACTTTTTACTTTTGTATGCAATTTTCCCTCTAGAAATGTCCCAGAAAACATTGTTTTGAGGAATATAAAGATCATATTTTCGGTAAGCTAAAAGTGAATAATTTGTTTGTTGAAGACATGGAGAAACTTGCCCTTCATTAGAAAGATGATGGAGGACACGTTTCCCCACCGGTTAAAAATCTCCGGTACCTCTGGCCTGCACTCAAAATAGATTCCGAGGTAATAGGAGTACCTCTCACTTAAGAACTTATCAAAATTGTGAATCTTGCTCGTTTGGTGCTTTTGTAGTTCTCCTGCTATTATTTTAATGCAGTTGTATGCAGAGTTCCAGCAGATTACTAATGTTCACCTGCCCAACAAATTTTATGCTCATCTTGGCAGCCGTAGTACGCATCTGATGACCTTATTCAGATGGAAGGCATCAAGAACTGGAAAGATGGCCAATGCACTGGCAGCAGTGTTCAAAACTCACTAGGAACAGGTGAAGAGATATGGCTTTGGGAAAACACGTTTTGCTGAGTTCAGTCTAGCGGCTGCTTTTGACAAATTTTTGGGTGCGGAATCCAAATTTTTAAGCAAGAGGATCCCTGTTATTGTTTTTAACTCATTCAAACCCTTTGATGGCTAAAAGCGGAAATTAATGCATAGTTCCCGCCTCCCCATAACACCTAAAGCCGTCAATCACGCCTTTTCTTGTGGTATAAATAGTAAAAAAAAAAAGGCCAGCAGGGGGAAGTGGTGCAAAAGCCAACCAGGATCATGCCGCAGGAGTAGTAGAGGTGGCATGATAGATAAGATAAGATAAGATATCCTTTATTTGTCCCACAATGGGGAAATTTACAGCCTCCAGCAGTGGAGTAGTGGTGGAAGTGAATAGTGGATTGGAATATTAGCAACTAGCAAGTTAGCAAAGACGGAGAAAAGAAAACAACTCACACTTGATGATTGTTTTTTCGGTACAAAAGCGCCCTGGAAACAAAACAACAAAAGAGATGGTGTTTGTGGGGAAGAGAAGATGACACTTCGGTCACGTAATCTAAAGCAGCAGCCGTCAAACGACAGTCGGCCTGTGACCTTGTACCAGCCAAACAAAGATATCTGCATAGATGAGGGTATGATGAAGTGGCAGCGGCGACTTTTCATTCGTTTTAGTAAGTAAAATATGGCATAAAATCATACATATTGTGTGATTCTGAAACGGGATACTGTTTCAATTTGCAGCTGTACACAGGGGAAGCTTGTACAGTGAACAATATTGTCTTCAGCCTTCTGGACCACCTCGTTGGACAAGGGTACATCATCTACATGGACAATTTTAATAATTCTGTAACCTTGTGCACTCAGTTGCTCGAAGCAAAAACTCGTATGTGGAACACTCAGAAAGCACAGAGGAGAACCTCAAATGATACAGGAGGCCACAAAGAGCAGCTTGGGTGCAGGGGTAACACTTGCATGCCACAACGGCAACGTGATGGTGCTTGCATGGTAGGATAAAAGAACAGTGAAATTGGTGAACACCTGCCACAAGCACGCCATGCAGATGGTGGAAGTGTGGAAGAAAGGGGAGAGGAAAAAAATCAGCGTGATGAAGCCGGAGTGTGTTGTGGTCTACAATTCACACATGAATTGGGTGGACCGTTTAGATCAAAACACTGCCTATTACTCCTTCATGCGTAGGTCCCTGAACTGGCCCAGAAAGCTTACTGCTTATTTATTTCAGTTGAGTTGGTTCAATGCTTTTGTTATATTCGAAGCCAGACACCCAGGTAAGGCGATCTCTCTTTTGGACTTTTTGATGGTAGCTGCAGACACTTGGACCTCTCAGCCACCAGTTGATGAAGGCCAAGATTTTGATGAGGCTGTGAGAAAAGGTCCTCAAGCCCCCTCCAAGAGGGATCCACCGATTCGGCTTGGAAAATTACGAAAGCACAAGCTTGAATATTTGCCACCCACCGCCACAAAATTGAAGCCTCAGAGAAGGTGTTGGGTTTGCGTGCGCCAAGCAAAGCGCAACGGGACTTGTGTGCCTTTGCATCAAGGAAAATGTTTCATTGTGTATCAAAATTCAGTCAAATGTGAGTGATTGAGGGGGTTGCTCCAGTGAAAAAGGGTGGTATTCAATGAGTTAAATATGAAATAAATATGTTTCCATGTACAGTATGTATGTAAAACACCAAGATGGAATGTTTACACACTTTGAAAACAAACAAACAAACAAAAATAATTAAACGGTGTGACCAAAGGGGGAAAAAAATAAACTAGAGGTTTCAAATTATCGCCTTAATTATAGTCATATTTAGCGCATATTTTTTTTTAATCGTGTTAATCTAAATTGTAAATGCTAATTTTATTGTTAGTGTAGGTGGGTTCCCTTTTTTACAATATCGCTTATTGTATGTTGGCTTCCTGTGTTAGAGTTGTTGAGGGCGTGGAAACAACTGTCAGTCACAGCCTGAAGCGGACATTGATTGGCTGTCATTATGTTTGAGCTTGTTTAGCAGAATATTCCACTACCAAACCTATGCATCTGGTCTTCAAATGAAGAAGCTGCAGAAGCCCTGCTAAAGAAGTACCCCTGCCAAAGGGAGCCCAATACATCATTTTCTGTCAAGTCTGGGTGAACACATCGACTCAAATACAAGATGGCCAACGACCATTCCAAAATCAGAAGGTCAAGTGCGCCTTGCCCAGAGCTGGAGATAAACTCTACAACAGGGGTCTCCAATGTGGTGCCCATGGGCACCAGGTAGCCCGTGAGGACCACACCAATAGCCCACCTGTGCTAGGATTGTGATTTGCTAGTAGAAATTATGATGCAAAAAATGCAAACACTGGCAGTATTGTGAGACATCTTTAAGATGATCAAAGCCTGAAAATTAAAATCATTATGAAAAATAACACATTATAATATTACTAAATGTAATTTGTACAAATGTTATTGCAGATGTGTATCAATTCGGTAGCCCTTCACACAATCGGTACACATGAAGTAGCTCTCACTCTCAAAAAGGTTGGTGACCCGTGCTCTGGGAGAGAAGTGTCCTGCGAAGAACTGCGAGAAGCCAGAGAGCTCAGGTGAACTTCCTGCCTCCACATCCAAGTGGAGAAACTACCGACAGTCCAGAGCAGACCTGGGGATTTTACGGCCCGCAAGCTGCATCGGCCCTTTGGTTCTATCCGCCTACTCACCCACACCCGCACTGCTGATCACATCACCCCCGTCCTTAAAAACCTCCACTGGCTCCCCGTTCCCCAGCGTATTCAATTTAAACTGCTCCTACTCACCTATTAAGCCCTTCACAATCAGGCCCCCTCCTATCTTTCCGACCTTCTTTACCAATACACTCCTTCCCGCAGTCTCTGCTCCTCAAACACAAACCTCCTCGCCATTCCCGTGACCAAGCTCAAAACCTGGGGGGACCGAGCCTTCACCGCCCCCACCCTCTGGAACGCTCTGCCACAACACATCCGCAACAGTACTGACCTCCAATCTTCAAATCATCCCTTAACCCTTATATTATGTTAAGGGTCAATTTGACCCGTTTCAGTTTTTGTGGTGGCCAAAGCAGTGGATATCCTTTCTTCATGAAATTTAGTGACTTTTCCTCATCTAGGGTCATGAACTGGTGTGTAAAATCTGGACACTCTGATGTGTAGTGGGATGTCTGTGCACAGTTTGCATACAAATATGATGTTGGGGTCATTTTGACCCAGACACTTTAATATGGGCAAGTAGCTTTTCAGATCCAAAAGAAACATGTCTAATTGATGAACAGTACTTTGTTTTGACTGCTCAGTGACTTCCAGATACCCAGCTAGGTATGTGTAGAGCAGGAACTTTCTCTCATTTGACTCGTCACTCTTCTCATGTCATTTCTTTGACCAACATACAAAAACGATTCTCCAGTAAATTTACAGCTGAATAAGCTTCATCACAGAGTTTGAACTAGGATAGTGATGCAGAGGAAGATATTTCAGAGACACAGGATCTTTATGGCACGTATGGCATCAAAATGTGGGCAGTCTATGATGCAATATCTAGTTTTGCATGGAATATGCAAGTGCATACTGGAAAGCTACCTGGAGGATCATCTGAGAAGATTCAGATGATGCGTGTGGTGCTGAGGATGAGTGAAGGACTGCAAAATCATAACTTCTGTACAATATTACGGCCTTGGAGATGAAGTTCAGGAGAGAAAGCTGACTTTTTTGGCAACAGTCAGAAGAAATAAGACATAAATTCCCGGTGAAATTCTGAAGATGCAGGGCAGACCTCTGCATTCCTCAGTATTTGTTTTCACTGAGAAAGCAGCAGTTGTGTCATACTGCCCAAATAAAAACAAAAATGTTCTTGTAATGGGCACAATGCACACTGATGCATCTCTGAACACAAGAGAAGACATGAAGCCACAAATGATCCTGGATTACAACTCCACCAAAAGGGGACTTCACAATCTGACAGCACACATACAACTGCCAGTGCAATACTTTGTAGATAAAACACTGAAAATCTCAGAAAAGTTAAATGAAAAAAAGAAAACAGGGAAAAACTTTAACTAAACAGTTCTTAAATTATTAATTAATATATATATAAATATTAATATTTATTAAAAATCTGTAGTCTGTCTCTTATCTGAATGTTTACATCATCTTAAACAAAGTTGTTACTGGTGTAACCTGTTTTTTGACTATTTTGTGTGGATTTTTACAGTGCGGGTCAAAATGACCCACAACATAATCAATGTGATTTTTTTTCAACATGAGGGTTAAAGCTCTTTTACCCATTTTTCTTTTGTTCATCTAAATGTGCTTTTGTAAATTGTGTATGCTTGTTTTAAATGCACATTTTTATCCTGTGTTTTAAGCTCTTCTAAAGTGTCTAAGTGTGATGAAAAGCGCTTTCAAATACAATGTATTATTATTATTATTATTATTATTATTATTATCTCACTGTCCCACCTAAAGTTAATTAGAAATTACAAAATAAATGTATTTTCAAATTTTACCGCATGCATGAACTGCTTGTGTACTGCATTTTTTAAAGTTTGTTGTTTGTTTGTTTATTGAACATAAAACATATACAGTAATAATTTGACAGAAAATAAGGTAGATAAAAAAGTAAAAAGAAATAAATCAGTCTTAATTCAACACAGTTATTATGTTCAAGGGAGTAGGATGAAGTAAAAAAACGTATCTAGTCCTACCCCGTTATGTGTTTATATCTACTAAATCATTTTTATATCAATCAGAAAAGAAAAAGTAAGAAGAAGTCTCCATTAAGGCTCATACTTTACCCTTAACCGTAATATTTTCACAACTTTTGGTTTGTATCGGGATTATATACATCCTGGCACTCTTGTGTCAATTTTCTCTTGTATTCATAATGGATATTTCAATACCTTTCTCTATTTA
Source organism: Hippocampus zosterae (assembly GCF_025434085.1). Lineage (NCBI taxonomy): Eukaryota > Metazoa > Chordata > Actinopteri > Syngnathiformes > Syngnathidae > Hippocampus > Hippocampus zosterae. The sequence continues at coordinate 19,519,147 of NC_067462.1, read as the reverse complement.
TCAACTTAGTTCTGATTTATCATTATATTTAATGTTTAGAATTTATCAAATACTCTGATTGATGTAGGTTGTTTGTACTATTTTTTTGAATTTGTTTTTGAAATCAGCAAGCGATTTACTCATTTTTAGGTCCGTTTCGAGATTATTCCACATATTAACACCTTTGCTAGATACACTTCTTTGCTTGATGTTTGTTCTTATTTTGAGTTTTTTGAATAAGTTGGTACCTCTTAATTCATAGTTGCTTTCTCGAATTTCAAAAAACTTATGAATGTTTTGGCAGAGGAGGTTATTGTGTGCTTTGTACATTAATTGGGCGATTTTAAAGTCAACCAGGTCATAAAATTTCATCGTATTTAATTTGATAAATAGTGGATTTGTGGGTTCCGTATATTTTGATCTATTAATAATTCGAATTGCTTTTTTTGTAGTTTGAGAATAGGGAGTGTGTTTGTTTTGCAGGCATTTCCACACAGTAGGTCATATATGGTAATAATAATGACGTGTATAATGTGTACAAAGATCTCTTATTTAGCACTTCCTTGGTTTTGTAGAGGATCCCTACGGTCTTGGCTATTTTTCTTTTTACGTTATCGATATGTGGTTTCCAACATAGTTTTGAGTCTATTACTAATCCCAGAAACTTGATTTCATACACTCTTTCTATTTCAATTGAGTTTACCATAATTTTAGCTTGGTGTTTGATTGGTCTTGTGCCAAAAACAATTGACTTCGATTTTTTCAGGTTAAGTGACAATTTATTTCTGTCGAACCAGTTTTTTAATTTGTTTAATTCGTTTTCTACGGTTGTCAGGAGCTGTTTCAGATTTATTCCAGAACAGTAGAAAGTTGTATCAACAGGAAATAGGACACATTTAAATAGTTTTGAGACCTTGCAGATATCATTTATATATAAGATGAATAGTTTTGGACCAAGCACTGACCCCTGAGGAACTCTGTGAGTGATTTTCAGTTGATTCGTTTTTTTATTGTTGAGTTGCACGTACTGATATCTGTTTTCTAAATAACTTTTTATCCATTTATAAGCTACACCTCTAATGCCATATCTTTCTAGTTTTTTCAATAATATACTGTGATCTATTGTGTCAAAAGCTGTTTTAGATCTAGGAAAACCCCAACAGTAAATTCTTTGTTGTCTATATTAGTGGCTATTGCTTCCACAAACTCCATAACTCCCATTGAGGTGGTCCGTTTTTCCCTGAAGCCATTTTGATTCTCACTTAACAGCGCATGCTTTTGTATAAAACTATCAGAGAAAATAGTTTTTGTAATATTTTTGAAAATTGTGGTAGTAGTGATATTGGTCTATAATTTGTAAACAGATGTTTTTCTCCACTTTTATAGATTGGAATAACTTTAGCAATTTTCATTTTTGATGGAAAGATACCAGCTTTGAATGACAGGTTGCATATGTGCGTGAAAGGTCGCACTACATATTCTATACTCTGCTTGATTATTGTCATATCAATATTAAAGCAATCAGTTGACTTTTTATTTTTAAAAGTTTTTATAATATTTGATAATTCTTCTTGTTTTACAGCAGAAAGGAACATCGTGGAGGAGTTTTTTTCTACGTATCTATCTATTTCAAACAGGTTTGTTGGATCAGGAATTTGTTTTGTTAGGTTACTGCCGATGTTGACAAAATACTCATTAAATTCAGTTGCTATTTCTGCAGTTTTTTTCCAAAATAGTATTTTTGCCTTTGATAAAATACTCTGGATAATCCATTTTTTTAGGACTATTTCTGATTACTTGGTTAAGTATTTTCCATATTTCTTGTGTGTTACCTTTATTCTGCTCTAATAGTGCATGATAATGTCTTTTACTGGTTCTTATAATATTTACTAGTTTATTTTTATAGGTCTTATATTTTTTTTCTGCTTCTTCAGTTCTGAATTTTAAAAACAATTTATATAAATTCTTTCTCTTTTTACATGCGTTTTCTATGCCTTTCGTTATCCATGGCTTACTTGGGTCTTTATACTTTTTGGAGACTTTAGTTAATGGAAAATGTTTATCATATAATGAGATTATGGTAGACTGAAATATTTCAAACGCTGTATTTGGGTCTTCGTTTGAGTAGACCTCGGTCCAGTTTTGTTTTTCTAGGTCTTGCTTTAAGGCATCGATGGAACTTTGGGTTCTTAGTCTTATTTCTGTTATACGAGTTGTTGATTTAGCTTTTATATCGAAATAATTATGAAAAACTGCAAAAACAGGTAGGTGGTCACTTATGTCATTAATGAGAAATCCACTTTCCATTTTATGATCAATCTTATTTATAAATATGTTATCTATTAATGTGGCCGTGTCAACTGTTATTCTGCTAGGTTTCAGGATTACTGGGAAAAAGCTGTTGCTGTACATAGTATTTATGAAGTCAGTTGTTTTTTTGTGTCTATTTGGGTTTAATAAGTCAATGTTAAAGTCACCACATATTATTCGTGTTTTCTTATCGTTGTAGTAACTGAGCATATCTGTTATATTTTTATTGAATGTGTCAATACATGTTCCTGGTGTCCTATAGATGCAACTTATGATGATATTTGATGCCTTTTTATTGTGTATTTCAATGGTTAGACATTCCATTAGGTTTTCTATTGTGTTTGTCAATCTCTCGATTTTACTGCATTTAAGTGCTTTGTCTACATATATTGCAACCCCCCCCCCCTCCTTTTTTGTTTTCTCTATTAGTTGCAAACATTTCATAACCTTCTATTTCCATTTCAGTTGTTTTATCTTCAAGCCAAGTTTCTGATATGGCAATTATTTTAAATTTATTTAATTTAGTCAGGTATTCTTTAATTTTTGTGAGGTTTTTATAGAGACTTCTACTGTTTAAGTGTATTACCGAAAGTGCATTTTCCAATTTTATATTAGTGTTGAATTGTTCATCCAGGTAATAGTCAGAGTTTGTTACCCTTTGTTTGTTGTTGAAGTTATTGTCTGGGTCCAAATTGTTCTCGGGATCGAATGGCTTATAGTCAATATCTTCAAAGGGTTGGAAGTTCATGTTTTTGGGATGTGAATTTCCCGCTCCCACACGGTCGTCGATGGCTCCTCACGGCCGTAGTTGGTTCCCTCGCTGTCGTCGCTCGCTCTCTCGCCGTCATCACTGGGTCCCTCGTGGTCACTGGCTCCCTTGCGGTCGTCGCCGACTCCCTCACGCTCGCCGGCTGGCTACCTCCCGGCTCTCTCACGCGCACTGGCTGGTTGTCTCCCGGCTGCCTCAGGCTCGCCGTCTCCCGGCTCCCTCGCGGTCACTGTCTCCCCTGCAGTCGTCGCTGGTTTCCTCTCGGTCGTCTCTGGCTCCCTTGCGGTCGTCGTTGGCTCCCTCACGGTGGTCGCAGGCTGGTTGTCTCCAGGCTTCCTCACGGTCGCTGGCTTCCCTGCAGTCGTCGCTGGCTTCCTCGCGGTCATCACTGGCTCCCTCACGGTCGGTCGTCGCTGGCTCCCTCGCGGTCGGTCTTGAAAAAGTTATTGTCCGGGTCCAAGTTGTTCTCAGGGTCAAACGTCTTGTGGTCAGTAGGGTTCATCAAAGGATTCGAAGTCCATGTTTTTTGGTATGTGAATTTCCTGCTTCAGTAGGGTCAGAGTTTTTATTGTCGGGTGGTGAAAAATTCTCAGTATGCTGCTTGATGGTGTTGAACTCGAGCCTGTTGTGTTGGAGTACTGGTGCGGGGGTGGACAATAAGTTTGTCTTAAGTAGGCAGTTTCCCCTCTGTCTCGTGCAGCTTTTAATTTTGGGAGGAGCTCTTTTCTTTTTTGTCGTACGGCATCTGTAAAGTCTTCGTTGATGTAGATGTTGGAGCCTTTTAAGTATTTTGCTTTTTGTAGCATCCTTGATCTGTCCTTGTATCTTAGAAATTTCACCACAACTGGCCTTGGTCGAGGTCTTCCAGGGTCTTGTCTTCCTGTGCGGTGAGCTCTCTCCACCTCAATTTGCCCCTGTATCAGCAGTTTCTCCTTAAGGATTTTTTGAACTTTTTTCCTCTCTTTCAGTCCACGTTTCTCCCGGTTTTTCCTCAATTCCATCAATTACTAAGTTGTTTCTTCTTGACTGTCCTTCCAAGTAGTCCACCTTGTCCGTTAATACAAGCATGCCGTCACATACTTTGTAGAATTCTGTTTGCATGTCTTTGGAATGGCCAGTTTGACAGATTAGATTTTTTTTAATGTCGTCTACCTCTTTTTGGGTAAAGTTGATGCTGGCTTTTATTTCTTGGACTTCCCTGGTAAAAGTGTCAAGTCGTGAGTTTGTTGAGTCTCTTATCATCTTGATAAATCCTTTGAAATTTTCCTGTTGTTGTTGCAAGAGCGCCGTAAAAAGTTATTTTTGTTGCTGGAGTAATTCATTTACTTGAGTGAGGGTCAGGGAATCCTCTTCCTGCTTTGTGTCTTGCTTCTGTTTGGGTGGCATTTTGTCGGGTCTCGTTGCTAGCCGGTTGTATGCTAGTTTGTGACGTGTCCAGTAGGCTTGCTGCTGGGTGTTTCTAACGTGGCAAGTGGGTTTACCGGCTCCCTCACGCTCGCTGGCGTTTGGTTGGTTGGTCTCTGGTCGCGGGTTCCAGCTGCGTAGCGACTTTTCGCAGTTAGCTTCCGTGCTAACGTCCGCGGTTAGCTTCCGTGCTAACGAGCTAGCGTTTCGTCCAGCCCCCTCTTCACGTCGCCAATTTCTACACACGCGCTGCCACCATGTTTCACTCTGTTCTTTACTTTCAAATGTGGGAAAGCTTCACACGAGAGAAATGTTGACTTTACTGTTGCTGCTCCTTCTTTCCGCTCGGCAATGCGTAGCAACTCACGTGACGTGACGTCATTCAAGGGGTGGGATCTGTCAGTGAGTGTGTTTGAAGTGAACAAAAATGCACCACGCATGACAGAATCAATATTTCAAGCAGGTTACAATAAGACTTAATCCAAGCAGCCGCACAGTTCAGCATATGCCAGTTCGTTTTTCCACTCGGTTTCTGTTGCGGCCTGTTCGCTGGATCCCGCAGGTACGTCGATACCATTTTTTAGCCCGATGGTTTTCAAGTATGTTAGGAACCTTGCCTCCCAGATGTGATAGTGGGCCTCATCTCCGTCAAATCGTGCCGGTAATCCTCTCCCATGGAGCGCCGCTGTGCCTGGAACCCACCTGGGCCCATAACCTGTTGAACCTCCTGCTGCGGAAGTCTTTCGCTGGTCATGTGTAGACATCATTGCTGGTGACTACACTCGGTTCGAGGCACAAGACTGGAGACATTTCTTATTTTTCTGTGTGGTCACTACCACTGAGTCGCTGAACACCCGACGTGCCTCAGTGCACCGTCACTGCCAGAAGCGAACTGCAGGGAACCTCCACCCCCTTTATTTATATACACACCATAACACGGTATCCCTCCACACAAAATAGTACCAAATATTCAGTAATAGTGCCAGTGGCATACATCGTCACTCAACAAAGCCCCCAAAAAGTCCACATAAAGAAGAAAGGTGTATGCCGAAACCAGGACTTCTAACAAAACACGGGCTGCTAAATATTGCCTCAAATCAAATATAAAGCCGTGTGTTTAGTTTGTGGAGAGCCGATTGCCGTATTAAAAGACAAGAATTGGAGTCAGCAATACCAGATGATACACGCTGAGAAATGGCGAAATAGCCTTTTTATTTTTAGTTTTTAACCAAGATTCACACATCCAGCAACCAAAACCAGCTTTGTGCTCTCCCACAAAATCGCTAAAAACGGTAAGCCATTCTTGGAGGGGGATTTTGTGAAAGAGTGATTAGTGTAGTCTGCAGCGCTGATATGTCCAGAAAAAAACAAACAAACTAGCATTTCAGCAAGTCTCCCTCAGGCGGTCTGTGACCAGAAGGATCGAGGACATTGCAGGACATCTGGAGATTCAGCTGCAACATGAAATGGCAAGTTTCGACTTTTTTTCCCCTGGCTTTGGACAAGAGCTGTGATGTCCGTAATAAAGCCCAGTTACTCGTATTTTTTTTTCGTGGAATAACGAATTTGAGGATTACTGAGGAGCTGGAAGCAACGTGCTCTACTGAAAGCGACGACAACAGGGAGCAAATTATTCACGGTGGTTAATGCATGCATGGACAAACTGGGACTGAAATGGGACAGACTGGCAGGAATTACTACGGTTGTCCAAATCTGACAAGTAAAAATGCCTGTCGACGTCTGGAGGTTGTGAGTGGCACCCCATCTGCAGCTGACTCTAGAGAGAGAGAGAGAGAGAGATGGCCTGCTCTGAGGTAGGTAGATGTTTTCAAAACTCTTTCCCTTGGGAAGCAACCAGTTGTTTTCAGAATGTCTAATGAGTATTGTTCATGCTTCACAAATTAACACAAATTGCAGGGGTGAAAGAGCAAGATTAGAGTGGCATAGAGAATTTGCCCTTCCCTTTGATAAAAAGGGAAGGGCAATTCCTTCAAAACTGGCCAATTCCTTATCACATTCTTTAATTCTGTAAATAATGTCTCACACTGTTGTCACATGTAAATCTTAAGTCGTTTCAGGTCAAGGAGTTCAGGAGAATTATGACAATTCCCCTGGAGCAGAGATAGATCCCTGTCCAAATTTGACCTGAACACACAACTTCATTGCCTTGATGAAGACCAATGGAGGTACTGTGAGGATCAAGCTGAAACCTCTCTTGAGCCAACTGAGTTAGGTGTGCTTGGTTACAATTTTGCAAGGAGAGGACACTGTCACTCACACAGCACACTGCCTCATACATGGAGTACGCATTATTTGCAAATGCTACTGTATAACACATAGGGGTTGAATCTTTACTGTCTAATGCCATTTTTACATTATTTATCAGGTGTACCACACACACGACATAAACAAGATGCATTGTACAACTTAACATGGCATCATGCTGATTTGACACTGGTCTATGATTGTGTGCGAATGATGGTGTCAGCTAAGTCAAATGATTGAAACAGTTCCAGTTGTTTTTTTTTGTCAATTGCATTTTTTTTCCAAGATGGAGCCCGGTCGCAGCCATTGGCAAGTGCTCTTCAAGAGCCTTGCAGTTTTTGTTGTTTTTGTCTTGTTTTGTCACATGGTGTTGTTGTTACGTCGTGTGGACCTGATGTGGACTGTTTTAAGCATTTTTGGCCATGGCCGTCAAAGAAGAAGCATCTGTACTTGGTGTTTGTGCCTTCTCGGCAGCACACGCGTAGCAGCACTGATTTCCTGATTGGGAGGGATGTCGGCGCCATTTGACTGTCGTTGCTGGACATCCCTGGAGCGCTTGTGTCTTGCGCCTAAAGTAGGCAGCATTTTCACAGCCCCGCTTTGTTCAGCGAAAAAGTCGGTGCTGATGTACAATCTGCGGCTGGATGGATGCATGGATTGAGGAGCCGACGATGAGACGAAAGGAGTTTCAGTGCAGCGCGGCGATGCGTATGTGGAACTGGGATTCGCGGCTTGGAATTGAAGCGGACTTACATGGGACAGGAGAAGAGAGCCAATCTCTCTTTTTCATTAATGGATGCTACAGCTTCTTGTTGCTTTCAAGCTTAGCTTGTAGCAGACGTGTGCACATTGCAGCATGACGTCTTTGATTCACTGGTGAAAAGGACACTTTGATCCGCTCCTCTTCATCTATAACTGCTTCAGACAACAAAGTGTATGCAGGAAAGTGGATAAGAGTGCACGACTGTCTGTGTCTCATGTGTTGTTTTGTATTATTTTGTCATTTTTTGCTAACTTTTCTTTTGATACCTGGAAGAAGAGTGAAGAAATTTCTGAGCTGTATGTTACACATACAGTACCTTTGACAAAGTTTATCCAATCCAATGAAGTAGGATAACCGCAGTAATGCAGCTGACAAAACCCTCAAGGTCCCGGGAGTCCATGGGGCTGAGGGACAGGATCTTATCGATGTCTCCATCCTACGACCTGTATGCTGCTGATGAGGCTGATCTGTGCCCTCAACCTGGCCTACTCCACTGTGCTACACTTTTGAGGCATTTCAGAAACTTTTACTTGAACTGAATGCAGTCAAGCTCTCGCCAAAATTTCTGTCTGAAGGTGAAGTTGGTGTCATGAAGCCATCTGACAAACGGGCACACACACTCAGACAGTTATTTCTTTAACCTGTTGGCTGATGTTCTTTCATGATTTCTAACTGTAGTTATCTTCCCAAGTCTTAACATAAGGTCCTTTGTACGGTTTCTGTCCAAAATATGACCATTTTGGACTGTTGGACAGGCCTACACCATGCCCAAACAGTGAAAAAATAACCCCACTAAGCTGAGATTTCGCATTGGATGTCAAAATGTTTCAAATTTCAAAATGTCCCATAGTGGACATTTTGGAACATTATGGTTGGTAGATCTGACATCATTATTGGTTTCGTGGTTTCGTTTGAAAAAGTCCAAAATTGGTCACATTGACGCCCATTAAAAATGCCAAATTTCAATAGACTGTAAACAGTATGTTTTATCGTGCATTTCTCGCATTTTCCGCAAAAATCACATTAATGATGACTCACAAAAATGATCAAAGAGAGAATTGTGGAACTCGAGTTTTTAACTCACTTTTCCACCAGATGGCGCTACAGCCTAACATGATTCTCGTGCCAGCCATCGCGTCAATGGCAAAACATCCAGTCTGTCAATTTCAATCAAATAAACGGTCTAGTTTGTTGAGAGAGGACTATTTGCCTTTGTGTGTATGGACGTGATCTAGAACGGTACCGATCAAAGACATCAAAACAGTACTTTTCTGCCATTTTCTTCACATTTGAATGTATGGTCGTACCTGTCTCCGTAATTGTGAGCCAGACGGACTGAGCTTGTTGGTGTCACTACATTAGAAGTCCCACCTGCGTATATTGCACATAAACATGACTGTGGCACATGCACGCGCGCGCATGCGCATGTGCAAACCAATGTAATGCAGTTTATAGAGCATTGCTGGCTGGGCAGTTTTTTGAAAATCGAGTTTTGAATGGGTCAAGCGCTTGTGCAATGAATGTGACTCGTGTGCATCCTGGGACTTCCGGGTAGAGTGAACGCTGGCGCGTTTTTGGCTGCCGCTGCTCTCCCACAAACTTTTGTGTTTTACGGTGTTTTTACGCTCGATTGTTTTACTGTTTCGCATGGAATCACGATCATCATCTCACAGTCATTCCACCCAGCCCCCATTCAGGCCTGTCTCGCACTCTCAACTATCTTCGACTGTTTCGTCCCGGCGTCTCAGCGTCCTACCTGTCAACCTGTCGCTCCTCCATCGACCTGTCAAGGGTCTGCTCCAGTACTCGTTGGCCGAGCTCCTTCGGCTCCGCTTCCAATGGCTGGGCCCTCCTCCTGCTCTACACCGGCTCCCGGACATCGTTCGCTTTCCTTCCCGGAAATATATTCATCGTGGGTCTCGTCGGGGCTTCTGCCTCAACCGATCCAACACCATCGTCTCCTTCTGGTCTTCCTCCCGTCGGCCATCCAGAAACGCCGGCCGATCCATCGACCATCGTGCGTTAGCCGGCTTGGCTAGGTCGGCTAACGGCCCCCGCAGCAGCGAGACTGCCGCCGTCAACTTCGGGCTACTTAACATCCGTTCGCTTACTGGGAAGGGTAATCTCATTCAAGATATCCTCACGGACCGTAAGCTTGACATTCTCTGCTTGAATGAAACCTGGCAAACTCCCGGGGACTTCTCACAGTTGAACGATTCCACTCCCCCGGGATTTGTTTACATTTCCAAGCCCCGCGATTCTGGTCGCGGAGGAGGTCTCGCGATAGTATACCGCGAGAAGTGGAAAGTACTTTCGGTTTCTCTCCCGCCACTTTCCTCCTTTGAATGCCTTGCCTGTCAAATATCCGGACCTATCCCCACGATTATTGCCACAGTGTACCGCTCCCCCAAACCCCACCGCGACTTTTTAAATGAAGTGTCTACTGTCCTCACCCATCTCTCCTCTCTGTCACCAAATGTAATAATCCTGGGAGATTTTAATATACATATGGACAACACTGCTCTTCCTCTCACCATTGACTTCACTTCTTCAATTAACAGTCTTGGTTTTGATCAATTTGTAGATTTTCCCACACACATCAAAGGTCACACCCTGGATCTGATCTGCTGCTCTGGTATTTCCCCCTCCAACTGTACTGCTGACGAACTTCCAATAACGGACCACTTCCTTATCTCATTCAACATTACACTCCAGCTCTCAACTGCCAAATCACCCCGGACCATTGTTTACCGTAATATTAAAGACATTAACATTGACTCTCTCACTGCATGGCTGACCACCCTGACTCCGGACATTGACTCCACTCCTGATGATTTGGTTTTCCAATACAACTCTGGTCTCACCAGCATCCTCAATACTCTCGCCCCTGTCAAGTCCCGCTCTGTCCTTTTTACTCGGTCTGCCCCTTGGTTCACCCCTCATCTACGTTCCTTGAAATCCCAAACCCGGCAGCTTGAGAGACTTTATAGGAAAACCGGCCTCACTGCTCACAAGGACATCTATGCAGCTCAGCTATCCCTCTACAAGGACTCCATCTCTCAAGCAAAATCACATTACTACTCCGGACTCATCTGCTCCAATGCTGGAAATACTAAGACTCTCTTTTCCCTTTGGAACAGAATCACTCAACCTCCTGACTCCCTACCACCTCACTTTTATTCTCGTGACACCTGCAATGCACTTCTCCTCTTTTTCAATGAAAAAATCAACAGAATCCACCAGCATCTGGGCTCCTCTGTACCTTTCCCCTCATCTGAACCTCTCACCCCTTGCAAACTGTTCTCTTCTTTTGAACTCCCCCATCTCTCATTAATTTCAGACCTCATCATTAAATCCAAGACTTCCTCCTGTCAGCTCGATCCCCTCCCTACAGTTCTGGTCAAATCCTGCCTACCCTCTCTGCTTCCCTTCATCTCAGCCATTATCCATTCCTCTCTGTCGACTGGAATTGTTCCTGTGCTCTTCAAAACTGCAGCTGTCACACCAATCCTGAAAAAAACTGGTTCAGATCCCAATGACTTCAATAACCTACGCCCCATTTCCCATCTTCCCTTCATCTCGAAAATTCTGGAGAAAACTGTCGCCTCTCAGATCCACTCCCACCTTACCGACAATAGTCTTTATGAACAATTCCAGTCCGGCTTCCGTCCCCGTCACAGTACTGAAACAGCCCTCATAAAAATCACAAACGATCTTCTCATGGCAGCAGACTCTGGCCTTATCTCCATCCTCATCCTCCTTGACCTGAGTGCAGCCTTCGACACAATCTCTCACCCCATCCTCCTCAATCGACTCTCTACCATAGGCATCACCAACACCCCTCTACATTGGTTCCACTCATATCTCACTGGCCGCTCTCAGTTCATTCAAGTTGATTCTTTTACTTCACAATCCCTCCCCGTTTCTTCTGGTGTTCCCCAGGGTTCTGTCCTCGGTCCGCTCCTCTTCATTGTCTACCTCCTTCCACTCGGAAACATTTTCCGCAAATTTGGCTTACACTTTCACTGCTTTGCGGATGACACCCAGCTCTATCTCTCCAGCAAACCCGACGCTTCTCTCCCACCCTCGTCCCTCTCTCACTGTCTCTCAGAAATCAAATCTTGGTTCACCCACAATTTCCTCAAGCTAAACAGCAATAAAACTGAACTCCTACTCGTCGGTACCAAATCCACTCTAAACAAAGCCGACAGTTTCTCCCTCACAATTGATAATGCCACTATATCTCCTTCCCCCCAGGTGAAGAGTCTGGGTGTCATCCTTGACAGTTCACTATCCTTTCACTCCCACATCAATAACATTACCCGGTCCGCTCATTTCCACCTTCGCAATATAAACCGCCTCCGTCCCTCACTCACTCCGCACACCACCGCTATCCTTGTTCACAGTCTCGTCACTTCCCGTATTGACTACTGCAACTCACTCCTCTTCGGTGTCCATCAAAAATTCCTCCATAAACTTCAACTTGTTCAGAATTCAGCAGCCCGGATCATCACGAGAACCCCCTCCTTCCATCATATCACCCCCATCCTCCGACAGCTCCACTGGCTTCCTGTCAAACTTAGAATCAACTTCAAAATACTTCTCTATACATTCAAAGCCATCCATAACCTTGCGCCCCCCTATCTGTCAGATCTTCTTCAAATCTCCATTCCCTCTCGCTCACTCAGGTCCTCATCCTCCCTCCACCTTTTTCTACCCTCTGCCCGTCTCAGTACAATGGGGTGCAGAGCCTTCAGTCGCTCTGCCCCCAAACTCTGGAACTCACTTCCTCCCAACATTCGTAATATTGACTCTCTTTCCTTATTCAAAACCCAGCTCAAAACCCACCTATTCAGACTTGCCTACCCGCCTTAAATCTTTCTTTCTTTATTTATTATTTTATCTGTGTTTTACTATTGGTCTTGGCTGTACAGTGTCCTTGAGTGTTGTGAAAGGCGCTTACAAATGTGATGTATTATTATTATTATTATCCGCGATTTCACGTGACCGCACTGAGCACAGGTAAAACAGCCACATTTTACCAGTGTCCGTACGGCCATTTGAATGGATGGGCTCGTCAGTCTTTTCAAACCTGAACGTAAGTGCAACGTGCACGTGTTATGTGCATTTGTACACACGCGTGTGCGGCATGTTTCAGGATGCAGCACGTGCAGACGAATATAATGCATTGCAAAGAGCATTACTGGCTGGGCGTTTTTGTTTGAAAATCGAATTATAAAATGGTCGAACGATCATCCCCTGCCTGAATGTGCACGCCATTCCAGTCAATCAACAAACCTTGTTCACGTACAGAGCACATTATATGTCACTTTCGGGGCAGGGCTGCTAATGCAAAAAGAGTCCTTTCTTGTTCACGCTGATCGGTCTGTGTGTGATTTTTTTCCCCTACCACTGGAGCTTCCACCCCGCTGATGAGCACCACCGAAATGGAGCAGCAGAAGCTGCCGTAAAACAGATAAAAACAGCCCTAATGAGTTTGAAAGGAGCAACAGACTATCTCACCTGGGGTGAGTTCCAAACTCTACTGTTTCAGGCTGCCACCCTGCCGAACGAGCGCCCGATCGACGCTCACGCCCAGGAGCAAGATGAGTCCATCGACTACATTACTCCCAATTCTCTCATCCTCGGACGATCCTCAGTGGGAGGAGACGGATGGACTTGACCTTGTCACTCACCCTTGGCGCAGACTGAGGAACATTCACAATTTAGCGGACAGATTTTGGATCAAATGGAATGAACTAGGCGAAACTAATCTCTTTGTCCGTGAGAAGTGGCACACAAAAGTAAGAAATGTCAAAGAAGGAGACGTCTGAATCGCAGACCTTAATGCTATCAGAGGACAATTCTGCTTGGGCCGAGTCACGACCACAAGACCCGACAAGCATGGAGTCGTCAGGGACATTGACATCAAAGTTTGTGCTAGACTCCCAATGATAAACGCAGAGAGAAAAGGCCGGACACATCAACAACTCCCACCAACCATCATCCTGCAAAGGAGGCTGGTTGTGCTGATCCCAGCAGAGGATTTGACTCCACCTGCAACTCCGTGACCCAGACTCCAGCTCCAGTCAAGACCCTTTTAAGTTATTATTTGGCTGGTTGATGCAGGCGGATCGCCGCCACCATGTCCACACAAAATGCACACAGTACATTCACGAAGATGAGCATCCAACACCATAAAGCCACTGACCCGCCTGAGGGCCATGATTGATTCTGGGAATAGGCGCTTCATCTATAAACAGAAGGCAACATTGGACAAAAGTTCGCCAAGGAAAAGTGTAAAGAAAAAAGGGGGGAAAAAATATTGTAATGTTTCTGAACTCTTCACAATTGTCACTGAATGGGGCCTTTTGATTATGTGTTGGTTTAAGTTCTCTGGATGGGACGTTGGGAACTTAAGTGGGAGGTGTTGGATTCACCTGGCGCTTTAAGAGGGGCGGGGCTGACACTGACAGGTGACCCTTCGCGCGACGTATAAAAAAGTGACATCTCAGTTTGTGTCATTAATGAAAACACTCACTTCGTCATCAGCATGGTCCAATGGTTATTGAAAACACTCACTTCGTCGTCAGCATGGCCCAATGGTTATTACCTGCTTCTGCTACTGACAATGCTTCTGCTTCTGTTACAACTGCTACTGCTACTACTGCTTCTGCTGCAAAGTGCTCCAATAGATGATCAAAAAGTACAGAACGAGTAATCTTACAATGCCGTCTAAAACGGAATTAACTGAACTGGACTGCTGCTGCTTCAAACGGTATATGCCCTCCAAACCAGCTAAGTATAGACTTAAGATTTGGGCACTGTGTGACGTCCAGGCCTCATAAGCCTGGAGGTCAATGTGGGGATGAGAGGAGGAGAGCAGACCAAAAACGTGGGGAGGCAAACTGTCATGAGACTTTGTGAATCTTTGGAGGGATACACTGTGACAGTGGACATTTTTTTTCTTGTTCTGTCCCACTGGCGGTGGAGTTGCTTAAAAAACAACAACAAAAACTTCTAATTGGGACAATTTGAAAAAATAAGTCTGAGCTTTCTCCACACACACTTCCTCTGCCTTCAGGACAGACAAATCAATTCCACATTATTTGCATTCACAAAAAAAGATGGCTCTTGTGTCATATGTTCCCAAAAAGGGGAAAATGTTCTGCTCCTCAGCACCAAACATAGGGAACCACAGGTGGAGGAGGGAGCAAAGAAAAGGCCACAAATCATTCTAGATTATCACAAATGCAAGGGTGCAGTGGATAACCTGGACCGCGTAAGCACACATTTTGTCTTCGGCATAACGTTCTATAAAGCTGTCTTGTCATCTGATGTTTTGTTTTGTTTTTGTCACGTTGCGCGGTGGTGGTAGACCCCAAAAAGCAGGCAGGAGAGAGGAGCAGGGTTTATTTGAAGAAGTGTATTGATAAAACACAGAAAACTAAATCCTAAGCAAACAAAGTGAACTGAATGTCTAAGGAGTGCAAGGGGGGCTCCAGGTGGGATTGAAGAGCGGGCTGTGGCAGCAGTAGCTGTACGCTCTGCCAAGCGGAAACAATGTGGCTACTGTGAGAAGCCGAAGAGGGCGTCCAACTTTTGTTGCAGATGTGGCAAGGCTATCTGCCAAAAAGACACCAAGCACGTTTGTTTTGATTGTTAAAAAAACAAATAAAAGTGTGCTTGTTCTTGTTTTCAAGTTTGTACAGTCGTTGCTGGTTGTTTTGTTTGTTATAAATTATGTTCCTTCAACATGTTTCAGTGTTTGGTTAAAAAAAAAAGTGTTGTGTTCGTTCTTGTTTTCAAGTTTGTATATTAGTTGCTGGTTGTTTTGTTATAAATTATGTTCCTTCAAAATTGTTCATAGTTTTTGTGACTTTTTGACATTTTTAAGGTTCTAATTGTCATGTACATTTTTTCACTCTATCTATATACAAACAATACACAATATCGGATATATAGAGTTATAACACAATACTCGTTTTGTGATTCATACAGAAGAAAAAAAGCATCAAAACTATATATGCTTTTTGCTAGGTCTGATGCCACTGAACATTTTGAGGGGTTGAAAGTGAAAAACCCTTAAAAAATGACTATCACACCTCAAAAGCATAGCCATTATTTGAACAAATTGTAGAAAAAAAGGGAATGAAAAAAGAAATGTGTTGCTTATTGGCATATCCAAGTCTCTATTTATGTCATATGCAATATGTGTATTGGATTTGTGGAACATTTATTTTGTGATTGCAAACACTTTGTTTTTCTTATTTCTTCTTTCTACCCACAATCTTGCTGCCGTAGACTGTAAATTTCCCCAGTGTGGGACAAATAAAGGTTATCTTATCTTATTTTGTTTTTACATATATGCAGTGTAGTTACTTTTGTCATACGATTACTGCTGCTATGACTCATAGAGGGTGATATAAATAAATATATCAATATGTATGGCTGGTCTGCTGCCATTGAACATTTTTAAAGTTGAAACTGAAAACAATTCAAAAGTGAAATAAAGGTGTCACATTTCTAACAAGAGCCATTATTTGGACAAAGTTCGAAGGTTGTCATATTTGGTCTAAAATGGCCTTTGTAGAATAAAACGGAAATTAAAATAAAATAAATTATGATACTGTGGCTTGTTGACATATATAATATATATATATACATATATAAAGTTAATTTTGTTATTGGCATACTATTACTGCTGCTATGGCTCATAGAAGGTATCATAAATAAAATATCAATCTGTATGGCTGGGTCTGATGCCACTGAACATTTTGAAAGTTGAAAGTGAAAAAAAAAAAAAAGTCGAAAAAGAAACGCCACATTTGTAAAAAGAGACATTTTTGGACAAAGCTAGAAGTTCACCACGCCATCATATTTCGGTACGAAGGATAAGGTTGCACATTTTGAGTTTTTAAAAGATTCCAGATTTTAATCGTTTGCACTTACTGTGTAACAGTGAATGTTTTTACACCGGGCTGACGATATTTTTCTCCGGAGGCGGAGTGCTGCCAGGTGTTTTGGTTTTTTTTGTTGGGTATCTCGTAAATACAACATATATTGTATTATCTCATAAAGAGGATTGCCTAAGGCTTCAATTGTCAATAACATTTGCCACCTATTGTCCTAAACCAAGTAGTTCAATCAATCAACATTTACCTATTTTTTGTACAATAGTTTCAGTATGCAAAATCAAAAGACAGACATCAGAAACATTCATCTCTCAAACATATTTAAATAGTCCTAGTATTAGTGATTCAATGCCATTTGATAAAATATCATGGTCACATTAAACATACACAACATACATAAAGTACAGATTAATATACAGTAAATTGTGACATGTCCATACAAATTCAGCATTCAATAAAATATTGTACAATCGTAGCGTTTAATTACCCCGATTACATTACAGGCCTTCCTACATAATAATGAGCTGCACTAAAAAAGTAACCTCTTTATCTTCACCAATTCACAATTGAAATTATACACAAGTTCCCTCACAACAATTTCAGCATAAAGCAAAACATAAACAGCATTGCCTTTTCATTTAGCCAATAAAATTGGATTAAGTCTTGTTCACTTTTGTCCAGTTAACATTTTTGGCTTAGCAGGCTCTTCGCAATAGCTAATAGCGTTAGCAAAGCACATTGCTCATCGTTGCAGTGTGCTTCGAAGGGCTGGCACCGTCGAATGCTCTCCCCACGAGCAAAATAGAAAACGGGGCGGGACGGGGTCGGGACGTTCGTCTATCTGTCACTACTGTCCAACCAGCGTTTGTAATAACTTTCCAAAACTTCTTTCAAAAATTTCTTAACTACAGTAACCCCTCATTTATCGCGGTTGGGGACCAAAACCACCCGCGATAAACGAAAATCCGCGAAGAAGCGACCTATTAACATATACATAAAAAATAAATGCCCTTGAGCAGAGCGCACTAACACACACACACACACACACACACACACACACACACACACACAGGCCAGCGATCCCATGTCTTGCAGCAGACGTGTTTATGATTAGTCAATTAAGGATGATTAGACAATTAAGGATGGAAGAGACCTGCTTTTGTTCTTATAAGCCTCCTCTCTCTCTCTCTCTCAGCCACACACACACACACACACACACACACAAACGCATGCACATACGAGCAGCATAGTAAACAACACTTAGACACTGATTAAAGATCAAAGAGTAACCCAGTGATAAGACAGCAAGAAGATGCACAGCCAATCAACATGGCTTTACATCTTCTCAGCTCACCCCCCCATCCCACATGAACTGTGTACCTTTGTTGCTCAATGTGACTCACTGTTTTTTTTTTTTTTTTATGAATGTTTGAAAAAATCAGCAATGCACCGAAGCCGCAACCACAAAAGTGAGGGATCGGTGTAACACAGATTTGAACGTGGGTTACATCGTGTGTGCTTTTTGTTTCTGTAGTCACATAACCTGCACATGGATTTCCAATTACTGTAGTTCCCCGACATCTGAGTCACCACCTTTTACCTGTTCAGATCACGTTCAATCTGATGTGAACGGTATATGGGTGGAGCTTTGGTGTCTGTTTCAAGGAATTTTCTTTCTGTCACAACTCACGAATAAAGAGGAGATGAAGAAAAGGCGTGGTTGATTCAGCTCTATACTTCACCCTCACATCTGGAATATTACAATTGCCACAGCCGTCTGTGCACACATGGTCAGAGTTAGAACTCAATATATTTGGCAGGGGACTTGATGTGGATGATGCATACCGATGTGCCAGAAAAGATTACAATGAAGTGGTGAATGCAGCTAAGTTATAAGTTATAAGACTCCCCTTGCAATTGAATGGTCCAAATAGAGTAGGACTAGATTGTGAATAAAGTTATTAAAGAGGATCTAAAATACAGATTGTAATGTGATATTGTGTTGTGAAGAGGTATCATACAATTGAATTGATATTCTGTTTCATATGATTTCATTATACGAAACAAAATGTGTGCTGTAAATACAAAAACAGAGTACGTGTCACATTTGGATTACAGACTCAGAATCAACATTCATCGAGTTTTCTTTCAGTTCCTGGCTCCTTGATATCTCTGTATGGCTTATGGTTCTCTTTGGCTCTTGTGGATATTGGCATCCTCATACACACAAGGTAAGGATGAACACAGTCAGTGAGCATACCATTAATATTTTGATTTAGCTGTATCTTTTCGAACTCACAACATTACCTATGTATGAGGATAGGGTTTTCCAATCACATCAGTGTGCATTTTAAATTACTTTGCTGTTATCGCTATGGATTACAACAGTGCTCTCGCTGTGGTGCAGAATGGATTAAATGCTCCCGTGCTCAAGGTATTACCAACCTATTGTAAAGGGAGATGTGAGCATGCCGGGGGGGGGGGGGGGTTCCACTGATATTGGGTTTTGAGCAAAGAAGCTTAAAGAAAGGCACAGCTTTATTTAAGTAAAGTCTACACACAACACATAAAGGTAAGAGCTCGAGCAATTTCTGTATGTATGTATAGTGTAGGGAATTGACGATCATACCGGTACACACGACCCCAAAATCGTGTTCAATCACAAATCTAACCTGTTAAAAAAATAAACTTTTGGAGCGACCAACCTCCCACGCTCCATCCGATCGTGTACATCAGGGGTGCCCAAACTTTTTGGTTCGAAGATCTACTTTTTGATCAACTAACCTCCCGGGATCTACCCTTACCGGCGCGCGCATGCGCACGAGCACACACATACACACACACACACACACACACACACGTACACACACACACGCACACACAAACACACACACACACACACACACACACACACACACACGCGTGCACGCCATAATGAGAAACGGCCTGCAACGGAGGGATGCGACGCACTTTTGCAGCCTGTTAACTATCGTAGCTCACACATACCCTTTTAAAGTGCTTCCCTGGGCCCTCCTAGATTCCTATTCTTTGCCCGTGCCCTCGGTGAATTGTACACGAAGCAAACTCTGAATGAGAATCATGACAATAAAAGATAGAGTGCAACAGCTCCGATCATAAGCTGCAATTGCAAACTGCTGAGCGCTAACAACTTCGGGTGACGTAATCACGCACCACTGTAAATGTAAGATTTACCTGCTTTATTTTATTTTTTGAATATTTATTTTTGTGAAAATGAGACTGATAAGATGATTAGGGGGCAGTGTACATTAACACAAAAAATATATTACTAACATGTACAAAGACACACAATTAGTTGGTTGTTTTTTTTCTCCTCGACACAAATTCGGTGGAAAGCACCAAACAGTAAAACCAAGAACAAATCTAAGTCATGCTGAGTCGAATGCCAAAGAACACAAGTGAGTTTTGAGGAGGGCTTTGAAGATGGGCAGAGAGGAGGCTTGCCGAATGTTCAGTGGGAGGTCATTCCAGAGAGAGGGACCAGCAACAGAAAAGGCTTGATCCCCTCTGAGCCTCAGTTTAGTTCTTGGTACTTCTAATAATGTCTGGTCCACAGACCTGAGGCGCCGGGCAGGTGTGTAGGGGCGGATGAGCTCAGAGAGGTGGCGCGAGATTATTCAGAGATTTGAAAACGGCGCTACCTCTCAAAGTAGCATTTACTTTGGAGTAAAATTTTAAACCACCTCCTGAGCAGGGTTAAATTTGCTCTGGTTTAAGCTGTTTTCAAGGGCTACACCTGTATAATTTTATACATGTGAACGCTCTACAGGGGTAGCCCCGGTGCTACCCTGGAGTAAAAGTTGCCTTGTGAACACCCCTATTGATTTACTACCAACACTAGATTACTTTCTCTTTTCCAAATGTCATGGTTTGCTTTCTCTTTGTTTTGTTCCTTGAGTGTTTCAGCACCAGCTGGAGTGTGGGGCGTCACCTTCCAGCGGTGCACCTGTGCTGGATCAAGGCAATCTATGCTGCCTACTTAAAGACACCGACCACCCGTCTCCTTCATCGGACTATTGCTCTTGATCACCGCTTTGCCCATGTGCTTTGTTATGTCTCGTTCACGCTTCTAGTCGTCCTCTTCATCATAGTCATTCGGGTTTGTAAGTATTTGTTTAGTCTTGGTATCTTACTTGGTTTCGTTTATTGTACAAACCTCTATTTGTTTTATCGTGTTCTCGAAAATCATTCTATACTTTGTGTTCTTGTTCGATTTCTCTGGCTCCCTGTTTTACCATCACCTTTTCTTGTATACTTTGTCGGTCCCTCACTTTTCCTTAAATGGCGATGAAGAAAAGGTTTATTATCTGAGTCTGCGTTTGTGGGATCCACACTCCATTCGGTCTGCGATCAGACCTCAACCTGTTACCAAATCATTCCATCTCGTTCTCCATTCCGCAAAACCCACAAATTATCATTATTGAAAATAACAGATTTATGATACTGCCCTGTGGTGTTCCATTATCTGTATGATAAATACTTGCATATTTCCAACCTATCCATCGAACCATCCATTTTCCGATCCGCTTATCCTCACAAGCGTCGCGGGGGGTGCTGGTGCCTATCCCACCTGTCTCCTGTCTCCCTGAACCGGGTGCCAGCCAATCACAGGACACACAGAGATGAACAACCATCCACGCTCACACTCACACCTAAGGACAATTTGGAGTGTTCAATCAGCCTGCCACGCATGTTTTTGGAATGTGGGAGGAAACCGGACCACCGGGCCAGCCCCTGTAACCCCCAATTTACTTAATTTAAACCTCTGTGTGTCATTGTCATAAGCTTTTGCAATATTAAAAAAAATATGGCCACTGCAGTCAATCTGTTCACTTGTGCCTTTCTGACTTCATACTGAAATCATATGTTTGAATCCAAAATATTAATTCCTCACCAACCCATTATTTTTATTAAAAATACATCAGCCTATCCATTTATCATCCTTTCCATAACGTTGCATAAATTAGATGTCAAAGCTATTGGCTGTAATTCCCAGGTTTAGTCGGATGCTCTCCTGGTTTTCTAATTGGAATTATCACCACCCCAATTTCCAATTCTCTGATATTTGTTCCCCCCCACACTCTATTATACATTATCTGATCCACTTATCCTCATAAGGGTCGCAGGCGTGTTGGAGCCTATCCCAGCTGTCTTCGGGCATGAAGTGGTTGCCAGCCAATCGCAAGGCACACATAGACAACCAAACCATTCACACTCACACCTCAGCACAAGTCACAGTGATCAATTGACTCATAGCGTGCATGTTCTTTGAATGTGGGAGGAAACAAGAGTCCTGGAGAAAACCCATGCAGACACAGGGAGAACATGGGCATGTTTTATTTCGTATCGCACGTCCGCAGAAACTGCCATGTGAACGCAAGGGCGCTGCACCAGGGTTAACACGTTTGTCTTTAGTAAGCAGTTTTTTACGTGTGAACGCTCCACAAAATTTACACATATATACACATTTATATATCGTAACAAAATATGTCGGTGCAGCACCGATGCAAATGTGTGCCGATGCAAATGTGTGCTGTGTGAACACACATAAATGCTAGTATTCCCTTTCATAAACTGTAAATATTGATAACAATCCTCTCTTCACTCTTTTCATTCTTATAACCTGGCACATTTTATCCACATTGTCCCTTCCCATTGAGTCACAAAAAGATGACCAATGCCCTCTCAGAATCCCTTCCAATTCTTCTCACCACTGCATGTATCCATTTACAGTATATTCAATCAGGTTCTGAGCTAAAAGCTATACTTTATCTTCAACACTTACAATGCATTATTCCCATTTTTAATCAACCTTTTACATTCCTTTATCCACCAAGGAACTGTCTTTCTCCTGTCTTGACATCCCTTCTTCTGGATAGACACCCTTGCTACTACAGTATGAGAATTGCCCGACTTATGGCTTGATTCAAACATTCACCCTCTTCATTCATATTCATCACTGACAAGTATTTCTCACAGCTATCTCGGAATTTCCCCCAATCCGCATCTTTTAAACTTCACTTCTTACTGTTGTTCCCACATTTTTGAAATTCATGAATACTTCAATACTCAATAATGGTCACTGCCTATCGTTGTTCCACTTAGTACATCCCAATTGCTTGCTGGTGGTGGACTCCAAAAAGCAGGCAGGAGGGAGGAGCAGGGAGAACTTGACAAAATTGTATTAAAATACGAAGGAAACACACAAAATCTGGAAAACAAAACGAATGCAAAGTAGCAAACAAAACCATGGCTGAAGCTCAAAAAACTAGAACAGAACCATGACAGGACAAGCAAACAATGAGTGGTCGGGCGGGATTCCTTTTATACAATTTATGACATAACGACCAATAGGATGTGCAGCTGCAGGGGGGAGCCCTACACTGCCACCTGTTGGTCACAAACAGAATCATGACACCATCCACACAAATTAGCCAACACATCTGAAACCATTGTGCAATCTATTGTTTATGGAACCCCTTTAATAATAATAATAACATTTTAATTAAAAACAACTGTGCACACTGTGTAACTATTACGTAAGCACAAGGAACTACTTTGTGGGCACCAACTACTAGCTGTGCATGGAATACTATATTGTGAGCACAAATTAGCTATGTGCACGCACAAAGTAGCCGTGGCACCTTGTGGGTCACTCGAATGATAATGCACCTTCTTTCAAAGTTGAAAGGTCGAAGGAAAGCTAAATAATGGACAAAGACAGCATGATGAAATTTTATTTTAGGGCTCGGGATGACTTACAAGGACATCATGAAAAGCTTGGCATTTCAAGGAATCATTATCACCGAGAGACATTTGAAGAGGCTGTTGGGAGCCAGCTTGCTTTACCGGTGGAGGTACGACTTGGACGCCAGGATCGATTTTATTGTTCAGCAACTGCAATGCTCTGGAAAGAATCATGGCTACCGGTGGATGTATTAATGTTGGTATGAAATACAAACGTCAGATGCAATAATTTGTGGGTTTTCCAAGGCACTGATTACGTCAATTAGAAGCGAGTCACTGAAGGTGCGCTTAATTTGTTTACCCTCTAGTCCAATATGGCATCAGCGCTAGTTCATGTGCATGCAGTAACTATTCCATGCGCACAAAGTAATAGTTCATGCACACAAAGTACTAATTGGTGTGCACACAATAGTAATTAGTGTGCTTAAATAAGTAGTTTATGCACACATTTTTCTTTCTTTCGGATGTTTTATCTGGGGCTCCGTAATTGCTGACACTACCCGGTATGCACATGTTTCATTGTTTCTCTCCCATATTCACACACACACCAGGTTTTTCATTACTAATTTCTTCCACTATTACTCCATTGTCATCATTAAAAATATCCCACAAGTACATAAGTACAGTACCGTGTGCATTAAGATCTCTGCACCAGTGAAATAATAATCATATCAAAAATGTATTTTATTATTTAAGTGGAATGGGTTGGATAATGACACAGGACAAGCGCTACCTACCTTACGCTACCTTTACATGCATAATGATCAGTTCGGTGAACATTTCATTTCCTTTCCCAATACAGTATTTTATATTCAATGGGTTTTTTTTTAGCTTTGTTCTACGAACATTCAAAGGAGGCTTCAAACCTCCTTACCTCAGCCTAACGACCCTGTGATCGACTAGTGACCAGTATTAGGAAAGTTCACTTTAGAAGCAAACTCGTTTAAAGTTCACAATTTGCTTTTAATGAATTTGTTCAATTCATAGTTCATGTAAAATAAATATGCAATTGTCTGGCAACCAATTCGGGGTGTCCTCCGCCTACTGCCCGAAGACAGCTGGGATAGGCTCCAGCGCCCCCCCGCGACCCTTCTGAGGATGAAGCGGTTCGGAAGATGAATGAATGTAACATAAATAAATATATAACATCATAACTTGTCATGATTCGGTTTAGGGACCAACAGGTGGCACTGTAGGGCTCCCCCGGCAGCTGCACACCTGTTAGTCATAGGTAATTAGGGCTTTAAAAGGACTCCCAGCCCGAACACTCAGTGTCGGGTCATTGTTTGCTCTTGCTACTGTCATGTTTGTTTGTTTGCTGTTCCTTTGCTGCTGTCATGTTTGTTCTAGTAGTGTTTTGGTTATTGATAGTTTTTGTTTAAGTCATGGTTTTTGTTTGTTACTTTGGACTTTGTTTTGGATTTAGTTTTCTTGTTTTATATACAATTCGTCAAGTACACCCTGCTCCTCCCTACGGCCTGCTTTTTGGGATCCACTACCACCATGCTACGTGACATAACTAGTTCATAGTTACAGTAAATATTCTCTAGTACGGACTCGTGTTTGTGCTGTCCAATTTGTCCTGAAAACAGAAATTCCTCATTTGGGAAATGAGCATGGTCCACGTCCTTTATGAACCTGCAAGTATGTTAAAAAAAATGCACGTAACAACACAATCAATAAAATGCAAAAATATACTGTCCAAATCTGTTTACTGCATATAACAAAAACTGCAACAGTGTACAGGTACAAGTGTATCCAAAATAAAATCACAAAAGTACAATACAGTATTTTAATACTTATGTTTTGTCTACCTTGGGGAAAAATGAGTCTATTTTGAATTGTTTCATTGCGTGCATTCTTTGGTTTACGAGAATGTTCGCCTGCGTGTCATACAACTTTCTTGCTAGTTGCAAGTAACTTTACCGTTCATTGCCGATGTCTGGTGATTCTTGTGCATTGCGAAGGATTTTTATTGTCATTCGCATTTCATCCTTGCTGGAAGGTGGCTTGTCATCAGGAGTTGAGATCATCTTCTTCCTCAGACTCAATCACATTGGTGGTTTGCTCGTGCAATTCTGTGATTTCTGTTGCTGTGTAATCTTTTGTGACAGCCAAATCACAGATCCTGGTTTGTCAGGCCAGGAATTATTTGACGCAGTGGAATAAGGTCAGTCTCATCAATATCTTCCCCCTCAGCATCGTGAGTGATGGTGTCTGTATGAAAATCCACACTTCGCAAAGCATTTACCAATGGTAGAAGATTCTAATTTCATCCAAGGAACTTCTATCCATTCAATGGCATCCATGCTAGTGATTTTTTTACAAGGTCACTTGATTTGCTGCACTCATCCATGTTGAGCAAAATACTTTTCAGCATGCTCTTACGATACTGCAGTTTCACATTCTGGATGACTCCAGCATCCATCGGCTGCAAGTGAGATGTTGTGTTTGGTGGGAAGAAAATTATCTTTGTTTGACAAAGTTGCTGGGACGTGGGCTCCACAATTATCCATAAACAATAGAGTCTCTCGGTTTTGGATGACCATCTTCTTATTTAGCTGATGCAACCACTTCAGAAAGATTTCTGAAGTCATGCAAGCTTTGCGATTGTCACTCTCACACTGCGATATGTCACTCTCATTTGTTGTTTATAGTCTTTTGAAAAGCACCGCGGGTTTGCTAATTTTCCAATGACCAATGGACGCAACTTTTCACCAGCCATTAAACTTGCCAACAGTACGGTAATCCGGTCTTTAGCAAGTTTGCCATTCTTTGCAGAATCACATTTACTCACATATGAGCGGGATGGGAGAGTTCTAAAAAATAATCCGGTCTCATCACAGTTAAAAATATCATTTGCTGAATATCTTTCGTTGAGACCTGGCAGCTTCTCTTTCCACCCGCTCACAGTCTCACTCTTTACCTTCCCTCCCTCACCACACAAGACGGAATTGGTCAACTGATGCCGGGCAACAAACTTCTGCAGCCAGCCACCGGACGCTTCAAAGTGGTCTAAGCCCATAGATTTCGCTATGGAGCTAGCCTTCTCACGAATTAGCGGCCCAGTTAGCGGGAAGTTTTGAGCGTGACAACAGTGAAACCATTCCAGCACACGATCATTTACCGTGCTGAATCTCGTCCGTCGAGCCACAAGCAATTTCCTATTTGGAGGCAGACTCCCACATTCGTACCGGGCAAGAATCAATGCCTTGTTCTTTAAAGTCTCATAGATTTGGGGTTTTCCGACTCCAAGTGTCTCCTGGATGCTTTTAACTTTGTGCCCGGCCTCACTCAAACGGATGCATTTCACCCGCTCTGCGACAGTCATAACAGTTCTTTGACGTTTAGATGCCATGATCTACAGGGCACAAGTGAATACATACAGTTAAAATATTTCCCAATTACGTACAGTAAAATGCACGCCAAGAAAAACTCACTTACACGTCGTCGTTTTGGATCGGATAAATGTAAATTACGAAGTGAAAACCTGTCTCAGAGTCGTCTCTTTTCCGTAGCATCGGGTGGGCGTTGCGTGTATTTAAGCTCCCGCGGCATGACGTTTCCATCCGGGTTACGGGTAGTGGAATTTCCGCATACGTAAGTGCCGATAACATGTAATATCGTAGTCAAAATGTTAATGCATAGGTTTTTATTCCGGGTGAAGGATATTCCTTTCCATAGAATTCCGGGGATGGGAATATTTACTGTATTTGTTTAATGATAAGAGATTTCCCAGTGTTGCCACCCACTCAGTCATCACAAGTAGACGGTTGTAAATCTCACAAGGAAATACTTGTTGCTTGAATGTTCATTTTTAAAATGAGAAATAAAGGACTGTAGTCTTCAATGTGCAAATACAAATACACAAAGAAGGCTGAAGTACAAAATCAATCTAAAAACCCTTTTGTCTTCAGGCTACCGTAAAACACACACCTGCAACTTCCTGCATATACAGTAATATTCACCTTTTTGAGCAAGCTATTATTATCAGTTGTTGTACAGACAGCTTTTTTTTTTGTCAATGCTGACCTTAATGTGGCTTCAGTCAGTTTGTACAACTGTAAAGCAACAGATAACATGATGTTAATTGTGTTACCTTTTATAGTGATACCGTTCAAAAGAATCTTAAACTTTTCAGATAAATTTACATCAGTTCTGCTTAACCAGTAACCACCTGCTATGGAAACTATGGAGTGAAATGAGTAGGATACGTAATGGCAGGTGAACTCTCACATTGAGACAATAGCCTCCTGACTACCAGGAAAAAAATGTAGTCCAATCACATTCATTTTTACATTCCCCAATCTTCCCTTGCAGTCCGAGAGCAATCACAACTGGTTCACGCGTTCAACGTTATACCGATGTAGCCCCTGTAAACAGCTTAAACCGCAGCAAATTTAACCCTGCTCAGGAAGTGGTTTAAAAATTGACTCCGGAGTAAATGCTAGTTTGCTAGGCAGCACCGATAAAATGGGACGTGTGAACGCTCCAGGGGTAGGCTCACTACGCATGAGAAGAGTTGATTACATATGGGTATTGAATGTGTTGCTTTCGTGCTCTGTTGTACTTCCAGCATCTTTCCTTCCTCTTCTCTCATCCTTTTTTAGCGTTGATTTGTCCGGAGAAGTATAAACCATACTTTTGCCATATGTCACAAACAAGGTAGGGAAAAGGAAGTACACGTTACGAATGTGCATGTACAGGCACAAGGAGTACATGGGCATGTTTTATTTCGTATTGCAGGGCCGCAGAAACTGCCGTGTGAACGCAAGTGGGGCTGCACCGGCGTTAACACGCTTTTCTTTAGTAAGCAGCTTTATACGTGTGAATGCTCCACAAAATTTACACCGGTGTAAGATATATCACAACAACATACATCGGTGCAGCCCTCAAGACAAAAAAATGTCACTAAAAGGGCCAAAATACAACAAATCAATTAAAAGATTGCACATGTGTGGACAGACAAAACTGGACAGATCACTGTCTTCTGGTTCAGGAGACCAGAACAAAGCACCTCTGGAAATATTAAATGACCGAAAGTTTTTGTTTTTCCATAAGATGTCTTAAAGAGCGACAGTACAAAAGATGACCATTTATATTTAAGTGTTGCTCGTGTGTACATATACCAGAAGATTTATGATTTTACCAATGACGTTCAAATATTTCTGTTGTGTCCAAAGATGCCAGCGAGTACAGATTGAAACCATCTTGTCATCAGCTTTTCGCTGTGCACACAGGAAGTCCGTCAACTTGAGTTCTGTGTTGGTCCCTTGTCGTTACCCATAATCCATAAACCCCTTTGGCTTTTTTATTAAACTGTCACATTGAATGTATCTTTTTATGTTTACTTCCCAATCTGTGGTGTTGCATTTAAGGAAAAAATAAAAATAAGACTGTCACTTTGTTTTTCTCTTTTTACTGTGCGGTGTGCTCAACTCATTCCCTGATTTGTTCCGAGCCCATATTGCTTTTTGTGTTGTTCTTAAAGTGACGTTTTGTCGATTGAAACGTCTTACATGTTGACTTGATTAGCAGAAGCTTGTTTGCTGCACAGTTAATGTCCGAGACCCAATGTAACGTCACCATTGCTCCCGGCATTCTGTGTTGCAGGTAATGTCTGATTTTTCAGTTGCTGTTGTTTGTGTTGTTTTTCATTTGGTCGATTGTGTTACTAGTGGGAGTCCGCCATTCTTGTTTGTTGCGCAGCCGTTTCAGCTGCCTGTGAGGTGTTCAACGACATCTCGTAAATGACCATAAATACGTTAATAATAATCTTTTCTTTTAATGTACTGTATATATTTACTATAAGATCGCACACGCAATGTGTATTGTGTTTTCTTTTGGTCAATGTTTTGTGAGAAGGCAGAGCTACGAGGAAGTTGCATTGTACTGTCCGACCCTCAATGCGACTTCACCATTGCTTCCGCCATACTGTGTTGCAGAGTTGCATTAAAAGAACAGCCACAAACCACATGAATGTAAATGGTTTTGACAGCGACGTAGAGCTGCAGATATATATTGTATCTGTGTGTGTATGTGTGTCTGTGTGCGTGTAGGCCAGCACATGAGCTGAATTTACAAGCGACCAAGAAAAAAAATGTATTTGTCACTACGAAAAAAGTCGCCAGTCATGAACCATTTACATAAAGAGACATTTACAGACATTTTCAACATTTTAAGCGAGACACTGTAACAACAAATCTGCCATCTTCTGTACTTCAGAGGAATGAAGTAATGGAGGTAAATTGCAATAAAACAAATACTATCAGTCATAGCCACAACATCTGTAATTTGTTAAATGACGCCAATAGATTGCTTACGCAAACCCATTGCTCACCACAGAGCACTTCATTCATGCTGAGTAAAATGTACAACTAATTAAATTTGATTGAACTGCCACACCCCAAATTTGTTGTGGGTCTGAATAAGAATTTGAGTTACAGTGGCATGGTGATCTTGCATTTGCATTCTCTTGCTCACTAGACAACAACAAAGAAGAAAACAAAAAACAGCAGTCCATTTGAGAGAGTTGAGCTATGAATTACCACATTCTCCACAAGAATACCTACCGTAGGTGGGTAAATGGACCAAAAACTACCAATGGGCTTAGGCCATTGCATCTCCTTGGAACAATTTAATAGGCATCACTATACAGAATTATACTGCATTGCAACATAATTGTTATGATTTTGGGAATGTTTCATGAGCGTGACAATCCATACTTTGTCATTATAATGTACTTTCAGCACCTCTCAGAAATTATGTACCGTATTCTCCGGACTATAAGTTGCTCCTGAGTCTAAGTAGCACCAGCCATAGAATGCATAATAAAGAAGGGTGAAAAAAAAAAAACAACAAGTCGCACTGGAGTAAATGTCACATTTTCGGGGGTAATTTACTGCATAAAATCCAACACCAAGTACAGACATGTCACCATTGAAGGCATATAAAAATAGAGAACAACAGGCTGATTAAGTGTACGATATGCTAGTGTTACATGACGGATAAACAACGAACTGAGAATGTGCCTGGTATATTCACGTGACATAGTAAGAGCATAAAGAAAATGCTAACAAGTTGACCAAACCACCAGTGTCTCTTCAAAATCACAAAATCGAATGAAATCTTCATCATTGGTGTCACTTTTAAAGAACTCTGCCAACTCCGTAGGAAGAAGATGTGGTGCTACTCTTCTACGGCGCTTACGTCAGCGTCATCATCAATTGATTTTTTTTCAGTTACAGTCGATGTGGACCACTTTCCACACTGGCCTAGACAACCATCTTGCACCATCTTAATATGAAAATAACATGTGAAATTATATCATTTATAAACATTCCACACATAAATCACTCCAGAGTATAAATTGCATACTTTGCATTGGCTCAGATTTGTATCGGACTCGGCCATTGGACCAAATATTTTTTGTGACTCGACCGAGTCCAACTATGTTTTGAAATTGCTTTCTTGTTTATCTGCACACACAAAGCCAAACGTTCTATGCCATTAATAAGTGTCTTGTGCATTATGACATTTCTGAAATTTTAAAGTCATGAAAATAGTATTTTTCAGGCTTAGAGTTTATTCTTGATCTCATCTAGACTTGGACTTGAAGTCGGACACTTGTGACTCATACTTGAATTACTTTTGGCCATATCATGAACAACACTTTCATAAAAATAAAAATGCATTTGTTTAAAAGTTGGCCATGGTCAAAATATAAGAGCTTGTGTTATCTCATTTAGTTTTGTAAAATATAAAGAAATTTCAGATAGCTCAGAATAAGGCTGTTTATTCCTTAATTCTCATCCTCATCCCTATTTGCAGGCTACTTTTCCATTTGTCACAATTTTATGTTAAATGTTCTGAAAAGTGCTTTGTTACCACTGCAGCTGTTGTGAAAGCGTAATATAAATAAATATGTACCGTTTTGTATTGTTGTTACGTTGGCCATACGCAAATGTTAATACAATGCATGATTGTCTCAGTTGAGCGAAGGGAGAAGACAGGTTTTCTGCCTCATTGCTTAGTTTCAAATGGAAAATATCAATGACTCAATTGCCCAGGGTGCTACATTAACATCTGTCTACCTGTTCTAATGAAACATCGTGTTTGGTGAATTGTACTTTGTTTCTCATTTTATTGTCATAACTTTTTAAAAATTATTTATTGCTGCTGCCTGTCTTGGCCAGGTCTTTTGAAAAAGTGGTTCTTCACCTCAGTTGAACCAACCTGGTTAAATAAAAATACTAAAAACCTCATATAATACAATAAAAAGGCACACAACACAAGACATGCAAAGAATGGCAGATGTGCTTTACCTCAGGTGAAAACAAATAAGCTTAAAAGTACAATCATGTGTAGAGCGGTCGGTATCATCGAATCCTCTGCCTACACATCCCATTCAGGAAAATAAACATTGATTTAAGATACTATCAAAAGATGATCTTATATCATGCCAGTCTGTCTGTGCATGGTTGATTCTGCTCCTGTAGTGATTGTGGTTGTTGAAAGGTACTTAAATTAGTGTTGCTTTTGTTGTGTGTGTTTTTGTAATTGTGTATTGCATTGTAAAGATACTGGTGGAAGTCAACTCCATGCGGTTTGTCGTTTGGCAAAGCTAATGCAGAGGCAAATAAATGAAATGAAAACATTTAAGGTCTTGGATTTCACATGGGAAGGCCAGACTCAAGATCCCAAGTGAAGATATGTGTAAACACTTGTGTTTAGGTATTCAAAAACACAACCCGTACCAGACACATCACTGACAGTGAATCGACCACACAAGGTAAAGCACCCTAAAACCAATAAGATGCTACTACACTCGGAATAGTATTGTAATAGTGTTAGGGTACTCAGTTAATTATTAGTTACGATTCACTTCACAAATCTCACTTTTGTATGTGGCAGTATTTTCAGGAGAGACCTCAAATTCTTCCAAATAGGAAATACTGTGTCACGTCGCGTGTCCGCCAGCAGGTGGCGGGTTTTCTCCTCCGCCATCTGCACACCTGTCCGTAATTTCGGGCTGATTACCCTCCTTTATTAAGAGACTCCGGCAGTCATCTCACTGCCGGAGAATTCCACGCCGTGCCATATTACTCTCGCGCTCGATTTCGCTATTTGTCATTTGACCCGTTGCCTTTTTGCCTTACGGCCGATACTCTTGTTATTCGCGTTTAGCCTCTAAAGATTTTGTATTATTCGTATTTCCGCCAATTCAGGCCCTCCTCGCGCTTTCTTGTTTTCCGCGAGCGTTTTCAGTTGTTTCCTTCGTTATTCCTGGTCCTTATTTGACCAGCGTTTTGTGTTACCGTTTTTTCCCTGTCGGGCTCTTTCTGTTTTTGTCATTAAAGACACCCTTTTCTTTGACAAGATTTTTTCGTTGTCTGTTTTCCGGGGATCCAACCCTTTATTTCCTTGTTCTGCCCGGAGCGATCGTTATCGCTTCGGGCAGAACGTGACAGAATTCTCCGGCCACCATGGATCCCGCAGATATCGAAAAGATATTGTCCGCTCTTACCCGACAAGAGCAACAGATGAGTCAGCAGGGCCAAGCCATTTCGGAACTCCGAGGCGCGGTCTCCATGCTGGCTCATCGGTTCGACGATTTAGAACCTCGTTTAGTACGGGTGGAGGAACGGAGACCCCATTCCTCCGGGGGCCATCCAGCCACCCCGGAAGCGCCCCCCTCTCATACCATTATGTCGAGGGAACCATCGCTTCCACACCCCCCTCGTTATGGGGGTGAGCATGGGCAGTGTGGCCACTTCCTTCACCAGTGCTCACTCATATTCGACCAACAACCGTCTGCCTACGCTAATGATGCAGCCAAAGTGGCCTATGTTATGAGTTTGTTGACAGGTCCGGCGGCGTCATGGGCGATTGCGACCAGCGAATCCAAGCCGATTCTCCGATCATCGTTCCCTGAGTTCGTGACGGCATTTCGCCGGGTGTTCCACCATCCCGTGCGGGGCCAAGAGGCAGAGGGTCGGCTACTTGTCCTCCACCAGGGAAGGCGATCGGTCGCAGACTACTCCATCGAGTTCCGGATCCTGGCCGCCCAGAGTGGATACGGTGATCGGGCGTTGTGTGGTCTGTTTCGCCGCGGACTAAACCCTCAACTCAAAGACGAGCGGGCGACCCGCGACCACGGCACCGACCTGGAGGAGTTAATCGACCTCTCCCTCCTCATGGACAATCGCCTGAGGGAGCGAAGCCGGGAGCGTGGAGGTGATCGGTTCCAGTTCCGGCGAACACCCACGGAGGAACAGATGCAGCTGGGAGGCAAGGACGTTGGTGCGGAGGAGAGAAGGCGTCGTTTCAGCGATCGAGCGACGACTGACGGCGTTCAACCATCTCCTCACGCCGCAACCAGCCATCCGGGCCGTCACCCCGTGTCCACCACGAGTACTGTGAGTCACGACCTCGCGCGCCACCCTTCGAGTATGGGCGAGTCGACTCGCGGCCGGGACACCCCAACAGACTTGAGCTCGAGGGGGAGATATTTGGGGGGTCCCGGTCGTGGCGGGTTCGGGCTCTGGTAGACTCGGGGGCAGATGACTGTTTAATGGACACCGATCTCGCATCCGAGCTGGGTTGTTCCGTGGAGAAATTGATCGATAGGAAGCGGGTTTGTGATCTTGATGGGCGCCTCCTGGCGGTAGTTACGCATAGAACGGAGCCGTTGAAACTTCAACTGTCCGGCAACCATGTCGAGCATCGCCGTTTTTACTTGATGCGGTCCCGCAACGCCCCCATCGTTCTCGGATTACCCTGGCTTAAAACACGCAACCCCGTGATTTCCTGGGCGCGCCCAGCAATAGATAGCTGGAGCCAGTATTGTTACCAGCACTGTCTACAATCGGCCGTCGGGAAGCACGAACGTGTCACACCCCCCGAGGAGATCTGCCTTGACGGAGTGCCGGATTGCTATCGGGATCTTAAGGAGGTGTTCAGCGAGGATCGTGCCCGCTCTTTGCCTCCACACCGCCCCTACGATTGCGCTATAGACCTGCAGGCGGGCGCTCCGTTGCCGACCTCGCGGCTGTATCAGGTGTCCCAACCCGAGCGCGAGGCGTTGACGGAGTACATCAACAGCTCGCTCGCTGCAGGTCTCATTAGACCATCGCGTTCACAGTTAGGGGCGGGTTTTTTCTTCGTAGGGAAGAAAGACAAGACCCTGCGTAGACTATCGTGGATTAAACAAGATTACAATTAAAAATAGATACCCGCTACCCTTGTTGGACTCCGCCTTCGCCCCATTACAGTCGGCCACTATTTTCTCGAAATTAGACTTACGCAGCGCTTACCACTTGGTTCGCGTCCGGGAAGGTGACGAGTGGAAAACTGCTTTTAAGACCCCTCTGGGTCATTTTGAATACTTGGTTATGCCTTTTGGGCTGACCAACGCTCTTGCCGTTTTCCAGAACCTAATCAACGACGTTTTAAGGGACATGATTAACATTTTTTGTTTCGTTTATCTTGACGATATTTTAATTTTTTCCCGGTCATTACACGAGCACCAGCAACACGTTAGGCTGGTGCTACAACGTCTACTTGAGAACCGGCTCTTCGTCAAGGCAGAAAAGTGTGAATTCCATGTCCCCGTCATCTCCTTCTTGGGGTTCATTATCGAACAGGGCAGGTTAAGGGCGGACCCCATTAAGATGCGTGCAGTCACTAACTGGCCGGTTCCTACCAATCGCAAGGAACTGCAGCGCTTTCTGGGGTTCGCCAACTTCTACCGACGCTTCATCCGCGGTTACAGTCAGAAGGCGCTCCCCTTAACCCGCCTTACGTCCATTAAAATCCCATTTAAGTGGGATCCGACCGCGGATGCGGCGTTCGCGAACCTGAAGGCGGCGTTTACCAGTCCCCCCGTACTACAGCATCCTGATCCTGATCTCCCCTTTATCGTGGAGGTGGACGCCTCGGATTCGGGGGTGGGGGCTGTGCTGTCCCAGCGCTCTCCGGTCGACCAGAAGCTGCACCCCTGCGCCTTCTTCTCCCGTCGACTCAGTGCCGCCGAGTCCAATTACGACGTGGGCAACCGTGAACTGTTGGCAGTTGTGACCGCCTTGCAGGAGTGGCGGCACTGGCTCGAGGGGGCAAAGGAACCTTTTACGGTCTACACAGATCATAAGAACCTCGCTTATCTCCGCTCCGCCAAAGGACTAAAAGCCCGTCAGGCCCGGTGGGCCCTCTTCCTCACCAGGTTCGACTTCATCCTCACCTACTCTCCCGGGTCTAAGAACACTAAGCCCGACGCCCTTTCCCGTCTCCACGAACCTGCGGGGAGGGACCGATCCCCGGAGACCATCCTCCCGACCCAGTGGATCGTGGGGGCCGTCCAGTGGGAGATTGAGCAGCGGATCCAGGCAGCCCTGGAGGGGGTTCAGGTGCCGGCGGGGTGCCCAGCGGGGAGGCTGTTCGTACCTCCATCCCACCGATCTGAGGTTCTGCAGTGGGGACATGGGTCCAAGGTGGCGTGTCATCCCGGGGTGAACCGGACTGTGCAACTCGTCGCCCAGCGTTTCTGGTGGCCGGAGCTCCGCAGCGACGTGACGGAGTTCATCAAGGCCTGCACCTCCTGCGCCTGCGGCAAGTCGTCCCATCAACCTCCGGCGGGACTGCTCCAGCCGTTGCCCATTCCTCCTCGCCCGTGGTCCCACATCGCCCTGGACTTCGTCACGGGTCTCCCGACTTCCCGGGGTCGAACTGTCGTGCTCACGATCGTGGACCGCTTCTCCAAGGCGGCTCATTTTGTACCTTTGTCCAGGTTGCCGTCGGCGCTGGAGACCGCCGACCTCCTCGTCAAGCACGTCTTCCGTCTCCACGGCATTCCGGCGGACATTGTATCGGATCGGGGGCCCCAGTTTGTGTCTCGCGTCTGGAAGCGGTTCTGCCGGTCCCTCGGAGCTACTGCTAGCCTGACCTCGGGGTACCACCCCCAGTCCAATGGACAGGCTGAGCGCGCCAATCAGGATCTGGGGGAGGCCCTCCGCTGTGTGTGCCTCCACCGTCCCGCATCCTGGGTCGACCACTTACCCTGGGTGGAATATGCCCACAACACCCTCGTCTCTTCCGCCACGGGCAGATCACCATTCATGACGGCTTACGGGTACCAGCCACCGTTGTTTCCATCCCAGGAGGGGCAGGTGGAGGTCCCTTCCATACAGCACCACCTTAAGCGGGCCCATCACGTGTGGAGGGAGGCCCGGGCTGCGTTGTCCCGCACTGCGACCCGGAACCGGCAGATCGCAGATCGTCGTCGGCGCCCGGCGCCCTCATATGTGGTGGGGCAGAAGGTGTGGCTGGCAACGAGGGATCTTCGCCTGGCCGGCACGTCTGCGAAACTGGGACCCCGATTCACTGGACCATTCGAGGTTGAGGCCGTCATCAGTCCAGCTGCAGTCAGGCTCCGGCTGCCACCCACCATGAAGGTTCACCCCGTCTTCCACGTCTCCCTACTCAAACCCGTGTCTTCCAGTGACTTGGCTCCTCCTCCCACGCCGCCGCCCCCTCCGCGGGTCGTCGACGGTGACCCGGTGTACACGGTTCGTGCCATCTTTGACTCTCGGCGCAGGGGAAAGGGGTTCCAGTATCTGGTCAACTGGGAGGGCTACGGGCCTGAGGAGCGGCAATGGGTGCCTCGCTCCTGGATCCTTGATCCGTCCCTTTTGCGCGACTTCCACACTGCTCATCCATCCAAACCGGGTAGCCCGCCGGGAGGCGTCCATTGAGGGGGGGGTACTGTCCCGTCGCGTGTCCGCCAGCAGGTGGCGGGTTTTCTCCTCCGCCATCTGCACACCTGTCCGTAATTTCGGGCTGATTACCCTCCTTTATTAGGAGACTCCGGCAGTCATCTCACTGCCGGAGAATTCCACGCCGTGCCATATTACTCTCGCGCTCGATTTCGCTATTTGTCATTTGACCCGTTGCCTTTTTGCCTTACGGCCGATACTCTTGTTATTCGCGTTTAGCCTCTAAAGATTTTGTATTATTCGTATTTCCGCCAATTCAGGCCCTCCTCGCGCTTTCTTGTTTTCCGCGAGCGTTTTCAGTTGTTGTTTCCTTCTTTGTTATTCCTGGTCCTTATTTGACCAGCGTTTTGTGTTACCGTTTTTTCCCTGTCGGGCTCTTTCTGTTTTTGTGATTAAAGACACCCTTTTCTTTGACAAGATTTTTTCATTGTCTGTTTTCCGGGGATCCAACCCTTTATTTCCTTGTTCTGCACGGAGCGATCGTTATCGCTTCGGGCAGAACGTGACATACTGTACAAATAGTCAGACAAGTAAACAAAAGAATATGAAGCCCATCGTGCAAGAATTGCTTCAGCAGTCAAATACTGTTTTTGTTCATGCAGTTCTGATTTAGAGCAATGCATGTTCCCTGCTTCTCACTGAAAATGTAATTTAGGTAATGCAAAACATTTTAAATTGATTAAATTACACACATAATACTCATGCGCTGCCAACTTCTCTTCTCTCAACAAAGTTTCATTTTTAAACCCAAAATGCCTTTGAAACCTGAAGGAGAGACGTTTCCCATTTGTCTTTGTTATTGAATTCGTCGAATTTTGGCGCCGCCTCTAATTCATCAATTTTATGCGAGTCAAATTGAAATAATAAAAAAGACGTTATAACTCTTGAAGCCCTTTATCAGTGCTAATCTTGCTTTTAGCTTTAAAGTTATGATTATTTTTTTTACATTCCAGGTTGGGGTGCCCTTCCTCTTGAGGTCAGCTGTGTTAGGCTCCAGCTCACTGCAATCCTGGACAGAGTAAAGTATAGACCAAGGGTGGCCAACTAGTCAGAGAAGAATAGCCATTTTTTTTACTGAGTTACTGCAAAGAGCCAAATCATACCCTTCCTCGCGTACACACACATTTTGAAGTGACCAACTACTCTCGAACGACCCGAGCGCGCACGTGCAAGCACACACACACACACACACACACACACACACACACACACACACACACACACTCCCGCTGGTGCCCACCAGTGCACTTGCGCAAATTTGCACACACACCGAAGCTCAAGATACAAACAAGCAATTAATCGGGTCGATTTTGATCGACGTATTGGGCACCGCTGCCTTAAAATAAAATCAGAGGTAATTCGCTGACTAGCTTAGTACTTAGCGCCGTTGTTTGCGCATTAGCGGTGATGCAGTCATCTGATTGGTTGCCCTCTATGTCAAACAAGTAATGGGATTGATGATAGGGTGACAGAGTACATTCTGTGAAGTTGGCGCCTTGTTTGAATAGCATCGCCACTGCTGAGGCGTTTTCGACGCTTGTCGTGTGAGAGCCCGGAAGCCGCATTAAACCAGCCAAAGAGGTGCATGCGGCTCACGAGCCGCAGGTTGGCCACCCCTGGTATAGACGATGCATGGTTGGATATCCTTGGTGGGATGTCGACACACAGACGAATAAGCATCCTCACTCA
Source organism: Hippocampus zosterae (assembly GCF_025434085.1). Taxonomy (NCBI): domain Eukaryota; kingdom Metazoa; phylum Chordata; class Actinopteri; order Syngnathiformes; family Syngnathidae; genus Hippocampus; species Hippocampus zosterae. Next base: position 19,480,498 of record NC_067462.1, on the reverse strand, counting down.
CACTCACACCAAGGGACAATTTAAAGTGTTCCATTAACCTGCCATGCATGTTTTTAGAATGTGGGAGGAAACCAGAACTTTCTTAGAAAACCCACACAGGCACAGGAAGACAAACTCCAACCAGGAAGACCGGAGCCTGCACCTCTGCACTGTGAGGCCAACATGCTAACCAGTCAACCACCAGGCCCCCCGGAGAATAATCTTTGTTTGATGAATCAGCATTTAAAAAAGGTTGTGTGACACTGATCTTTTCGTAATTGATTTTTCTGATTTTGGGGCCTCAGTACAGGTGTCAGTACGAGTTGGATTACTTTTTATTAATTTATGTTGTTGTTTTAGTAATAATGAGAAAAATTATTATTATTTTCCCCCCAAAATTTTAGACCTACTCGTGAAGGTCTGTGTTACTTCATAAGCTTTTGAAATGAGTTTTGCAGCCAGGGAAGTTGATGTAAATTATTCACTGCTTAAAAAAAGAGTAATATGCATATATAATATGTTCCAACCTTCTGTCTGAAAGGTTTGAGACCTCGGGCCCCGTTTTGGGGGACTGGATCCTGTATGCTCGGCCGGAAAACGAGCGTAACTTCATCAGACTGATGGAGAAATAGTTGTTACAATTGTATTATTGTCCATGTTTGATGTCATGTATTTGTTTTTGTTATTTTATGTTAGATGTTCTGAAAATAGCTTTGTTCCAGCTGCAACTGTTATGAAAGTGTTCTAGAAATAAAGATGTATTGAAATGCGTAGTCTTGTGGAAAAAAACAAACATGTTTTTTGCCTTGTCAGGGCGAACTACACTATTGCTCACCCATGTTATTCACAAGTTCATGTTATACACGTTTCATGAGCTTTTCATGCATGTCAAACTGGCTAATTTAATACACATCACCACCAAGATAGACTATCATTCCATTGCTCACTTCAAAATGTAACAAAGTACAATACCTGCAATGACTTACTCTGTTGCCAGGCTTCTATGTTATGCGAGTATACACTGACCCCTCAATTTGTGTGCACCGTGAAATTTATTGCCAAGACTGTTACATAAATATTTTTTTGATGTTATCGATTCATTGTTGCAGCTAGTGATGGGTCCATGAGGCCTCATGAGGCGTGTCGACACACTGACACACTGTGTTGATACTGTGCTGATACTGTGTCACTGACCACTGCCACCTGCTGGACCTTCAAGATCCCTGCATCCAACCCACTTAACAGACTGAACTGACTGATAATTTTTTTTGTATATTGAACATATAAAATATACAATTCGGTAATAAATTGGCAAAATGTGAAGGTAAGATATAAAAAAAGGAAAAGAAAATAGTCATCATCACAAATATGTGTTCAAAGGAGTAGAAAGAAGTAAAAAAACCCTAGAGTCCTACCCCTTCTTATATATGAATTGATCATTTTTCAAAATAGAAAAGAAAGTCTACATATCAACAAATGCTTTTACCCTTATGTATGCTGTACTTATACATTTTTACAACTTTAGGTTTGTATATACAGTACACTCATTGGAGCACAAGTATGTCGATTTTCTCATATTCATAATGGATGCTACATTTCATTAATATATTAAATAATCTCATCAATGTATTTCTGATGTATTGCTATATTTCATGGGTGTATCGAATTTATTAGCTTAATTCTGATTTGTGTAGTTGTCTTGTACTACTCTCAAATTCATTTTTAATCTCAGCAAGAGAGTTACTCATTTTACTGGTCCGTTTCAGAATCATTCCACAGATTTACACCTATTACAGATACACTCCTTTGCATGATGTTTGTGTTTTGGATTTTTTTTGTATAGGTTAGTACCCCTTAAATTATGACAACTTTCTCGAATTTTAAAAAGCTTCTGGATGTTTTGGCAAAGGTTATTTTGTGCTTTGTACATTAATTGGGCGATTTTGAAGTCAACCAGGTCATGAGATTTCATTGTTTAATTTGATAAACAGTGGATTTGTGGGTTCCGTCTATTTGGAGCCAGTGATTGTTCTGATTGCTTTGTATTGTAGTTTTAAAACAGTGTTTTACTGGCATTTCCCCATATTTCCACACAATAGGTCAAATATGGAAGTAATAAAAGTATGTGTACAAGGATCTCTTATTCAGCACATCCTTAGTCTTTGAGAGGATCCCTATGGTTTGGGATATTTTTCTTTTCTATTATGTAGCTGCCAGCACGGTTTTGCATCTACAACTGTTCCAAGACATTTTCATAAGGTCATTCATCGATTTGATGAAGTGTATACAATATCATTCACATCCATGCATTCATTTTGCAACATTCAATGTGTTCAAATAATGTGAAGATCATTTGAATGAGGATGCTTGTGGGCTTTGATCTCACATTTTTATTGAGAATAATAAGATGCTCCAATGTTTTAAACTTCAGCCTGTTGCGTCTTTTACAAGCAATTTCTCCTGTGAAGAACACACGCTCACAAGGGACGGATGAGGCTCGCGTACAAAGGAACTCCTTTGCGAGGTGGGAGAGGTTTGGGAAAGAAGTGTGTTGGTCCTTCCAGTACAGCTGCTTCCTGGAACCTTGATTGTCAAACATGGAGTGGAGAGTCAACCAATAATAATTACTGATTGTCAATTAATCATCAACATAGCAACCGTGAAAAGATGAGTGAACATTTGTATACCTGGCGTAATAATGGGTGTATCGCGAACTTCATTCTCATGCTTGGCCCGATAATGCCTCAGCATGGTGGAGGTGCTTCTGTTGGCGAATTGACTTGGCAAATTCGACATTTCACCTGTAATGAAATGTGAATAAGAAGTAACTAAGAGTTACCTTGAAATGTATTCGGATTAGAATGGTACAACACGTCAATAATCTGAGAGGCACTCGGCGAGTCGGCGACAGAAGGCGATTTGAATAAATAAATAAATAATACCTTATTCTCCAGGACATCAAAATGGTCCCACACGGCGGATGATTTGCGTCTCTGCTCCATAATCGGCAAGGAAGGCAAGGCACGAACACGAAGTCTGCACTGACACGAAGTTCGACAAGCGAGCGTGAGTGAGGTCTGGCTTGTTTCGGCAGGTGTTCCTTATAAACACTGTGTGGCGGGCTTTTGCTGCGTCAACGCCCTCTGCACTGAGTCGACGCCCCCTGGACAAAGTGGCGCAGCCTGGACTGTGCCAAGCAGCCGATGCAGTCTAAACTGCACCGGTGCAGTTCACGTGTCAATTAGCAGCCTGGACTGTGTCAACACAGCCGATGTGTCAATTAGCAGCCTGGACTGTGTCAATGCAGTTCACGTGTCAATCACGTGACGTAATGAAGCAGCACATGCATCGACACGTGGTTTGCCCTGTGAGCCCGACGCATGTGTCAATGCATCGGTGTCGCTGGACCCATCACTAGTTGCAGCGCTAAACCAGTCACATTAAAACTCATGTTAACTGATGTTGGAGTCAGGACACTGATGTCATTTAAAGTGCTGTTGCTTCACCCCAAATAATCTGCTTTGTAGGCTTTTTGTGTCATGTTGCGTGATGGTCGGGGACCTAAAAAGCAGGGTGGCAGGAGGAGCGGGGTGGACTCAACAAAATGTATTGAGGAAAAACACTTGCAGGGAGGGGTACACACTACACAGGAAAAAAAAAAATCCAAACCACAAATTCCTGAAAAACTCAAATAAACCCAAATAACAAGCAAACAGAAACCCATGACAGTTAAACAAAACAATGTAACAGCAACAAAAACAAAAACCCATGAACGATCTGACAAAGACTGACAGAACCCAGGAAACTTAATACAAGCAAACTAATGAGACAACGAGGAACACCTGGACAAGACAAGACACAAAGGTTTTGAATGTTCTGATTGGTTGACACAATGGACCCGGATGACTACAGCTGGACACAAAATGAGGAAGACAAAAGCACACGAGGAAACAAAACCAAAACGTAATCTAAACAAACAAAATCATTTCATGTAATTTTTGTAGTCATATCTTCCACAGTATATTGAGTTATATCATCATTTCAGAATGGCAAAGGGTACAAAACAATTTCCAAAGCAATACACATATATACCATGGAATAGAGTGAAGGCAGTCGTCATCGAGTGGAGAAACTAAAGCACAACAGGACAATAACTTACATTAGCAAGAATCGGACATTCCTCCAAAATGTATTACAATAAATAAATAAATGACAACCAAACTGGTCAAGGAGGCTGTTAAGAGGCAGACAGCATTACTGAAGCAGCGAAAGCAGAATTAGACAAGTATTGTGACAATAGGCTCTCATCTTAACCATTTCAGGTACAACGGTTACTACAGTGGACAGTTTATCATTTTATTTGGTTACAGGGTGCATGAAAGAGTTAATCATATTAAGGACGAAGAAAAACATTCAGGCCCCAAACTCAACAACATCCCAACAAGTAATAGAGGTTGGCAGCATGATGCTTTGGAGACTTGATAGTTTTATACAAAAGCATGCGCTGTTAAGTGAGAATCAATATGGCTTCAGGGAAAAACGGACCACCTCAATGGCAGTTATGGAGTTTGTGGAAGCAATAGCCACTAATATAGACAACAAAGATTTTACTGTTGGGGTTTTCCTAGATCTAAAAAAAGTTTTTGACACAATAGATCACAGTATATTATTGAAAAAACTAGAAAGATATGGCATTAGAGGTGTAGCTTATAAATGGATAAAAAGTTATTTAGAAAACAGATATCAGTACGTGCAACTCAACAATAAAAAACGAATCAACTGAAAATCACTCAAGGAGTACCTCAGGGGTCAGTGCTTGGTCCAAAACTATTCATCTTATATATAAATGATATCTGCAAGGTCTCAAAACTATTTAAATGTGTCCTATTTGCTGATGATACAACTTTCTACTGTTCTGGAATAAATCTGAAACAGCTCCTGACAACCGTAGAAAACGAATTAAACAAATTAAAAAACTGGTTCGACAGAAATAAATTGTCACTTAACCTGAAAAAATAGAAGTCAATTGTTTTTGGCACAAGACCAATCAAACACCAAGCTAAAATTATGGTAAACTCAATTGAAATAGAAAGAGCGTATGAAACCAAGTTTCTCGGATTAGTAATAGACTCAAAACTATGTTGGAAACCACATATCGATAACGTAAAAAGAAAAATAGCCAAGACCGTAGGGATCCTCTACAAAACCAAGGAAGTGCTAAATAAGAGATCCTTGTACACATTATACACTTTATTATTATTACCATACATGACCTACTGTGTGGAAATATGAGGAAATGCCTGCAAAACAAACACACTCCCTATTCTCAAACTACAAAAAAAAGCAATTCGAATTATTAATAGATCAAAATATACGGAACCCACAAATCCACTATTTATTAAATTAAATACGATGAAATTTTATGACCTGGTTGACTTTAAAATCGCCCAATTAATGTACAAAGCACACAATAACCTGCTCTGCCAAAACATTCAGAAGTTTTTTGAAATTCGAGAAAGCAACTATGAATTAAGAGGTACCAACTTATTCAAAAAACTCAAAACAAGAACAAACATCAAACAAAGAAGTGTATCTAGCAAAGGTGTTAATCTGTGGAATAATCTCGAAACGGACCTAAAAATGAGTAAATCGCTTGCTGAGTTCAAAAACAAATTCAAAAAAATAGTACAAACAACCTACACCAATCAGAGTTAAAATGATAAATTCTAAACGTTAAATATAATGATAAATCAGAACTAAGTTGATAAATAGAGAAATGTATTGCAATATCCATTATGAATACAAGAGAAAATTGACACAAGAGTGCCAGGGTGAGGATGTATATAATCCCGATACAAACCAAAAGTTGTGAAAATATCATGGTTAAGGGTAAAGTATGAGCCTTAATGGAGACTTCTTCTTACTTTTTCTTTTCTGATTGATATAAAAATGATTTAGTAGATATAAACACATAACGGGGTAGGACTAGATAAGTTTTTTTACTTCATCCTACTCCCTTGAACATAATAACTGTGTTGAATGAAGACTGAGTCTGTAATCATCTGAAACTTTAGCCTGGTTCGAAGGTGGAAGGAATTATGAAAAGTTCCATCAAATATCTTGAAGGTTATCTGGAGAGGGCTGTGAACAAGCGATATACTTGTAAGCTGATACATGTGGAGCACTTTTGCAAAGAGTGGAACAATTTAAGGAGGAAATGAGGACACATTGCTCAAAAATGAAATGCAAATCACTTTGATGGATCGAGTTGGCTTATGCTAGCGCTAAACACAATTTGCTCATGCTCAGATAGGAACCGCCCAGTGCAATGAATAAAGGGTATGAAAACACGAGTGTTGAAAGCCACCTGTGGATAGGCTGCTTACTGAATGCATTTAATCCAAAGGTGCTGCAACTAAATATTAGTTTGAGAGTATGCAGATTTTTGGAGGCAGTATTTTTGTTTGTTATTCCCCCCCTTAAAAATATATCCAGTAATTATTTTGAATCTTAGGTGATTGTGGGCGGCCCAGTGGGCCTGTGGTCCGTGCATTGACCTCGCAGTGCAGAGGTACAGGGTTTGATTCCAGCTCTGGCCTTCCTGTGTGGGGCATGTTCTCCCCCGTGCCTGCGTGGGTTTTCTCCGGGTACCCCGGTTTCCTCCCACATTCCAAAAACATGCATGGCAGGCTGATTGAACACTCTAAATTGCCCCTAGATGTGAGTGTGAGCTTTGATGGTCGTTCGTCTAGATGTGCCCTGCGATTGGCTGGCAACCAGTTCAGGGTGTCCCCCGCCTACTGCCCTAAGACAGCTGGCATAGGCTCCGGCATCCTCTGCGACCCTTGTGAGAATAAAGCGGATCAGAAGATGGATGGGGGGTTATTGGTCAAATCTCATCTCATCTCATCTCATCTTCCGTACCGCTTGATCCTCACTAGGGTCGCGGGGGTGCTGGAGCCCATCCCAGCCGTCTCCGGGCAGTAGACGGGGGACACCCTGAATCGGTTGCCAGCCAATCGCAAATTGGTCAAATCAACAATGGAAAATATTTTGAAAATATTTATCTGATTTCTTTTTTCTTCATACAAAAAAAAACATTTGAAGAGGAGCAAAGCCTCTCTCTCTGTTGCACTTTATTGTTATTACAACAGTGATGAACAGTTTCGAGCGTCACATATATGGGGTTTAAGATACACTCTCTCCCTCTCTCTCTCTCTCTCTCTCTCTCTCTCTCTCTCTCTCTCTCTCTCTCTCTCTCGCACCCCCTCCAAACACACACACACACACACACACGCTGTGATGTTTTGTTCATGTTTTTCAATTGATGCTTATTTAATGCAATAAATTAGATATGAATTGAAAAAAAAATGGTGTCTGAAATGCTCCTGAAACCTCCTGAATGCTCCTGAAACCACCCTATTTATAACTTCATCTGTAAATAAACCAATAACTCAACAGATGAGGAGAGAGGTTTCATTTGGTCCCAGGTCCTGTTTCTTTTCTTTCTCTCCGTCTTCCCACCCAGGAGACAGGGCCAATGATGTGAGCATTGGCTACCTGGAAATTTATTACATCACCTAAAGTGTTTGCTTGTGCCCGTACTACATTTGGAAAGAGAGAAACCTCATGGCAGATTTCAACATAAGCCATAATTTATGTAATGAAAATCTTTGCAGGTGAAAGAAACAACCTGGGCAATTCAGTGAAAGACAAAAAGTATTTTGGGATATTTTCTTTGAAAAGTCATCTTAAATGAAGAAACTACTTTAGGTCAGATTGCTCATTTGCTTGCAGAGTCAAAAATTGTGCTGAACAATTTTCTTTGTAACAGAAAGATGTGCATTTGTTAAAGGGATATTCAGTATGTTGTCATTTGGATTTCAGAATAAGATAAAGACTGCCTCAAAAGTCAGCAGGAGCAAAATATGCTCATCAGCTTCTCCTCTTGTATTTATTGTTTTTCCAGACATAATTCAAATAATTCAATTGATATTTATCAAAATAATCAAATGCCAAAACCACAAATTTGAAAAATATAATAAACATAACGCACCCAAATGAGGTTTCTTTGAGAATCATATCAATTCCAACTCAACTGTTTTTGTCATTACACTTGAAAACAGAACCACACCGTTGTTCATATGGAGAGATTTTAAACCACAGCCAAGAACCTCAAAGTACTGTGCAGCCAAACCACATTCCGTCATCGTATCCCAAACTGCTGGAGCTAACTGACGTTTGCGAGCACTGCTGTCAGACAAAAAAATAAATAAACTAAAATCACACACAGACACTGTGGCACTGTCGCTCTGGAGGTTAAATGTAATGTAAATGTACAGGATTGGAGTTATTCTCATGTCGGCAATGTAATTCATTCAAGGTAGGGTAATGTTGCATTAAAAAAAAAGATTACATAAAATACATTATTACTTCAAATCAAATAACCACAAAATACCACTGTATTAAATGGCCAAAAATGCAGCAAGTGAATATTTACAGTAATCCTTCGTTTAGCGCGGTAAATGGGGACCGAAACCACCCGCGATAGACGTAAATCTGCGAAGTATAGGAAAATGTACATATGTATGAATATAAATAATATTTATAAATTTAATGGTATAGATGCATGTTTGTAGTAATTAACATTACTTAATGCTATATACTAATATATTTAAACATGTATAAGTTAGGATTAGTTGGTGGCCGGTAGTCCAGTGGTTAGCGCGTCGGCTTCAAAATGCGGAGGTACCGGGTTCGATTCCAGCTCTGGCCTCCCTGTTTTGGAGTTTGCATGTTCTCCCCGGGCCTGCGTTAGTTTTCACCGGGTGCTCCGGTTTCCTCCCACATTCCAAAAACATGCATGGCAGGCTGATTGGACGCTCTAAATTGTCCCTAGGTGTGAGTATGGGCGTGGATGGTTGTTTGTCTCTGTTTGCCCTGCGATTGGCTGGCAACTGATTCAGAGTGTCCCCCGCCTACTGCCCAAAGATGGCTGGGATAGGCTCCAGCACCCCCCACTACCCTAGTGAGGATTAAGCGGTTCGGAAAATGGATGGATGGATGGAAGTTAGGTTAGGTTAGTGTATGAATAACGAAATACAGTAAACGCATATATGTATTCAGGTATATGTTGCTCAATGTGACTTGCTGTTGTTTTGCTGACTTTCACTGCCATTCACGGACCTTTTGCGGACGTTTTGCGTCATTTTACCTTTTTTTTTCTGAATATGGTTGAAAAAATCCGCAATGCACTGAGGCCACGATAAACAAACTGCGAAATAGCGAGGGATCGCGCATATATATATATTAAGGGTGTGGAAAATAATCGATATTAATTGATACATCGATGCGCACGTGCACGATGCGAGTGCTTCGGCTCATTCACTGGGTACGACGCGATTGACGGGTGAAATCGAGATTCATCACGATGCATTGGTGGGTATCGGTAAAATCCGATTCAAGCGCTGTTTTATTCATGTTAAACGTCACCTATCTGCCCTTTCCTAGGTGCAATGAATGCACCATCATTGTTTTGCGTTTTGTGTTGAATACGGACGTGCGTCAGATAGACAGATACAGTCCAGTACATAACTAGCGAAACACTATGGAAGTTCGCGCAAGCAGCAGCGAGGAAACTACTGTATTTAATCCTCCGCAACATTCAGATCTTATGTTTGGAAATACTACGGCTTCGAAAATAAAGATGGAAAGATTGATAAAAGCTCCGTAATTTGCAAAGAATGTCGCACTACGAAGCCATACAACGGCAGCACCACAAATATGCACACCACTTAAAACGATGGCACCACATCACCGACAAGTATCCCGCCCCCTCCCCGCGCCTCCCCGTCCAGTTCCTCGTTGGACACTGGAGAAACTCTTGGCAAACCAGGTCAGGATCAGAAAAAATCGCCTCTTATTTTGGGGGTCCCCTTGCAGCTCACTGTGACCGCGCAAGGAAAAACTATATATGGATGACTCTTTTGGACATTTCATTTTGACACTCAGTGAGAGTGGTCTGTGTACGCTACAATACACACAGCAGCTTTGAGGCTGTGACTGCCACATTGTTTCAATTGTATTTTTTTTTTCTGTCCTATGGAGATGGATATTTCATATAAGACACTCAGTGAGTAGTCTGTTTGTGTTTACACTACAGCAACAGCTGTGAGTCTCAGGTGCCAAATTGTTTACATTTTCTTTGCACAAAACCCAATTGTGAAAGGGCTTAAATAAGTTGTTTTACACGTTCTACTGTTTATAAGGAATAAAGTGGTCTACTTTTTGCAATACCATACTGAATTCCATCTTTTTTTTAACTTTTTTTCTTTGCGTATTTGCATCATGTTTAATTGCACAATATCACAACAAATTGCACTGTATCGTATCGGATCGCGTTGATTTGAACTAAATGTGTATCGCGTCGTACCACTTCGTGAAGACGGTGAAACGTATCGCATCGTGTCGCCAGAAAATTCCATGTATCGTTTAAGTATCGCATCGCTAGTAGTGCATCGAGATGTGTATCGAATCGTCCTCAGTGCTGAGATTCACATCCCTAATATATATATATATATATTAGAGCTGTCAAACGATTAAAATATTTAATCTAATTAAAAATGCAACTGTCATAATTAACTCAAATGAACTAAAAAATTAATCGTGATTACTCACACAATTTTTATCATTTCTGAATTTCCTTTTACATTTTTTGTCCCATTTCTTCCCCATTTTAATGCTCTCTTCAACATGGAATTATTAATCAGTTTTCTATGTGCCAAATGCAAATATTTACTGAAATAACAATTTTGATTTTAAATTTTACATGAACATTTTTCACTTGGTGCAGTTATTCACACATAATCTCTCACACAATATTACTGTCCATCAATAACGGTGAAAAAAATATTTTGTCACACAACAGCTGCTTTAACAGCTTTTTTTATTAAATCAAAACAGAGCAATATAACATTATAAAGTGCACATCTAAGGTACACTAGTACTCAGCCTATAGTGGATTTAAACCATGGTTGCATACTTCGTTTTTCTCAAGTTTGCTTTCAACACAGCAGTCTGTTTCTGTATTGTTGAAGAATAACTAGACATAGGACACCAATGCTCATTATGTGTCGCTGTATTCTGTACCAGCACAGATTTTGATTGGGAGGAATGTCGGCGCCATTGACTGTCGGTGCTGGACAGACCTGGGGCGCTTGTGTTTTTTGCGCCAGTAATGGGCAGCATTTTTCACAACCCCGATTTGTTCAGTGGCTATGTCAGCGCTGTTGGACAGTTGGCGTTGGTGCGGCTGGATGGATGGCTGCTGAAGTTGAGGATGAGGAGAGAGGAGCGTTGGCGAAGAGCGCCGATGCGTATTTGGAACCGTGAGTCGCCGCTTGGAATTGAAATGGATTTCCATGGGACAGGAGAAGTGAACCAATCTCTTTTTTCGTCAATGGATGCCACAGCTTCTTGTTGACTTTGAAACTTAGCTTGTAGCCGACGTATGCACATTTTGAGCATGACGTCTCTGATCCACTGGTTAAAGGACACTTTGATTCTCTCCTCTTTCATCTCAAACTGCTTCAAACAACAAAGCGTGTGACGGAAAAGTGGTTAGGACTGCACGACTGTCCGTGTTTTATGTTATGTGTTGTGTTTATTATTTTACTTTATGTTAACTGTTTTGTAAAGCGCTTTGTTACAGCTGCCGCTGTTGTGAAAGCGCTATATAAATCAGCATGTATTGTATTGTATTGTATTGTATTGTATTGTATTCAAAACTGCCGGCCGTACAAACAAGCACACACACTTCCCGTGCTGCAGGGGCAAACCATTCTGAAAGAGGGGGGTTTCACTCCCCCTAACAAAGTCAGGCTATGTTGATTATGTTGGTCCTTCTTGCGTGGAAGTCTCTCTACGGTTTTTGTGTCTACCTCATTTCGGATGACTACACTTGGTTCGATGACAACACTGGAGACGTTTAATTTTCGCTAGGTCGCTACAACAGCAACTCACTGTCACTGTCAGAACACAGAATAGCTCCACCCGCTCTACTTATATTGACACGGAACGGAACGCTGTAACCTTCCACAGAAAATAGTTCCAAACAAGTAACACTCACGTCAGTGACATACATCGTATACCTGTATGATACAGAGAGAGAGAGAAGAACAGATAACTTTGGTCTTGTCAGTGGAGCAATATGCCAACTATTTAAAAGTAAACTTTCCATTCATAAACTCTTTAAGTATCCGTTTAAGGTGTCGCGCTGCCGTGCCTGGCAAAACAGACATGGGCGTGGACTTCTGCAGCGCACTTGTTTTGTTTCTGGTGTATTTATAGAGCAACGTAACATCCGTTTGTGACGTATGCCGTGTTAATCTCGCGAGAAAAAATTTAATCCCGTTAAAATGTATTTAAATTAATGCCAATAAAAACGCGCTAAACTGACAGCTCTAATTATATATATAATATATATATATATATATATATATATATATATATATATATATATATATAATTTTTTTTATATATATATATATAAAGCGGCTGGATAGCTCAGTTGGTAAGGCATCGGTTTGGCATACGGGAGACGGTGGTTTGAATCCCGCTTGGGGCAAAAATGAGCACATAACACCATCCAGTGTGGGTCCTTGGGCAAGATCCTTCACGCTAATGCCTACCTCATACAATGATGAGAGACAATAAAACGAATGGCATGCCGGCTCAGACGTCGCCCGGCCAAACAAGGTCTGCGTCAGGTGCTGGGGAACCAGAGCACCCTGATGAAAAATGGGCTACTGGAACAAAGCGGAGATGGGCGAGATGCGATAACATGGCTCTGTTGGAATGCTACTACTCAAGCAACCCCAGTCAGAGGGGTTACATGCAGAGAATGTGGGCTAAATGGTTACTTCGAAACCCACAGTCACGGTTGACCGCGAAACAACTAGTAGCTCAATGTTCCAACATCCACAAACGGCAACTGCTGTCACAACTTGAGATTGATGAGGTACAATGCAGGTTCCATGGTGAAGGGCCCCAGGCTGCCAGATCAGAGGAGGAGGTCATACAAGAGATTGGGAGGCAAGCCCCAATGAATGCAGATGATGAGATTGGGTGGCCAGCCCCAATGAATGAAATGCTGAGCGAGGCAGCAACTGACCTGAAAGCTAAGATCATGGCGAGAATGAAAGCTGGGCAACCTAGAAACCGATTACAACGGCTATGTGAAGTACCATCTGAAAGTCTCATAGAAAGTGTGAATGCAGCACTGAGGGCGATCCCTACCGTAACGATCACAGAAACCAATGAGCTGATATACGCTTCAGCATCAGTGATCCTGGAGACTCTGGGCTATAAGAGCAACCATGGAAGCCATGAGATACGTTACCCACCATGGAAAAGACGGTTGGAGGCTAAGATCAAGGCGGCCCGGAAAGATGTGAGTCAATTGACGGAGGCCCAGAGAGGTGTGATGAAAAGGCCGATACCCGAGAGGTACATCCAGATGACCATACCTGAAGCACTCGAAACTGCCAAACAAAGGCTCCAAGCCTTGTCCAGTCGCCTAAAGCGGTACACGAAAGAGAATGAGGCCAGACGAATAAACAGGCTGTTCGCAACACAACCTGCGAAAGTGTACGCTCAGTGGCAGGGTCCTAACAACAGAGCTGACCCACCAAGACTGGAAACTGAAAGGTACTGGAAAGGCATATGGGAGAAGGAAGTTGCACATAACAGCAGTGCACAATGGCTGGTGACCCTGAGAGAGGAACACAGCAACCTCCCTGAACAGAACCCGGTTACCATAACAGTGGCAGACATACAGGAACGAGTCTCAGATATGAAGAACTGGACAGCACCAGGCCCGGACATGGTCCACACTTACTGGCTAAAGAAACTCACAGCACTCCATGAGCGCCTAGCAGTACAAATGAGCCAGCTGCTGAGGGATGGGACTCACCCAGAATGGCTAACCGAAGGGCGAACGATCCTGATCATGAAGGATCCCTCGAAGGGTGCAGCCCCATCCAACTATCGGCCAATAACCTGTCTCTCCACAACATGGAAGCTCATGTCAGGCATCATTGCGGCTAAGATAAGTGGACACATGGATCAATACATGAACGAAGCACAGAAGGGCATTGGTAGAGATACCAGAGGAGCCAAACATCACCTCCTGGTTGACAGAACAGTCGCACAAGACTGCAGGTCCCGACGTACCAACCTGTGCACAGCTTGGATTGATTACAAGAAAGCCTATGACTCGATGCCACATACATGGATCACTGAATGCTTGGAGTTGTATAAGGTGAACAGGACCCTAAGAGCCTTCGTTGCGAACTCGATGAGGATGTGGAAAACCACACTTGAAGCCAATGGCAAGCCACCTACCCAAGTGTCCATCAAATGTGGCATATACCAAGGTGATGCACTCTCCCCACTGCTGTTCTGCATAGGACTGAACCCCCTAAGCCAAGTAATCACCAAGACAGGCTATGGATACCGCCTCAGAAATGGAGCTACAATCAGTCACCTCCTCTACATGGATGACATAAAGCTGTATGCTAAGAGCGAAAGGGACATAGATTCCCTGATCCACACAACCAGGATCTACAGCAGCGACATCGGGATGTCATTCGGGCTTGAGAAATGTAGTCGGATGGTGACTAACAGAGGAAGGGTAGTCCGCACTGAAGGGGTCTCACTCCCTGAAGGAACAATAGCAGGGAACAATAGCAGACATTGAGGAGAGCTACAAGTACCTTGGTATACCACAAGCCAATGGCAACCTCGAACTGGCAACAAGGAAAGCGGCTACGGCCAAATACCTCCAGCGAGTGAGGCAAGTCCTAAGAAGCCAGCTCAATGGCAAGAATAAGACCCGGGCAATAAACAGCTATGCCCTGCCAGTGATCAGATACCCTGCAGGAATAATAAGGTGGCCAAAGGAAGAGATTCAGACCACGGACATTCAGACCCGAAAGCTCCTAACCCTGCATGGAGGGTTCCATCCCAAATCCAGCACCCTGAGACTGTACGCAAGCCGAAAGGAAGGAGGCCGGGGACTAGTGAGTGTGAGAGCCACTGTCCAGGATGAAACATCCAAGCTCCATGAATATATCGAGGAGAAGGCTCAAACGGATGACGTACTCAGAGAATGTCTCAGACAATGGGGAACAGAAGATGAGGCGCTGGAAGAGGGACCATCATGGGAGGAAAAGCCCCTACACGGGATGTACCACCGGACCATAACTGAAGTGGCTGATCTCAAGAAGTCCTATCAGTGGCTAGAGAGGGCTGGCCTGAAGGACAGCACAGAGGCACTCATCCTGGCTGCTCAGGAGCAGGCCCTGAGCACCAGAGCCATTGAGGTCCAGATATACCACACCAGACAAGACCCAAGGTGTAGGTTGTGCAAAGAGGCACCTGAGACAATCCAACACATAACTGCAGGGTGTAAGATGCTGGCAGGGAAAGTCTACATGGAACGCCATAACCAGGTGGCTGGCATAGTCTACCGAAACATCTGTGCGGAGTATGGACTGGAAACCCCAAGGTCAAAATGGGAAACACCTCCGAAGGTGGTGGAGAATGACAGAGCGAAGATCCTGTGGGACTTCCAGATCCAGACTGACAAGATGGTAATGGCGAACCAACCAGATATCGTGATCATAGATAAAGGGCAGAGGAAAGCCGTTGTAGTGGATGTAGCGGTCCCAAGTGATGGAAACATCAGAAAGAAGGAACATGAGAAACTCGAGAAATACCAAGGGCTCAGAGAGGAGCTGGAGAGAGCCTGGAAGGTAAAGGTGACAGTCGCGCCTGTGGTGGTCGGAGCACTCGGGGCAGTGACCCCCAAACTAGATGAGTGGTTGCAACAGATCCCGGGAACAACGTCGGACATCTCAGTGCAGAAATTTGCAGTGCTGGGAACAGCAAGGATACTGCGCAGAACCCTCAAGCTTCCTGGCCTCTGGTAGAGGACCCGAGCTGAATGAGGGACGGACACCACCCGAGGGGTGAGATGAGGATTTTTATAAACGCATTATTATCGGCATTAATTTAAATAAATTTTAACGTGATTAATTTTTTTCTTCACGAGATTAATGCGGCACACGTAACAGTGGATTTTAGGTTGCTCTATGTGTAAACCGGAAACAAAACAACAAGCACGCTACAGAAGTCCACGCCCATGTTTGGTTTGCCAGCCACGGCTGCACGAGACACCGAAAATAAATACTTAAAGAGTTTATGAATGGAAAGTTTACTTTTAAAAAGTTGCCAGATTGTTACACTGGCAAGACCAAAGTGACCTGTATGTTTTGCAGTCGTAAACTGAGCTATCATCATAGCACATCAGGTCTGAAATATCATTTAATGGCCAAGCACACAGCTGACGTGATCATTTCAAAGCGAAGAAAATGGATAACACGACGAAGAACACATTTGCTGAAGTCATAGCGAAATGTATGGCAACTGCATGCAAGCCTGTCAACATTGCCCACAGCTCGACTCAAGCTGAAATCATTCGCACTGCATCTAACAACTTCACTATGGATTGCCAGCGAGAGCCTCCATTACAAGCTGTGTACAGAAATTGTACGTAACGGAGAAGGCTAAGGTACACCAAGCGGGAGAATACACTGTTTAGGGGGAGAAATAAGAGACTAGCTTGATGAGTCTCTGGTGAAAAAAGAGCAGGTAGCCTGTTGAGTACGATGTATGCCACTGACGCGATTATGAACTTTCATTCATTCATTCATTTTCCGAACCGCTTGATCCTCACTAGGGTCGCGGGGGGTGCTGGAGCCTATCCCAGCTTTCTTCGGGCAGTAGAGGGGGCACACCCTGAATCGGTTGCCAGCCAATCACAGGGCACACAGAGACGAACAACCATCCACGCTCACACTCACACCTAGGGACAATTTAGAGCAGGGGTGCCCAAACTTTTTGGATCAAAGATCTACTTTTCGATCAACTAACCTTACGGGATCTACCCTTACCGGCGCATGCGCATGCGCGCCGCACACACACACACACACGCGTGCACGCCATGATGAGAAACAGTCTGAAACGGAGGCATGCAACACACTTTTGCATGCCCTTGGTGAATTGTACACGAAGCAAACTCTGAATGAGAATCATGACGATAAAAGAAAGAGCGCAACAGCTCTGATCACAAGCTGCAAATGCAAACTGCTGAGTGCTAACAGCTTCCGGTGACATAATCACGCGCCACCGTAAATTTAAGATTTACCTTTATTTTATTTTATTTAATTTTTAAAATATTTTTTGTGAAAATGAGACTGATAATATGATTAGTGTTCAGTGTATATTAACACAAAAAAATATATTAATAACATGTACAAAGACACACAAATGGTTGTTTGTTTTTTTTCTTCTCGACACTCCTCTGATCTACTTGGGACCTGTCTTAGATCTACCGGTAGATCAGGATCTACCTAATGGGCACCCCCGATTTAGAGTGTTCAATCGGCCTGCCACGCATGTTTTTTTGGAATGTGGGAGAAAACCAGAGCACCCGGAGAACAACCAAGCAGGCCCGGGGAGAACATGCAAACTCCACACAGGGAGGCCGGAGCTGGAATCGAACCCGGTACCTCTGCACTGTGAAGCCGACGTACTAACCACTGGGCCGCCCGATTATGAACTTGTTTGGAACTAATTTGTGTGGAAGGTTACCATGTTCCGTGTCCATACAAATAAAGGGGGTGGAGCTTCTCTGTGTTTATCTGACAGTGACGGTGTGCTGAGCCACTTCGAGAGTTCAGCGGTGCCTCGAACCGAGTGTCGTCATCCGAAGTGTAGTCATCCAAAATGTCTACACAGAACCATAGACAGACTTCCATGCAAGAAAGACGAACAGAATCAACATCGCCTTACTGCTGTGTTCAAAGCAAACTTGAGAAAAAGAAAATATGCAAGCAAGGCTGAAATCCACTGTAGGCTGAGTACTAGTTTACCTTCGATGTGCACTTTATAAATGTATATTGTTCTGTTTTGATTCCCTAAAAAGAGCTTTTAAGGAGCTGTTGTGTGGCAAAATATTTTTTTTCACTGTTGTTGATAAGACAATAATATTGTGTGACAGATTATGTGTGAATAACTGCTCGAAATGAAAAATGTTCATGTAAAATTGAAAATAAAAATTGTTGTTTCAGTATATATTTGCATTTTGCTCATCGAAAAGTGATCCATGATTCCATGTAGATGAGAGCATTAAAATGGGAAAAAATAGGATGAAAAAAATACAAAAGGAAATTCAGAAATGATAAAAACTGTGTGAGTAAACATGATTAATTTTGAGTTAATTCTGACAGTAATTTAAAAAAAATATTTGATGAAATATTTTAATCGTTTGACAGCTCTAACACAGTATATATATATATATATATATATATATGCGGCTGGATAGCTCAATAGCTCAGTTGGTAAGGCATCGGTTTGGCATACGGGAGACGGTGGTTCGAATCCCGCTTGGGGCAAGAAAATGAGCACATAACACCATCCAGTGTGGGTCCTTGGGCAAGATCCTTCACGCTAATGCCTACCTCATACAATGATGAGAGACACTAAAATGAATGACATGCCAGCTCAGACGTCGCCCGGCCAAACAAGGTCTGCGTCAGGTGCTGGGGAACCAGAGCACCTTGATGAAAAATGGGCTACTGGAACAAAGCGGAGATGGGCGAGATGCGATAACATGGCTGTGTTGGAATGCTACTACTCAAGCAACCCTAGTTAGAGGGGTTACATACAGAGAATGTGGGCGTAATGGTTACTTCGGAACCCACAGTCACGGTTGACCACGAAACAACTAGTAACTCAGTGTTCCAACATCCACAAACGGCAACTGCTGTCACAACTTGAGATTGATGAGGTACAACACAGGTTCCATGGTGAAGGAACCCCGCAGGCTGCCAGATCAGAGGAGGTCATACCAGAGATTGGGAGGCAAGCCCCAATGAATGCAGATGATGAGATTGGAAGGCCAGCCCCAATGAATGAAATGCTGAGCGAGGCAGCAACTGACCTGAAAGCTACGATCATAGTGAGAATGAAAGCTGGGCAACCTAGAAACCGATTACAACGGCTATGTGAAGTACCATCTGAAAGTCTCATGGAAAGTGTGAATGCAGCACTGAGGGCGATCCCTACCGTAACGATCACAGAAACCAATGAGCTCATATACGCTTCAGCATAAGTGATCCTAGAGACTCTTGGCTATAAGAGCAACCATGGAAGCCATGAGATACGTTACCCACCATGGAAAAGACGATTGGAGGCTAAGATCAAGGTGGCCCGGAAAGATGTGAGTCAATTGACTGAGGCCCAGAGAGGTGTGATGAAAAGGCCGATACCCGAGAGGTACATCCAGATGACCATACCTGAAGCACTCGAAACTGCCAAACAAAGGCTCCAAGCCTTGTCCAGCCGACTAAAGCGGTACACGAAAGAGAATGAGGCCAGACGAATAAACAGGCTGTTCGCGAAAGTGTACGCTCAGTGGCAGGGTCCTAACAATAGAGCTGACCCACCAAGACTGGAAACTGAAAGGTACTGGAAAGGCATATGGGAGAAGGAGGTTGCACATAACAGCAGTGCACAATGGCTGGTGACCCTGAGAGAGGAGCACAGCAACCTCCCTGAACAGAACCCAGTTACCATAACAGTGGCAGACATACAGGAAAGAGTCTCGGATATGAAGAACTGGACAGCACCAGGCCCGGACATGGTCCACACCTACTAGCTAAAGAAATTCACAGCACTCCATGAGCTCCTAGCAGCACAAATAAGCCAGCTGCTGAGGGATGGGACTCACCCAGGATGGCTAACCGAAGGGCGAACAATCCTGATCATGAAGGATCCCTCAAAGGGTGTGGTCCCATCCAACTATCGGCCAATAACCTGTCTCTCCACAACATGGAAGCTCATGTCAGGCATCATTGCGGCGAGGATCAGTGGACACATGGATCAATACATGAGCGAAGCACAGAAGGGCATTGGTAGAGATACCAGAGGAGCCAAACATCAGCTCCTGGTTGACAGAACAGTCGCACAAGACTGCAGGTCCCGACGTACCAACCTGTGCACAGCCTGGATTGATTACAAGAAAGCCTATGACTCGATGCCACATTCATGGATCACTGAATGCTTGGAGTTGTATAAGGTGAACAGGACCCTAAGAGCCTTTGTTGCCTCGATGAGGATGTGGAAAACCACATTTGAAGCCAATGGCAAGCCACTTACCCAAGTCTCCATCAAATGTGGCATATACCAAGGTGATGCACTCTCCCCACTGCTGTTCTGCATAGGACTGAACCCCCTAAGTCAAGTAATCACCAAGACAGGCTATGGATACCGCCTCAGAAACTGTTGGATTTATTATTGTTTAGTAATCATACATTCACGTATTATTCGGTTGATTCTCGTGTCGTCATTTTATGCTCGCAATGAAGAATGCTTCTGCCTGTCAGTATAGTTTGATTTTGCTTGCAAAGAAGAACGCTTATGCTTGCAATCATTAGTTGGCTTTGCCTGCAATGAAGAACGCTTATGCTCTCAATAAAGATATATCCTTTATTATTTACTCACATCTATAATCATTATATATTCTTCATTATGTGCTCACTTTTGCTTGCTGTACTGTGTGAGAAGTTAGGGTCGCAACCACCTTTTCGAGGACGTGGCTGGGAAGAGATAACTGTTAAGACTAAACAGCGAGCAAGGCTGAACCGTGAATGGAGACATCAACACCAGCTGCAACGGGATGTTTATGTCTATTTGCACACATGTACGTAAATTGCACTCACATACACACACATAGTCAAACAAGTTCAGTGTGTGTTCAACAGCCCCCACCCTTTAGGTTGGACACACCTATGTAGTAGCTTTTCCCAATAAATGAGGAGGTGAAGGGGGAGATCGTTAGGGTTACGTGTGGAGAACTGAAACCGAACGCTTCTCCTCGTTCCCTCCTGGTACCAGAATCGAGTCTCCTGTCTCCTCCTTTTGGTTTTTCTTGAGTGTCGATTTGGACTAAGCTGACAGAAACGGAGCTACAATCAGTCACCTCCTCTACATGGATGACATAAAGCTGTATGCTAAGAGCGAACGGGACATAGACTCCCTGATCCACACGACCAGGATCTACAGCAGCGACATCGGGATGTCATTCGGGCTTGAGAAATGTAGTCGGATGGTGACTAAGAGAGGAAAGGTAGTCCGCACTGAAGGGCTCTCACTGAAGGAACAATAGCAGACATTGAGGACAGCTACAAGTACCTCGGTATACCACAAGCCAATGGCAACCTCGAACTTGCAACAAGGAAAGCGGCTACGGCCAAATACCTCCAGGGAGTCAGGTAAGTCCTAAGAAGCCAGCTCAATGGCAAGAATAAGACCCAGGCAATAAACAGCTATGCCCTGCCAGTGATCAGATACCCTGCAGGAATAATAAGGTGGCCAAAGGAAGAGATTCAGACCACGGACGTTAAGACCCGAAAGCTCCTAACCATGCATGGAGGGTTCCATCCCAAATCCAGCACCCTGAGACTGTACGCAAGCCGAAAGGAAGGAGGCCGGGGACTAGTGAGTGTGAGAGCGACTGTCCAGGATGAAACATCCAAGCTCCACGAATACATCAAGGAGAAGGCTCCAACGGATGATGTACTCAGAGAATGTCTCAAACATTGGGGAACAGAGGATGAGGAGCTGGAAGAGGGACCATCATGGGAGGACAAGCCCCTACACGGGAAATACCACCGGATCATAACCGAAGTGGCTGATCTCAAGAAGTCCTATCAGTGGCTAGAGAGGGCTGGCCTGAGGGATAGCACAGAGGCACTCATCCTGGCTGCTCAGGAGCAGGCCCTGAGCACCAGAGCCATCGAGGCACAGATATACCACACCAGACAAGACCCAAGGTGTAGGTTGTGCAAAGAGGCACCTGAGACGATCCAACACATAACTGCAGAGTGTAAGATGCTGGCAGGGAAAGCCTACATGGAACGCCATAACCAGGTGGCTGGCATAGTCTACCGAAACATCTGTGCGGAGTATGGACTGGAAACCCCAAGGTCAAAATGGGAAACACCTCCGGAGGTGGTGGAGAATAACAGAGCGAAGATCTTGTGGGACTTCCAGATCCAGACTGACAAGATGGTAATGGCGAACCAACCAGATATCGTGATGGATGTAGCGGTCCCAAGTGATGGAAACATCAGAAAGAAGGAACACGAGAAACTCGAGAAATACCAAGGGCTGAGAGAGGAGCTGGAGAGAGCCTGGAAGGTAAAGGTGACAGTCGTGCCTGTGGTGGTCGGAGCACTCGGGGCAGTGACCCCCAAACTAGATGAGTGGTTGCAACAGATCCCGGGAACAACATCGGACATCTCAGTCCAGAAATGTGCAGTGCTGGGAACAGCAAGGATACCGCGCAGAACCCTCAAGCTTCCTGGCCTCTGGTAGAGGACCCGAGCTGAATGAGGGACGAACACCACCCGAGGGGGGTGAGACGAGGATTATTTTATATATATATATATACACACACAGTGATAATTTTACAGTTTACCCCTGATCAGAAAAGTGTGAGTCCCATATTCATAATCAAGAATTCTGAAACTCAAAATCATACTGTTTCAAGGGAAAACTATGTATGAACAATGAACATTACATCAGCAGCTGTGTGCTGCAGGCTTATTCCAAAAAAGAAATGAATCAACACATGATGTACTCATTTGGCATCATTAATACAGCATACCACAAAATCAGAGTATTTTTTCCAATCCCACACTGCAAAGATTAATGGACCGGTAATAATTAAAACAGGTAAGTATTGTTGTGGCTTGACATTGTCTTCCCAAGATGACGCATGTGTAATCTATTATCAATTTGACGAAATAATCTAACACACGTCATCATTAGTTCTACCAACAGTTATTATTAGCATTACTACACCTTGTGACAATTTTTTTATTCATAAAGTTACCATGCTACAACGAGTAAATTATAGAATAACTAATACTGTTTCATCATATTTTTCATAGCAATTAGCCGATTGATTTAATGACCAACTTGCCTCGGGAAGGTGCCTCCCGTCGTATCTCGCTCTCGTGCTCTGTGCGTACGTCACAGGTGAGTTGAGTGATACGCCCTTCAGACGATTCATACGAAGAATCAGACGGGCATTCCCATTTCTTAAATGTCGTAATTAGTACACTTTTGTGTGTGTTTTTTTTCTGCTGCCATCTCAAACTGTCATCAGCGTGATTTCTCGGTTTGTGGACTAAAATAGCAACCCACAAATAATGTTATCTTTCCACCCACCCCAACACTGAAAACAAACGAAATACTTGCCTTTCGTGCGAGCACTTTTGGTTATCGGGTATGTTGTGTATTTTCCTGGTCCTCACTTTGGTCCAGCGATTTCTGTTTTCTATTTCTTATGGTGCAATTTTTGTAATAAATGGAGTTCTTGTTGGGGTCTGCTATTTTGGGGATCCAAAAAAAATCTCATTTGCTGCGAACGAAGCGTGACCTCCTCGCTTAACTCGCAACGTGGCAGAATTCTCCGGCCACCTAGGATCCCGTAGATGCCAACAAGATTTTTTCCGCCCTGGCCAGCCATGAACAACTGATGAGTCAGCAGGGCCAGGTGCTTTCAGAACTCCGTGACGCGCTATCCATGCTGGCACACCGTTTCGAGGATTTAGGGTCGCGAGTGGAGCGCTTAGATAACCAGAGAACGACAACCCCTAAAATCCAAAGAGCTACCACACGGGTACCCGTCCATTCCCCGACGGTTAGTCCATGTTATGGTGGTGAACATGGCCTTTGTGGGCAATTCCTCCATCAGTGCTCGCTGATGTTTTATCAGCAACCATCCGCTTAAGTCATTGACTCCTCTAAGGTGGCGTTTATCATGAGCTTGTTGTCTGGTCAGCTGGCGGCATGGGCACTGGCAGTGAGCGACACACAACCGGGCCTCCGGTCTTCCTTCCTCAACTTCATTGCCGCTTTTCATCAGTTGTTCCACCACCCGTTATGGGGAAGAGAGGCCGAAGGCCGGTTGCTAGATCTCCATCGAGGAACACAATCTGTTGCAGACTATTCAATCACTTTTCGTATTTTGGCTGCCCAAAGTGATTACGGCGACTGAGCATTGTGTGGACTGTTTCGCCGCGGGTTGAACTCACTCCTCAAAGATGAACAAAGGCCACAAGCGATGACTTTTCTAATTTGGAGGAGCTCATAGACATCGCCTTAATACTGGACAACCTCATGAGGGAGAGGAACCGGGAGCGCGGAGGTGGATGGATTTCGTCCCAGCATGCTACATTCCGAGGGGCTTCCCACGAGACGACCCGGACAACTCGATCCGATGACGACTCCAGGGCACTGAATACGTCCGCCAGGGACGAGCTGATGCAGCTGGGAAGTGGACAGTTGGGACTGGAGGAGAGACGGCGCCAGATCCACTACCGGGCCTGTTTCTACTGCGGCCAAAGAGGGCATCGGGTCGCCAATTCCCTGATGACATCTCAACCACCTACCCCCCTCGGAGACTGTAAATTAAGACCCCGCACAACGAGAGCCGAGGAGAGACAAGTCTCGTTCAGGACTCTTCAAGAGACTGGAACTGGAGGGAAAGATTTATGGGTCATCTCAGGTTCTGCCAATCAGGGCTCTGGGTAGACTCGCGGGCCGATGATTACTTTATCGATACCGGCATAGCCTCTGATATAGGTTGTCCCATAGAGAAGTTGGACAAAGTAAAACAGGTTCACGATCTCGATGGGCGACTTCTGGCGGTGGTGAAACAAATTACGGCTCCGTAAAGCGCAAGTTATCAGGCAATTATGTCGAGCATAGGAGATTTGATTTGATACAGTCCTGAGCCGTCCCAGTGATTTTCGGTTTACCTTGGTTTACGACCCATAATCCAAGAATTTTGTGGGATCGTCCTGCGATTGAGAATTTGAGTCAGTTAAACTACGCGCATTGTTTGCGGTCGGCTGTGGGGGGGACGCGGGCGTAATAAACCCCCTGAAGTCATTTGCCTAAACGGAGTACCTAGTTGTTATCATGATTTGCGAGAGTTTTTAGCAAAGACTGTGCCCAGGCCTTGCCACCACACCGTCCTTATGACTGTGCCATCGACCTGCAGGCGGGTGGAGCGCTGACGACCTCCCGGCTACATCAGGTTTCTCATCCTGAACAAGAGGCGTTGCGGAAGTACATCAATGGCTTGCTCGCTGCAGGTCTTATCAGACCATCCCGATCACCGTTGGGTGCTGGATTTTTCTTTATTGAGAAGAAGGACAAATTGTTGCGGCCATGTAGTAACTATCACCATTAAAAATAAGTATCCGCTTCCACTGTTAGATTCCGCATTTAGTCCCCTTCAATCGGCCACCATCTTCTCAAAATTAGATTATGCAGTGCTTATCATCTGGTTCGCGTTTGGGAAGGGGATGAATGGAATACAGCTTTTACGACTCCCTTCGGCCACTTTGAATATCTGGTCATGCCCTTCGGATTGACTAATGCCCCCGCGGTTTTTCAGAGTCTTATCAACGATGTGTTGAGGGACCTATTGAATGTGTTTTGTTTTGTTTATCTCGATGACATTTTGATTTTCTCGCGGACACTTCAGGAACATAATCAGAACGTCAGGCTCTTCTTGCAACGGCTGTTAGAAAATAGGCTTTTTGTCAAGGCCAAGAAGTGTGAATTTCATGTTGAGCCTATATTGTTTCTTGAATTTATCATCCAGAGGGGTCAAATGAGAGTCGATCCCTCAAAGATTAAGGTGGTGGTGGAATGGCCGACAGCCACCAACCGTAAACAGCTGCAACGTTTTTTGGGTTTCGCTAACTTTAACAGACGTTTAATTCGAAATTACAGCCAGAAAGCTCTTCCATTAAATCAAGGTTCCGTTTAAGTGGGAGTCTGACGCCGACTCGGCATTTAGGGAATTAAAGAAGGCTTTTACGAACCCACCTGTACTATGTTGACCCAAAAGATTCGATACATTCTCGGGGCTTCATCCCGCCATCACTACCATGAGGCTCAAGATGGGATCCAAGTCCCGGCTGGATGTCCCACAGGGAAGCTGTTTGTGCCCCCGCCTCTGCGTTTGGAGGTATTGCAGTGAGGGCACGCGTCTATGTGTGTTTGCCATCCAGGGGTGAACCGGACTTTGCATCTCGTCTCTCAGCGGTTTTGGTGGCCGGAGCTTCGGAGGGATATCGCGGAGTTCATCAAAGCCCGCTCCGCCTGCGCCTGTAGTAAGGTCTCGCACCGGCCTCCGGTGGGGTTGCTTCAACCCCTACCCGTTCCCCCTTGACCCTGGTCCCACATCTCCATTGACTTTGTCACTAGCCTCCCTCCTTCCCGTGGAAAGATTGCCATTCTCACCATTGTGGACCATATTTCTAAATCTGCTCATTTCATTCCGCTGTCCAAGTTGCCTTGGAAATGGCCGACCTCCTCGTCAGCCATGTCTTCCGTCTCCATGGGATCCCATTCGGCATTGTGTCCAACCGAGGGCCCTAGTTTATTTCCAGGGTGTGGAAGTGGTTCCGTCAGGCTCTGGGGGCCACGGCGAGTCTATCATCGGGTTACCACCCGCAGTCCA
Organism: Hippocampus zosterae; assembly: GCF_025434085.1. Lineage (NCBI taxonomy): Eukaryota > Metazoa > Chordata > Actinopteri > Syngnathiformes > Syngnathidae > Hippocampus > Hippocampus zosterae. The sequence continues at coordinate 19,453,845 of NC_067462.1, read as the reverse complement.
ACGGGCAGGAGGAGCACATGAAAAAATGAAGATCTGGAGGCGGCTCTACGTTGTGTGTGTCTCCACCCTCCCTCATCTTGGGCCGTCCACTTGCCTTGGGTGGAGTACGCGCACAACACCCTCGTCTCGTCAGCCACGGGTCGGTCTCCCTTCATGTTGGCTTACGGATATCAGCCACCGCTGTTCCGTCTCAGGAAGGGCAGGTGGAGGTTCCGTCGGTGCATCGCCATCTGAAATGAGCCCATCGCGTATGGAGGGAGACCCCGGCCACGTTGTCTCACACTGCGTCCAGGAACCGACGGATTGCGGACCGTCGTCGTCGCCCGGCGCCGACCTATGAGGTGGGGCAGGAGGTGTAGCTGGCTACGAGGGACCTGTGTCTTGCCGGCATTTCGGCCAAGTGGGGCTGCGCTTCACAGGCCCGTTCATGGTGGAGTCCATCATCAGCCCCGACGCCGTCAAGCTTCGGTTCCCGGCCACCATGAAGGTTCACCCCGTGTTCCAAGTTTCCCTCCTCAAGCTGGTGGCGACCAGTCCCTTGGCTCCTTCTCCCTCCTTGCCTCCTCCTCCGCGGATCGTTGATGGCAAGCCGGTGTACATGGTGCGGAAGATCTTGGACTCTCGGCACAGGAGTAAGGGGTTCCAGTAACTGGTTTACTGGGAGAGCTACTGTCCGGAGGATCGGTAATGAGTCCCCCGTTCCTGGATCTTGGATCCGTCCCTTCTATGTGCCATCCACTCTTCTCACCCATCCAAACTGGGTGGGCTGCCAGGAGGCGTCTGTGGGTGTGGGGCGGTACTGTCATGCTCCAGTTTCGGCAGCAGGTGGCGGGTGAGCATTCTTGCTAGCTGCACAACTGTTGCCAATCTGTCATGCACCTGGTACATTAGGACCGTCCTTCTGGCTCTTCTTTGCCAGAGAATTGTATGCTGTGCCACTGCTCTTGCCCGTGTGTCATTTACTCTTGCTCTCGTTCTCGTTATCATGATTACTGCTCTTGTACTAGATGTCGGTTCTCTTTTGTGTAGTACAGTTTTCATTTTGTAGTATCGAGTTTATTTTCATCCTTGCCTTTCATGCAAGTGCTTTATTTTATCGGTTTTTTGGTGTATTTTCCTGGTCCTCACTTTTTCTGTTTTCTATTTTCTACGGTGCAATTTTTGTAATAAACATTTTTTTTGTCCGGGATTCTTGTTGGGGTCTGTTATTTTGGGGATCCAAAAAAATCTCATTGACTGCGAACGAAGCGTGACCTCGCTTCGCTCACAACGTGGCAGTTTTAACGGTTTACCACGTTTCAGGTTTCAAAAATGAAGATAGAAAATGTGATTTTTAAATTACCAAGAAGACACAATCGTGAAGTAGACCGAAATGTGTATGATATTTAACTTTTTTTTGCAAATAAACTGAAGTGGGGCATTCAAAAATGTTCACCCCCACCACCCCCCCTAAGTTAATGCCCCCTTGAACCACTTTTTGCTGCGATGACAGCTGCAAGTCTTTTGGGGTTTGTCTCAATAAATTTTGTTCATCGACAAACTGACATTTTTGCGTGTTCTTTGTTGCAAAACGGCTCAAGGTCAGCGAGATTAGAAAGAGACATTTGAAACTCTTTTCAGATCTTTCCATACATTCTCAATTGCATTCAAGTCTAGACTCCAATTTGGCCATTTTAACATCTAGATATGTTTAATTTTGAACCATTCCATCGTAGATGTTGCTTTATTTTTTAGATCGTTATCTTGTTGGAAGGAAAAACTCCATACACATCTGTTTTGTTTTAAATTCCAGCAGGTTTTCTTCTAAAATTGACCTCTGTTTGGCGCTATCACTGTACCCATCTACTCCAGCTTCTTACACTGTCCCTGCTAAAGAAATGCAGCCCCAGATGACAAGCCAAACCTAGTTTCTATCTGCATGAAAGAAATGGGTATGCGCACCCTGCTCTCAACAGCAGCTCGATCAGATTCAAACCAAACTATGCAATCAAATGTGTTTATTTCCTGTGACATATTTTTCGTGAGCAGCGTCACTCTTCGGAACTCCATCGTCATGACATTCAAAGTGGTGTGCAGGAGAATTGAAAGTGTATTTCATTCGGCATTAAAACATTTTAAAAGACCAGAAACACAGTAATTCAGGCCACAGCAGCCAACGGCACTGGAAAAAGGAACCCTTTCATGCCTCCTGTAACCTGATATTATGATAAGCTGTCCTCTGCAGTATCCACTGTCCCTGAAAGAGTCAATTTCATAAAACATTTTTTTCTTTTTCCCCCCACGTCAAATCAGCTCTCAGCTAACTGTGGTTCGTTCCACTGTCTGTTGCATCACCTCAGGACTGTGCTTGATGCAACTGTGACTAGGTCATGCCACCACCATGTTTGACAGTGGTGATTATGCTTTCAAGGTGATGTGTATGTGGTAGTTTTATGACAAACATGACAATAAGTTACATGTTCATGTTTGTTGCATCTCCCAGGTGGGTTGGTGAACCGCATAGACAACATGTTACGGTTGTTTTTAATAAATGGCTTTTTTCTTTCCATTCTTCCAAAAAGGCCTGATTTGTGCAGTGTGCCACTAATAGTTTGTCCTATGTTCAGATTCCGTGACCTTGTGGATCTCTGCAGGTCATCCTGGCTACATTTCTTATCAGCGCTCTCCTTGTTGTGTTGAATCGAACAATGCTCGACCAGATGTTTAAAGCTTGTGAAATCTTTTCAAAGCCTGAACTTCTCCGCAACTTTATCTCGGACTTGCCTGCTGTTTTCATGATGCGTTTGGCTCACCAGTATTCTTTTAAGAGACCTTGAGACCATCGCAGAGCAGGTGTATTTACGCTCAGACGACAAAGTAGATTACACACAGTTGGACTCTATGTATCTTCATCAGTCATTTAGGTCAACATTGGATCATTCAGAAATCATCAGGGAATTTCTTCGGTCAGATAGCCACACTGACTGTAAGGGGCCGAATATCACGTCTTATTTTTTTGTTCTTATTTTTAAAAAAAAGTTGAAAATATACTTTGAATTTCATTCCATTTCACGGGTGTGTCCCTTTTGGGGTTGATTCTTCACAAAGTTCCAGTTTCATATATTTCAAGCCTGAAATCTGGCAGAAGGTTGAAAATTCCAAGGGTGCAGGGGGAACACTTTCACAAGTATGTGAGTCAAGCAGAAATATATAGCTGAGTGCATTCCTTTCTTTAAAGTCCCAATTGATAATTGCAACAGCACCAAATTTCCGCAAGGTATGCTGCTTTCTTGCACGGTCTCAATAGTGTCTGTTTACATATCTCCCATTTTCAGAATAGAATCCTTGGGATCAAAGAAAGGAGCGGACAGGTTTGAACAACATGGAATGGAAATTGAGAGAGGGACAATGAATTACATCCTCATTAGTAGCCTTTCTTTGTTCATATTTACATCTGGGCGAATCTACTTTGCAACCTCCTGCTGTTTGCTGTTGCAGAAAGTTGTCATGAGCATATCTGCGTGACAATAAATGTTTGATCAGTTGTCAGCAGTCACATATAACAAGCTAATTGGCCTTATGTATTCAGTAATGGATGCACATTCAATGAATTGATGCATATACGACACCCTGTTTATTATTCATGCTATGATATTTATTTATTTATTTTTGTCTTGGGTTTTCACTGTCAACGCAGAATTGTTTTGTTGTTGCTTGCATCACAGTTTTAATCCAACCATTTGCAATCATTCAAGCACTACAATTCAATGCATTGAGAACTTCTAATGTGCAGCTCTCAGTATGACATGAAAATGCAAACTGAAAGAGATTAAAATCTGCCTGCCACCCGAAACCGTCTACTCTATGTATCTTCATCAGTCATTTAGGTCAACATTGGATCATTCAGAAATCATCAGGGAATTTCTTCGGTCAGATAGCCACACTGACTGTAACGGGGCCAAATATCACGTCTTATTTTTCTGTTCTTATTTTTTTTAAAAAGTTGAAAATCCATCCATCCATCCATCCATCATCTACCGCTTATCCGGGGCCGGGTCGCGGGGGCAACAGCTTTAGCAGGGAAGCCCAGACTTCCCTCTCCCTAGCTACTTCGTCCAGCTCTCCCCGGGGGATCCCGAGTCGTTCCCAGGCAAGCTGGGTGACATAGTCTCTCCAGCCTGTCCTGGGTCTTCCTCGGGGTCTCCTCCCGGTGGGACATGACCGGAACACCTCACCGGGGAGGCGCTCAGGAGGCATCCGAATCAGATGCCCAAGCCACCTCATCTGGCTCCTCTCGATGTGGAGGCGAAGCGGCTCGACTCCGAGCCCCTCCCGGATGACCGAGCTTCTCACCTTATCTCTAAGGGAGAGCCCGGACACCCTGCGGAGAAAACTCATTTCGGCCGCTTGTATCCGGGATCTCGTTCTTTCGGTCATGACCCATAGCTCGTGACCATAGGTGAGGGTTGGGACGTAGATCGACCGGTAAATTGAGAGCTTCGCCCTTTGGCTCAGCTCCTTCTTCACCACGACAGACCGATACAACGTCCGCATCACAGCAGACGCTGCACAGATCCGCCTGTCGATCTCCCGCTCCCTCCTACCCCCACTCGTGAACAAGACCCCAAGATACTTGAACTCCTCCACTTGGGGTAAGATCTCCTCCCCGACCCGGAGGGGGCACTCCACCCTTTTCCGACTGAGGACCATGGTTTCAGATTTGGAGGTGCTGATTTTCATCCCAACCGCTTCACACTCGGTTGCGAAACGCTCCAGTGAGAGTTGGAGAGCCCCGTTTGAAGGAGCCAACAGCACCACATCATCTGCAAAGTTGAAAATATATTTTGAATTTCATTCCATTTCACGAGTGTGTCCCTTTTGGGGTTGATTCTTCACAAAGTTCCAGTTTCATATATTTCAAGCCTGAAATCTGGCAGAAGGTTGAAAATTCCAAGGGTGCAGGGTGAACACTTTCACAAGTATGTGAGTCAAGCAGAAATATATAGCTGAGTGCATTTCTTTCTTAAAAGTCCCCATTGATAATTACAACAGCACCAAATTTCCACAAGATATGCTGCTTTCTTGCACGGTCTCAATAGTGTCTGTTTACATATCTCCCATTTTCAGAATGGAATCCTTGGGATCAAAGAAAGGAGCGGACAGGTTTGAACAACATGGAATGGAAATTGAGAGAGGGACAGTGAATTACATCCTCATTAGTAAGTAGCCTTTCTTCGTTCATATTTACATCTGGGCGAATCTACTTTGCAACCTCCTGCTGTTTGCTGTTGCAGAAAGTTGTCATGAGCATATCTGCGTGACAATAAATGTTTGATCAGTTGTCAGCAGTCACATATAACAAGCTAATTGGCCTTATGTATTCAGTAATGGATGCACATTCAATGAATTGATGCATATACGACACCCTGTTTATTATTCATGCTATGATATTTATTTATTTTTGTCTAGGGTTTTCACTGTCAACTCAGAATTTTTTTGTTGTTGCTTGCATCACAGTTTTAATCCAACCATCTGCAATCATTCAAGCACGACAATTCAATGCATTGAGAACTTCTAATGTGCAGCTCTCAGTATGACATGAAAATGCAAACTGAAAGAGATTAAAATCTGCCTGCCACCCGAAACCTTGTGAGGTCAACAAGCTAATCACATGCTCGACCATTTAGTTCCTGTCTTAATTTGGAAAAGTAGACCTTGTGATATTTGTGGACGATAGCCAATAAAGAAGCAATTGACACCTTTGTTTTTTTTTATAGATTTGTTTAACCACAAAACATCAGCCTCAACCACTTTGGCCTCATATCAAACTCCTCTTATAAGATTCATCCATCCACTTTGTGAACCGAGTATCCTCACTAGGGTCGCGGGAGTGCTGGAGCCTGTCCCATCTGTCTTGCAGCAGCAGGCAGGGTACACCCTGAGCTGGTTGTCAGCCAATCGCAGCATTTGACAATTAACCAGCAAATAAATGGCTTACAAGTCGTTTAATTTAAAAAAAAAACACACACATTTCAAAGAAGATGGCTTATATGGCATCCCTTCCCTGGCTCCCAATTCATTTTAGAGTTCTTTTTAAGATCCGATTATTTGTTTTCAAATCTTTAAATGGCCTCGCTCCACCTTACCTCTCTCTCTCTCTCTCTCTCTCTCTCTCTCTCTCTCGCTCTCATAAAATCCTCATCTCACCCCTCGGGTGGTGTCCGTTCCTCATTCAGCTCGGGTCCTCTACCAGAGGCCAGGAAGCTTGAGGGTTCTGCGCAGTATCCTTGCTGTTCCCAGCACTGCACATTTCTGGACTGAGATGTCCGATGTTGTTGATCTGTTGCAACCACTCATCTAGTTTGGGGGTCACTGCCCCGAGTGCTCCGACCACCACAGGCACGACTGTCACCTTTACCTTCCAGGCTCTCTCCAGCTCCTCTCTGAGCCCTTGGTATTTCTCGAGTTTCTCATGTTCCTTCTTCCTGATGTTTCCATCACTTGGGACCGCTACATCCACTACAACGGCTTTCCTCTGCCCTTTATCTATGATCACGATATCTGGTTGGTTCGCCATTACCATCTTGTCAGTCTGGATCTGGAAGTCCCACAGGATCTTCGCTATGTCATTCTCCAACGCCTTCGGAGGTGTTTCCCATTTTGACCTTGGGGTTTCAAGTCCATACTCCGCACAGATGTTTCGGTAGACTATGCCAGCCACCTGGTTATGGCGTTCCATGTAGGCTTTCCCTGCCAGCATCTTACACCCTGCAGTTATGTGTTGGATCGTCTCAGGTGCCTCTTTGCACAACCTACACCTTGGGTCTTGTCTGGTGTGGTATATCTGTGCCTCGATGGCTCTGGTGCTCAAGGCCTGCTCCTGAGCAGCCAGGATGAGTGCCTCTGTGCTGTCCTTCAGGCCAGCCCTCTCTAGCCACTGATAGGACTTCTTGAGATCAGCCACTTCAGTTATGGTCCGGTGGTACATCCCATGTAGGGGCTTGTCCTCCCATGATGGTCCCTCTTCCAGCGCCTCATCTTCTGTTCCCCATTGTCTGAGACATTCTCTGAGTACGTCATCCGTTGGAACCTTCTCCTTGATGTATTCATGGAGCTTGGATGTTTCATCCTGGACAGTGGCTCTCACACTCACTAGTCCCCGGCCTCCTTCCTTTCGGCTTGCGTACAGTCTCAGGGTGCTGGATTTGGGGTGGAACCCTCCATGCATGGTTAGGAGCTTTCGGGTCTTAACGTCCGTGGTCTGAATCTCTTCCTTTGGCCACCTTATTATTCCTGCAGGGTATCTGATCACTGGCAGGGCATAGCTGTTTATTGCCCGGGTCTTATTCTTGCCATTGAGCTGGCTTCTTAGGACTTGCCTCACTCGCTGGAGGTATTTGGCCGTAGCCGCTTTCCTTGTTGCCAGTTCGAGGTTGCCATTGGCTTGTGGTATACCAAGGTACTTGTAGCTGTCCTCAATTTCTGCTATTGTTCCTTCGGGGAGTGAGACCCCTTCAGTGCGGACTACCTTTCCTCTCTGAGTCACCATCCGACTACATTTCTCAAGCCCGAATGACATCCCGATGTCGCTGCTGTAGATCCTGGTTGTGTGGATCAGGGAATCTATGTCCCTTTCGCTCTTAGCATACAGCTTTATGTCATCCATGTAGAGGAGGTGACTGATTGTAGCTCCATTTCTGAGGCGGTATCCATAGCCTGTCTTGGTGATTACTTGGCTTAGGGGGTTCAGTCCTATGCAGAACAGCAGTGGGGAGAGTGCATCACCTTGGTATATGCCACATTTGATGGACACTTGGGTAAGTGGCTTGCCATTGGCTTCAAGTGTGGTTTTCCACATCCTCATCGAGTTCGCAACGAAGGCTCTTAGGGTCCTGTTCACCTTATACAACTCCAAGCATTCAGTGATCCATGTATGTGGCATCGAGTCATAGGCTTTCTTGTAATCAATCCAAGCTGTGCACAGGTTGGTACGTCGGGACCTGCAGTCTTGTGCGACTGTTCTGTCAACCAGGAGTTGATGTTTGGCTCCTCTAGTATCTCTACCAATGCCCTTCTGTGCTTCGCTCATGTATTGATCCATGTGTCCACTTATCTTAGCCGCAATGATGCCTGACATGAGCTTCCATGTTGTGGAGAGACAGGTTATTGGCCGATAGTTGGATGGGGCTGCACCCTTCGAGGGATCCTTCATTATCAGGATCGTTCGCCCTTCGGTTAGCCATTCTGGGTGAGTCCCATCCCTCAGCAGCTGGCTCATTTGTACTGCTAGGCGCTCATGGAGTGCTGTGAGTTTCTTTAGCCAGTAGGTGTGGACCATGTCCGGGCCTGGTGCTGTCCAGTTCTTCATATCTGAGACTCTTTCCTGTATGTCTGCCACTGTTATGGTAACTGGGTTCTGTTCAGGGAGGTTGCTGTGCTCCTCTCTCAGGGTCACCAGCCATTGTGCACTGCTGTTATGTGCAACCTCCTTCTCCCATATGCCTTTCCAGTACCTTTCAGTTTCCAGTCTTGGTGGGTCAGCTCTGTTGTTAGGACCCTGCCACTGAGCGTACACTTTCGCAGGTTGTGTTGCGAACAGCCTGTTTATTCGTCTGGCCTCATTCTCTTTCGTGTACCGCTTTAGGCGACTGGACAAGGCTTGGAGCCTTTGTTTGGCAGTTTCGAGTGCTTCAGGTATGGTCATCTGGATGTACCTCTCGGGTATCGGCCTTTTCATCACACCTCTCTGGGCCTCCGTCAATTGACTCACATCTTTCCGGGCCGCCTTGATCTTAGCCTCCAACCGTCTTTTCCATGGGGGGTAACGTATCTCATGGCTTCCATGGTTGCTCTTATAGCCCAGAGTCTCCAGGATCACTGATGCTGAAGCGTATATCAGCTCATTGGTTTCTGTGATCGTTACGGTAGGGTTCGCCCTCAGTGCTGCATTCACACTTTCTATGAGACTTTCAGATGGTACTTCACATAGCCGTTGTAATCGGTTTCTAGGTTGCCCAGCTTTCATTCTCGCCATGATCTTAGCTTTCAGGTCAGTTGCTGCCTCGCTCAGCATTTCATTCATTGGGGCTGGCCACCCAATCTCATCATCTGCATTCATTGGGGCTTGCCTCCCAATCTCTTGTATGACCTCCTCCTCTGATCTGGCAGCCTGGGGCCCTTCACCATGGAACCTGCGTTGTATATATATACATATATACTGCGTCGTCATATATATATATATATATATATATATATATATATATATATATATATATATATATATATATATATATATATATATATATATATATTTGTTTGTTGTTTTTTTTGTTTTATTGTTGTATACATTATATGATATTTGCTCCATGTACAGCACTTTGTATACATCAATGGTTGTTTTAAAGTGCTCTATAAAATTTATAGTATAAATACAGTTGAGTTGAGTTGAGAGTTACACTGTATGTCCCATCAAACCTATATGAATTGCAATAATCAAGCAACGAGATGTCTATTATTTGCCATCTTGACTTTTAACATATTTCCTTGTCACCAATTATTAGCCAGGCCTTGTGACATCTTATAGGGCATTACTGAAAGAGAGTGTAGTGCTAAAACTGCGAATAAGAGAACTTTCCAGCTAATATCCGAGGATAGGTTGCACGGGGGAAAAAGGTGCATTTGTGATGAGTAAACCACAAATAGGCAGGGATTCACTGTATTCTTTCTTGTCATGATCCTGTCTTGTTTGTGTTCCAGTCTCCGGCGGGATTGGAGGGTGTTCCCTCAAGCGCGTCTCTAATCGCCATCGTTAGCCAGCTTCCTTTAAAAGCTCAGCCACGCCGATGTCGGCGATATGTCGGATTATTCATCCTTGCTCACAATTCGTTTTCAAATATCTGTATTTTCTAGACATTCATGACCTTTGCCTCATAGTTCTCTCGTGATGTTTTTCTTGAATTTTGAGTTGTTTTTGTTTTTAATATTATTCTCGGTATGTATTTTACATGTATTGAATTTCCTTGTCCTTTTGTCGCAAGCAGTTTATGTTTATACTTGTCTTTGCCTTTTGCAAGTATTTTTGGTTTGTCTCGTGTTATCGTGGTTCTTTGTTACCACCGTCTTTCCTTGTACTTTGTCGGTTTTGCATTTTTTGTAAATAAACATTTTGTCACTCTTTTCGATGTCCATGCTTTTGGCATCCGATTCTGTTCAGGATTACTCCGGAACTGACACTAATTAATTCCTTCTATTTTACACTTCCTAAATGAGAACATACAAGATGGCAATTGTAACCCAATTTTAACTTTTATGCCCAACTCTTTATTTCCAGTACTACGCCACTCAGCGACCTCCTTCCTCACTGTCATTATGCTCCTTATCTTATTGTACATTCTACTTCCTGACACTTATACTGCATATTCCAAATTACTCTGTACTCTGTATATTCCCAAATCGTTATTTCCCCTCAAGTTTATATCTATATCCTCTCCGAGCTCTTCTCACATTCCATATTGGTGGTTGTTTCAAATCTATTGCTGCATCTGCCTCATCCATTATCCTCTCATCCTATTCCCACAATGGCTCGATCCCACTTGATCCCACTCTCCATTCTATCTGCCAAGAATGTTTGTCGATCTTCCTTTGGATCATTGTCTCGCTTCATTCTCTTCTTCATCATCTCCACTATCTGTCAGTTTCTCTTTTTTTTCTCCTCTAAAATCCAGTGTATTGCTCAGTCTACTGTACCTCTTTGTCTGTCCTCTTTGTCTACCTGCCCCTGAGCCTGCTCAAACCAGAGGCTGCAGTGGCTTAACTTTAATTGATGCATTGGATAAAGCAAGGGATAAGGAACGAACTAAGGGATCCTCTGAGCTGACAAGGTTAATTCTGTTTTTCCTTGCTCCTTGTCACCTGGCGGCAATTAAACTCTTGGCATCCCTCCCCAGGGAAAGATACTCTGCTCACAAGAAAGAAAGCGAGTGGGCAAAATAATCCATGAGGGTGGGTGGTTTAATGATGGGGACGGGTTTGGGGCTATTGGCAATGACAATAAGTGCACATTCTTACCTTTGTTTCAAATTCTATTTGTTTTTAAATCTTTTCATGGTCTTGCTATGACATATCAACAGACATTCCAAACCCATATTGTGTCTCAATGTTTTTGTTTCTCCTGAAGACCAACCCCGGGCTAAGTGGCTGCATCCCAGTTTGTACTCTGAGACTTTGGGACTATTTTTCTTGTTTGTTTGTTTTTTATCTATTTATTTCAATTGAAAAAAGAGAGATTCATTGTGATTATGGATCGCAGTGGTACATTTTCTCTTAAAAGACCACTCCCGACTCCTTTAAAAGGCTGGTGAATCAACAATTAATAGAATTAGTTCAACTAAACATTCTGGTTCATGGTAATGTTCCTAACCTGCAGAGACAAACACCAAATATCAGCCTGTTTCCCTTTCCTTCTCTCTCATAAGATGCAAACATTGCTCATGGGTGGAACAAATCCATGGAAGTGGAATAACGACAGACAGATATTTGTCAAAATTCCTGCCGGAGATAAATGCTATAGAAAAATGTGATTTTGCACTCAATTGCCTTGGGGCTGGGGGCAAATCATAAGAGGTAATCCAAATCCTGATTTGAATTAAATTGGGGCACAATATAAAACAAAGAAGAAAAAAAAAAGAGTACAATGATTTGTAAATCCTTAGCGACCTGTATTCAACTGAACCCACAACAAAGATGTAGTATTCAATGTTTTAAAGGATTCGTGTTATTTTATTTAAAAATATTATCATTTTGAATGTGATGAATGACTGCAACACATTCCGAAAAAGGGAGGACAGGGGCGAAAGGAATGAAAAAAAAGAAAAAAAAGAATAAATTAACTAAATAAATAAATATGTAAATCCTTGTTTGAAACATTCCACAGGTGAACAGTTTAATTGGAAACAAGCGAATATGACATTCACTTGTTTGATAAAGGAGCATTCCCGAAAGGCTCAGTTGTGCACTTAGGAAGAGGAGGAGATGTCAAGGTTTGGACGTGATGGGAGAGGACCCCAAAAAGCAGGGCGGGAGGAAGAGCAGGGTGGACTGAACAAAATATATGAACAAAAATAAAAAAAACACAAATAAAGTCCTGAAAACCACAAGAAACCAAATTAAAAAACACATAAACAAACAAATAGAGTATATATATATATACTCTATTTGTTTGTATATATATATATATATATATATATATATAGGGAGAGAGAGAGAGAGAGCATACAATCAGAAGGAAATTAAGGTGATATCTTCATTTTCTGAACCGCGCTATCCTCACAAGGGTCACAGGGGGGTGCTGGAGCCTATCCCAGCTGTTTTTTGGGCAGTAGGCGGGGGTCACCCTGAACTGGTTGCCAGCCAATCGCAGGGCACATCAAGATGAACAACCATCTGCGCTCACACTCACATTTGGGACATTTGGGACAATTTAGAGTGTTCAATCAGCCTTTTGGAATGTGGGAGGAAACCGGAGCACCCGGAGAAAACCCACATAGGCCCGGGGAGAACATGCAAACTCCACACAGGGAGGCCGGAGCTGGACTTGAACGGTACCTCTGCACTGTGAGGTCGATGCGTTAACCACTGGACCAATGGGCCGCCCATATATATATATATATATATATATATATATATATACAGTAATCCCTCATTTATCGCGGGGGTTACGTTAAGAAAGAGTGAAGTAGTGAGCTTTATTTTTTAGAGTTATTAAACAATACTGAACTATGTACACAATTAAACCAAAGACTAAAACCCATTTTCAGGCCCAAGCACAAAAAACATTTTCAACAAATAACTACAATAGTTTTGGAAATACTGTACTGTAAAATAATATTGCTTGAGCGCATCGGTGCAGAACGTTTCGTTGACATTGTGGGGTAAGTATGTACAAAGACGAGGTGCAGAGACTGTTCACGTTGGTCAGTGCCTTAGCCAATCAGGATGCATAACGCAATTTACTGCATTTCAAAAACTGCATAAAAAAAATCTGTGGATCGGAAGGTGAATCGCGTTAGAAAGAGGGATCACTGTGTGTACAGTGAAACTCTTCTAGAACGATTCAGACGAGGATTGACGTTGCATTGCTAAAATGGCTACAAAACGCACATTTTGATGTGAAGAAGTTAAGACAAGAAGAGCTCTGATGCTGGAAGAGAGGGTAAAAGTGATCAAAATGAAAGACGGAGCAAGCAAAATAAAAGATATTATACAAGAAATTGATGTAAGTGAAAGTGAATGTTGATCGTAAATTTCGCAATTTCTTTCCCTTTTTTTCTTTCTACACTGACAATATGAAGTGTCAAATAACTGTGTGCTCATACTTATGCACTATTGGAATAAAGATAGAGTTCACGTATGTGTGTGTGTGCATGTACACATATGTTTGTGTGTGTGTGTGTGTGTGTGTATGTGTGCTTACATCGAGATCAAATTTGCTACAGTGAAAAAAAACCCTGTTGTGAAAAAGTTCTTGCTGCAAACATGATTTCGTTGTAGAGGAGTTTCACTGTATATATATTTATATATGCCCAAAGACCGCGGGGATAGGCTCCAGCACACCCTGCAACACTACCACAGAAAATGGATGGATAGAGAAATATTATGTACTGTGTTTTGTGACCAACCACCGAGTCTGGGACTTTTTTTGTTTTCCGCTGTTGATCATCTCACGCTGTGCACCCTTGATTGGAATTCTTTACAGAGTGTCATCGCTGTCTCACTCAAAACACCCACACAACTTCAATTTTATCAAGTTCCACACATTTTACAGTCAACACACACACACTTATCAATGGCTGGGATTTTGGTCCCTGGACCAAACAATGTGAAGCCATCACAAATTGAACACCTCCACACACATACCTTTGATCATGCAGCCACCCACACATGATGTTTCCAAAATATCAAGCAGCATGTACACACCTGCTCTCAGGTCGCTCTATCTAAAAGAGGATCCTAACTGCTCACACACCACCACTCCCTTACACACTCCCATACACATACACGACACACATTTGTACCAACTTTCTCATTCTCTGGCTGAGGGGCCTGACAATAGCCTGGGTCTCTAATAAATATGATGTTGGATAAATTCATGGGCTGAAACCATTTGGGTTTAATCCAAATCTGACATTCAGCCAAATTTGCCAGAGTGACCACTCGAAACTAAAGCCATCGAAGGCATCAAACCTGTTTTAGATTCTTTGCTGAAAGCAGAAGTCATTGTTCCATGACCTCATTCTACGGTGAGGACACCCAGGTTTCCAATAAAAAAGAGTCGTGCTGCGCCCTCCCCGACAAATGGTGGTTGATTCGAGATCTCCGTATTGTTAATGCTACCGTTCACGCTAGTGCACCTACAGTGCCTAACCCGTAGACAGTTTTGTCTCAAGTTCTATCCGATGCTACGTGGTTTTGTGTGATTTACCTGTCCAATGCCTTTTTCAGTGTCCCTTTGCACATAGACAGCCAATTCTGGTTCACCTTCACCTTTAACAGGGAAACCATTCACATTTGTTTTAAAGCTATTGTGAGTTCCCAACCATTTGAACTCAAACTCGGAGTTCTAGCTCGGCACATCTGCAATTCTCTCCAGATACTGCACTCATACATGATCTGGATGGCTTGCTAAAAAAAAACAAAAAAAAACAGTGTGGAAGTGGCACCATGGCTCTCCTTGCTAAGGAAGGTCACAACGCTAGTCTATCCAAATGCCAGTTTATTGAAGAGACAGTCACATTTTTTTGGGACATGTTAATTCTGGTCATGGAAAGGCGCTTTCTCCTGAACGTCTCCAGTACATTGTGTTTATATTGTTATAGTGTGCATTTGTTTATATTGCCGCTGTTTTGTTCCAAATTATTCCCAAATCATTGTTCGTGCAATCACATGTCTTTGGACCCACACCCTCATTCCATTTCACGTTGATAACAGAGGCTAAGCGCACATTCACAGAAAACAGCCTTGCAGTCAGCTCCTACACCAGGTCTTCCTGACTCCTCTCAACCATTTACTCAGACCATCAATGAGCGTAGGGCTTGCATGATGTCACTCCTACTGCGGAAATATGGCAGAAAGCTTTGCAAAGTCTTCCAAAATGCCTATACAATACAATACAATACAATACATGCTGATTTATATAGCGCTTTCACAACAGCGGCAGCTGTAACAAAGCGCTTAACAAAACATGCTACATGCCTCCATGCAGTCGTGGCTGCCGAAAGGTCAGTGATGTTTAGCTAAGGACAAGTCTGTGACCATTTTCAGATTCAAGGCATGCATTTAAGGTGGTGCACAATTTCGGGGCTTTGTAAAATGTAGAAATTTCCTGATGTCCAATGGGAAGCTGGTCCTCAACCACTCTGATTGCTGAGCACCTGGAGGCCATCTTGTTGCCATCCTCTATTGCGGTTTTTAAATGTTCCACCCACACCAATTTTTCCGAAGCCCCTGTCATTGGCAAGCGTTACTCCTGGTGTAGCTGCCAAAGCTGCAGTATATAAGCCACTCAACCACACACAAGCATACACACACCTTTTTGCCCGCATCCACTGACACATTTGTTTTGATTGTGTCACTGCATGAAATGCAAGTTTTCCACATCCAGCAAGAGGGATCTGTAGAAATCTTCAGTGACCTGCTTTGACGTAAGAAAAAAAAAGGCTCAGCCCAAATGACAATTCTTGCCTGCCAAAGCATTTTTCGCTTTATTTGCAAAATTGACACGTGTTGGACCATGAGTCAAAAGGGGTCTGTTCGTGAAGGGTTTCACCACTGTAGCACAAGAATACTGTGAGGCCTGTTTGATTTGTGCCACACAAAATGCAGGTTGGAGAGGGGGGGGATTACCACAGTTAGCTGCGCATCCACCACGTACACGGCCATTTGAACACCTCATGATGGATTTAATTTTACTCTTATCATCGGAGTGCCCCTCGTTTTATATACAAAGTCGCCAAACAGGTTGGACATTATTCCAGATGTCTAAGGGCAGTAGGTAGGTGACTCCTTGAAATAGCTGCCAGGCAATCGCAGGGCAGAACTGGTTGCACACGCAGACAAACAACCATTCGTGCTCACAATCATGCCCAGAGACAATTTGGAGAGTCCAATCAACTTGCCATGCATGTTTTTGGAATGTGGGAGGAACCCACACAGGCACGGGGAGAACATGCAAACTTCACACAGGAAGGCTGGAGCTAACTCCCACAACCTGCACTTTGAGGTGCAAATTAGTCGACCACCGTGCCGTACACACATACCCACACTTTATGCACGCACACACCCACACACACACTCATATATATGCTTGTGTTCTCTCTCTCTCTCTCTCTCTCTCTCTCTCTCTATATATATATATATATATATATATATATATATATATATATATATATATATATATATATATATACCTCTCCGTGAGCCGTCACCTTACCGTGGTGGAGGGGTTTGTGTGTCCCAATGATCCTAGGAGCTAAGTTGTCTGGGGCTTTATGCCCCTGGCAGGGTCACCCATGGCAAACTGGTCCTAGGTGAGGGACCAGACAAAGCACGGCTCACAAAGCCCCTTATGGAAAACAAAATCGATGGTACTCAGTTTCCCTTGCCCGGACACGGGTCACCGGGGTCCCCCTCTGGAGCCAGGCCTGGAGGTGGGGCTCGTTGGCGAGCGCCTGGTGGCCGGGCCTACACCCTTGGGGCCCGGCCGGGCTCAGCCCGAAGAGGCAACGTGGGTCCCCCTTCTCATGGTCTCACCACCCGTGGGAGGGGTCAAAGGGGTCGGGTGCTATGCGAGCTGGGCGGCAGCCAAAGGCGGGGACCCTGGCGGTCCGATCCTCGGCTGCAGAAGCTAGCTTTTGGGACATGGAATGTCACCTCTCTGGCAGGGAAGGAGCCAGAACTGGTGTGTGAGGCAGAGAAGTTCCGATTGGATATAGTCGGACTTGCCTCCACACACAGCCTAGGTTCTGGTACCAGTCCTCTCGAGAGGGGTTGGACTCTCTTTCACTCTGGAGTTGCTCACGGTGAGAGGCGCAGAGCAGGTGTGGGCATACTTATTGCCCCCCGACTCAGTGCCTGTACATTGGGGTTCACACCGGTGGACGAGAGGGTTGCATCCCTCCGCCTGCGGGTGGGGGGACGGGTCCTGACTGTTCATTGTGCATATGCACCAAACAGCAGCTCAGCATACCCACCCTTTTTGGAGTCCTTGGAGGGTGTGCTGGAGAGTACTCCTGCTGGGGACTCCCTTGTTCTACTGGGGGACTTCAATGCTCACGTGGGCAATGACAGTGAGACCTGGAGGGGCGTGATTGGGAGGAACGGCCCCCCGATCAGAACTCGAGTGGTGTTTTGTTATTGGACTTCTGTGCTCGTCACGGACTGTCCATAACGAACACCTTGTTCAAGCATAAGGGTGTCCACATGTGCACTTGGCACCAGGACACCCTAGGCCGTAGTTCGATGATCGACCTTGTGGTCATGTCATCGGATTTGCGGCCGCATGTTTTGGACACTCGGGTGAAGAGAGGGGCGGAGCTGTCAACTGATCACCACCTGGTGGTGATTAGGCTCCGATGGTGGGGGAAGATGCCGGTCCGTCCTGGCAGACCCAAACGTATTGTGAGGGTTTGTTGGGAGCGTCTGGCGGAATCCCCTGTCAGAAGGAGTTTCAACTCCCACCTCCGACAGAGCTTTTCCCATGTTCCGGGGGAGGCGGGGGACATTGAGTCCGAGTGGACCATGTTCCGTGCCTCTATTGTTGAGGCGGCCAATCGGAGTTGTGGCCGTAAGGTGGTTGGTGCCTGTCGTGGCGGCAACCCTCGTACTCGCTGGTGGACACCAGCAGTAAGGGATGCCGTCAAGCTGAAGAAGGAGTCCTATCGAGCTTTTATGGCCTGTGGGACCCCAGAGGCAGCTGACGGGTATCGACTGGCCAAGCGGAACGCAGCTTTGGTGGTCGCCGAGGCAAAAACCCGAGCATGGGAAGAGTTCGGTGAGGCCATGGAAGACGA
This sequence comes from Hippocampus zosterae, assembly GCF_025434085.1. NCBI lineage: Eukaryota > Metazoa > Chordata > Actinopteri > Syngnathiformes > Syngnathidae > Hippocampus > Hippocampus zosterae. The sequence continues at coordinate 19,435,801 of NC_067462.1, read as the reverse complement.
CTTCCGGACGGCTTTGAGGAAATTCTGGTCCACCATCCGACGTCTCAGGAGGGGGAAGCAGTGCACCACTAACACTGTGTACAGTGGGGATGGGGCGCTGCTGACTTCGACTCGGGACGTTGTGAACCGGTGGGCAGAGTACTTCGAAGACCTCCTCAACTCCACCAACACGTCTTCCTTGGAGGAAGCAGAGCCCGGGGACTCTGAGGTGGGCTCTCCTATCTCTGTGGTTGAAGTCACCGATGTGGTTAAAAAGCTCCTCGGTGGCAAGGCCCCAAGGGTGGATGAGATCCGACCGGAGTTCCTCAAGGTTCTGGATGTTGTGGGGCTGTCCTGGTTGACACGCCTCTGCAACATCGCGTGGTCAACGGGGAGAGTGCCTCTGGATTGGCAGACCGGGGTGGTAGTCCCTCTTTTTAAAAAGGGGGACCGGAGGGTGTGTTCCAACTACAGAGGGATCACACTCCTCAGCCTCCCTGGTAAGGTCTATTCAGGGGTGCTGGAGAGGAGGGTCCGTCAGGAAGTCGAGCCTCAGATTGAGGAGGAGCAATGTGGTTTTCGTCCCGGCCGTGGAACAGTGGCAGGGTTCTCGAGGGTATGTGGGAATTCGCCCAACCAGTCTACATGTGTTTTGTGGACTTGGAGAAGGCGTTTGACCGTGTCCCTCGGGGAGTTCTGTGGGGGGTGCTTCGTGGGTATGGAGTACCGAACCCCCTGATACGGGCTATTCGGTCACTATACCACCGATGTCAGAGTTTGGTTCGCATTGCCGGCAGTAAGTCGGAATCGTTCCCAGTGAGGGTAGGACTCCACCAAGGCTGCCCTTTGTCACCGATTCTGTTCATAACCTTTATGGACAGAATCTCTAGGCGCAGCCGAAGCGTTGAGGGGGTCCGTTTTGGGGGCCTCAGTATTGCATCCCTGCTTTTTGCAGATGATGTGGTGCTGTTGGCTCCTTCAAAAGGGGCTCTCCAACTCTCACTGGAGCGTTTCGCAGCCGAGTGTGAAGCGGTTGGGATGAAAATCAGCACCTCCAAATCTGAAACCATGGTCCTCAGTCGGAAAAGGGTGGAGTGCCCCCTCCGGGTCGGGGAGGAGATCTTACCCCAAGTGGAGGAGTTCAAGTATCTTGGGGTCTTGTTCACGAGTGGGGGTAGGAGGGAGCGGGAGATCGACAGGCGGATCGGTGCAGCGTCTGCTGTGATGCGGACGTTGTATCGGTCTGTCGTGGTGAAGAAGGAGCTGAGCCAAAGGGCGAAGCTCTCAATTTACCGGTCGATCTACGTCCCAACCCTCACCTATGGTCACGAGCTATGGGTCGTGACCGAAAGAACGAGATCCCGGATACAAGCGGCTGAAATGAGTTTTCTCCGCAGGGTGTCTGGGCTCTCCCTTAGAGATAAGGTGAGAAGCTCAGTCATCCGGGAGGGGCTCAGAGTCGAGCCGCTTCTCCTCAACATCGAGAGGAGCCAGATGAGGTGGCTTGGGCATCTGATTCGGATGCCTCCTGAGCGCCTCCCCGGTGAGGTGTTCCGGGCATGTCCCACCGGGAGGAGACCCCGAGGAAGACCCAGGACACGCTGGAGAGACTATGTCACCCAGCTGGCCTGGGAACGCCTCGGGATCCCCCGGGGAGAGCTGGAAGAAGTAGCTAGGGAGAGGGAAGTCTGGGCTTCCCTGCTAAAGCTGTTGCCCCCGCAACCCGGCCCCGGATAAGCGGTAGAAGATGGATGGATGGATGGATGGATATATATATATATATATATATATTTTTTTTGTTGTTGTTGTTTTTTTGTTTTATTGTTGTATACATTATATGATATTTGCTCCATGTACAGCACTTTGTATACATCAATGGTTGTTTTAAAGTGCTCTATAAAATGTGTATATATATATATATATATATATATATATATATATATATATATATATATATATATATATATATATATAGTGTGGAAAACCACACTTGAAGCCAATGGCAAGCCACTTACCCAAGTGTCCATCAAATGTGGCATATAGCAAGGTGATGCACTCTCCCCACTGCTGTTCTGCATGGGACTGAACCCCCTAAGCCAAGTAATCACCAAGACAGGCTATGGATACCGCCTCAGAAATGGAGCTACAATCAGTCACCTCCTCTACATGGATGACATAAAGCTGTATGCTAAGAGCGAAAGGGACATAGATTCACTGATCCACACAACCAGGATCTACAGCAGCGACATCGGGATGTCATTCGGGCTTGAGAAATGTAGACGGATGGTGACTAAGAGAGGCAAGGTAGTCTGCACTGATGGGGTCTCACTCCCTGAAGGAACAATAGCAGACATTGAGGACAGCTACAAGTACCTTGGTATACCACAAGCCAATGGCAACCTCGAACTGGCAACAAGGAAAGCGGCTACGGCCAAATACCTCCAGCGAGTGAGGCAAGTCCTAAGAAGCCAGCTCAATGGCAAGAATAAGACCCGGGCAATAAACAGCTATGCCCTGCCAGTGATCAGATACCCTGCAGGAATAATAAGGTGGCCAAAGGAAGAGATTCAGACCACGGACGTTAAGACCCGAAAGCTCCTAACCATGCATGGAGGGTTCCATCCCAAATCCAGCACCCTGAGACTGTACGCAAGCCGAAAGGAAGGAGGCCGGGGACTAGTGAGTGTGAGAGCCACTGTCCAGGATGAAACATCCAAGCTCCATGAATACATCAAGGAGAAGGCTCCAACGGATGACGTACTCAGAGAATGTCTCAGACAATGGGGAACAGAAGATGAGGCGCTGGAAGAGGGACCATCATGGGAGGACAAGCCCCTACACGGGATGTACCACCGGACCATAACTGAAGTGGCTGATCTCAAGAAGTCCTATCAGTGGCTAGAGAGGGCTGGCCTGAAGGACAGCACAGAGGCACTCATCCTGGCTGCTCAGGAACAGGCCTTGAGCACCAGAGCCATCGAGGCCCAGATATACCACACCAGACAAGACCCAAGGTGTAGGTTGTGCAAAGAGGCACCTGAGACGATCCAACACATAACTGCAGGGTGTAAGATGCTGGCAGGGAAAGCCTACATGGAACGCCATAACCAGGTGGCTGGCATAGTCTACCGAAACATCTGTGCGGAGTATGGACTGGAAACCCCAAGGTCAAAATGGGAAACACCTCCGAAGGCGTTGGAGAATGACATAGCGAAGATCCTGTGGGACTTCCAGATCCAGACTGACAAGATGGTAATGGCGAACCAACCAGATATCGTGATCATAGATAAAGGGCAGAGGAAAGCCGTTGTAGTGGATGTAGCGGTCCCAAGTGATGGAAACATCAGGAAGAAGGAACACGAGAAACTCGAGAAATACCAAAGGCTCAGAGAGGAGCTGGAGAGAGCCTGGAAGGTAAAGGTGACAGTCGTGCCTGTGGTGGTCGGAGCACTCGGGGCAGTGACCCCCAAACTAGATGAGTGGTTGCAACAGATCCCGGGAACAACATCGGACATCTCAGTCCAGAAATGTGCAGTGCTGGGAACAGCAAGGTTACTGCGCAGAACCCTCAAGCTTCCTGGCCTCTGGTCGAGGCCCCGAGCTGAATGAGGGACGGACACCACCCGAGGGGTGAGACAAGGATATATATATATATATATATATATATATATATATATATATATATATATATATATATATATATATATATATATATATATATATATATATATATATGTGTTACCAGGTGAACCTTACTTAGATGCTTGTAGTGAAGGCTTCCTTGTTTAACAAATGAAGCACTGTCACTTTAAGAGCCACACTAGATCAAAACACGCGGGAACATATGCAGCGTGTGAGAATCAGACCAGAAAGGGTGACATGCACGTAAAGGAGGGTAGTCGCTGAACTGTGCCCACTGCTTGTCCCAACTTGATACACCCATGATCGTCCTCGTAACCCTGGCGATATTCAGGTAATTGGTAACTAGTTTACCATGACGCATGTTAGGTGTTAATTTTGGACAGATGATTAATTAGTTGAATGGTATTTGTAGAGCACAATATCTGGAGTGGTTTGGGTTGGAGTTTGAAATCTACCACTAGTGAGTCGTGTGAACAGCTGTACAGCGTAAGTGTTCGCAATGTTATAAGATGTAAATGTGTTTTTTTCTGTAAATTCTATGAACTGTGTTATCTGTTCTTTAGAGGGGAGATCATTTGTGTTTGACCACGTGCTTTGTACACACCCAACACACCGGAACATATCGAGTAAGTGTGGCTGCATCTCAAAACATTGGGTTGTAATGATTATTTGTTCTGCACTAAGAAGTATTGTGGCTTGTAAATAATGTATTTTTATTTCTGTTTTCCTCTTAAGCAAGCCACTGCTGTTGTCTATTGTGGCGTAACTGTCTGTACTCTGTTAAATGATTTTCTTTGATCTCTTAGACCCCTTTTCGACCTCTTTTAAAATTCAGTTAACATCTCAGTCTTTCATCTTAATGCTGAACAATTTTTCATTGTTCAGTCGGGAATAAAGCCCACCTAAAAATTATTTTGTGTCCAGTCCAGTCTTTCCAAAGACCCGGCTACATATATATATATATATATATATATATATATATATATATATATATATATATATATATATATATATATATATATATATATATATATATATATCCTTGTCTCACCCCTCGGGTGGTGTCCGTCCCTCATTCAGCTCGGGGCCTCGACCAGAGGCCAGGAAGCTTGAGGGTTCTGCGCAGTAACCTTGCTGTTCCCAGCACTGCACATTTCTGGACTGAGATGTCCGATGTTGTTCCCGGGATCTGTTGCAACCACTCATCTAGTTTGGGGGTCACTGCCCCGAGTGCTCCGACCACCACAGGCACGACTGTCACCTTTACCTTCCAGGCTCTCTCCAGCTCCTCTCTGAGCCTTTGGTATTTCTCGAGTTTCTCGTGTTCCTTCTTCCTGATGTTTCCATCACTTGGGACCGCTACATCCACTACAACGGCTTTCCTCTGCCCTTTATCTATGATCACGATATCTGGTTGGTTCGCCATTACCATCTTGTCAGTCTGGATCTGGAAGTCCCACAGGATCTTCGCTATGTCATTCTCCAACGCCTTCGGAGGTGTTTCCCATTTTGACCTTGGGGTTTCCAGTCCATACTCCGCACAGATGTTTCGGTAGACTATGCCAGCCACCTGGTTATGGCGTTCCATGTAGGCTTTCCCTGCCAGCATCTTACACCCTGCAGTTATGTGTTGGATCGTCTCAGGTGCCTCTTTGCACAACCTACACCTTGGGTCTTGTCTGGTGTGGTATATCTGTGCCTCGATGGCTCTGGTGCTCAAGGCCTGCTCCTGAGCAGCCAGGATGAGTGCCTCTGTGCTGTCCTTCAGGCCAGCCCTCTCTAGCCACTGATAGGACTTCTTGAGATCAGCCACTTCAGTTATGGTCCGGTGGTACATCCCATGTAGGGGCTTGTCCTCCCATGATGGTCCCTCTTCCAGCGCCTCATCTTCTGTTCCCCATTGTCTGAGACATTCTCTGAGTACGTCATCCGTTGGAGCCTTCTCCTTGAGGTATTCATGGAGCTTGGATGTTTCTAGTCAGAGGGGTTACATGCAGAGAATATATATATATATATATATATATATATATATATATATATATATATATATATATATATATATATATATATATATATATTTATATATATATATATATTTAATTAACAGTTATTTATTTCTGAACTTTTGGGATGCTTTGTACTTCAAAGAACATACTGATGTTATCTGAAACTTTAACTTTATTTTAATTTAACTTCAACAGATGAAATGTCAACATGCTGCTGTGTGGAGAGGATCTGTAAGCCATAAAAGCCAGGAGAGGGTCCAATTGGTTAAGGATCCTTTTGGCTGTTTGAATTGCACGCTCATCCATCCATCCAACCATTTATCTGAGCCGCTTACTCTTCCAAAGATTGTGGGCACTGTGCGTTCAGCATAGCCATGTCATTGAGAAGGTAGAGGTTGTGTGTATAAAGTCCATCTCATGAGCAAACTTTCTGTCCCTGCTGAACTGTGGCTTGTTGTCAC